>NW_027132813.1:8750000-10000000 GCF_026122565.2 Emydura macquarii macquarii | reverse complement strand
TTACCTCTTAAAGTGCAGTTCTGCTTTAAAAAGTGACTGTAAAATTGGTATCAGAGGATAGCAGGTTTGTTTTCATTATAGATTTTTCCGAAGTTTACAAGTAAAATGATGTTTTTTTTCTAACTGCTAGCTCCACAAACTCATCCTAAAATCAGAGAGTCAAACTATCTTTTTTCTGCCTCTTGCATCTTTACTTGTGGAAAAGTTTCAGCTCAGTTATGCCTGTACAATGTAGACAATTGGGTTGCACAGATGTAACAGACTACAGAATTTCACCCTGCAGCTGTAATTTAACAAATCCATTGATGATAGGTAAGTCAGAATAGAATCCAGCTCACTCTCCCATAGATATTTCAGCTTCTCAGGTTTAACAAAAATATAAAGTAAAATTCATATTCTCATTAAATAAGGCAACAAGTATAACTCAGAACGAACTCAGGGATCATATCAGTTGTATGAGCAGGGGCCATTTTTACATAGTCACTTTTCTAACCATAACAGCACTTTCACTTTGGAATAACCTCCCATTACTGGTCCATCAAGTGCCTTCTCTCTTTCCCACTCTTTTTAAACCTCTCCTTATAACCCATTTCTCCCACAAATCTTTTCCAAGATGGACTTCTCACCAGTGATCCCTTCCCACTCTCATGCACCCAAAAATCTGATTTTGCAGGGTGGAGAAAGGGATTAGTTAATTGTAGATTAATTTTAAGGCTGTTCTCAAAGTCTCACCTGGTTGCAATACAGAGTTTTGTGTTGTATCTGTTTGAGCTAGACACCTACAATTTCCCTTAAATACTTCTCCAGAAATAGGACTGATCCAGCCCTTCGGATCTGAACATCCTCAAACTTTGGAGGTGTCAGGAACCAGCTCTAGATCTGAGTATTTCCAGCCTAAGGCCCATGTCTAATGTATTTGTTAACCTTTCCACATTTACTGTCCTGCCTTGTCAGTCCCTGGGAAACCTGCTCTGTGCTTTGGGGTTTGCTCATGTTCTTTGGGGCAGGGACTGCCTCTGGCTCCCTAAAACACCTTTCACATTCATGATTTGCATTAGAGCCAAGTGCCCAGTATTTGCGCTGTACCCTGTAGTGATCAAGAGTTGGCCAGGACACCCCCGGGGCAGCGCCCCACAGGCGTGCCAGGAACACCACTAACATTAACATTTGTATTTGCTCAGCAGTGGGGTCGCTTGGCAATAAAGGTTCGACGCCCCTTGACATGGATGGGGGCAGGAGCTCACCCCTCCCAATAGTGGGGGGCTGCCTGGCCCTAGCAATCTCTGTGTGGGGGGGGGGAGGCATGGGTCTGGCTGCGAGGTGCCAGGCTGGCTACAGTTGGGATGGGGGAGGGGCGCGCTCCTATTGCGAGCCGTTGCCGTTGGTCTGATCTCGCGCTGGCTATTGGGCTCACGCCCGGCCGTTAGCCGCAACGGAGTCCCTCCAGTGGCCTCGCGCTCCCTCTTGGCCGCTGGCCTCCCTCCCTCCAGCTCAGCTCGCGGGAAAAGGGAGGAGGGGAGGGAAAGGGAATCCCTCTCGCGCGCGCGGCGTGTCTTTTGTGTACACACAGAGCCAGGCTCAGAGGTGGTGGTGGTGCGGGCGGGGGAGGGGGGGGGGGGAAGAGAAGGGAGGGAGCGAGAGGGAGGAAGGGGAGTGGGCGTGGCCGAGCCTTCCCTCCATTGTGCGCCATTGGCCGCTTAGCGGAGGGGAGGCGTGGTCGGGGCGGGCAGGGGCGGGGCCAAGCGACGGGGACGGCCCTCGCGAGTCAGCCATCTTTCAATTGTGCTCAGCCGCCAGCAGTAGCTGTAGCTCCTCCTCGCTTCCTCCCGCCCTGCACGGCAGCCGCTCTCAGCCCAAGCGGACGGGGGTAAGTCCCTAGCTTCCCCCCGCAGGACTCCCCGCGCCCCCAGCCCGGCGGGGCCCCCCTGAACCGGCCCCCCACCCGCTCCCCAAACTTTTGGGGGCCAGGAATTGCAGCTGGGAGGCGGCAGCATCCGGAGTCCCCCTTCCCCTCGCCACCTTTCCCTGCTCAGCCAAGGAGCCTGAGCTGCTTCCTTCCCCAGCACCCCCAGCCCCTCTTCGCTCGATCATTGCCCCCCTCTGCCCCCCTCACCCCCACTCCAAACCCCCACCAACGTCCTCCCCAGCCCCTTAGCTACCTCCTGAGCCCAACATCTCCCCGGATCAGGGTTGGAAAGCAGCTGCAAAGAGGAGCCACTTGCCAGCCCAGGGTAACTCTTGCCTTCCTTCCCCTGCTCCCCACAGTTGTTGCTCAGCTTCACCATCTTGTCTCTTTTCTCTGGTCACCGACCATATTTTTTTCCTATTGCATAAAAACAATAAAAAAGGAAAGAAATTTGCAAAAGGAACAATCCCAACCCAATGCAATTTTTTTGCATTTCCATTGCAAACTTTTCCCCCATCCCCGCTTGATCTGCACCCACATGGTTTGGAGTTCCTTGTATTTTTTGCATTATTTTTTGCAATTTTATTTTTTTCCCTCTTTGCAAAAGGACTAGGGCTGCATTTCGTGATTGTTTCCATTTTGTTCGAGTCTGGGAGATGAGTTTGCCAGTGAGAGGCGCTTGGGAGCGAGGCAGCCTTTGGAAAAGCAATTGCACAGAAAGAGACAGACAGAGAGGCAGCACCAAAAAACAACCCCCCAAAAAAGTTTGTTGCTTTCTTGAACTTAAGTCAGACTCTTTTCTTTTGCAGAATAAATACCAATTTGCGTGTATTTGCTTTTTAATTTGCGGGCACAGCCGAGCGATTGCAATGGGCAGGCTGCTTTGCAGAAAGCATAGAGGGGCTGCTTGGCTACTTTTCCCCTCTCCACTGTTTTGAGAGGTTTTTTTTTTTGCTCAATGCAAACTATAAATTGGATGCAAGCCCCCCAATGTTTTTCAGGTAATATTTTTAGCACTTTTTTGCTGACGGGGAGAGCTACAGGGGGCAGTAACAATCTTTTATCGGTTGTTTGAATCGCCCTATTTAGGTTTTGCTGCTGCATCGTTCCTCTTTAACTCTTGGATGAAACTGCATTTTAATAATCTGAGCTCTTCAGACACTTAATTTCTTTTGCAATTAGATAAATTAGGCCGACGTGGTTTTTTGGCTAGTATGTTTTTCTCCTAATTCAGCAGTTGAAAGGGATTCCTTTATGTGGCAAGCAGTTACCTAGAGTCGCAGTTTCTGTTGCGAGAAGTGTGGTGTTTGCATGGTACAGAGGTACAATCGGGATCATTTTAATTGTTCAGTGTTGTAGGTCTTTTAATTCTTATTAGACAATATTTTTAAGGTGTACAAGATAAATCTGCATTTCCGGAACCTGTGAGCTAGTGGTTAGTTTGTTGCAGTGTGTGATCGCATGGTGATTTTTTACCGATAGGTGTAAGGAAGAGAAGTTTGCAGGAACATGGCTCGTACCAAGCAAACTGCCCGTAAATCGACCGGAGGAAAGGCTCCAAGGAAGCAGCTCGCTACGAAAGCAGCTCGCAAGAGTGCGCCCTCTACTGGAGGGGTCAAGAAACCTCATCGCTACAGGTACAGAAATTATCAGGGACAAAGCTTGTGATGCAACATCCCCTTAACCAAACGGAAACGTTTTTCGGAGCAGAACTTTTTGCATTGGGGGAACATCGATGGTTTTCTTTTTAATTCTTGATCAGGATGATTTTTACAATGCTTTCATTATTTCACCACTTGATTATGAACACGTTTTAAATAACCCAGAATATGTTTCATGTTGAACATTTGCATAGTGGCTTAAATTTATCTGTAGTAATGGTAGGCATATTTTATTGAATAGATAATTAGTTTTTAATTATATTTATGCAATTGAGACCTCGTTTAAGCTTAAACAAATACATGTCATCTAAGCATATATGCAGCTTGGTGATTTGGTTTCTAATTTAATTTAAGTATTGTAACAGAATTAGACTGAAACAAATTTTAATGCACAAAACTGATCTTCATTTACTTAAACTGGTACAATTCTGACTGTCTTCACAGCTATTTCGCTATTTAATGAGCTGACAATGTAGTTAAGATATTCTACCATTAGAGGGCAGAAGATGTCTACATATAAGCAGAATGTCTGCAAATAATTTTACGTTCAGTTAACCTAAAAGGAAGACTTTAATACAGGAGGAAATAGGTTAGAATTACAGGTAAATCTCTTGCTGACAATTATGTTGTAATAAACTCTTTCATCTGGAAGGATCCTTGCGCAATCAAGAGTTCTAACATATGATTGTTCATCTTGAGGGATGGTCATTAGTTATTAAAGTGTGTGTGTGTTTGTTTCCTTTGAGTAGCAGAAAGGCATTTGGGAAAGTGAATGTAATCTTGAAATGCGTGTTTTAAGAATGTTTTAGTCTGCATTCATGGTCCATAAGTAATATTAAAGAATACAAATGAGAGGAGAGAGGTAGAAATCAATACGACAAATTAGTGACTTAAGGCAAAAAATACAAAATTTTCATAATAAATGAAATACACACAAAAGATGGTATTAATGTGAATTTTTGGTTAAAACACTAATGTAAGAAAATATTATAAGAATAGATTTTAAGTTCTTAGGATAAAATATAATGGACATGTTTTTCCAATGCCGTTTTTATGGTCATAGTGACGGGGGAGGTGCTTTTGACATGTATTAGCTGGTTGAGATAAATTCTTGGGGTGAGTTATGGCTTAACTTGACCAGGTAACTCATGCTAACACTACAACTTGCCTTGTCCACACTGAGTTTAACATGTTAGCTAACATGTTGTGCACCTTTTTTCATACCAAAGACAAGGCCTTTGAAGGCCTGTTTTTGTCACTTATATGTGGAATGTCTGTTGAAGCCAATATAAAATATACAAATCAGTGATGAGAGCAGACCCCCTGTAAGTCAAGGTATTTTTCTGTTGTAAATATTGGGATGTGTCTAATGAAAACAGAGCATATACATAATGTTCCTAGTTCAGATTAGAAGAACATGCGTTATTTGATATTCTAAAGTGATGTAGAATACCTGTAAATGTTAATTATTTTTTATTAATTAAAAGGCCGGGTACTGTGGCTCTCCGTGAAATCAGACGTTATCAGAAGTCTACTGAACTTCTGATCCGCAAACTTCCCTTCCAGCGTCTGGTGCGTGAAATTGCTCAGGACTTCAAAACAGATCTGCGCTTCCAGAGTGCTGCTATTGGTGCTTTGCAGGTAAAATTTAAAGGAAGATGGATTAATTTTTAGACTTAATTTAAATGAATTTTTTGTGTGTGGATGCCTGTAGATAAGCTTGCGAAACTCGAGGCAGTTACCATTCTGCACAGACGTGTGAGCCTCTGTATTCATGTTAAGAAGGTGGCTAAATGACGTCCCTCTCTGCTAATATAGGTTCCTAATAGTTTGAATCCTGCTTAAACAAAAAGTTACTTGGTGTTTCCTCATGGAAATAGCTAAAAACATCACTAAGAACCAAAGAAGCATCCATAACTGAAACCTCTTAATATCTTCTAAAAAAATTATTTAACTCTTTGAGTACCTCGAATGCCTGAAAAGAAGTTTATCAAGGAAATAATTCATCATGACGAGAGTGGCACTGCTGGGATATTTCTGTAAATATGCACGCAAGTTAAACTGCAGTAACTTTTATACAAGTGTCCTTATGCTGGTAAAACATAGAGATGACTTAAAAGAATATTTTCTTTAGTGCAGTAGCTGATAGGGACATGCTGTTGCCTTTGTTACTATGGGAGAGAGAATGTGATAGGTCAGTTCCATAAACTCATGTAATTGGCTAGGCTGTTTCTATGGTTAGTCAAAATTTCACTTGATTGGTGGACTGCAGAAGTAGGCATCCACTGATTCAATTCTAGGTGAGTTGATGCTGCAGCATTTAACTCACCCAATGTAATTAACTTTGTTTTTGAACCATTTATGTTTAGATAAAAAATCCAGTCAATGAAACAACTTTATAAAAATTCCATAAATATATTATTAACATTGGAAAAGCTCTCCTAAAAATCTCCTAACTTTTATTAAATGCAGAAATAGTGCTTTTCTCATAATAAACTGAGAGAGAACTTCTATTCCTTCTCTCTCACTAACATTTTATAACAATTAACATCTTTGGAAATCAAGTACTTTGAGAGTCGATGATCTGTGCGTTTTTAATTTAAGGTTTCAGGACACTCAGATGCCCATAAAATTAGCATTTTGGGAAAAACAAACTAGGGTTGACCTAAAATACAGTTAGTATAACAGTGATTTATAATTGCAGATTTGCTAGCATTTCAGTTATGTACCACAAAGTATGTTGGGAAATTGGTGGCTTTTTATTGTTCCTGCTCTTGGATTTATCTGAGCAACTTAAATCCTGAATAGGTTGTTTTTTTTTGGGGGGGGTTACCTTTGCACATATAAATGATTTGGCAATTTTCAATATTAAGTTTAGTACAACTGGAACATAGTCACATAACAGGATAGATCTGCTAATAGTATAATATTATAGGAGCTTCTTTTCTCCTTGTGAAAAATAGTGGTGCCTGTTTGTCTTGCTATAGTTCTGTTGAAGTTGTGCGTTTAGGGAATTGGAAGGAGCAAATGTTTCAAGTGTCTGACTGGGGTCTAAATGATTTTGCTTTATTTCTAAGGCTGTCTATACTATAGATCTCACAGCGGCATAGCTGTACTGCTGCAACTGCACTGCTGTAAGGTCTCTCATGTGGCCGCTCTATGATGACTAGAGAGCTCTCCCGCCAGCGTAATTAACCCCCTCCCCCCAAATGAGCAGCAGTAGTTATGTCAGCAGGAGAATCTCCCACATAGTGCTGTCCACATCTACGCTTTTGTTGGCGAAACTAATGTCAGTCACGGGTGTGGTGGCTTTTTTTTCTCCTCCCTCCATATCCTGACTGACAAAAGTTTGACCGACAAAAGTGCAAGTGTAGACAAAGCCTAAAGCAAATGTCTGGTTTGTGGTTCTGCAGACATGTACTTGCTTCACTTCAACTGATGATTTCAGTGGGTCTTCATGCTTAAACTTAAGCATGCATGTAAGTGTTTGTGGGATAGTGGCATAAGGCTTTTAAATCCTTAATGTGTTTTAAAACTGAGTGGAAGATTCTTAAGTTTTTGGATTTGTCTACACTAGTTTTTAACCTGGAATTAACTGATTGCAAATTAACTCAAGGTTGCTAAAACATTTCAAAGGCTAATCTTGACATGTCCCACACATCCCTTTTGTTTCAGTATAGAAACCTTTGGTTTACTTTAGTGCTCAGCCTAGTGGTATATCTTTGCTAGGCAAAAAGGGCATGTGTGTTTATTTTTCCAATCTTGTTGGCTCATCCTAGTTGTCTTAATGTGATTGAAAAACCCTATTAATATGATTGAAAAACCCTATTAAGATGCAGGCTAATTTGAATTGAGGCTATGTAGACTGCACTCTCTTCCTCCACAGGCTTTAACTTGACCACTTCATTATGTGTTAAAAGCAGTGTATCTGGTATACACTAGACTTCTAACATATGTTAGGCCTTGTTGGCAGGGCCCCCACATGGGGGGGGGGAAGGGTACACTTTACTGGGGCCTGGAGGCCCTGGGGGGCCCAGCCACGGCTGCAACCCCCATGAGTACATGTGTGGGAGGGGGCCTGTGTTACAAGTTTGTACTGGGCCTGAAAAAATTATGCTTGGGCCCTGCTTATTGGTAGGAAAAGCTGTGTGCTGTACTCAACATAACTGATTCAAGGAAAAGTCTTAGTGAAGAAAGGTTATTTGGTAGTTTTCACATGAATTAGTGGGTCAAGTTAAAGAGGATGCAGGAGCTCTAGGTACCCCTTTTGCTTGTCAAGACACCTTTACTAGTGCTACTTTTGTCCTATTATTCCATTCACAAGTACTGGCAAAAGAAAGTTCACCATCTATGTGTATACTGTGTAAAAACTTTAAGCAGCCTACCAAATTTGCTTTACAGGTACAGAAGTGGCAAAGGCATCTGTATGGGCTTCATACCTCTTTCTGTACTGCATATTTTAGGAGCTAATTTGAAGATTGCTTGATGTTAGAATTCAAACTCTTGCTTACCTCTGGGTAAGCTGTTATACTAAACTCAGTAGCACTCTTAATCATAATGATGGGCTTCAAGTTTTCAGTCAAAGTATTTTAAAATGATTAAATATCTTCATTTAATTGTGGGAATACTGTTATAGGTATAAAACTTCCTAGTATTTTACCTTTTGGTCAAAGTATCTCTGTAATCATCTTCCAGAGAAGATCAGCTTAATAGCAGTGGTATACTAAACTTTAATTGGCTGAAGATACAGAAAATCACTGTCTATTGAAATAAATGCAATACAGGTTTAAACTGTTGGTATCTAGACTAATAATTACTTGAGATTCTATCATGGACTCCTGTATCCTTTTGGGTGCTGTGTTTGTAAAAAGTCTTTAACTCTCCATTTCTTCTATAATAGGAGGCAAGTGAAGCCTACCTGGTTGGCCTGTTTGAAGATACCAACCTCTGTGCTATCCATGCCAAACGTGTCACAATCATGCCAAAAGATATCCAGCTAGCACGCCGCATACGTGGAGAGCGTGCTTAAACTCCACTATGATGGGTTTGTTCTTCTCAATACAAATCTCTTCTTCCTGTTATTGGTAGTAATGAACGTTAGATATTTTTTTTTCCATGGGGTTAAAAGGTACCTAAGTATATGGTTGCAAATGGAAACATAGGGGACAGAATCGGGTATTGGCAAGTTTTTTTTCCATTTTCATTTGTGTGTGGATTTTTAATATAAATGCGGGGACATAAAGCATTAATGCAGTCAAAAATGTTTCAGTGAACAAGTTTCAACAATTCAACTTTATAACAATTATAAATAAACCTGTCAAATTTTTCTGGACAATGCCAGCATTTGGATTTTTTTAAAGCAAGTAAATTTCTTATTGATGGCAACTAAATGGTGTTTGTAGCATTTTTATCATACAGTAGATTCCATCCATTCACTATACTTTTCTAACTGAGTTGTCCTACATGCAAGTACATGTTTTTAATGTTGTCTGTCTTCTGTGCTGTTCCTGTAAGTTTGCTATTAAAATACATTAAACGACACCTGCTTTTAGTCTTGTTTTTTAAACCTTCTACTTAGATCATCTTTGATGCAAGTGATTCAAAGTATAGGTTTCTGGAGAATTTCTCTACTGATTCCTCTTCCTGATCCAGTTTTAATACTGAAATGTAACATTTCCAGCATTATTTTAACATTAGCTTAGTTTCATGAGAGAGGTCTTCACATTAGCTGAAGTACCTGTTTTTTTTTTTTTTTTTTTTTTTTTTTTTTAAAAAAAGAAAATAAAGTTGCTTCATTATTTGAATAAAAGTAAGAATTTGAGCCTCTAATCCAGGAGTTCTCAAACTTTTTTTTGCTGGGCCCCCTTTGAAAATATTGCGTGATGATCTCTCTCCCCAAAAAAGTGACACCCCCCCCCCCCCCCCCCCCCCCATGCCATGCCATCCTTACCAGCATTCATAGGGGCTGACAGCTCGTGACCCCTCTCCCCCATAATAACCTCATGACCCCCTGTTTGAGAACCCCTGCTTAAACACTTCAGGGTTAAGCAATACTTTTTGGTAAGTGAATTAAATAGATAAAGAGACTATGATGTGGAAGCAGTATGGAAACCAAGAAGATAGTCAGTGGGTAAGAGTTCTATATTTCACTATATATTTTTTAAAAAATCTGTTGGTAATTTGACATTTTTTTTAAAACTGCATTCATTCAGATTCTGGAAGTAAACTTTTAATTTCTGCAGAACATAATCAAAAGAACCTAGGGCAAACCAAAGCAAAATATAATTTTCTTACTATCTCTTTCTCTTCTTCCTCTCCCCCCCCCCCCCCCCGGCCATCTCATTCTGAACTACATAAAGTTTACTTTGTTTTGATGAGTGCCTTTTTAAAATAAAGTTCTTTGTTCTGGTTGAAAAATAAGCATATGCACAATTACTTGCAACTCTTACTCCGTATTCAAAATGATAATACTTACATAAGTAGTTAATTGAGCTGGGCAAGTACTGCAAATGCTTGTACTGGAATATCAGTTTTATTTTTTAAATTCTCCTTGATCGTGTCCCTCAGTTCATTTTCAGTGAATGTTCCCCAAACAAATGTATTGGTTGAAACTGCCCTCTGTAATATTTGCTTAATTTGTTAATTTTGAATTCATAATAGTGGTTAACTTCACTGGAAACTTGTCTAAGGATTCTGATCATCCAGCTGAGGAAAAAATACCACATCACTTGTTTCTAGTCAACAGCTCTAACTAATTTCTGCTCTGGTAGCTCGTTTACAGGTAACAATCTGAGTGAAATTTTCCCTCTTGCAGAGAAGAGTCCCTGCAAAACCTTTTTGCCCTGAGTCCCTCAAAAAAGAACTTCATGGCACATAGACTTTATGCAAGCTCTTAGCACGGGTGAGTTTCATCCTCTGCAGAGATCTTCAAACAGTAGAGATTCATGATCTGTTTTGGCAGTTCCTGGAGAGAGAGCCAAAACTTATTCAGTAAATCATCTTCATAACTTGCCCAGCTGTAGTAATGAATACAATCTGCCAGCATTCTTTAGAATAAAGTCTCTTAATAAAATAGCTTATCAAGGAAAAGTAATGCCACACACTAGTCAGAGCAGATCATTTGATGCTAAACCTGTTGAACCAAATGTCAATGAAAACTTGATTTTCTGTTTTAGAAGAACCAAACCAACAGAACTGTTAAAGGTTGAGTCACAAAGATTATTTAACTGAGTTGAGATTTAAAACCTGCCATCCCTGCACATTCATCTGGTAAATTCCCTTTAACACAAACAGCCTATATTCAGATATTAACTACATGACACATCCTATAATTGGATTTCTAGTATATATACATCAGCTGACAATGTTACAACCACCTAAACTGGTGAAATTAGTTAAATTTTCAGTATTAAATTTTCTGGCAATGATGTTGGCTATTTCTCCTATAACTTAAGCTCAAGTATTGATTAGAAAAAAAAGTCCCTCCCCTCCTTTACCAATGTCTGGGGGGGAAAAATGTAAGTCTAAGTAAGTTAGTCTGGGATATTAGTACATATTTTTAATTGAATTGGGGAGAATGGGATGATGAGGCATAAACTGACTTTAGATCGCAATATTGCACTCTAATATTAATAGGCCACATCATCTACTAGCTCAGCGAATATGCTAACGCTGAACAAATAAATAATCTCCTAGGTGGCTCTTCTCATGGGGATGGACAGGAAATGTGAAGTCTACACTTTTTTTTTAAGGAGGGGTGGTGCCTGATGTTCGTTTGAGATCTACATGGATCTAACAGATTTTTTGTTTGTTTTTTTTGGGGAGAGAATCAGGCAGTACACCAGGGAGTTCCCAAACTAAGTATGTGAGCTGGCTGTTCCATCCATTAGCTTCACAACAATTTTTTTAAGAGGATGGGGTATGGGAGCCAATAAAGCTTAATAATAAATTAATAATAATAAATAAAGCTGTTCTAGGCCCTTCTCAGCATAATGTCTCTAAGAGCCATGATGACAATGGCTTCCTGGCTGGATTGGGAGTTCTCCTTAAAGGCAAGTGTCAGAGTGCAGGGAGGGCTGGGAGAAGAAATATACTGGTGACTGAGTTGTTAATTTAAGTACAGGAGTTGCCCCGGCAGAGAGGACAAAGCTGCTGCTAGCTTTAACCCACTCCCTACTGCTGTAGCATCCCTGCAGAGGGGTGGTTGGGATAGGAGGGAAGGAAAACTCAGCCTGGGCTGAGAGCTGTTAGATCCATGCTCTACTCATGGAACAGTGTGTATGAAATAGCTTTCCTAAGTGTGCTAAGTTTTAAGATGCTGACCTTTATTGTCCTTTTCTGTGGTGGCTAGTGCTTCACGGCAATTCATTCCTGAGGTGGCGTAGCAGAGTGCAGTCAGATCTGCCAGCTCCTGCTCACTCCTTCAGTTGGGGAGACAGAATAGTACTTCTGCTCCATACACCTATTGTGTTAGGATTGAGGTGCACCAGGTACTATTAGGCAAAATTGTCTTGCAGCTGCTGCCTGTGAAGCATCTGTTGTTGTGAAGAAATGTAGAACTTTAGCTTTCAGAGTTGCTACTTTTTTTCAAGTCTGCTGTAAAGTCCCCACCAATGCCTGGTGCTAACCAAGAGCATCTTCATGTTCTCTGAAGTCTAAAACAACCAACAATTTCAAAAAGAAACAAATATTTTTTGAGGTAGCAGAATTAAACATGACGCATCTTTCACATTTTCTAATACTTTGCTGTGAAGTGCCCATGGATGCATGAAAATGATTTTAGGGTATAAATTATGGATTATCCTTTGAAATCTCAATGAATGGTCAGCATTTAGGGTTGGGGAAAGATATATTTCCTATATACAAATATTGCCTAGTTTGACACTGAAACAAAAACAAAAATACCCCAAGAAGTCTCTCAGATGTTGCATTGTCTGTAACACATGCAGACAGGGCCTGTCTGCAACAGACAGGCATAAGAAGAGTAATGGAAATTAGATGGCAGTGGTGTTACGTGCCTACGAAAGGTTTTGCTGAAAGCTTAGTGTCTATCTGAAATTTCATATTTAAAACAACCCGGCTAGAACTTGAGTTTCTGAAACAAAGTTCCCTTTTGTAGGCAACAAAAATTAAATAGGTAGGCCACTTAATCACAGCAGCAACTTTGCTGTACAGTGGTGATAAATTTATTGTCATGTGAACATACCCCAGGGATGAGTTTAACCTAGTAACTATTGACTTCAGTAATTACCCTGGGGACAAAAATGAACTGGCGCACTGCCTATTAATTGTCACAAATGTTAGGTATTTAAACATTGAAAAGAATCTGTGAGCAAGGCATATAAGAACATTATATATTTCTGAACAATTTTACTTGATTGTACTTACATTACCCACATTTTATGAAGTCAGACATTCCAGAAAACATGGTTTTATATGCACATACTTCTCCTGCCAGAAGAGCTGAATTAAAAGTAAGGTGTCCATATTTACTATGTTAACATGCCAAATTCAAATATAAAATGTCCAAGATTTTATACACTTCTATTAGAAACAAAAAAATTGCATGTAATATGAAAGAAACAATATGAAATTGTTGTTAGTGTCTTTATTCTGCTGCATCAAATCCTTCAGATGTTCAGATTGACAACAGGCCTAACTAGTTACTAAGTAACTTCAGGCACAAAATTTTAGCATCTCTTTAATATATAAGAAATCCAATACATTTTAAAATTTTATTTTAGTACAAATAATTGTTGGATTTGATCACCTCATATGCAGGATTTATAGTCCCAACATTACGGCACTGGGCTAGTACATGAGAACCTGAAAATAACTTACTTTCTAACTTCAAACTGACTAGTATGTTTTCACTATCTAAGCAAGGTAACTTATGAAAAGTTAGCAGGAGAAATAGTGAAAAATGAGCTCAATTTTTAGCAGTATTGTATTTTACTATATAATGTAGTATTAACAATATAACATGGTTAGCAGCAAGTATTAGTAAGGATTTTTACAAGTATGAACCAGTTACTGTCCCAATTCAGAGCTTTTCAGAGTTTTAAAAAGCTGTCTCTCTGATTTGCTATTTTCCCGAAATGCATTTATATGTGTATTTGAAGAGCAAACTTGTGTACTGTGTAGTCAATGAAAATATGGAACAATGGAACTAATAAAATTATTAAAATATTAGTAAAAACTTTATGTAATACACCCACCAATTTATTCAATATATATTAAGGACTACAAGTACAACATAAATTGACTGCAAATGTTTAGCCATTTGGTGTCGTGGTAATCTATTATATTGTTTGATTTATGATTTAATTACTCATTGTTTTATAAATGTAATTGTATGAATGCAAACTGCTCCATTGACAAGTGAATACACAAAACAGCAGAGAGTCAGGATTTCAGGAGAGCACGGGAGCCTTGTCATGTAGGACAAGAAAGGCGTCAGCGGCTGCCTACATGCTGAATTCAGGAAACAAGACTGACCTGAAAATAGCAAGGGGGGGCAGGAAATCAATCTGTGTCTGACTGTGATGCTAGTGCCTTCCTGATAATTTCACCAGATAGCTACTATCTGCTGAGATGGGCATTAAATGGAGAGTGTCAGAGTGGAGAGCAAGCTATTAGTGTGGGTTAAAATTCTCCTCTGCAGAAATGCAGTGTCTGCTGGCATCTGGTAATTGGCAGATGGTACCTGAGCATCTGCAGGGGATAGTGATTAGTATATAGCAGGAGGAGAGTCGAGGGGAAAACTAGGGCAAAAGGACAAGAATGGAAAGGAATTCATAAAGGTTCTTCATTAAGATGATTAAAGACTCATGGGACATCATGCTGAAGTCAAAGGCAAATTCCTACTATATCTGCTTTGATAATATCCTACATTTATATACTGCTTTACATCCCAAAGCCTTTTACAATCATTCATTTACACTGGCGGAACCTGGTTTGCAGTCAGTCAATACAGTCCCAAAAGTAGGCAAACCCTCCATAGTAAGTGTGAGGTGAGGCCAGCCACAAGGGTGATAGACAGTTTTCATGCTTTCCCTTGACAGTCTCTGCTGGAATTTAAAGTGGCCTCCCTTGGCCTGAAATTCTCCTCCAACCCAGCTGCGTTGGGAGTGCCAGTGGGGTTTGCAGCCCTTACATCAGCAAGGAGTGAATCTGGCCCTCTATAATCATGTTTCTCATCACTGAAAAATCAGTGGGGTGGAACATAGCATCCATTCTGCACCAGCAATATCATACATTTTTAGGAAGGAAAGTGAGGAGCAATTCATGCATCTGAAACACCAGGTCAGTTTCACAGAATTCACAGTAATTCACAAGTAGTGTGAATTATGTCAACAAATGGGTGAAAGGAAAACTACATTGGTGAGGGCATTGAAGAAGATGCAAGCTATGTTTTGGGTGGGCACTACTTCAATTTATGCTTTCTGTCACCCTCTTATAGTTGTTTTTCCTGCTACATCCATCTCTTTGAGTCCCACAATGTAAGTTAGCCAGTTTAGATTTTGGATCTGGATCTGAATTTCCCCAAGGTTTGGTAGTGTTCAGATTCAGAGTTTTGAATTCACCTTGTCGCTATTGTCTGTTGCACATCTATCACTTCCTATAATGAGCAAATGTATGCAACTCTTCTCAAGTCATTATCAATAAAGGATTAAAACCCTTACCATCATATACATTGCAGATTTAATACTAGAAATTAGAGTTCTCCCTTTCAGTTCAAAATACTTTCAGGAGTGGGAAATAATAAATCCCCACTGTGAATCTCATCCCATTGTTGATTAGAAGTTTCTGCTCAGCGTTTACCTGCACTTCATGACAATCAGCACTGCATGGGCTTGAAAGACTGATAAGTGCTGGTTGGCTTCCAGAGATGAACAACAAGACTGTTCAGCAAAAAGTCACTGCCAAGTGGTTAAGGAGACTTTGTGGGCTTCTACAGTTTGGCTACAAAGGTGTCCATATGCATTTCAGAAGCTGAAAATTGTTGCATCCCACCTATAGATTCATAGATTTTAAGACCTGAAGGACTATTATGATTATCTAGTCTGATCTGCATAATACAGGTTGTAGAATTTCACCAAATGTGCCTGCATCAAGCCCGTAACATCTGTCTGAGTTAGAGTGTATATATTAGAAAGACATCCGATTTTGATTTAAAGACGTCAAGTAACTGAGAATCCACCACATCCCTAGGTAAATTGTTCCAATGGTTAGTCACCCTTAGTGCAAAAAAAATTGAGCCTTATTTTTAGTCTATTCATATCCTGTCACACACTTGATTAGACTACAGCCAGAAATCACACTTTCTCTTTCCCTCAAAAGTCCACAAAAAGAAACTGGGCCATAATGATACATTATTTATCACAGATGTTTATGTCAAGTGCCTCACTGTGATATCTGGGTGTACTTTACATGATTACAAGCAGTATTTCCCTACTAGAAGGAGTAAAAACCTCTATTACTGCCTCCCACAATACTTGCAAAGTTCTAGGAAAGAGGGAGCAAAATCTTTCCAATGGTTTGGATGCTAGGTGTTCTGCAGTGATTGTTGTGCACTCTTGAATGAATGAAACGTGTGTTGAGGAGATAGTAATGTTGACATAGGGAGCATGAACCATCTCTGAAAAAACCCTGAGTTCTTCATCTTGGCTGCTTCCCAGACACCATCTCCAAGGATTCTCTTTGCCAAAAACAAATTGACGTAAAAGAAATATATTTGTTTAAAATCAGGAGCAAAAGGTATTTCCAATTTTAAGTTACTGAATAACAGTGGGTTTCTAGAACTGTCTTCACTGTAGCTAGTCTAGACAGAATCTGTCTCTATTCCTCCTCTACTCAATTCAATGTCAGTATCATGGCTGCAGCACTGAAAGTCCTGAGATTCTGGAGGCAGGTGAGTGAACTCCCACAAACACCTGAATCTTGGACCAAAAGCCTCAGGTTAGGCAGGTATGGCATGTGCTCTCTCCAATGCAGGATGACACAACACTCAAACCTAATGATTTCTGAGTGGGAAATACAAGTCTCATACTTATGTGAAACTTGGTTTTGATAACAGGTAGTTCCAGGCCACGGTGAAGCTAGTGATTTGACACTCGTATGCACACAATCTTCTCTTTTGACCCCCTGCTAGTAGGATCTCCCTGATTTTCCAGTGTAGGCAGGCCATGACACACAACATGGTCGCTAACAGAATATGTGTACTTAGAGAGCTGTGACTTGCTAAAAGACCCAATGAAGATCAAAAATAAGAAAATATGTCTGCACAACAAGAAAAATTTGTCCCCCCAAAATTTAAATTGTGCGTGATGTCTGCTGCCAATACTCATGGCTCCAGGTTCTGTCCCCTTGTGTCTCTTCACTTCTTTCCATGAGATGATCTTTCCTTTGTGTTTGTGTCTTTGGCAGTGTGCCATGTAATGAAAGTGTCTCCCATGCAAAACCACTATGGGCAAAGTTTATTTTGTACATCTAGCCCACCACTGGTCACCTATTATGGACCAGATGGTATTATACACCTAACTTCTTTAACAAATATAAACCTTGTGACTTGGTCTCCTTTGGCTTGACTCATGTTTTGTTAAATTTGTCCACTAGTTTGGCTGTCAGTATGGGGCTTGATATAGATTTTGAAAACTTGAGGAGTTTCCTTGGAACCTTGATGGCTGGCACAAGGATCTACCAACATGGCATCATTTATAGCTCTTCTGTGCTGGTGATTTGAGGAGGGAGGGGGCAGAATGGGAACATACAATAGCTGTCCTCAGGTAAAGAGATGTGGTTCCAATGTAGCAGGGAAGGGAAGCCCTGCAAAAGAGATGGCATTTTACAGCCCTGTTGAAATGCAGGCAACTAAATGCATCATTGCCTGGCAGCTGAGACTTTGTCAAACAGCTTGTGAATGGGGACATTGCCAGATGAACACATGGGCATGAATGCAGGCAACTAAGAGGCTATCACATGGCCTATGTGATCACAAATTCTGGATGGCTAGGATAAAAGTCCCAGCTGGGAGCATCCTCGGGACTGATTATGGCTAAGGAACTATGTGTCAATCCCATCTAATGGCTGGAGTGACTTCAAACAATTTCTATGTGTCTGTTAATTTAGGGCTTGGGAAAAGTGCCAGGCTGAGGCTCACGCAGTCCTGAAGACTGCGGGACTCTGCTTAGGCACAAAGTAGATACAGAACTGGCAGCAGCATTGCAAGCTTCCTCATGCTAGCCTGCCAATGTGCTTGACCTGGAAGGGCCACCTCTAGGGATAAGGGGATGGCTTATTCATGCCCCATGCCGGCTAGTCTCTCTGCTGAAATTGCCAACAAGGGGCCAGACTGGGAGCAGAAGGAGAGGGGAGAATGCTACAGCGGAGAGGCATAATAGCAGTCCTTGTGCTCAGTGACTACTCTTTCCTAATGCCCCTTGGGGCACTGGCCATGCCAAACAGGCAAGATGGAGCCAGAGGCATGACCATCCATGGAAGGGAGACAGACAAATACACAGGGACGCACATGCTATACTGTCCTAAGGGATGGTGCAGTGGGCATGCTCTTTGTTCTAGGGGGCACTGTGTGGGGCATAATGTCTCCCTGAGCTGCCTCTGGCATAGTATAGCTTGGTACCACTTTCAACATGGGCCCATGCCTAATCTGGCCCATAGATTGCCAGTTAATGCTGCTAATCTTTTGATATAGACATTTGTTCTCTAGGAACTGAATTGACACAAGCAAATTTATTCTTCTTCGAGTGCTTGCTCATGTCCATTCCACTATAGGGGAGTGCACGCCTCCGTGCACAGTTCCCGGAACTTTTTTCCCCTTAGCAGATCCCATAGGGCTGGCTCCAGCACCCCCTGGAGTCCCACACACATGCCGCGGTATATGAGGCACTGCCAGCCCTATGCCCCCTCAGTTCCTTCTTTCCGCCCGTGACGGTTGCTGGAACTAGCCTTGCTCTCAGCAAGTACTATTCCCCTACTTTGACTTGTTTGTTATTCTAAGTAGTTTAGTTAAGTAGTTGTTAAAAAGAGTAGTTAGAGATAAGGCAAGTCCCTGCGAGGACTTAGAGCGGCTGGGCTATGTCCCAGTCGCCTGGATTCAAGCCGTGTGCCTCCTGCGAGAAGGCCTTCCTGCTCAGCGACCCCCACGACTGCTGCCTTAAGTGCTTGGGGGAAGCGAACATAAAAGAAAAGTGCAAGATCTACAGGGCTTTTAAACTGCGGAGTCAGAAGGACGGAGAGATCCGGTTAAAAGGCCTGCTGATGGAAGCAGCGCACTGCCTGGTGTCCAAGCCGACCCGCTCCACCTCGGCAGTAAGCATGACCTCAGTGCAGAGCGCACCGCCGGCACCGGCCTTGACTCGGCACCGCGCAACATTGCCGGCACCGAGGAGGAAGAAGGCATGCGTGGAGCACGGACACTCCCCTGCACCGTCAGTATGGGCAGGGTCGAGCTTGGAGATGCACTGGACCCGGCCCATTGAGTCTTTTCCAGTGCATGCGATCTCCGGTCAGGGAACCTCACCTGACTCCTGGGAATGGGAGAGTGCCCCTGCCAATGCCGTTGACACCGGAGGCTTTTCAGGCGGCAAGAGCCTTGTTGGCCTTGCCTACACCACCTCCGCCCCTCCCCAGCAGAGGGAGAAGTGGCTGGTGTCACGGGGGAAATCCGTGTTGGGTCCCCCTGAATGGCGGTGGAGATCCCCGGTATGGGGAGGAAGATCTCCCGCTGGACGGCCACTGGGGGTACAGCAGAGATGCTCCCCCAGCAGTCACTCCAGGTCGGTGGCGTCGAGCCGGCCTGGTTCGACTCAGGATGAGGAGTCTCCCTCTCGGCACCAACGTCAATCCCCAGCACCGGAGGCAGCAGAGGCCAGGACGCAGCACCTGTCGAGGTCTGCCAGGCAGGTCCCGTCCCAGTTCCCCAGGACTGAGGAGTTTGCCTGCACCGAGGCGGCGCAGAACCCGGTCGCCATCGGAGGACCCGGCACCACGCAGTCCATGACGCGGAACCCGGTCGCCAGAGTCCGGCTCAGCACTGAGGAGCTTGGAGCAGCGCCGATCTCGGTCACTGAAAGGGTCTGCAGGGCCACACGGCAAGCAGTACCAGGAGAGCCGACACCCCCACAAAGTGTCACAGCCTGTGGCGCAGTCAGCCCCGGGTTGGCCCCAGGGTCAATGGCCGCAGCAATGGCCTTATTAGGCCCCATGAGGTATCCAGATGGGGCTGGGGTCCCAATCCATCCTATCATGGGGGGGGGCAGTCCATGCCTCCGGCACAGGAGAGAGCCCATAGACACCACTCCTTGGACAGGGAGTTCGACCCCATGTAAGGACCCTCAACAGGTGCAACCCTTCACCAGGAGGGGGCACACTCGCAAGACGTGCCTCGGCAGTCCTCTTCCTCCTCACCGGATGAGGCAGTCTCCTGGGACCACTTGGCGCCACTGGAGGATTTCAGGGCGCACCAGGAGCTGCTCAAGAGGGTGGCCTCCAACTTGAGGCTGGAGGTGGAAGAGTTAGAAGAGGCTGAAGCTAGCCTCTTTTATGTGTTGGCGGCGGCTGCCTCAGCAAAAGTGGCCCTCCCAGTCCACAAAAGGGTCCTTAAAATTGTAAAGGCCCTGTGGCAAACCCCTTCCTCGGTCACCCCTACGTCAAAGGTGGCTGTGAAAAAGTATCATGTCGCAGCCAAAGGGTTTAAGTATCTGTTCACTCACCCAGCCCTGGGAACCCTGGTGGTAGATGCAGCTAACCAGCGTGACAGGCAAGGTCAGCCAGGGTCCACTCCCAAGAACAAAGACAACAAAAAACTGGATTTGTTTTGGAGAAAGGTTTATTCCATGGCAAGGCTGCAGTTCAGGATTGCCAAACATCAGGCCCTCCTGGGAGATATAATTTTAACTTGTGGGACTCCCTCAGGGGGTTTGTGAGGCCCTACCCCAGGACCAGGCCACAGACTTTAACACCATTATGGAGGAAGGAACCATGGTGGCTAGGGCAGCGCTCCAGACATCCTGCTGACTCGGCGGGCAGGGCCATAGTCTCCGCCATCTCCATGAGAACGTGCTCGTGGCTGTAATCCTCGGGCCTGTCCAGGAGGTGCAGCAGTCGATTCAGGACCTCCCCTTTGATGGGTTGGCCCTATTCTCCGACTAGACCAAGGCGAAGCTGCTCTGAAGGACTCTAAGGCCACGCTTCGCTCTCTGGGCCTGTACACGTCCCAGGCTTCCAGGCGTCAATCACGGCCCCAGGCGCAGCAGCAGCCAAGACCTCCACCCAGGCCTTTTCAACCCTATAGGAATAGGGACAGGAATAGGGGGTTTAAAAGGAGAAATCAGCCCCCCAGCTCATCCTCAGCCCCTCAACAGGGGCCCCCCAGGGGGTCGGGCAACCGGAGGAGACAGTTTTGATGGTGTGCCTGAGGGTGGCGCCCCAACTGCTCTCCTGGATCTGCCCCACCCCTTCCTAAACAGGTTAAGGCCCTTCTATCCCGAATGGGCAAAGATCACTTTGGACTGTTGGGTCCTTGGGATAGTCTCAGGGGGCTATGCCCTACAGTTTACATCTACCCCCCCAACAACCCTCCCCTACGTCCCTCTTCAGGGACCCCTCTCACAATCAACTCCTCTTGCAGGAAGTGGACACCCTCCTCAACATAGGAGCGGTGGAAATGATCCCTCAAGGCAGAAGGGGTTCTATTCGAGGTACTTCCTCATCCCCAAGGTGAAGAGGGGTCTGAGACCCATATTAGACCTGCGTCGTCTAAACAAATATGTCAAATGACTCAGGTTTTGAATGGTCTCCCTAGCCTCCATAATCCCTTCCCTGGATCCAGGAGACTGGTATGCCGCCCTTGACCTCAAGGATGCATACTTTCATGTGTCTATCCTCCCCAGCCACAGACGTTTTCTCCATTTCATGGTGGCTGGCTCCCACTACCAGTTCACAGCCCTGCCCTTTGGCCTGTCTTTGGCTCCAAGGGTGTTCACCAAGGGCATGGAGGTAGTGGCTGCCCACCTGAGACGAAAGGATGTGCAGATTTTTCTGTACCTGGATGATTGGCTGATCAGGGGCTGGTCCAGGTCCCAAGTGCAGGAGAGCGTGACCCTCACTTACTCCATGTGCAGCAGGCTAGGACTGCTCATAAACGAACAAAGTCCACACTAATCCCAGTGCAATGCATAGAATTCATTGGGGCCACCCTGGATGCTTCCCAGGCCAGAGCCTTCCTGCCTCAGCCACATTTCGAGGCAATGGTCTCTATCATCTCCCAGCTGCACCGATGCCCCACAACAATAGCCAGGTACTGCCTACAACTGTTAGGCCACATGGCGGCCTGCACATATGTAGTGAGACTAGCTCACCTGAGGCTCGGACCGCTCCAGGCATGGTTGGCCTCAGTATATGTGCCGAGCAGCACTCATTGCACCGGGTGATCACAGTTCCCCCACCCGTCCTAGCCTCACTAAACTGGTGGCGGACTCCCAGGGCAGTGATGAAGGACGTCCCATTCAGGGAACTGGTTCCATCGGTCACCCTAATTTCCGACGCTTCGGATGTAGGATGGGGAGCCCACATCAGCGCCTACTTAGGCACTCAGGGCTGCTGGTCGGGGGAGGAGAGACTCCTGCACATCAACGTGAAGGAGCTGAGGGCCATTCGCCTAGCGTGCAAGATGTTCCTCTGATTTCTGACAGGCAGAGTGGTGCAGGTGCTGACAGACAACACTGCAACCATGTTTTACATAAACAGGCAGGGGGGGGGAGCGCGCTCCTTGGACTTCTGTAAGGAAGCTACCCCTCTGTGGGACCTTTGCTGTGAGGCATGATTTCCACTTCACTGCCTCTCACCTCCTGGGAGTGAGGAACGACGAGGCGGATCGCCTAAGCAGGTCGTTTCTACCTCGTCACGACTGGTCATTGCAACCAGAGGTGGTGGCTATGATCTTCCAGAAGTGCAGTGTTCCCCAATTGGACCTATTCGCGTCGACCTGGAACACGAAGTGCCCAAGGTTCTGCTTGCTCTGGGGTTGCGAGACTGGGTAAATTTCTGATGTGTTCCTTATTGACTGGATGGGGACCCTCATGTACGTGTTCATTCTGCTCCTGCCCAAGGTCCTGCTGAAAATAAAGAGGGATAGGGCGGACATTATACTCATTGCTTTGGCCTGGCCAAGTTCAGCATGCTGCTGGACCTTTCGATCACCCCACCCCTTGAGCGCCTGAGGTAACACGACCTTCTGTCCCAGGACCATGGTTGCCTGTTACACCGGACCTGGACTCCCTGCACCTCACGGCCTGGAGGCTCTGTGGCTGACGGAGGGAGAGAGAGCCTGCTTGGTGCAGGTTGAACAAGTCCTGCTTGGCAGCAGGAAACCTTCCACACAGATCATGTACCAGGCTAAGTGGAAGCGGTTTACCTCTTGGGCGGAGTCCCAGGGCATCCTGCCCAGCCTTTCGCCTGTACAGGCGATCCTGGAGTAACTGCTTCAGCTAAAGCTCCAGGGTCTGGCGCTGGCCTCGCTGAAGGTTCACCTGGCGGCCATTTCGGCCTTCCAGCAGCCACTAGAGGGGAGATCCCTGTTCTCCCATCCCATGTCGGTCAGGTTCCTCAAGGGGGTGGAGAGGCTTTATCCGCAGGTCCATGACCCGGTGCCTCCCTGGGATCTCAACCTGATCCTCTCGAGACTCACAGGGCCCCCCTTTGAACCCATGGCTTCATGCCCTCTGCTCATGCTTTCATGGAAGGTAGCCTTCCTGGTGGCCATTACCTCAGCTAGGAGGGTCTCCGAGATTAGGGCCTTGACCTCGGAGCTCCCTTATATAGTATTCTATAAGGATAAGGTGCAGTTGAGGCCTCATCCAACCTTCCTGCCCAAGGTGGTTTCCCAATTTCATTGTAATCAAGATATTTTTCTCCCTGTGTTTTTTCCCAAACCACATGGTTCAGAGGAGGAGAGGAGATGGCATTCGCTGGATGTGAGACAAGCCCTGGCCTTCTACATCAAGCGTACAGAGCCGTTCCGGAAATCGATGCAGCTCTTCCTCGCAGTGGCTGACTGGATGAAAGGCTCACTTGTCTCCACCCAGTGCATCTCCTCATGGATTACATCTTGCATCAAGTTCTGCTACGAGCAGGCGACGGTGTCGCTTCCGGGACCCATCACAGCGTACTCAACCAGAGCTCAAGCCTCGTTTACGGCCTTCCTGGAGAGAGTGCCCCTGCAAGGACATCTGCAAAGCTGCCACCTGGTTGTCGGTGCATACCTTCATGTCCCACTACGCCATCATTCAGCAGGCGAGAGAGGACGCGGGATTCGGCAAAATGGTGCTGAGGGCAGCTCACCAGTAACTCCTACTCACCTCCAAGTTATTGCTTGTTAGTCACCTGTAGTGGAATGGACATGAGCAAGCACTTGAAGAAGAAAACAAGGTTACTTACCAGTAACTGATGTTCTTCAAGATGTGTTGCTCATGTCCATTCCACAACCCACCCCCATCTCCGCTGCCAGAGTTCGCAGAAAGAAGGGACTGAGGGGGTGTAGGCCCGGCAGTGCCTCATATACAGCGGCATGTATGCGGGGCTCCAGGGGGCGCTGGAGCCAGCCCAGTGGGATCTGCTAAGGGGAAAAAAGTTCTGGGAACCATGCATGGAGGCATGCACTCACCTATAGTGGAATGGACATGAGGAACACATCTCGAAGAACATCAGTTACTGGTAAGTAACCTTGTTTTTCATATGGGCTGACAATAAGTGATCAACTTTAGATTACTACTGACCTGAACTGGATTTGAACCAGGAACCTGAAGTTTCAGTTTTTGCATGACACGTGATAAACAGACATTTTTTTTTAAATTTTAATTTTATTATAGTAAATATTATTGGTGGTAGAGACAGTAATTGACCTATATACAAGATGCCATGTTTTCACCCACCTACCCACCCACACAAACAAGTTCACTTTCACTTTCAAAGCTACCGTGAGAAGACCAAAACTGGATGGAGGTATTTCTCTCTTTTATAGCTATCCCAGCAACATTTGTTTTCATTAAATAAGATTTAAAAACAAAACTAGAGTTTTTTTGGTTTTAATTAAAAGAGAAAAGAATCACTTCTTGGCTATATTCCTAGGAGTATAGTGTTTTAAATTGATGGATGATTTCCAAGAGATATTTTTGTGTTCCTTGAACAATAATTTGATATAACAGGCAGCAGCAATCCGTGGATTGAATCTGAGTGAAGTTCTCAATTTACAGTGATTTTTTCCCTCTCTGTTGTCAGCATGAGGCCCAGAAGACAGGAATTTCCCAAGAGATGGACACATCTGTTTAGGAATCTGAGCTCATTTCTGCCTTAAAGATCCTCTGACTAAATGGACCATTTGCTTTTCACAAGAGTAGTTGCTTTGAATGCTGTGAAAAAAGGAGCCAGATCCATGGGTAAAATCCAGCCTCATTGGTGTTTATCAAATACATTAATAAAATAATAATAATAATAAGAGTAGCATTCAAATTAAAAAAGATGAAGTTAACTATTTTTAAGCCTGCCTTAGCTATATCTGGCACAGAGCATCACAAGCCAAACACAATCTCTGTGCTGTATGGAATCTGTGACTAGTTATACAGACATCACAGGCATCAGTTGTACTGCGCACATGAGCATTTTGGTCCCATAGAAACACAGGGCTGTTCTTAGTCACAGTGGTGTGAATCCAGAATAATTCCACAGACTTCTGGTATAACTGAGACTGAGTTTGTCCACAGGCTTTAACCACCTGAGCTGTAGGAGGCTCTATGATACATGACATTAGTATTAAAATACTGTTGGTTTCACCACCTTCTCCCTGAAAAAGCCCCATGCTTCCTGCTGATTGGCTGATGATGTGGAGGTGAGAACTCTGGACCAGGAAGCTCGGAAGCTCTGATTGGAAGCTCTGAAGCCTGATCACCTAAATGCCATCTACTTGCTCTCTCTTATTTCCCTATATGTTAACCCCCATCCACCTCCAAATAAGTGGAGATAGTCCTGCTGCACTCCTGCACGCCCTACTTTATGCTGCAACAGAAATGAACTTTTGCTGAAAGTCTGCTTCCTGTTCAAGCAGTGTCCCCATGGGTGCTCCACTGTAGTTCTATCTGCTTCCCTGCGCTGCTGACTGGAGAACTTTGGTAGCAGTATCCATTCCGCCCGTGCATGTGCTGGCCCCTGTGCTCTGCCCCAAGGCTAGCCAGTGTGCACGGGGGCGAACCTTCCTCAGTTCCTTCTCAACTACTCCGGCTATAGACAGAACTTTAGCTGTCCGTTAGCAGAGTAACTTCTTTAGATTTCTTAATCCTTAGCTACTTTTCGAAGCTTCTTTTCTTTCTTTACTGCATTAATCATTTATTTGGCTGTTGCCTGAAAAAATAAAATAAAATAAGGACTTTGTTCTTTCTTCATCCCCCCGTCTGGGGACTGAAGTACTCCTGGACAGGGTGTGCCAGGCTCCCTGGGCTTCAAGGAGTGTCTCAGTTGCCAGAAATCTACCCCAGTAACTGATGGACACAGTGCAGCTGCAGCCTGGGAGAGAAACACATCCCACATAAGTGTGATTTGTGCCAGCAACTGAAGCCCAGATCCAGAAAAGATAGAGAACTGAGGCTCAAATTCCTACTCATGGAGGCATCCCTTCAGCCATCTTAGCCTCAAAAAGGCACTGGATGGTGGGAAACCTCACCACAACCCTCTGCTTCAATGGCCCTACTAGGATCCCTGGCAGGCTCAAAGACAACACGTCTCCCATACTTTTAGTGTGGCCTACCAGCAACCAAGGAGACATCGTCCTTCATCTGCTGCTTCAAGGGCATCTGAACAGACAAGGGAGGAACAAGTGATGGAAGTTGAGGAGGAAGTTACCCTCAAGCTCATCATCATCATCATCAAATGAGACAGTGATGCCCCCTCTGCCATTGATGGCAGATGATTTTAAACTGTTTCAGGACCTGGCACAACAGGTGGCAGAGGCACTACAGATACCACTACAGGAGTGACCGAGTCACACCACAAACTAGTGGACATTTTACATTCTTCTACCTTGTCCAGAGTAGCCCTCCCTATTAATGAGGCACTCTTGGACCCTGTCAAAATCATCTGGCTGATCACCACGTTGGTCCAGTCAACATGTAAGTTGGCTGACAACAAATATTATGTGGTGGCAAAGGATACAGGGTTTCTCTTCTCCCACCTCCTTCCCAACTCAATCACAGCGGATGCAGTCAACCCAAAGGGTCGCCAGCACCATTTCAAATCCACCCCATGACCAGGACTGGAAGCGCCTAGATCTTTTTGGCAGAAAAACATATTCAGCCACTCTTCAGTTCAGCATTGCAAACTATCAAGCCTTAATGGCTAAATATGATTAGCAGAACTACTCAAAACTCAACTCCTTTATTGAGCAGCTTCCAGACTTGCACAAAGAACACATCAAGGCCATTGTCAATGAGGGCCAATTGCTGGCAAAGACATCTCTCCAGTCTGCACTTGATGCAGCTGACACAGTGACACATTCCATCTCTACTGCCTTTGTGATGAGATGAGCCTCTTAGCTGTACCTGTCCAGCTTCCCAAAGGAGGTTCAAACAACTGTGGAGGGCCTTCCTTTTGAAGGGAAAAAACTGTTTGCTGACAGGACTGACACATCCTTCCACACCTTAGAAGACTCCAAGGCTATTCTTTGATCCCTCGTGATCTACACACCTGGGTTTAAGAGAAAGTATAGCCCACAGCTGTCATTCAAATCCTGCTCATCGCTATATCTATCTCAAAGGTCATATGAACCTCAGAGGAAGAAGTCCAGATTCCCCCAACAGAAACTGTTGGAATCTCAACTGACTTCCCCTCAACCTTCCATGCCACCTTCAAAGCGACAGTTTGGATGGGTTGGTCAAGGTGCCTGTAGACCACTGTCCCCAACAACACCTGATGCTGGAAAACCTCACCCGTCTCTTTGGGTGCCATCTCACCCTGTTCCACAGCACCTGGAAACTGATAACCTTTGATAAATGGGTGCTGGAGATTATTCAAGATGAGTACTCCATCCATTTCACCTCCCTCCCCACAAACAACCTTCTCCATCCTTCTTCAGGAATCCTTCTCATGAGAGCCTACTACCATCTCCTCAGTGTAGGAGCCATAGAGCCAGTGCCCACACATCTAAGAGGCAAGCAAAGGCTTCTACTCTTGCTACTTCCTGATACCGAAGCAAAAGGGAGGTTGGAGACCCATACTGGACCTCAGAGTGCTCAACAAATTTGTCAAGGCTCACAAATTCAAGATGGTCACGTTAGCAATGATTATTCCAGTGTTAGAAAAAGGAAACTGGTTCTCGGCCCTCGACATTCAAGATGTGTATTTCCACATTTTGATCATAGATGTTAACTCAGGTTTACACTAGATGAAGCCACTACTAGTACAGAGTACTCGCTTTTGGCCTCTCATCGACCCCCAGAGTATTCTCAAAGGTCTTCTTGGTAGTAGTGGCCCACGTACGGTAGGCCCACTTATGGTAGTGTAGCAGTGGCCCACCTATGCTCTCAGGGCATCATGATTTATCCTGGACGATTGTCTTCTCAGGGCACGTTCCTTCACTGAAGCCCAACGAATCACCCATACCACATTGGATCTATTCCCGAATCTGGGCCTTCAAATCAACGCACAAAAATTGACATTAACATCGGTACAGAGGTTACAATTAATAGAAGCCAACCTCAACTCCATCCGTGAGAGAGTGCTCCTCCTACATCACAGATTCCTCAGCCTCTCCTTGCTTCTAGAGTGCAATCCAGCCCCCAAATTTCAGCCAGACAGTGTCTCCAACTTCTGGGTCAGATGGCTGTGGGCATATCAGTTATAGCTCATGCCAGACTGTGCATGAGATGCTTCCAAGCATGGTTCAGTTCGGTATACAGACGGAACAGAGACAACATAAACAAACTACTATCTATACCCACCAAGATCAAACAATCCTTGAATTGGTGGAAAGACCCAGTAAACGTCTGCACAGGAATCCCATTTGTTCAGCTTTCCCCATTGCTGTTCCTGACCACCGATGCATCCCTCACAGGGTGGGGTGCACATCTCAGTGATCTCACAGTGCAAGGCAAATGGTCTCCATCTGAGACATGCCTTCACATCAGTCTGCTCAAACCCAAAGCAGTCAGAAATGCATATGCTCACTTTCTCCTGTTGATCAGAGGCACGCACACAAAAGTCATGATGGACAATATGGCCTGCATGTATTACATAAACCAACATGGAGGCACCTGCTCACCTTCTCTGTGTATGGAAGCACTAATGTTGGAGAAAATAAATGGGATTCTATGGGAGACACCTAACCCTCCCACCAACAATTAAAAAAGTAAGTGTTTAGGTCCCCCTTTCACATCTATCGTCGGAGTAGTCAGGTGGGTAAATACCAAAACTCAGAATAAAGTAAAACAAGGAACAATTTATTCAGGGGGCAAATAACAAACGAGGGGTCACTCGGGGATTTAACAAGGTGGAGCTTAACTCTAGATTCTTTCCCAACTTAAACCTAAACTACACAGGCCCAAAGTTAATAAGAACTACTCAAGGTCTTTCTTCACCCTCCTGGGGCATTGGTCACGACTCCCAGGATGATGAGCCAGGAACTCAGGATCTGCTAATGGACTCAGGAACTGCTGCAGGTAGGTATGCTGATCTTCTTGTGTGGGGGCTATCTGTGATGTTCTTCCTAGAGGCTTCTCTTCTTCTCCCAGTGACTCCTGCATGTGATGATACCTTGCTGCCTCTAGGGTGGACAGCCCTGAGCTGACTGGCTTGCTACAATTTATAGAGTCCTGTTGCCAGGCAGATCACACTCCTTTTCACCTTACCTTTCCTGCCTTTTTCCCAAAAAGGGCATTAAACACTGGGGAAGAAGACCTCCAAGATGGAGTCCTAGTTGTTCTTTCACCATTTCAAAATGGCGATCAGCTTCAACGTTTCACTTAATTAACATAATAATTTCCAAACTGAGGATTTTACCCAATAGGGAACATAACATTCTCAACCCAACACTAAAGCTCTGGAACTGGTGCATTTTCCACAATGTCACAGTATGAGTGGCCTACCTACAGGGAGTGTACAACACGACAGCGCAGTCTCAACCAAAAATTCCCACATGACTGTGAATGGGGGATAGACTTAGTGATACTCCACCATGTATTCTGACACTGGAGGCACTGACAATAGGCCTGTTCGCCACTTACCAGAACAAGAAATGTTCACAGTACTGCTCCAGAGTGGGTATTGGACAAGACCCCATAGGGGACGCTCTCCTCCTCTCATGGGACAAGGGCTTTCTTTACACCTTCCCCTCATTCTCTCTATTGCTGAAAGTCCTACTGAAAATAAAAAGGGAAAAAGCAAACATCATGCTGACTGCTCCCACCTGGCCCAGACAGATGTGGTATAGCTGGTGCTGTGTCCACTGTGCAGCATGCACAGAAATAAAAATTTGGCCCCCTGCAGCCCCAGCATGGACACACATGGTGATACCTTAAAACAGCAGCAGTGATGGGGACAGGCTCGGACATCTCTGCTGCGCAGACCCAGAGGAAGCGCACATACTGGGGCACCTGCTGGGCAGGGCAGGGCAAACACTTTTCCGCCAAAGGAGCAGGAAGGGTGGCTGGCTGGGCACCCACAGGGAGAGTCTGGCAGGGCAAATCCAGCTTCCCACACCCCTCAGGCTGGAGAGAAGAAGTCACTGACCGCAGGTAGACACGGAGCTTCTCCATTGAGTCGGGTCCCCATCAGCAAACGAGCCTGAGGCTATCCCATCCAGGGCTCTGCATGGAGGTGCATCAGTTGGCAAGTCCCCGCCTGTGGCCAGAGATCCCCCAGCCCTGAGACTGGCCAGAGGCTCCCATCGCCCACAGCCAGTGCGGCCCAACGCACTCCCGGGGTCACTCACTGAGGGGCTGACTCTTCCCCCACAGCCCCAGAGGAGCTGCCATCTCCCAGGCAGGAGGAGCTCACTTTCCCTGCTCCAATCCTGGAGTTCTGTGACCTCACCAACAAGGGGAGCCTGTGTCCCTGCTTGCCCCCCCCTTGCGCATGTCCACCTATGACTTTTCCAACCATTCTTCACCTCCTCTCACAGAACAAGGGAGCCCTCCCCATAGCAACCTGTGAATACTACGGCTCAAAGCCTGGCTCCTTCATGGTCCCAGCACATAGAGACATTTTGCTCTGAGGAGGTGCAAAAAGTGTTATTACACAATAGAAAAGTAGCTACCTATCGTACCAACTTAAAAAAGTGGACAAGATTTCATATCTGGTGCCAGCCCAAAGGCGTCACCCCTTATACAGCCACTCTACCTCTAATCCTAGGCTATCTGTTGACTCTCAAGAAATCAGGACTCTCTATTAGCTTGCTAAAAGTCTGCTTAGCAGCAATGGTGATCTTCCACCAGCAAGTAGAAGGGTACTCAATTTTCTTCCACCCAACTACGAAGAAGTTTCTCAAAGGTATAGTGAACCTCTTTCCTCACCCCAGGCTTCCTACTCCATAATAGGATCGCAACCTAGTACTAAAAGGAATGACCAGACCACCATTTGAACCCATGGCTACTTGTCCTTTAACTCACCTCTCCATGAAGACAGTGTTCTTGATTGCCATCAACTTGGCTAGAAAGATAGGGGAGATATCTGCTCTGATGGCGCATCTTCCTTTCACAGTGTTCTTCCCTGGCAAAGTCATGCTTAGATCACATCCGAAGTTCGCTCCCAAGGTGACTTCTGTATTTCCTGTGAGCCAAGTTATTCACTTCCCAGCTTTTTATCCCAAACCTCATCTGGATAATAGGGAAGTCATCCTCCATATGCTTGATGTGATGAGAGCCTTGGTCTTCTATCTAGACAGGACAAGAGTTTTTAGAAAATCTCCGAGACTCTTCCTCTCCATTGCAGATAGGTCAAAAGGCACAGTGATTTCAGCTCAAAGACTCTCCAAATGGGTCTCGAATTGTATCAAACTCTGTTACCAGAGTCTCAATGTAACACCTCCATCTTCAATACACACAGACTCTACGAGATCAGTCTCCTTGTCTGTCGCCTTCTCCAAGGATATCCCTATATCATAAATCTACAAAGCAGCTACCTGGGCATCTGCACATACCTTCACAGAACACTGCACCATCCTGGGGGACTCTCCTGCTGACACTAGATTTGGTGTCACGGTGCTATCATCTATAACGGACTTGACTCCAGGGGGGAGAGGAGCACTGCTCGGGAGTCACCTATAGTGGAGCACCCATAGGGACACAGCTCGAGGAAGAAGAAGAAGAAGTTACTTACCTTGTGCAATAACAATGGCTCTTTGAGATGTGTGTCCCTATGGGTGCTCCATAACCCCCCATCCCTCCCTCTACTTCGGAGCTCTTGTCATTGACTCTGCGGTAGAAAAAGAACTGAGGAGGGTTCGCTTGTGCACACTGGTTAGCTTTGTGGCAGAGCACGGGAGCCAGTGCATGTGTGGACTGAACAGACATCGCTACCAAAGTTCTCTGATCAGCAGCGCAGGGATGCAGACACACCTACAGTGGAGCACCCATAGAGGGACACATCTCAAAGAACCTTCACTACTACACAAGGTGAGTAACTTCTTCCCTCCCCTGCTCCTAGTTCTCATATGTACAGTACAGTTAGCCTCTTCCTGCCCCATGAAGGAACCATCTCTCAATCTCCTTGTCCTATCTCTACTGAAGAAGAGACATGCTGCACTCCCTACCTCAAGGAGCAGATATGAACTGGTGTTGTATCCTTCTCCATGTACAGACTTTCTCATCCCGTATCCTGCCCACAATGCACTGCCAGTCCCCATCCTCCCAAACTTAACAAGCAGAGGCACTGATACACTTCTTATCCCAGCAGGTATATTTGCTGCAGTAGCCCTGGGGCCTCTTGCCTGGTCTTAGGTCATTTCCTCAGAAGCAGGCAGCAGCACTCCATGCTATCATCCTTGATCACTCATTGTGTGTTTTATATATATATATATATATTGCTTTCTAGTTTTACAAAAGGTCCATGGATTCTTCACTATAAGTGGGTTAGTGTAAGGAATGTGTTTATTTATAGAAATACAGTAGAAAAAAATGATATAAACAAACCTTTAAGGCTTATAACTGTTATGCAGGCTGCAGCCATTAGCAAGCAACACAATTACCGAATCTATCAGGTCTGATAGTCCACACATCAGAAGGGCAGTGCTCTCTCTCTCACACGTACATCCTGATGGCTGCCTGCAATTCTGAGGCAGATGTACCCATCCCTTTAGTGGTTGTCTCTTTCTCAGGCAGCTGGTCTCCTGGTAAATACAGTGGATGTCCCCCACTCATTGAGGTCCCCCAATATCCTATCATTATACAGACTCCAAAGTGTATAAGGCATTTTACAAAGCATTTAGAAGTTGAGATCCCTGCCCAGATAAGCTACAATCTAAATAGACAATGTGCAGAAGTGAGGATGCAATCAAGACAGTGACTCAGCCAGTGCTTAGCTTCAGCAGGAGTCCTACAGCTTGACTCTAAGTTGTACAAAGAAGCAGTTCCTTCTACTGGGGTCTAAGGTTTTTTTGAATGATCACAATTCATGCTACAGATAAAAAAGATGGGTCCACTGGGGACCAGGATCAGAACCATCTCCCTCCCCTTCAACCATTGGGGATATCTGACCCAAATTAACAGTTTGGTCCAGGAGATGTCATTTATCCCTCCAAATCAATCCTGAGTGGCTGTCCCAACACAATATTAGCAGGGCACAGCTAGTGCTGAAAAAAAGGAAGCAAAGAAAATGAACTATGTTAATTTCAACCCTGTTAGAAACAAACAAACAATCAGTGTTTGTCAAATAGAAAAAGAATTAAATTGGTAGTGAAAGCCATTTTGCTTTTCAAGCTTCCAAGAGGGTGTTACAAGCCCTGGAGAATCAAAAATCTATTACACCACATAACACTGGTGTCTTTCTCAGTAATGGATCATCAAAAAACTTCTACTTGAAATGCTCTATGGAAGATTATTAAGATATCAAGCTTCAGAAGACATTCTTCATGATAAGATATAGGAGGGCAATTAATTGAAGTTCCCTACAGAATCTCATCCCATAAGAGAATCCCTATAAAAAAGCATGTGACATTTACCAGCAACATAAGCAATGAAGATTTATACAGCTCTAGCCTTCTCCTCCTCTTCATTATTATTTTTACAGTGTATAGGTGAGCTAAGCACTTTTCAGAACAAATAAAATAAATGAGGCTCTTGCAATTCTTTTTTTTTTTAAAGAGATGAATGAGCCCTAAACAGACAAGGTCCATCACCCTGCAGGGAGTGATCCAAGTTCATTTGCAAGGGCTCAACAAATCACATCATCCAGATAGAAAAATTACTGGACACTAGCTCTCAAGTCTCATCCAGCAGGGAAGTTTCTTCAAGCATTGGCAGCAGTCAGAGCGATCAATCACTCCTAAAAGCAAATATATTTAGTTTCTGGGAACAGGGTTACTTTTCCTTACATAGGGTAGATGCTTGCAAATATTCAGCTTTGCTCCACAACCAAGGGGTCATGGTGAATGATATGAGCAGGACTGCCTACCCACATATACTTGTCCAGCACTGCTACAATGAACTGCTAGAAGCACTGCAAACCTGTAATTCCCTGCAAACCCGTCAACAGAAGGTGCCACAAGACACCACTAAACAAGTTAAGATTTCCCAGTGTTTTGCCAATCAAGCAAATGATGAAATGATACAGCCCATGGGTAGCAGATGATAGGCCACAGCCTCACCACATAACTCACGATGGGCCAATGGCCTTCCCCTGGCCTGAAACAGGTCTGACTGCCTGGTTTCTAGGTAAATTCAAGGGGCAGGGAAGTAGAGGGGTCAGACTATCAAAGCATAGGGGCTTGGGAAGGGGAGAATAGTTAGGGGAAATGCTTTAATCTGAGCCACCAATAAAGGGGCCTACCAAAGGCAAGCATAGTGTTAGCCAGAAGCCAGAGGGGATGGAGGTGTAATGGAAAGCAACTAGCCTTGAAAGTAGGGACTGGACCATGATATACAAAACATTTCTGTGCCTAAAAACAGTCCCCCAAAGCAGCTGTATAACTGTCCTTCCTGCAGGCCTGGCTGAGAGAATGTCCTGTAGGGAACCTGCATTTGCACATACTGAAGATAGAGATGAGCAGCAATTTTCACAGTGGTCACCAGGCCAGCCACACTGTCAAAGCATCCTCCATGAGCATGAAGGAATGGGAAATACTGCCAGTGTGAGGCTAAAGGACCAAGGTGAGGGCAGTGGCTTGGACTCTTTGATAGAAAGGTGTTGATTGGTGTCTGAGATGCACTGTGTTCTGTACCATTGTTTTATTGTGTGGGACTCCCCCTAGTGATTATTCAAGTACTTTCTGTCCCTTCCCGCTAGATGGCTTATGGAGATGTTAGGTCAGATTGGGGGTGTGTTGGTCATTACTCCTGAATTCATCCACCCTGAATAATTGATTATACACAAAGAAAGATTTTATAAAAACCTTAAGGTTGCAAAGTCAAGCTCTCAAAAGTTAGGGCAGTATTAAGGTTGCCCATACAACTGTAGTTTGGCCTCTGGGTGCCTGTGCATTATGAGATAGTCTTTAATTATATGATCACCTACTATTTTTTTCTACAGGACTCTTGCCTCATTCAGTTTTCACTAGGAGGGTGGTGAAGCACTGGAATGGGTTACCTAGGGAGGTGGTGGAATCTCCATCCTAGGAGGTTTTTAAGGTGCGGCTTGACAAAGCCCTGGCTGGGATGATTTAGGTGGGGTTGGTCCTGCTTTGAGCAGAGGGTTGGACTAGATGACCTCCTGATGTCCCTTCCAACCCTAATCTTCTATGATTCTATGATTTCAGACTGGGCACACAGAAAATGAGAAACACAAGATTACTGACCCACCTGTGAAAAGTTTGGCTTAAGTGACATGATTAATATGCTGGGGTTAGTCTTTCCCCTTAAGAATAATAGAGCCCAGGCCTTTTACTGTTTCTTTAAGGGCCTGGGTCCAGAAGTTTTGCAAGGTGAGGATGGCAAAACTCCCCTCTGTCCTAGCCAAGTGGGATGAGCTTTTGAAAGGGGGCCACTTATGGCAGGGGAAGGTGTGTCTGTGGAACGTTTATAGCCTAAAGGGCTGATTGGGGGAAAGGGCTCAGCTGGAGGGAAAGCTGGCTGAGGTCCTGATCAGGATCCTAGCTTTAGAAGGAGAACTGGAGTAATGCCTGATCTAAGACAAGTGCTACTTAGTGTCTAAATACAGGACAGCCAAATTCCAGAAGAGTGGGTGGAGGACTTCTGCCTTAAGGAGGGACAAAGTAACTGCCTGACGCGTGAGCTGGCTGCCAGAAAGGCTATGAATGAACTTGAGGAATCTCCTCAGTAGCCAGCTGGAAAGAAGCCACATGAGGAGACCAAACTGCAGAGCAGGAGTAGTGCAATCTGCAACCCAAGGAAATGATGAGGGATAGGAAGAAGCAGTTGTTTGCTGCCTAACACTGGGTCCCTGGGATGGAACTCAGACTAGAGGGTGTGCATGGGTCCCCCTACCTTTCTCCAAGCAAGAGTGGGAACTACAAGCCTCTAGACTAAAAGAGGCAGAGATTGATGGGGCCACAGATGAGGGTCAAAGGCTTGTCATAAAGGCCGGTAGACTTTGGTTTTATTCTGTTTGGGCTTTTTTGTTAACCCCTATCCACCTGGAAGAGGACTGAACTCTAAAGGGCCAAGCAATGGAAGCTGCAGATCACTATAAAACCAGCAGATCTGATGACAGGCAGTGTTAGAGTAGAAGAACTCCTGTGTGTCCTGTCTGTGCCTATGGTAGCTCACCTGAAAATGCCAAGGTCAGGGCAGGTTGCAAAAGGAGAGCAGATTCTCCCAACACTGGTGGCTAACACTGCAGTTAGATTCCCCAGCCAGCTACAAACAGTACTTTTGATTTCCCACACTGGTTATCAAGAAGCTACAATAAAAAAGTTATACAGTCCCCTTTACTGCATTTTAGTCTCTGACTCCCAGTCAGCAACTAGATCCAGTAAAGAGATAAGATATTTAAAACTCTATTCCCTTTAAAAAATATTCTCCTGACACCAAAGGGTCAGCCACATTTCCAACTCAATATAAGCTTGGATCTTACCCAAAATACCACACTGCCAGCCAATCCTTTAGTAACTAAAACTAAAGGTTTAGTATAAGAGGAAAGAAACACATGAGAAGAGAAATGTTAAATGCAATCAGATACATACAGTAACATTAAAGTCCATATATATCAGATTCTCAGCAGATTTGTGGAGTTTGTAGGCTTGTATAGTTCCTCTGGTGTACATCCAGTACCTGGATGGGTCTCCATCCTTTGTTTCACAGCTTCAGTTCTAGATGAGTTGATCCAGAGGTAGGAAGGAAGCAGAAATGAAGACAAGATGGAGATGGTGAAGCTGCATTTTATAGTCTCAGATCTGCCACGTGGCTTGTTTCAAATACAAGCCCACAGCACATGGGCAGGAAAAGGCATTTGCAGTCCATCTGACCACAGGCATGTCCCGAGATGTCCTGATGATCGGTACTATCCTAGCTTCTCTCCCTGGGCTCATTGTAAAGGTAATGGCCCTTAATGAGTCATCAATGCTGACTCTAATCTGTCTGGGGAGTGCACCCAGTAACACAGCACAAGTGTCTGGATACAGATATATATCACATATCCATAATTTATAGTACAAAGATGATACATGCACATAAACAATGTTATCATGCTTAGCAAATTATACCCTTTCCACTGGTACCTGACATGGGATATCTCGGACAAATTATTGTAATTTTGCAACATTAATATCAATAATATTATAAATGGTCATCCCTCATCCAGACAGTGTCACATCCTGCCATGCTGCTTCTTGTCCCGAGGGGTGCGCTGATGGTGAGTGTGCCCCATGACTACTAACATCACCTAGGAGCTCTGTGATGGAGGCAGAGGATAGAATCCAATTCTCTAGGCTGGTATTGAACTGCCTTAACCAGGAGATTGTCCTTTCTCTTCCTGCAGTTCCCTGCCTCATTTGCTAGGCACCTTCCAATGTCTGCAACAAATGGAGCAGAAGCGCTGCAGAGAACAACTTCTTTCTATACACAATCTTGACTCATCCCAAGAGCAGGTCTGCCCTGTGCACTGAATGAGGTAAGGGTCCCGTGGAAAAACAATATAGGATCCTGTAATTAAAGACTCTATCACAATTCATAAACACAAGGGGCTGAATTAATCTGCACAACCTTAATTCTGGTGTTTCCTAACTTTTCAGTGCTCGACTTTGTGACATTAATGTTCTCTTAACATTGCATTTTTGTGTGTTTTTGCTTTAAAAAACAAAAGCAAGCAGTAAATCCAGAATTTTGAACCTGGTGGCATATGGGTCATCAGCAGGGTTCGAGCCTTTAGATCCACAACATAACCCTCTGCCACTTGCACAAAGGGCACAAAATCAGCTTTTGTTGACAAAACAGTGGAGGTGTACTCATTGAAATGCTCCTCCCACAGATGTAACTCCCCTGCTATGCTGAGATAATAAAACCACCTCAATGAAAGGTGTAGGGCTTATGTTGGCATAGATAGAGCAACGCAGTGTCCACACTGACACTGTGTTCCTTACATTGGCTGTTGGCTGGCATAGGTAGAGTCCAGCTTCCCCATCTCCACTGGAGATCTGAGCAGCTGGACCCCACTCCCAGCAGGGAGTGGGAAGGGGGAGAAGCCCTGGCAGCTGGACTCTGCTCCCGGAGGGGAGCAGGAGAAGCACCGAGCGGTTGGATCCCTCTCCTGGCAGGGAGTCAGGAGGGGGAGAAGCTTCCTGGGAGCCTGTGGGAACCGGTCTCTCAGCTCCCCACACTGCCCCTCTTACATCAGTGGAAATGCTCCTGGTGAGGACACACACCGCCTACCCAAGGAGGGTAGTGTGGACATCAGCACCGAAGTAATTAATGCAGTTGCTGTAAATTGACCTGTTAGGTTTGTCATGCTGGGTAGATGGGGGGGAGAGCATTTGTTATATTGTTTGACATCAATATGTCAAAATCATAATAATCCATGTGAGATATAACATGTCAGGTACTGTTAGAAAGATTATAATATGCTAAGTCAGATGATGATACTTATGTTCATGTGTGATATGTGAAATGGAAGTTATAAATATATTTGAGATATCTGTATTTCAAATTGTGCTGCCTGGGCAACACCCCAGATAGGATGGCGGCAGAACAATAGCCTGCTTAATGGCCCATTAAGACACTCGTGGATCCAAGGGGCCCAGGAAGAAACTAAAGGCATACCTGAAGAGTTATCAGGATTGGCCCATGTGACTCTGGACTCCATTTTAGTTCTTGTAACATTCCACAAGACCGCATGGCCAGGGACAGAGGGTATATAAGGCCAAGCCACAGAAACCATTTTGTCTTTGTTCCTGTTCAGCTACAGACATATATCTGCCTCTGGATCAATTCACTTGCAGCTGAACCGAAGGACTAGGCCCATCCAGATACTGGATGTATACCAGAGGAACTGTACAAGCCTGCAACTCCACAGTTCTCCCAGAAACTTGATGTATATGGACTTTCAATCATTTGTATGTATCTGATTTGCTTTGACCCTTTAACATTTCTCGTATGGTTTCTTTCTTTCTTTTTACAATAAACCTTTAGTTTTAGTTACTAAAAGATTGGCTGGCAGCGTGATATTTTAGGTAAGATCCAAACTTATATTGAACTGGTGCTATGGCTGACCCTTTGGGGTCAGAGGGAACCTATTTAGTAAAGAGCACAGAGTTTAAACAACTGGTCTCTTTACTGGACCTAATGCTGATTTGGAAGCCAGAAGCTGAAATGCAGTAAAGGGGGCTGTGTGTATTTGTATACTGGCTTCTGTGGGGATTCAGAAGCGCAGTTTGTGGCTGGTTGGGAAGCCTGACTTCATTGTCACCCACCAGTGTTGGGAGAATCTGCTCTCTTTTTACAGCCTGCCCTGACCTTGGCATTTTCAGGAGGCTACCCTTGGCACAGGACAGGTCACAAGGTTGACTAATTTTTCTAGTGTATACAAGGCTTGACTAATGGCTGGCCTACACTACAAAGTTATATTGGCTTAACTACATTACTTAGGGCTGTAAAAATTTCACATCCTGTGTGACGTAATTAAGCTGATCGAAACCCCAGTGTAAACACCACTAGGTCCATGGAAGAATTTTTCTGTGAACCTAGCTCCCGCCTTTTGGAGAGGTGGATTTCTTACAGCGATGAAGAGCCCCTTCTGTTTCTATGGTGCAGCTGCGGATGAGCCACTGTAGCATTTCTAATGTAGACATACCCTGTGTAACTGATAGCAGTAGTAGACCATTATCCTTTGTGGACTGGCACTGGAAGGGGATGGGACACTTTGCCTGTGGATTTCATAGCTATTTGCTGATAGCAGAGGTATGGTGAGACTCAGGAATCCTAGTTTCCATTCCAGGTTCTTAAGGGAGGAGTCTTTTCTAGTGGGCAGAAGCAACACGTTGGGGGTGGGTGCATGCAGGGTCATGTGCCCCCTGATTTGCTGTCTGACTTGTACTGAGCATGCTCACATGGATTGAGCATGCTCAGGTAACCCTGCTGAAGCTGGCTGCCCTCACTCTGTCCCCCGACTATCATAGAATCATAGAGCTGAATGGGACCTCAGGAGGTCATCTAGTCCAACCCCCTGCTCAAAGCAGGACTAACCTCAGCTAAATAATCCCAGCGAGGGTTTTGTCAAGCTGCAGCTAAAAAAAAACTCTCTAAAGATGGAGACTCCACCACCTCCCTAGGTAACCCATTCCAGTGCTTCACTACCCTCCTAGTGAAAAACTTTTTCCTAATGTCCAACCAAGACCTCCCCCACTGCAACTTGAGACCGTTGCTCCTTGTTCTGTCATCTGCCACCACTGAGAACAGCCTAGCTCCATCCCCCCTGGAACTCCCTTTCAGGTAGTTAAAGGCTGCTATCAAATCCCCCCTCATTCTTCTCTTTTGCAGACTAAACAAGCCTAGTTCCCTCAGCCTCTCCTCATAAGTCTTGTTCTCCAGCCCCCTAATCATTTTTGTTGCCCTCCGCTGGACTCTCTCCAACTTCTCCACATCCTTTTTGTAGCGGGGGGCCCAAAACTGGACACAATACTCCAAATATGGCCTCACTAATGCCGAATAGAGGGGAAGAATCACTTCCCGCGATCTGCTGGCAATGCTCCAACTAATGCAGCCCAATATGCTATTAGCCTTCTTGGCAACTTGGCACACTACTGACTCATATCCAGATTCTTATCCACTGTTACCCCCAGGTCCTTTTCTGCAGAACTGCTGCCTAGCTCATCGGTCCCCAGTCTGTAGCTGTGCATGGGATTCTTCCGTCCAAAGTGGAGGACTCTGCACTTGTCCTTGTTGAACCTCATCAGATTTCTTTTGGCCCAATCCTCCAGTTTGTTTAGGTCCTTCTGTATCCTATCCCTACCTTCCAGGGTATCTACCATTCCCCCTAGCTTAGTGTCATCTGCAAACTTGCTGAGGGTGCAACCTACCCCATCCTCCAGACCATTAATGAAGATGTTGAACAAAACCGGCCCCAGGACCGACCCCTGGGGCACTCTGCTTGTGACCAGCTGCCAGCTAGACATGGAGCCATTGATCACTACAATTTGAGCCCTATGCTGTAGCCAGTTCTCTGTCCATTTTATAGTCCATTCATCCAACCCATACTTCTTTAACTTGTTGATAAGAATACTCTGAGAGACCGTATCAAAAGCTTTGCTAAAGTCAAGGTGTATCACGTCCACTGCTTTCCCCACATCCGCAGAGCCAGTCACCTCTTCATAGAAAGCAATCAGGTTGGTCAGGCATGACTTTCCCTTGGTGAATCCATGTTGACTGTTCCTGATCACCTTCCTCTCTTCCAAGTGCCTTAAAATGGATTCCTTGAGGACCTGCTCCATGATTTTTCCAGGGATTGAGGTGATGCTGACTGGTCTGTAGTTCTCCTCTTTCCTCCCTTTCTTGAAGATGGGCACTATATTTGCTTTTTTCCAGTCATCAGGGACCTCTCCTGATGACAACAAGTTTTCAAAGAAAATAGCCAATGGCTCTGAAATCACATCAGCCTCAGCTGCATTGCGGGTGCATTGCATCTGGCCTCATGGACTTGTGTATGTCCAATCTTTCTAAATAGTCTTGGACCTGTTCCTTCAGCACTGCGGGATGTTCACCTCTTTTCCATTCTGTGCCACCCAGTGCAGTAGTCTGGGAGCTGACTTGTCTGTGAAGACAGAGGCAAAAAAAGGCATTGAGTACCTCAGCTTTCTCCACATCCTCTGTCACTGGGTTGCCTCCCTCATTCTGTAAGGGGCCCACACTTTCCTTAATCTTCCTCTTGTTGGTAACATACCTGTAGAAACCCTTCTTGTTCCCCTTCACGTCCCTTGCTAGCTGCAACTCCAATTGTGATTTGGCCTTCCTGATTTCATTCCTGAATGTTCGAGCAGTATTTTTATAATCCTCCCTAGTCATCTGTCCAAGCTTCCACTTCTTGTAAGCTTCTTTTTTGTGTTTAAGTTCACCAAAGACTTCTTTGTTAAGCCAAGCTGGACTTCTACCATATTTGCTATTCTTTCTGGATAGTTTGTTCCTGCGCCCTCAGTAAGGTTTCTTTAAAATACAGCCAGCTCTCTTGGATTCCTTTCCCCCTCATATTAGCCTTCCAGGGGATCATCAGCTCCTTGAGGGAGTCAAAGTATGCTATTCTGAAGTCCATGGTCTGTATCCTGCTGTTTTCCTTTCTTTCTTTTGTCAGGATCCTGAACTCAACCATTTCATGGTCACTGCTGCCTAGGTTGCCACCCACTTCTACTTCTCCTACCAAATCTTCCCTGTTTGTGAGCAGCAGGTCAAGAGAAGCACGGCCCCTAGTTGGTTGCTCCAGCACTTGCACCAGGAAGTTGTCTGCAACACTCTCCAAAAACTTCCTGGATTGTTTGTGCTCTGCTGTATTGCTCTTCCAGCAGATGTCAGGGTGATTGAAGTCCCCCATGAGAATCAGGTCCTATGAACTGGAAACTTTCCCTATTTGACTGAAGAAAGCCTCATCTACCTCGTCCTCCTGGTCTGGTGGTCTATAACAGACACCCACCACGACATCACCCTTATTGTTCTTGCTTCTAACCTTAACCCAGAGACTCTCAACTGGCTTATCTCCAGTTTCATACTGGAGCTCCGAGCAATCATAGAGCTCTCTTATATACAGTGCAACTCCTCCACCCTTTCGCCCCTGCCTGTCCTTCCTGAACAGTTTATACCCATCCATGACAGTTTATACCCATCCACTATCAGCAAGCATGGGTCATCTCTGCTAGTGGGACAGATTCTACAGCTTTCTTTCCTCAAACTTGACCCTTTCTGTCCCATTCCTGTCTGTTCTCCACCCCATCTCCTTGTTCCTGTCCCAGTCTCCTTAACCAGCAAGGCCTGGTCTCACCTTTCCAGATGCCCTGTCCCAGTCTCCTTGTCCAGACAGTCCCAATTTTTCCCCACCCCAAATCCTCATCTCCGTTTCCTTCTCCTCTCCCCCCAGGCTCCTTGTCCCCATTTACTCCTCTCAGGCTTTTGTTCTTTTATGCATTGGAATCAGGTAGTTTTCTCCTTCCTGCTGTATGGGCCCAGTGGGGAGGGGGACAGAAACAGGCTTCTCTCAGTTCTGGTGCCCAGCTGCAGCCTGGCTCACAGCAGGCCTGAGCTGTAATTGCAAGCAGATTCCTGCTCAGCCTTGGGCTGGAGCATACTAAATGCAGACAAACTTTGGGGCATTTAGCTGTGAAGCTCTAGTAAGTCCCTAATGAGCAAGTGCAAACTATATAATTTTTTCAAATGCTCATAATTTAGCCAAATCTGGGCAGCTCCTAATGGAGATGGCAAAAGGTGCTACCCTGACACAAAGGCCACTTCTTGCCAAATTTCTAGTCCCTGCTCCAAAGTCAGGGGGCATTAGAGCTTTTCAAAGGAAAGGATGCCAAAATCTTTTTCACATGGACAAAACAATGTGTTTTTTCCCTGGCCTTATTCTTGAAAACAGCTGCACCCTTTGGGCTGATATTTTCCCCAAAATTTCAGCAGGAGGCAGGCATGGAAAACTTTAGTCAAAGCAGTAAGTTTGGCAAAGTTATAGGCAACTGAAAACAGGATCTCATAAATGGCTGGGATGTGCTGGGCAACATTAGTAGCTAGGGCTGGTAGCACCACATATGATACAGTGGTAACGGCAGCAAAATGCAACCTCACCATTTGAAAAGAATGGCCCTGATTACTGACATTTATTTAATGTCATTGGTATTCATGGTGCTTCACAGCTATAGAAGAAGACAAAGAGGCTGTCCAGGGGGACTCTCACGGTCTTGTATAGACAGATAACAGAACAAATATATATATATTTTTTTAAATCAAACCATGGGGTGGGGAGGAATGAGGAGACAAATGAAGAGTGCAGGAGGAAAATTCTTGGAAGGCTTGTCCTAGTGTGTTTTGATCAGGGAGGGGCGTGATCAAGTGGTCTGAGCCCAGGCTTGGGTACCAGAAACTCTCCTGTTTCAAATCTCAGCTCGGACACAAACTTTTTCCTGTGACATTGGGTAAGTTGCTTCATCTTTGCTCCTCAGTTTCCTCATCTTTAAATGAGGCTGATGATACTTCCTGCACTCCCAGGGGTCTTGTGAAGATTATTAACAAATGCTTACAGGAATTCTCCTGCTTTCTTGGTAGTCTAGTCCCAAAGCATCCTGTCTCATTTTGTTGTACATCTTTGTGAGAACTGAATGGATGCACAATCCTGGGTAGAAGTGGAAAGGACATTGGAGAGAAAGGCGTGCATTTGTGTGTGTTTTAAGACTCTTCGGTAGCCAGCATTTGATGTCAGCACTGCTCCATGTTGGGCTGCTCCTAGCTAACTATACTTCCCTCAGTTATCCATTTTTGCCACATAGATCATGGGCCAAGGGAAATAGAATAACTTATGCTTCATAAGAAAACATTAGTATGATGCTAAATACAATCTGCTGATGAAAATCCACTTTTAATAACATCACTGAGTTCCCTGCTGCTTTGCATTTTAGCGTAGATATTAATAATTGTTTATTAAATTCTTGAACAGATACTAACAGCAGGAAATGCACCTGCATTATTTAAAGGCTGTTAAATAAGCAGATTTTATTTACCAAAATACTGCAGTACTTCTTTAGCTATTAAATCTGTCCTTGGTGTTGGTAGGATGGGTGCTTGTTTCTGTGTTGGCTAATTGACTGCATGTTGCTGATGTCAACAGATAAAATGAACTTTTAAATAAGAAACAGTAGCATCCTTGGCTGTGAATTCTGGCTCCTGTTTAGGACTCTGCAATTAGGGATGTAAAATATTAAACGGTTAACCAATAAGTATTAATCTTATCATTAATATATTGCAGCTAATGTTTAAAACAGATGGGGGGGGAGGAGCCGAGCTGAGCACGCACAGGCTTCTGCTTTCACGAGTGCTACACCACACCCAACCTGCTGGGGCGGCACAGGGGCAGCATGGGCTCTCGGTCTTCATGGTGATGGTGTCAGGCCATGGTGGAGGTGGCCATGCTGCTGCTGCCCAGGGAGGCCAAGGCCCTGGTGCAGGCACTGTGGAGTGCTCTGCTGTGGAACCCCAGGGACTTTGGGTCCAAGATGGGGGTCCCCCAAAGAGCTGGGCTGGGGGCGCTACCGGGGGGCTGAGGGGAGGGGGCAGGGTGTGTGTGGGGTTCCCTGAGGGGGAGAAAGGAGGAATATGGGGGGAACTGTCTATTTTCATTCTTAATAAAGGTATTTGACAAAGATAATATATATGTTGGGTAGATTGTGAACTTGTTAACAATTAACAGATGTAAATGGATACTTTTAAAAATGATATCTACATCCCTATCTGCAATCAGTCAAAGATATTTACACATTGAATAGCTGGGGGTTATGTACAATACCGTGGTTAATTCATTTTAATGGGAAATCGACATGTTCTGAATTGGCTATCATGTATGTGTACCCCTTGATGGATGGAATCAGATTTGCTCAATTGTGTGTCATTAGCCCTATACTGCTAGTGATGATTCTCCTTTAGCTGAAATGGTGGGAGGTTATGGTTTTGGAGCATAAGGATCTGAGTTCTATTACTGCTGCTGCCATGAAGTGCCAAGTGTAACTCAGTGTGATTATACTTGGAAGGAAGCTGACTCATTGGATCTATTGATGCAACATCAGGAAAAATATCACAAAGCAATCATTTTGGTGGCTACCTACAACACAATTGTGTGTATTCCCCTCAGTTCTTTATCACTCCTTCCTGATTGCTGAAAGGGGAGAGAAGATGGATTCTCCTTTCTCCCTTCCTCCCTTATTCTAGCTGGTTGGAGGAACAGGGGTATAAGAAGCTCCAGCCCATTTGCTCAACTTTCCCTGCAGAGCCCCCAGGGAGTTGGGCAGCATGGGGAGTGCTCCTTTGATCGGCAGTGCAGTCATTCTGCCTGAGAACAGGCACAGCCAGGAAAGGGCCTCTTCACATATTATCCCCCTTATTCCACCCCCAATGAGGGAGGCATTTGGCATTAGATCCATAGTCTGAGCTCAATGTGGTAGAGTCTATGCTGGGTGAACTTGCTGTATGGATATGCATCCAAAGTCAAGGTGCTTGTCTGAAGCCTAGTCAGACCTCCTGCGTCTGTAAAATTGGCCTGGAAACTTGGTGTTAACAGATGCTTTTGAGATTTCCCATATATCCTACTTACATCTGGCCTAAAAATAGTACTAGAATGATCTCTCTAAGAGTATTTCAGCAATTCTGGGGCTTGTCCCAGCTGGAACCCAGAACCTCACTGGTCTGAGGAAATGGCCAAAGCTAAAAGAATGCTTCAGAACCTTCAAAGATGCTCCCTTAAAATAATGTGTGCAAAGGATTCTGGGATAGCCTTATTGTGTCTGAATCAGCTTGCCCGAAACTAACTCATGACACTAGGGTTATCACACCTGGCTCTTGCCTCTCATCTGAAGTTCTCAATATTTGTGATGCACTTTAATTATCATAACAACGTTGTGTGGTGGGTGTTAATTATTCTCAGTTTACAGAAGGGGAAACCTAGGCACAGAGTACTCAACTGATTTTCCTGAAGTCATACAGTATGTCAGTACCAGAGCTAAAAATTAACTGAGAAATCTTTACTCCTAGTTCCATTTTGTGATCATTAGATCACTCTATCCCTCATACACAATAATTGGAAAAGGGAAAACACCACATTACTAGTCAGATTGCACAATATTTGTATTACAGTAGCTCCTAGAGGCCCCAAAATAGATGGGGGGAGGCGTTGTGCTATGCTACTGTACATACACACAATAGAGACAGTCCCTGTACAATCTAAATAGACGAGAGAGACAAAAGGTATGTGTGGGAGAAATAAACCAAATTATCTCCATTTTATAGATAGGAAATGAAAGTACAGAGATTAAGGGATTTGCCCAAGATTCTATGAGACGTCTGTGGCAGAGCTGGGAATTAAATCAACAGCCCGCCCCCCCCCCAACTCCCAGTCCAGTACCTTTACTACACCATGATCCTTCCTCTTAATCAGAGTTTTATCTATGTAAATAATTGTTAAAAACTCACACATGATCCTATGCAAATTGTTTTAATTGCACAAATGACACCTGTGCAGATGTAAGAGAGAAAATAAAGACATAAGTGAAACTGTAGCCAATGGCTGTTTGAATAGTAAGGTGTCCATGCAGAATGCCACAACATTGGATGCAGCAGCAGTATTGTTAAATTCAGCACATTTAATGAAAAAATTGGAAGGACAAAGCTGCATTTTTCAAGCTGTTACAGAATAAATCCATCACTCATGAGAGCGGCTTTAATCCAGATGTCTGACAAGAAAAGTTTTTCTTTGAACAACAACAGCACAATGGTCAACACAATGGGATGCTCACAGCAGAAACGATCTTGCAGCCGCATTGAGTGAAAGGTCTGTGATTCACAGTGTGCCACAGAAGTGACATTCAGCAGGGTGACTTCCTCCTCTCAGCAGCAAATTGTGGAGTGTATCGAGTCTGCTGGCAGCTGTTGAAATTGTGGTGGGGCAAATACTACTGTGTTGCTACTACCTACCATAATAAAACATTATCCTCTATATACTCTTTCATCCTCAAGCACTTCACAGGCTACATCCAGTACAGTTAGATTTTGATTTGAATCAGAATTTGATTTTTAACTTTTATAAATTTGGATAATATTGATTTTAAGCCTGTTTTTATTTTTATCAATTTAAATTTTCACAGTTATGGGAAATTATTGGGGGGGGGGGTCAGACAATAATTATTTAATGGCATTAATGGCAGTAGATATTGAGATTTAAAAAAGTTAAAGCTTTATATAACTGTTAGAACACAAATGATCAACATCACATGTCAAAATACACAAAGTAAATATCCTTTAATCAAGCTCTTAGTTCTCAAGCAGCTTTTTTTTTCTTTGCCCATCTGTTAATTTCCGTTATTATTGCTGGCAATATTGGTTTGGGTAGGTAGGGTGACACTGATGTTTGTTTATTGATTAAAAAATTGAATCCTTTGAGGCCAAAGTACAATGCAGCCATCGCTGGCTTGCAGCACAGCCCTGAAGAGGGGAAATTCTAGCATCTGATACAGCCACCCACTGCTCTTTCAAAAAGTGCCATCGGGCATTTAGTGGACTGTAGTGCCAGGCTGAATACTGCTCTCCAGTCATTGGTCACTTTGCCATTGACTTTCATTGCAAGGAGCCCTAAATCATCTGTATGCCACAGGATAGTCAGTGAAGCAGGGGAATTAGGCCATAGAATCTTTCTCATTCCCTCTCTCGCAGTGACTATTTAACTATGTATCCAAAGTGGAATGACTTCAAGAGGAGAGACTGAGAGAGCCCTATATCAGCTATCCCATAACTCAGTGGTTAGAGGTAACTCAGGGACCTGCTACCTCTTTTCTCCCCATCAGGCAGAAGGGGAACTTGAAGTTAGAGGACCCATCTGAGAGATGGGAGACCCAATCACCGGGCTGAAAGTTATAAGGAAGGCACCAACTGCTCCTCCAACCAAATTTTGAATGGACTCCGATCCATTAGGTGTGCTCAGAGCACTGTTACTGGATTGGGCTCACAAGCAAGATAGGTATTCCACTACCGTCTTCCCCTGGTTTGTGGATCGTGCTGGGGCTTAGGTGTGAGAGAGGCATTCAGATGCCTGGAGGGAGACAGCTAAACTCATGCCCAGAGGCAGAAACTTAAGCGCCGATGGAACTTTTACAGCAAAAATTTAGGTACTGAGTGAGTTTAGGTGACTACAGGGTTAGGTGGCAGCCGAGCAGGGGTTTTGTGGGTTGCAGATGCACCTAAATCCTTTGTGGATCTTTGTTTTTAGAAAAGAATAAATATATTTCCCCATCAACAGGTGGAGGGGAGAAGGGAATAAAGAACCTTTTCTTACTAAACCTGGATCTCATTGATCAGTTACTCTATTGAAGATCCGGTCCGTTATTCTTGCCCCCTACAACTTGCCATGCTGTGGGCAATGGCACCAAATAGGTTAGCAGAAAGCTTATTGTGTATGCCAGGGCATTTGCAAAGAGAACAGGAAACCTTCAAAAATCAGGCAAATAAAGAATTGGAGGTGAGACTCATGGAGAGTAGCTCTGGGAAGAATTTGCCCAGCATGCAGAATCAGTTAAGAGAAGAAATTGGTGCAGTTAAAGACAGGACAGAAAAATATAACACAGCCAGATTTTTCAAAAGGGCTAGTTTTAATCTAGCTAGTCCATGCAATGGAGTCGTGAAAGTGTGACAGCGTACGCTTCAGCCCGGGCTGTACAAACATGCAGGACGAGTCTGCTCTGAAGTGAGTGCTGCTTTGGCTTCATGCTGTGAGTTAGGTACGTCTGCTCAAGCGGCTGCACCCCGCTATTGCAGACAGACTCAAAGACAAAAGGCGGCTGAAGCCAGGCATTGCGGGATTTTCTTCTGATGAGTGCTTAGGAAAATTGGGATCATTCAGCCTGGGGAGCAGAAGGGAACTTGCCTGAGGTGCACAGCATTGTAGAAGGAATAGTGAAAACTGATCAGGCCTCCTTTCTTACCCTCTCCCATAACATGACAACCAGAGGTCAGAGGCTGATAGTAATTTAGAATATATCAAAGAAAAGAATATTTTCCTTGCGCAAGTGTGGCAAGGAGCAGGCCAAGTCTCTCACGTAGGAACACTGGGGAGGGCTTTGCCCTGCAGCGGGCTACGAATGACTGATTCTAATGGCAATGATTAGGTGCTGCCATAAAGGATGATATAGCAAGCCCTGAGATAGCTGGGACTTAAAATATGAGATTAGTTACCTAACCTTGTTGGTGTGCTGGAAACAGAATCCTATTTCCAACCTACTGGATCTGGCAGATATGAGTTGGTGATAGACTGCAGGAATATGCTGAAGCCACAGGCCATTTGCTGATCTCAGTTATACTGGTGTAAATCCAAAGCAATTTCAATGGAATTACTCCTGATTTACACTGTTATAACTGAGATGAGAATCTGGCCTCCATTTCTCTTGCTGTTTAATTGCTACTGTTTCCAGAAAGTGCCATCAATGGAACGCAAAGCTCCTGAGGGTCACACACCACTTTGGCTTCTTTTTATAAGGCAGACATGTAGAAGCAACTAGATTGACACAGAACAGTGATAGCCGCCTGTGGTTATTCCAGACAATACATGTGCCTCTCAAGGGGTCTATTCAACATTCCATCCATCCTGCTCAAGACCAGATGGAGAAAAAAGAGGAACTCCACTCAATCCCCTATTCATTCCCAGCAGGAGAAGAGAGAGTGGAATTCCCTGTCAAGTTGCGAAGTCCCCTGATAACTGTGGTGCAGTGGCTTGACGCTGCATTGTGGTGTTTTGTTACAGCATTGTCAGGGCAAAATAACTGCACATTTTGAAGATACCATAAAACAGTAGTTCTCAGGAACAAAACTCAAAGGGGAGGGAAATCATTCCTTTGGTCCCTTTCTTAGACTAGCAACAGAAAACACTCCAGGTGCTGGATCTGAGTAGAAAGGAGCATTAGAATATCTACCTTAGGGGTTTTGTGTTGGTGCCTATTATCATCATCATATCTGAGTACGTTCTTTTAAAAGTAGTCTAGAGTCATCTGAGTGTCTATGCCTTCATTTTCGTTGGGACTCTAGTTTGTCTTGTGTTTTGTTGTTCAGCACTCTGCCAGTCTCAACAAAAGCAGTAGTAAATCACCATCCTTTTCTGTGTTATTGGCAGCTGCTGGGCATGACATAATGCTAATGGATTATGTAGAATCATTTATCAATCACTTGGTGGGTGGTGAAGTGAACTGACTTCCAAGAAAAGTAGGGTGGGTGTGTTGTGTGTTGGAACAGCATAAGGGGGGCAGAGAGAACATTACAATGACTAGGGCCATATATGAATCTAAACAGATAAAAATGGTTCAAGTGAGTGTAATTATAGTCTGGCCAATACATTGCTTGTCAGGTTCTGTCACATGCAGGGCTACTCACCACTACAGTAACGGAAATTTTTAATGCACATAGCTTTTTGCCAAAAAATACAGATTCAGGTCAACTGAAACTATTTGTAAACTTCAGTCAGTTTTGGTAAATAGTTTTAGTCAAAGACTCTTTTGTAAATGTCAAAACAGTTTGTTTCAATATTTCCAAACCAAAACAGTTTGAGTTTTTGTTTCAGAAAAGATGGTTTGTTTTGGAATTTCCCTACATTTTATTTAAAAACCTTAAAAGTTTGAAACTCCCCAACCAATAAACAAAACATTTTATTCAACCTGAAATGAAAGGCTTTGACTTTTTCGTCCAGAAACTCAAACAATTTTTGGTTGGTTCCTAAATGAATTTGCGCCACCTCCACCCGGGTGACTTTTTTTTAGTTTGGTTCATCAAAGCAAAAGAAATGGGTTCTTTATCCTATTTATCTATTCACCACTTTTCAGGAGTTGTCCCTCCAGGATGGAATCACCATCCCACAGTGCAAATGTTGTCATGCCTTCCTATAAGGTGAGAAGCACAGCACTGAGATGTGGGCAAAAGGAGGAGGCTAGGTGTGGGGATGAGTTCTGTAGATTTCTCTTAGTCTGCCCTTCCTTACTTGTTTCACCATTTCTCATTTGTGTATGTAAACCTGCCAGACAGAGTCGTCAGCAGCAAGGGCAGGGTTCTGTATGTAGGGGTTCCTATTAATGATACAATACCAAAGTGGCTCAAGCCCCCACCCAGTCACCTGAGAAATCACACACTAGCCCCTGTGCGCTCCTGAAAGGCAAGACTTCCCCTCTCACAAGCCCAGAGTCTGAGAGTAGAAAGCAAACCTTTTAATAAAAGGAGGAAGTAACACAGCACTGGTTTGGGAAAACAGTGCAAACAGAATTCATGAACACAATGAGCAGAATCCACCCCACCCCAGAGTGCATGGGGTGTGTCCTTTGCCTCTCCCATCTTGCTTTCCCCTGCCCTACTGACTGTCATAGTTGCACTATCCACCTCCCAGTTGTGGGGCTCAGCCAGTCACCTCTGGCTGGTAGGTGGCCTTTATGAAATGAGTGGCTGATCTCAGTCCAGTTCCATGTAGATATGTGTCCATTTCACAAATCTACCACCACACTTGGCACTAATAGGCAATCTTAGAAAAGTACAAGGATTAAATGACCATGGAGCCTGAACTCCCATTGCTCAGAGCTCCCTCTAGGGCATGGTTGACCCACTGAAGGGACAGTGTTAAGGACACTCTGTTACCGATGCCTGCTCTGTGGATAAACCTCACTCTCTAGGGTTGTTCACCCAGCATGTTTAACGAGCATTGAATTCATTAACAAAGAGAACAAATATGAACAGGACAAGCTAAGGCTGGCAGAAGAACTTGGGAAGAAGAGGATAAGGGGAGGAGAAAAAAAATTCATTAAAAACAATCTTCCAACCATTAAGAGCTTGATTCTCGTCTCCACTGACTAAGATGCATGTGAGGCCAAGTAGTGCATGCTCAGATCCAGATCCTGCCACTCCTACTCATGTTGAGAAGCACCTTATCCCCATTAACTTCAATGGGACCACTCGGGGAGTAAGGCACTATGTAATGAGAGTAAAAGGGATCCAAATCCAGACTTCTGTTTGGGTACAAGACATTGGTTCTGTAATATAATTTACCTTAGGCAGCTGCTCCTCTGTGCACACCAGTTTAGTGGCGCAGACTACATTTGAAAGTTTACATTTTATTCTCCATTCTAAATTTCCTTTTCCTAACGGTTGCTGAGCCATTTGTGCAAGCAATAAAGATGACAAAGCATTTGCTTATGGTGAAAATAAAGATCTTCCTTGGGTGCATTGTGCTGAAGCAGATGCAGCTATTTCATTGAAAATTGCATTAGTACAATAGTAAAAAGGCTTACATTTTTTCTAAGAGGTTACTTTTTTTTTTTAAATCGTACCACTGTGCGTAATAATGGGTCTTACACTACAGCTAACCTTACTTAGCTGATTCACGGAGAAGAAAAAGCAGTAAACTTGAAATGGGACAACCTTTGGTAGCTAACTTGTGGTAGCCCATAGCTTTAGCAAGTAAGTGGATCTAGTCCAGTAAGGTGCTGAGCACCAAGAAATAGACCTAAACAGATTAAAAATGTACTAGATTTCTCTTTCTAACCCTTAATTCCAAATCCATACTCTGGTGGATTTGAGACCCTGTAGCCCCAATCTTGCAATCACTTACTACTGTTACCAGTCCTGGGACGTTGGAAGTTAATCACTTGCATAAATGTTTTCAGAGTCAAGGCCTTAAAGTAATACAGCGGGTCCGCAGCATAAATCTCATTGTGTTCCTCATTAGCTAACAACTGTGAAGAAACTTTTAAAGTAGCTGAAATGTTCCCAATTATTGTCTCATAGCTTGTTAACTTCTTCCGGTTTCTAGCAGTGACACTGAAATCATTCCAGGAAGTTCTACCTATTAATATTTCAGTTCCTGGCAGCATGGTTTAAATACATGGGAACTGGCTGATTTTAAATAAAACCCATGGAACTATCATCTTAGGCCTTGTCTATACTAGAAAGTTTTGTCAACACAAGTTACAGCGCTGATCAAAAAGAGCTGTAATTACAATGCTTGTGCCTGTCCACACAGCATTTATAGTGTCACCGAAGTGCATCCACAGTAGGTGCTCTAGCATCGACAGTGAGAGCAGTGCATTGTAGGCAGCTATCCTATCACAGTGTGCTGCTCGCCCCCTTGTGCTGCTAGGAGTTGTGGGAAGGTGGAGAGGATGGCAATGCCTCATGGGTGCAGGCTGAAAGTCCCATGATGCTGATTTCCATCTCATCATTCCATGGGTTTCCAACTGCAGTTCAGGGCATTTTTCAGCGGCCCCAGTTTCCTGAGTGCCCTCTATCTCTACCTGAAAGGGTGGATCCTGCACTGCTCTCTACTGTTGTTGTCAGCATTCTGAACACATTGTGGCTGGCCACACAGTATATCATGAACTCCCAATCAGAACTGGAATCCGAGGGGTCTGACCTGCTGTGTGCCATGCAACAAACAATGCCGGATTACTGTTTGTATTCAGGGAGCATTGCATACGGTGCACTGCCGCTTTTGTGCACGTGAAACAAGCACTGAGTGGTGGGATCACATCGTGATGCAGGTCTAGGATGATGAGCAGTGACTGCAGAACGTTTGAATGTAGAAAGTCACTTTCATGGAACTCTGTGTGACGCTCACCCTTGCCCTGCAGTGCAAGGATGCCAGAATAAGAGCTGCCTTCTCAGTGGAGAAGCACATGGCAATCACCATGTGAAAGCTGGCAACTCCAGACTGCTGCTCGTTGGTCGCTAATCAATTTGGAGTTGGGAAGTCCACCGTTGGAGCTGCGTTAACACAACTGTGCAGGGCCATTAATCGCATTCTGCTACAAAGGACTATGAGTCTTGGAAATGTGCGAGAAATAGTGCATAGCTTCACAGTGATAGGATTCCCTAACTGTGGCAGGGCGATAGATGGCACACATATCCCAGTTTTGGCTCTGGACCATCTTGCAACGGAGTACAAAAATAGAAAGGAATACTTCTCTGTGGTACTGCAGGTGCTTGTGCATCACCATGGCATTTCACTGATATCAGTGTGGGCTGGTTAGGGAAGATGCATGACACACGCATCTTCAGGGACACTGGCCTGTACAGAAAGCTTCAAGCTGAGACTTTCTTTCCAGACCAAAAGATTCCAATGGGGGATGTTAAAATGACCATAGTGCTCCTGGGAGACCCAGCCTTCCCGTTACTGCCATGACTCACAAAGCCTTATACAGGCAACCTCGATAGCAGCAAGGAGCACTTCAACAACAGGTGACAAATGACCATTGAATGTGAATTTGGCAGATTAAAAGCTCACTGGTGATGCATTTATGGCTGGTTAGACCTAAATGAGGAAAATATTTATATTATAGCTTATATATATTATAGTTTATAGCTGCCTGCTGTGTGCTCCATAATATTTGTGAAGCTAAGGGTGAAAAGTTTCCCCCTGGGTGGAGCGCAGAGGCGGATCGCCTAGCATCTGACTATGAACAACCAGATGTCAGGGCTATTAGAGTGGCACAACGGGGAGTGGGGGGGAGACTTCAAATCAGGGAGGCCTTGGGGAACTATTTTGGCAATGAACACCAATAAGATGTCTTTGTAAACAGCACTGCGCCATACTATGACTGCTATCCAGCTCGTACTGTGTATCAATGTGAGGTGCAACCACCATGTGCAAGAGACAAATAAAGATTGCTTCTTCTGCACAGAGTATGTCTTTATTAAATAGCAATTATTCAGAACACACATGAAAAGCTGGGCTGGAGGGGAAAAAGTAGTCAGAGGCAGTGTGAGCTCTGACAACTGGGTGTAAGTTCAGCTATCATTCTGGAAGGTGTCTGAAGGGGTGGAGTGAATGGGATATTGAGACGAACCGGGAATTTGGTAGGAATGTGTGGGTGAAGTTTGGGGCAGGGCATGGAAAGCAGTTCTTTACTGGCTGCAAGGGAAGGTGAGAATGTATTAATTCAGTCTGCAGCGTTATGAGTGACTTTAGCAGCTCCGTTTGCTCCTCCATGGCTTTTATAATGCGCTTGTGACTTGCTATCACTCACTCCCGGTTTTCCTTCCTCTCCTGCCTATCAATTTTCTGATTTTCATCCAGTGTGTCTCCATGCCCTTTTTTCTTTTTTTCCACCGCAGAGGACTGGAGGAGTTCTTGGAACATCTCTTCTTTGTGGTCGTTCTCTTATCAGGTGCCGGTGTTTGGCAGGTGTGGAGGGGTTTCCCTTCAAGGGCACATTTGTAGAAGCACAATGAACAGAAGCATTATTTTGGGTGCAATAACATCATTGATGCATTACTGTAAAATACACCTTTCTCACTGTCTCCTGGCAAGTGCACAGCTTGATGATCAACCAGGGCAAGGTGAGTTATGCCCAGGGGGAGGAGGCACTCAAGCTGGGAAAAAGGTGGTTGTTTGATGCAGGTAGATAGGGACAATATGTCAAATTGTGCCACCCTTTTCTACAGGTGGGGGCCATAGAAGCCAATATCTCACTCCTGAGAGAAAGCAGGGATGCTAGGGTACATCTCCTTCATGCAAGCAGCTTCAAACCAGGTCCCTCTGCTGCTCTCCTGTGTGCCGCTTTGGTCCCAGCACAAGTGATGGCCATTGGTGCTGGAAAGTTTCCTACAAAGGGGGAAGAAACAAAGCAGCTCTGCCATGGAATCTCCAGCAGAGGATTGGCAGTACCTCCAGGAAATTTTCCAAGAGATCAGAGAGTTCTCTGGAGGATTCCCGTGAAATCTCAGTGTCCATTAACACACTTTTCTGCCTCACTGCCTGGCTGAACAGGAGAATGGGAAGCACATGCAAACACAGCTACTCTTGTGCATTTCTGTCCCTTCAACCAGCTGTATAATGCAACAAAGCAAAGCATAGTTGTACCTCATGTAACTAAGCAGCATCCAGCTCAAAAAAATCCCTTATCCGAGCTCCCCTCTCCTGCATCCTGCATACCAGAGCTGGAGGGCTGGAACTGGCTCAAAACCTCCATGGGTCGAGAAGAGATTCTGGCTCCCCATGTCAGCAAATAACCTGGTCCCCTGCTCTGTGTCATCCTCCAACTTGATCTCCTCGTCCAAGACTTCTTCATCGGGTTTGAATCTGGTGTCCACTGCCTGCAGGCCTGCAGAGGTGTCCACAGGTCTCCTGGGAGTGGAGGTGGAGTCGCCACTGGGGATGGTTTCTAACTCGTTATAGAAGTGGCAGATTTTTGGTTCTGCACCAGCCTCCCTAGCCTTTTGGTAGCCCTGCCACAGCTCCTTGATTTTTGCATGGCACTGCAGTGTGTCCCATTCATAGCCCTTCTCCACCATTGAATGAGAAATGTGACCGTACATATTGAAGTTCCTTTGGCTGGAGTGGGCTGGGTCTGCACGGCCTCATTTCCCCAAATGCCGATCAGATCCAGAAGCTCTGGTGTGCTCCAACCAGGAGAGCATTTGGTGCATGGAGCTGCCATGGTCAGCTGGGAAGATGAGATGTGAGCTCTCCACGTTGATCAAGCAGGAAGTGGAATTTCAGAAATTCCCAGGACTCTAAAGGGGGAGGCAGCAGAGTTCAAACTTATACCCAGAGTGGTTAGGATGGGCATTGTGGGACTTCCTGGAGACCATTTACCACAACATAACCAAGTGTGGTATTTACATTGATGCTTTGTTGCTAAAAGTTTGGTGGAAAAAGCTCTATGCCTCTCGTCGAGTTGATTTTATTTTGTTACAAAATCAGGGGAGTTGGGTCAGTGGGGGGATTGCAGTGTGTACACCACCATTGTTTTGGTGCAAAAAGCTGACCTGGGTTGACAAAAGTCTCTAGTATAGACCAGGCCTTAGTGTGTAATATATACGGCACAGAAGAGATCACAGGTATAGGAATGCTTAGCAAGCAATATAGATCTGTACAACAAAATGCTTTGTGTATTAACAATCTACAGTAAAGCCTATTGGGGAAAAATATCATCTCAGGTCACTGGTTGGCAGAAAATTTTATATTATGAAGTATGCTGGAAAGAGTCTGCATTGACTGGGTCTAATAAATGATACAGGCCAATGTAGTAAGCATATATCCTATGTTATATTTACCCAACATCTAGTGCTTTAGAAGTTATTTTGCCCATCAGTGAAAAGCAGCCATCTTTGGGATGGAAGGATGTGGTGGGTTTTTTAAAACTGACATCAAACAAAGCTCAGCAGTTTAGGTCAAGAAATGAAGTGCACTCATCCAAATAAAACTACAGGGCTTTAGCTGGGATACCCTGGGTCTTTATAAAGTACCATGGAATATATCTGCATTGCAATAAAACCCCCCTGGCTGACTTAGGTCAGCTGACTTGGGATCGGGCTACAGTATTATAAAACTAAAGTGTACACATTCAGGTTCAGGAACCCCATGAAGAGGAAGGGTCCTAGAGCCCAGCCTCCAGCCTGAGCCCGGATGTCTACACTGCAATTTTATGCTTGAGCCCGGTCAGCCCAAATCAGCAGAACTGGGCCAACTGTGGGTGTGTTATTGCAGTATAGACATACCCATTATGTCTTTAATGACTTCAGTAATCAGGATCTTGGTTTTATCTCTCATCCAAGTGCTGACCCCCTCAGTCAACTCAGGTGACCATATATCACAAATACAGCCTAAAGACCCAGGCTGAAGTTAACATGTTTAAAGGGATGCTGTCAACTCTCATTTAGGTATAAATATTACAGAATCTGATATGAAGAGATTTATTTAGAGGCACTCAACCAAAACTGTATTTTAAACTGATCAGTTTCACTTCCTGGTTCTCCTGCTCTAACTGTGGGGTGATAATGCTTCTGGAGCTTGTTTAATTAATTTCATTATTGAAACTGAATAAAATAGAATAAAAGTAAACAACACAAAATGAAAACAGCATTGCCAACTTCAAGAGGTCAAAAATCATGAATGAGACACCCAAAACTCATGATATTATTTTAAGTGTTTTTTTGGTCGCTCTTGATTTTTGAACTGCCCAGCCCCAGCCTCAGCCTCTGTGTGTGAGACAATTTAGTGTTGGCCACTCTCCCAAATTTATTGGGTGGGGTGAGTCTGGCCTCTACTGCAGGAGCTCTCACCCCCATGTCTCCCCATTCCCTGCCCAGCAGTTAATCCTGGCCCCCAGAATCCCCATCAGTTTGGGTCTCCAGCCTCACTTCTTCTCCTCCTGGGTTCTTCACTCTTTTCTCCCAGGCCTGGGAGGCTGCAGCAGGGTCCCATTTCATCCTTCCCAGGCTGGGGTGCAGTTCCAGGGGCTCTTCACCACCTTCTGCTCCTTCACAGGCCGGGTGCTGCAGAGACGCAGAGGCACCATCCTGTCCTTGTTGCTTATATGTGGGGGACTTGCTGAGCTGCTGGGCTCTTGGCTCCCTCCTCTTCTGTCTCCCTTCGTCTAGCTGAGCAGTGAGATTGACAGCTATGACAGCCCCAGATTTCACCAGTTACCCTCTTTTCCTGTTTCTCTCTCTCTCTCACCCTCCTTCCCTGTTTCTCTCTCACCCCTTCCTCCTCTCAAACCTATGGCATAAAATTTGGTGTGGCACTTTATATTCCCCAGCACTGGCATGCCACTCAAAGCCTCCTAGCTTTGGCCAACATCCCCTCAACCCCAGGTACATACTTGAGTTGCGCACCCCTGGTGTAAAGGTGGTACCCTACCCACACTAGATCTGACATATCACGATCTTATATACTCAGTCCTTCTTCCAACATATGGCTCACACTAGTCTGTAAATACAAAATCCCATGGAAAATTGAGTGTTGGGGTACTTATTAAAATTTTCAGAAGTTAAGGGGTACTTGCTACTTAAAAGGTTGAGAAACACTGGCCCAGCTGACCATGCTGGCTGAAGCTCCAGACATGCTGTCTTGGAGTAGGCAGGAGATATTGGATATTCTGGGCCTGTAGGGGGAATATCCTGGGCCTGTAGGGAGAAGGGGCTGTGCAGGGACAGCTACAGGACAGATGTAGGAATGTGGACATCTACAAGCCAATTGCACAGGGGATGCAGGAGAAGAGGTATGACACAGACCAGCAGTGGTGCTACGTGAAAATAAAAAGGCTGTGTCAGGCTTATCGGAATGCTGGTGCTGAGTCACAGACCTGCCACTTTCACAAAGAGCTGCATGCCATACTTGGTGGAGACCCTGGAGACCAGTGGATAACCCTGAGAAGCCAGAGTCAAAGGTCCCTTGTGAGGAGGAGGAGGAGGGACATGCGACCAGGGGGGTCCAGCTACGCTGTGAGCCAAGACCTGTTGAAACACCACCACTGTCCAGTCAATTGCAGCAGTTGAGCATAGGTGAGTCTGATGCAGGGGAAAGAACCTCGGGTAAATGTCCAGTTGTATTTCCCATTACAGTGATGTAGTGATGGTGCCCCCAACTTAGCAGGACACAGCTGTCAGCGTTTCATTAATTCAGTCATACTAGAAGAGGTAGCGTTGTATAACAAAGAGAGGTAGCGTTGTGTTCCACTTTTCATTCCCTTGTAGAGTTACGCATGGGGACCATGCAGAGCAGTTTGTTTATGAGGACAGGGACATCCTTTGAATCATCCTGGGAGATCTCTATAAAACGTCCATGGAGGCACTCTGCAATCTTCTCCCAAAGGTTTCTAGAGATGGCAGCCTTATTTCTTCCTCCCAGAAGGACGTTTTCCCATGCTGGTCAGCCATAACTTTGGCAGATGCCATTTATAGTACTCAGGCTAGCAGCATGCAGGCCCGTGCGGCTCTGGGACGCCAGCAGCAGTGTTCTCTTTGCCTTTGTTACCCTCAGAAGGGAGATACCAGCTAAAACCACCACCTCTTGTGGAAAATGATGCCAGTATTCGGTGCCATTGCCCTGTGCTTAGAGTTGTATACAACCGAGCAATTTCTTCCTCATTTCCCTTGTCACTGAATGGCCAGACTCCCTATGGCTGGTGCTGTGAGTGGCGCCTTACACAAGCCTTCCAAAGCAGAAGTGTCAATAAGCATGTCACTTTCTGGTGTGACTATTTACAATGGTACCCCTGAGTATTTTATCCATAGATGCTGCCGTTGCAGCCTTGAGGGGTTCCCCGCCCACGTCCGCAGGATGTCTGAACCAGAGAAAGAGGACAAAAAGGAGGACTCAGGATGATGCAGTGAGATCCTACCAGCCAGTGCTGCATCAGACCATGAAAAATGGCTAGACTGTGAACGCTGCAGATGGCCTAAAGAAGGAAAGAGCAGACAGGAGAAAGTCCCAGCAGGAAAAGGAGAGGAAGAAGCACCACCACATAACGGGGCTCCTCCAGCAATAACTGCAGATGCTGTAGACTCTTGTGGTTCAACAACCATGGGCTTGCATCTCTTTGCAGTCCATGAAGAGTGCCATTGCAGCACCTCCCTTTACAACCCCTCAGCATGTCATGTGGCATTAGGGGCTGCATCCTTACCCCTACCACGTCACCCCATGGGATATCAAGGACAAACACAGCTTCACAGACCCAGAAAGCCATGGTTGCTGCGTGTGTAGATGGAATGGATATGAACGTTCTTTCCCTTGTTAAGTGCTGTTCTATGAATTTATTAAGTTTTTAACATTTGCTTTTAAATTGCACAGATTCTTTCTTTGCACTGGTTTTATTATTGAATAAAATTCTATTCGTTGGAAAATAATTCATCTTTAGTAGTTCACAAGATATGCTGGAGAGTGCCTCGCAGTTCTGAAAGTGCCCTCTTACTGTACAGTGTGACGACTCATAGTGTACTAATCAAATGTACAGTAACAGGTGTATTGACAATGTTCTATACATGGATGTGCACCAAGCCCCACACAACTCCTAACAGGCCCCAGAACAGCAGGGCCAGGTAGAGCGCAGTCCACCACAACGCATTACTGTGGCTCACTGCTCAAGTGCTCTTTCAGAGCCTCCCTGAGCCTTCTAGCTCCATGTTGAGCTCTTCTATTAGCTCTCATGTCTGGCTATTCAGTTCAGTAGACAGCCACTCCTCCTCTGCCCTCCACCCCAGTGGAAACTCCCCCCCTTTGCTTCACAAGTATGTGCAGGCAGCTATAACCAATGGGATTTTTTTTTCACTGAGTTCCAACCTTCTGAGTGAAGGGACTCTGGAGGTATTTAATCTCCCAAAAGCACATTCAGCTGTCATTCTGCACATGCTGAGCTGATAGTTGAATCTTTCCGTGGTGCTTTGTGAGTTAGGGGTAGGCTGGGTCCCACAGGATCACTACTGGCATTTCAACATTGCCAATAGTAATCTGCCAGTCAGGAAAGAAAGTCCCCCTTTGTAGCTTTCTGAACAGTCCTATGGTCTTAGAGATGCAAGCATCATGCACCTTTCCTGACCAGCCACCACTGACGTTGTTGAAGCGTCCCTGGTGATCCACCAATGCTTGCATTACCATTGAAAAGAAGCCCTTTCTGATGATATATTCTGTGGCAAGGTGATCTGGTGCCAAAGTAGGGATACGCGGCCATCTATCACAGTTCAGGCACTCTATTGGTGGACATCCATCTGCTATGTCCTGCATATTGCTGAGAGGCACAGCCCGGCATAGCAGGTGATGATTACCAGCCTTGCACACGTGCACGTCAACAGTCCCCACAGTTGGTTTTCCAACTCCAAAATGATTTCCCACTGACCGGTAAAAATCCAGTCCTGCAAGTTTCCACAGTGCGATTGCCACTCACTCCTCCACCGTCAGTGCAGCTCTCGTTCTGGTGTCCTGGCGTTGGAGGGCTGCGGCAAGCTTGGCATACAGATCCAGAAATGTGACCATGTGCATCTAAAGCTCTGCAGCCGCTGCTCATCATCCCACGCCTGCATTGCCATGCGATCCCAGCAGTCAATACTCATTTCTCTGGCCCAGAAGCATTTGCAGCTGCTTCATGAATTCCGCTAATTTGAACTGGTTGTTGCTACGTCCCACAGCAGGCTGTCCTCCAAGGAATCATCATGTTCCCCACTGATTCAGTTCTTCTTTCGGCTCTGCAAATACTGGAGGACTGTGCATTCTGTGCTTGCGTCGCTTATGACAATAGTGCTTCTGTCAGAGATGGCGGACAGTGAGAAAGGCCACATGGGCTCATGGAATTTTGAAAAAAAAAAGGCACAAAACTTATGGGCTATAGATGACATTATGGGATGGAGTCAGTTGCACACTAGGAAGTTGACCTCGCCCAGTCACCCCTGCCCAACTCGTTTCTGCCCCACCATGCATTGCCAAAACTTCCCAAAAGACAGTGCACTGGATGGTGGCAGGCTCACACTGGGCACTGCACTGGGCATCGACACATGCACTCCTGGTGAGTATGCTCAATGTGGATGCAAGAAGCCATGTATACACATGATATGCACACACACAAGTGATATACTAACTATGGCGGCTGTATGTGATGTAACTTGCATTGGCAAAAATGTGTAGTGTAGACATGGCCTGAGTAGGTTTCAGCCCATTTAAGTTTAGTGGGCAACCAAAACTGCTGCTTACCTACAGGAACAAAACCACACTGGTTCTCTCTATCCTGCTTCTTGCTTAAACTGGACACAAATCTCACAACAATACAGCCTGCCTGGTGTCATGATGATGCAGAGGCGACAGCCTTTGTAGACACAAAACCCAAACACTGAAATTCATAACATCAGACTTGAAGCTGTGTAACAAAAGTACAGAACTGAAACCATGAAGGCTCATTCATAAAACCCACTGGCTGACTGGAATACAGTCCGTACCTAAGGAGTGTGTATGGTAGGATTTTAGAACTGGGTACTTATCACAGATCAAAAGGAAAGTAGGGATCATGTTCTATTGTGTGGCGAAGACAACAAAATCCACACTTTTGAGTCATGGATTTTGCTACTTGGGGGTGTTTGGGTTGTTCCCTATGGTGGAAACATAGTGCAGTGGATAGGGCACAAGGCTTTGAGTCAGGAGACTTGCTTACCCATCTGAGCTCTGCCACTCAGTTGCTGTCTGCCCTTGGGCACCTCCCTTAACTTATCCATGCCTCAGTTTCCCTCTCTATCAAACTGAGAACTTTTACTTATCTTTGTAAAGCACTTTTCAATCTATGGATGAAAAGTGCTATATAAGTGTTCAGTATCCTTATCGTTAGAATAGGCAAGGATGTTCAGTACCTAAATCAGTGGACTTCCTAAGATACAAAGAGAGCCTGTATCTCCACACAACCATCCTCTCAGCCTCCTCTCCTCCTGGCAACATGGCTTTCAAAGGAGAAGGGGAAGGAGATCTGAAAGGAGATGTGCTGCTGCCAATGGCTGACTCTCCCTGTGGTTGCAGAGTAGCAGCTGCAGAGGGTTCTCTGTGTTTGTTACTGTTGCTTCAAACAGAATTCAAACCTGATTGGAATGGACTGGAACTTCAGGTGCTTCCTGGCTCCATTCCCTCCCGCCCTTAAATTCTCATGAAGTCTACATGCCATGGCGCTCTGGTGGAGGAACTGCTGGGTAGAGCTAGGAATTTCTCAAGTGCTGCTATTCTATCTCTTCCAACAGGCTGGCTGATACCAGCGATTTAGGCTCTCCTGTCCACATTTTCAGCAGAAGCAGAGAGAATCTGGCCCCTGGTGAATAAATGACATACTTTGCGGTATACTGTTTATATTTGATTAAAGGGAAAAACTTCTTCCCTTCTTGGGAGCTGGGGGGGTTGGGGATATGGGATAGAGCTGAGTAGACTTGGGTAGTTTCAGTACATGGGGGTTTGCCAGCCTGGAGTTTCAGATTTGGACAAACCCCAAAACGTCAAATGGAACTTTGCTACAAATGTTGAGTTTGACCTGGTTGAAACCTAGGCCTGTTCTCTCATGCTTTGATGCAGAAGTGCACACCAGCCTCAGGTCCCATCATCTTCGCAGTGAATCTTTTGACAAACCTGGGATGTGCTTTGAGCTTGTAATAAACTGAGAAAGCAGTTGGACTGTGGCTGGTGTTGAAGTGATTTGGGCATCTCTGCTAGGCAACAGCTTCCAGGTATTTAGAATATTATTATATTCCAGGTATTTAGAACATTAGAATATTATCCAGGTATTTATGAATATTTAGAGATGGGGCCCAAACTAATAGACTGGACCCGAGTGCCTATAAACTGGGGGAAAGTAGGCTGCTGGATCCTCATTTTGTGACTGAGGCCCTGGGTTTTGTTATTTTTATTAGTAGTATTTATTTGCTGGCTGGGCCAATGTAGACATCAGAGCGTGGGCAAAGATTGTCCTATTCTTCTGCTTTTTAACTTCTTGAGGGGCTCTTTTCTGGATGTGATTTTGTGTTCATGGTAATTAGACTGACAGCAGGAAAGGTTCTCATGTAGCAGTAGCCCAAGACTTTGTGGCTCTGTAAGTGAGTTTTAAGCAGACCTGGAAAATAGGGTCTGCCTTTCAGAGATTCTGACTCCTAAGGGCCAAACTTAACCCAGATATATCTGCACTTCAGTCAGCAGAGCTACACCAGGGATGAGTTAGACCTCAAGGGCTCCAGCTAACACCAATGAGAGCTATGGGTTCTGGCTCCTCTGAAAAACTAGGCCCACAATAATTAACCCACAATGACTGCTGTTATAGAGGTTAATGTGGAGAAAGATAAAAGGATTGTGTCTTTAGGGAAGTGACTGACCACTCTTTTTCTCACATAGTCCCCTTGCTTTTGTTCCTTCACTTGCTCCATGGCCATGGAAATTGTGGTTCAGTGTTCCCCATCTGTAGATTAGGGGTAATATTTTCTCCTGCACTGTCTGTCTTGTCTAGCTAGATTATAAACTCAGGGCTGTGACTATTTTACTATGTGTCTGTACAGTGCCTAGCACAATGGAGCCTTGATCTTAACAGGGACCTTTAGCCATTAATGCAGGAACACCACTTCCTCCCTCATCTGTTGTCAGTAGCTACAGCCTATAGAGGAAATAAATATTGGTGAAGGAGGTATGCTGTGGAAATAATAGTGGTTGAATATAAAGGGAGAACCTATTTAGCTGTCCTCAGCCTGAGATTGTTATAGCTGAGGGGTGGGAGCATGAGGGTGGGGAGTCCTCACAGATCCTTCAGGGATGTTGACTTTGGAATAATCCAGCTGTTCAACGGCATCTGCCTGAAGCACAAAGTGCAGCCAAAGTTTCTTTTTAAAAAGTTAACTTTTCTCCTCCCTAGCTTATGACAAAAGCCCCTTGTTTGTCCCATTCGAATGTGCCGAATTTCAACACAGGGCAGATGTCTATGGTTAAATGCTGAGGCCCCAAGTTTGTGCAGTGCCGAGCCCCTCTTGTGAGCGCACCGGTACACAGCAATAAAAGACTCACGGCGTGGCCACAGCTGGCCCATCAGCTGACTTGGGTTGTGGCTATGGGGCTAAAAATGTGCAGAATAGATGATCAGGCTTAGTCTGGAGCCTGGGCTCTGAAACCCACCCGCACAGTGAGGTCTCAGGGCCCTGGCCTCCAACCTGAGCCCAAACATCTATGTGGCAATTTTATAGCCCCACGAGGCCAAGCCCGCTGACCTGGGCTCTGAGGAAACTTAGTTTTATCGCAGTGTAGACATACCGTGAACGTCCTGGGAACTGAGGGCGCACAGTTGTTGGCAGGTACTAGACTCCTGAATCATAAGGTTATATAAGTAGAATCTGATATGACCTGAACTGTCCCCTGAATAATGTACCTTTTAGGAAGAGCTGTTTTCACATTTACATACTATACTTAGCCAGAGCTGAGCTGTTATTCGGTAAATGTTTCCTGGCTTCCAATGAGCGGAAAACTGCTTGAGGATGCTGCGGAAACTCTGTTTCCTCTCCCCTCTTCGCCGGCTTGCCTCCACTTCCTCTCTTTTCTCCTGCTTAACTCTTGGCCTGCAGTGAATTGGTCAGGCTACAGCGTAGCCTCGTTGCTTTTTATTACGGTTAGATATTGTTTGTACTGTGGTAACACCTGGAGGCCTCAACTGCCTCAGGGTCCAGCTGTGTTGGGCTCTAGGCAAACATACAATAAATGACAGCTCCTCCGTCATAGCCTGGATCATGACTGTCCAGTGACTTTCTCAGTTGTGCTGCAAGAGATTTCTGTGGCCCATCCCATGTCGCACATAGTGGAAAATCATTCATTTGAGAGACCAGATAATATTTATGAGTCCATGTATCTCACCTGCATCTTGCCTAATACAAAAGGATCATGCTATAAATTACCAGTGATACAGGGCATATTTAAGAGCCACCATGTGCCTTTTCACAGAAGACACAGCTCCCCAAGGAACATATTACAGCTGTTTTACTGCTTGAAAATAAAATGGACGGAAAGTTTAATTGTATTTCTATTTTAATGTTGTTAGTAATATAATCTCATGCTGCAGACGTAAAGGGGTGTGCCTTATTTGACATCGTAATATGTCTCATATGCCTTATTTTAAAGAGAGATTAAAGATCTGGATCAGGTCAGAATAAGAACTAAGATTTAGGTCCTTTCATCGTGAAGCATTTTAAGAATGTGTGACTTGAAGCTACCTCTAGCGCAGAACACAGCACCCAGTAATGCTGTACAGAAACTCTGGGCTGGAAGTGAAGAAGAGTTTGGTATCTAACTAAAACTGGAAGGAAACATAAAGAAGCAGAATGTAGTTGCCTGAAGTAGAATTAACCCAGGACATCAGGGTCAATACCCTTTCTCAGACAAAACTGAACCTCAGTTTTCTATAGCATTGTCACTGAAAGAGAATTCCTCATTACGGCCTATACCCATGCTGGTGAATGTTTCAGTACTAAGAGAGATGAGTAGCATCTACTAAATGACCAGCTATACTTTCTGCTGCACAAGGAGTTCATTGGAAGTCTCAGATTTAAGTTCTGATCCTGCTTTACTTTGGGAGCTGTTCAAATCACAGCATGAGGAGCTATGGTTTATACTAACTGCCCCTCCTGAGGACAATTTTATTCTCTAGGAAAAAAGTCTCTCTCCCTCTTCCCTGCCATTCTGTCCCTCCAAATAATTCCTGAAGTGCAATGTATTTCAATGCGGGCTAAAGGCCTGACCCTACCTCCCCCTTGTTGTCTATATTAATTAATTTCAAATAGAATACTGGCAGCTGTGACGCTGCAAATCAAGTGCACTGCCAAGATACTGTCTGCTTCTGTCAACGTTAAGGCTCTTCCTGGGGTTCCCTTTGTTGTGGACTGAAAATTCAATTAAAAAGAAAACTTAAACAATACTGGAAGACCCAGTACTGCAGCCATCTAGCCAGATCCATGCTTTGGTGCCATAGGCCTCCAGCTTCACAAAGGAATTTAGCCATAGATTTAGGCACAAAACCCTCATTCAGCTGCCCCTAAACTCGTTTAGTAGCTACATTTTTACTGTAAAAGTTTCCTATGTGCCTAAAGTTTCTGCTTCTGAGCATGCACACTGCTGCCTCGGGCAGGCACCTGGATGCCTATCTCACGCCTAAGGCCACTATGATCCTCAAACCAGGTGCAGATAGGCATTCTCCTGTTTAATCTCACTTGCAGGGCATGATCCAGTAGGTGTGCTCAGAGCCTGCCTGGTGGGAGGGGAGGAGGAGATGGTAGCCTCTCTTATAGTCTTTGCCTAGTGGTTGGGGTATTCACCCAGAATTTAGGAGACCCTGGTTCAATTTCCCCCCTCTGCCAGATGAGGAGAAGGGACTTGAATTTGGGTTTCTCACCTCTCAGGTGAGTGTTCTAACCACTGGGCTATGGGGTATTCTGATGTGGGCTCCCTCAATCAATTAAATGTGGATTAGACTGTTTTGTGTGGTGCTAGATATGCACTGCTGTCCTTGCAAGAAACTGTGAACAATGCAGTTTGGAAATAAAATAGACAACAACGCACAACACTCAAACTAAGTCCATTGCCACTGAAGCAGTGTCACTGTTTCTGGGTGTCCCCTGTCCCTCTGTTCTCCTTGGCCCTTCTGGTGTGTTTTGCACAAGCGGGCCACAGCTGAGCTGCAGTGAAGGAATGCATAAGGTACATTTGCCTGTTCCAGGTGCTAGTGTTCATTTCCTGTGACGTGGACCAGCCAGCCCCAGAACTGTCCAAAGGCTGCATAGTCTGCAGGACACAGTGACGTGAAGGGGACGCAGGGCGTGGGGCTGAAGCAGGAGCTGAAGCTGGTGTTGGAGTCTGCTGTCCGGTGGCCATGAGCACAAGCAACCTCTCAAAAAGCTCCTCCTCCTTCACTCCCTCAGCCTATGGCCATGCTCCAAGAACTGCGCTGCCAATCTCTCCTTGCGCCATGCAGCCCCTCCCTTCCCATCTTTCTTGCTTTCTTATCTCTCTGGTACTCACTCTTCTCAAAGCCAATCAGCAGATGATCTCTCATCAATTCATCTGACTCTCTAGCACAGTTTGGAGTCACAATACAGGCATTGCATGACGGTCCGGTGTGGCCTTGTTGTAGTAGGCTAGGGAACGTAAGGCTCATAACTTCAATACCCCAGCCCATCTTTCTAACAATCAGCGTGGACCTAGTAAAAATGTCAGAACTGCTTGTTTAACTCTTTGATCCATTTCCCAGTGTCCATTCTAAATCCCACATGGTGCTGAGTGGGGAGGGCACTAGGGAACCGCTGTGGGTTCCACCCTGAATGGGAGCACACTACAGACCCCACTTGTAATAATAATTTAATAGGATCATAAGCCAGACATTCCTCCCATCCACACCTTAACAGACAGCGTGGCAGAAACTTTACCATGCTCTGGCTCTTCCTCAGCTGCGGGTCCACTGTGGGCTGTCTCTCCAGGGCCATCCCCAAACAGCTTGTCCAAATACGGACCCAGGATGTGCCCAGGTGGCATAGCCTCCTTGGGCATGGGTGCCAGCACCAGGGTCACTACATGAGCTTCATCTGGCAGCTGCTGGCTCTCCTCCAGTGGTGTCTGTGACTGGGGGATTATAAGGGCACCATCTCTGCTCAGCAGTTGTCACACACCACTGTGGGCTCAGTGAAGTTCCCAGCATCCCGATGAATTCCTCATAGAAGAGACAGGGAGATGGGTAGTTCCCAGAGGTGCTGTTATTGTCCCTGACTTCATGGTAGTTGGTCTTGAGCTGCTTGACTGACTCTCTGCATTGTTTGGTGGACCAGTGGATTCCCCACGGCCACCAGCTGGTCTGAGATACCTTTATACACATGATCATTTCTTGCACTCTTTCTGAAGTCAGAAGTCTTGCTCACCTCTCACCAGAGATTAACCAGAATCTTGCTGAATTCCTCTGGCTGGCTAGCAGTGTGCTTGGTGTAGGGCTTCTTAACAGTGCTGTCTATAGATAATGTGGGACAGGGTTAACTGTGTTTCCAGTTGCATGGTCAGCATGGAGAGGAAAGGTTACATGCCACGCAGCTCTATTTGAACCAGGAGGTTGCGTCCAGTCTCTGGAAATCGAGTGGGAAGTTTTGGGGTGGAAGGGCTGGGAAACACAGGCCTAGGGGATTGTGGGATAGCATTGGTGGACTCTCTGGACACGAACCTGATGACCCAGGCATGAGCTAGATCCACACTGCAAAATGACTGGGTTTGGACCTGAGTCCCAGTGGAATTTTGGCTTGGACCCTTCCCCCTAGTTGGGGCCACAGGCCTGAGTCAGAAAGAACTGGGTGTGGGCAGCAGGGGGCTTTAAGCTTAACCTGACTCTGAGCCTGGCTTACTATCAAATGGATTTGTGGAATACAAACGAACTGAGGGGGTGAGGGAAGGGATGGTGTTTGCATTGACCATAATCAATGAGATGGAAGATCAGTGGTGGTGTATCCTGGACTATATGGAGCAGAAGAAACAGACATATGTATATTATTCCATTCAAAGATATTCTAGGGTATCATACCAAACGGTTATCTCTGTATAACCTGCCTAATCCCTTTGAGGCTACATTTAGCAGTTCACTGCGAACCTGCTTTGAAGGAAAATAAAACATTTGTACAATGGGCGGCGGGAGGAGGGGGTGAAAGGGAATACTAAAAGAACTTATGTACCCACCTGGTGGGGAAGACGAGCCTCTCGCTACTGAGTATAATGCAGAAGTTATTCATCTCTGTAGAAAGGATTTCCCTGCCTCTGGTGCAGATGGGCTCACAGGACATCTCTCTCCTGCTGTAGGTCCCTGAACCTGAGCCACAGCCTGCCCTGTTCCTCCATTGCATCTCTACACTTTTCCTTTAGAAATTCGCCTCTTGCAGGGTCTGTTCAGCAGCGATCAGCTTCTCCTGCAGGTGCAGCCTGGGGAGTTAATTGGCCTGTCTGGCCATCAGGACTTTCAAACCTTATGTGGGGTGGACACCCCATGACAGGTCCCATAACAAGACCAAAAACCAACCTAATGGAGGAAGAATGGTCTCTTGGTTAAGGAACAGTCCCAGGTGAAAGGAATTCTGGATTCTATTCCTGGCTGTACCACTAACTTGCTATGTAACCTTGGACAAGTCCCTTGTTCCCTCTCTGTGCCCCAGCTTCCCCATCTGTAAAAGCAAGATCCATAGATTCCAAGACAAGGTGGGACCGTTGTGATGATGTAGTCTGACCTCTTGTCTAACACAGGAAATAGAACATACCCAAAATAATTCCTAGAGTGTAGCTTTTACAAAAACATACGATCTTGATTTAAAAATCACCAGTGATGGAGAATCCATCCCGACCCTTGGTAAATTGCCCTCACTGGTAAATATTTATGCCTTATTTCCTGTCTGAATTTGTCTAGCTTCAACTTCCAAACTTTGGATTGTGTTATACCTTTTTCTGCTATACTGACGAGTCCATTATTAAATATTTGTTCCCTATGTAGGTATTTACAGACACTAATCAATTCACCCCTTTACCTTCTCTTTGTTAAGCTAAATAGATTGAGCTGCTTGAGTCTATCATATGAGGCATGTTTTTCAGTCCCTTTAATCATTTTTGGGGCTCTTCTTTGATCCCTTTCAATCTATCAACATCTTTCTTGAACTGTGGACACCAGAACTGGACACAGTATTCCAGTAGCAGTTGCACCAGTACCAAACATAGAAGTTAAATAACCTTTCTACTCCTACTCGAGAATCCTCTGTTTGTGCATCCAAGGATCTCATTAGCCGTTTTGGCTGCCTTGTCTCACTGGGAAATCATGTGCAGCTGATTATCCACCATGACCCCCAAATCTTTTTCAGAGTCATTACTTCCTAGGATAGAGTCCCCCATCCTGTAAGTATGACCTACATTCTTTGTTTCTAGATGTACACATTTACATTTAGCTGTATTAAAACACATTTTATTGGCTTGTGCCCAGTTTACCACGCGATCCAGGTCACTCTATATCAGTGACCTGTCTTCTTTATTTACCTCGCCCCAATTTTTTGTCATCTTCAAACTTTATCAGTAATGATTTTATGTTTTCTTCCAAGTCATTGATGAAAATGTTAAATAGTGTAGGGCCAAGAACGGATCCCTTTGGGGCCCCACTAGAAACATATCTGCTCAGTGATGATGCTTCCCCGTTTACAGTTACATTTTGATATCTGTATATTAAACAGTTTTTAATCCGTTTAATGTGTGCCATGTTAATTTTGCATCATTCATCTTTTTCAGAATGTCATTTGGATGCAAATCAAACACCTTATAGAAGTCTAAGTATGCTATATCAATACTATTATCTTTATCAACCAAACTGGTAATGTCATCAAAAAAGATATCAGGTTAATCTGACAATGTCTATTTTTCCATAAGACCTTGTTGATTGGCATTAATTGTATTACCCTTCTTTAATTCTTTATTAATCGAGTCTCTTATCAGCTGCTCCATTATCTTGCCCTGGATTGATGCCAAATTAACAGGAGTATTATTACCTGGGTCATCCCTTTCCAAATATTGGCACAACAATAGCTGTCAGCATTTCATCCTGAACATCTCAAGGCTTAATTCATGACTGTAGAGTCCAATGGGAGGTGAAAAGTATTATCCCTTTTGACCCGAGCAATTAGCAGGCTATTTCTTTTAGGAGGAGAAATTGATGATGGAATCAGGTATTTCTTTAATGAAACCCTGTTTACTTAAAAAAAGTACATCAAGTCCTGCTTCCCTGAACACAGTGGAAACAAGAGGCATTTTCTATGCTCAGAGTGCTGAGCCTCTTTCCAGCTAGCACTCTGCCCCAAAGTGCGCTCTCTTTGCTTTCTCTCAGGGTCCTTTTCCAGTGTCTCTCGTGCTATCTGCTTGGCTTTTTTTGTCTGCCTTCTCTCTGCCTGTTCCTTAGCTGCTTCTGGATGTAATTCAGTGTTTCTGCTCACAGACACCTTTCCATCAAACAATACCCAGCCCTTGCATTTGCAATCAGTTCCAGTAAAACCTCCCTGCCTGCATAGCGCAGCTTCAGACCAGCCTTCCATGTAACATTTGTTTTGGGCAGTGACTCCTATTCTCTTACCTATCTTATTCCAAAAAAATGAGTTAACTGTTTCTTACATTTTTTTCAAATAAAGGGCAGGTATCATGCCACCAGTTTCAACAAGGTTTCATCCAACCTCCATCATAATGCTATTACTAATAGTCTTTCTTCCTCATCACTAATGTCTTAGAAGGATTCTTCTAGGGCTTGCATTGTTTGGGAAAAGCCACAGGCTGGGGCACAAGGGAGAGGAAAACCCTGTGAGAATCTATTTGGGACTTTCTCGGAATACTTCCCTGGGTGTAGGGGAAAGTTTGCCCCTTATAGAATAAATCTGATGTGTAGCCCCTGGATTTCCTGAGATCCAGCTTCCTGTGTGGAACCAACAGACTGTCTGTCTTCAGGTGATCAGTGACAATTCAGTCTTCCCCAGCATTCCTCGCCAATGTGCCTCATCCTTAGACTGGAGGGAGAGGGAGAGAGAGAGTATTCACATTTTTTAGTCTATGAAATTAGACTGAAAACTTCAAATACTGGACAAAAACATGTTTTCCCCCCCATTGCCAGAAACCAGACACCAATGCTGATTGAAGGAGCTACTGGTGATACCAGTGCAATGCATGCTGGGATGTCTGATCTGTGTGAGAACTAGAGCACTATGGAAAAGCAGCTTCTGAGTTTAGACAGATTGGCTTCCTTAAAGTCTTGGTTCGTTCTATTGTTAACTATGGCACAGAAATGTTAAAAACCCCAACAACTGGCTGCTCTTTTGACTTCCAACAATAGCAGTAATTTGTACTTATCCAGTCCCTTTCATCTGAGGCTTTCAAAGGGTTTTACACACAAATGTCAGTCTCCCCACACCCTTGGGAACTAGGGAAGATGACCCCCATTTTCAAATATGAGGCACAAAGATCTCAAATAACTTGTCCAAGGTCACAGAGGCAGAAATAGTACCTGGGAGTTCTGACTCTTCAAAAACATTAGACAACACTGCCTCTCACCTTGCCCCAGCTTATGGTGTCATCCAGCCTGCTGCTGCTTAAATTCTTGTAAGACTTCATATGTATTCCAGCTGATGCAAATATCTGCGGTGAGCTTATCCTAACCAGCTCCCATTGTGTGTGGCTTAAGTTGGGGCTTTAAGTAGCTGTTCTGAGTTAGTGACAGTTTAATAACTTTATAGGGCCAAGTCTGGTGCTTTGAATATTCACAAGTCTTGAGGCAGAGGCAGAGGCAGCAGCTGCTGCTCCTGCTGCCACACCTCGGACGCTGGCCATCCATCATGCTATGCCTTGCTATGCTAGTGTGTTTTTTCCGGAGGCCGCACTTCCTCCAGCAATTGTCAGGAAACAGCAACGTGGCCAGCAATAACATAGCCTGAAGGCTTTGCCTGACTCTGCTTTCCAGACCAATAGAAGCTGTGAAGTGCTGCGGAACAGCTTCTGCTTTGATAATGAAAGCCTTGGAATGTCGAGGATCTGTCTTCGTGCCTCTGAAAATAAGACAACTAGAGATGGGGCTCAAGCAGTCAAGTTCGGACCTGGATCCAAAGAGCAGGGATATTCAGATCAGGGGGGGAGGGGGTTGTGTCATCTTATTTCAGAGAGATTTAGCCAGTAGCAAAGTCTGGACTTGGATCTGAACTTCTCCAAAGGCTCTTGAGGCTTCAGACTGAGCATTTAACTTTTATTTTTTTAAATGGGGTCTGAAAATGAGCCCAAAGGGCCAGGTGAGAATTTTGCTGATACAGGTGCATTGTAAGACTTAAATGAGCAGCTTTTGGCTACACCTCCCCCCTTGAAGGCCCCAGCATAAAGGGCATGAATAAAGTGTTCAGCATTATGGGGATTGTGGGCTGCTCTGAGTTTAAAGTAGTTGCAGGGGCAGCTCTAACTTATGCTAGGGGCGATTTGGCTCTGTAGCATCCCAGAATCTAGGTGGTGCAAAGGTGGCTTGAGGAATCCCTGTTGCAAACTAATCCTCCCCGGAGGAGTCCCTGACACAGATCTAGAATTTGATCCTTTGATAAAATTCTTTGCTGGCATTGAAATCAGTGAGGTTACTCCAGCAGAGAATTTGTCCTCTTCATTCACAGTGTCTGGGTGGGGACCCTGCTAGAAAACTGTCTGTGAAAATGGTTATTGCTCGCACAGTTTCAACTGTAGCATGGACAGGTCCCAAGGCTACCTCATCACCATTAGTGCTCTCCTCATGGCAACTGTTGGTGTAGGGGTACCAATGGGAAATCTGAAGAACAATGCCAGAGTAGGAGAGGCCTAACAGGGGAACGGGTTCTTCTGCTGACTCACCCTGTTTGCAGGTGTTGGAACCTTGCAGGGAAATGTTAGCTCAGTCAGTCTGACTCCTTGTATCAGATATGACTCATCACAGGGAGGTGGGCGAGAGGGTGCTAGAGTCTGGGACAGAGAGGCTCTGAAGGGAAATCCTAGGAACAGCCACGCTTGGGGAAAGAAAGCGTTGTGTTGACTAGTGGGTTCATATATTAGTGATTACACACTCATCATTCGGGTCCCTCCCTGTCCTGCTTGTAAATGCCTTCCATCCATGCTGCAGCTGGGGAACCCACGCAGAGATTCACTCCATGGCCACACCTGCATTCCCATTCCGGGCAGCAGAGCCACAGCTGTTCAGCTGCCTTCAGGGCTTTTCATGGCCACCCTTTGCCCCCTAGAGAAAGATAAACATGCACCTGTTCTGTGCACACCATCCTCTTCCTCCAAATCCTTCCACAAAGCTCACTTCTTTCAGTTCTTTTCCCCTGGCTGATCTCTGCTGGCTGTGGTGCTACCCAGTCCCCTCTCAGGCCTGATTATGGTCCATTAAACACACACAGACCATGGCAAACACTGAGCATGCTGGCATTGCTGCATAATGCTCTGCCCATGAGCAGCCTGTCCCATTCCTTTTCTCCCTGCATCTTATCTCCCATTAGGTCACCATCTCCTTCAGGTTTTAAACCCCTTCAGGCAAAGACTCTGTCTCCTTACTTTACTGTAAAACCCTATACACATCAGTGGAGCTACACTTATAGCAACTCATAAAGTTTAAGGCCAGAGGGACAATTGGATCATCTAGTCTGATCCTCCTGTGTTTCACAGGCCATTAGATTTCACCCAGCTACCCCTGACTTAGCCCAATAACTTGTGTCTGACTCCAAGCAAAGGCATATCTTCCTGAAAGGCATCAGGCTTGAGCTGAAAACATCAAAAGATGGAGGAATAATAATGATCTCGCTATAATTCAAATTCTGTCCGCTGCTGAAAATGAGGCAATGATAGAGATTAAAGAACATGAGAAATGATGGAGGATAGGGAATGCTTCATGGACAGCTTTGTCCTGTATCCTCTTGGAGGATATTTTCCTGTCTTTGTTTTGTGTATTGCAGACTCTCAGGTACTTACTTGCTGAACTCTTTCTTTTATTAAATGAATAGAAGAGCTTTCAAAGGCTGAGAGATCAGAAGAGTAGTGTATTAAACACAGGTGCACACTAAAACATTAGTTGCAACAGTATGTCACTCTTAACTGTTCCCAGCTTCTTGTGGCTAGCAGGAACACTGCTGCTCATGCTAAGACCCTTTTGGGAGAAGGTGCTATAGAAAGGCAACATATGAACTTCCTAAAAGTGTCCACATATGAGCTAAGTAGCAGTCAAAGTGCTCTGCAAACATTAATGAAATGACCCTAAGAGCACCCTGTGAGGAATTGAGGTGGCATTTCCCCCATTTCACATGGGTAAATTGGGGCACATGGGTCAAGTGACTGGCCCAAGGTCACACACAAAGCATGTGGCAGAGTAGGAGGTAGAGCCTAGATATCCTGATGTATTAAATAGCCTCAAAACAATCATTATTTTCCTAAGGGATGCTTCTAGTTACTGCACAAACCATATATAAGCATTAGTGTTGTCTTGGTGTGCTTGTGCATGAGAACCACCTTCCTTACCACAGTGTCTGGAAATAGAATTGTAAGAAAGTTCAGCTTTCCTGAAATGTCAGTAATGGCTGACACAACAGCCTCAGAGACAGACACCTCTGAACTTAGAGGTATACAGAATCCACATACAAATTTTGGAGCTCAACTGTTCTAAAAAATGTTGTAAAAACATATCAACTCCCTCTGTGTTTATCCTCCTCCCTAAAGAGAAATATTTGGGATTTACCCCTGTGTCCTTTGTAAGCTTTTCCCCACATCTCTACATTATTCTGGTGTCTTAAATTTTTGGCATGCCATGCTTATCGACAGCAGAATCTCGATTATCTGAACAGCTTGGATAAGTCCAAATCCGTTAGGGTAACCACAAATCAACAGGCAGGTCTAGGAAAGTGGGAGTTGGGGATAATAGGAACTCAATTTTGTTTTAGATTAAATAAACCTAAATTTCACTGAATGAGATTAAAGAACAATCCTGGTGGAGGAATTAGACTTGTTTTCTCCCCTCTCCCCTTCCCGGCAAGTCCTCTGCAATCTGTGAACCCCTATTTGAACAATGGTAAATCTGGAGTTTGCATCCTCTGCTGTCTTCCGTGGAAACTTAGCAGTGCTGTGATTGAATGTATTGCTTTGTGAACATTCATGGTGTTGTGCAAAATTAAGCACTCGGGACTTTTTCAAGGGGAAAAGGCAGTATGCCGCATTTATTGACAAAAACTAAAGTAATAACTAACTTAAACCTACACACACACACACACACACACACACACATGCACCCACACACACCAGAAAGTGTTCTATAGTTATATATAGCTACCAGTCCTGTCGTGGCTTGAGATCGTAGCTAGGGTCCGTTGCTGGAGTTCGTGGCTCATGGCAGCTACCTGGCCAGGGAAGCTGGGCACGAGGAGAGCAGGGTCCTTGTCGGGCGCGCACCGATGCTCTTCTTTAGATGATGTGTAGAACGCTGTTTTTCCCCCAAAGCCTTGAAATCTCACCCAGTCTTTTATAGGTTTTTCAGTTCTGCTGTGTCACGTCGCTTCTCTGTGACCGTTGATTGCTGGTACAATAGCAGACGTGACTTTCAGCTTGTTCTTTGATGTCTTTGATTAAGTTTGATTAAGTTTTTCTGTGGTGGATCCTTCTTTGCTTTTTGGGGCTGTGTTCACACTCTTCAGCCTAGGATGGACTTCACACTTCATCAGGACAACTTCATCAGGACAAGCTGGCAGTTTGGGTCTGACTCACACACACACACACACTCTCCATTCATACCTTGTTCAGATAACTATCTTATTCATCTAAAGGTTTAGAAAGGGTTTGACACAAGATGGAGTACATAGGGTCAAAATGGGGTTTTTACACAAGATGGAGTACATAGGTCAAAATGGGGTTTTACATTCACAATATGGAGTATGACTGAGAGAAGTTCAAATGTTACACGATTTCAATAATAACCATATAGAGGTTAACACAAATAAGGGTATGAATTAAAAGCTATGAATTAAGCTACAGGGTTACAATTACAATTTTATTCCTACAATGGGAGGTAGTGGGGAAAAATCTCACGGCACCCTTATTGCAGCATTTATTTATTTATTACATCCTGCCTTATGCGTTAGCCACAGAACTTTCCAAGAAGCAGCACAAGCCAGGTTCACATATGACAGCAGCAGAATGCTGGGGAGGGGTTCATTAAGGAATTCTGTGATATTAATAGCACCAAGATAAAAAATAATGAGGATTAATGTGCAGCCAGGTAAACCATAGATCCTGGTTATGGCACCATTCCTCTATAAAAGTGCTTTATCATGAAACTGGTCAGCCTCATATTTATTTTGTGCAGCACTTTTTCTGTTAATCGAGGTAATTTGAACATTCTCCTACAAAAGACAGTAACATCTTTGGATGGATTTTTCTCTGACCTTGTGTGTTTTTAGAGATAAAAGATATTACCTCACTAGGGTGACCAGATGACCTGATTTTATAGGGACAGTCCTGATATTCAGGGCTTTTTCTTATATAGGCGCCTATTACTCCCCACCTCCATCCCAATTTTTCACACTTGCTATCTGGTCACCCTATATCTCACCCACTTTATCTCTAATATCCTGGGACCAACACTGCAAACTTGTTTTTTGTCATTCTTTAAAGTGCTGGGACATAGTTACTGTTTTTATAGCGGGCCTGCAGTTTGTTTGATATGCTTATCCCATTGACACCTAACACCTCAAGATGTGTATTAATCATAATGCCCTACCTTGCCCTTGTTTGTCATGACTTGTTCTCATCTTAAAGATGATTTGTGAATGAAGGGAAATGGTTGATTATAGGCAGGCCTGAAAGGTATGTAGGTAGGTGTGTGTTAACATTAGAAATTCAGGTCTTTGTCTACCTATTGTCCCAGAACACTTTTGTGAAGGACTGGGAAACCAATTGTCTTATGACATCAGAGATCTCAAGCAAGTGAAACCTGATTTAGGACTTGTCTACACAGAAAGTTTTTATCCGTTACACTGGTCTAGTTATACCAGTTCAACTCCCCACATGGACTCGCTAATTCCAGCATAAGAAGGCCTTCTGGTATAGCTTATGTTGCTTTTAGAAGGGTGTAAACTAAATTTTAAAAAGTCCCTTTTCTGCTGGAATTACACCATATCTATATTACAAACTTTGGTTCACAAGTTTCAGTGTCATAAAGCCACAGCAGTTACTATATTGCTTGTGTGCAAGCATGCTTGACTCCTTGTGTCAGTGCTCCACGTACGCACCGGGAGTGCATGTGTCGATGCCCAGTGTGGTGCCCAGTGTGCAGCCTGCCACCATCCAGCGCTCTGTCTTTTGGGAAATTTTGGCAATGCATGGTGGGGCAGAAACAAGTTGGGCAGGGGTGACTGGGAGCAAAGGGTCAACTTCCCAGCATGCAACTCACTCCATCCCATAATGTCATCTATAGCCCATACTCTTTTAGCTCTTTTTCAGAATCCCACAAACTCATGTGGCCCTTCTCGCTGTCTGCCATCTCCGACAGAAGCAAGAAACTGCACAGCTCTGCACTATTTTCAGAAGCATTGCAAGCACAGGACACACAATCTTCCAGTATTTGCAGAGCCAAAAGAAGAACTGAATCAGTGGGAAATATGATGATTCCTTAGAGGACAGACTGCTGTTGGACATAGCTAGAGCCAATTCAAGGTTGTTGGTGGCATTCACAAAGCAGCGGCAAATGCTAGAGCGCCATTTCTGGGCCTGAGAAACGAACACTGACTGATGGGATCGTGTCATGATGCAGGTTTGGAGATGAGCAGTGGCTGCAGAACTTTGGATGCACAAGGCCACGGTCTGGATCTGTGCATGGGCACCAGAATGAAAGCTGCACTGACAATGGAAAAGTGAGTGGCAATCACGTTGTGAACACTTGCAATGCGGGAAATCATTTTGCAGTTGGAATATCCACTGCAGGGGCCATTGTCATGCAAGTGTTCAGGGCCATTAATTGTCCCCTGCTACGCAGGACTGTGACTCTCAGCAATGTGCAGGATACGCAGATGGATCTGCAGCAATGGGGTTCCCGAATTGCAGGGGAGTGATGGATGGCATGCAGATCCCTGTTTTGGCACCAGAGCACCTTGCCATAGCGTACACCAACAGAAAGGACTACTTTTCAATGGTTATGCAAGCGTTGGTGGATCACTGGGAATGCTGCACCGACATCAGTGTTGGCTGGTCATGGAAGGTGCATGGATGCTTGCATCTTTCTGAACAATCCTGTGTTCTTAAAGCTACAAGCAGGGACTTTCTTTCACAACCAGCAGATTACCATTACCAAGAGGAAAACATTAGTACCTTCAGATGCAGCTGCTCTATGCAAAAAATCCCTCCATGCCCAGTTCTATTTGTTTTTTATACCCACTGGTTGTATCAGTTCTTAAACATAAAGTGTAGGTAATTACAGACAGGCTCTGTCCATCACTATGTGTATGTACAGCACCTAGCACAATGGGGCCCTAATCTGCATTTTTTTCTCCAACCTCATCCAGTGTCTCCTGAAAGGTGTTGCACACCCTCAGCTCCCATTGCACTCAGTGGGAGTGGAGGGCGCTCAGCATCACAAAGGACTGGGCCTCTATATTATACTTCATGCTAGAGCAATATTCGTGCAAGACATTAGGTGGTGGTAGCTGCTCATCAAACCTACCTTATTTTTAATGGGAAATTCCAAAACTGTGAGTGACTCAAAGAGGAATTCTGAGGCCCATATGCTGATGGCATATGATCTGGGTAGGATCCAGCCAAGCCAACCCCTAGGATGGCAGATCCCTACTTGGAAAAGGGGTTAAAATGCACTTGAGAAAAACGCACCATTGCCACTTGCTGTCACCTTTTGTTTAAAAGGAAGGATTCGTCAAACCCAAACTCTGATATGAGGTTCTGCAAATAGAGACAGTCAAACTCCCTGAACAGATTGCTGTCTGTGGTAGTGCCTGCTAAATCTGCTGTGGAGAGTGGACATTTGTTGAGGATCTGGATGACTGCACTAATGAAGGCTTCAGGCCAGGCATGTCTTTTCTCTGCATGGCCCAAGGGGCATTAACCTATCCAGGTCAAATGAGGAAACATAGCAGTTATGATGTGGTTTGTGTTGCTTAATGTAAACACACAAAGGTTTCTGACAGAGACTGGCCCAGCCCTCCAGATTCAAACATCTCTTGCACAGAGTGCCTGAAATCTAGCCACCTTTCATTCCAGAGTTGGGCTTCTTCCTTCATTCAGTGACTAACTGATCATTAGTCATTCATTCAATGGCAAAGAGCCATTCATCCAGAGTGCAAAATGCTCTGGAGAGGGCTGAGTCGATCAGCCAAACATTTTCAAAGAGCTTCTCCAGATTTTCCAAAGGGGAACCTGTAACTTCTTCAAATTCACTCTCCGAAGTCACTGATGTGGATTTTCAGCCCCCGGCTTTGCTACTGCCCCAGAATTACATCAGTTATTTTTTGCAATGCTGTCTCCCTTCCTGGAAATAATGTGAGCAGATCTGGGAGCCCTTGATTTGATCCAATCCGCAACTGGCGATCATCTGCCTCTGCCCCCATTTCTCCACACTCTGGAAAATCCTTGCTTGTTGTCTTTTTTTGCTCTTTACACAGCATAAAATGAAGAAACCATCAAGGCACAATGGGGTCCAAATACCTGAGTTTACTAACTGAACACAACGTGCAAGACCTAGCTACAGATGTACTCTGCGGTTTTGCCAGCATCCTGGGGGCTTCTGAAACACAGCAGAATCAAGACAACGAAGGTCATTAGAAGGCTTATGAAGTGTTTAAAGGGGGACTACCCAATTCCTATAGGTGTATTTTAGTTCAGGCTAGCATCCAACTGAAGCCAGATCTCCCGCAGCAATGTGTGGGGTTGTGTGTTCTGTTGGCGCTGCTATTCAGACCATCCCATAGCATTCCCCTTGATCTCCCAGGACCTGAGCAATTTCTTATTTTTATGACACGCTCACTATTTGGCTCTCTGTAAAGCATATGTTGGGGGGGAGGGGAGAGGGGGGAGGTGGGAAGAGAGAGAGAGATGCTGAGTGCTTGCTCCCGGCTGGATTCTTCTCTTGCTTTCCCCAGTGATTGGGACAAATTCTGCAGAAGTCAGTGGACTTACATCAGTATAAGTGAGGCTGGATTTGGTTCCACTGTCTTCCACGCCATAAACAGAGTCTGGAAGTGGGGTCTCATCTCACATGCTGCAAAGTGTGGCTGTTGCATTACCACACCAACCTCTGATTTTCACATTAGGACCTAATAAAGGTTCATAAACATGATCATCCCAGTAGAAAGAGCTAAAAGTAGGCTATTTGTTTCAATTATTGAGAAACAATTAGAAAAGCATCTTGTTTTAGCATAAGCTCCATTCCTTTACATCCTGGAAAAACAATTCTGCCCTGATTTTTCAGATCATCCGATTTCTGCTGAGAAAGATGGCTTTGGCTGCAGATCATCTAACAGAGGAAATGTGAGTGTGGCCTGAGAATTTTCCCCTATCTGAATGAGATGGGTTGTGATCCAATGTCTTTCAACATGGATGCTAATGGCAATAGTCTAGGAGGCTCCTTGGGAGCCTATACAAGGAGAGTAGGCGCTAGCAGTGCACGGGGTGTATCACAATTGGGCCTTTTAGTGCTTTATGGGCAAAGCAGAAGCTGTAGCTTTTTCATTACAATCTGACTTTCGTGATGGCTATAGGCAGCACTTCCTGTGTGGCAGGGCCTACAGCATCTGAGCAGCAACAGAGCCTCTTCAGTGCAGATCCACGGCTCTGCTCTCCTTCCGAAATGTAATAGCCACCATGGCTAATAAGATAGCAGATTTCATGAGCCATCTGTGTACTTCTTTATGGACATCTGCTCTTCCTCCATTTGGCCTGTCCTAGCTGGATAATACTATGTAGCTATCTGCATTTCCAATGCATCCATTGCAATGTTATCTACAGACTTTTCTTAAATAGCAATGGCAGCAGTATAGAGACTTCTGTTGCTACAAGAGAGGTAGGCACTTTTTATTATAAATTACAGCTTTTCAAGCAATTAGCTAGATCAGCATCTGGAGCTTGGTTTTGGTGTATCTCCAGGCAGCTTTGGTTTTGGTACACTTGTTACTTGCAACAGGGCAAATCCAGCCTGCTTTTCCTTGCTAGGAATACAGAGGGCTGCAGGGCTAATAGATCTGGTGTGGTTCTACTGCACATGGTGGAGTAGGGGACAGGATTTGGGAATCCTATGCAGAGGGTCTGCTGCATCTTGTACACCATAGAGCTGAGTTCTGCAGGGCCCTCCTGTGTCCCAATATGCAAGGAGGAACCCTAGGTGCAGGGCGGAGCCAATGGACTCATGCGGCATAGATCGCCATTTCCCCTTTCCTCCAGGGTGAAGCATAGAGATCACAGTTGTTGCTAAAGGTGTCTGTCTGTCTGTCTGTCTCTCTCTCATATTCATGCATCTGCCCCACTGCACAGCTGGGTTGCCAAGGCTGTGCTGTGAGCACAGGGTTTCACCCAATGTATGTTGCACCAGGGAAATTAGAAACTCAGAGATACAGGTTGGGCATGTACTCTGGCTCCCTTAGCAGAAGGTCCTATGGGATTACAGAATTCCCTGCAGTTACTTAGACTCAATGTAGCGAGGACAGGAAATCCTTTGTCTCCCTAGGGCATGATGGCTAGAACCTCCATGCTGTGTTTCCTATTAAGTTTCTCCTCCCTGGGTGGCTTTCCTGAGCTGATCCTGCACAATTCAAGACACAGGAAGTGGTGCTGAACTTGAGAAACGGTGTTGCTGTAAAGTCTATTATTTCTTGGGTTAGAGGTTAATTTAAGAGAAGCTATTTACTTATTTATTTAAAGCCAACTCCCCTTGCAGTACTGCTGAGAGCTGCCTGCCTCCCATGCTTTCATGTGCACAGCTAAACTTCCCATGTTACAAACTATAGGCCAGATCATGCGCTGTGCATGAGGGGGAGATCGTGTGCATGCAGAGCTCCCCCTGCCCATCCAGAAGAGTGTTCACCTACCATTGTGGCATAGTATCCCCTCACCCCAGGACCTAGTACAGGGGCAGGGATCTGCGTGGGGACAGATTACATTCCAGTTCTCCTACATTAGCAGCTTCTACCATACAGTATCCCAGGGGACCCTTCAAACAACATATGCAGTGAACTGGGTTTGTAGATAGCCTGGAAACATTTCTCTTTATACTGGATTTTGTAAGTACCTAAATCTCGGGCCCAACCTACCCCACCAGTGTCCTTTTACAATAGTGATTTACTTAAAGATTTGCTTCCATCCATCTTCCTGCCAAAAGCAGGATTGTTCCCTGCTTTCCAGTGTTCTCTCCAGTCTCCTTTTCAATATCCCATGCAGTGAGGCCTGCATTTCTTCCTCTGGCTGGGCCATTGCGCAGCCTAATAATCCTCAGTTAGAAAGTGCAGTATAAAGCCCTGATCGTGCAAGGAGCTCTGCCTGGAGCCGCGCAGAGGAACTTGTGGTAGCACTGGGTGCTTCACGTTTTCCCATTTCTTGTAATCGTGCCCCAGTGCACCACCCTGCACCCTTCTTCCCCCCTTGGGGCTTGATCCTTCTCACGTTGAACTCAATGGCAAAGTGCCTGTGGACTTCAATAGGAGAAACAATAGGAGCAAGATTTAGCATTTTATAAGCTGTCCGGGACTGGGACAGCTGCTTTGCGTTATTTACAGGTCCTCGTACAATGGGCATGTTTACCTTGAAATCATGGGGTGTGACTGCAGCTCATATAGACATGCGTGATCTAGTTTTAACCTAGCCAGCCCAGATTAACTAGCGTCAGCATTGGGCTGCACCAGCCCGCCCAGTACCCTGCGCAGTTATTTGCAGGGCTAGCCCACTATGCCACAGCTCAACTAGTTAGAGTAAAGCTAGCTCAGGTATATCTACACGAACAGCAGTCACACCCCGTGATTGCAGCTGGATGTATTTATAGGGCCTCCCACAAGGGTATGTCTACACTGCAGTCAGTTGGCGGTGTGATTGCAGATTGTGTAGCTACCTGCCTCCATGTGAGCACCCAGAGCACACCAATGGAATTCCTTCTTCTGCCAAAGTAGGAACACCACCTTCATGAATGACACTGACTCTTCTGTCAGCACAGCTGGGCCTACATTGGGGGTTTTGCCAGCATAGCTATGCCAGCGTAAGTTTTATATGTAGCCCAAGCCTTGGACAACAATAAAACATTTGGAACCAGGGGTGGAAAGGGAAGGATGATCCAGTGCTTAGGGCACTAGCCTAGGGTTTGGGAGACCTGGGTTCAAGTGCCTGCTTTCTGCCTTCCTATGTGACCTTGGGCAAGTCCCTTGGCCCTCCTGTGCCTTGTCTGTAAAACGGGGTGGCATGTTCCTCTCTGACAGGTATGCTGAGAGGATAAATACATTAAAGATTGTGAGATGCAATGTTACTGTGCTTATGGGGCCATGTAAGCACCATAAATAGAGAGGAGGGGAGCTCAGTTAAAGGAAGAACTTAGGCTGAATATATCAGGAATTTCTTCCTACCGGGGGTGCTATTGGAGCCGCAGGGTGAACCGTGCTGAGTTTCCTTTGCATGCTTCCCACGAGGGAGAGGCTGCCAAGAAGATTGGGTGTGGCATCCAAACCCTGGAGATCACTGGGGGAAGGAAAGAGCAACCCAATAGAAGCACCTTCCTGCCTCATGGGCTGCATGTCCTCCGTGGCTGCCAAAAACTACCATCAGACGCATGATGAGGGAGAGGCATGGAATGGTATTAAATGCTGCTTGGCATGTCTTTAACTCCAGTGCTCTGTGTGTGAGGTGGAGGAAGCAGGCTGTGGAGAGGGGCATCTTCTTGGCTCTCTGCCGCACAACTCTTCTCCATCTACTGAGCCTCTCCACACGGGTAGGAGGTGGTGGTGGGGAGACCACGCTGTGGAGCATTTGTTTACCCCTGTAAATATGCAGGAGGGCGAACCCTTATTAAAATTCTGTCCCCAAACTGAAGGATGGGTTCCTGGCACCCAGTGGAGTCTCCGCTCTCTCTCTGGGTACAGCTGAGATTTCCCTGCCACAGAAGACTTGTCTAGGAAGCGCACAAAAATGCTTTCCAAGTTGTCTTTGCATTTGCACAACAGCAGATTGGGCTTCACCCACACAGATGAGCACAGGACTAGACTAGCCAGCTCTTCAGGATACTGTGGGTAAAATAGGACAGACCACCAGTCCTTTTCCCTGCCTGCGAATACATGCCTCTCTGGGACATGAGCATCTAGAACAGCCCGAGGAGGAGACTCTGCAGATAACACTGGCTGCTCATCCCTATTTCCAGCCCCCAACCCGTAGTTTCATTCCCACTTTACACACTAGTGGAGAGGGACACATGGGAAAATGAGATTCTAGTCTGCCAGTCTGTGAAAGGGGATGGTGGAAGCCATTTAAAACTAGACTGGACAAAGCATGGCTGGATGGAAGGAAGGATATCCCAATGGTTAGGGTGTTAGCATGGGAGACTGGGTTCAATTCCCTGTTCTGTCACACCTGTAAAAAAGGGGTAATGGTACTCCCTTATTGTCACAGAGGTGTTGTGAGGATATACGCACATTAGATTGTGAGGCACTCCGTTACTACAATAATAGGGGCTATACAAGTCCCTTAGGTAGACAGAGCCATGTCCTGGTACTGATAACACCAAGCATTTCAATAGTGTGAGGCATGCTTAAAAATCATGATCTGTTTTTTAAATTAGTGTTGGGGTTCTCGTTCTGTAGCGCCTATTTTCTGAGCCTTTAGGTTACACTTGGGTCAAAGCGTGGTTCATCTTTTCTCCACAACCATGAGGGCTAGAAATTTTAAAAAAATCAAAAATAAAAAAAAATCTAAGGACTCCAGGGGTTGGGGCTTCTAGGGAAACACCAAATACGGTGAGTCTCATGTGCTGGCAACATTGGTCTCCCAACCCTTTACTCTCAGTTCCCCTCCATATGATTGTAGGGCTGGAACACATTCTTGTTCCACAGGCCCTCTCCCAAGCCTAAACTTCTTGTGTGTGGTTGCAGCACCGGGACCAAGTACGAGGCGGGAGCAATCCTGCATTGACCACAAAAAAGGTAGGGGAAAACACTGATTAGCTAACCTAACACAGTTTTTCCAACTCTGATTTCTGTGGGCATTTATGAAGGGCCATTTTGACTCATGGATGAAGTTGGCACCAGAGGAAAACGACTTTAAGGGCACTTTCTCTGTGTGATCTGTACGTAAGGGTTTTTGATTTAAAAAAAAAAGTTCTAAAACTAAAGTGAATGTTAACTTCATTAGTCCAGGTCATGCCTCCTAGATCCATGGTTTGTTCAACATCTTCATTAATGATCTGGAGGATGGGGTAGATTGCACCCTCAGCAAGTTTGCAGATGACACTAAGCTAGGGACAATGGCAGATACGCTGGAAGGTAGGGATAGGATACAGAGTGACCTAGACAAATTGGAAGATTGGGCCAAAAGAAATCTGATGAGGTTCAATAAGGACACGTGCAGAGTCCTGCACTTAGGACGGAAGAATCCCATGCACAGCTACAAAATGGGGACTGACGGGCTAGGCAGCAGTTCTGCAGAAAAGGACCTGGGGGTAACAGTGGATAAGAAGCTGGATATGAGTCAGCAGTGCGCCCTGGTTGCCAAGAAGGCTAATAGCATATTGGGCTTCATTAGTAGGAGCATTGCCAGCAGATCGCGGGAAGTGATTATTCCCCTCTATTCGGCATTGGTGAAGCCACATTTGGAGTATTGTGTCCAGTTTTGCCCCCCCTTCCCCCCCTTCCCACACACACACACACACGCATTACAAAAAGGATGTGGACAAGTTGGAGAGAGTCCAGCGGAGGGCAACAACAATGATCAGGGGGCTGGAGCACAAGACTTATGAGGAGAGACTGAGGGAACTAGGCTTGTTTAGTCTGCCGCAGAGAAGAGTGAGGGGGGATTTGATAGCAGCCTTTAACTACCTGAAAGAGGGTTCCAGGGCGGATGGAACTAGGCTGTTCTCAGTGGTGGCAGATGACAGAACAAGGAGCAATGGTCTCAAGTTGCAGTGGGGGAGGTCTAGGTTGGACATTAGGAAAAAGTTTTTCACTAGGAGGGTGGTGAAGCACTGGAATGGGTTACCTAGGGAGGTGGTGGAATCTCCACTCTTAGAGGTTTTTAAGCTGAGGCTTGACAAAGCCCTGGCTGGGATGATTTAGCTGAGGCTAGTCCTGCTTTGAGCAGGGGGTTGAACTAGATGACGTCTGAGGTCCCTTCCAACTCTAATATTCTATGATTCTACATGTGGATGGATCCTTCTGGTTGGAAAGGGAGCTTGGTACAGAACCCACAGGGTTCTGTAGGTTCATTTTTAAATGCGTCTTCCTCTATAAATCTACTGATGTAGACTACATAAGCACTCCTTCTAGCTATGGCTATGTGTCCGGGGATGGCTTGCTCGCTGGCTGCTGTTGATTGACTCTCTCAGCCCTCCCATTGTTATTGGCTTCAAAAGGAGCAGGCTTGGGGTGTAATTTGTAAGCAACTGAAATGGACACGGTATTGGCCGACATTGTCGATTCTTGGTACAAACTGCCCAGCGAGCACCTGCTTCCAGCTGCCATTCTGCACCAAAAGAAAGTGAGTGGTGGTGGAAAGCAAACCTCACTTTTTCTCTTGATAAAGGACTTTTAAATGTTCAGGCTGCTGCAGACATACAGTGAGCAAACTTTCTATAGCACATTTCTAGTTGTCCTGGGCCTGCCCCATGGGATGGGATAAATGGTGGGGGGAAACTGGAGGAGTTTAGGAGGTGTGAATGAGGGCTTAGGGTTCCTTCCCACCGCAGGGATAGGGGCTCGGCCCTTCAGTCACATGGACATTGGCAATTTGCACCGATCTCTGGGCATCTGTATGGAGCGCTAGGCCGTTCCCTTGTTCTATTCTCTGGGTCCTCCCTTCAGCAGAAGCCATACAACCCTTTGTTCCCTGTAGCACTTGTGCCCTTCTTACTGTCCCTCCTGCCCCTGCCCCTCAGGGGTTAGAAATTAAAGTTGCAATAAGAAAACACTGAATTCTAAGCACTCCCACACTGTGGGGTGTTCAGATCTGAACTTTGAGGGGAAGGGCTAAATCTGTAATGGGCTGACCCAAAAATCTTGTGTCCAAAGTCCCCTGCACTTTGTGGGGTGGGCCGGGCCATCTCTGATCTAGATCTGTGCGTTGTGTGTGTCTGTTTCCACGCCCACCCTTTTTTTGGATAGTAAGCTCTTCGGGGCATGGAGTATCTGTTACAAAAGTACAAAAGGGGCCTGATCTTGGTTGAGGTTTCTAAACACTTACCACAATAAGCTATTTTAAATTGTTTGCAAACAGAAACAGGGCTTTTCCCTCCGGCCAATGCCCTATGCTGCATCACAGATTTCAGTGGCAAAGTCTTGCTGGACCTGCTGATGAGCACAGGGCCCCAGACCTGGGTGAAAGCTAGAACTCTGGCCAGGTTCCAGTTCAGCTGTCTCTTTGTGACCCACTACCCAGCTCCCCATCCTACTTCTTTCCAGTAACAGCCCTGTAGCCGATCTTCCTCTGCCTTTCAACACTGGGTTCTCACAGCGCCATCTTGTGGATCATAGCATGTATTACAGGGCATCCACATTTCAGCCAGCAAACTGACATTTATTGTTAACTTGAGACCAAGGAAAACAGGCCAATCAGAGACCTTCCTCTTTTTGTGTGTGTTTGTAACTTAATTACATTTGAGAAAATATATGGCAGAATATTCTAGTTTGACTCATTAGAACATACTGTGGGTTTTTTTAAATCTTGTACTCAGATACCATTGTGATGGGTGCATTACAAATAAGACAATTACGTTTACATCACTGTAGAGCACAGCAATATTTCTAATTCCTGCTCCCAACACAAAAATTTTCTTCCTGTCCTTTCCATGTCACACTTAATAACAAAACAAAAAACATCTCCCTGTAGCAGTGGTTTTCATATTTAAATAACGTATGCCCCCCAGTGTCAGGGTCATATTTTCTTCTTCTCATCCTTCAGTTCCCTAACCCACACAATGGATTCCTCTGTCACATTTTATTGCTCATTGCTTCTATGGACATCAGTGGAAAGACTGCAGACTACACAGGAAAACCAAGGTGCACACTGGAGATGAGACGCTTATCTGTGATTTTTCTTGCTTTAGAAAGTTTAAAAAGAAAATCTCTTTGATTCTGGCCCTCAGATCTCAAAATCTGGAAATGGCTCCAAATGCTTTTTCCTGTGTTTTTCTTTTTAGGATTTTTTTTTTATTCCCATACCCACTGAAATATCACTGGACCAGCTGAAACAGCTTGACAGTGGCCATGTTTAAAGAATGATAGTAATATCTGGTTTCACAATTGCCATTCCCCAGTAAAATCCAAATAGTTGTTCTTTCTAGCTAAGAACTCTTAAGAGTGTACAGCATTGAAAAAGAGGAAAAGGCCAATCAAATACAACCTGAATTCCATTTGTACATATGTTACTGGTAAAAGGGTGCACAAGATGCCTCTGCTGACACACAGGTAACTTCTAGAGCCTTACTTCTTAATGTAAATGGTTTTGTTTTCGCTTCTTGTCTGTGTTTCCTTTGGCCTCCGGTTCAAGGATTTCTAGATGGGATCTTGAATCCTTTCAAATGTATCTTGCTGGCAACACACTCTATGAAATAATTAGCTCAGATTCTGAGAAACTGAGTCCAGCAATTTTTGAATAGGTTCTGTGAGGGGATTCCCAGTGGAGCAAAACTATCATCTGCATCATTAACGAAATAAAGGGCTTGAATGTATTTTCTTTCTTTCCTACCCCCTACATTTGATTTCACTTGGTGACCTTCTTTAAAATGATTGCACTGGAATGATAAAAGGATCAGATATGCTACTGAGAACCCTTTAATAATGGGATACAGCTCTGCCTTGGCTGTAGGACTGAGTTCTCGAGTTACCTCAGCTCAGGTATTGTCTCTCTACTTGGGGTTACAAACTTGATGCATCCCAGATTTGGGCTGTCTTGAAGGAAAACGTAAGTATCTTTATCCTTTTGCATGGTCCTTCACGTGTTGCAATAAAACAAACCAGCAGTGGTAAAAGGCTACAGAGATCATATCCTAATATCTTGCATTAATGTAACACCTTCCATTCTAAAAGATCTCTGAACTCTTATACATAAACCACTGCTACAGATCACATCATTTACCACTGTGCAGCTTTGTGATACCTTTGCTCAATTAAATACTTTCTTGAAAACATTTATGCTTTCTCCCAAAGAATTCCTCCCAAATTTCAATCTAGATCAGACCTTTCCTGATGTTGGGGGTAATTGGTTGTGGAGTTCAGTTATTCATAGATTCCAAGGGACCATTGTGATCATTTAGTCTAACCTTCTGTATAACACAGGCCATAGAACTTCTCCAAAATAATTCCTAGAGCAAAGCTTTTAGAAAAACATCCAATCTCGATTTAAAAATCAAGCCCATTATTAAATATTTGTTCCCATGTAACTACTTATATACTGTAACTGAGTCACGCATTAACCTTCTCTTTACTAAGATAATTAGATTGATCTCTTTGAGTCTACCACTACAAGGCTCTACTGGATATCTCATTACCTACCAATCAGTGAAAGTAGCAATTATAGTCCCTCAAACTGCCCTTTTCAGGGCCAAAAAAGAACAGTTGGGCCTATCTTCTGAACATACCAACTTAATGTAGAAGGAATGTCTAGGGAAAAGGTGGATTGCCTCTCAAGGAGCCTCAAAGACCATCACATTGACATTGTGGCCCGCCAAGAAATACCCGCAAAAGAAGAACACAAAGCTGCCAGACATAAAAACTATGGTTACACCAAACTCGCTGCTGACAACCATCTAAAACATGGGCTAGCAGTGTACACATGAAATGGATTAGAGGATGTGGACGTTTTTGAAGAATCATTGACCAGTGTAAGAGAGATCAGCATGGTTAGAATCAGGGACACCATTACAGTAAACATATACAAGCCACTTAACATCATGTGGTCTGATCCCATCTTCCCTTCCATCACTCATCTGACCATTCACATAGACAACTTTAACAGCTATCACAAATACTGGGATTCTCCTCAAACAACATAGCCGGGGAACAGATCACTGAATGGGTCTCCCTCAAAGACCTTCACCTACTCTATGATCTGAAGCAATCCTGATCTTTTCGGTCTGTGAGGTGGACAACAGATCACAACCCTGACCTGTGTTTTGTGACCCAAAAGTGCACAGGTATCCCAGTGGCCCCAACAAGAACCATCCTGAGCCACTTCCTGCATAGCCAACATTACCCAATTATCCTCCAGATTGGCCTGGAAGTGCCTCTATTGCAGCTGGCACCAAAATCACGTTGGAATTTCCGCAAGGCTGACTGGCCCACCTACACTTCGGAAACAGAACATTGGAACCCAGGGCTTGAACCAGTTCCTAGAAACTTTGGCCATTTTGCAAACATTCTAAAATCGACGAATGAGAAGTACATCCCACACGGTCACTGCAAGGCCTTCACCCCCTGCTGGACAAAAGAATCCGAGTCCCTCCTGAGGGACTGTGAAAGAAGCAGTGACCCAGATAAAGCCATTGTGCGGCTTGCGTCCTTGAATTTGGCACCTCTGGAAAGATGGAAAGAGACTGTTGAATGGGTGAAATCAAGACTTTCGAGCTGCAAGGCCTGGGCTCTTTTATTTCAACTTGGAGGATCCCACCCAGTAACACGATGCCCGGTAAAGGTGATGGCAAATGCTGTCCCTTCCATCTTCTTTCTAACAGCAAGATGCCAACAGACAAGAGCAGGAATTCTGCAGAAACCTTCAGCAATGCCTGGAGGAATCTCCATTCCCCTTTCCATACTTTGTTGAGGAGATCAATGTTGCACTGTGAGAAACCAAAAGCCAGAAAGCTGCAGGGTTGATGGCATTCCTCCAGAGTTTCTTAAGAACCTGGGAAGACAGGGACAGGAATGGCTGGCTGTGCTTTTTACCACTGTGCATAGAATTGGAGAAGAACCAACAACCTGGCAACAGGCAACAGCGGTTGCCCTACTAAGCCTGGGAAATCCCAGAGGATGTAGCCAGCTATCACCCCATCTCTCTCCTCTCAACCAACAGGATGGTTTGTTCCCGCACCCTCAATAAGGTTTCTTTAAAATACAGCCAGATCTCTTGGACTTCTTTCCCCCTCATATTAGCCTCCCAAGGGATCCTGCCCATCAGCTCCCTGAGGAAGTCAAAGTCAGCTTTTCTGGAGTCCATGGTCCATATCCTGCTGTTCTCCTTTCTTCCTTTTGTCAGGATCCTGAACTCGACCATCTCATGGTCACTGCTGCCCAGGCTACTGCCCACTTCTACTTCCCCTACCAAATCTTCCCTGTTTGTGAGCAGCAGGTCAAGATGAGCATGGCTTCCAGTAGGTTCCAGTCACCAGTCACAAATGATGGAGCACATCATATCTGAGTGTCCCCTTCATTCTTTCACTGGGGGCCTGAAGGACATTCACCAGCTCACTATTACAGCAATGTGCTGGCTATCAAGCTTAGATATAGATTTGTAATCATAGAATCATAGAATATTAGAGTTGGAAGGGACCTCAGGAGGTCATCTAGTCCAACCCCCTGCTCAAAGCAGGACTAACCTCAGATATATCATCCCAACCAGGGTTTTGTCAAGCCTCAGCTTAAAAACCTCTAAGGATGGAGATTCCACCACCTCCCTAGGTAACCCATTCCAGTGCTTCACCACCCTCCTAGTGAAAAACTTTTTCCTAATGTCCAACCTAGACCTCCCACCCTGCAACTTGAGACCATTGCTCCTTGTTCTGTCATCTGCCACCACCGAGAACAGCCTAGCCCCATCCTCCCTGGAACCCCCTTTCAGGTAGTTAAAGGCCGCTATCAAATCCCCCCTCACTCTTCTCTTTTGCAGACTAAACAAGCCCAGTTCCCTCAGCCTCTCCTCATAAGTCCTGTGCTCCAGCCCCCTAATCATTTTTGTTGCCCTCCACTGCACTCTCTCCAACTTGTCCACATCCTTTTTGTAGTGGGGGGCCCAAAACTGGACACAATATTCTAAATGCGGCCTCACCAATGCCGAATAGAGGGGAATAATCACTTCCTGTGACCTGCTGGCAATGCCCCTCCTAATGCAGCCCAATATGCCATTAGCCTTCTTGACAACCAGGGCACACTGCTGACTCATATCCAGCTTTCTATCCACCGTTACCCCCAGGTCCCTTTCTGCAGAGCTGCTGCCCAGTTCGTTGGTCCCCAGTCTATAGTTGTGCATGGGATTCTTCCTTCCTAAGTGGAGGACTCTGCACTTATCTTTGTTGAACCTCATCAGATTTCTTTTGGCCCAATCCTCCAGTTTGTTTAGGTCACTCTGTATCCTATTCCTACCTTGCAGGGTATCTACCACTCCCCCCAGCTTAGTGTCGTCCGCAAACTTGCTGAGGGTGCAATCTACCCCATCCTCCAGATCATTAATAAAGATGTTGAACAAAACCGGCCCCAGGACCGACCGCTGGGGAACTCCGCTTGTGACCGGTTGCCAGCTAGACATGGACCAATTAATCACTACTCGTTGAGCCCTATGCTCTAGCCAGTTCTCTATCCATTTTATAGTCCATTCATCCAACCCATACTTCTTTAACTTGCTGATAAGAATACTGTGAGAGACCGTATCAAAAGCTTTGCTAAAGTCAAGGTATATCACGTCCACCGCCTTCCCTACATCCACAGAGCCAGTCACCTCATCATAGAAAGCAATCAGGTTGGTCAGGCATGACTTTCTCTTGGTGAATCCGTGTTGACTGTTCCTGATCACCTTCCTCTCTTCCAAGTGCCTTAAAATGGATTCCTTAAGGACCTGCTCCATGATTTTTCCAGGGATTGAGGTGAGGCTGACCGGTCTGTAGTTCCCTGGATCCTCTTTCCTCCCTTTTTTGAAGATGGGCACTATATTTGCTTTTTTCCAGTCCTCAGGGACCTCCTCCTGTTGCCACGAGCTTTCAAAGATAATAGCCAATGGCTCTGAAATCACCTCAGCCAACTCCCTCAGCACCCTCGGGTGCATTGCATCCGGCCCCATGGACTTGTGAATGTCCAATGCTTCTAAATAGTCTTGAACCCGTTCCTTCAGCACTGCGGGATGTTCACCTCCTTCCCATTCTGTGCCACCCAGTACGGCAGTCTGGGAGCTGATCTTGTCTGTGAAGACAGAGGCAAAAAAGGCATTGAGTACCTCAGCTTTCTCCACATCCTCCGTCACTAGGTCGCTTCCCTCATTCTCTAAGGGACCCACACTTTCCTGAACCTTCCTCTTGTTGGCCACATGCCTGTAGAAACCCTTCTTGTTCCCCTTCACTTCCCTTGCTAGCTGCAACTCCAATTGCGCTTTGGCCTTCCTGATTTCATTCCTGCACGTTCGAGCAGTGTTTATGTACTCCTCCCTAGTCATCTGACCAAGCTTCCACTTCTTGTAAGCTTCTTTTTTGCGTTTAAGTTCGCCAAGGACATCTTTGTTAAGCCAAGCTGGATGCCTACCATATTTGCTATTCTTTCTGCACATCGGGATGGTTTGCTCTTGTGCCCTCAATAAGGTCTCTTTAAAATACAGCCAGCTCTCTTGGGTTCCTTTCCCCCTCATATTAGCCTCCCAAGGAATCCTGCCCATCAGTTCCCTGAGGGAGTCAAAGTCCGCTTTTCTGAAGTCCATGGTCCGTATCCTGCTGTTCTCCTTTCTTCCTTTCGTCAGGATCCTGAACTCGACCATCTCATGGTCACTGCTGCCTAGGTTGCCACCCACTTCTACTTCCCCTACCAAATCTTCCCTGTTTGTGAGCAGCAGATCAAGAGAAGCTCGGCCCCTAGTTGGTTGCTCCAGCACTTGCACCAGGAAATTGTCAGCGACACTCTCCAAAAACTTCCTGGATTGTTTGTGCTCTGCTGTATTGCTCTTCCAGCAGATGTCAGGGTGATTGAAGTCTCCCATGAGAATCAGGTCCTGTGAACTGGAAACTTTCCCCAGTTGAGTAAAGAAAGTCTCATCTACCTCATCCTCCTGGTCTGGTGGTCTGTAACAGACACCCACCATGACATCACGCTTATTGTTCTTGCTTCTAAGCTTAACCCAGAGACTCTCAACTGGCTTATCTCCAGTTTCATACTGGAGCTCAGAGCAGTCATAGTGCTCTCTTACATACAGTGCAACTCCTCCCCCTTTCGCCCCTGCCTGTCCTTCCTGAACAGTTTATACCCATCCATGACAGAGCTCCAATCGTGAGAGTTATTCCACCAAGTTTCAGTTATTCCAATCATGTCGTAGTTTCTTGACTGTGCCAGGACTTCCAATTCTTCCTGCTTGTTTCCCAGGCTTCTTGCATTTGTGTACAGGCACTTGAGATAAGTAGCCGACTGGCCTACTTTCGCAGTATGAATTGTCGCTACCTCCCCAAGCCATATGAAGGAAGAAGAAGACAACAAAGCAAGCTTTCTAATCCTTCAATCATTCTTGTGGCTCTTCTCTGGACCTTCTCCAATTTATCAACATCCTTCTTGAATTGTGGACACCAGAACTGGACACAGCATTTTAGCAGCGATTGCAGCAGTGCCAAATATACAGGTAAAATAACCTCTCCACGCTTGCTTAAGATTCCCCTTTTTGCGTCTCCAGGGATCACATTAGCCCTTGTGGTCATAGCGTCACACTGAAAGCTCATGTTCAGCTAATTTTACACAACAACCCCCAAATCTTATTCAGAGTCATTGCTTCCCAAGGTAGAGTCCCCCATCCTGTAAATCTGGCCTACATTTGTTGTTCCTAGATGTAAATATTTACATTTAGCTTTATTAAAATGCATATTGTTTGCCTGTGTCTGGTTTATGAAGTGATCCAGATTGCTCTGTCAGTGACCGTCCCTTTTCATTATTTACCACTCCCCCAATTTTTGTGTCATCTGCAAACTTTATCAGTGATGGTTTTATGTTTTCTTTCAGGTCATTGATAAAAATGTTAAATAGTGTAGGGCCAAGCACTGATCCAGCGGGACCCCATTAGAAACACACCCATTTGATAATTTCCCATTTACAATTACATTTTGAGATCTATCATTTGATGCTGGATAATGTCATCTTCCCTATAATACCCTAACTCTGTAGCTCTCCACTTTAATATTAGAATTGTAGAAAAATGCCAGTCATCAAGCCCTAAGATACAGCTTCTCAGAGTCTTGCTCAAAGGAATTCTGGTTTAATCAAATTCTTCAGTTATATCACAGCAAGAAGTTATGCTACCACCAAAACTAAAAAGTTATAAAATGGAAGTAGCAAGACATGTAATTACTGAAAAAAAAATTGCATTCTTGACCTGTAACATTTTAACATAACCACTCTTTTCAGCATTCCACTTGGCTATGGGAATCCTTAGTCATGTGTTTCTCTTTCTGGATGTCTATTATGAGATAAGTGCATTCAGGTAATGCTATATTAAGAATACCACCTAGTCAGCCAATCACAACACACACGCAAAAAGAGCAACAGATGTGAGTAGGAATCAACTGTTTACCTACCTACTGTAAAAAATATATGTGAGCCCATTGGCAAAGGTCGGTTTGTGAAACAAATAACTTTATACAGGCATTTGTCTTTACTGCTGAGTAACTCAAGATTTAAAATTCACCTGAAGCTAGGGTGACCAGATGTCCTTATTTCATAGGGTCAGTCCTGATATTTGGGGCTTTGTCTTATATTACCCCTTATACCTTATATTATATTTATATATATATCTTATATTATATTATTAATAATTGTCCTATACCCCCCATCCTGTCCCTATGTTTCACACTTGCTATCTAGTCACCCTACCTGAAGCCTGTATTCAATACCAAAGATCTACACAGATAGTATGTAATTTTCAGACAACTACAAAAAAGCCACTACAGAATGTAATTGCCATAGTCTGGCATTGACTGTTGGTGTTTACATACAAATCATACTGGGTTGTCTATTACACTGAACAGATTTAAGAATTTGGTTATAGTTACAGCAAGCTGTATTTGATAAGGGAAAAATTGATAAGCTATTTGTTAACTTCTTTTCAGCTAGCTACCCCAAATATGGCAGCAGCCATTCATAAGTGTTACTGCAGAACTGGGATGGCAGGATAATAGTTTTCTGTACTTTGCCATATGTTCCCAATCTTGCAAAGAGTTACACAGAAGTTCTTATAGTTCAGAGAGATTTACTCTACCAGTGTGCATTGGATTGATTATGCACATCTATTCCTTTTCTATTTGTCAGAGTGCCTACTGTATACATGCTGTCAGCTTGTTATAAACCAGCCTATAAGCTTTTCTGCTATACAAAACTAGAAGAGCCCTCATCTCAGAACTACCCCTTAGTTCACTATCATATATACAAGGGCTTATCTAGACTTTGAGAAGAGAGAGTTTTAAAAGGTGTTTGCTAATAAATTTTAATACGTTAGCATACACAGGCACTTGTGTTTGATACTTGTTCGCTGGTCATGTTGCAGCACTGGCTCCCCCTCGGAGGGTTTACCTCCACCAACAAATGTTTTAAACTATAACTTGCCTTTCTATAAGGTTGTGTGAAGACAAGTTAGCTAATACCTTCTAACTAGCATGGTTCAGAAATATACCTTTTATCCTAGTCTAGACAAGCCCTGTGAACATGTTCACTGAAGCCTGGCCTACACAGACATGTACCAACTTGACAAAATAGTTTTAGAAACTGACTCCATTAAAGAGTGTCCACACAAGTGGAATACACTGATTTAACTAGTTTCTAAACTGATGTAGTTACATGGTACAACTTGTGTGCATAGGCAAGGCTTGGATTTCATGCAGTTCCCCATCTCAGAGAACTATGAGGCTATAATAATGTTTTCAAGTGTAATTGTGGACCCTAATTCAGGCAAGCTACTCAAGTACATGCCTATCCTCATGCCCATGAGCAGTCCCACTGAAGCCAAAGTCAAGCATGTGCTTAAAACACCTTGCTGAACTGAGGTCTGTGTCAGAAAAGTGACACTAGAAAAATGACTCTAGAGCCGGGCATTCACTGTATCTCTGGTTTCTAGGTCAGGTTTGGTCACATAAAACCTGACTTATTAGCTTCCAGCGTCACAGTTTTCTTCTGCACTGACAAAAGTTCAGCTGTCAGAACTGAGCAGGGAATTTTGTGGCCTGTGCCTGAACAGAGCCCCTTGCTCTTCCATAGCTTCATGGGATCTACTGGGCTAACAGGAGTTAATTCTAGTTTGCATTAGCAAAGTGAGCCAGATACTAATTATCTGGTGACTATTTGGCCCTGCACAAACATAAACAATAAACATTCCCTTCCCTTAAGATCTTCCAGCCTAAAAGAATCTGAACTGTTTATTGACTTGGTGTCTAGCTATATGCCACAGCTCCACAGGGAACAGATATGCTGAGTTCAAAAATGCCATTTTTAGATAGCATATGATCAGAGAATGTGCTTACTTTTAAATTACATTTAGAAAAGACTTCTCCCATAGCAAGAGCACTTCCTAGCTTACCTCCACCCTTTATGAAAATCTTGGTAGAAACTCAGGACCCATAATGTGTGGTGGGAGTTTTTAATTTTTTTAAAATGTATTTCTAATAACCCCCTTGCCTTGTAAAGATCCAATATGTGTCCATTTCTCAATGGGAAAAAGCATGCCTGGTCAGCAGCAGCAGAGTCTTCTCCATGTGCAGTGTTCATGGCTACTTCTTATCTCCTATATGAGCGAAAGACTGGAAATCCCTCAGGTGTACCCAAGAAATTCTTGGTATTCGCCAATCCTGTCTCCACATTAGCATGCACATGTGTATTTCTGATGGTTGAAGTATCAGCCAGAATAGCATATTCTATGTTGCCAGCTCAGGAAAAGATAATGATTGGGTGTATGGGGAAGAGCGGGGCGAAGGAGTGTCAGTCAAGAGAGAGTCAATTACAGTCCCAAGTAGGGCCAGAGTCAGATAATGACTTTAAGCTCCATCAAGGCTGGTGGATGGATCCAAGAAATACTCACCTACATCACAAAAGTTTGAAGATACAGATAGAATTCAGCTGGCTTTATTTAAGCATTTCTGAGCTCTGTATATCTAGGTGCCATACAAGTGTTATAAAAGCCAGTGGGCCCAACCCTGGGATAGTGTTTGAACATTTCAAACTACTTAGGTCTGCAAAACTGAGGAGGGGAAATCTCTTGAACAGTCCTACTTGTGTTATTTCAATACTGCTTCCAGCTCTGCTAAATCCAGAAGCTCAGGGGTCCAGAGATGGTGAGTGGAAGGGGGTTAACCAAAGTCTTTCAAACATCACACAAAGTTTTTGAATTTTTGGTGAGAAGTACAAATCAAATTCCCTCTCCCGCACCCACCACATTTGGTACTTCCATCCAGAGACCCAGCCAGCTAGTTTATCCTTATGTCCAAAACTGTTCAGCTTCACTGTTGACACTACTTATCTCTGTCACAAACTGCTTTGGACAATTGGGTCTCTGTTCAGCAACTTTGCGTACCGAAATCCTCTCCATTTTGGGATAGTGGTCAAGCTCGCAGAACACATTAAGGAACTACAATAATGTTTCATTGTCAAATCACAATGGGGTGATGGTGAGTTTGTCCTGGAGGTGGAGACTGTTTGTTTTGGTGTTTAACTGCAAAGGTTTGAACTGTGTGCAGAGACGGAATAAATAAGTTAAGAGGGGGAAGTCATCACAGATCAATGAAATACAAGTTGATCAGAAAGAGAGGCCAAGGGCTCTGCGCTGGGGTGACTTCTTTCTTGCAAATGGGTTTCATCAATTGCTATAGACTTGCAGACCTTTTCTCACTGAAGTTTTCAATAAGGCTCCTAAGCTGAAAATTCACAACCTGTCTAACAAGTCAGTCAGTCTGTGGTATTTAAATGCCCCCCCTGGTATGTAGTATCTAAGAACATCACAATCTTTAATGTATTTATTCTCACATCACTCCTGTGAGTAGAGCATTATTATGTTACCCATTTTACAGATGGGGCAACTGAGGCACAGATCCACTGAGGTACATATTTTTAGAAGTAGTTAGGCATTGCTGTGCTCAGCTTAGCAATGCCTAGGTCTCATTTTTAAATGTGATCTTGGCACTTAGGAGCCTATATTGCACTGACTATCAAGATCACATGAGAAGCCTGTGCAGGACAAAAGATTTGATCCCAGGTCTTCCAGTGACATAGTTTAGTGCTCTAACTATTTTCTCCTGCAGTGTGCGCCTTTTGTTTTTAAGCTCCCAGCAGGAGATTTTCAAAGCAGTGCATTGTTTTGTGTATTTTTTTGGCTCATTTGTGTCCATCCAGTAGTGCTATATATTTTCTTGCTCAGAATGAGTAATAAAATACATCTGATTCTGTTTGCTGCTTCAGTGCCTTTAGCCTTGTGGTCATTGCTATCTCATGGGGATGTGATGAGGATTAACTGGTTAGATTTTTCAAGGTGTTTTACAAACATTAAAGGGCTGTGCAGATCCTAATATATATAATAAACTGGCTAGGGTGTATGTGCAGTGCTGCCTGGTCAAATTGGATGTGTTCAGCTGTGTGCCATAGCACTGATGCTGCTAACAGAGCAGCTGTCTTAGCTCAAACGGCAGGGGTTTGGGGTTTAGGACCAGGGTGATCTGAATCCTAGCCCTGCTGTTGTATTTGGGTGGCCACAGTCTGTGGTGTAGCGACAGCTGTGAAGTTTCTAAGTGGCCACGAATTTGTTACACTTTTATTATTCAGCTTGAGCCTTGGAATAACTCTGAACTGTGTCCACCAACACAAACTTTTTTGGTATTACTTCTTCAACTCTCATTTTCTCACGGAACACTGCTTGGTCCCTTCGGTAAGAATAACACTGGCGCCCTCTGCTGCACATAGCTAATATAACAGGATATTACAGGCTATATTGCAAGTTACTTTTGTTTATAGAGCATTGGAGGGGAGGAAAACATGTTTTCCTAGCTACAGTGGGCGAAGCAAAGGGATGCCGAGCAAAACTGCGATGCGACTTCCTCCAGCAGAGTTGGAAGTAGCAAAGTTTGTCCAACAGAAGTTGCAATGGTTTAAATAAATAAATTGGCGTTAAACTGGTGCAACTTCTGCTGATGCTCTTGTTTAAACATGGCTTATATCAATTTAGCTTGTGTCTAGAGTGTTCATCTGCACAGGCAGTTACAGCATTTTAACCAAGTAATATACAATACCATTAGTTATGTCAGTACAACTGTGTGTGTAGACCAACGCCTAGAGATGACCAAAGCTAGCTAGCTCAGTCACTGTATGGTGATAGACCTGGAAATAAGGTGTCAAATTTTAACGGTGAGAGTAATTAACCATTGGAATAATTTACCAAGGGTTATGGTAGATTTTCTATCATTGGAAATTTTGAAATCAAGATTGGATCGTTTGCTAAAAGCTGTGCTCTAGGAATTATTTGGGGGACTTTCTATGGCCTGTGTTACACAGGAGGCCAGATTAGATGATCACAATGGTCCCTTCTGGCCTTGGAATCTATGAATCTTGGCTTTCATCCAAAATTCCCTATGTAAGAGAAGAGAAGATGACCAGAAAATAGTCTGTCCATTTTACACTTGATCAAGAGAATGAGCTGAGCTCATTCTGCTGAGAATGAGCAGTATTAGGACCCAGGATCCCAAATGTTTGGAATGGAGGGTGTCTTTTTGATTCAGACCCCTGGTGGTTGTTGTTGGTACTACCATAATGCCCAGAGATCAGGGCCCCATTGTGCTAAGTGCTGTACAGACAGGGAAAGACACTTGTCCCAAAAGTACCTACTCTTACTGTAATGTGAACACTCTTTTTTAAAACTGGCTTCTTTATAGTGGATCCTATCTCCAAATGCCCCTGAATCATAGGTGCTGGGTGAACTGCCCATTAGGGGAGGCTAGCCTATGGCTCCTCCCCTTCCGCCTGAGGCCACACCCCTCTCACACTCTCCCTCGCTGCCACCCAGAGCTGCCACCCTACTGCAGCTGGAAGAGCCTTTCCCCACTCCAGAGCCAGGCTGCCCCAAGTCCCGACAGGGCAGTCCCAGTGCCAGATGGCCCCAGCTGCCCCAAATCCTGGCTAGCAGCCCCAGCCAGGCAGCCGGAGCTGCACATGGCGCCAACCACCCCAGGGCACCGGCCGAGCAACCCTAGCCACCTCAGAGCACTGGCTGGGCGGCCCTGGCCATGCCTGCTGGCAGCCCCAAGCACCCTGGAGCACTGGCCAGGCGGTCCTGATGCCAGGTGGAGTCCCTGCTGGGTGGCCCCAGCACCCAGTGGCTCCAGTCACCCCAATACCCCACCGGGAGGCCCCGACCACCCCGGAGCACCAGCCAGGCAGTCCGAGCTGGTGGCCCAGACCAATGGCTGGCTCGTCCCCTGCCTATACTAGCCAGCACCCATGCCCCGAATTCCTTGCTGAGCCTCTATCAGAGTTTGGCTCTTTATGTGTTTTTGGTTAGGGTCCGGTCTCTTTGATAAATACTACTGGGAACTGTGTGATTATAGGAGACTTTAATTTCCCAGGTATAAACTGGAAGACTAGTGCTAATAGTAATAATAGGGCGCAGATTTTCCTGGTTATGATAGTTGACAGATTCCTTCACCAGATAGTTACTGACCCAATAAGAGGGGATGCTATTTTAGATTTGGTACTGGTGAGCGGTGAGGACCTCATAGAAGAACTGGTTGTAGAGGACAACCTTGGTTCGGGTGACCATGAGCTAATTCAGTTCAAACTAAATGGAAGGATAAACAAAAATAGATTTGTGACTGGTGTCTTCGATTTCAAAAGGGCTAATTTTAAAAAAATTAGGGGAATTAATTCGGGAAGTGGACTGGACTGAAGAATTCATGGATCTAAAGGCAGAGGAGACTTGGAATTACTTCAAGTCAAATTGCAGGAACTATCTGAAGCCTGCATCCCAAAGAAGGGGAAAAAATTCATAGGCAAGAGTTGTAGACCAAGCTGGATGAGCAAGCATCTCAGACAGGTGATTAACAGAAAGCCTACAAGGAATGGAAGATGGGAGGGATCAGCAAGGAAAGATACCTCTTGGAGGTCAGAACATGTAGAGATAAAGTGAGAAATGCCAAAAGCCAAGTAGAGTTGGACCTTGCAATAGGAATTAAAACCAATAGTAAAAGGTTTAATAGCCATATAAACAGGAAAAAAACAAAGAATGAAGTGGGACTGCTAAGAACTGACAATGGGGTGGAGGTTAAGGATAATCTAGGCATGGCCCAATATCTAGACAAATACTTTGCCTGAGTTTTTAATGAGGCTAATGAAGCATTTAGGAATAGTGGCAGGGGGGCTAATAGGACTGAGACTAAGAAGGTAGAAATTACCACATCCGAGGTAGAAGCCAAACTCGAACTGCTTAATGGGACTAAATCAGAGGGCCTGGGTAATCTCCATCCAAGGATATTAAAGGAACTGGCACGTGAAATTGCAAGCCCATTAGCAGGGATTTTAATGAACCTGTAAACTCAGGGGTTGTATCATTTGACTGGAGAATTGCTAACATAGTTCCTATTTTTAAGAAAGGGGAAAAAAAGTGATCTGGGTAGTTACAGGCCTGTTAGTTTAACCTCAGTAGTATGCAAGGTGCTGGAAAAAATTTTGAAAGAGAAAGTAGTTAAGGACAGCGAGGTTAACGGTAATTTGGACACAATACAACATGGTTTTACAAAAGGTAGATTGTGCCAGACCAACCTGATCTCCTTCTTTGAGAAGATAACTTATTTTTTAGACAAAGGAACAGCAGTAGATCTACTCTATCTGGATTTCAGTAAGGCATTTGATACGGTTCAACATGGGGAATTATTAGTTAAATTGGAAAAGATGGGGATTAATATGAAAATTGGAAAGCGGATAAGGAACTGATTAAACGGGAGACTACAATGGGTCATACTGAAAGGTGAACTGTCAGGCTGGAGGGAGGTTACTAGTGGAGTTCCTCAGTGATCAGTCTTGGGACCAATCTTATTTAACCTTTTTATTACTGACCTTGGCACAAAAAGTGGGCGTGTGCTAAAGTTTGCATATAACACAAAGTTGGTAGGTACTGCTAATACAGAGAAAGACCAGGATATCATACAAGATCTGGATGACTTTGTAAAGTGGAGTAATAGAAATAGGATGAAATTTAATAGTGGAAAGTGCAAGGTCATGCACTTAGGGACTGATAACAAGAACTTTTACTATAAGCTGGGATCGCATCAGTTGGAGGTGACAGAGGAAGAGAAGGACCTGGGGGTACTGGTTGATCACAGAATAACTATGAGCTGCCAATATGATGTGGCTATAAAAAAGCTAATGCAGACCTAAGATGCATCAGGCAAGGTATTTCCAGTAGAGATAGGGAGGTGTTAGTACTGTTATACAAGGCGCTGGTCAGACCTCATTTGGATTACTGTGTGCACTTCTGGTCTCCCATGTTTCAGAAAGATGAATTCAAACTGGAACAGGTACAGAGAAGGGCTGCTATGATGATCCAAGGACTGGAAAATCTGCCTTATGAAAGGAAACTCAAAGAGCTTGGCTTGTTTAGCCTAACCAAAAGAAGTTTGAGGGGAACTATGATTGCTTTCTATAAATACATCAGAGGGCTAAATAACAGGGAGGGAGATGAGTTATTTAAATTCAGCGCCAATGTGGACACAAGAACAAATGGATTTGAACTGGCTATCAGGAAGTTTAGACTTGAAATTAGATGAAGGTTTCTAACCATCAGAGGAGTGAAGTGCTGGCACAGTTTTCCAAGGGGATCAATGCGGGCAAGAAACCTAGCTGGCTTCAAGACTAAGCTTGATAAGTTTATGGAGGGGATGGTATGAGTGGACAGCCTAATTTGGCAATTGACTGATCTTTGACTACTAGCAGTAAATATGCCCAATGGCCTGTGATGGGATGTTAGATGTGGTGGGTTCTGAGTTACTACAGAGAATTATTTCTGGGCATCTGATTGGTGAGTCTTGCCCACATGCTCAGGGTTTAGCTGATAGCCATATTTGGGGTCGGGAAGGAATTTTCCCCCATGGCAGATTGGCATAGGCCCTGTGGGTTTTTCACCTTCCTCTGCAGCATGGGGCACGGGTCACCATGGGGCATGGTGGATTCTCAGTACCTTGAAGATTTTAAATCATTATTTGAGGACTTCAGTAACTCAGTCTTAGGTTATGTGTCTCTTACAGGAGTGAGTGAAGTTCTGTGGCCTGCATTGTGCAGGTCAGACTAGATGATCATAATGGTCCCTTCTGACCTTATAGTCTATGAGTCTATATGGTTCCTGTTTTTTATCTCTTCCCTCCCCCCTCTCCACCCAGCTGCCCTAGAAGACCCGTAGACTCAATGGGATAAGAGATTATTCACTTGCTGGCCTAAAACACCCATGTAGTATTGTTAAGCAATTGCCATATTTTCCCTAGAAATAACAGGATTTTAGTGGTGGGTAGATCAAAATGAAAGGTCCTGCACAACTCTAAGGTATTAATAATATGTATGTCATTTGTTTCTTGTTTGGCTCTCATCAGATCACACTCTGGATATGATTCAAGGCTTGTAATAAATGAACTTTGAGTTATTCACTCTGTACTTCTCAAACAAAACAAACTTTTGGCTTTATGTCACAGGTCATTTAATAAAATGGGACAGCAGAGCCTATTAAATCTGAACTAGTGAAGAGGAGGAGGAGGGAGTAGTTGTTTTTCCCTCTCTCACTGCAACATGTCTTTGTGGCTATAGAATGCAGTGAAGGGGAAAAGTGGGCATGGATTAATCAGTAAAAAACACTGTGTGCAATGTGATATACACCACAACAGTTCTGAGTGCTGAGAAAAATAGTGCACTGGACAATATCAACCTTCTAGGCTTTGGAGGAGCAATATGTGCTTAGTGGCTCCATTATAAACACCTGACATTCGTAGAATCATAGAATATTAAGGTTGGAAGGAACCACAGGAGGTCATCTAGTCCAACCCCCTGCCCTGTTGTGCTAGCTGGCTTGAGTGGGGGGCATTTACTGTATTGTGTAACATTAATATGTCAAAATCATAGTGAGTCATGTAAGATATGTCATGTCAGGTACTATTAGAAAGGATGTAATGTGCTGAGTAAGATGACAATGCTTATGTTCATGTATTATATAGGTAATGGAAGTTATGGACATATTTGATGTATCTTCATTTCAACCTGTGCTGTATAAGATACACCCCAGACAGAATGGCGGCAGAACAATGGCCCGCTTAAAGGCCCATTGAAACTTTCACAGATGCAAGGGGCCCAGCAAGAAACTGAAGGCATACCTGAAGAGTTACCAGGATTGGCCCCATGTGACTCTGGACTCCATTTTAGTTCCTGTAAAACTCTACAAACCGCATGGCCAGGGCCAGAGGGTATATAAGGCAGAGGCCTGGGGAATCCATTTAATCTTCAATCACCAGTCTTCAACCAAGACTCAGCTTCAGGTACCAACTTACCTCTGGATCAGCTCACTTACAACTGAGCTGAATCTGTGAAACAAAGGACTGAGACCCACCCAGAGACTGGGTGCACACCAGAAGAACTATACAAGCCTGCAACTCCACAATTCTTATAGAAACCTGATGTACATGGACTTTTAATCATTTGTATGTATCTGATTGCGCTAATCTTTTAACATTTCTCTTATGGTTTATTTCTTTCTTTTTACAATAAACCTCTAGTTTAGTTACTAAAAGATTGGCTGGCAGCATGATATTTTGGGTAAGATCCAAACTTATATTGATCTGGTACTGTGGCTGACCCCGTGGGGTCAGAGGGAACCTTTTTAGTAAAGAGCGTAGAGTTTAAATAACTGGTCTCTTTACTGGACCTAGTGCTGATTTGGAGCCAGAAGCTGAAATGCAGTAAAGGGGGCTGTGTGTATTTGTGTACTGGCTTCTGTGGGGATTCAGAAATGCAGTTTGTGGCTGGTTGGGAAGCCTGACTTCAGTGTCACCCAGTGTTGGGAGAATCTGCTCTCTTTTTACAGCCTGCCCTGACCTTAGCATTATTAGGTGGCTACCCTGGGCATGGGATGGGTCACAGTGTTGTCAAACTAGGGTTTAAAAACCTCTAAAGATGGAGATTCCACCACTTCCCTAGGTAACCCATTCTAGTGCTTCACCACCCTCCCAGTGAAAAACTTTTTCCTAATATCCAACCTAGATCTACCCCCACTGCAACTTGAGACCATTGCTCCTAGTTCTGTCATCTGCCACCACTGAAAACAGCCTAGCTCCATCCTCCCTGGAACCCCCTTTCAGGTAGTTAAAGGCTGCTATCAAATCCCCCCTTATTCTTCTCTTTTGCAGATTGAACAAGCCTAGTTCCCTCAGTCTCTCCTCATAAGTCTTGTGCTCCAGCCCCCTAATCATTTTTGTCGCCCTCTGCTGGACTCTGTCCAACTTGTCCACATCCTTTTTTGTAGTGGGGAGCCCAAAACTGGACACAATACTCCAAATATGGCCTGACCAATGCCGAATAGAGGGGAAGAATCACTTCCCTCAATCTGCTGGCAATGCTCCTACTAATACAGCCTAATATGCTATTAGCTTTTTTTGCAACCAGGGCGCACTGCTGACTCATATCCAGCTTCTTATGTACTGTAACTCCCAGGTCCTTTTCTGCAGAACTGCTGCCTAGCTTGTCAGTCCCCAGTCTGTAGCTGTTCATGGGATTCTTCCATCCTAAGTGGAGGACTGTGCTCTTATCCTTGTTGAACCTCATCAGATTTCTTTTGGCCTAATCCTCCAATTTGTCTAGGTCACTCAGTATCCTATCCCTACCTTCCAGGGTATCTACCACTCCCCCTAGCTTAGTGTCATCTGCAAACTTGCTGAGGGTGCAATCTACCCCATCCTCCAGATCATTAATGAAGATGTTGAACAAAACTGGCCACAGGACTGACCCCTGGGGCATACCGCTTATGACCAGCTGCCAGCTAAACATAGAGCCATTGATCATTACCCGTTGAGCCCGATGATCTAGCCAGCTCTCTATCCATTTTATAGTCCATTCATCTAACCCATACTTCTTTAACAGTCAGTCCTCTTTAATGTCTTTTGGGGTTGAAATATGATTCTCCAACACGATTAGAATGTATGGTACTAAGCCAAAGGCAGTTACCCTTAGATACCAAATTTATAATCTTCTCAAAGAATGAAATCAGGTTTGTTTTAGACCTATTTTCCGTAAAATCATGTCTACTGGCATTAATTATATTTTATATTTTAATTCTTTATTAATGGAATCCCATATCAATTTGTTCATTATTTTCCCTGGGATTGATGTCAGACTAACTGACCTACAGTTGCCCGGGTCAACTCGCTTGCCCAGCTGTAATACTGGCAAATATTATCATTCTTCTAGTCTTCTGAATTTCCTAGGTGTTCGAACCTGGGTCTTCAACATTCCAGGTAAGTACTTTAACCATGGGGCTCTTAGGTAAAAGAATGGTGGCACTTAAGAACATAACAGCTGCCATACTGGGTCAGACCATGGTTCATCTTGCCCAATATCCCATCTATGACAGTGGCTTGTTACTAGAGCTTCAGGAGGAGTGTACAGAATAAGGCAATTATTGAATGATCCATCCCTATCTTCCACTTCCAGCTACTGAGAGTCAGAGGTTTAGGGTTGCTCTGAGCATGGGGTTGCACCTTGACCATCTTGGCTAATAGCCATTGAAGGACCTAACCAGCATGAATGTATCCAATTCTTTTTTAAACCCCTTACACTTTTGGTCATCACAACATCCTGTGGCAATGAGTTCCACAGATTAGTTGTGCCCTGTGTGAAAAATACTTCTTCTTGTTTGTATCAAACCTGTTGCCTATTAAATTTATTGGGTGACCCCTCATTTTTGTGTTGTGTAAAAGTGTAAAGAACATTTCTCTATTCACTTTTTCCACATCAGCCATAATTTTATAGATCTTAGTCATATTCATCCTCAGTAGTTTCTTTTCTAAGATGAACAGCCCTAATCTTTATAGTCTGTCTTCTTTGATAGCTGTTCCATATCCTGAATCATCTTTGGTCTGGTCTATACTACAGACTTTTATTGACCAAAGTCAGCTTTTTGCACCAAAACAGTGGTGCTGTGCACTCTACATTCCCCTCTCCTCCCCACCCCGCAAATCCCCAGATTTTGCAACAAAATTAAACCACCCCAATGAGAGGTGTAGAGTTTTTTGCACCAAACGTTTAGTGACAAAGCATCAGTGTAGACACTGCACATGCTTGTGTCATGGTAAATGGCTTCCAGGAAGTGTCTCACAATGCCCATCTTGACCATTCTAGCCACCAGTTTGAACGCTGCCATCCGTCCCTCCCCCTTTAAAGTCTCAGGAATTTTTGAAATTCCACTATCTGCTAGGTTGGCATGGAGAGCTCACAAAGCATCTTCCCAGCTGACCATGGTAGCTCTATGCACCAAATGCTCTCCTGCTTGGAGCACACTGGAGCTTCTGGATCTGAGCACCAGTTGGGGAAATGAGGCTGTGCAGTCCCAGCTCCGCTCCAGCTGAAGAAACTTTGATATCTACGTGTCATGGTGGAGAAGGGCTAAGAACAGGACACATTGCAGTGTCGTGTAAAAATAAAGGAATTGTAGCAGGGGTACCAAAAGGCAATGGAGTAAAACTGTTGCTCTGGTGCACAGCCAAAGACCTGCCACTTCTATAAGGAGCTGGAAGCCATCCTCAGCGGCTACGCCATGTCCACCACCAAGAGACCCATGTATACCTACGGGGGCCCAGAGACAGCAGACACTGGCCTCAATCCTAACGAAGAAGTTGTGGACAAGAAGTTTGAGTCGGAGGACAACGTGGAGCAGGTGACTGGGTCATTTGGTGATGTGGTGAGTCAGGACCTCTTCTCCATCCCAGAAGGTCTAAGCCAGTCCCATCCCTCCACCTCTGGCGTGCAGGTTGAAAGAAAGGGGAGCAATGGTAAGTGTTTTTTTTTTTAGCTGATGCTGCTCAGTTACATAAGGTACAGCTGTACTCTGCTTTGTTGCATTATACAGCTGGTTGAAGGCACAGAAATGCACAAGAGCAGCTGTGTTTGCATGTGCTTCTCAGTCTCCTGTTCAGCCAGGCAGTGTGGCAGAAAAGTGTGTTAATGGACCCTGAGATTTCACAGGAATCCTCCAGAGAAATCTCTAGGAAACTTTCCTGGAGGTACTTGCCAATCCTCTGCTAGAGATTCCATGGCAGAGCTGCTTTGTTTCTTCCCCCATTGTAGGAAACTTTCCCCCGCCAATCGGCCATCACTTGTGCTGAGACCAAAGCAGTGCAAAGGCAAGCAGCATAGGGACCTGGTTTGAAGCAGCTTGCATGGAGAAGACGCACTCTAGCATCACTGCTTACTCTCAGGAGTGAGATATCGGCTTTGGCTTCTATGGACCCCGCCTGTGGAAAAAGGTGGCACAATTTGAAATTTAGTCCCTATCTACCTTCATCAATACCCCAAACAACCACCCAGAATCTTTGCCCCAGCTTGAGTGTCTCCTCTCTCCGAGCACAACTCACCAGGCTTTAGTTGATCATTGAGCTGTGTGCTTGCCAGGGACAGTGAGAAAGAGATGTATTTTGGATAGAGAACTGGCTAGAGCATAGGGCTCAACGAGTAGTGATCAATGGCTCCATGTCTAGCTGGCAACCGGTCACAAGTGGAGTTCCCCAGGGGTCGGTCCTGGGGCCGGTTTTGTTCAACATCTTTATTAATGATCTGGAGGATGGGGTAGATTGCACCCTCAGCAAGTTTGCGGACGACACTAAGCTGGGGGGAGTGGTAGATACCCTGCAAGGTAGGGATAGAATACAGAGTGACCTAAACAAACTGGAGGATTGGGCCAAAAGAAATCTAATGAGGTTCAACAAAGAAAAGTGCAGAGTCCTCCACTTAGGAAGGAAGAATCCCATGAACAGCTATAGACTGGGGACCGACGAGCTGGGCAGCAGCTCTGCAGAAAAGGACCTGGGGGTAACAGTGGATAAAAAGCTGGATATGAGTCAGCAGTGTGCCCTGGTTATCAAGAAGGCTAATGGCATATTGGGCTGCATTAGGAGGGGCATTGCCAGCAGGTCACGGGAAGTGATTATTCCCCTCTATTCGGCATTGGTGAGGCCGCATTTAGAATATTGTGTCCAGTTTTGGGCCTCCCACTACAAAAAGGATGTGGACAAGTTGGAGAGAGTGCAGTGGAGGGCAACAAAAATGATTAGGGGGCTGGAGCACAGGACTTATGAGAAGAGGCTGAGGGAACTAGGCTTGTTGAGTCTGCAAAAGAGAAGAATGAGGGGGGATTTGATAGCGGCCTTTAACTACCTGAAAGGGGGTTCCAGGGAGGATGGGGCTAGGCTGTTCTCAGTGGTGGCAGATGACAGAACAAGGAGCAACGGTCTCAAGTTGCAGGGCGGGAGGTCTAGGTTGGACATTAGGAAAAAGTTTTTCACTAGGAGGGTGGTGAAGCACTGGAATGGGTTACCTAGGGAGGTGGTGGAATCTCCATCCTTAGAGGGGTTTTTAAGCTGAGGCTTGACAAAGCCCTGGCTGGGATGATATATCTGAGGTTAGTCCTGCTTTGAGCAGGGGGTTGGACTAGATGACCTCCTGAGGTCCCTTCCAACTCTAATATTCTATGATTCTATGATTTTACAGTATTGCATCAGTGCTGTTATTGCACTCACAATAATGCTTCTGTTCATTGTTTACTGTGTTTTTACAGATGTGCCCTTGAGGGGAAACCCCTCCACACCTGCCAATGATTGCAGCTGATAAGGAAACAACCATGGAGAAGCAAAGCATTCCAAGAACTCCTCCAGTCCTCTGAGGCAGAAAAAAAGAAAAAAAAAGGAAAAAGGGCATGGAGACATACTGTATCTGAAAATCAGAAAATTGATAGGCAGGAGAGGAGGGAAAATCAGGACTGAGTGACAGCATCACGTGTGCATGATAAAAGCCATGGAGGAGCAAATGGAGCTGCTAAAGTCACTCATAGTGCTGCAGACTGAATTCATGTATGCTCGCCCTCCCCCCCTTGCAGCCAGTACAGAACTGGTTTCCATGCCCTCCCCAAACTCCACCCACACATTCCTACCAAACTCCTGGCCCATCTCAGCACCCTATTCACTCCACCCCTTCAGACAGCTTCCAGAATGAGCCAGACTTACACCTAGCTATCATAGCTCACATTGCCCCTACTGCTTTCTCCCCTCCAGCCCAGCTTCTCATGTGTGCTCTGAATAATTGTTATTTAATAAAGATCTACTCTAGGAAGAATAAGCAATATTTATTTGTCTCTTGCACACAGTGGTTGCACTTCACATTGATACACAGTGAAAGCTGAATAGCAGTCATAGCATAGCACAGTGCTCTTTACAATGACACCTTATTGGTGCTCATTGTCAAAACAGTTCCTCAAGGCCTCCCTGATTAGAATGTGTCTTGTCCCCCCTGTTGTGCCCCTCTAATAGCCGTGACATCTGGTTGTTCATATTCAGCCGCAAGGCGATCCACCTCTGTGCTCCACCCAGAGGGAAACTTTCACCCTTAGCTTCACAACTATTATGGAGCACACAGCAGGCAGCTATAACCATAGGAATATTTTCTTCATTTAGATCTAACCTGCCATAAAGGCATCACCAGCCAGCTTTTAATCTGCCAAATGCATATTTAACTGTCATTTGGCAGCTACTCAGCCTGTTATTGAAGTGCTCCTTGCTGTTATTCATATAAGGCTTCATGAGCTATGGCAGTAAGGGGGAGGCTGGGTCTCCCAGGATCACTGTGGGCATTTCAACATCCCCAATTGGAATCTTTTGGGCTGGAAATAGAGTCCCTGCTTGCAGCTTTCTGTACAGGCCAGTGCATCATGCATCTTCCCTGACCAACCCACACTGATGTCAGTGAAACGCCCAGGTGATCCACAAGCCCCTCAGTACCATAAAGTACTTCTTTCTATTGATGTACTCCATTGCAAGATGGTCTAGGGCCAAAATTTGGATGTCATGACAGTTAGGGAAGCCCATCACTGTGAATCCATCCATTATTTCACGCACATGTCCAAGACTCAAAGTCCTTCATAGCAGAATGCGATTAATAGTCCTGCACACTTGTGATAACACAGCTCCAACAGTAGACTTCCCAACTCCAAACTGATTAGCAATCAACCAGTAGCAGTCTGGAGTTGGTAGGTTCTACATGGCGCTCACCATGCGCTTCTCCACCGATAGGGCATGTTTCATTCTGGTGTCCTTGCACCACAGGGCAGAGGCGAGCTCCACCCAGAGTTCCATGAAAGTGGCTTTGCACATTCAAAAGTTGTGCAGTCACTGCTCGTCATCCCAGACCTGCATAATGATGCGCTCCCACCACACAGTGCTCATTCCCCCCCCCCCCTGCCCAAAAGTGGTGGTGCACTGTGTGCAGATGCTCCATGAATGCAAACAGTAATCCATCATTGTTTGTTTGCATGGCATTCAGTAGGTCAGGTGCCTCGGATTCCTGTTTCAATTAGAAGTTCATTATATACTGCATCAGCAGCTGCCATGTGTTCAGAACACTGACAACAACAGTGGAAAGCAGTGCAGGATCCATCCTTTCAGTTTGAGATGGAGAGCATACAGGAAACTGGGGCTGTTGAAAAATGACACGAAACGCAGCCAGAAACCCATGGAATGACAGGATGGAAATTACTGCATCATAGGCTGTTGAGTCCACATCCATGATGCACGGTGATCTTCTCCACCTTTCCACAACTCCTAGAAGCACAAAGTGGCAAGTTGCACAGTGGGATGTTGCTAGAGCACCAACTGTGGACAAGTTTCAAACACAAGTGCTGTATCGTGAATTATAACATTGCTGCTGTAACTTGCATCGACAACACTCTCTAGTGTAGACAAGGCCTTTGTTGCCATTCTTAGAACCTTTTCCAGTTCTACTATATCTTTCTTGAGACGGGTGTGACATTATACTGCAAAGCAGCATACTGTAAACCCCCATATTCATCATTTCTGTGTGACTGTAATAATTCATATTAAGCATGCCATGTAAGATATCTAACGAAAGGTCATAATCTGTTTAAATCCATTATGCTTTCAAAATATGCATATCATTAATATGTATCAAGTTATAAGATTTTGCTGTTATTACAAGATGTTATAAGTTTGCTAGTAACAGCAGAGGAGGCAGCCCCACCTAGGAGGGGCTCAGCAGCCATCAGCCAACAAAGGAGTTGTAAACAAAGGATTTAAAAAATACAATGACCATTACACAAGACTATACAATAGAGATTGCTCAACTCTATGACTCATTCGCATGGGAGGAATTGAGCAACCTTGTGGCTCAGCAGAACCCACCTGGACTAATGTCTGCTGGCCACATGGTCAAAAAGATATAAAAGAAGGAAACGAGGCTGCATGCCTTGTCCTTTCTCCTCCCCCATCTACGCTGAAAGCAGTAGGAATGCTGGAAGACTAAGAGACTGGACCCAGGCTCTTGGGAGAGGCCTGAATACTGAGAACTGGAACATCCAAGTGGGGGTGAGAAAACTGCTTAATCTAGATACTGCCTAGTGTTAAAGGTTTAAGATTTAGATTCCGTGTTTAGCTTTATTTTTTTGGTACCTATCTGATTTATTATGCCTGCCACTTATATTCACAAAGTTCACCTTTTTGTAGTTAATAAATCTGTTTTATTTTTTCAACTATAACAGTGTGTTTCAGTGAAGTGTTTGGAAAAATCCCAGTTCAATTAACAGAAATTGATACATGTCTCTCCATGCTAAGGGAGGGGTGAACCAGGTGATAAATTTACTGGTCACATTTCTGACCAGGGCAAGACAGGGCAACTTCAGGGTGCAGGGCAGGGAGCTGAGGTGGATTAACTGGTGCCCCTCTGTGAGATTCGTGAGTAGCAATCTAGCTGGGCGTAGGGCTCCACCTGCCATTGGGCTGAGTGATAACAGTACCTGGAAGGGTTTGCAGCTTGTCAGGCTGGAGAGTTAAGGAGACACAGCAGTACCCCAGTTCCAGGTGGCACTCCATCACAATGGGGCAACCAGAATTGCATACAGTATTCAAAGTGAGGGCTCATCATGGAGTTATATTGCCATTTTGATATTTTCTGTCTTATTTTCTCTCTCTTTCTTAATAGTTCCTAACATACTGTTAGCCTTTTTGACTATTGCTGCGCACTGAGTGGAAGGTTTCAGAGAACTATGCACAGTGACTCCAAGATCTTTCTTGGAAAGTGAAAGCTAATTTAGATCCCAGCATTGTATATGTATAGTTGGGATTGGTTTTTTTTCAATTTTGCACTTATCAGTGTGAGCTGAATTAAGAGTTTTTACACAATATTGTTTGTAAGGCTTTATTATTTTTTTCATATAAGAATATTTTAGTGTTTATGAGTTGTTATTATGTGCTTTTGCCCTGCTATGCTTTACTGGTACATTTTTCTTGACATAAGTAGATTAATTCCATTTTGTTGCTAAAGACTCCATTTTGTTGTTTTTCTTTAAATCAATTGTACTATTGAACCTATTTTGGGGAGTGAATGAGGTATGTGTGTGATAAGAAAAGAGGTGCCAGACATAGATCTTTCTAACAATAAACATCATCCTGACAATCCTGCTAGCCGAAGAATGCAAATAAAACTACACTAAAGTACAAAAGAATCCATCCCAAGGATGGGACAGAACAAAGTGTGAGATAAGATAACAAGTGATCATGCTCACAACATTAATGGGTAATTAACAACCACACTAGAATGCGGAGGCAGCATGACACAGCAAGACCCATAGACTTACATGAGAATCAACCACTTTAAAGATGGGGTTAGAAGATGAAGACTTTGGGTTCTGTTCTGCAACCATTCTGAAGCATCGGATTGCGACCAACAGAGGCCCAGTTCCCTCTCATGCTCAGCCTACCTGGCCAGTAGGTTGACTCGAGCAATGCATAGGCTGGTAACTATATTCCACCTGCAGAACTTTTTGGTATGAGTGCATATGTGTGTGTGTGTGTGTGTGTGTGTGTGTAAATATAATAGCCTTTTAAGATTTTTCCATATTTACAATAAACGTGGCGTATTGCCTTGTCCCCTGAATAAGATCCTGCTAATCTTTCTTTTATAAGTATAATATCGGCATTGAATTTCATCTGGCATTTTGTTGCCCACTCACGCCTGTAATTCCTCCCTCTTCCTCAGGAAAAAAAAAAGAGCTCAGACTTTAAGGCCAGAAGGGACCATCATGATTGAGCATCTAGTCTCACCTCCTGCACATTGCAGGCCACAGAACCTCTCGCGCCCCGCGCCCACCCACCCCCCCCACACACACACTCTTGTAATAGGCCCATCACCTCTGGCTGTGTTCCTGAAATCCTCCCATCATGATTTAAAGAGTTCAAGTTACAGAGAATCCATCATTTACTCTAGTTTAAACCTGCAAGTGACACATGACCCATGCTGCAGAGGAAAGTGAAAAACCTCCAGGGTATCTGTCAATCTGACCTTGGGGAAAATTCCATCCTGACCCCAAATATTATGATCAGTTGGACCCTGAGCATTTTGGCAAGATCCAACAGCCAGACACCTGGCAAAGAATTCTCTGTAGTAACTCAGAGCCCTCCCATCTAGTGTCCCTTCACTGGCTGTTGAGGATATTTGTAGGCTGTTTCATCATGGAACCATAGGGTTAGAAGGGACTACAAGGGTCATCTAGTCTAACCCCTGCCAAGATGCATGATTTGTTGTGTCTAAACCACCCAAGATGGATGGCTATCCAGCCTCTTTTTGAAAACATCCAGCGAAGAAGCTTCCACAACCCCCTGAGGCACTCTGTTCCATTGTCCTACTGTTCTTACAGTTGGGAAGCTTTTCCTGAGTTTAATCTATATCTGCTATGGTGTAGTCTGAACCCATTGCCTCTTGTCCTCCCCTTGTGGCAAAAAAGAACAGCTTTTCTCCATTTTTTTGTGGCAGCCTTTCAAGTATTTGAACACCATTATCATGTCCTTAATCTCCTCTTTTCCAAACTAAACATACCCATTTCCTTCAGCCTTTGCTCATATGGCTTGCATTCCATCCCTTTGATCATCTTTGTCACCTACCTCTGGATCCATTCCAGTTTCTCTACATTCTTTCTATACATTATTGACCAAAATTGGACACAGAACTCCAGCTGAGGCCCAACAAGCACTGAGTAAAGCAGTACTATCACCTCCCATGACTTGCATGCGATCCCTCTGTTAATGCAACCTAAAATTGCATTTGCTTTTTTTGCAACAGCATCGCATTGCTGACTCATGTTGAGGTTATGATCCACCACAACTCCCAGATCCTTCTCAGAAGTGCTGCTGCCAGGCCAGTTTTCCCCCATTATGTATTTGGTGCATTTGGTTTTTCTTCCCTAAGTATAGCACCTTACATTTATCTTTGTTGAATTTTGTTTTGTTGTCTATAGCCCAGTTCTCCAATTAATCAAGACCCCTCTGAATTTTAGCTCTATCCTGCAAAATATTGGCAACCCTACTCCCCATCTTTGTGTCATTTGCAAACTTGTTCAGGATGCTCTCCATACCTACATCCAAGTCATCAATAAAGATGTTAAACAACATCAGACCAAGAACAGATCTCTGTGGAATTCCACTTAAGACCTCCCTCCAATCCGACATCATTCCATTAATAGTCACTTTTTGTTTGTGGTTGTTTAACCAATTATGTATCCACTTAGTAGTTCTGCCAAGCACACATTTCTTCATCTTACTTATCAGAATGTTATGTGGGACTGTGTCAAAAGCCTTACTGAAATCCAGGTATATTATATCCACTGCATTTTGTTACCTGTCAGCTCTGTGTTCTTGGGGAACCAGGGCGCAAAACCCCTACTCTCTATGGCTCACCTGAATCCCCTCCCCCAGCCTCTGCTTGAACCAGAAACCAAAAGCAATGAAAAGGCAGTGGGAGACACACCTAAATCCCTCCAAACAAGGGTGATAGGATTAAGGCAACTCCCCTAGCCTCATCTACATCAAAGATGTAAAATGGAGGCATCTCGATTAGCACATCGAATGGAAAACAGAAGTCTCATCTACATTGAAGATGGAGCAAGAATTAGCATACTGAATGGAGAACCAAGATCCAAAGCAGGAACCGCACTGAACTCTGGGATTGGCAAAGCAGGGACGCACTGCATGATGGGAGATCTCTGCTCCTGATGTTAATGAACCCACACCTGGACACACACCGTTCCACAGTTATCAGACTAGTTTGGTTATTGATATCCAAAACACTGAATCTGCCTGATTGCATTGTGAGCTCCCTCAAAGGAACACTGCCCATAGGCAGGAATGATCAGCTCCTATTGTCCAGCATAAACAAAACCACTCTGGGATACTCCCTTGAGTCATTGTCTACCCATAAACAAACCTAGTGTTCTCCCTTGAACCATTATTTCTTCCCTACAAAAACCCCTACCCAAGTTCAAACCCCTGTTCTGATGCCTGGATCCAAATGCTGCACCAGTTCCACTGGGACTTCACCTTTTCCTGACTGATTGTGTTGGGGGCTCTGCCTGTCTCAAGCGCTCCAGACCCTAAGCTGAACAGCCTGTCTCCTGGTAACCTTTGACTGCAGGGAGTGGTGAGACCCCTGTCCCCCTCTTCTCCCAACACACTCTCTCTCTCTCTGGTTAAGCCTACTTCTTCCCCTTAGAGCTAATTTAATCTCTCTCTCTCTCTTTTAGTCCAGGTATAACTTTCTATCCATGACTTTTTGTAATCGAACCTGGGCTAGCTTTCCCCAATACCCCAACTGAAATTGTGTAATTGTAATTGTGTAATATTGTATGGTTATTACTATTAATATCATAAGTTTTATATACCTGGCAATAAAATAACTGTTGTAATCACGCTGATTGCCAGTCTCTCTTTCCAAACTTCATTTACTCCTTTGTGTTTTTGGCTTCCCTATCTTGCTCTGCAGCAACTCTTCTTTTACCTAAGCCAAAGCTCTCTGGAGTGCCCAAAAATCCTATGGGGTTTGCTCATCAAGGGGGTTACTACTAGGGCACTTGTATAGCAAGAGTGGGAATAGCGACATGCTGAACCTGTGGCATATAAGGGGGTGCAGCTGAGAAGTGCTGCTCTACCTAACCTGCAGAGTCCAGGGGCATATAAGTGTGGCAGGTGAAAGTGCTGTGTAACCCAGCCTGCTCAGAAGTGTGCTCTATTCTGGTGCGGTGCAAAGGGGCGTATAAGGGTGGCTGCTGAAAGTGCTGTGTCACCCAGCCCTGCTGAGTTCAGGAACATATAAGGGGTCAGCTGAGAATGCTGATAGCCTGGTCTGCTCAGACGGTCTCTGTTAATATGGAATGTGTGTATGTATCTGAGGGGGCTTTATTTGAATGTGGAGCTGGAGGAACCCAGCCCTGAAAACCTTAGGTCCTGCAGGATAGCTCCATTGGGAGGGGACTTGTAGCCATATGAACACACAAGTAACACAATCAGTACATTAATAGAATCACACACTCCCTTCCAGGAAAGTAACCCTAATAAATAAGCGTACCCCAACGTGACAGGCAAATCTGGTAACAATTTCCCCTTCATCATACCATCCCCTCAATAAACTTATCAAGTTTAGTCTTGAAACCAGCTAGGTTTTTCCCCCCACTGCTCCCCTTGGAAGGCTGTTTCAGAACTCCACTCCTCTGATGGTTAGACGCCTTCATCTAATTTCAAGCCTAAACTTGTTGATGGCCAGTTTATATCCATTTGTTCTTGTGCCAGCACTGGCACTAAACTTAAATAAATACCGGGGAAGGAGAGGAGTTATTTCTCTGATGTATTTATAGAGAGCAATCATATCTCCCCTCAGCTTTTTTTTTTTTTGGTTAGGCTAAACAAGCCAAGCTCTTTGAGTCTCACCTCATTAGGTAGGTTTTCCATTCCTTGAACCATCCTAGTAGCTCTTCTCTGAACATGTTCCAATTTGAATTAATCTTTTTTAAACATGGGAGACCAGAATTGCACACAGCATTTCAGATGAGTTCTCACCAGGTCTCATTGTATAATTCCTTATCTCTACTGGAAATACCTTGCCTGATGCATCTGGGATTGCATTAGCCTTTTTCTCCACCGCAATCACATTGGCAGTTCATAGTCACCCTGTGATCAACTAATACACCTAGGTCTTTTTCCTCCTCTGTCACTTCTAACTGATGCGTCCCCAGTTTATAGCAAAAATTCTTGTGATTAGTCCCTAAGTGCATGACCTTGCACTTTACACTATTAAATTTCATCCCATTTCTATTACTCCAGTTTTCAAAGTTGTTTATGCCTCCATGTATGATATTCCAGTCCTCCTCCGTTTTGGCAAGAGCTCTCAACTTGTGTCATCCACAAATTTTATTAGCACATTCCCACTTTTTGTGCCAAGGTCATCAATGAAAAGGTTAAATAAGATTTGTCCCAAGACTGATTCTTGAGGAACTCCATAAGTAACCTCCCTCCAGTCTGACAGCTCACCTGTCAGTATGAACCATTGTAGTCTCCCCTTTAACCAGTTCCCTTATCCACTTTTCAATTCTCATATAATCTCCATTTTCTCCAATTTAAGTATAAATTTCCCATGTGGAACTGTATCAAATGCCTTACTGAAATCCAGATAGAGTAGATCTACTGCTGTTCCTTTGTCTAAAAAATCAGTTATCTTCTCAAAGAAGGAGATCAGGTTGGTCTGGCACAATCTACTTTTTATAAAACCATGTTGTAATTTATCTTAATTACCCTTTACCTCTATGTCCTTAACTACTTTCTCTTTCAAAATTTGTTCTAAGACCTTGCATACAATTGAGGTCAAACTAACAAGCCTTCAGTTTCCTGGATTATTCCCCCACTCCCCACTGGCCGCCCTTAAAAATAAGTACTGTGTCATCAATTCTCCAGTCATAGGGTACAACCCCCAACTTTACAAATGCATTACAAATCCTTGCTATTGGGCTTGCAATTTTATGTGCCAGTTCCTTTAATATTCTTGAATGGAGATTAATAGGACTAAATCGGAGGGCCCAGATAAACTGTTTGAGTTTGACTTCGACTTCCACGTTGGATGTGGTACTTTCTAAATCCATATCCTCATTTCCATTAGCCACCTTGCCACTATCCCTAAACTCCTCATTAGGCTTATTAAAAACTGAGGCAAAGTATTTGTTCAAGTGTTGGGCTGTACTCAGATTATCTTTAATCTCCACCTTATCCTCAGTGTTTAATAGTCCCACTTCTTCTTTCCAATTTTTTTTTTTTTTTTTTGGTATTTATATGGCTATAGAACCTTTTACTATTGGTTTTAATTCCCTTTGCAAGGTCCCAGTCTACTTGGTTTTGGCAGCTCTCATTTTATCCCTACACTTTCTGATTTCCAAGAGGTAGCTTTCCTTGCTGATCCTTCCTATCTTCCATTCCTTGCAGACTTTCGGCTTTCTCTTAATAATCTGTTTGAGATGCTTGCTCATCTAGCTTGGTCTGTAACCCTTCCCTATGAATCTTTCCCCCTTGCTAGGGATGCAGGCTTCAGATAGCTTCTGCAACTTTTGACTTGAAGTAATTCCAAGCCTCCTCCACCTTCAGATCCTTGAGTTCTTCCCTAACTAATTACCTTCATTTTTCTAAAGTTTGTCCTTTTGAAATCAAGGACCCTAGTTACCGATTTATTTTTGTTTATCCTTCCATTTAGATTAAACTGAATTAGCTCATAATCACTCGACCCAAGGTTGTCCTCTAGAACCAGTTCTTTTAGGAGGTCCTCAGTACTCAGCAATTCTAAAATGGCATCACCTCTTGATGCTTCAGTGACTATTTGGTGAAGAAATCTGTCAGGTATCACATCCAAGAAAATCTGGGCTCTACTATTATTAGTAGCACTTAACTTCCGAGACACAGATTGGAGGACAAGTCTCTCATAATCACACACTTCCCAGTAGTATTTATTTCATTAAAAACATTAAAGCAATCTCTATCCATGTCCAGATCAGATCCTGGGCGTCTGTAGCACACCTAATCACTATCCTGGGGAAACCTCTGGTAGCTTTCTTCCCCAAAGTGACCCAAACAGACTATTTTATCCATTCCACCACTTCTAATTTCTTTACACTCTACCTCATGAATATACAATGCTATTCCACCACCTTTACTTTTATTTCGGTCTTTCCTGAACATCACATACCCTTCAATCCCTGAACTACAGTCACAACTACTCTTCCACCATGTTTCTGTTATCCCTATAATACCTGGTTTCACTTCCTGCGCCAATAGTTCCTCCATTTTGTTATGCAGGCTCCTTGCACTAGTGTACAAACATCTTAGTTGTTTCCTCTTGGCTTTGCCCAGATTCCTCACCCACTTAGGCCCTGTCATTCTGCTGCCAGTATTGCCTGAATATTAGCTTTATTGATATTATCTTCACTAGCAGTATCTTTACTCTTAACGTCTATTCTCCTACCCACCCCTGTTCCTTTCTCCATTGCTGTATACTCTATTTCTTGATTTTCTTCCCTCTCAATGTTAAAATCAAGCATGGAGATTACATGAGCATCTCCCAGCCATGTCCCCCAAATTCCTAGTTTAGAGCTCTTTTAATGAATTGTGCCAGTCTATTTCCCTCCCTACTCAAGTGGAGACCATCCCATAAGAACAGTCATCTGTACATGAATGCCTCCCAGTGGTCAAACATCCTAAAGCCCTCTGTAGAGCACCACTGTCTGAGCTGTCTGTTGCTCATAGAATCATAGAAGATTAGGGTTGGAAGGGACCTCAGGAGATCATCTAGTCCAACCCCCTGCTCAGAGCAGGACCAACCCTAACTAAATCATCCCATCCAGGGCTTTGTCAAGCTGCACCTTAAAAACCTCTTAGGATGGAGATTCCACCACCTCCCTAGGTAACCCCAGTCCAATGCTTCATCATCCTCCTAGCGAAAAAGTTTTTCCTAATATCCAACCTAGACCGCCCCCACTGCAACTTGAGACCATTGCTCCTTGTTCTGCCATCTACTACCTTTGAAAACAGCCTAGTTCCATCCTCCCTGGAACCCCCTTTCAGGTAGTTAAAGGCTGCTATCAAATCCCCCCTCATTCTTCTCTTTTGCAGGCTAAACAAGCCCAGTTCCCTCAGCCTCTCCTCATAAGTCATGTACTCCAGCCCCCAAATCTAGAGCTAATACATGCCGACTAACTGTGGTAATTCTAGAGCTTGGATCATCATACTCTTGTCTTGCCTTCATTCTCCTCTTCTAGTGACTTGTAGAATCCCACTGAAGATTACCTGATTCTCCATTTCTTTAAGCATCTTTCCCAGCCTGGCATAGTCTCGCTTTCTATATTACAGTGAGAATCAAGCTGCATCATTTGTTCCCATGTGAAGGACAATCAGTGGATTCTTTCCTGCTCCCATCAGGATCCTCTTCAGCCTTAGGTCCACATCCTGTATCTTAGCTCCCAGCAGACAGCACACCCTTCTGTTCTCCAGCTCAGTTCTGGTGACAGGCCTGTCTGTTCTTCTTAGTTGGGAGTCACCAGTCATGTAGACCTACCTCTTCATGGGGTTGGTCTGATTCTCCAGCCTTCCTCTTGACCTGGCTTGGTCGCCTGTCACAGACCTGGTTGGGTTCCCTCTGTTGGTGGTGCACCAGATTGCTGTTAGGGGCTCTGTTGGATCCCTGGTTGTTTTAAGCTCCCCGAGTCTGAACACTCAGGCTTCCAGTCACAAACTTGGGATGCAGATCCTCTATCTAGCACCCCTCCTGAGAACTGTGACCACACAGTCCTTCTGCCCACTCTCCAGAAGCAGTGCTGATTTCTCTATCTTAAACATGCTTTCTCCCAGAACTTCTCCCAAAGGTATCAACTTGCTGGTTTCTCTCTTCAAGGGGCCATGGGCTAGGTGTAGCATATAACACACACAGACACTTTGCACAGAAATTTAACACATTATTGGTCTTACTTAATCATATGAGAAACACAGATCTATCCAAGAATAAACAACCCTACATGCATTTCCTTGCCTCAGTTTCCTCACCACTCCAGGGAAGTCCCTGGGCTGGGGTTAGTGTTCTTTGGGTCCATCCAGCATCTTTCTGCTCCAGTGCATGGCTTGTGTTCTGAAATATGGAACCTGCTCTTCCCCCAGATCAGCTAGCTTCCTCTGACCTTGGCCAGTCTGTCTGCTTCCCTCCTTCTGCCCAAACTTCCTGTGTGCAGCTCTCCAGGTCTTGCTCCTGTGAGTCCTTTCATAACCCTTTGCGTTGGTCAGAACCCTGCTGCTTTTCTCCTGCTTTGGAAGCTTTCCACTGCTTCACTTCCCCCTTCCCATCAGACAGAGAAGTGAGGCTCTTCTTCCAGCTCGAGTGAATGCCCTTAGCATACCTATTGTCCAGTCGAAACACAGTTGCTAAAGTTAAGTTCCCCTCACCGTCCTCCAGGTTGTCGGTACCTGCTGCAGATCCTGTCAGCAATGGTGGACGCTTAGCGAGATTGGGGCTTTCTAGGAAGCAGCACTTAATTCCATAACAACAACTTCATAATATCACTTAGCATTCATAAACTATGCAGGCAAATCCCTAGATCATCACAGGACCGAACTCCAGGGGAAGGTTCATGGCTGTAAATCCTGAGTGGAGGAGGCACCTCCCTTTGGCCTCCAGAGGTGGCTGTCAAACTCCCTTTGAAGGGTGGGGGTTAGGCCACTCCCCTCTCCTCAGAATTTCTTATTGGCTTGGTTCAATAGCGCCCTGCTCAGCACACTGGCTTTTCTGAATCCCATTCTTAGAGGCCTTATTCTCCCTGTGAACTGTACAGGTGGTCTGGGTGGCTAACCCAGGGTTATGAATTCCGGTAGGCAGCAAGACACCTAAAAGGCCAGCAATGCCAAGCTCAGTGTTACAGTGCCTAAGTGTGCCTTGTGAATCCCAGCCCATAGTGGACAAGCATCTCAACATGAGCTCCCAGCGTGAAACTGTGCAAAGCGCTACGGTGATCCTTGGATGTGCAAACGGGAATGGTAAGTGGGAGCAGGGAGGTGATTTTACCTCTGTGTATGGCATTGGTCAGACAGGTACTGGAACACTGCATACAGTTCTGGTGTTCACATTTTTGAAAGGATGTTTAAAAAAATTGGAGCATGTATGGAAAAGAATTACAAAAAAGACTGAAGGGCCAGAGACAATGTCTTATAGTGAGGAACTTAACACGCTCATTCATTTAGTTTAGCAAAAGAGCGCAGTGACTTGATTATGGTATATAAGTGCCTTCCCAAGGAGCAAATACTGGCTATGAATGGTATGTCTACACTGCAATTAAACACCTGTGGCTGGCCTGCGTCAGCTGCCTGGGGCTAAGAGGCTGCTTAACTGGACTTTCGGGCATGGGCTGGAGTCTGAGCTCTGGGACCCTCCCCCACTCATGGGGTCTCAGAGCTCATGCTCCAGTCCGAGCCCACATGTCTGCACTGCAATTAAACAGCCCGTTAGCCCGAGCCAGCAGACCCAGGCCCACTGTGGGTGTTTAATTGCTGTGTAGACTTACCCTAAGGGTCTCTGATCTTGCAGAGAAAGGCACACCAAGAACCAATGGCAGGAAGCTGAAGCCAGACAAATACCGATGGGAAATCAGGCACAAATTCTTAACAGTGAGGGTGATTAACCAGGGATACACACTACCAGATGAAGTGGGGGACTCTATGGTCTGTGGCTGACTTCAGATCAACACAAACCCAAGTAAAGGTGTGTAATGCTGAGGTAACTGGGTGAAATTCTATGGCTTGCGTTACAGAGGTCAGATTAGATGCTCTAATTGTCCATTGTGGCCGTGAACACTGAATTAAAACCAAAAAGCTTTCAGGTCATTTTCATGAGCATGAAGCAGCAAGGAAAGGCACTAACCCAGTTGCTTTCTAGCTGCACCTTTGAAGGATGCAAGCTAATGCATTGAGGGTAAAGTGAAGGATCCAATTCGCCCCTATTGACTTCAGAGGTAGGATTGGGCCCAAAGTGCCAATGAATAATTTTCAGCTGAGAGCAGTTTAGGGCTGCAGTGAACACAAGTTTGTGCTGCAGCATGGGTATAAACATGGGTGTCTGGGCCAGAAATGGCAGAAAGCAAGCGGTGTGCGGTAGAGGAGCCTGATCTCCTGAGTCCTTTGGATATTGTACCACTGATGGCCCAGAGCTTTGTCAGCTGTGAATGGAGTTGCTGGCCTGCTCTTTCCAGCAGAGGAGCAGTGTGTGAATGCTGCAGCCAAAGGACAGGGCAGACTACAGAGCGAGCCAGTGGAGGTAGTAGCTAGAAGGGGAAGCCAGAAAGCCCCTCCTTTTTCATAGCAGGGGCAGCAGGTAGAGGAGGAATGAGGGATGAAGAGAGATGGCAGTGTGCAGCCTTCTGGAAGCAGCTACTCACAGCGACACACTTGCCACATTCAGCTTTAGACAAGATAAAATGCTGCCTCTGCAATAAATAGCCAATGCTTGTTCCATTATTGGCTGGATCTCTCTGCAATATAATAGGAGCAGAAATACATACATTGGGAACAGAAAAGTCTCACTGCTTACCTGTAATTCTTGCCCAAGAATAGCAACGTTTTTTTTTTTTCCATGCTGCTCATGTGGACTGGAGGGAGCATCATTCAGGATCACGTGGTCTCCAAGGTTGTGAGGACTCTAGGCACTGACACTGAGTCTGAAGATAATGGAAGCGGGGTTGCATGGCATGTCTGAGTCATATAGGTTCCAAAGAAATGGCATTAGGGATGTGGTCTGATCACAGCACTGAGAGCCAGAAATTCAAATATTTTAATGCTCAATCCCTTGTGTCTGGCAAATTACTTAATCCCTCTCTGCTTCCCCATCGTAAAATAGGGATGAAGCTACTCCTTTACCTTCTCACAAGTAGGATTAGGTAGTTATGTATTGTACACAGCAGGTATAAATCTAATTGGATAAAAAATAGAGGAAGTTTTCAGCTTTACATTATGTAATTTTAATCCCCCCCCCTCCAAACTACATATATTTTTAGCCCTCACTGTGTTTGACATTGTGTTTCATGGGATGTAAAAAACTCACCTCCTATTCACACCAGTATCTTGCACAAATATTTATACAGGTAATAGAAATCTACAGCACCATTTTAACTTCAGGTGAATTAGTTTCAAAGGAGCATTAGCAGTTGCTAGAGTAATATATATATTTTAGGACAGGTTACTCAATACTAGAACAGTCCTAAATTCATATTTAGAGAGATGTTAAGCTAGTGTTTGAACAGAAACATTAACTTTTATGGTTGAACCATGGGGGCTGTGTTACCCTAAAGCTTTTCTGAATCTATTTTTTAAAGGGACAGAGGGTTTGAAAACCACTCTTTAGAAGAGGAATATTTAAATACAAACATTTCTGCCTCATGCTACTACCTGAAAGAAAAGCTGATTTTTTTTAATTATCCAAGATGAGTGAAGAAAATAAATGGTGTAAAGTTCAGTTCAAATAATTATTGTTACCTTAGCTAAAGTGAACATGTATCTCAATAGTGTCACTTATTTTGGAATAGCTGAGTTCACTTTCCACCAGTCCCATTGCTGTTACCAGAATATGAGTGGGTTGTGTCAGAATACGCTGCAATGGTTTCCCCACCACAAGGAACAAAGCATTATCTCCACAGACGCTTTCATAGGCTATAGTTCTAAATTACAAAACAACTGATGCTCAGGTATGGAAGCTATTTTACATACACACAAGTGAAGAGCATATACAGCACATCTCACCATAAGTATCTGGCTTTCACCTTAACTAAGTCTACACCTAGATGTGATGAGTAATACAAATGATCTATGCTACCTACTACTCTAAGTATATTTTATGACTACACAGCATGAGAATCAGATCCTTCCCCCCTGTGGACTGAGGCCTGGTCTACACTGCGAAGGTAGATCGATAGAATGCGGTTTCCGATGACCACAATGTATGCATCTTCACTGGCTGGTCAGTTCCGTCAACTTAAATCGCAGGAAAATTCAACTTAACAAAACCACCTCCATAAGTGGCATAGCACTGAAATCGAATTGTTTGGGTCGAATGAGCGGCAGGATAGGCGGAGCGCAGCGTAATTTGATGTAATTGGCCTCTGGCAGTTATCCCACAATATTCTGCTCTGCACATTCGCACTCTGCTGCACTGCAACCACGTAAACAGGAAACAGCCCCTCCCCTCAAGCCCTGGGAAATTTTTAATTCCCATTTCCTGTTTTATCAGCATGGAGAGAGCTTGCCAGCAGAACTGCTCATGGCAACTGCACGCCCCAAATGTGCTCCAGCCTGGAGTCAACCTGAGGTCTTGGATCTCATTTGGCTGTGGTGTGAAGAGTCTGTTCTGTCTCAGCTCCAAGCCAGCAAAAGGAATTTAGATATTTACGAAAAGATATTGCGCAGCATGTTGGAAAAGGGGCACAGGAGAGACGTGCAGCAGTGCCGCATTAAAATCAAAGAGCTGAGGCAGGCGTATCAGAAAACTTGGCAGGCAAACAGTCATTCTGGCTCATCACCAAAGACATGCTGCTTTTATGAGGAGTTACATGCAATTCTCAGGGGTGACCCCACCACTGTACTGCCACGCAGCATAGATACCTCAGGGGAGTCCAGGATGAACAAGTAGGACTCTGTGGATGAGGAGGAGAACAGGGGCCTGGCGACTGGGGAATCCATTCTCCCTGAAAACCAGGAGCTGTTTGTAACCCCGGAACAGCCCAGCCGGACGTAGGACAACATGAGTGACCAAGATGCTGGGAAAGGCACATCTGGTGAGTATGTACTGCAAATCTCATTTCTGTGGTTATTTCCCCAGTCCAGCTTCTTGTCATAGTGGGGGGGAAAAACAGTGTTGTTGTGGGGATGGGCTTCCTCATTAGTTGACCTAAGGAAGGGGTTCCCCCTGGAAAAGAATATTTACATGCACAGGGATGCTACGAGAATCCTCCATGGATATCTCCAAGAAACTTTCATTGAGGTACTCGGTGATCCTTTGCAGAAGGTTTCTGGGGAGAGCAGCCTTATTTCTTCCACTGCGATAAGACACGGCAGGATAGACTCTCTCTGCAGCCCCTGCAAAACTCTCAACTCACACACTCTTTCCTAGTCCCCACCCCCAAGCAATCTAGAAGGTTGACAGGGTGCAGTACGTGTTCCACTCCACACCAGGTAAGGGGAGCAGAAAGAGGTGCTGGCCCCTTTAAGAAATGGGAATGTGTTTGCTGTTTGCACAGCAAAACTTTGCTCTGTGTCCCTGTCACAGTTCCATTACAATGCATACATAGTGTTGAAATAACAATGGAGGGGAAGGAAGTTAACGATCAACAATACAAATTTACTGCTTTAAAGATCATTACTCTTTCTTTATTGAGACAGCAGGGATTACCACTTAGGGAGGGGGAAGGGACTAGCCCAGTGTTGTGGTGCTGGGGAATGGGTGGTGGATGGGAAGGGAAGACAGAACAGAGATTTTTCAGAAACATTAGGTCTCACTGCAAAACTGATTTTTCAAGGTTTCCCTGAGGTGCTCTGCTCCATGGTTGGCTCTCAGTGTTGCACTGCTGTCTGGCTGCTCAAAATTGGCAGCCAGCCTATCTGCCTTCACAACTCAATCCAATGGAAATTTCTTCCCCTTTGTCTCACAGACAGTATGGAGCACACAGCATGCAGAGAACTGTTGGGATTTTTTTTCCACTGACGTCTAGCCTAATGAGTAAACTGCACCAGCGCACCTTTAAGTGTTCAAATGTACATTCCACGAACATTCTGCACTTGCTGAGCCTATTATTGATCCTCTTCTTCTCACTGTCCAGGTGCCTGGTGTACAGCTTCATCAGCCAGGGGAGCAATGGATACGCAGTCTCCAAGGATCACTATTGGCATATCAACAGCACCAATATTTATTTTTTGGTCAGGGAAGAAAATGCCTGCTTGCATCTTTTTTTTTTTTTTTTTTTTTAAGACAGACCCGAGTTCCTAAAAATGCTTGTGTCATGTACCTTTCCAGACCACCATACTCTGATGTCACTGAAGTGTTCCTTGTAATCCACAAGGGCCTGCAACACCATTGAGAAACATCCCTTTCAATTAATGTAGTCTGTGGCTAGGTAGTCTGGTGCTAAGATAGGGATATGCGTGCCATCTATTCTCCCCCCACAGTCTGGGAACCCCATTGTGGAAAACACATCCACTAAGTCCTGCATGTTTCCCCAAAGTCACTACCCTTCTTAGCAGAAGTCTGTTAATGGCCTGGCAAACTTGTATTACAGCAGCTCCCAGAGTGGATTTACCAACTCCAAATTGATTCCCAACTGACCAGTAGCAGTCTGGCGTTACTAGCTTCCACAAAGCGATGGCCACCTGCTTCTCCACTGTCAGAGCCCATCTCAAGTGAGTGATCATGTGTTTCAGGGTTGGGGACAGCTCTGTGCAGAGTTCCAAGAAAGTGGCCTTTCGCATACAAAAGTTCTGCAGCCACTGCACATCATCCCACACCTTCGTAACGATGCGATCCCACCACTCAGTGCTTGTTTCCCGGGACCAGAAGCAGCACTCCACCGACTGCAAATGGTGTGTGACAGCCAGCAGCAAATGGGAATTATTTTGTTCTATGACTTGTAGCATGGCGTCTTGAGTAACATCACAATTTGCAGTGCTGTGGCCCCTGTCTCGGCCTTGAAAATACTGCAGGATAAGATGTGAAGTGTTTGTGATGTTCACAATGATAGTGCAGAGCTGAACAAGCACCATGCCTCTCTGGCAATGGCGTAAACAAAGCACAGACTGAAGGGTTAGAAAAATGGCGCAAAAAAACATGTCTGTTTGGGACAAGAAGAGGCGGAGGGAGGACGTTACATCATGGGAAGCAACCTTCCCAAAAGCCTTTGTGGCTAGTTGCACTGGGGGATAGCCACCCACGGTGCACTGCTTTGATTGTCAAACCAAACACGGCTAGTGGGGACACAATCCCCAGATGCAACACGTGCGGTGTGATCACGCTCCTGCAACTTCTAAAATTCAGTGGGTGAAGGTCAATTTAAAATAAATCCACTTTACTCCACAGTGGAGACATGCCCTGAGTCACAAGAGATCAAATGTTGGAAGTTTTATCCTCATGTCACTCCTTACAGCCCTCCTCTATGTGAGACTGGGGTGGCAGGTACACTACAGTGATTTGGATGTGCAGAAAGTGGGACCTACACCTGATTACACAGCTCCCAGGCATTTGGAGGCAGCATACACACACATCCTGGGCAGGATAACCCAACCATCCTGCATAGCTACTTTCCCCCTTACCATTCACCACTCAGCTGGTGGAAGGGGAGCTCCAGTCACCTTTTTCGGTTCTTCATTTCTATGGCCCTCCTAACCCACAGAGCCTCCTTGATTCCATACTGATTTGGGCTGAGTTGTTGTGTCTTCCACAAGGATGGAGGCAATCTATCACATTCACCCCTTGTTAGGATAGCATCTTTCATTCTTCCTCGTCCATTCCCCTCTTGACCTGGGCCAAGTATAAAGACAGATGGTATCTGAGGAAACAGAAGACAGGCGGCCATGACTTTCACAGCTAGGCCAAATCCCTAGGTCATGGTCCCAGTGCTGTTCTGTGGATGTCCTAGGGAATACTGTCCTGAGATTTCGGAGGACTGGAAAAACCAAAGCAGCAAGTAGAATCCCTACAGATCCTTCCTGTTTTCCTCTCAGCCAGGTTCAGAATGTTGAGGGAGGCAGTAGTCAGAAACTGAAGCTGGCAAAAGCAGACATGCAGCCTCAGCAGGCAATGCAGCTTTGGGAGGAAGGGAAAGAAGGGGCCCAGCCAGGATCACCCCTTCCCCCCAGTAGTCCCACATCCAGAACACTGCATGGGTGAGACACACCTCCCACTGGAACTAGGATTCAAGCAATGCCCTACTTCCCCCACCACGCCCACGTTGCCCTAAGGAAGAAAAGTTCCAGGGAGGCTTCAGTGCCAGATGTCAACCAAACTGGCAAAAAGCAGTTATAGCCACCCAGCAGGGACTCTGAAGGAAGAGTTTTAATAGGATCCACTTCCCCTTTGGGAGGGGGGGGATAAAATAGCAAGTCTCTCTTCATCTTAACCTCACTCCGCAAATCTTCCATGCTCCCTTCCTTTGCCTAATCCACTCAAAGTTTAAAAAAACATCATGGCACACACATGCTATTTGACACCATCACATTGGTTACTCTGTCAGACCCAGGTCTATACCCACTGTAAGCTCCTCAAGGCAGGAACTGTTGGTGCAGTGCCTAGCACAGTAGGCCCCATAGCCACTGCTACTATAATCAAAATTCTCATTACATGCAGACACACTCTCCATCCCAGATGGACATTAACCTTCTCCAATATACACTGTCAGGCAAACAACCGTCCACATAGCCTGTGCTTTTTAATTCATAACTGTTAGCATGCCCAGGGCAGTGTGAGGTACAGCAGAATTGAAGAATAGGGGAGAAGGTTGCTGTATATTCTTTATAAAAAGGGCATTTAAAAAAACATGTTCTACTTGAACAGCCATGTACAGTGGTAAAGTTAATAAAAAGCCAACAGGATTACAGATAAATGTATTTTAATTAAGATTAAATATATTATTCCAAGGTATTTTGAAATCGCACTTGTACTGTACTAAACAGCCAGAGGCAATAAAAAAGTTTTGAAACTGAAAAGTTCTGACATTCAACACGCGACAGTAATTGCTGCCATTTAAAGCGACATACACCGCTCCCAAGAACAATTATATTTTTAGAGAAAAGTCAAACTTTTTTGTTTGTTTGTATGGACAAAATCTAAATTGAGAACTGGAAGAAATATTAGTGCCTGCCTTAAATTTTTTACATTTTTAAATACAATGTTTTTTTTTAAAAAAGCAAGGTACTTCCTAACTCCATGGCCTATACACTGTATGTACACATAAGCAGAACATTTTACAAGTGTTTTGGATGGAGCAGCACTAACTAGCTAAAAGCTGGTAGTGTGTTGCTGAACCAAATGCCAAGACAAGTTAAGCACTCTATAGGAGGTATTTCTCCATAGATATGAGAAAAAGAAAGTGAATCATGTATGTACAAACCACATATTCAAAGAAAAACTTCACAAATGCCAACATCCTCATTTGTTATGGAACTGTACAAGCTGCAACTAATCAATGGAAATCCTACTGCAATAAGTGATTTGAGAAAGATGCACCAATAATCAAGTTATTTCAGTAATGAAGTGCATTACCCATGAAGAATGCACAATTCGCCTTTACAATACCTGAACCCTATCTCACCCCTTCAAAACAAAGCTCTATAGAAAAAGTGGATTGGTACTGCAGATATGCATCAGATAACCATCGGCATTTGTTTTCAGAGCAAGAACTATGAAAACGTTTCAACAGCCTATGAAATATGTTACGGAGATTAAAGCTGAAATATTTTAAGTATCAGCAGATACATTCTGCATTTCCCTGAAAAACATAATTACAAACTAGAATTAAAGCATGGAGGATTTGCACACACGTACCACCAGATTAAACTAAAATGGTTTGTTTCTGGCAGTGATTTCCATATTAGTGCAACATTAATCCTTACACTTTACCAAAATGATTCAGATAATTGTTTAAATGCACTATGTGCAGATTTAGGTTTACAAAAAACAAAGTAAGAGCTGAGAGTTGTGCAGAAAACTGATTGAAATTAGAAGTCTACTCACAGCCAAATCAGCAAACAAGATAAGAACTTATTCATCCCCTGGTTCAGTGTCAGAATCACACCAGGACTAGCAGCAGCTGGAGGGGGCACTAGAATTCTGCTTTGTGTCACTAGCTACATACATTTTTAATCGCTATCCAGGTTAAATCTTCCCATTTTGAACTCAGACAAGGGACTCCATTTTTACAGTACTGTTGTATTGATCTGGACTGTGCAGTCCCACTGAAAACAAATCCTGTTCATCTTTTTAAAGATGTTTTTTACACTGTTTTAAGAGATGGAATGTTACCTCTTGCATGACAACAGAAGAAACACAACTTGTTTCAAGTTTTAATGGTGTAAAAATCTGACATTCATATACAGTTTTAAGAGAGACTTGCTACATTGCAAATTGTATCCGATTCTGCCCATTAAGGATGAGACCCCACTAATAACAATTAACATTAATTACCATTAAATTCCCAAAGCATACAGACCAAGCAACAGCATACCAACAACTGTTCAAACACTACACACGTGTGTGAGTGTGTGTGTGTGAGAGAGAGAAAGAAACCAGAAACAGTTTGGAGGTTTTGCATATGCAGTTAGTGTGACTTTAGTCTAAGCACTGATAGCCAGAGATTTCATTGGCTAACCTCTTGATGCTAGTAAGAGATTGGAGATCCTGTGCTAAGCCCCAATGCAATCTTCATTACATTTGTGCAGCAGAAAAATCCCAGCTTCTAATGTTAAAGTTCACACACAAACCGTATAGACACACCAGACAGGGTAAAATACAGACTCAAAAGATCCATTGAAGAAAATTCCAAATAAAATGATGTCTTCTGCACAGCCCCAGCCTCCGACACTGCAACATCTTTATCTAGTATAATAGACTCTGTAGTAAACTGTTTTTGACCTCCATAATGAGTAGGAGTTGTCAAATTTAAGGAGATAAACTCCTTTCCCTGGGTACTGGTGGCTGCCAGCGTACACTTCTTCATGACAGTCTCGTCTGTACACAGGCACTATTTCATCTAGCTGAGGCTTGCTGGCATTCTTTTTGGCTTTTTCTTCACTGCTAGTGTTTTCTGTAATGGAAAAAAATAAAGTCATTAAATAGGAGTGTGAATTTTATGCAAACAAAAAAAGAGTAAAGTCAAATTCTTTACTAGTCCACCAGGGGACAGGAAGACATAAATCAAAGTTATTCCATTAACAGAATAAGAGGCATGAGTTTAACTATTTGGGAGAGAGCAGACTGTTATGGACTAAGCATTCACAAGGAAGCTTTGAGGTAAGATTGTCACTTCATGCTGTTGTGTAAGATTTCTCAAACGAAGCACGGAAATTAATCTCTTTATTCCTGCTTCAGGAAATTCATTATCCATTTTAAGAAAATGAATGAGTGGTACTTTGTTGTGACATATTTACAAAAAAGGGGAAACCAGCCTCATGTTAAATGCTAAACTATATTAACATATAACATGCCCATGGCTGATTTTCAGGTCTTGAGCCCCCACAACTTCCATTAAAGTCCAACTAGTGTTCAACATGCAAGTCAAACCATATGCACTTTTACAACTTCTTGTCAGAGGATCTCAAAGCCCAACTATTCAAGACTCCCCTCTTGAGAAACTTTTGCTCGAGATCAGAGTTAATAGAAGATAAGGAAAAGACTCGAACTGATAGCACAGCAAAATAAAGTTTAGCTGAGTTAACTGTTGATGAACTAACAGTTAGGGTGGCTGATCTACTGTTATGCACATGAGCTGACGGATAGCCCATTAAGGGGGCCTGCGTAACCTAATATCTAGACCACAGCTGGCTGAATTAAGGTCATAGCCTGAGGAGTTTCCACATGTGATTCACTCAGTAGTAAAATATCCACATCACTTTGTTCCCTTTTCTATGGAGAGCAGTTGTGCACTTTCAAGCAAACCTCTGTGCACCATTTTTGCAGCCAGGATACAGTACAGCCAAAGCTGGCCTTGCAGTTTAGTGGCAGAGGATTGATGGCTGGTTCACAACCTCCTGCAATGGCATGTCAGACGCCCTGGTGGCTATGGGAAGGGACCTGGGTCCAAGCCTTTGGCCACATGGGTCATTGCAATGAGAGGCCTTGGAAGAGAGGAATATTGAGGTTAATTTTCTCCCTGGAAGATTTCACATCAGACCTAATAAGTATTTTCCATCTCTGGCTTGTAAGAGTGATACTTCTCATTCTCCCTCACTTCAGGATATTTTTAACTCACATTGTCACCTATTTTAATCATACCACATCATCCACAAACCAAGATTTCAAAGGGCCCTCTATGCAACCTCCATTTCTGTGTGAACATTTTATGCACACCAAGGAACTCTATGCATCAGTTCTATTGCTTGTAGGCACAGAGCATAGTTCAGACTATGCATGTGCACCAACCTTATGGACTAAGGCAAGAGTACAACAGACTCATGCATGGAGTCACGGTTCCTGAAGTCAAACGAACAATCACCAGAATTGAAATTTTCACTTTAAAAAGTTATATTTTTGTTCTTGTGGTTGCAAAGTAAAGCTTGAAATGCAAGCCTACTGTAACAAAGGCAGTGGTATCTAGCTGACGCTTCAGACAGCCTGAAGAAGCGGTTTATTCCAATGGGGTTTTAACTTTAAAAACTCCCACTACTCTGGGAAGCACTGTACCCACTGAGAATTGTGTGGTACCCCTGCTGTCAGCCCCCTGTTGCAGGTCTGTTGGGGTTTTGGTGGCAGGACCTCTCTGCTTGGGTGGGTAAAGAACAGAGTCCTCTCTCCTCTGGGAATGGCCCCAGCCTGCTTAAAGACAGGGAACAATAGTCTGGACAGAAGGGAGGCCCTATCTTGTCAGAAGATGGAGTGATAAGAGACCCCTCCTCAATCCATGTGGATGTATCTAGGACCATGATTGCCTTAGCCTGGCCTCAGGAAGATGTGGTACCTGAAACAACTTAACTTAGACTTGAAAGGAAGCAAATTTCATTTTTAGAGGACACCAGCTGTGCGCACAAAGAGAGAGAGTGCACACGCATAAAAAAAGAGATCCTTATGTTAGAGTATGGTCAAATGACACCTATAAAAGTGTATATAAAATAAGCAAATATACCTTCATCTTCATCCTCATCATCACTGGATTCGCTGACATGCACACTGACTGCGGTGTTAGGGGAGTCTGTCCATTCAAAATATACCCCAAAACCAATGTCATAATTGTCTGTAGCAAACTCCCAGAAGAGATACGACCCCTCCTCGTGAGTTGGTACTCTGACTGTAACCACTTCTCCTCGGCCTACTGTGATCACAGAGTCTGCATCCTGTCGGATCTTCTCTTTGAAGTCTTTTATCTGCGGTCGTGTCCACATGGATGGAGCTGCTATCACTGGAACAGATTCTAAAGAGGGAAAAAGCATGGATGGTGAATGACTTGCCTCTAACAATACAGCTTCTTTAATGTTCTGTTAACATCACTTCTGTAAGACATGGCACCAGCCAGTCTCTGTAGGACAAGGCTCATAGTTGCTTCCTAAAAGGAGCTTTCATGCTACAGGACAATGCCCTTGTAGCAGAGGCCTGGCAAACTCATATGAAACGTATCATGACGTCTGCATTGTGACGCTGCACAGATTACAATTCTGCCACACAGAACTGTAAATCTGGCTGAGTGTTTCATTCAATTTGCAGGAGTCAGCACATTTAAGCTGACTGACGATCTCTCTTTCCCCATAAACATCTTTATTCAGGAAAAATACAGGAAAGAAAGTGATGTCTTAGGAATGAAATGAAGTGCATTGCAATATGGGTTATTACTAGAGTCAAAGGCAAGGATTACAACTAGTTGTAGGACAGCTACACAAGGTTACTTAAACCCTTTCAACAAATCTAACTCCTACTGACTACATGTCAAATAAAACAGCCTGCGCCTTTAGAACTGCTCCACTTTTTCCCCCCCACATAGGACCCAGAACACACCCCTTTCTTGCTAGGAACAGTCCAAGTCCTACAAGGATTTTGGATGAAGGCATGGAAGTGCTGCTGATGGGGTCAGGAATAGTGGTAGACAGAAGTACAGATGGAGGGTGGGGGGTGCAAGTGGGGTTTATTCTCCTCCTCTGGCTCCATGGACTCTAACAGGGCTATCCCTGGGAACCAAGGGAACAGTGAGGAGCTGCAGTCTGTTGGGTTGGAAGGAGGATGGATCTGGATACAGAGAGGGCAGCAGCAGCAGGAAGAAAGGACAGAACAAGTTACTCCTTTAGAGTCTTTCCCTTTAGACACTTGGTCCTAGTGTCCACGAGATTAGGTTCCCACCTCCCGCACCCCTATTCAATCAACAGACACCCCTCAAGACCCAATTGTGGAACATATCCCTATGTATAGAGAAGCCCTGCAACAGAACTTCTACATTACATCTCTTCCCTCTATGGTCTTGTGTTGTAGTTATCTTCAGCCCAAGAGGACTGGATGAGGCTTTTTGGAACCCATCCAGCTCTCTCCCCGTTTCATCTTTTTCTATAAGAGCTGAGCACACCGCCTTTATGCCCAATCCTTTCTGCTTTGGGGAAGCAAGAGACAGGCCCAAGAACCAAATCTAGCTCTCACATGGTAGCACAGAGTGCTCACTAGAGCCACAGTCACAATACCAAAGAGAGAAACAGATAAGTTACTTACTTTATAGAACTGGAAGCTCTTTGAGATGTGTGATTCCTATCTGTATTCCACTGTAGGCGTGCATGCACTCTGTCCCCTGTGTCGGAGAACGCTTGCAAGGAGTGTCTGTTGGTCCACCCATGTGCCCTTGCTCTCCTCGTGCCCCAAACCAAGGGAATAATGGGCAGAGCAAACCAACTACCTCTCCAGTTCCTTCTCTACAGAAAATCCAGGAATGATCCAAAGCAAAAGGGAAGAAGAGTGGGCAGTGAAATGCAGATAGGGACCATTTATCTCAAAGCACCTCCAGTTACTATAAAGTAGTTTTTCTTCTCTGAGTGCTGGTCCCTGTGTGTATTCTGCTGTGCATGACTGACAAGCAGTACTCAAATAGGAGAAGGGTGTGAGGATCCAAGCAGCAGGCTGTTTGAAAGATCACTGTCCGAAAGGATGCATCAGTGCAGGAGTCCTGTTAAAGCATAACGTCTCATGAACATGTGGCTTGAACTCCATGTAGCTGCCTTGCAAACGTCAAGTAAAGGTAATTCTTGAAACACTGCCACTGATGTCGCTTGTAGAATAAGCCCCATACCCCATAAGGAAGAAGTGAGAGCTGCTAGCACAGTAGGATACTGCCAGAAATTCATTTAGAAATCCTTTGGGAAGATACAGCATTGACCAAGTCATTCTGTTGGATAAAAAGCCAAGGCCTGTCACATCTTAACAAATGTCCTCTCTTCCTCAGATGCATGTGGTTTTGGAAAACCACAGTGGATTAATTGGCGTAAGTGGAACTCTGAAAGTATCTTGGCAGTGAATTGTTAATCGACAGGCGAGTGAAAGATTGAGTAACTATTGAGGGTGAATGGCATGCACTGACAGCTGCCAGAAAGACTCTCATAGAACTGAGCGAGCCTAGTTTTGAGGAAAAAAAGACAGTCCAAAATAAGGGGAATATTTGCTGACTCAGGTATGTGTTTCAGCTGTGCCCATATGGAAAAACACTTCCACTTGGTTGAACAGCATTTCCGAGTGGATTTTTTCTTTTAAGGATGGTTTGCATGGCTTCAGAGCAGTTAATGCCCATCCAAAAACCAATCCATAAGATGAAGTGCTTCAGGGTTGGGATTCTTGTTCCTGCCCTTCTCCTGGGGTCAAGAGATCAGGAAAAGCCAGGACTAAATATAATTTCTTGGGAGGACATGGTTCCTCTGGTGTTCAGATTCTTCAGATTCAGGCCAAGGAAGCGAAAATTGGTTCCAGGTCTATCATGCTACTAACAATTCCAATGGAGGAAAAGCAAGACTGTTAGATAGAAGAGAGGACAGACTTCTGTCATAGCCAACATCCCCTGGTGAAGTTAAGATCTCCCTAGTGAGAGAAGGTCCTGATGAGGAAATTGAGGGTTGGGAAGAGCAAAAACATCTTCTGGTATAGTATAAGTCTCTACCCTCCCTGGAGTGTGAAAAGTCCGATCTGCTGGAGCTAATGGGGTTGGAGGAGGGAGGCTCTGTGTATGAGACAGGGAAGGTACCATCAGTGCTTGAGGCTCTGGTCAGATGTTCCTTGCTGGAACTGATGGATCCTGATTTTTAGCTTGGACAGTACCAGTAGAATCCAAGTCATTGGTATGGGTCTCGTACCAAAAAAGCCCATAAAACCAGAGCTCTAGTGTCATGATCTTGGGACCTTAGGACATTCTAAGTCCTTATGGGCTGAACAGACTTGCTCTATTTAAGCAGAAATGCATTGTCATCTTTGAAGCACAGTTAGAGGAAGATCTGCTCTTAGGTTAGTGAGAGCATTCCCTGCCTCCTGACAAGAATCTGTGGGTAAGGATTCCCTCGCACCAGCATCAGACCTCATGGTGGGAGGTACACTCCATGTCGATTCAGGCCGAGGTACAGGGAGGATCCCTTGGCCTGGGTCTGACTGCAGCCTTGTGGTCTTGTCCATGAGGTGCTTTCTAAGCTGGAGCTGCTGTGCCTCACAGATCCAGCTAGGGAAACAGTGGCAGATATTGCACCCAGTCAGGATGGGTGCCTTGCCAAGGCAGTACGGGCAGCATGATGGTCATCACTGACAGCAAACAGGGTTTTGAAGCCTGGAGTTCAGGGCATAGTCCAACAGCTGTAATGGAATATTGGGGGGAGGAAAGGGGTTGTGGGGGGTGTTCTCCACAGCAGGGAATCCAACTAAAAAACTCTTAAATTATAAGCTTTCTAAATCTATTAAAAATTATGTACAAAATACACTAAAGGCAAAACTTGAAATATTTACAGATTGAAGAATAATGACAAAGCAGCAGTTCTGGACCCTGGAGGTTCTGACCCAGGCTATGCAGTCGTAAGAAGGAACTAGAGAGGGGGTTGGGCTGCTCTACCCTTTATACCCTCGCCTTGAGGCACGAGGAGAGCAAGGGTGCATGCACAGACCAAAGGATGCTGCTTGCAGGAATTCTCCACTCTGGGTACATGTAGCACATGTGCACTCACAGTGGAATACACATAGGAACCAGCACTCAAAGAAGAGCTGGGCTCTGGCAAAAGTCTTATTTCTTGTTTAAATTAAGGAATCTAGTTTTAGTCATACCTTTTGGTCCATTCTCTAGTGCTTCTTCAAGAGCATCTGGCTCCAGCTCTTTTTCAGGACTGTCTGTATGAGCATTGGCCTGTCCGTTAACAGATGGGCTCTCTCCTGGGGCAGCTGCATTCACCTTTGACATGGTAGTCATAGATGCCGTTGCTGCCTCCTGCTGGTTTTGTAAGGCTGCCTACAGTTAGAGAAACTAAGTCCAGTAAAAACAAAGCAGCAGTCTGGGGAGTTCTCTCTCCACTATCAAAACATCTTAACAAGTTAACATTAAAGAATGTAGGCCAACATTTTTCTGATCTGGGGACCTAAAGTTAGGCATCTAAATCAAATATCCTGATGGTGTGCTGAGCATACGCTGCTCCCATTGCAATCAGTGAGTTAAAAAGATTCAGCATCTTCTGAAGTCAGGCTATTTGGATCCAGATACCGAAAAAGCATTTGGATTGAAAATGTTGACTATTTTCAAATTAACTGGAGGCAGTTTGTGACAACTGTTTTCAAATCCAACTGGAGAAATGTTTGCACATATCAGGAATCATTTTAGTAATTTTGCTCAAAAAAAACTTTGACTCTTTTTTTTAGAAAAGGCATGCACAGAATTTATCACATTTACATATTTACTGGCCTTTAACAGTTATCCTGTTGAAAAGGTCTATCATGAACTCTAGTCAACTTTTAAAAAGCAGAAGTACCTGAGGGTTACATTAAATCCCATGCCAGTTTGTGGGTTTAAAATATCATTTTTTTCCTCTTTAAAAAGTTATATTCTCTCAAAACTGTGTGAATTTGAGACTAAGGGCAAAAAAAGCCAACAGAACTAAAGTAGAGAGCAGCTATGGAAAATAAGCCAGAAGAAGGGTATTCCAAGGCACAGACTCAGGATGCTTTCCACACAAATGAAGGCCTAAGCACTTTACCAGCTTTAAAAAAAAGGCCTTAATGGGACATAAGTGATGCATCCATTTTGTATGGGCCCTCTGCAAATGATTGAATTCACCCAAGGAGAGGGAGGATTATACCATGTAATAATTCAAAGACTGTATAGTTACATTTGGAATTAGCCAGTGGGGAAGTCTTGAATTTAGCAAGGAGAGTTTATTCTTGAAAAAAACTGGGAATTCAACAGATTATAGAATTAATGGGTAGAGCAGATGTATTTAAATTTATGCTCATCAAGAGATCAGATTTATATGGCACCGTCCTTTATGAAAAGCAGTAAAGAAAAACAAGAAATGGCTAGCAATAAAGATGTCAGATGACTTCTAATTCCTTAAAAGACTTTCCCATGAATGGGTCTGAACTAATGTATTGTCTTACATCTCCAGAATTTCTCCCATTTTAATGTATATTTGCTATCTGAGCCCAGATGCCACTGATATGGGCACATTAAGATATTGAAGTACATATATTGCAGAGTGCTTAAAATTTGACCTCCAAGAACTCTAACAAGGATTAAGCCATTGGCAATGTCACTTCAGACAAGTCAAAGGTTAAACTGTCTACTTAAAATATTCTTAGTCAACTGCTGTCTTAGAAAACTACAGGAAAAGTAGAAGCTTTGGTATCTGAATCTGATACAGTGTCAGTCAATCAAATGCCACTTTTTAACCATTAAGAGTCACTTCCTCTTTGACCTATGATAAAGTGTATTAGTACCTCTGGAAGAGAGCTTGTCAGGGATACCGACAACCATAGACCACGTATATCTCAAATTGTCTACTGTACCTGTTGCTGTGCAAGCTGGACTTGATACAACTGCTGCATGTACTGTTGATAGTGCTGTTCCTGGAGCTGGCGAATTAGGATCTGTTGCTGTTCATAGTTGCCCGGATATTGCTGGGCTGCATATTGCTGGAACTGAACAGCAGTCTGGGAGTTCAATGCTGCCATTATTTGTTGCCTAAATTGTCAGGAGCAGAGTAAGAAGATTACAAATGGCTGGGGGTATCAGCAAGATCACTATTTATAACTGGCCTCAAATATACTGAGCTCAATTCCTTGTGCAAACTAATTAACAGAGATGGGACAAAGCCAGGAGATAATGCAAGTGAGATTTCTCCCATCTAAAATATGCCAGCTGAGAAAAGTATAAGCAAGAAGGCCAACTTGTTATTTTCTACTTACTCTTTGAAAACCCATTTAAAGTGTTAAATCAAGGGCTATATTGCAAGGCACGCAATGAGTCACCATTTGAAGTCTGATACACCAGAAGGAAGCACTAGAAATTCACAATATTGCATTTTTCAGATTTTGAGGCAAAAAAGGGTTTGGTGTTCAAGTGTACAAACACAATCTCAATAATTCTTGAACACAGAAGGCATCAGGACGGGACCTACTTTGACACTCTATGTCAAAGCTTTGTGGTGAAGGTAAGAGTTTTGTACAAAAGGAGAAAATACATTCTGATACTAGATCTGCCTCAAATTCCCTGGACAGAACTCAACCAGATAGGCCAGTCATACTTTTCCTGATTCAGGGAAGGAGAAAAAAACAAACACTGCAAGATGGAACATTTTACAATAGCAGATTAATTGGTAACACTTTAAGATTAATACATGGGTTAGTTCTGAATGGATTTGTAGCTTTCTTCTTTTTCCCCCACAGGAATTAAATAGGAATTTGATCAGACACAGGATCCATTCAGTCCAATATCCTGTCTACAACTGTGGCCAGCACCAGATGCTTCAGAGAAAGGCATAAGAACCTGGCAGTAGGCAGATGAAGGATAACCTGCCCCTACCCCATTAAGTTTTATCCTGATCTCTAATAGTTAGAGACTGTCTTAACCCTGAAGGATGAAGTTAATCTCTCTTCCACAAAATGTTATGACACTTCTGAATATTCTTGACATCCATATACATGTTCAATCCCTTTTTTACTCAAATTATTTGCATCAACTTCCTGAAACCATGAGTTCCAATTTAATTACATGGTATGTGACAAAATATTTCCTTTTACTGGTTTTGAATTTCCCACTTTTTAATTTTATTCCAGTCCCCTTATTCTTGGGTTATGAGACAGGGAGAACAGAAGATCCTGATCTACCTTCTCTCTATCATTTCATATACTTATGTCCACTCTTTTTTGCCTCCTTTCTAAGATGAACAATCCTTGTCTTTTCAGTGTCTTTATACAAGAGATTTTTCCATGCCTTTGATCGTTCTCATGACCTTTCTCTGAATCCTCCAAGTTCTGTAATATCCTTTTTTAAATGGGTGCCTACTACTGCAAAGAGCATAACAGATGAGGCTGTATCACTGATTTATATAAAAGCATTATAATATTCTCTATTATTCACCACACCTTCTTCATGCATCCCAACATCTTGACCTCAACTGCACACTGAGCAGAGGTCTTCATTGAGCAGTCTACAGTGATGCTCAGGGTCCCCCCCCCTTCTTGAATTGACAGTTATTTCAGAACCCTGTGAAGTGTCAGGGCAGGTCTACACTTAAAATGCTGCACTGATGCAGCTGCACTGCTGTAGTTCTTAAGCGAAGATGCTCCTATACTGACAGGAGAGAGCTCTCCCATTGACAAAGAGCTATTTACACAGAGGTTTACGGTCAGTATAACGTTGCTCAGGGGTATGGATTTTTCACACCCTGAACAATGTCATTATACTGACATAGGTCTGTAATGTACACCTGGACTCAGTAAAATTTTTCCCTGAATGTGTATTACTTTGCATTTATGGAAATTGAATATTGTTTGTCATCAAGTTGCCAATTCACCTAGCTTTTTTAGGTCTCTCTGAAGCGCCTCCCTGGTTCTGACTATCCTACATAACTGACATCTGCAAATTTTGCTACCTTACTACTCACTCCTCTTTCCAAGTCAAATATATTAAACACAAAACCTAGTACAGAACACAGAGGGACCCCACTGTTAACCTTCTGCCATGATGAAATTAGACATTTTTAATCAAAGAGAGAGAAAGTAGTTTTAATTAACTACTATTCTATATGCAATGAGTTGTACTCAGTGCATATAGATAGGTGGATCCATGATCTCAGGATTTTGATGTGTTTGTGCTGATAAACAATGAAACACAACTTTAAATATGCTGTATAGGATTTTTGGCTTTTTAAAAAAGTTAAAGCTTTACAACTTCATAAAATTTTACCATATTTTAATCTTGGGCACAAAGTTCTGGCTCTTTAGTGACCTGATTTTTAGAGGTACTGAGCACACACAACTGTAAGTAAACGGGAGCTGCAGACAGCACCACTGAAAATCAGGCCATTTTTAAGGGCATAATTTTAGGTCACCAAGTTTGAAAATTTTGGTGCACATATGCACAGAATTGAAATTGAGAAACATGTTTATACAGAGATCTCTAGGAAGTTATTAACCTGGATTCAAATCTCTGTATAGACAGGGCCTCAAATCACAGTTCAAGTAACTTTTTCATGGGGACACTCAAACTTTCCTCAACTGTGGGTAGCATTAGCAACCTGTCAAGAACCAGAGGGCTGCAAATTTGCATAAAGTGCAGCCCATGAAACTAGAGAGCCCAGAATGAAGCAGCCTTCTTCACAGCTGCTTTTTCCCTTCATTCTCTCTGTGGAGCCACTCATGTGACCTTGTCAAATTCAGAGGGCGAGGTATCTAACATAGGGTAAAATGCTAAATAGTCCAAATCCCATTTTTAAGACAAACTAAACAGCAACTTTGCTCAAAATGCAGCACCACATGCTGAGATCTGCAGTGTCTGCAAAATGCACCTCCGTAAGATAGGTAGCTGCAGATCTCATTGTAGAACTCCACATACCATATTTGACACACACTCTGACTGCCCATGACCAAGACTTTTGACATTTGTTTCTAATATAACTACTCCAAAGTGAGCACAGAATGAATGACAGGCAACTGTGCCAATAGCCTGGATAGCAATTTTCTTAAATTTTGTTTATTCTAAAAAACTCACTTCTGCTGTTCCATCCGGAGTCTCTCCTCCTCTATTCGCCTCCTCTCCTCTTCTTCCCGTCTCAGTCTTTCTTCCTCTTCTCGTCTACGTCTCTCTTCTTCTTTTTGTAAATGCTCTCGCTCTTCCTCTTCACGACGCCTTTGTTCCTCCTCTTCCCTCCTGTGACATCCATTCAATGAGACATTTCAGCATCTCTACAATCTTAAATTTAGTTACTTTGGCCATTTTGACATCTGAGGCAAAGTTAAAAATTAGATCTACACAACTCTCTCACTGTACAGGGCACAAAGTTTGGGGCTGCTTTTCATATTATGATAAGGCAATGGTTCCCAACCAGGGGTACACGTACCCCTGTGGGTACGCAGAGGTCTTCCAGGGGGTACATCACTCATCTATATATTTGCCTAGTTTTACAACAGGCTACATAAAAAGCACTAGCAAAGTCAGTACAAACTAAAATTTCACACAGACAATGGCTTGTTTATACCGCGCTATATATTCTACACTGAAATGTAAGTACAATATTTATATTCGGATTCATTTATTTTTATAATTATATGGTAAAAATAAGAAAGTATGGTATTTTTCAGTAATAGTGTGCTGTGATAAAAATACAAACTATGTCTGGTTTTGTAAGCTAATAGTTTAAGTGAGGTGAAACCGGGTACGCAAGACAAATCAGCCTCCTGAAAGGGGTTCAATAGTCTAGAACAGCTGAGAGCCATTGCGATAAGGCTTTCCGTATTCAACATATTTGCCCCTTCCTCTTTAACTTGACAGGCACAACATCTTACTGAAAATATGAAGAGAATCTATTGTCTGATTTTTACTTAGCTGTCATCAGATTTGCCAAGTGTAAAACTTAGAATCATAATTTGATGATCATTATAACCTACTAAGGCTATGTCTACACTACAGCCTATGTCAGCATAATTTATGTCACTCAGAGACATGAATAAACCACCCCCGAGCAACGTAAGTTACACCAACATAAATGCTCATGTGCATAGGAGGAGAAGCTCTCCCACCGACATAACTTCACATAGGTGGATTTATTATGGAGATGGGAGAGCTCTGTCCAGTCAGTATAGAGTGTCTTCACCAGATGCACTGCAGTGGCACAGTTGCATCAGCACAGCTGCGCTCCTGAAGCACTGTATGTGTAGACATGGCCTAGGTTACTTTTGTCAGCAAACTGTGGTAGAACATGAAAGTAAATGGCTGGAAACTTGAGCTCAGCCACAACCAGCCCTTTCTGCCCTACGTTTGTTAACAATCTAGAAACTACTACACAGCTTAATACCACATGAGCTGCTGTATAAACCCACCATCTGCTGGAGACTAGTAGGATAGGAGATTTTAGATTTAGGAGATTTGTTCATAGTTCAGTTGTTCCATATGTTAGATAGTGGGAAAGTTATTTTTAGACAAACTCAGTTCCTCACAAAGTTATTACAGATGTCAATAGAAATAACCACCAGCCACTTCTTTGGCATTCTACAGATGTCTGGTTTTCTTACCCTATTCCTTCAAATACTAACTTATCACTGATTTGGTAAAAAGGCTTAAGGCGTGTGAACGGTACGCAGCAATTTTTGGAAGAAATTACTAACAAAGCTAAGGGCCTGCAACTGAAGCTAGCTTTGTCTTTGCCTGCACATGGAGGAAGACAGCTCTCTTCCACACAAAAAAATAACTTCACCTTTTCTTTTCTTGTTCTTCTTTCTCTATTTTATGGGAGGTGACGTATGTTGAAAAGAGATGACAACACCTATTAAGGAGCTTTACAAATTCTGCCATGGCTTCCTGTTTTGCCATGTTTCCAAGGGATGCCCATTCTTTCCTGGGAGAAATAATAAAAAAAAAAAAAAATCCCAGCAAGAGTAAAACATAGTAGAAGAACATATAGCTACCTTCTCAAGTTAGTGGTCAATTCTCAATTCAAAAAACACAAAAGGAACTCAGGTTAAAACTACAGTCACATTTTGATTCATGGTGCACAAGAGACGTGGGACCAAGTGTGTTTATCACATACTAACTACAAAGAACAAAGTTTTTCTTCTTACAATTCACAACACTTTAACCTGAAGACTTCATAGCTACTTTTCCTCCCTGTGCTACAAGGGTTTTTCCTGCCCATCCCACTTTTTATGGTATAACATTTACCAAGAGAATTTGTTAAAGTATTCTAAGCAAGTCTCTAATGCACATCATTAAACCTAACTAGAACTCCACATTATACTTTGAAAATTTCAAAACTCAGATAAACTGGAAAGGAGGCATTTGATGCATTACCCCCCTCTTGCTTCTGTTCTATGTTATGATTATCTTCAACTGGCTATATCTATACAATTGGTCTAAACCACTTCTGTAATATCACAATTCTGATTAGTTAAAGCCCCAAAATCTTAATAGATTTCATGAAGAATTGAAGGATGCTGAGTATTATTGGGTCTAAATAACAATTCTATTCTTATATTTGTCAAGTAACTCAGATGTCAGATGCATGTATCTGAAGAAATCCCCCTTCCAACAACTTATGTGCATTTCCAGACAGTACAATATATTTGTTTTGCTATTGTTGAACCAAGATGATAACTGCATTTCTCCCACTGTCTGTTTGAAGTATAGGCCAATGAAAAAGATAGACTACCTCCTATCATTCCCCAGCACATCAAAGAATCCAACTTCAGGGCAAGTGTCTGGATTGTAGGGTCCCAACAGAACCTGCTTGTGTAGTGCCACAAGTTTAAGTTTTTCTTCGTATGTTGGATGAAAGGCTTTTCCATCTTTTTCTGCCAAAGCGAAGAAAAGAATTTGGAATTAAGATTCATTCATTAAGAGATAAACGTACACTAATATGAAAAAGCCTCAAAGAATAGATAGGGTAACCTATGCCTTAACTATTCTCAATTTTTTGCCCTCTAGAAAATTACTTGCCCCTTAATGACTTGCTAAATACAAGTCATAATTTTGACCAAATAACAGAATTTATCAAATTTCTCCAGAATAGAAACATGCAGCCGTAGTTATTCAACATAATTATAAAGTGTTTTAAATAATATACCCTAGATTGCATCTTCAGCTGGGTAATTACCATATAAATATTTAAGTTATATAGACCAACATTGTATTCATATGGATCTGTAGTTTTCAAATATTTAAGAGGCTCCTTAATGTGGTTTTTTTCACAAGTATGTCTCCCAAGTCCCCTGTAATGGCGTGGAGAGAAGTTTCTGTATAAAGAGCTGAGATCTTAATTTTACATTCCACAGATTTTAACACTGCTCTTTGTGTCTTAACCTGTTCTTTGAGACTTGCTTTATGCCAAGAGTTACAGCAATGAAGACCGCAGAAAGTAAACAGTCACAATTTAAGGGGAAAATCTTGCTTAATTCAATTCCATTACTCCAACTGCTTTGGCAAACGGTGACAGTATTTCACAACTAAGAGGCTAGAGATAACTTATCAAGGCTTAAATTGAATTGGTTTTGGTGCTAGAGGAGAAACAGCATTAAACACATATTTACAATACATTAGAATTAATTTCAACTAAGTCTCCTGATTCTGTATCAAAGCTGCATATATCAACCTCTTGATGCTATCCTAGTCCAATTACATAGAGCACTTATTAGCAAGAAAAATGATGCATGGAAGATTCTTTTCATTTAAAAAAATTGGTCAACTAGAACTATCCCACCACGTTTCACTAACTGTCAAAACAAAGCAAAGAAACACCCATTATTTGTAATTATACTGCTTGCTGAAAAGACTTGTTTTCTGTTACACAAGATAGAATGAATAACCTTTTGTTGTCTTTTTAGAAAGATTAGCATAACGGAGTTGTTAGTGTAGGTAACCACAATAGAAAATTCATGTAAAAGACATGCAGTTAGTCTTGAAGCCAGACATTGAGCACAAAAAAAATAAAAGACACCTATATCCTCTTTTCCCTTCCTAGGAAGAGTCTTAAGTATTCACTGCCCATTTTCCCCTGGTTTGCACGGTCATAACTAACATCTTTTTGGTAAGCGACTGCACTGCCTTCATAAAAGTCAATGCCTTGCCTTAATGAAACAGCTGTTCATATTGGTCATGTGAGGCACCACCTTCCATTTGCTCCACCACCTTAGGGCAACACACTGTTTCTGCAGTGCAGCCAGCTCAGTAATTTCTTTACCTACATCTCAGGCTACGTTTACACTGATGGCGGAAAAAAATCGCTGCCGCCAGATCAATCTTTCAGGATCGACTGAGCGGCCAGTGAGACCCGCTCAATCGATCAGGAAGTCGACTGAGTAAGTCCACCCCCTCAAGTAGCAAAGCGCTGCGTCGACAGGAATGGCTCAGCACAGTGTGAACAGCACGCAGAAGGGAAGCTGAGCAGTTGACGTCAGTTACACAAACTACTCTGCGTAGTTTGTGTAACTCCCGTCGACTGCCACCGAATCGCGGGGTCAGTGTGAACCAGCCCTCAGATCTTTTTCCTCCTCTTCCACTTCCCAAGCCACCCTCTTAAAAACCCTTTTTGTATCCTCCCACTTTCTTCTTCGCTTCTTTCCATATCATCCATTGTATTTGGAACTCAACCCCCTTATGCAACAAGCAGCCACGCACATTTCTCCAAGTGCACGGAATACCTGATAGTAAATAAACCTATTCCCCTATTTTGAGATTGGACTTTCACTTAGTAACCCGGTGTAGTGTCTGACTGAGAATGCAAGCTCTCTGGAGCAGATGATTGGGTATCTCTGCATTATACTGCACTGAGCACACTGATACTGCTAAATAACATGAATATGGGAACTAAACTTAACTCAGACACACTTGTACAACACAGTAAGTATTCAGATATCACAATGGAGGAGGCAGCATAAAAACCTAGATAGATGGATTTCTGCATTGGAGTTAGCTCATTGTTCCTACAGTCTCAAATCAGTTCAGACAGTTACTCTGAAATTGTTCTTAATTAAATACACATAAATGAGAGCCATGGCTCAGATACCACTGTGACAGGCAATACTGAAGGATCCTGGAAAAAACAAAAGATAAATGTTATGTCAGACTATACAGTTTTATTTGTAATTATTCACTAGGTAATTTCTGAAAATAGCTGTTGGTCCATAGATCATTCATGAGCACTTTATTACAATTATTTGAATGTTGAATTAGACAAAGTACATTTAATTTTTAAAAACCGGTTTCCAATGTGAATACTCATGTTGAAAATGTTATTTATAGACAACTATAATCAGAAAATCCAAGCAAATCCAAATGGAGATGACTGTTCTTGTCCGCATGGCACTCTTGTCATGGCCATTTTATCTAGGTTTATATGCAAAATACACTTTCAGACCACTAAACAACATGGGTAAATCCAACAATGGGGAATTGTGTACCTGTAATTCTTCATTGCTGGATGCTATAGCATAGACTGAGTGTGGGGGTTTTTACCACATCGACTAACCCTGCTCAGAACATTAGTATCTGAGCCCAGCTCAGAGCAGGGTTAATAAAGCCTGTTTCTATCCACACTTGAGAATTACAGATCTGCATTTTCCCAATGTAGACAAGCTACCTCTCTGATGACCAAGCTCCAAATCTGAAGTGAAGTTGAAATCTGTATTGACAAAAAAAGTTCCCCCGGGGGAAAGAAATAAAAAGCTTTAAAAAAAAATCAGACAGACAACTTTCCACTGAGAGTAGATCAAGATAAGAGATAGGGGAGGGGAAGAGAAAATATTCAGTGGCTAGTTAATAATATAAATGGGAGTACTTAGCAAATGGTATTCTTCTGATTCAGTCAAGAGAGTGAGTTTTTAGGTTACATCCTAGCTACTTCTTGTTTTAATCATGTGTGCGCTCCAAGCAAACTAACCACCCACCACACTTAGGCCTGGTCTACACTAGAGAGTTTTGTTGACCAAAGTCAGCTTTCATCGACAAAACACTGCTGGTGTACACATTGCAATCATCCTCCCACAGATGCAACTTCCCTGTTTTTTCAACAAAATAAATCCACCTCAACAAGAGGCGTAGAGCTTCTAACGACAAACTTTTAGCAACAAAACGTCTGTGTAGACACTGCACTTGGTTATGTCATGGTAAATGGCCACCAGGAAGTGTCCCACAATAACCATCCTGACTGTTCTGGCCATCACCTTGAACTCTGCTGCCTTCAGCCACCGGACCCTTCCCCTTTAAAGTCCTGGGATTTTTTAATTCCATTTCCTGCTTGATCAGCGTACAGAGCTCACATCGCCTCTTTCTAGCTGACCATGGTGGCTCCTCACAAACACACTCCCACTTGGAGCACACTGGAGCTGCTGGACCTGATTAGCATTTGGGGAGAATCGGCCGTGAAGTCCCAGCTCCACTCTAGCCACAGGAACAATGATACCTATGGCCAGATTTCTCAAGCCAAGTGGAGAAGAGCTATGAGCAGGACACGCTGCAGTGCTGAGCAAAAAAGCAAAGATCTGCAGCAGAGCTACCAGAAGGCCAGGGAGGCATACTGTCGCTCTGATGCAAAGCCAAAGAGCTGACACTTTTATAAGAAGCTGGAAGCCATCTTCAGCAGCGACCCCACTTCCACCCCCAACCATCCAGGGATACCTCTGCAGCACTGGGACCAGTGGACACCATAATCAACCCCGAGGAGGAAGTCATTGACAAGGAGGTGGAGTTGGAGGATGACCTGGAGCCAGGGAACAGTTTGTTTGGTGAGGTGGGAAGCATTTCTTGACTTCAGAAGGTTGCAGCCAGTCCCAGTCCTTCAGCTCTGGCATGCCGGATGCAGGACAGGGGTGCTTATGCTGCTTGTGTACATGAGGTAAGACGGTCTTTTGCTTTTTTGTGTTATAGAGGTGCAGCTTTGTTCCTTCCATTGTTTAAGGAAGCTTTCCCGCACCAATTGGCAATTAGTTGTGCAGGGACCAAAGCGGCACACAGGGAAGCATCCTACTAGCATTCCTGCTTACTCTGAGGAGGGAGATATCGGCTTCTATGTCCACCTGCGGAAAATGGTGGCACAATTTACAATACAACAGCCTCATTTTTGTATTTGCGGCCAATTACTGTTATTTCAAAAAGACTTAATATTTGAAGAATAAGCACTCTATTTGACTCTTGCACACACTGGCTGCACCTCTCATTGATACACTGCATAAGCTGGATAGCAGTCAACATGACACATGCTGTATACTAAAAGACACTTTATTGGGGCTCATTGTCAAAAGAGTACCTCAAGGCCCCCCTGATTCAAATGACCCCCCATTGTGCCCCTCTAACAGCCCTGGCATCAGGCTGCTCAAAGTCACCCACAAGGCAATGCACCTCTGCACTCTAGTCAGGGGCAAACTTTTCACCCTTAGCTTCACAAATATTATGGAGCGCACACCAGGCAGCTATAACCATGGGAATATTTTCCTCATTGAGGTTTAGCCTACAATAAAGGCACTTCCAGCGAGCTTTTAATCTGCCAAATGCACATTCAACAGTCATTCAGCACCTGTTCAACTTGTTATTGAAGCGCTCCTTGCTGCTATTCAGGTTGCCTGTATAAGGCTTCATGAGCCAGGGCATTAAGGGGTAGGCTGGATCTCCCAGGATCGCTATGGGCATTTCAACATCCCCCATTGGAATCTTTTGGTCTGGAAAGAGTCCCTGCTTGCAGCTTTCTTTATAGGCCAGTGTTCCTGAAGATGCACCTTCCCTGACCAACCTGCGTTGATGCTGGTGAAACACCCAAGGTGATCCATAAGCGCCTGCAGTACCATAAAGAAGTACCCCTTTCTGTTTATGTACTCTGTCGCAAGATGGTCTGGGGCTAAAACTGGGATACGAGTACCATCTATTGCCCCATGACAGTTAGGGAATCCCATTGCTGCAAAACCATCCACTATTTCATGAACATTGCCCAGAGTGACAGTCCTTCGTAGCAAAATGCAATTAATGGCTGTGCACACTTGTGAAAACACAACACCAACGGTGGACTCCCTGACTCCAAACTGATTAGCGACCAACGGGTAGCAGTCTGGATGGAGTTCCTAGCTTCAACATGGTGATCTCACCACGTGCTTCTCCACTGAGAGGGCGGTTCTCATTCTGGTGTCTTTGAACTGCAGGGCAGTGGCAAGCTCCACATAGAGTTCTTTGAAGGTTGCTTTGCGCATCATCTGGAAGTTTTGCAGCCACTGCTCATCATCCCAAACCTGCATAACGATGTGATCCAACAACTCAGTGCTTGTCTCACGCACCCAAAAGCAGTGGCTCACCATGTGCAGATGCTCCGTGAATGCAAACAGTAATGCGGTGATGTTCATTTGCATGGCACAACAGGTCAGGCGCCTTGGATTCCAGTTCTGTTTGGGCGGTCTTTTCAGATAGAGATGGCAGGGGCTCAGGAAATACGGGCTGTTGAAAAATGCCACGAAACACAGAAACCCACGGAATAACGGGACGGAAATCAATGCATCATGAGATGTAGAGCCCGCACTCATGATGCGCTGTGGCCCAAAGGCCTTCTCACAACTCCTAGTGGCACAAAGTGGTGAGTTGCACAGTAGGATAGCTACCTACAGTGCACTACTCTTAATGTCAAGGCGAAAGCACCACGTTTGGATGCGCTTCAGCAATACAGTGAGTGCTATACGTACTGGCACAAGCGCTGTACTTACAGCACCTTTTGATCACCTTTGAAACTTGCACTGAAAAAGCTTCTAGTGTAGACAAACTTTAGGCTACACTACCACTTATGTTGGTCTAACTTATGTTGCTCAGGGGTGTGAATATTTCATCTCCTGAACAACGTAAGTTACACTGACATAAGCAGTAGTGTGCATAGCTTATGCCGCTTGCGGGGGTGATCTTTTTATGCCGATAGGAGAGCTCTCTTCCACCAGCATAAAGCGTCTTCACCAGATGCGCTACAGCGACACCGCAGCAGCACTGTACGTGTAGACATGCCCTTAGAAACCTTAGAAGTTAAACTGTATCAGATGATGAGCAGCTGAAACTGTCTGCACCAGAGCACATGGAAAGACCTACATTAGTCTGAGTCTTGCCAAACAGGAAAGAGTGCCAGGCTCTTCAAGCATCCATGAGTCACAAGCTTCTGACAGCCCTGAATATAACATCTCTGCATGGTAAAAGTAGACTTTAGTTTCAATATATTTAGTGCTTGTGAATGGTTCCAGACCAACACTGGACAGTGTGTTCCCCTATTTTTCCAGAGGATGTACACAGCAAACTCCACTGCCTAGAAAACTTGTCAATTTCTCTGCTCTAGCTGAGCAGTGAAATTGACAATTATGACAGCCCCAGATTTCACCAGTTACCCTCTTTTCTGGTATCTCTCTCAGCCCTTCCGCCTCTCAAATCTATGGCAAAAACTTTGGCACGGCGCTTTATATTCCCCAGCACTGGCATGCCGCTCAAAGCCTCCTAGCTTTGGCCAACATCACCTCTATCCCAGGTACATACTTTAGTTGTGCACCCCTGATGTAAAGGTGGTACCCCTACCCACACTAAATCTGACATCTGTCATATCACAGCCTTATATACTCAGCCCTTCTTCCAACATATGGCGCACATTAGTCTGTAAATATAAAATCCCGTGGAAAATGGAGTGTTGGGGTACTTATTAAAATTTTCAGAAGTTAGGAGGTACGTGCCACTTAAAAGGTTGAGAAACACTGCACTACAGAACACTCAATGAATTGCCCATTGAGTCAGCTCTTCAAACAGATTAGTCTAGGCTAAAATTAAAGACTGGCTTATTTACAATGCATTTAAGACTGTTAATTAGACTGCAAGTAAGACAAAGAGAAAGATTAAACCATTCCAATGGGCTAGAAATGGAAAGCTGCTAAAGATGCAATATACGCAATAACTGTACCCTTATAATCAGTCACAAAATTTGATTTACTGTTTCATTATTGTCAAGCAATATCTAAAATGAAATATATGCTGATAAATTAAGACTCAAGAAAGAATGCAATGAAACATACTTAAAGAAAGGAGTATTAACGTACTGTTTATACAAGGCCAAATATCAGAACTGACTATTGCTTTCTAACTTTATATATTGAAAATTCTTCATGGAGAAAACAGCACAATACACTCATAACACACTCTCTGATGCCTATTCAATTACTGCATCAGTTCTAAGGGAAGGAATCCCATGGGACAAAGTTAATTCTGAGTTGTTAGAACAGCCTGAAAAATATGTTTTTCATTAGGTGTTTTAGAAGTGTCAAAGCAAAACATTACAAGAAATTATTTAAAACCTAATCACTGTCTAGTTTATGTGCAGTTCTTAACACACACCCTTACAGAATATGTTCAGAAAGCAAGAAAAGTAGAAATAAAATCCCACTTAGGGAAAGTCACTCAAGCAAGTCCTTACACTCAGAGGTGATCGGTAAGGCCTACCGCCATTCCATTCACATCTGGAGATCTCTTTATAACTTTTCAAATTCCAGAGAACGAGAATGTACCCACAAAACTCATTGGAGGGACAATTCAGCCATTTCTAGGAAACAATCACTATATGCCAAGCAACTGAAGAGACCAGGTCTTTCTTCCTGTTCTGAAGCCTCTGTGTGGGTTTGAAGACCGAGATACAACTTCTTCAGTATGATTCGAAGAATAGCAGCTGTGGTCAGATGAAATTCAGAAACAGATTTCGGCCACCTCTACATCATGGGTGCTACAGTAGCACAACAGCAGCACTGCAGCTGTAACGCCCATAGCGTAGATGATTCCTACAGTGACAGAAGCGGTTTCTCACACCCAAACAATGTAGTTAGGTTGATCAAATTAAGTGCAGCCCAGGCCTTTGGATACCACTATCTTCCTGATAGTAAAACGACTACTGTTTCTTTATGCATAGATGGTGCTGCACAGCTGATCATTTCCAGATCAGTCTGAGAGGAACAGACTGGTGCATACTGAAGGTTGGGGGAAAAAGAAGGACATTTCAGGCAGAGAGATTTCCGTCTCATAAGGTCAGGTCTACATTAGAAAAAGATTTGCTGGTATAGCTACATTGGCAAACCCTCCTAGTATAGGCACAGCTTACACTGGCAAAAAAGAGCATTTGCCAATACAGCTTAAATCTGTGCTTTTCTGATGTAGCTTATATAAGTGGTTCCCAAACTTTTTTTTTCCACCAAGGACTCTTGGCATCTGACTAAACATCCTGGACCCCTTTAATTTCTTATACATAAATTTCATGTTATTATTCTATTAGTTAAATGTATTATGACACGTGTATTCACCCAGAGTGGAGTTTAGTGGTCTCAGGACTCAGTGCATGAGGGGTCATGTAATACACAGGATGCCATTTTGAGAATAAAATGGCATCTTCCTTGCAGCGAAAGTGTCAGAATGCCATTCCAACATGTTCTGGCCCTGGCTCAAGGGACAGACCTCCACATAACCACAATGGACCAACAGAGAACTAGGAATCCAATTTAGGGAACCAATAGCTTACAGCAGTTCAGTGAGTGAAATAACAAGCTATACCGGCAGAAGCACTTTAATGCTAGTATAACTGTGTCCATGCTAGGGCTTTTGCCAGTATAGAGGGGTCTCAAAAAGCTCAGACTCCTAACTGACATTGCTATATAGACAAAGGTTTCCAGTGTAGACCTGGCTTACAAATATGGAATAGTCTCCTAACGAAACTGATGGAAGCACCAACACTGGAATTATTTTAAACTAGATTGGACAAAGCAGTAGTATAGCAGGGAACAACTCTGCCAGTAACAGGGGAGATGGAAAAAGGGATTATATTTAGTCCATCTCTAATTTCTCTTTTTGGTAAAGAGTAAGCAAAAACGCCTTTAAAATTTTATGCCTCATCACTCAATGTAATTACATACTATCACATCACAAATAAAGGTTCAGTTTTTTGATATCTATAAACACACAACAATGAAAAATCTTGGCCATCATGGTGATAAGTTATCCAACCGGTACATCTGCATTGCAGCTCGGAAGTGTAGTTCCCAGCTCAGATAAACTAAGGTCTGGTCTACACTACAGACCTATAATCAGTATAACTACATTGAGCGACATAGTTATACTGATATAACCTGTCTTCGCCTCTCGGGGAGATAGACTAAGTATGTTGATGGGACAGCTCTCTCCCATCGGCTTAGAGCATCTTCATTAAAGTGCTACAGCACTGCAGCTGCACCAGTGCAGCTTTTTAAGTGTAGACTTGCTCTAACACTAGTTCTGATTGAGCTAATGCTCTAAAAACAGCAGTATGATCGTGGCAACATGGGCGGCAGTTTTGGCTAGCCACCCAAGTACATCGTGTGTGAGATCCTAGGTATGTAACTGAGATAGCTAACCAAACTGCCACCCATTCTGCTGCAATCACACTTCTATTTCTAGCACACTAATGTGATCAGAGCTAGCACAAGTAAGTCTGCTTGAGCTGGAAATTACACCTTCCAGTTGCAGTTTAGATATACCCTAGAGTGTTTTGATCAAAACTAAGTTTTATAGAAAGAAGAATCAAAGACTGCAGGGATAGCTAGTCATGTACTAGACATGTATATTGAGGAACAACACTTGAATAAGTTATTTCCTATTCTCTAGTATTGCTTATTCTTTGGCCTCCTATGGCAACGTCCCTTGTGTTCTAACCTATGCTCTTTCCATGCCAATATCTGTACCAGTGCCAGTGAGAGTACCAATTCACAACTCAAACTCAAAAAAGATGAGTCCTACAAAAAAGTGGCAACTAGGTCAAATTACAAAGGATGAATATAAGCAAATAACATGAGTATGTAGGGACAAAATTAGAAAAGCCAAGGCACAAAACAAGATTAAACTAGCTACAGATGAAGGATAACAAGAAAACATTCTACAAATATATCGAAAACCAAAGGGAGACCATGGACAGGGTAGGCCCATTATTCAATGAGGAGGTAAAACAATAACAGAAAATGTGGAAATGGCAGAAGTGCTAAATGACTTTTGTTTCCAGTGTTCACCAAAGAGGTCAGTTGCGACTGAATGTCTAACATAGTGAATGCCAGTGAAAAAGAGTTAGGCTAGGAGACGAAAAATAGTGAAAGAACAAGTTAAAAATGTCTTTGAGAAGTTAGGTGTCTTCAAGTCACCAGGGTCTGATGAAATACATCCTAGGGCCTTGTCTACACTAGCACTAGCCAGCAAAATTTGTCACTCGGGGTGTGAAAAAACACACCCTTGAGCAACATAAGTTTTTCCAGGATAAATGCTTGTGTGGACAATGCTATGTTGGTGGGAGACATGGCTTCATAAGTGCTCTGACAGCAGCACAGCTGTGCCACTGTAAGTTAAGTGTAGACTAGACCTAGAATAGTCAAGGAGCTGTCTGAGGAGATATGAGCCACTGACAATTACCCTTGAAAAGTCATGGAAGATGGGAGAGATTCCAGAGGCCTGGAAAAGGAAAAAAATAATGCCAATCTATAAATAGGGGAATAAGGACAACCCAGGGAATCACAAAGCAGACACTTTAACTTCTGTACCAAGAAAGATAATGGAGCAAATAATTAAGCAATCAATTTGCAAACACCTAGAAGATAATAAGGTGGTAAGTAACCATCAGCATTTATCTGTCAAAAACACATCAAACCAACCTGAAAGCTTTCTTTGACAGGGTAACAAGCCTTGTGGATGGGGGGAAATAGTATATGCGGTATATTTTTACTTTAGCATGGCTATTGTTACTATCTCACATGACCTTCTCATAAACAAAGTAAAGAAATACAACCTAGAAGGAGTTACTATAAGGTGGGTGCATAACTGGTTGGAAAACTTAACATTGACTAGTTATCAATGGTTCACAGTCCACTTAGAAGGGCATATTGAGTGGAGTGCCACAGGGATCAGTTCTGGCTCTTGTTCTGTTCAATATCTTCATCGAGGATTTAGATAATGGCAGAGAGATCACACAAAGTTTGCAGACGATACCAACCTGGCAGGGATCGCAAGTGCTTTGGAGGATAGGATTAAAATTCAAAATGATCTGGATAAACTGGAGAAATGGTATGAAGTAAATAAGATAAAATTCAATAAGGACAAAGGCAAAGTACTCCAGTTAGGAAGGAACAATCAGTTGCACACATACAAAATGGGAAATGGACAACCTAGGAAGGAGTACTGCAGAAAGGGGTCTGGGGGTCATAGAGGATCAAAAACTAAATATGACTCAACAGTGTAACACTGTTGCCAAAAGAAACAAAACAAAAACAAAAACAAAAAAACCATCATTCTGGGATGCATTAGCAGGAGTGTTATACACAAGACACGAGAAATAATTCTTCCACTCTATTCCACACTGATTAGGCCTCAATTGGAGTACTGTGTCCAGTTCTGAGTGCCACATTTCAGGAAAGATGTGGACAAATTGGAGAAAGTCCAGAGAAGAGCAACAAAAATGATTCAAGGTCTAGAAACATGACCTATGAGGGAAGATTGAAAAATTGGGTTTGTTTAGTTTGGAGAAGAGAAGACTGAGGGGGGACATAATGGTTTTCAAGTACATAAAAGGTTGTTACATGGAGGAGAAAATTGTTCTCCTTAACCTCTGAGGATAGGACAAAAGCAAGGGGCTTAAATTGCAGGAAAGGAAGTTTAGATTGGACATTAGGAAAAACTTCCTAACTGTCAGGGTAGCTAAGCATTGGAATAAATTGCCTATGGAGGTTGTGGAATCTCCATCACTGGAGATTTTTAAGAGCAGGTTAGCCAACAACCTGTCAGAGATGATCTAGATAATGTTTGGTCCTGCCATAAGTGCAGGGAACTGGACTAGATGACCTCCTGAGGTCCCTTCCAGTCCTATAATTCTATCACACAAATTTGCTCTTACCTGCTTGTGTATTTTGTGTTGGGAGAGTGGACAGTAAGCATGATGGGCTGCAACGTTTTATCATCAAATAAGTCTTCAGAGAAGGAAGGAGTTTTTTCCTAAGAGTTCAGCATTCATGAAAACTGCTAGACTAACAGCCAAAGTTTTCTTTCCATCAGAGCATAGCTTTTAGAGAGGGATCACAAGCAACACAGACTTCTTAACATTAGCCTTCCAGCATTCCTCAATCCTAATCTGGAGCAAGAGCTTGTCTGGGATGGAAGGATTTGGTCCTTTTTTTGTGCATTCACTCTTTAGCCTCTCTTCCGAGAGGACCCATAAACAGTGCCACTGTGGAAATGTTTTTACAATGTTGATATCTAAGCCATTGGGAACAGGAATGAGACCAATATATTTCAGACATTCCATTGTCATCAGCCTACTTCAGTGGTTCCTAACCTGTGACCTGCGGGCTGAAAGTGGCCCGCAGGGTCTTTCAAAGTGGCCTGCTGCTCCCCTCCCACAGGCTGCAGAAGGGAGCGGCTGCCTAAAGACCCAGGTGGAGCACATTGCCACAGGGCTACAAGACCAGTGCAGGCTCCTTGCTGCAGCTAAGGGGACAAGAGATCAGAGACTGGTAGCCCTTCGGGGTTGTAAAAATTGTATCTGTGGCCCTTGAGCCAAAAAGGTTGGGAATCACTGGCCTATTTCATATGTGACTCAATGACCTGAACATGAGTCTCTGTAGCTAATTACTAATATGCTAGGTGACAAATGTTCAGATTGCTACATTATGGTGAATGTTTCGCAAATAAAAAGGAAAAAGGGTGTAGCAGTGACTGGAAGGGAATATTTTGACTTAGAAGGAAAGGCATCAGGAATGGTGGGAGGGAGATAGGGAACCTCGGGACATGAAATTCATCTCTATATCTAGACAGATTAAAAAGACTTAGTTTTTTTTAAAGAAAAAATAATATCCCACACTACAGATTAAATAATCAACGCTGGTTGAAAAGAACACATGATTTAAGACTGAATCAAGTTTAGCCCTCACAAAACAGCTTTTATAAGGCCAAAAGAAACTTTTAAAATATTGAAAGTTCAAACATTGCAGTACGAAAAACCGGAAACTAATTAAACACAAATAGGATACTGGATTCATTGATTTTCCATTGTCCAAACTGAGAAAGATACACAGTACCTATAGAGCTTAAGTGACTTCTCCCCCCACCCCAAGTTTTCACTTTTAGGAAAGTAGGCCATTAGTAGTAACACAGGGTGGATACAAATAGATCTTTTTTGTGTCAAAAAACTGTTTTTATTTTGTTGTTTAATTATAGGTTGTTGGTTTTTTTTTAAATAATCCTGTTTAAAATGAAATCTGAATTTAATGCAAAATCTGTTAAGGCATCAATGTATTATAATCTCTTAAAATATTTCAATAAAAAATATATATCCTGAATCCATGAGCCTCTATCAAAAATTGAGAAATGCTGCTTGCTTTTCTATGCAAAGAATGGGGATCTAACTTCTGAGGTCAAGCTTTATAAATATGGCACGATTGGTTATGTACTATATAAAGGGCTTGTTACGTTTAATAAAATGTATATGCTTTTTTCTGTGTTTAATTAAATTAGTTACCATCCTAATGCAACTTGACACAAATCATGAGCAAAATGTAGTAAATCATCATTCACCATTTTATAACATACTAAAAAATGTACAATTAATAAGAATTTGAAAATATTAAACTATATAACTGCTTAAATAAATGTATTTACGTATAGTGTACCATCCCAAGTAGCCAAAAGACACACCAAATCTAGTGTAAAGTTTCTATTTAGTTTTAACCATTAAAGCATGTTGATTTACATCAACAAATGAGAATGCACCTTTCTTCAGAAAATAACCGAAGTACAAATGGAAAAGTTGATTGAAATAGATTATTTAAATTGATGCTTTCCATTTGGTGATTTAGAAACACGTGAGCTTGTTCACAATATATGATTTTTAAGTTTAAATAACTAGGGAGGAAAAGAGTAATAAAACTACAGTCAAGAATGAAAGGCAAAGATAGTTATAAGGTACCTTCCCTACACAAGTTTCAAAGTAGTTTAAAAAGTGCTTATTAAGACACACAAGAATCCTATTAAGTATCATACCTATTTTAATAGGTGCAAACAAGGCAGAGATTACATGACTTGCCCAAGATGACACAGCATGACAATGGCAAACTCAGGAATAGAACCCAGGAGTCCTGATTCCCAATTCATGCAAACTTATTAGATAAACTTTCTGCCTTATATTTTAAAGAATTAAAAAAATGCCTGTACTTGTTGTAATTTTAATATGAACAAGAAAAATACTCTGCACAATTACGTCTTCTTCCCCAGGTCAGTCTGAGGGTATGTTCTACGCTTAAAATGCTACAGTGGCACAGCTGCAGCAGTGCTTTAGTGCAGAAATTACCTACACAGATGGGAGGAGTTTACTCATTGCTGCAAGTACCTAGCACTGTCTACAAGTGGGGTTAGGTCAACATAGCTACATCTCTGAGAGCGTGGATTTTTCACATCCTAAGAGACATATCATGCTAATGTAAGTTCCCAGTGTAGATCAGCCTTAAGGCAATCCAAGGCCCAGAACACAAGCAGCATGAGTGCTAAAGCTCCAGGATGAAAACTATATTCAACTTCATTTCTCTGGCATAATGGAACTTCTATAATAAGGTTAAAGCTTATCTGTCCAGGAGACAGAGCTTTCTTGGGGGCGAGTATGAAACCATGAACTCACACAGGAACTAAGGACCGCCACAAACTTCACCACCACTTCTCCCTATGTGCAAGGAGTACTCTGACCTTGTCTTTTCTAACATATAGTAAGATATTATTTAAAAACCCAAAACAAAACACACTACTGCACACACTTAGTCCCCTAGGGAGAGGATGAGAGAATAAACATGCAACAGAGGTTCGTCACATGGTTTAATGCACTATTGGAAGGCGCTCAGATAATCTAGTGATAAGCATGGTAAAAGAATGAAATTCTCTCCCAGGAACAGCACAAGACAGAACCTCCCCCTTTGGGTGCAATAAAGGTGGCAACAGGGATCTCTTCTCCCTCCTCCAGAGGGGCAGAACAGGTTGCTCAGTACTTACCCAAGCAGATAAACTATGGCTGGGCTACACAGTTGTCTCCTGGGACAATGTTCACAGGACTCCCAGAGTAATGAGCCTTTGAGTTAACATCCCTTTGAGATGCATGGGGCAGCTCATAGTTCTCAGAGTAACTGGGTGGCTGTCTGCAAACTCAAGCAGCCCTCAATGCATTGGGGATGCTCAGTCCACCTTTTCAAGGTTTTCTTTGTACTATGCAGATGAGAAAAAGTGAAAACTCAAATTCCAATACAAATGCATGACTCCAGGCATTGGAACCATAAGTATGAGCCTACAGTCCCTGTAACCTTAATCCAGTCCTGCTCCTTCCCCTAATACACAGAAAATTTTACTGCTACAATTGAATATTGGACATGAAACCAAAAAAATCCAAAGTATAAAAATCAAAGATATTTTCACTGTTTGAAATTCTGAGGTAAAACCCGCTTGTTGCGATCCTTGTTAATGTACCTTTACTACTACACTCTCACTTGCTTGTCTAACAATATCTGTTATAATATTTACAGTGGTAACCCGGTGGGGATGGTGGTGGGGTTTACCAGGGAACATTACACAGATGCTATTGCTGGTAATTTTCTTTTAAATCCCGAGCAGTCAGGCAGCTGGCCGTGGCTGGCCCTAGAAGCTGGCCGCCTGCCGCTCCGCGGAGTCTCCGTGCCCCACCGACACGGCCCCTGTCCGCAGCAGGAGGGCCGCGTGCTCAGGAGGGGCCCGTCCGTGGTTCTGGGTCAAGTCACAAGCAAAGGCTCCCAAACAAGACGAGGGGCCGCGGCTCCTCTCGCCCCAGCCAGGACCCGGGCGGCCTCCTGCACCATGCCCGGGAGGCTTCAGGGCACGCGGGAGGGTCAGTTCGCCGCTCCCTGGGGGCGAGCAAGGCCAGAGACCCCCGGTGGGGGGGAAGGGGCAGCGCGGGCAGTCGGGGTGGGACAGGCCAGGACCGGGGGTGGAAGTGGCAGGGGCCCAGGATCCCGCTCCCTGGGTGCGGGGCCCCGGCCGGGAGGCGCGGTCGGTCTGTCTGTCTGTGTCGGTCTGTCTGTGGGGGGGCGGGGCAGTCACCTTTGAAGAAGCGCAGCGCCAGGCCGTACAGCTCCTCCAGGCCGAACCCCCAGCGCCGCTCCGGGCTCAGCGCTGCCGCCGCCGCCTCCTCCGCGTCCCCTTCGGCCTCCTCCTGGGGCCCGGAGCCCGGGCAGCTCTGCCCCGCCCTGCTCAGCCCTCGGCGATCCGGCTGCCCCGGCCCCGCGTCCCCGGGCCGCTCCTCGGAGTCGGGGCTCAGGGTCAGCCCGTCAATGGAGACCTCGAGTCGCTCCGAGCTCAGCGCCGCCACCGCCGCCGCCGCCATCCTCGGCTCCCTCCCTCCCTCCGGCTGGGCCGGCCACGTCCCGACTTCCGGCCCCCTCCGACCCGGAACTTCCGGCAGCAGCGCGCAGCTCCACGGGCCCCGCCCCCTGCCTGCTCCCCCTCCCCACCGCCCGCAGGGCCCCGCCCCCTGCTCCCTTCCCCCGCCCGCAAGGCCCCGCCCCCTGCTCTCCTCGGCGGCTGCTCCCAGTGCCCCTCCCCCTGCTGGCCCTAGCGCGCCCCGCCCCCTGCCCTTCCCAGTGCCTCTCCCCTTCCCGCTCCCCACTTACTGCTCATCACCTGCCCTAGCCACGCATGCCAGTGCCTTCTCGCCCGGCCCGGCCCGGCCCGGCCCTTCTTTACTAGCCTCCCCTTCCTCCCCTCCACTGCTCCCTTCTCCCCGGGCCCAGCTGCTTCCTGCTCGGCCGCCCCTTGTTGGCAGAACTTGGCACTTACCCACCTACCCCCGGCTTGCACCAGACGCTAACAGTCCGGTTACCTCCGCCCCCCACTGACTTCCTAGGGGGAGACTTTCAAGGCCGGGGCGGGGGTTGCGGAGCAGGCGGCGCTGGGGGAAGGCGGCCCCCGTCCGTCTCCTCTCTGGGCCCGGGGCATGGTGCCCGCCCACCACCCCTAGTTTGCAAATAGGTGCCTGCGGCGGGAGGGGCTCAGCTCAGCTCAGCTCCGCTCACTGAGCGCCGAGCCTGGGCGGCCGCGGAGCTCGCCGGGCGCTGCTTTCCTCCCTCCCGCCCCGCTGCCGCCTGACCGGCGGGAGGCACCGAGCCGCTCGGCCGCTGCCGCAGGAACGGTGCCGGACGCGCATGACTGCCCCGGCAAACAGGTCACCGCGGCCGGGCGCAGAGCATGGCCCGCTCCCCGACCCCAGCGGAGCCCCGCCACGCCTAGCGCCGCTCCCAGTGGTGCGCAGCCCCGCCCGGGGCCCCTGTAGCGGCCCTGCAGCTCTCAGGAGATCCCCTGCTCTCTGACCCTGCCCTCAGCAGCGGGCACCGGCCTGGACTGCTGCCACAGGCTCAGGAGTTGTGTGGCGGGACCTTCCTTGTTTGCAGCCAAGTTTCCCAACCCTTAGGTTAATCCCTTCAGTCATTTCTCCCTTCCGGGGCCGTCTCACTTCTTCCTTCTGTCCCCTCCCTCCCGGGGTCTGTCTCACGCCCTTCCTCTGTCCCCCAGTTCCAAGACTAAGCAACTTTCTCCCTGCAGGAAGGTGTGAATCTGAAATCGGCCCAGTTTGGGATGAACACTTAACTGCCCTCTGGGTATTCCTCCCTCAAACACACGCGCGCGCCACAGACATCTCACCAATACACACACACCACAGAGATATATCCGTTCCCCAGACTCCACACATACATACAAACAACTGACATGCACACCCTCATATGCTTCACAAACATACACAAATCACATATTCTCCACACATATACAAGCCTTCTAATTACATTCATACAAATGCACATGCCACAGGCACTCCAATCCTACACACACACACACCATCTCCAAATGAGTATAGTTTTGTAATCTATCCATAAGCTTGGCCTAATTCACCTTTTTTTTTTTTTTTGTAATATCAGTGGCTAATATCAACGTTTATTCTTAAACATTTTTTATTTATCAATTTAAATTTTCATAGTTGTGGGAAATTGGGGGAGGTCAGATGAGGAGGACAGACAATCATTTAATGACAGTATATGCTGAGATTCAAAAAGTTAAAGTTTTATAACCATTAAAATACAAACTGTCATCATCACATGTGAAAATATAAAAAGTTTCAGTACAAAACAAATATACAATATCCTTAACTCAAACTCTAATAAGTTTTCTATCCACATTTTTCTTACTTTGGTGATCAGTAAATTTTTATTTTTAATTTTTTTATTTTATTGATGAAATATTTTTCATCAGTTGTTGATTTCACAGTACATACACATTTTCCAACATTTACTGATAAAAATCTAATTTTTTCAAGCCTACCCATCCATTTGCTTACATTACTTTTCCAGAAATGCATTAAGTATGCCTGCATTACAATGCCTGCTGTGCCCCCATTGGGCAGGCTCCTTGTCATCTCCTCTCAGCCTCACCAGGAGGTGAGTCCCAGAGGAGGGGCCAGTGGGCTGGAGGGTGGAGCGTGAAGGACAGACAGAGGGAAGAGAAGAGGCGGGGGTGCCACAGGGGAAGAGGCAGAGCAGAGGCGGGGTGGGGGTGTCGTTTTCAACAATTAAAAAGTTGGCAACCCTATGCTCCCCTCCTTACCCCCTCCCTCTGTGTGAGACATTCACAACTCCCCTTTCCAATGGTTCCAAGTGGCAACAAAACATTTGTTCCCCATCAAAATGCATAGACCCCACCACTACCACCCAACATGACCCAAGGTCATCCCTATTTTCAGTGAATGACACCCACCTCCAATGCTTTGGGGCAATGTGCCACCTTGATGCCTCTGTAATGGATATGGAGAAATGCCCTTCAGGATAAGGGTATGCACCCTTTGTGTCTGCACAGCACCTGGTGTATTGTTAGCATTTAACAAGTTATAATAACTGTAACTGGTGCCTAAACTACAAAGGCATTTTGAAAATCCCACTAGATGCCTACTTACATCTTTAAGCACCTAAATACCTTTGCAAATTTGGCCCTTATGAGCCTAAATTCCATTTTCAAAAGCACTTAAGGCTCACTAAAAGTCAGTAGGATTCAGGCTCCTAAGTACCTAAGTCTATTTTGAAGATGAGATTTGGCTTGTAAATCATTTAGGTTACCCTACATCCTTTTTTAAATTGTAGCCAGTCTTTCATTGTCAGTTGGTAACTGCTGCTGATACCCAGAACAATGCGGATCACAACAGTGTTTGGAACAGTTACTGCAGAGTACTGTGCACATAGTTCTTGATTGTTTTATACATGAGGGATGATTGCTCAAAAGTTTCATGGAAAAGATAAAAACCCATTTTCTCCTGCCTTGGGGTTGTGCTCTATGTTTAAGCAAGTGTCTGCTATTGACTCTTCTTTCTCATGTTTCAGGAAATACATGCTTCAGTTCAAATCTCGCATATGTAACCCTGAGCTTCCTAATGTGGGGACCCAGGGGAGGAAATGAGCCAGAGAAAGCAAGAATGCAAGTGCAATTGTTTTCCTCAATAGTAATATCTACTATTAACTCAGTCTCTTGTGACTCAGCAAAACACCATCCGCAATAACACTGCTATTGTCTGTTGTTCACAGGGAAGGAGTCAGATAATACAATCTTATATAGCTCTATGGACAAGGAAGAAGTTTATTTCTAATTTGTGCAGTCTATGTAGTACATGTCACATGACTTCAGGAAATTAATACATCATTTCATTGTCACATGCTCTTGGTCACATTTCTCTTTGACTCATCCATGACCATAGGAAAAAGTGCAAGCCTTGAAATATCAAGATCTGATGTTTAATTAGATCAAAAACAAGAAACAGTACTTTAAACTTTGTGTAGTTTACTGCTGGAGCATGTAACTATGAGTTAGGGCTCCTGGGTTTTTTGCTTCAGTTTGCCACTGACTTGCTAGATAACTTTGTGCAAGTCAGTTAACTTATCTGTGTCTAAAATTACCCTTCTATAAATTGGAGATAATGAAACTTACTTCCCACCTGCACAGAAATGTTTAATTAATTAATGTTTGCAAAGTGCTTCAAAGAAGTACAAAGTATTCATTTAAGGTGTTTATTTATTATTAAACATATCCAGTTAGCATTTCTAGGTCCTCAAGATCCAGCTTGAAATAGTGAATGCTACATGGGGGATTGTCTGTTATAAATGTTTACAACATTGGGAGGAATTTGAGGCAGATAATGTTTCAGCTGAGTTTTTAAAAGGTTTGTTAAAGTTCTGTCATCCAGACTTTGAAGTTCTAAATACCATGAACTGTAAATCTGTGCTCTCTCTTCTATTGAACTAATGGTGGGACAGATTACTTTAGTTGCAAGTACAGATGGCAAATGTATACACTGTGCTTTACAAGTTTGAAATTTCATCATCAGATCCAGCTTCTCTTGTTGATTTATGTTAGTTCAGCTATACAATAAAGTGTAATAAAAAACTCTATTTTTCAGATTTTTGATCTGCCACATTTTGTGCTTGATTTACAGTGTTTCTTTATTGTGTTTCATAAATATTTTATTATGCAGCAGCTACATTATGCAGCAGCTTACAATCTTTAGCAAGATTAAGCAAAGTGTCTGGTTTAAGAAATTTTATTCCTTATTATAAAACACATCTTCACTGTAAGAGGAACTGAATTTTTGACTGGTCCTGTCAGGCTTGCCATGTTTCACTCATACGGAAGGAAATACTTATTTGCAATTTTAGATACATTTGTTTTCTTGCTCATTTTGGCCTTGTCTACATTAAGAAAAGAAGTTGTGTTCTTACCTAGTGAGGACAAAGCAGTTTGTAGTTTTCACAAATTGGGAGGTCAAGGTAAAGACTATGAGAGAGTCTAGAATTTACCTTGAGTTGCCACCTCATTAAAAATACAAACTACCTTCTCTTCAATAGGATTTTATCTTGGGTTAGCTGATATGAGGGAAGGAACCTTTTTTCCTAGTGAAGATGCACCCTCTGTGTCTGCTTTATGCAAGTTTTAGTAGCCCTCATTCTGTGGTCTGTGAACCTCCATTATTTACTAAGTGTTTATTGGTCACATTGTTAACTCCCCTTTGTTTCAAGCTGCTAAATTACATTAAAAGTGCATCTGGGAATTATTAATGTTACACTTCCATGTGAGCAACTGCTTTAGGTGCCACAGAGATGTTATGCAATTACAACTGTATGACTAGGTGATCTGCCCAAATATAAAGAGAAGAAGAAATGTCCATGCAATATGGTATTAAGCTGCAGGTTCACATTATGAAAGAGTTTAGGAAGATACTGGCAATAGAAAATTGGGAGAATATCCTCCAAAGTTGAATTTTGAAGTTGTGGACATGAACATTTTATTGCTAAAAAGCAAATCCTAATAGTTACATTACACTCATTCAGTCAGGGAATAGAAACCTGTCCTAAGACCTATGTATCCAGTCAGTCATAGCTAAAACAACTCAAATTTCATATATCAAACACTTACAATTAATAAATGTTTGCCATAATTATTTGACAAATAATTCCAAAGAGTTTATATATTTGAGGAAATGATTAGCAGTTGGTAGCCAATTCACAAATAGGATAAAGAGACTACATCCACCAAGTACATTATGCACTCAGCTCTAGTAATTATTGATCCTGGCGGGGAAAAAAATGCAGAAGAGATTAGAGTCCCTTAGAGGTCTGGAGGCAAAAGCAGAGGCATCAATAGACAACAACAGTCCTGGAAAATCTAATCCTATCCCCTCCTCAAAGCAGGACCAACCGCAACTAAATCATCCCAGCCACGGATTTGTCCAGCTAGACCTTAGAAACCTCTAAGGATGGAGATTCCACTATCCCCCTAGGTAACCCATTCCAGTGCTTCACCACCCTCCTAGTGAAAACATTTTTCCTAATACCAATCTAGACCTCTCCCACTGCAACTTGAGACCATTGCTCCTAGTTCTGTCATCTACTACCATTGAGAACAGCCTAGCTCCATCCTCCCTGGAACCCCCTTTCAGGTAGTTAAAGGCTGCTATCAAATCCACCCTCATTCTTCTCTTCTGCAGACTAAACAAGCCTAGTTCCCTCAGCCTCTCCTCATAAGTCATGTGCTCCAGCCCCCTAATCATTTTTGTTGTCCTCTACTGGACTCTCTCCAATTTGTCCACATCCTTTCTGTAGTAGGGGGCCCAAAACTGGTCACAATACTTCAAATGTGGCCTCACCAATGCCGAATAAATGGGAATAATCACTTCCTTCAATCTGCTGGCAATGCTCCTAGTAATGCAGCCCAAAATACCATTAGCCTTCTTGGCAATAAGGGCACACTGTTAACTCATATTCAGCTTCTTGTCCACTGTAATCCTCAGGTCCTTTTCTGCAAAACTGCTGCCTAGCCAGTCGGTCCCCAGTCTGTAGCTGTGCATGAGATTCTTCCATCCTAAGTACAGGACTCTGCACTTGTTCTTGTTGAATCTCATCAGATTCTTTTTGGCCCAATCCTCCAATTTGTCTAGGTCACTCTGCACCCTATCCATGCCCTCCAGTGTATCTACCACTCCCCCCATCTTAGTGTCGTCTGCAAACTCACTGAGGGTGCAATCCACCCCATCCTCTAGATCATAATGAAGATGTTGAACACAAATAACCCTAGCACCGACCCCTGAGGCACACCGCTTGTTATTGGCTGCCAATAGACATCAAGCCATTGGTCACCTACCCGTTGAGCCTGATGATCCATCCCATAGTCCATTCATCCAACCCATACTTCTTTAACTCGCTGGCAAGAATACTTGCCTTCTAGCAGTCGGGCTCCATCATGCAGGCTGGGCAGGACTGCTATCTGCAGGGCCAGTGAGCAGTCTTTGCTGCCTGCCTCTCCAGGGTCAAGCCACTTGGGACCAATGCAGAAGCTGGCCAGTTTCACCAGCGTGTGGGGGGCGGTTTTCATAGGGCACTTGGCCAGGGCCTGCCAGGCAAGTGGGTCCTAAGGGAACCCGACATGGGTAGGCCCTGCTCTGTCTGGCTGATCACACCACTCCTGAGAGGCTGGAGTGATCCCCACCCCAGAACCAGCCCTGGCCCCGACCACTCTGTCGGCTCAGCCTGGTGGACACAGTCATCTCCCAGCTGGGCCAGTCAGTGCGGCTGGGAGGCAGGGTACGGGGGAGTGGATCTGTTAGGGGCTTCTGGGCAGTGGGGGAGATTTGTGTGTTTTGGGGGGCTGGGCATAGAGCAGCCTGGGGGGAAGGCACTGGACTGGAGGGGTGGAGGAGGTCTGTGTGTGTTGGGGCTCTGGGCAGCTGTGGCTTGGGGGGAGCAATGGGCTGGGGGGGTGCAGGGCTCTGTGCAGTTGTGGTGAGGGGTCTTTGGGGACGGTGTCTCTGGATGGGGAGGTGCTGGGCATAGAGGGTCGGGGGTGCTGGGTCGGGGGGCAATGTGGCACAGCACAGGCCTGCCCCCAGAGGAAGGGGCACACTGACAGTGCAGGACTGGGCAGGACAGTGTATGTCTGGGGCTGCTGGTTTGTAAACAGTGCCCTGGTGCTGGAGCTGCCCAGCCCCTGCTGTGTCATACCCCATTGCCCCCATAAGGGCCCACAGATATGTTTGGCACCGGGCCCACAAAAATCTGAGTAACCCTACACTTTGCTCTAGTGTAAATGGTCACACCAGGTGCAGAACAATGGTGAATCTTATGTAGGTGGCTCTCGTGCTCTGGCAATAGTTTTCAGCAGCACATCCATTAACACGGACAGACAGACTATAGGGTAAATTGACACAGTGCAGCAAGTGGCTGCTGGAGCTGGAGAACTGTCTAGACTAAGGCCTTTCTTAAAAAAACCGTAGTGAGGACACAGTTGTACCAGGAGAAAAGTGCCTAAACCAGTATAGTTTAGTTTGGTTTGGTCATGTAAAATAAGCTCTGCACTGGCTTTTGTTGACATAACTATGTCAGTAAACAACCACACCTCTTATTGATACAGTCATACTGGTAAAACTTTCCTATGGTCTGGTCTATGCTAGAAAATTAGGTAGGTTTATGCCAGTATGAAAAATCCACACCCTGAGCAATGTTGTTACACCAACCTAAGTCCCATTGCGAAAGCGCTAGGTTGACTGAAGTTCTTCCATTAACCAAACTACTGATTCTCGGGGAGGAGGATTACTTACACTCAGAGACAGATTAAGAACAATTGGGGCCCCCCTCCATTAAAAACCCATGCCCGACCACTCTTTAACACAGATGTAGTTGGAGGTCAGGGGGGCTGCGTTGCCCCCCCCCCAAACTACAAGGCAGATGTGGAGCAGCACGGGCAGGGGCTATACTTTGTGGTGTGGGAGCCGATAAACCAATCATTGGTTGGGCGGGCGGCTTGGGTGGACTGGCAAGTAGGGCTGGGGCCCCTATGCGGGCGAGCGGCTTGGTGGCAGAGAAGGCTAGGGCTGGCCCCATGTGGGCAGGCGGGCAGCTCGGGCAGCAGGGAGGGCTGGGAGTGGCCCCGCATAGGTGGGCGGCTCAGTGGCAGGGAGGGCTGCAGCTGGCCCCACGTGGGCGGGTGGCAGGGAGGGCTCGGGTCAGCCCTATGTGGTGTCCCATTTTCCCTGTGAGAAAATACGGTCACTCTAGTTAACCACCTACTGCTTTCTAATTTCTCCGTCTGTGAAATGGGGATAATGATACCTATCTACCTCACACAGGTGCTACAAGACTTAGTGAAATAATGTTTGCAAAGCGATTTGAGACCCTACGTTCAAAGATGCGGTCACTTTTGTGGGTGTGGGCATGCTGCTCTGTTAACGCTGCCCTTCACCGGCCAGCAGATGTCCCTCTTTAAGAGAACAAGGCTCCCCCTCGCATCATGGCATAAGAGCAGCATCCCTGAGCTGTAGAGCACATCTACAATGGGAACTAGCGTCTCCTGCTTAGAAATGCTTAGAGCTCATTTGCAGCCTTTCTGACACACAACTCACAGACTTTTAAGGGAAGCTACTGATAAACAGGTCACCTACCATATGTGCATAAAACATCCCGGAAAAACCTCCCACCCCACGTCGCAAGACAGTTAAATGTAACGATGCCTTGTTCTGATGTATTCCCTTCCTCCTCCCCACACCCTCCCCCAATGTAAATGGATTGTTTAGAAAAAAAACTGCACTCAAATATACAACTTGAATGAGAGGCACAGTCATCCACCTTGGGTTGGGACCTTGCCAAGTTTCCCAGTGTAAGTCGGGTCTGCACCGATTGATACGTGGATGGGACTTTTATCCACGTCAGTATGTGGATGCGAGCTCTAAAAGGAAAAGAAAGCTGTGAGGGATTACATCTGGCTATATAGGGTTTTGTACTACGCCCATCACAGAAGTAATGACTGATTCAGTAGGTGGCACAGCTTTAAATTACAGTCTTAAAACAGCTTGAGGTTAACAACGTCAGCAGTTGGGCTTCACCATTAGTCTTCAGAGAAAATGCCGTAATGAAATGAGTGATTCGGTGGTCCCATGCCCACCTATCTGTAAAACTATCAATGTCTGGTAAGTTTTCTTTTCTATTAGAAGTGTTAGCAACTTAGACTTTTGTATTTGTTCTTAATTTCAAATTCTTCAGAATTTACCACAGGGGTAAAGCTCATGTGTGCAGGAGATGGAGCTTTCTTGAGGACTAGTTTGAGACTGTGGAATGAACTCCCTCGGAAACCAAAGACCATCACAAACCTCATCACCTTCCATTCCAAGTGCAAGGTTCACTTCTCTGACTTCGCCTTCTCTCATGTAACTACATAGCCATGTGCCCAGATTTTTAAAAACGCTATTAAAACAAAATTAAATGCTATTTAACTCTCCCTGGGGAGTGTAGGCTAGAAAGAATCACAGAATCATAGGGATAGAAAGGGCCACAAGGGTCATCTAGTCTAACTCCCTGCCAAGATGCAGAATGCGTTCTGTCTAAACCCTCCAAGACAGATGGCTATCCAGTCTCCTTTTGAAAACCTCCAGTGAAGGAGCTTGCACAGCTTTCCTTGGCACTCTGTTCCATTGTCTTACTGTTCTTACAGTCCGGAAACTTTTCCTGAGATTGAATCTAAATCTGCTATGCTGAAGTTTGAACCTATTGCCTCTTGTCTTGCCCTCTGTAGCAAAAGAGAACAACTTTTCTCTCTCCTTTTTATGGCAGTCTTTCAATTATTTGAACACGGCTATCATGTCCCCCCTTAATCTCCTCTTTTCCAAACTAAACATACTCAAGTCCTTCAGCCTTCGCTCACATGGCTTGCATTCCATCCCTTTGGTCATCCTTGTCGCTTGCCTCTGGATCTTTTCCAGTTTCTGTACATCCATTCTGTACATTGTTGACCAGAACAGGACACAGTGCACCAATTGAGGCAAACTGCATTTGCTTTTTTTGCAACAACATTGATCGCATTGCTGACTCAAGTTGATGCTGTGCTCCACCACGATTCCCAGATCCTTCTAAGCAGTTTTGCTGCCAAGCCAGTTATCCCCCATTCTGTATTTCTACATTTGGTTTTTCTTCCCTAAGTGTAACAACTTAGATTTGTCTTTCTTGCCATTCTGATGCCTCAATGCTTGAAACTGAGGTAAACGGAGGAGCATCGTCGTACAAGGCCCTACCTATTTCTGCCAGGTGTGAGACTAAAATGGAGAGAGCTCATAGCCCTGCAGGATGGAGCCCATGTTTATCAGAGGATAATGAGAGCCTCAGAACAATCTACAGAAGATGGGAGGATGAAAATAATCTCTGTCTGGGAGGTTATTGAATGTACAAAACTTATTCCCAGTGCCCTAAAAAAATGTGTCCTACAGTTCCCTAGCAACCCAGCTTCCCCTCCCATCTCATTATGTATGGATCACTGGACCACAGCAATGCACCAGTTCCCCTAAGAGCATGTGGCTACAAACTCAGAGTGTTAATTCAGCACAGCTAACACAACATACCCTTATCCTTCAGTATGTGTAGCAGTCCAGTTCCCTTAGTTGGGACTGATTCTGCCAAGCCTATATGAAAGAGCTTACTATTGGGACTAGTGGAATAAGTACTTCTCAGTGTGAACAAGAGTGTCAGGATTGAGTTCTGTGAGAGTCAGTTGCACTTTCACTGCCTTTGGTTTGGACCTTACCTATGCAGGGACTTCATGCACTGGTACAGGGGGCTAAAATCCCAGTGTAGACAAGGCCAAAGGATAACTAAGGAACCTAAATCCTATTTTCAAAAGTGACTTAGGCACTTTGGAGGCTAAATCTCATTGAAAGGCAATGGAACTTTGGCTCCTAAATCATTTAAGTGATTCTGAAAATTTTACCCTAAATTTCATTTACAGGGCTGTGCTAACACGATCCCATGAGACACACTTTTCACTGGCAGCAGTCTATTGTTTTCTTGCAAACAAAACCTTATCTGCTGTGGAAATGATATAATTGCTCTTTGATAGCAATACCTTTCTATAGCACTCTTCAGCTCAAGGAGCTAAAAGCACCACCTAAATTATATACATACAACACCATTGAAATGCAGCAACCTCTGGGGAGGAACACAGCAGTCCGCTACACCATAGTGCAGGAAGGGCGAATGCTGACCAAAGATATTGGTGCAAATCTATGCTAGTGCATTATTTAGCCTAGTCTACATACAGTTTTTGTGTCAATATAACTATTTCGGTCAGGGGGTGTGATTATTTACCCAAATAGTGATACGTAGTGTGGATGCAGTTATATTGGTTTAAAGGTGCTTACTGGTATTGCTTATTGCCCTTCCCATATGGGAATAGCTATACCAATATAAAGCACCTTTTTCCAGTAATTTTGTCCACACTAGAGGGGTTGTACCATTTTAACTATACCAGCATGCTTAAAGCAATACAACTTTTGTTTGTAGACAAATCCTTTATCTGCTTTCATTGATATTGTTATAAGGATTTTAACATCCACCCAGAGTTTGGGTTTTAAGCGCTGCAGGCTCATCCCCAGCACCTAGTGTGCTTCTGTTACTCCTTCCCCATCAAGGGGTCCTGTAGTGTGATGCAGAATTCCAGGAGCCCTGTCTTGAATTTGGTGAGTGTGGAGACGGTCTGAAAAGTGCCTATGTGAAAATGGCACCTTCAGTCAATCTATCATCTCCTTGTATGTACTCAGAGTCACAGATGATTGTTAGCTGTGCAAAAGCAACACAGCTAAGGGAAAGGGAGATGGATCATGCATCAAAAGAATTGTCCCGGTAAACCCCATTTATAATATCTCTGGGCCTGATCCTGAGAAGGTCTCATTTACTGGTGATGGTGCCTGATGCAGAAAGAACCCAGCTTGATGCTCAGATCCCAGGATGAGATTACAGAGATGACAATTGTGGAGGGAGAGGGAAAACAATCTCTTTATTCAGACACCAAGAACATTTGATCTGAAGTTACTGAGAAAGATAATAAATAGAATGTCACAATGTCATTTTAACAGCGTGACTTTGAGAGCAGACCAGCCCCTTAGGTAGAAAAATTCTGGTGCTACACAGTCCTATCTGTCATTCGGACCATTATGGTGGAGACAGAGGTAAAGCCCTGGATAAAGAGTCACTCATTTTAAAAATAGCAGCCTCCCTTTGCCCCTTTAATCCACAGGGTAACCACGTGAAATGTAACTGAAGGAAGAGAATAACTGTGGTTATATTTTGTCCATTTGCACAGAAATGAACTTTGCAGTAGTCCAGACCTGCTCACATGACATTTCCAGCAGTGATGACAAACAGTTTTGAAAAATGTAAATGATTGTGCTTATGAGGTTGTTGGGTTGCGAATGTTATGTTCCCTATTCCTTGGGTAAATCCTCAGTTTGGGAATTATTATGTTAATTAAGTGAAATGTTTAAGCTGGCTGCCATTTTGAAATGGTGAAAGAACAACTAGGACTCCATCTTGGAGGTCTTCTTCCCCAGTGTTTCCCGTCCTTTCTGGGGAAAAGGTGGGAAAGGTAAGGGGGAAAGGAGTGTGATCTGCCCGGCAACTCTTTAAATTGTAGCGAGCCAGTCAGCTCAGGGCTGTCCGCCCTAGAGGCAGCAACGTATCATCATGTGCAGGAGTCGCTGGGAGAAGAAGAGAAGCCTCTAGGAAGAACATCTCGGATAGTCCCACACAAGAAGATCAGCATACCTACCTGCAGCGGTTCCTGAGTCCATCAGCAGATTCTGAGTTCCTGACTCATCATCCTGGGAGTTGTGAACAACACCCCAGGAGGGTGAAGAAAGACCTTGAGTAGTTCTTATTAACTTTGGGCCTGGTTAATTTAGGTTTAAGTTGGGAAAGAATCTGGAGTTAAGCTCCACCTTGTTAAATCCCCGAGTGACCCCTCGTTTGTTATTTGCCCCCTGAATAAATTGTTCCTTGTTTTGCTTTATTCTGAGTTCTGATTACTCCGACGATAGATGCGGAAGGGGGACCTAGACACTTACTTTTTTAATTGTTGGCAGGAGGGATAGGTGTCTCCCATAGAATCCCGCCTATTTTCTCCAACAAAGTGGGAGGATGGAAGGGGGTTGACATTTTTTGAATGGTTTCTAAAAAATGAGAGGAAGGATGGTCTTGTGGTTAAAGCACTGAACTGGGATGCAGGAGACCTAGATTCAATTCTGGCTCTCCGATAGGCTTCATAAGTGATCTTGTGTAAATTACCTGATCTGTCTATACCTCGATTTCCCCATCCATTATTGTGTTAGGCACTCACACACTACGGCTATAGCTAGGTAAGAAAACAAAATAAAGATTATTCTAGAGACTAGGCGGCTGCTTTCAGCTACTTCAGCTCTCCCAAGATAAATATGCTGTCATAGTTCCACTGATGTAGCTGAGAGCAGAACCTGACTATATGTAAGCGGGGGAATGGTCATATGACCAGTGCTCATACACTACCCCAGTGGAGTTGGCTAGCAAAAGGATCTGAGTCCTTGCTCCCACTCCCTTTACCCAGATGCTTGCCTGACCTCCACTGTCCTATGTAGCAGAGTCCCCATAACCCTGACAAGGCTGGGCCCAAGATCCCTGGGGGGCTCAACCCCCAATCTTGTTGTGGTCACTTAGGACAGAGGTTAGGGTTTTCCCACTCCCGGGTACTCTCTCTGCACTGGTCGCTTCCCAGACCCACTGCTCAATGCATACAGTTTAAAGCAAATACAATGTATTAAACAGCAATCAATTAAAAAAATAAAGAAAAGAGGAGAAAGGTTAAAGGAAAACACCTAACGCTGACCCCTGGCACAGGCACAGGAACACCACACACAGCGTCTCTGGGGTGTAAGGGACATTCACAGTCTGTTTTTCACATGTCACAGGCCTCCTGCCCAGGTCCTGGCTGCGCTACAGGGATGCAGAGACTCAGACACTTGCTCTGGCAGTGGCCACACACCCCCAGGCTCTAGGTGGCAGGGCCTTTCTCCCCAGTGTCAGCCCCCCATTGGAGTCACAATCCTGCTCCAAGTCTGGCCTGCGAGGCCTGTTGGCTGGTGGCATCTGCCTGCGCTGGGCCCTGCCCAGGGTCCTCCTCACTCTTCCCAGCTGCTCACCGCATCCAGCTCCAGCCCCAGCTCCAGCCCTACCCTGCTTCAGTGTCGCTGCTGCTCGGCTTCTTCTCTGGCTTCCTGCACCCAGCTCTAGATGGCTCCCGCCCCGGCTCAGCTCCTGGGGCTGCTCCTCTGGTTCTGTTGCTGTGGGTCAGGTATGCTCTGCTCTGCTACCGGGCCTGGGCTTCTTCTCTCACCCCCAGCTGCTGGCTGTTTTGTCCTTAACTCAGCCCCACTCTCTGCCCTGCCCAGGCACAGGCAGGCAGCTCCAGCTCACAGGGAGGTCAGGACATCGCCCACCTTGGCCTCCTGGCTCCCCCATTGGCCTGTCTGTCCTGTCAATCAGGCTGACCAAGATCATTGGCCTCTTCCCGCTGGCCCTGGGAGCTGTCCGTCTCAGGGTCCTGCTTCCTCCAGAGATGACCAACCAAAAAGACACACTAAGTTTCAGTAAGGGGCAAATAGTCCCCTTACATATAGGCCGCTACTACTGGGGCAGTTATGCCTCATCCACATCAATGGCACTGTAATAAGAGACAGGTTAATGAGCACACACTCCTGTTTAACACAGCCTAGATGTAGTGTAGACAGGATCACAGTGTGTCCCTTCACATTCTGGGTCTCCTTGTTTAATATGTAATCATTTCTCACTTTCCCTAGCTGTCCTGGAGCCTGCTTTAGTATTTGTCAGCTGACCATTTCCTTTCAAACCCTGTGAGCATTCCACCACTTCAAACCATGTCAAAGGACTTTACCCGCTGCTTAGACATTAGCAGCACCATTTTCCATCCATACTACAAAGGCTCTGTCTACACTACAAAACAACAACATTTCATGGGTCTCAGTCCTTTTTTTCAAAGCTTCAGTTGTAGGTAAGTTGGTCCAGAGGTAGGAAGCAGGAATGAATACTGAAGGCTGAAAAGACTGAAGACAATATGGATGTGGTGCAGCTGCCTTTTACAGTCTCTGCCTGGATTGCCATGTGGCCTATTTCAAACATAGGGCTTCAGCACATGGCATGGCAAAGCCCCAGAGAGAGGCCCCTCTCCACAGAGCATGTTCTTACATGTCCTGGTGACTCATCAGGTGTAGCCCTAGCTTCTTTCCCTGGGCTCATTGTATTTGTGAGTTTCCTCAATGGGCCATTAAGCAGGTTTATTGCTGCTGCTGTCCTGTCTGGGGTGTTGCCCAGAAACACAGCACAAGTTGAAATACAGATATGCCATACATCATTATAACTTACAGTGCCAAGATGATACGTACACATAAACAATATTATCATGTTCAGCAAATTGTAACCTTTCTAATGGCACCTGACATGGCATGCCCCATATGAATTATTGTAATTTTGCAATATCGATGTTAAATAATATTATAAATGGTGTCCCTAATCCAGCCAGCATCACAGGGTCTTTCCACCAGGTCAGGGAAACGAGGACCAGAGTTGGGACTGTGAGCACTGAGTCTAAGTGAATAGACTGACGCCAGACACCTCTCGAGGGGCCTGAGGCACAGCCTTGCACACTGTGCCAGGTAAGTATGTGCTGCCATGTGTCCCAATAGTTTGAGGCAGACCTGAGCTGTTGTTATTGGGTGAACTGTGACCTTGGATACCAGGTCCAACATAGTCTGGAATTGGGCCTCCGGCAGGAAGGCTCTGACTTGGATAAAGTCAAGCACTGCCCCGATAAATTCTATTCTCTGCACCGGGACCAGAGTTGACTTTTGCTCATTTATCAGCAGACCCAGCGCCTGGAAGGAGGCATGGACTGTACTGATGCTGTGCTGTACCTGTGTCTGCTACCGAACTTTGATCAGCCAGTCGAGGCACAAATAGACTTGCACTCCTTGGCACCTGAGGAAGGCTGCTACGACTGCCATGCACTTCGTGAAAACCCGCAGGGCTGCCAATAGGCTGAAGGGCAGTGTATTGAAAATGGCGCTGACCCACCACAAACCTGAGAAATCTTCCGTGGCCACAAAAGATAGAGATGTGGAAACAGGTGTCCTTTAAGCCAAGGGCGGCATACTAGTCTCCTGTGTCCAGGCAGGGAATGATGGAAGCCAAGGAGACCATGTAGAACCTCAGTTTCTTGAGATATCTGTTGAGGTGATGCGGGTCCAGGATGGGCCAGACTGGAGCCTCACTTTGGCCTTGAATAGGAAATATAGGGAATAAAACCCCTTCTCTCTCAGCTCTTGAAGACCTTTCTCCACATCCCCCATATGTAGGAGGGATTGCACCTCCTGGACGAGGAGTTGCTTATGAGAAGGGTCCCTGAAGAGGGATGGGAATGTGGGGAGGGGAGGAAGCGGGGTGGATAAAAACTGGAGGATATACACAACTGTCACTGTACTCAGGACCAATGGTCTGATGTTATGGATTCCCATGCCGGGCTGAAGAGCGACAGGCAGTCCAGAAATGAAAAGAGGGGGCGGATCTGAAACAGTGACTGGTACAGTGCCATCGGGAGCACTTTCAAAAGGCCTGCTTGGGCCCACTGGACTATCTATGAGACCCCTGACTGGGAAGCTGAGATGAATGGGAGTGGTTGGTGCCATTTATAACCTCTGCAGCCCAGCTGTGTGCTAATCTATGGCTTCTGGGTCCTGGCAGGGGCAGCGGGGCTGGTTGAGGGAGAGATGAGGCCATGGAGCCCTGCTGGCGCGCTCATTGCCAGCAGGGAAGGTGAAGCAGCCCCCTGCGGTGGAGGAGGAGTTCAGCTGGCAGTCAGCCAGCCGCCTTCTGCTTCCTCCCTTCCTGCACTGCAGGCACAGCAGTGTCCAGCTGTCCAGTTTTCAACCGGAAAGTCTGATTGAAAAGGGAACCTCAAAGTGTCCGGTCAGCACTGCTGTCTAATTGCCATAGGCCGGGGGAGGCTCCGGGTCATCAACCCGCAGCCATGGGCGTAGTTTGTGCAGGCATTGTCCTCCCTCCCCCTGATTTTTGCAATGCCGGGCAGGGCTTGCTCTGCTCAGCCATTTGGGGGAAAGGAAAGCTCTGTCCTTCCCACACTGCGCCAGCTTGCTCTCCCCAGCTGAGGCTGGCAGCTCTGGAACACTAATACTTGGGTCTCAGTGCTCATCGTCAGCTTCTTCTATGTGTGCTGGGTCCTGTTTCTGTACACCTGTGAGTGACTATGTGGCGATGGTCAGAGGCAATGGCGAAGGAAGAGGTATGAGATAGTGCAGGGGGAAGAGATGGGGTTGGAGGAATGAGGGAGGGGGAGGGGAGGGGGCAGTGGGATGGGCAGGGGACAGCATGGAGAGGAAAGGGGATGAGGCAGGAGCAAGGAAGAGGATAGGGGAATGGAGGAGTGGGATAGGGAAAGGAAACAGTGGAGAAGAAAAGTGGATGAGGTGGGGAGAGGAAGAGAAGGGAGATGGGAGGAAGAGAAGGGGATGACTGAGAGTGCTGCCACCAGGGGGGCACTGCCTCTTTGCTTCTAGGCATCTGCACCAGAAGTGTCTGGAGAAATGGGGGAGCATGTGCCCCCCACTAGCCACAGCTATGTGTCACCTCTGGGGGATGAGCATGCTGTCCCCTGCTGGCCATGTCCAGACCTGGAGCTCACAGCCAGAGCAGGAGGCTGCCCTGTAAGTCCCATCTCTGGGTGGAGAGCTGGTGTGGGGTGGAAATTTGTCCCATGGGCGGCTTCCCAGCTAGGGTCCCCCATGGCTCGAAGGGGGGATCACCTCTGCCCCTGACTGTCTGGGAGCAGGTGTTGAGGGACATGTGCCCGACCAGGGCAGCCACAGCAAGTAGGGTGGTATTTATAGTGCGTGGATGTGGCCTAATAACACACAGAGCGCTGCATATGTGGCCCACAACGGTAAATTGGTTGAGAACCACTGCACTAACATTACTTGTGAATGAGCTTTACTTCAGCACCTAGAGAACTGGGTCTTCTCCAGGTTCATTAGCTAGCAATCAGCCACCCACTCCAGACAGGAATTTGTTTCTAAGTGTGGTATACACAGCTAGCAGAATTTCAAATTCACGGAACTAGTATGTTGACTGTAAATCAGTAAATTATATTTCAGAAACGAACATGTTCTTCTAAGATCTTGCTACTAGGGAAAGCCTAGGGTTAACCATGATCAGCTAATGTTTTTAAACACCACTGTCTTTGTCTATTTTATGGGCAAAAATCCTGTTGAACATGTTAGTTAACATGTTTTCTAATGTAATGGATTTTCCTCAGTGTGAACAAGATCTAAATGAGTTTATACTTCAGTATTAACGTAAGAACATAAGAATAGCCGTATTGAGTCAGACCAATGATCCACCTAGCCTAGTATTCTGTCTTTGGACAGCGATCAATGCCAGGTGCTTCAGAGGGGATGAACAGAACAGGTAACCATCAAGTGCTCCATCCCCTGTTGACCATTCCCAGCATCTGGCAAACAGAGGCTAGGGACACTTCAGAGCGTGGTTTTGCATCTCTGCCCATCCTGGCTAATAGCCACTGATGGACCTATCCTCCATGAACTTATCCAGTTCTTTTTTGAACTCTGTTATAGTCTTGGCTTGCACAACATCCTCTGGCAAAAAGTTCCACAGGTTGACTGTGTGTTGTGTGAAGAAATATTTCCTTTTGTGCATTTTAAACCACCTGCCTATTAATTTCATTTGGTGACCCCTAGTTCTTGTGTTATGAAAAAGCGTAAGCAACACTTCCTCATTTACTTTCTCCACATCAGTCATGCTTTTATAGACATCTATCATATCCCCCTTATCATCTCTTTTCCAAGCTGAAAAATCCCAGTTTTGTTAATCTCTCCTCATGAGGAAGCTGTTCCTTACCCCTAATAATTTTTGTTGCCCTTTGCTATACCTTTTCCAATTCTAATATATCTTTTTTGAGATGGGGCAATCATATCTGCACAAAGTATTCAAGATGTGGGTGTACCATGGATTTATAAAGAAGAAATATAATATTTTCTGTCTTATTATCTATCCTTTTCCTAATGATTCCCAACATTCTATTAGCCTTTTTGACTTCTGCTACACATTGAGTGGATGTTTTCAGAGAAATATCCACAATGACTCCAAGATCTTTCTTGAGTGAGACCAGTTAAGTTTAGACCCCTTCGTTTTATATGTATAGTTGGGATTATATTTTCCAATGTGCATCACTTTGCATTTATCAACATTGAATTTCATCTGCCATTTTATTGCCCAGTCACTCAGTTTTGTGAGATCCCTTTGTTTAGCAAAGCTATGGTAATTAGCCATTTGCTTTGCTGGCCTGTATGCTTATACCACATGCTCAGGTCACAGGTAAAATTAGAGGATTTATACCAAATCTAGAAGAAATTAAGTTTGGATTGACATGATACAATCTTGGATTTCTGCTCATCAAAGAGGTATCTGTGTTCTGAATTCCTTGAATGATGTAATAAGATGATTGCTATAGTATGTTGGTTGTGTTCACATGAAGTAGGCCTGACTGATAATACAACAGAGAGTGTGTGAAGCAGCAGCAGTTATACTTTCAAAGAGCATTACTGATCTTTTAATAACCTGGCTGCAGTTTGACCTCACTCATAAATAGCTTCGAGTGCTAAAATAAATTCTATCCAGAACATAGGAAGCCTCTGTGTGGTGCCATAACACTAGTAAAAGCATATGTGTTTGTTCCTTTCTCTTCCCTGCTTTCAGAGTTCACATCTATTATGATTAGCTGTGTGAAAGATTTACCCAGGGAGATTGGATGCCTCAAGGGATTAGCAATAGGAGTTAAGCCTTTCATCTCTAGAGCTGTGATTCAAAGGCAGCCTCTGTCAGCAGTGACCAAAAATTGTTACCATTTGGTAGTCTAATGAGTCGACTAGGAGGTTTTGTTAGTTTCCAGCGGCTGGCTGGTCCAGATGACAATAGGCTGGAAACAGCTGAGTCCTTTTACCCTGTTAACACTAGGTGCCTGTGCCCTGAATTCCTGGCTATGCTGGAAGGCTTGTAAAAAATGGTGTACTGTAGTCAAAGCCATTACCAGGGAAGCTTGAACAGCAGCTGCTGCCTATCCCTACTTTGTGGAGATGCTCAGACCATCAGTTTCCAGGACTGTCGGGCTGGTATTTTTTACTAACAGGAATTCACAATTTAAAAAGAAATGATGATGGGTTTGGGGAAATACATGTGGGGCCAGGGGCACTTGGGATAACTTAATAATGTTCATAGCTGGTGAATTCACCACTTTGCAGAGCACCTGCACTAGGTCTATGTACCACTTAAGACCATAGGGCTTGATTCACTATTCCCTTGGGGCCCCTTTACACTAACTTGGCTGGCACGAAGGAGCCGCAGGACAGGCACAATACCGCTGATGCCACCCAGATGCAGAGTGGCCCCTCTGCCAGCTCTACACCACCCCCTCTCCTCCAATATAGGGGACTTTGGGGGCACAATGGGGAAGGAGGAGTTGGGGCCAGGGCAGCAAACCTGTCCCCTACAAAGCCCCATAGAGCTCACTGAAGCCGGAGTGCAAGGTAGGGCAGCCCCCTGGGTAGAGGACCGCAAGGACTTTCCTCCTTATTCCTGCTTGGTTCCTATGTCAGAGAGGGGATCAGTGCTTAATTTGTGCCAGGGCTTGCCAGGACTGAATTCTGACAGCCAAGGCCGTCCCTAGGGGGGTGCAGGGCCTGGGGCAAATCACACTGTGTGGCTCCTCTTAACGTCGCAGGTTATTTTTGCATGTTTTGGGCCTGGTTGCATCCTGAATTTCTGGCTTCCAGTGCCACGTGACTGGAGCCGGAAATGCAAAATCCACCATCTTTGTTGTGGTAAAAAAAATTGGGTGGGTTTGGTTGCATTTTCGGACGTGCTTCCGCTCTGTCTTAGGGCAGGGCTTGGCAACTCTTGTGATGTTGAAGTAGGGAGTCCCCCCAAAGCATAGGGCCTGGGGCGGGCGCCCTGATTTGCTGTACCCTATGGATGGCTCTGCCAACTTCTCTAGGCTTGGCAGTTCATAGCCCCCACACCTCTGGGCTTGCTGCATCAATTATGAAAGTAAAAAAAAATTGTTTAAGCCCCAGCACCTAATTTCTTGAGCCTCTTTCGTTACAAATTAAGCACTGGTAGGGAAGTGGTCCACAGGGCTGAAATGGTGAATCGCAATCAAATTGGTTTTTTTGCAAACTATTCAAACTGTTGCTATAATTTCGTCAAAATCTCATTTCAGTTTCTATCATTCCATTTGTTTGCTGAGAACAGAGACTTAAGAACAAGACCCACCCAACCTTCCCCCTTTTTAAAGTGATTCTCTTCTGTGAGAAAATTCAAGACGCCCTCTGTTCAATTCCTTTTATTTCCCCTGTTTGTGTTATTTTCTGAACAGCACATGTAATAACCAGAGCAAAAATACAATTGCATTAAAATATCAGCCTGAAACGGTCCTGAATAAGACATAGAACAGGGTTTCAGGCATATTAGCATAATGTGCTCTAGCCTTTAAAACATCCAGGAACAGTGGGGACATACAGGCGTTCCACAGCAGAGGAGAATGGGAGGTGGGGGTGAATGAGTCAAACTTTAGGGGGGGCTACAAACATCTGATTAGCTGGCCACTTCATCAAAAAATTGTGGCCAATGTGTATACATGCCAAACGGCGATGAGCTGGGAAAGTGAGAATATTGTAAATACCTAGCTTAATACATTGCTGGACAATTCTTGTATAAATGCCCTGGGCTTGCTGAGGTACTTCCCAAGGTGGAAACATGTATCACTCTTCCCCTTTGAGTTTCTAATCAAAGACAGATCTGTTTTCAGCTACAGTCTACTTTGAAGTGCTAACAGACAGTTCTAACATCAGTGAAAATGCCCAAGTCACATCAGGCTCCCAACCCGCTCTATTTCACACTCCAGTTCCAAGGCATTGCGGGGGAGTTCTAACCAGTTACAGTATATATAGTGAAGGACTATGAAATATATCCAGGCACAGGTGCGGCAGCATCATTGGAAAGCAGCTTTCTGTGGGAACTTGTGCTGCAAAACGGGATGTGGAGGAGGAGTTTTGTTTTGGCCCCAGCCCTTCTTACAAAATGTACTGCCAATGTCCAAAGAGCCTTGAGTTTTAAGGTGCCATTTCATTGACCTAACCAATAAACAGCATGGAACACACAGCCTGTCTACATTGGACGAATGCTTCGTGTTCAAAAGCTAAACCAGCATACAAGTAGCATTGTGGTAAACATGATTTTGCCCTTAGCATGGACAAAAAGAGCATTGTTTAAAGATGTTAGCTGGCTGTGGTTAACACTAAACAGGGTAGGCTCAATTGGTTAGTCACTGACTACTGGAATTGGGGAAAATTCCCACTGTAGACAAGGCCTTTATTCCTGGCTAACCATCAGCCTTAGCATCAGTTATTGCCAGTTTGTTGTGGTTTCTTGGTTTCCTCTCACATAATTAGTTAGTTTTTTAAGGTAAATTTCTTGGAGGTGGGATATGCCAGACTGATAGGCCTGGAGAGAGAAGTCCTCTCGTCCCAAGGTGGGTAGAGCAAGAGCCGCAGTAGCGCCAGTGTCAGCCAGCCCTGCCATTGAGTGTCATATGATATGCAGACACTTCTCCACCGGGGACTGGACTGAGACCAATTCACTTTCCATACAGACCACTGAACCCCCCCAAAACACTGACAAGTTTGGGTCATTGACTCTCTTGTGTGGATTTGGCCCAGTGAAAAACTCGGCATCTCATTTCTAAACCCTTACGCTATTCATTCGAGTTAAATTGTTTCTGACTTTTTTATTGGAATGTATGTTATTCTTTCTATAAGAACAATTTTTCAGTCTTTGTGTTTAAGTAACTGATACTGTTTTTCCTAAGTGATCTAAAATCCACATAATTTATTGTCTTGAAAATTGCTGGCCTCATGGGGATCAGGAGGATGTTTAGTGATCCATATTGCCGATGATATTGGAGGTTGTTTGAGCAGGGGTTCTTACAATACAACTGCCCCTTTCCTTAAAAATCATATGATGTCAACATTTTGTAGTTATAATTTTTTTTTACGTACCATGGCTCAGACTATACCTCTGACCCTCCCAAAATTGACATCACCTGCTCAGGACTGATCTCAGCTAGTGTGCAGCATTCACTGCCGCTGTTGTAAGGCAATATTTAAAAGGTTATTCAGAATAAAAGTTGGATCTGCAATGAGGCTTGAACCAACCTGCTGTACCAGAAAAGATCATTTGTGTATGTGCAGCAGGATTGGGGCCCTGTTACAAGCCAGAGTGTTTGCAGTTAGCCTCATCTTGGGCCTCCCACTACAGGAAGGATGTGGCCAAATTGGAGACAGTCCAGAAGAAGGCAACAAAAATGATTAGGGGGCTAGAACACGACTTATAAGAAGAGACTGAGGGAACTGCACTTAGTCTGCAGATGAGAAGAGTGACGGGGGATTGATAGCGGTCTTCAGCTACCTGAAGGTGGATTCCAAAGAGGATGGAGCTAGGCTGTTCTCAGTGGTAGTAGATGACTGAACTAGGAGCAATGGTCTCAAGTTGCAGTGGGGGAGGTCTAGGTTGGATATTAGGAAAAACGTTTTCACTAGGAGGGTGGTGAAGCACTGGAATGAGTTACCTAGGGAGGTGGTGGAATCTCCATCCTTAGAGGTTTTTAAGGCCTGGTTTGACAAAGCCCTGGCTGGGATGATTTAGTTGGGGTTCTTCCTGCTTTGAGCAGGGATTGGCGTAGATGAGCTCCTGAGGTCCCTTTCAACCCTAATCTTCTAGGATTCTATGGTTCTATATCAGAGTAAGTGGGTGATTTAAGGTGAAATGCTGTGGTTACTGAACACAAGCAGTGTCCAGGTATTGTGAGCATGAGTCTGAGTCCTACTCTGGGCAGCTTTCTGAGCGTGTGTGTTGTGCACATTAATTGCATTCTGCAAAGACCCCTTCTATAATTTTTGCCATGAGACCAAAGTTTCAGATTTAAGAGCTGGTATTTCAAAGGGCCCTAAGGTTCACATACTGTCTACACAGCAACTAGACACCCGCCTCTGACCCATACCAGCCAACTCAGCTGGAGCCCAAGCTGTGGGACCGTCCCACCTTGCAGGGTCCTAGAGCCCAGACTCCATCTGGAGCCTGAAATCTACACAGCAATGAAGCCTGAGCCCTGAGAGCCACAGGTGTCTAGTTGCTTTGTAGACATACCCTCAGATTTCACGTTAGCAGTGCTGTCAAAGAAAACAGCATGAATTGCATAGAGGGAAGATGAAAGACTCAAGTAAGCACTGCGTTAGGACAATGTAATCATGACTCATGCCCCTCGCCCATTTCCTGGACACTGGATTGCTGTAGTAAACTTCAAATGCTATTTCCCACCCCCCCATGTAGAAAAATCAGGCAGTGCACAAACTACAATAAGCCCAAAAGAAAGAGATGTGCCTACTTCTTTCATCCCTGTTAAAATAGAAATCCTGCTGCAACCTTAATCGTGGTGGTGCTACTGTTCTCTCTCTCTCTCCCCACCCCACTTATAGTGCTGTGCCACATATGGGGCAGCAGTCGAGTTAGTGGTGCAAGATGGGAGTCACTTGGTCAAGGGGTTTCTCAGGTACAACTCCCTCAAAATGGGGCTGATTTTGATTTTCAAATCTACATGCATAGCAAGTTTGTCTTGAAAACTGGCATTCCACCACAGGGCCTGGGGCAGACGTTGGGAGAGGAGGGAGGAAAACACCCTTTGACAGGGGCGTGCGCAAGGAGGGGCAAGCAGGCGCATGGTCCCCACCAATTGGCGGAGGCCAGAGAACACCTCAGGGGCCAGGGATGGGAAAGCGAGCTCCTCCTGTGCTGGGCCGGGGTGGGAGATGACAGCTCCTCTGGATCCAGGGCCGCAGGGGGAGAGCCAGCTCCATCGGCTGCGGGGCCATGGGGTGAGAGGGGAAAGAGCCAACTCCACCACCTGCAGGGCTGTGGGGGGGGGGGGGAGGCAGAGTCAACTCCATCAGCCGTGGGGGGCACAGAAAGTGCCCCTTCAGAAGTGACCAGATTTTTATTCCTGTGCATGCTTCTGTCCATTGAGATGAATGGGTCAGTTCACCCCTCTCAGAGGCATTTGTTCTCCCAGTCAAGGAGAACATCCCCTCGTCACATATCTGCAGTCCTCTTATACCGAAGAGGATTGTGCTCCCTACACTAGCTTCTGGAAGGGAGTGTCGACTCTGAGGCCAGGGCTACACTACAGACTTATATTGGTATAACTACATTGCTCAGGGGCGTGAGAAATCCAGCCCTCTGACTGACCTAACCCTGTGTAAAGAGTGCTATGATGGCAGAAAAGTTTCTCCTCTCAGCAGAGCTATTGCCTCAACAGGAGGTGGAGTAACTATGCTGATGGGAGAGCTCTCTCCTGTCAGCTTAGAGCATCTTCGTTAAAGTACTACAGCGGCACAACAGACGATGCAGTGTTTTAAGTGTAGACCTGCCCTTAGGCTCCCTTCCACTCCCCCTTGCTGCTGGTAGATATGCACCTCATAGCCATATGCACCATAGTTGGTACATACACACCTCATAGCCCAGCAGCTACCCCCTTCATTCCTCCTTATGGCCTCTATTGAGGGCATGAAGGGGGGCAGGTGTGGGCAGACTGGGTAGCTGAGTGGCAGGGAGGTGTTCCCAGGAAGCCTCCTGGTTGCCCCTCCCCAGTGTTCCCCACACTGCTGCCATTTCCCCAGAAATCAAGGGAAATTCATTGCCCATAAACACGACACACAACATAAAATAACACAGTTTTAGTCATTCCTTATGTCTGCCTATTGTAGGGCAGGCCTGGTTGACACTTACAGCATATCCCCAGTGACTGTAGCCAGCTCCAGGGGGCAGAGCTAAGATTGTGGGGAGGGGCTGGCATGTACCTTACCGCTTTATTTCCTGCTTTTCAGAGGTGTAAATACAGGAACATGCAACATTTGGGAACTTTACAAGGCACTGTCAGTCAACCTGAACTGCATTAACAAAGTCTTTCTGAGACAAGCATCTCAGAAATAGGTTGCCCTCTTGTGGTAAAATTAAACTTTCAGCAGGCAGTTTCTTAACATTTCCCAGGAAGGTAAAGAAGGGTTCGAAGGGGACTGTAAGAAATTTTCAGCTAGGTTTGCATGTAAATCTCTTTAACTTTCACAGTGACCCTATCACTTTGATTATTAAATAGAATTAATTATTAAATAAATTAGTAAATAGATTTAATTTCAAAAGCTCATGCCTAAAATTCTAGGAACTTGGGCCACTTTTATACTATTAAAAAATCACATGCAAGTTACATTGTATCAGTTGCACAAATAAGTCTCCCTTTCAACACTCTCTGGCTCTTCCACCCTTTAGGTGTTCCAGCACATCAGTGCCCATATGGTATATTTATGTTATAGCGATACCTAAAGACCCAACCAAGATCAGACCCCAAAGTGATAGATAGCACTGTGTAAACACACAGTGTCGGACAGCCCCTGCCCTGAAGAGTTTACAGTGAGCCCCACGGTGTGGAATGTAGCTGTCATTGGATGTTTCTCTTAGCTCATCCCTTACCACTTTTAAGACCAATGATAGTTATTTTGCAGGTGTTTTCAGGCAATTTTGAGGGTCTGGGATATCTCCCAAATGCTTGAGTCTCAGACAAAAATATGAGGATAGATGAGCATGTTCCATGTGTGTTTTCTCTGAATATACTGGAGGCAGTGCTGAAAAAATACTTTCCCTTGGACTTCTCTATGTGATTTGATTGCACTAGAATGTGTAAGCTATCAACTAATTTTGCAGGACTTTTAATCATATATATATATATATGCATGCACCTAGAAAGAAAATCAAGGAAAAAAGTTCTGCATAATGTGGACAGTTGAAATAAAGGCAGTGCAGATCTACAGAAGTGGAAGAAAATCTATGGGAGAATCTCTTCTTTTTAGGGAGAAAAAAAATCATTCACTTTTATGCAATTTGCTCAGAGGGTTCTGCATCTGCTGAATAACACTGATGGCAGTTTAAGCATTAAACCTGTTAAATGTGGTGTAAGTTAGAAAGGGCAGCTCAGCAATACCTCCACTGAGTTTTCATTCTTCAGCTATTTGTGTCTGCTGTTTTTGCATAGTCCTATATCAAAACCAGAATTGAAGACAGCTTTCCCAGCTTGATTAACCAAAGGGAAGTCCCATCGCTTCAGTCATTTCCATTTAGACTGGATAAAGCACTAAAGAACAGGCTATAGAGAACTATCTTGTGTTGGAACAGGAGTCAACTAGAGGCAACCAAATGTGGATCTTCCAGGATAGTTATAATATTAGCACATGCAGATTATATTGGTATTTGATGCATCAGGCTGGCCAGCAATTAAATGGTTATTATTAATAAGGAAGTCAAGCTGTGGAAAGTTTAACTACCTCATTAAAATGAATATGGTCAGAGTTCAGACCTACCTTGGGTCTATTGTTAAGATGAGAAGTGAACTAGACAACAGTGCATTGAATTATATTGTATATGTCATTCTTATAACCAGTAGGCTAGAGGTGCTATTAGAGTTTGTCTGCTCCATTGAATTCCATGGGAGATTCACCATTAACTTGAATGAGAGCATGATCAAGCCCTTATACATGAAAGTTCAGTTTTGTAGTAAACCTTGGAATGACCCTAATGTCACAGAACCAAAAGGTTCCCCATCCCCTGGTGCCTCCCCCAACCTGAATTTCTGTTGTTTCATCTGATGGGGAAGGCCTAAATGTGAAGGTATCTCAGTCAAGGAGCAAATGCCAGTGTGAAATTCCTCATCATCTTACCTTCTCCCTTTGAAGAGCATATGTTTTTCCATCCTTGTAATGCAGTGGGGAATATGGCCTTCTGAAATGCTGTAAAACAAACACCTCGAATGACACTATTTTGGCCCTGAACATGTCATGTGTTACAAAACAGCCAGGTAATATTGCAGCAAACTCATCTGCTATTCAGGTCTATAGATTCCTACTACTTAATTAGTGACCAGACCTCTAACATGGGCACTTTAGCCACTAATGGTGTAGCCATGGGACAAGCCAGGTGCTAGCAATGTTGGATGTGCCAATGTAGATAGAGCACTGAGGTTTTTATAGCTGACCATGGAAAATCTCCTGAACTCTGTTTTATCCCACAGCCCTTCCAAAACTCAGCTTTTAGCAGTACTAGCACAAAACCATGCTCAGTAGAGATCATTTCTAGGCTAGCTGTAGAAAACACTTCTTGGGTTTGCATTTGCTCAAGATCTGGGCTTCTTCCTTTTCTGATTTAGAATAATAAATGTTTTTTTATGTAAATTTGGGCATGTGTCAAGTGGCAGATGAAAATTTGGGGGAAAGGGACTCAAACAAGGAGAAACTTCAGGATTCTTGGTTTCCCCCTGAGGCACACAAAAGATGTGTGGAAGCTGGGTTTGGTCACACACAGAAGAGCCTGGAAAGAATCAGGGGGCCTGAGAGCAAGAGGAGAATGAGATTATAAATAGTAAATAGAGGGAGAAGGAGATGGAAAACTTTAGACAACAAAGGAGTGGATTAGACTAAAGAGGTGCTAATGGAGTGCCCTTGACAAGTCAGGGCTAAAACAGATCAAAATAAGCACAACAGAAATAAAAAGAGAAGGGAAGAGACTGAATAATGGGGAAGAAAGCTCCCATCATTTCAGATGGGAGGGTGGGAATAAAGAGAGGCACTTCAAAGGAATGATCAGAGTTGAAGCAGTTTTGTTGTAATTAGCTCCTAATGCTTCCAGGTGGAGAAAACATGGCATCTGGATGGGGCACCTGACTCTGTAGGCAATGTGTGGTGGAGGGGTAGGGGGTAGATGCTACAGACTGGGTGTTTGTGGGAGGGAAGAATCATATTGCTTATAGGGAGAGACAGAGGTGGATTAAGAGGTTGGGGCTGCTTTTCTATGCAAATGTACATGGAACAGATGGAGATATTGCCAGACTTGTACAAAGAAACATAAGTCAAGCCCCAAAAATCATGACATTGGCTTAAAATCGTGAGATATTGGGGGGGAAAAATCTGGTGGGTTCTGTGTGGTTTCTGAACCTTCAGGGTGCCGTCTTCCACAGGATCAAGCTTTTTCCACAACCAGGATGGCTTTTTTTTTTTTTTTTTTTTTTTTTTAAAGATAGCTGCACTGCTCATGCAATCCACTGATTCCAGCAACTGTGGCTTTAAGATGGATACCAAATATTGTGAGACTTGTGCTAAAACCACAAGAGTTGGCAACAAAAAAGTGTTACGAACTCTCATGATTTTGTCCTGAGTCTCATGATAATTATTGTTTTCCTTAAAGCCCCAGTTCCTGGAGTCAAGTGGATATGTGATGATTTCAACCTTCCTTCTTTAAAAAAAAAAAAAAAAAAAAAGTTTCTCATGATTTTAAAGCCGGTCATGATTTTTGGTGAGCCTGACTCTAGATTTTTTTATCATTTGGGGCTTGGCAATACTAGGTCATCTGTGAAAAATAAGGTAATTTATTTGAATGAAAAGCACAATGAGCTAAGAACACTTGGATTTGCAGCTCTGATTCTGACCTGTATTATGTTCTTGGACAAGTCACTTCTCCATATACCCCAACTGCAAAATGGAAATAATGATGTTTGCCCCCCTTTATACATTGCTTGGAGAGCTACAAATGAAAAGCACTCCAGAAAAGCCAAGAATCGTTGTTTCTTGGAGCTAAAACTATGCCATCAGCACCTGATGACACCAATGCCACCATCTACTCTCAGAAACCAGTACAAGGGACTGTCTTCTCATGTAAACTTGTTCAGTTGGTGCAGTGTCAATCACCAGAACAGCTCACAGAGCAAACAGTTATGCCAGCCAGTGATCTGCCAGGATTGGGCAGTACATACGCAGATTAAAATAAATATGGTATGTCAAATATGCATGCCTTTCCAAAAGAAAGAGACCTGATCTCTCTTGGTTAGAGCTTGATTATGTCTTTGTTTCCATACATAATTCAGAACTCTTTAAAAACTAAATTACTTCATCTTATTCATTTTGTTCTTTGGTTTTAGCAATAGGGAACAAATAGAAGCTTATGACTTGAGCCTTCGGCTTAGAAAGTGGGTGTGACCTGGTACCCAAGAGGTGTGAGACATGACATCAGTCTCCTACAGTACCATTAGTGTATTCTGCTCCAAACAGTTGATAAGAGCTTCAGACATAAGGAAGACCTTGAAGAAAACAGCAGTGGGGGAGGCACAGGAATCCATGAGATGCATATGAAAAGATCAAGGAACAGCATTTTCCAAACCTCAACAGGGACAGATTTGGGATCCCAGGTTTTGGAGGGGACCCAGACAGAGCAAGGAGGCAGGAGCAAAGTACGTCTGATTACTGACAGCTGGCTCCCTGCCTCACTTGTGGGGAAGATGAATGACTCAGGAGTAGGAGGAAGAACCGAGCATATGGTGGGGGGAGGACTGGTAGGAAGCTGTCTCGAGGTGGAAGGGGGGTTAGGTTAAGGGAAAGAGTCTGTCTAGAATGAAAGAATTTTTGGTGAATCTGAGCTCTATTAAACCTTATTCTGGCTTTGAAGTTTGAGATGCTTTGGGAAAGACAGAATGTCTGTAGCTGACAGTGACTTGGGGCCCATCTTGTTCCTACTGAAGTCACCGGCCAGCCTCCCACTGACTTCAGTGGCAGCAGGCTTGGCCTTTAGGCACTTAAATTGGGTTTATCCGCTGCACATCCTGAAAAAGTGATTTGTAAGTATTAGTCCTGTATCCAGCTCCAGGACACAAAACTGAGAGAACCAGATCCCGTCACTTAAATGGATAAACTACATTATCATGGTTTGCAGATGGAATACAGGATCCTGTCAATAACATATTTTATGGGTCTTTTCTCTAAAAGGGGCTATTGTAATAACTAGATAAGTCTCTTAGATTGAAAGCCTCGTGACCCTGGTACCTAAGCACCTCACAATCCTTAATGTGTTTAGCCTCCCAACACCCTTGTGAGGGAAGTAACTGAGTCCCAGTAACTGAATTATGAGGATCTAAAAACAGAACTAAGGAAAGAGACAAGGACCATGTCTTCCGATGTCTTTGTGCAGAGGCTGCAACAATATAAATACTAGATAATAAGAATTCAGGCCAGATCTGGAAGTTTGAGGGGGTGGAGGTGGCGCTCAGACTCTGTATTCCTGCTGAAACTTTGCATAGAGACCAACTGCAGTTTTAATCAAATTAAATATCTAAAAGAAAAGTCCCAACTCTACAGAATCATTCACAGCCTGTCCTTCTGGACTCAAGAATGGTGTGGAGAAAGTGAATGGGGAAGTGTTATTTACCCCTTCACATAATACAAGAACCAGAGCTCACCCAATGAAATTAATAGGCAGCGGGTTTAAAACAAACAAAAGGAAGTATTTCTTCACAAAACGCAGTCAACCTGCAGAGCCTGTGGGATGCTGTGATGGACAAGAGTGTAACTGGGTTCAAAAAAGAATTTGATAAGGATAAGGAGGATAGGTCCATCAATGGTATTAGTCAAGAGCAACCCCATGCTCTAGGGGTCCCTAAACCTTTGATTGCCAGATGCTGGGACTAGATGACAGGGGATGGATCACTCCATAATTGCTTTGTTCTGTTCATTCGCTCTGAAGCATCTGGCACTGACTACTGTTAGAAAACAGGATACTAGACTAGATAGACCACTGGTCTGACCCAGTATGTGCCATTCTTATATTCCTACTCAAAGCCTTTTAGTGAACAGCACTGAGGCTTGGTCTATACAGTTTTCTTAGGGGTTAGGGATTTGCATTGGTATGGTTATACCAGTACAAATTTCCCTACTCTAGATAAGCTTGGAGTTACTCTGGAAAATAATTATATTCCTCTGTATGCAACCCTCACACATATGCAGTTGATCCAGTAATCCCTCCCAGTTGCACCCTAGCCTACTCTCCTCCCATACCAACCAGTTCATCTAACAAGCCCTTAAATACTGAGCATCCACTCAGCTTCCAAATTTTCCGGATACCCCCATCAGACAAACTGCAGCGTGTATGTGTAATCCAGGACCATAGGCACAACCCTATATGGGGGTCCCAGGGCCATTGATCTGCCCCTCCATGATTTGCCTGTGGCAGGTGTCACCCAAACAAGAGCCCTTTACTGGACTGACGGGGACTCAGCATAACTTGTCTTTGGGCAGGCTGTATTCCCACTCTTCAGGCCACTGTTCTCTATCTTCAAGCAGGCTGGAATCTCCCCCGAGGACTCAAGCAACCCTCCTCACCTGAGCAGAGGGTTCTGTGGGAGGCTCTTGCTGACACCACACCAGCAGAGCCACAATAAGGCAGCAAGGGCTTCCTCAGAGTCTCTGATGGTGTTGTTGGTGCTCCAGCCCATCCCCAATCAGCTACAGAGTTAATAGCCCATCGAGATGGACAGGATAGTTCACACCTCTCAGAACTATTGTTTCAGGATGGCTACAACCACAGGCAGGTATCACCCTCTCAGTTATTACCGAGGTCACCTTTTCAACCTATTCTTTTTCACAAGGATGAGGTTAAAAACACAAATATTTTTAAATGAAAGCTTACAATTAGAAGCAAGATCTCATGAGATTCCAGGAGCTAGGACCCAACTACAAGCCTATAGTGCTTATGCCTCAATTTCTAGCCCTATGTATGTGTGTGTGTGTGTGTGTATTAGGGGAATCTGATGACCATCTACAAATATTTGAAGGTAGTAAACAGTATTGTTTAGGGTGTTATATAGTAACTAGACCTCATGGGATAGAAATTAAGAAGAGAAAGTCCTGATTCCTTCGAGTCAGACTGAATCCTTAGGCAAAAGAGGAAAACTAAGGCCAGTTCTACACTAGAATCTTTTGCTAATATAACAATGTTGGTTACGGCATGATTTTTTTTACATTTTTATATGGGCCAAAGCCCTAGCGCAGATGCATATATACTGGCAAAAGAGAGCTTTTGCTAATGTCACTTATTTCATTTGGGGAACTGCTATAAACTATACTGGCAAACACTCTTTTGGCAGTATAAGCTGCTCCTACACTAGGAGGGTTTGCCAGTATTTGGAAGTGGCATTGCTCTATATGTTAAACATAATAATAAACACAATCTAGTTCTTTTATGTAGCACTTTTTGTCATTAGATCTCAAAACACTTTATAAAAGAAGTATCATAATCCCAATTTTACTGAATGAGAAACTGAGGCACAGAGAAGGGAAGTGACTCACCAAAGGGCCACAACAAATGTGTGGTATCTCTTAGTGCACATAAGGACTGTGTAGAATTGCATCTGCTGATCATGGTTAAACTGCCTCATCTAGGCTGGAAAGCTCAGTCATTTGTAAATGAATTCATCAATGGCTTTACACTAACTGAAGCACAAATGATTAAGACCATCCACACTAGTCATGCTGTTATCATGTTAATGACACCTGCAATTTTGCCATGTGCCTACACTAGTCAGCTAGTCCAATCCCAGTACAGTGCATTTTGAGCGATATTAACAGACATTGTGGAATATCACTGTGGGCCCTGTGAGACACCATTTACTCACCATTCTCTGGGGGGTATCACAGAACTGACCTGATGTTGGCACTTATTTATGCTACAGTATTTAGTTACAGGATCACACACCATTGCATTATCCCACAGTTGTTTCTACATCCAATAATGTGTGTAGCATTTTGTAGCAATGTACTGTGCGCTGTATGCCAGACAATCCATGAAAGTAAGAGCTATGAAAATTACATAGTAAACTCTAGATGATAGACTAATGTAGAATAATAGTGAAAATGTTTTGGCATAAGCCAAAGTTCACAAGTCAGCTAGATTCTTTGATATTTGCCTTACCTCTTGAATCACACCTAATTATATAGTGCACAGGTGGTGGCAAAAAAAAATTAAATTAAAAATGCATACCTTTAAGAGAAGAGCATTTATGTAAAGAAGGCTGTCATAAATTCACATTGAATTAAGACAATAAAATTAGTGTAAGCATAAGAGAATGAAAAAAAAATTACAAGATTACAGATTTTACATGTGCATCTAGCCTTGTAGAAAACAGTGGAATTAAGAGCGCTCCCTCTCTTCATAGATCTCTTTTGGATTGCAAAGATGGCCCCATCTGTTTTTGTTGGTGTTCTGCTTGCTTATAGAACATCTGTGTAATAAACTGGATACTACCACCAAAACAGACAGAAATACATTACACTCTTTCAGTGCAATAATTTTACCATAAAAGCTAAACCCTCTAGCATTTCCCTACCCTTCAATAGTCCAGTTGTTCTCTCACTAGCAACAGCTTCTGGCAGTAAGGCCACAGTGAAGAATGATTTTAATGGAAAGCAGCAATGGCTGGAGGAGGGGGAGCTAGAGTTGCTGTATTGGACACAGGGATCCAGTAATTAGACAGCTCTGGAGGGAAGCATCAGGAACCAGATTTATATGTCCCCTTCTCTCTTTCCAACTCAACCAATCACATGGACCACAGCAAAGAGGTGTCTCTGGTGGGAGCAGGGTTTTAAATGATGAAAGATGAGCAGTGTTGGGCGGCAGGAGAGATGAGTTTTAAAGACTCCTCCCTTATTACATCTATCACGAGACCTGCAAAAGCTTAAAGTTACATGCTTGGCTTTTTAAAAGTTGTCTTTACAGTTTGCTTCTAGTCATAGCATGTCCACCAGAGCCCAAGCCCTGCAATGAGCTCCATAGACTCCTCTGCTCGTCATAGACCCCCACTGAAGTAATGGGGGCTTTGGCTCATTACAGAATCAGGGCCCAGGTTACTGAGTTGTATGTTATAGGACATGTTATGTTAGGATGTGAAAATAATACTTTATAAAGGAAATGCTGAGATAATCTTAACTACAGCAGAGATAGCAGCCAAGAAGCATTCAGACTACAAAACATGCCATACCTAGAATATAGTGTATTCAGTTCCATCTTTCTTCCCCTCTTTTTGTATATCCATATAAATATCATATAACAAGGTCGCCTAATTAAAGGCCATCTGTGAAGGGTCTCTAGTCGTGGTATTTTTTCAGGAAAAGTATATTAATCAGTATAAAATAGTTATTGGAGCTCCTGCCTCCCCCTGTGAATATCAAGCTACAGTAAAGTGCAAGTGAACCCAGAGAGTCTTTGTTGCTCTAAGGATGTCACAGAAGTGTCAATTTACAGCAGAAGTGCTGAAAGATCAAAGAACTGAGCCCATTTCCAACTCTACAGGTTGGGAATAGGTCTATTATCTCCCAACACTAGCTCTTTCCTGAGTTTGTTTTCAATATACATTGAAATAATGTCTGTCTTCATGGGAAGTCTGACCTGGAAAAAGAAGCATGTAGGTCCAAATTCTACCTTCAGTTACAGCAGGACTGGATTAAGGCAACGGGGGCCTTAGGCACACCCCTTTGTGGGTCCCCAGTGGTTCTCTCCCCCACATCCTTGTGGCCCTGCTCTTGCTTGAACAATGGCATCCTAACAGTGACAAGGGTAACCCCCATACATCCGTTGGGCTGGTGGAGAAGTTGGGCCTCCCCCATCCCGAGACCATCACTCCCAGTTACCAGGAAAGTTAGTGTCCATCCCAGAGGAAGACTCAGCTCCACCTTCTGACAAGAGCATGATGAAATGGTGGCAGCAAGAGACTCCTTCCATTTCTCCCACTAATTGGTAGGCTGGTGTCAGTGCCCCTACCCTTTGAGTAGCAGGGTTCCAAGTTAACAACCCATTTAGATGAATAGGGCCGTTAGCACCTTGCTGAACTATTGTTCCTTGATCTTTGCAGGTTGAGGTAGATTGTCTTTTAATCAGTTAGGGTCTGGCTAAATAGGGAAATAATTCCAAAATAAGGTAGGTCATGAATTTAAAGTGCTATAGTTAGTTATTCCAGAATAACACTTTGTGTGGACTCTCTTATTCTGGAATCAGCCTGCATGAGTGTAACAGGGTGGGGATTGGGGGAGGCAGCATTTGTTTATTAAAGAAGTAAACAAAATTTAGTCCCTCCTTTATTGGGTATCATTGGCAACAGGAGATCTGTAACTGCACTGAGGAAACTGAAACACTGCTTTTAAATTATGTCTTGGTGTCATTGTAGATTCAGAGATGCTAAGATCAAAAGGGACCCTTGTGATGATCTAGTCTGGCCTCTTATGTAGCACAGCCATAGAGCATCTCCAAAATAATTCCTAGAGCACATCTTTTAGAAAAATCTTGATTTAAACATTGTCAGTGATGGAGAATTCAAACTGGAACAGGCGCAGAGAAGGGATAATAAGATGATCAGAGAAATTAAAAATCCTACCTTACAAGAGGAGACTTAAGGAGCAACAAAAGAAAGGCTGAGGGGAGATATGATTGGTTTCTATAAAAACATCAATGGGAAAAATAGCAGGGAGAGGAGTTATTTAAGTTAAAGGGCCGATGCTGGCACAAGAACAAATGGATATAAACCGGCCATCATAAGTTTAGGCTTGAAATTAGAGAAAGGTTTCTAACCATCAGAGGAGCAAAGTGCTGGAACAGCCTTCCAAGGGGAGCAGTGGGGGAGAAAACCTAACTTGTTTCAGGACTCTGCTTGCTGAATTTATAGAGGGGATGATATGATGAGATTGCCTACAGTTGCATATGGCCCACTCATGACTGCTAGTAGGAAATATCCCTAATGGTCAGTGATGGGGTACTAACTGGGGAAAGCTTTGAGTTACTACAGATGATTCTTTCCCAGGTGTCTGGCCGGTGGGTCTTGCCCATATGTTTGGGGGTTTAATTGATCACCATATTTATAATCAGGAAGGAATTTTCCCCCAGAACCAATTAGCAGAAACTTTGGGGGTGGAGGGTGTTGTCCTCTTCTACACAACGGGTCAGATGTCACTTGCAGTTTTGAACTAGAGTAAATGGTGGCTTCTCCATCATTTTAAATCCTTAAATGAATATTTGAGGACTTCAGTAACTCAGCCAGAGGTTATGGGCTTACTACAGGAGTGGGTGAGTGAGATTCTTTGGCCTATGATGTGTAGTCAGACTAAATGATCATGATGGTATTTTCTGGCCTTAAAGTCTATGAGTCCATGAGAATCTACCACAACCCTTGGTAAATTGTTCCAATGGTTAATTCCCTTCACAATAAAATATTTGTGCCCTATCTTCAATCTGACTTTGTCTAGCTTCGTCTTCCAGCCATTGCATTGCAATAGATCTTTCTCTGCTGGACTAAAGAGACTATGATTAAATATTTGTTCCCCATGTAGGTACTTACAGACTGTAATCAAGTCACCCCTTAATCTTCTCTTTGTTAAGCTAAATAGATGGAGCTTGAGTCTATCACCCTAAGGCAAGTGTTCTAATCCTTTAATCATTCTTGTGGCTCTTTTCTGAACCCTCTTCACTGTAGCAGCATCTTTCTTGAACTGTGGGCACCAGAACTGGCCACAGTATTCCAGCAGTGTTTGTACTAGTGTCAAATAGTGAGGTGAAATAACCTCTTTATTCCTATCTGAGACTCCCCTATTTATGCATTACAGTGGTGCATTAATTCTTCTGGCCATAACATCTCAGTGGGAGCTCACCTTCAAGTGATTATCCACCACAGCCCCTGAATCTTTTTCAGAGTCACAGCTTCCCAGGATAGAGTCCCTTATCCTGTAAATATGGCTGACATTCTTTGTTCTCAGTCAACAGTGTAAGCAGTGTATACCTGAAGTAACTTTCAGTATTTTTTGGCATTAAATCTACATAGATCCCACCATCTGGGAAGCATTTATTACAGAAGTGCCCCTCTCCCCCTGTTCTATTTAACTGTAAGGAATTACACCCATTGGCTGTGAGTGGGTGGGGAGAGGACATGACTAATACTTGTGACACTCACTGGCCTCTGCTTAATATTAACCTATAGGAATTTCCAGATATAAACCCACAAGCACAACTTACTCTGAGATACTCCCTAAACAAACTGGTAGACAAGATCAATAGGAGATAACTTTATTTACCATTTCTCTGGCAGCAAAGTATGTAAGGTCCTTCCACACCACGAAAATGCGATATACCTTCACAGTGTATGTACTGACAAGAAAACAAAAGCCACATCCCCATACTGTGGTCTAGGATGCTTTCAGATGAATCTCCTATCCTCTTCTCTGTAACTGCAAAACAACGACAGAGCTGAGCAACTGCAGTTTCACTGCTGGAGAACACAAACACTCCTTTCTCAATGAAGGACACAAATACACTAGCTGCATTGTGATTTATTCCTGAGGTAAATGATTATACAATTATGTGTGCCTCTTTGGCAATTTATCAATGAGGACCTTGGAGTTGGGGACAGCTGTGCATTAAATCAAATAATTGAATAGATTGATTGCAAAGAAATACCTGTACATAATAAACAAGGAAGGGAAATCTAATCCAAAGAACGCAGAATAAACATCCCACCCCTGTTAGGGAATAGTGTTTACTCATTTGAAACAGGGCACACAGTTTTGCTGGTAAATGAACACAGAGACAAACAATGTTAGAACTAGTTATTGAAGCCCATTTAGCTGGAGCTGTGGGTTAGTTAAAAGCTCAGTATGGATTTGGCCAAAACTGTGCTAGATTCAGGAATGCATATCCAGAGCGACCCACCAGCTTCACAATCAAGAAGGGTCACCGTGCACTTTAATGGGTAAAGTACATTGCTCAGTAACAGTGCAGTGACAATCCACTTCCAAAGCCTCCAGTGTCTGAGAACTACTTTATTTAAGGAAGGAAGGCAAAGGCATGTCCTGGCTTGTGAACCAAATGGGCTAAGAAATATTGTTAATTAAAAAAAAAAAAAAAAAGCCACGTGTTCTGGTGGGTTTTGTGACGACTCCCCGCACCCCCCCAAACAACCATCAGGTGACTACACTTTTGGGTCATCGTTTTTATAGAAGATGGAGTAAAGCCAGCTTCTTACAAAGGCGAGTCATGATAAAAGGGAGGGACTCCATAAAATAACGCTCTGCATCTCCCCCCCAAGGAAACGGGCCAGGTTTCTGACGTTTTGTGAGGACCCCTCTGCGGATACTGTTAGGCAGGTGTCCAGTTCCATACCGGGAGTTTCCCTCTTCATTTCCGAACCAGATAGCTTGGCTTCAAATAGCTTCTTTTAGTGCTAGTGAATCTGGTTTCGGACCCTGTTAAGGTTGGGGCTGTTCAGTCACCAGCTGAAGGGTTTTGTTTCCCCCCCAAAAGCCGGTTTTGTCTTGCACCCATTGAAACGTTTTGTTCTAAAGCTGTTCTCGAGTGTCTGGTTTTCGGGCGTGCAGGGCAAAGGGGGCAGCCTGGTTACCCACCCTGCCTGGAGCAACTTATTTCTCTGGACTTGTCTATGCCCGGGCGCCCCCTCCTCCTTCCCGCAAGCCAGCACAGTTGTTAGCCGCCTGGACTGCGGAGAAGACCGCACGGAACAAAGCTGGCAGGGGATCGGGACGGGCACACACGGCTTCACACTTTTCTCCTCGCTCAGTCTCCGGCTCCTCCTATCGTCTGTCTCTCTCCCCGCCCGGCCCCCGCGTGCATCCTAAAGAGACCGGCTGGCTCGGGCAGCCTTTGATCACCGGAGACCAACCTCCATCCACCCCCCCGGGCGTCTGCCTCCGCGCTTCCAGTATAAAGAGGAGCGTGGCTAGGGGCGGCCCCTAGGAACTTACCCGTCCCTACTCCAGCCCCCTGGGTGGTGGTGGTGTCTCTCCAGCACTAGCATCGCCCTCAGCCATGGCAGCCCTGCGCAACCTGCCCTTTGGGGAGCCCCCTGTGGATCTCTATCCCCCGCAGAGCCCCTTCCCCAGCGCCTTCTCTACAGGTAGGTGCCCGCGCCCTGTGCAGCCGATCCCCGCCGCGCCCCCCGCCCCGGCTCGGCACGGACACGTGGGCCTGACTTGCGCGCTCTCTTTGCAGACAGGAGTGAAGTGGCCGCAGGTGGCGGCTGCCCTTCCCTGTCCCAGGAGCTCAGCCCTCCCGCCTCCGCTACCGGGGCCGCGGCCTTGCCTTCCCCCTTCCCCCCGGACCCGGCGGAGCTGCTGCCCTCCATCTCCCAGCGCAGGAAAAGGACCAACTTCACCACGGCTCAGCTGGAGACGCTGGAGCTGGTCTTCAAGGACACCATGTACCCCGACATCTACCTGCGGGAGAAGTTGGCCGATGTGACCCAGATCCCGGAGGCCAGGATCCAGGTGAGCAGGGCGCACGGGCCAAGGCCAGAACTGCCCAGGAGGGCTCGGGCTGCCTCCAACCTCCCCGGCCCCTTCGCGGGGGCGTTTCAGTGGCTCGCCCTGGCGTGACTGGCTGGGTTTGCCGCGGTGCTGCTCCCCGCGCAGAGCCACACAATCGCTCCGCCCCTGGCCGTGCTGCGACCGCGTGGCGCCGCTTTCAGGGCTGAACGCCCCGCTCCCCTCAGCCGGGCTTTGCGTGCGCTGCCGGCTCGCCATCCTAGCCGGGCTGCGGCTGAGCAGGGAGGGGAGAAGCGCGCGTCCGCACAGCAAACACGGCACGGGGAGCCGCGGCCAATAACCCGCCCCTCTCTCCTCCTCCGCTCCCCAGGTCTGGTTCCAGAACAGACGCGCCAAGTCCCGCCGGCAGCGAGGGAAGCCGGGCCGCGGTCCATGGGCTGCGGAGCCTTTCGCCGGCCCCAAGGCTCCTGCCAGGAATGCCCAGCCAGCGGCGGGCGGTCCGCACCCACCAGCCAACAGCGAGCAGCACAGCTACCGCCAGGCCCCCCTGGGGGCCGGCTACGCGGCACAGCTTCCTTTTCCCAGCAGCAGCGGATCGACTCCGGAGGATCGCCCCCCACATTTCACGCTCTCGGGAGTCGCCCAGATCATCCAAATCAAAGAGGAACACTCCGGTCCGTACAAGTGGCCCTTGCAGCCCGGCCTCGGGGTGGATTTCGACAGCTTCCCCCCGAACAAGACCGTCGGCCCCGAAATGAATTTCCGAGCGCCCGCTCTGCCCCTGGCCGCGGGGGCGAGTAGACCTGGGGCTTTGGGGAAGCTGGGCGGCCCGCCCTCCCAAGCCCCCCAGCCCATGTGTGGACGCTATTCGCCCGTCTCCGATGCAGAAGACACCAGCGGCTATTCGGAGTCGGGCTCGGAGTGGGACGAGACCGGCTTGAGGGCCTTCCCAGGACTCTGACCGAGAAAGCATCCCAGAACCGCGGAGGGCTGGGGGAAGGCACGAGGAAATCCGCGTAGAAAGTTCATTTGTGACCAGACTCGAGCTACTTTTTAAATGAGGGGAGTTTTTCAGAAGGGCGAATTTCGGGTGGATCTTTCAGAGTGACAGAAAGAAGTCTTGGAAGTCACGGCGCCCTTATCTGAGAGCTCGGGTGTCTGGCAAACTCAACTGCTACCCAGCCAACGAGCCGCTGTCATTCCTCGGCCAGACAACCTCCCCCAAACTCTTTTACCGGTCTATGGCAGGGAGACAGGCAAGAATTAGGGCCCTGCTGTTGATTGTGAAACAAGCATAAAGTCATTTCTTCCTTTCCTTATTTTTAAATCGTTTAATTTAAAAATGAAAAGTGAACACACAAATAAATAAGCCGGCTTGGTTCTTGACTGCAGCCTAACAGACAAAGAGGAGTGACTCTCTCCCAGCTCCTTATCTTGTTTACATAACGCCACTGAGCGCCAGAGGCAAGCGGGAATGCTGGAGGCTACCCTAATCCTAGCATGGTAGAATCCTTAAAACCATTTTAATTTCATAAGAAAACACGCATAAAACCCAGCATCCTCTCAACTCTCTTCCTCAGGGTTTCCTAGCAGCTGTGGAATAATGTGTTGTAGAACGCCTCTGCCTGTCTTTCACTGAACCCACGAGGTTCCTAAAGCTCCTAGTCCTTGCTTCCTGAGGGGAGGAAGGGAGTCCCAGGCCGAGGAGCACCGGTGTGTTTACTAGATACATGGATGTACTGAGCCATTGAAAGCTAGAATAAAGCGTCTTGGTCGATCTTGCACTCTTAATTTAATCACACGGGTTTAGAATTGCACTATTAACCTAGAAGAGCCATATAAGAATGACTGCCTAGTTTTGTGTAAATAATTGTAGCTAGAGCTCTGTGTGTGGGGTAGGGTTAATAAAGGTATAAACAGTGTTGGAGCAAGAGAAAGTACCAAGTGCAATGTTCTCTCTTATTTGTAATTACATGAAGCTTAGTCTCCTTAAATGTGTAAGAGTACGATTATTTCATAGTTAAGATTACACCCAATATGGACAAATTTAGAAGGGTAGAGAAGATCCAACATTCCAGGGTGTTCCATCCTCTTCCTCCCCCTTCACCTTCATCCCCCCCAAGACCCATCGAAGTGTCATTTGAACACTGAATGTGTGGAACAGAAATGACAATGATGGATACAAAATGGTTCTTTTGAGGATGAAATTAAGTGCAATAGTAAAACTTCAATTTTACCTATTTATTTATTTTAAGTAAGGTGTGTGGGTCTTGTAAAATTGCTATCAGATGAAAACATAATTCAACTTTTAAAATTTAAGAATAGACTATGATACTCAGTTAACTTGGTAAGGAAAATGGGGCTAGCTGGTTAGTTTATTTTTTAATTCCACTATTTATTTATTTTTGAATTTTTATTTAACCTTCTGTAGTCAGAAGGATTAGGAAACGCCTGGTTTTATGTTTTGGAAAAACTGTGACATCTCTTTTTGGGAAGAAAAATAAAACAATCACTTGTTATACTGTCTTGCTTTTCCTTAATGTGTCATTTTGTAAATTCCTGAGGGCAGCAGGGATCAGCTGAATTCACTCATCCACTATGTTGTATTTATAGTTTAGACCTGAGCAGAGGGGAGAGGTGCTGAAGTAATCTGCAGCTTCTGTTGCTAAATCAGGTCAAGAAACCTCTGTTTCCATAGGGTGCAGGTCAAGATTGAATTAGATAGCGAGCAGGTTTAAACAAGAGTGAACAAAATGTGTTAATTTACCTCTGAGTCATAATTTGATTTGCATAAAAGTGTTGCTCACTGGGGGAGGGAGATTGTAAATCCGATTCCTAACTGCTCCTCTAGCAAGGCAGAAAAAAAAAAGTTTCAAAACTTTGATTGAGCCAATAGACTATGTAAATCTAAAGTACCCTATCACCTCATGAATTAGGTTAGATGTTAACCAGAACCATACAAAATACATCAGAATCTTCTGAACAGGGCTGCATATTAACCTTTTTTTGTAAGACCCTAGAAAATTCCTTTTCAGAAGGTCACAAGTTGCAACCTCCTGCAAACACTTAAACATGTAATTAGCTTTAAGCATCTGAATAGTCCCATTTACTCCAATAGTGCTATTTACATGCTTACATGTGACTAAACGTTTTCAGACTTAGGGTCTAGGAACCTAGGCTGGGGTTCAACTAATATGGGGAAAATTCGCACAGGTGAAAAGCTAGTGTAAACTGGACCTATACTTAAAGCTAATTCTGAGTTTAAAATGTTAAACCTTAGAATGTCTTCAATAATTAATGAAGATTTACTACAACAGACATGTAATATGGATAGTCAGGTCAGCCAATTATTCCTGTTACCTCAGATGCGGTGACTGGAAATTTTGTCACCTGTCTTACTCCAAACTGACTGGAGTGAAAGTGAAAGAAAACTCCAGGATCACATAATATTACTTCTCCAGCTACGTTCCCCATCCAAATCATGCCTTGTCCTAGGGTGACTGTGCACAAGGTTCGTTTTCCAGCTGGAGTGAGAAATAAAGGGGCCAGATTCTCACCTGCACTTCGTCCCCTTTGTTCTGCCACTGCTCTTTTGGCACAAAGGGACCTTGATGCCCCGCTTGTGGGGGAACTTCTAATGGCTGTGATTCCCATGTAGATAGTTCCTATGGCAACCCTATTTCTGGATCAAGGGGAGGCAGCATTTCTGTAGCATGATATACTCAATAAAAACCTGGAGGGCTGATGACCCCTGGGAGAACACTGCTAGATGGCATAGTTTAGAGGCCCATGTTGCTCTAAACTACACTGAGGTCAGGACCAGCATAGAACCAGACAGGGAATGAGGGAGTCATAACGGTCTCTCTGATGACTCCCTTCTCTGCTGTGACATGTGGAAGTCCTGCTGACCAGAGAACGTGGCCTACATTATTAAGTGACTTGCCAAAGGCTACACATGCAGTTGGTGGCAGAGCTGGTAAGAGAACTAATTTCTCAGGAGGTAAAACCCATAACTATCCACTAGTCTAGATCATGGTGCCACTTGTACAACTATTTCAAATCTCTGTACCTAATTAGGCCAAATTAAAATAATAATGCCTACCTTTCTAATGTGCTTTGAAATCTACAGATGGAAAAAACGTATGTAAATGCAGAGCATTATTAGACATATTCTGAGGGGTAACTAAGGACTTTTTACATAGGTAATTTGCTTGGTGGCAACCAATGATGGGAGCCACCAGTGTAGCTGTGCTATGTAAATGATTACAGATTCCAAGGCCAAAAGGGACATCTGTGATCATCTGCTCTGGCTTTCTGTATAATAACCCATAGAACTTCCCTGGAATAATTCCTGTTTGAACTAGAGTATATTGTTTAAGAAAACATTCAATCTTGATTTAAAATTCACCAGTTTAGGCTACAAAGGCAAAGCTACTATAAGCAGCAATTTATATTGGTACAGTTTATCCCAGTTTCAAGCAGGGGTAATCTGCATGGGTAAAAATTGGGGCTTATAGGATCTAACTAATAGAGGTTTTTGCTGGTTGTTCATGGCTGGAAACCAGCATGGACAAGGCCCGAGTTCCATGCTTTATCCAGTGTGCACTGAACGAGGCAGAGCTCTATTGGAGCCATTATTAGTTTGGGCAACAGAACAAATTTAATTTAGTAATTTTATAACATAGGCATTCCAGCTATTTTAAATGGTCTTCATTTACTTACGTAGCAGGAGAAATGAAGGATGTCAAAAAAACCACAACAACCTGCTGTGGGAAATTCCAAAATCAATAAACTTTGTTTAAAATACCAGTAACAATTGCTAAGTGACAATACTATAATAACCTATCACATCATTTAGAAAGCCCAGGCACTTAAAAATAATGACATGAATAGGTAAGGACATCATTAACCGTATACTGCTCACATGATAAGACTGTTTGTTTTATTAAGTATAGAGAAATGGAAGATTTCTTACCCAAACATTTCCTTTCTAGTATCCCCCAGAATCCATAACGAATGGACTATGCCTTTTTCCTGCAGAATTCTGAGGTTTTGTTGTCAGAGGCTCCTGGAATAAAATCTGTGGCCTCACTTCCTGCCATCAGGAACGTTCTTCCAAAGCTGCAGAGATGCTCATATGCAGTTAGTCAAACATAATCTGAACAACTTCATCACTAATGAACTTACCTTTACATCATTTAATCACAGCCTGGAAACCTAAAACACATTCTGGCAATCAAGGCAACTACTAGGGTAGATCAGATTGAAAGAGATGGAATTATTAGAAAGGAAATTGCTGGGCAAGAAATTTCCCATTCTACTATATAGCATTGTCCATAGCAAATGGAATGTAACAACCAGCGTATCCCATAAGTAAGGAGGGAAAGGGTAAAGTAGAATTATGAAGTTTGTTTACATTAAGGTAGAATATAAGATATACATTTCTTCATACGACAAACACTTTTTAAAATTAAGCCATTATTTGGTAACCACCAGATGCAGCACCTTTTTTATCAGTGGATGCCTCTGCAGAAGAGAAACCTTCTTTGGAGAATTCAGTAAATATATCTTAGTCTACACTGACACTGTAGGTCGATGGAATGCAGCTTCTGTCGACCACATAAAGTATGCATCTCCACTGGCATGTCAGTTCCACCGACCTAAATCGCAGTAAAATTTGACTTAATAAAACCACCTCCACAAGTGGCATAGCGCTGAAGTCGAATTGTATGGGTCAAATGAGCGGCAGTGTAGGCAGAGCGCAACGTAAATTAACATCATTGGCCTCTGGGAGGTATCCCATAATGCTCTGTTGTGACCGCTCTGGCTGTGCACAGGGAACAGCCTCTCCCCTCAAACCCCAGGAAATTTTGAATTCCCATTTCCTGTTTGGTCAGCGTGGGGAGAACTTTGTAGCTGAACCGCTCATGGTGACTGCAGCCCCAAACACGCTCCAGCATGCAGTTGATCTGAGGTCTTGGATCTCATCAGCCTATGGGGCGAAGAGTCTGTTCTGGCTCAGCTCTGAGCCAACAAAAGAAATTTGGATATCTACAGGAAGATATCGCATGGTATGGTGGAGAAGAGCCACAACAGCCACAACATCAGTGCTGTGTTAAAATCAAAGAGCTGAGGCAGGCATATCAGAAAACTAGGGAAGTGAACAGTTGTTCTGGTTCATCACCAAAGACCTGCCACTTTTACGAGAAACTGCATGCGATTCTCGGCGGTGACCCCACCACTGTACTGCCACGCAGCATGGATACCTACATAGAATCCCAGTCCAGGATGAATGAGAAAGACTGTGGATGAGGAGAACAGGGGGTAGGCGAGCGAGGTATCCATTCTTCCTGAGAGCCAGGACCTGTCTGTTGCCCCAGAGCAGCCCAGCCAGATGCAGGACAGTGTGACTGACTGAGATGCCAGGGAAGGCACAACTGGTGAGTGTATATAGCAAATCGTATTTCTGTGGCTATAGCCCCAGTCCAGCTTCTTATTTTCTGCGAAAAAAGGAGTCTGTGTTCATGGGAATGGGCTTCCTGGATGTTGGTCCATTAAGCAGAGGCTTACTCCCAGAACAGACTATTTATGTGCACAGGGATGCTCTGAGAATCCTCTGTGGCTATCTCCAGGAAACTTTCATGTAGGTACTGTGCAATCCTTTGCAGAAGGTTTCTGGGGAGGGCAGCCTTATTTCTTCTGCCACGGTAGGACACTTTTCCCTGCCACTTTGCTATTAAATGAACAGGCATCATTGTGGAACACAGCATAGCAGCATAAGGGCCAGGCACGTACCAGGCAAATCTTCCCTTTCCGCCTGTATTACCCTCAGGAGACTATCGCATCACACAGGGTCACCTAGGGAAGATGGTGCAAGTTTACGATACCCGACCAAATATAGTCACTGCGTGTTATTCCCCTGCAATGGACAGTGTCTTGGGTCCCCATACAGACAATTCCTAATCATGACATTGCTGTCCTGGGTGTTAGGGGTCTGGGAACGGGTGCCCCTATGTTTTCTCCAGTGACACATCACCTGCACACTCCTCTAATCCCTTTGGACTACTTCCTCCTCTGGTCTTTGGGATGGCAAAGGGGAGCCAAATGATCCTGCTCCTTGGTTAAGTGTGGATTGGGGAATTTAGTGCTACAGAGACTTCCCTATAATGGATGTAAGGGCCCCTTACTTACCATGGCTGGAACACCACTCCAGCTCATGCAGTATGTGCAGATTGGTATGCTGATCTGGTGGTGCCTTGTGAATATGAAGGGGAGTTCTTTTTGCATTGTAACATGGTTTTTCATCCATGGGACCAGCTAACAATGGAAACTTTGTGCTTTGCTTGCCTTACAGTGGACAGCTCGGCCTTCACCCCAGCTTGTACTCCTGCAGAGCACCTTTCCCAGATTAGAAGATGAAAAAACAAACAAACTCGGGATGACATGTTCAATGAACTAACGAACGCCTCCGTGGCTGCTGACACAGAGCTCAGTCATTGTCAGAAAAACTGAACATGAACATTGAAAACAGAAAATCACCACAAGAGCAGGAGCATGCAACGCAAGAGGAGATGTTGTGTATTATGAGGGATCAGTCTGACAAGCTGAGGCATCTGGTAGAGCTCCAGGAAGACCAGCGGCAGGACAGACTCCCTCTGCAGACCCTCCAAAACGCTCAGCTGACAAACTGTTTCCCAGCCCCTACACCTAAGCGCTTTAGAAAGAGGTTGAGCAGGCTGCAGTATGTGCTCCACTTCACGCCCAGTGGAGGGGAGCAAAAAGAGGCGACGGCCTCTTTACGAACTGGGAATGTGCGTGCTTTGCTGTTTGCACAGTCACACTTTGCTCTGGATCCCCTAACAGCCTTATGAGAATGTTAAATTATCTTCCTTTCCCCCCACTTTAACAGATCACCAATAAAACTTTACTGCTTTAAAAAAACATTACTCTTTATTCATTGAGAGCTCATGGATTGTCGGCAGGGGAAAAGGGGAGGGGAACAATGGTGCGAGGATGGGAAGGGAAGGCACAGCAGTTACAGAGATGGACATTACTGCAGCTCATTGCAAAAATGGGTTTTCAATGCTTCCCTGGGGTGCAGTGCTCCACAGTTGGCTCTCAGCGTTGCACTGGTGTCTGGCTGCTCAAAATTTGTGGCCAGCCTATTAGCCTCCACGACCCAACCTAGTGGAAACTTTTCCCACTTTGTTTCACACACATTATGGAGCACACAGCAGGCAGAGATAACAGTTGGGTTGCGTTCACTGAGGTCTAAGCTAGTGAGCAAACTGCACCATTGGGCCTTTAAGCAGCAAAATACACATTCCACCACCATTCTGCAGTTGCTATTACTGAAGCGCTCCTTCTTGCTGTTTAAGTGTCCAGTGTAGGGCTTCATTAGCCAGGGGAGCCAAGGGTAAGCAGGATTCCCCAGGATCACTATTGGCATTTCAACATTGCCAATATTTATTTTTGGTCAGGAAAGAAAGTGCCCGCCTTCATCTTTTTTAACAGACCTGAGTTCCTGAAGATGCGTGTGTCATGCACTTTTCCAGACCATCCCACATTGATGTTGGTGAAGCATCCCCTGTGATCCACAAGGGCCTGCAACACCATTAAGAAGTATCTCTTTCAGTTTATGTACTCTGTGGGAAGGTGGTCTGGATAGGGATATACGTGCCATCTATTGCCCCTCCCCCCACAGTTTGGGAACCCAATTGTGGCAAAGCCGTCCACTATGTCCTGCACGTTTCCCAAAGTCACTACCCTTCTTAGCAGAAGTCTATTCATGGCTCGGCATACTTGCATCACAGCAGCTCCCATAGTGGATTTACTGACTCCGAATTGATTCCAAACTGACTGGTAGCAGTCTGGGGTTGCCAGCTTCCACAGAGTGATGGCCACTTGCTTCTCCACTGTCACAGCAGGTCTCAAGTGAGTAGTCATGTTTCAGGGCTGGGGACAGCTCTGCACAAAGTTCAAGGAAAATGGCCTTTTGCATAGAAAAGTTCTGCAGCCACTGTTCATCATCCCACACCTTCATAACAACGCAATCCCACCACTCAGTGCTTGTTTCCTGGGACCAGAAGTGGCGCTCCACTGACTGAAGATGGTGTGTGACAGCCAGCAGCAAATGGGAATTGTTTTGTTCTATGGCTTGTAACAGGGTGTCTTGAGTAACATTGCAATTTTCTGCGCTGCGGCTCCTGTCTCGGCCTTGAAAATACTGCAGGATAAGTTGTGAGATGTTTGTGATGCTCACAATGATTGTGCAGAGCTGAGGAGGCTCCATGCCTCTCTGGCAATGGCGTGCGCATAGCAGAGACAGGATTGGAAAAATGGTACGAAAATACGTTCATCTGTTTATTTTGGACGGAGGGGAAGAAGCATATTGCACCATGGGAAGATGGCAACCTTCCCAAAAGGCACTGCGGCTAGTTGCACTGTGGGATAGCTACTCACGGTGCACTGCTTTGATTATCGATGCAAGTGTGGCTGGTGGGGATGCAAACCCCCGATGGAATGCACATGGTATGATCACGCGCCTCCAACTTCGTAAGTTTGGCGGGTGAAAGTTGACTGAAATTAAATTGACTTCACACCACAGTGCAGACATATCCTGAATGAATACTATGATCATGCTCTGCACAATTCCTGTTCATCGTCCCCTAGAAGCCTTGTAGATTGAGCTTTGATGTCATTCAGGGAATGGCTTCCCTGAAGCACAGAGTCATAGAGCTTAAGGCCAGAAGGGACCACCAGATCATAGAGTATGCCCCATGAAGAAGGATTAATTATCTTGAGAGGGGCCATTTTGAAGCTGTGAGGCCCTGGTGTTTTGGATGGAATGAGATAAACATGACCAATGTGTATATGGTGAGGACTCATCAAGCATTTGAACCTAGGACCTCTTGCACATAAAGTGAGAATCAGGCTGTGTCTACACTACAAAGTTAAGTTGGCTAAAGTTAGGTCGACATACAGCAACTGCTGTAATTAAACCATTGTCGCATGTCCACACTATGCTCCTTGTGTCGGTGCAGTGCATTCGCAGAAGCAGCTCTTGCATCGACAAAGAGCAGTGCACTGTGGCAGCTATTCCACTGTGGAACCGACTGGCCATAAGATGTTTTGGGAAGGGTTTGCAATGCCGCACGTGGGCAGGTTCAGTGTGACAATGTAGGTTTCACAATCCCATCTTTTCATGGGCATCCTACTAGGTTTCCAGTTGCTTTTCAACTGTCCTGGTAACCTGAGAGCCAGTCACCTGTGTCAGAAAGCATGGATCCAACACTGCTTTTCAGTATTGGGCTGTGGCTATAAGAGGAACTCAATGTGGGGGCAATTGCCCACCACCCTGATCCCTGCCCCATCCTTGAAGAAGCAGCATGTCTGCGGCTCCGCAACAGAGGCAACTATTTGCCTCCTGATATGCCTGCTGCAGTCCTCTGAGTTTTACAAAGCACTGTTGGATGTTCCTATCATAGCCCTTCCTTTCATACCCTGAGCAAGTTCCTGCAGCTGGATTGGAGCTGTGCCTGCACAGCCTCTTCTCCCCACACACCCAGGAGATCCACCACCTCCTGTGTACTCCAGGCAGAAGTACGTTTGCTGCATGGAGTTGGTCTGATCAGCTGGGCAGTTACAATGTGAGAGCAGCGGAGGTCAAAACGGTGACCAGAGCGGTCATGGTGGGCATTGTGGGAGGCCACTTAGGGCGATGTAAGCAATGCACTATTTATACTTGTACTGCATCACTCTAACTACGTTGCCCTAAGCTCTACGCCTCTCGTCAAGGTCGTTCTATTATGTCGGCACAGAAGGCGAGTTAAAGCAACGGGAGTTAAAGCACACATTGTAGTGTGTACACCTGATAGTTAGGTCAACATAAGCTGCCTTATGTCAAAACTGTGTAGCGTAGACATGGCCTAAGACTCTTAGACCAACTAAGCTACTTGGAAGCAACCAAACTATTTAGCAGAGTGTTGGATTAGATGACCTCCTGAGGTTCCTTCCAACCCTAATCTTCTATGATTCTATTTGGTTTCCACCAAGCAGATCTTCTTTACCAATGACAGGTCTATGTTTGGTCTTTAGATTTTCACTCAATGTTATAGCTCTTCTTGAAAAATCTGAGACTCTTTATCAGGGCTTGAATTAGGAGCTCACAGAGTCTATTTGATGTGGCTATTTTGTGCTCCCCAATCTAGGCTTTTTAAAAAAAACAACACTCGTCCTCATGATTGAAGATATATTTTTCTCAATGTGAACAAAACGTAAACTGAAGCAGCAATCTCTACCTGAGTTTGTCAGAGAGCCTGAAACAATAGCTTTAAGAGCTATTTCACTTAATTTCATTTTAATTTCACTTAGGTGTTATCATCTTTGGATATTTGAGTTAATTGAAATAGCAACATTGCTATTTCATTGCTGGTCAAAGCTGCAAGAAAAGAAGAGAGGTGGTCCTATGAAGATCTGCAGTACTGTGAATGACAACCTATTTTGGCATCAGGAGTGGATTGCATTTGGAAGAGTATCACCACTTAAGGCTGGTCTGTATACACTTTTTGTATTGATGTAACTAAACTGGACTGCAACAATTAAATTACAGTAGTACAAAAACTGTGCATAGACTCTTTTTGCTATACTTACATCAGTTGAACCCCCCATTGTAGATGCAGTTATATCAAATAAAATTATTTAAATTTCAGTAAATTTACTGAAATAAGCTATAGCAATAAGCACTTTTCTATTGCTATTGCTGTTTCCACATTAGGGGTTGCAATTATTTCACTTTCTAAACCAATATAGTTAAACTCTGTAGATACACCTGGCTTTTTCCCCACATTCTGACCTGTGGCTCCAACAAGTTAGAGGGCAGAAGTGGGGGCCCAGGGAAGAATCTGAGCATCACCAAGGGGTAGCCAATTCTGCAGAGCCCAGCAGGGCATCTAAGTCCCACCAAGGAGAAGTTAAGCAAAGGGATCCAATAAAGCCCAGTAGGATACTTTTAAGGGGGAGCTAAGCCTAAAGAGACCAGCAGGTAATTGGAGTCATTCCAAGAGAAAGATGAGCCCAGGTGTGGCCAACTAATCATATTTTGAACATTTGTATGATCTATGTGGCATTCCAATTTGGAGATTTAAGTGGGCAGAACTCAGAATAATACCACTTCCCCTTGGCCAAGTTGATCCTGTTGCTAATAATGCCTGCTTGGCTGCTTACAAAGCTTGGAAAACTGTACAGATTGTCCTTAGTCTCATTGACTAGGGGATCTTTTGGACAGATGTCCCCATCCAGAAGGATGACCATGTCTTTCATCTTTGGGGCAACTGCTATGCCATCCTTAGGTACCAGCGATGGTTCCTGTAATTTATGAGATTGCCTTGTGTTTAGTTTAATATTTTAGTTGTTACTTGCAGTTCCAATACAGATCACGAGGCCCACTAAAGAAGAAAGTAGGGGAAACCCAACTTCTAATTCTTTTTGGAGAACAGATATTTTTTTTTTTTGTTTTGGGACCTTCTTCCTCTGTTTTGCCTTGTTAGCCTTGCAGCTATAGTATAAAAACAAGCAAAGGAAGGAAACAGAGTTTGTGGCTCTATTGGCCTTGGCTGAGCCTGGTGCTATGTACTCTTCCATTTAGTGAAGGGCAGAGAGAGGTACTGAACTGGAGAACCCAGAGGGTTGAAGCTTCAATGCACAAGCAATCCCACAATGGAGAAGAGGGAAAAAGGAAGACTAGAAGTTGAAATGGGATCATTACTGCCTGAAAATTGAATACAAATAAAATGTATAAAGCAACCTGGTTGGAAGAAATCGAATTACTAACTTGTTCCACTGCTGCAGGCAGAACTTAAAGTGGTGGAAAATGTGGTGGGTCTTAGGGCCAGAGCCTACAACAACGGGATCACCTTCAAACTCTACAGGGAAGAGGAACTATCATTTGTTACTCATTGTGAGGGAATTCTAAGATGCAAATTTCATCACAACACAACAATTTGACCCTAGATAAATATTATTCTTGCATTAGTGATCTCTGGATGTAAATATGACATCCTTTTGGAAGAGAAATGTAAAAAAATCATTTAAGTTCACATTAAATACATGTATTGTTCAACCCCCAAAACAAGTGCACATGCATAGTTTTACCATAAATCAATATTATAGTTTTTCCTATTACAATATATTACACCATCCCAGAGAAGTTATAGGTAATTCAACCAAAAAACCCTTTCAAAATTGATATTTTCTATGTAAGAGTATTCTTTAAAAGAAAATATTTAGATAATCAAAATCAAGATATTAAAAAACCACTACCTTCACCACTCTGAGATAAGATTGTGATATTGTGATGAAAATATGTATCCCTTTATATTTTATACGAATGTATGTATTATGTAGACACTGGCCTATTTGGCAGCCTGATATTAGTATACTCAAGTCCTGATTCAGTAAAGCATATGCTTACCTTTAAGCATTCAAGTAGTCCCACTGACTTCAGTTAGGACCGAAGTACCTTGATGCAGGGGTAGAGACTGAGCATCTTTTGGTTAAACCTATGGTCAATTCAAAGAATGAGGCTGACATGTTCTGGCAGAGAACACATTCCATTCTCTTTACCAGATGGAAGATAATACCACAAAGTAAGGGGGAAGTAGGGTGGAAAGAGGAATCATATATGGATATTCTAGAGTAAATTCTCATAAAACGAGGAAGTTAGGTTTAGATTTGTAGATTTCCACGTTCAGCTCATCAGGATTATCACTTAGTATTATTCTGTAATTTCCCTTGTAGCTTTTAAAATCTCTCCTAAAACAGTCACTTTGCCAAGCAAGCCAAAATGCTGAATTTTAAAAAATTAATTATGCACATATTTTCTTTTCAAATGAAACTGGACCTACATTTATGTGCAAAAAGTTTGCATTTTTGTAAAATATACCAACTCTCAGAGGTCAATTTATTTAGAATTAGAATTTTCATTGAGAATAAAAGATTTATGGATTTCTTAATTAACAGAAAAAGTTTAGCTAAATATAAACTCTGCACTGAAGTTTTGCAGTGGGACAATACCAACACAATACAGAAGCATTTTTTAAACTATACAAAAGTCTGAAATTGAAAATAATGTTTACATTTTCTTTATACATTAACATATAAAAGACCTCATTTCATGAGGCATCCAAAAGAATCAAAACATCTCTACAGCTATCTCTGAAAATTCAAATCTGGAAACAATTTATTACACTGAAGCTTTACAAGACTATTAAACAAACAATCCAATAACCACTTTTTACAAAATTAACATTCCAGAACACACTGCTAGGCATTTTTATGCCAGTTCACAACACTGGTTATCTCTTTTGTTATCAAACTCTTTTTATTTATATATGCTGGGTATTGTTGAATAACCAGTTATCTGAGTTGAAAGTTGTGCAAACAATAAAAAATGGAAAACCAATATGTTAGCAGTCATTTGTATAAAATATCAATTACAGGACTTTTTGTCCTGTATGGAGGGCAAATAGAAATCTGTTCCTGGAAATTTAGAAATTATGTTTTTCTATTCCTTCATTAGACTCCTTATATAAGTTATGATAAATTAAACATTCCAAAAAGGTATTAACTGATTTGTAGAGCAGCCAGTATCCAAGTGTACAATATCTATCTATTCACTCATCTATTTTCTGTCCATATTCTGCTGCTGATTTGTAAGGTAAGGAATACACATACTGCTTCACCATACCATTTGTAGACTAAAGTTTGAGATGGTGACTCACAGGTACTAGAACTATAGCTTTCAAGAACAAAGAACTGCCAAACAGCCACTGATTTGTACCATTTCCTCTTCATTGTCTTCAACACATCAGTAAAGTCATCAGCATGAGTTGGGCAGAATTTACACAAACTTTAGAAATAAAGTTGATATATTCTTAGTTGAAATTGTTTGAAAGCATATTCATACACTTTCAGTTTAAAATAAAAAAAATGTATTTACTAACAGAGGTTAGCTCTGAGCAAAACTACTGTATGTATATAACAAATGGTAAAATCTAATGTAACGCAGGCCAGTAATGCTGGTTTCTTAAGAAGCAGTACAGTATACCTAAAATGGCCTTTTTAGAGGTTTTCCTTTCCTTTATCTTCCTGCAGTTAGGATATTTGGTGAAGCATATGTAAAGGAAGAGGATATCATAAAATTACATGCTGTACACTTGAAATAAACAGACATCTTTTTCAGTCTCTGTTGGTGTTATTGGCTGCAAAGGCATGTAAATTTCCCATCTGGCTCAGGCCACTCTGAATATGTGCAACATGGATTTCAACATTATTCTGAAAACAACTAAAGAAAAGAAAGAATGGTTAAATCCCACATTTTAAGACTCAGTTTATTAACTTATCACACCTGAACATGACTATAATGAACTCCAACTGTCTTCAAGGCAAGGTATGACCACAGGAAGTAGTAAAAGTTTAGAAGGGTCAACATGCCACAGAGCAATATATCTTTATCAAATTCTGTTACCGTATGAGAAAAAAGCAAAAAACATTAACTGGGTTTCAGCCCTATGAAGCCAGTAGGAAGGTTCCCACACCTACGTGCCAGTATATAGGTTTTGCAAGACTGAAGTTCATGGAAATATATGAATATAGTAGTGTCTGATGGTGAAGTAGAAAGAAGGAAAGCCCCAAATTATTTAAATGCACTGCAATGTGTGATTAAAGATATTAAAGTAAAGATACATTTTGAAGACTAAATGACAAAGCAGATTCTAGTTTATACTGGATTAATTTAAATAAATTTAAATATTTGTATCAGGTAACTTTACTTCCAGATTCAGACAGAAGACTTGCATATTTCTCTTTGTATCTACAGAAGTTAGGTAGCTTCTCTCAATAGGACTATTCCTATGAGTAAGAGTTGCAGAATTAGACTTAATTATACAAAGACTTAAACATTTAACCTCTGAAGTGTGTTAAAAATAACTAATAATGAAAGATGCATTTATGAAAAAATATGTATGTATCATTATTAAAAGTGAATACCTGATATTGGAAGAATCTATTGAATTCTTGATGTCATTTAATGAATCTGTTAGTGATTTAAATTCAAAGGAATTCAGGTCACCTCCTTCTGCTAGACACTAGAGGAAATTAAAAAACAAATTTAGAATTTAATCTACAATTCTATTACATAATTGTAATTTCTATTCAAATACAATTCATATTCGACTTAGTTCAACACAGAAATCTGAAGGATGTCTATGGACTGACAGGGCTTTAAAATTTTGTGTATTATGTGTGAAGAAACAGACATTTTTAGTAAACAATTTACCTTAATCTGCAATAATATTGCTGTAAGTCTAGAGATCAGATCAGTCAGGTTTTCGTTTTCCACACAAAGATGTCCTGTTGTTGATGCATTTGCTTGCCTAACTATCTCCTGAGCTTCTTCTTCACATCTGCGCCTCAGATCTGTTGGCTGGTCTGCAGGCTGGAGGCCTTGGTCTGGAGCAAGCTACATGGATATATTTAGAAATAAAGAATAAGGATCTGATTCTACAGCTTGTGATTCTACATAGTGAACTGGCAATCAATTTCAAAGGGCATTTCACAAGAGAACAGCCTGCAAAAATAATCGGCCCTCATACTTTTAACCAAAACAGTCCATTGACCACTGGTAGACCACTGATAGACACTAGAGAGTTTTGTCGACCAAAATCAGCTTTTGTTCACAAAACACTGTTGGTATACACACTGTAATCAACCCCCGCTGACGCAACTGCCATTTTTTCGACAAAATAAAACCACCTCAATGAGAGGTGTAGCGCTTTTATCGACAGACGTTTATCGACAAAGTGTCTGTGTACGCACCCTGCTTGGTTATGTTGAAAGAAATGGTCTCCAGGAAGTGTCCCACAATGCCAATCCTGACTGCTCTGGCCATCAGTTTGAACTCTGCTGCTCTTCCAGCCACCCGCCACTCCCTCTTTAAATTCCCAGGAGTTTTCAAAATTCCACTTCCTGCTTGGTCCGCGTGGAGATATCGCATCATCCCAGCTGACCACGGCGGCTCCAAGCACAAAACGCTCTCCCGCTTGGAGCACAGTGGAGCTGTTGGACCTGATAAGCATTTGGGGAGAGTCAGTCATGCAGTTTCAACTCTGCTCTAACCGTAGGAACTATGATAACTATGGCCAGATTTCTCGAGTCATGGCAGAGAAGGGCTATGAATGGGACACATTGAAGTGCCAAGAGAAAATCAAGGAGATGTGGAAGAGCTACCAGGAGGCCAGAGAGGCAAACAGCTGCTCTGATGCAGAGTCAAAGACTGCCGCATCTATAAGGAGCTAGAAGCCATCCCCAATAGCGACCCCACCTCCATCCCCTAGACACCCGTAGATACCTCCACGGCTCTGCGGCCAGCAGACACTGGAATCAACCCCGACGAAGTTGTTGACAAGGAGGTGGAGTTGGAGGATGACCCAGGGCCAAGGACCGGTTTGTTTGATGAGGTGGGGAGTCAGGAGCTCTTCTCAATCCTGGAAGGTTGCAGCCAGTCTCAACCCTTCAGCTCTGGCGTGCCGGATGCAGGAGAGGGGTGCTCAGGTAAGTGGTTTTTTTTAATCGGATGCTGCTTGTGTACATCAGATAAAACTGTCCTTTGGTTTTTTGCGTTATAGAGGTGGTTGAAAGGATAGAAATGCACAACAGTAGATGCGTTTGCATGTGCTTCCCATCCCCCTTTTCAGCTAGGCAGTGAGGTGGAGAAACGTGTTACTGCATGCCAAGATTTCACGGGAATCTTCCAGGGAGATCTCAAGAAAACTTTCCTGGAGTACTCTCAAATCCACTGTCAAAGGTTCCTTGGCAGAGCAGCTTTGTTCCTTCTGCTGTTGAAGGAAATTTTGCTGCACCAATTGGCATTCACTTGTGCAGGGACCAAAGCAGCACACAGGTGAGCAGCACAGTGGCCCAGTTTGAAGCTGCTAGCATCCCTGCTTTTTCTGTGGAGTGAGATATTGGCTTCTATGGCCCCTACCTGCAGAAAATGGTGGCACAATTTACAATTTTGTCCCTCTCAACCTGTATGGAGACCCCAAACAACCTTCTACCCGTAACTTCTTCTCCAGTTTTATGACTCCCTCCAAACCCATGGGAAAAACTCACCATGCCCTGCTTTACTGTGGAGCTACATGCTTGCCAGGGGAGATGAGAGACAGGTATATTTAATGGTGATGCACAACGCTGCTGTCACACGCAAAATAATGCTACTGTTCATTGATTATTGTGCTTCTACAGATGTGACCTTGGTGGTCAAACATCCAACACCTGCTGAATGTGGCAGCTGATAAGAAAAAGACCTTGGAGGAGCAAAGAGGAGATGTTCCAAGAACTCCTCTGAGGTGGACAAGAAAGAAAAAAGGACATGGAGATGCACGGATCGCCAAGACAAAAAGGAAAACCAGGACTGAGTGATGGCAGGTGATGAGTGCATGATAAAAGCCACAGACGAGCAAACAGAGCTGCTAAACTTGCTAATCACGCTGCAGACTGAAATCATGTGTGCTAACCCCCCATTGCAGCCAATACAGAACCACTATCTGTGCCCTCCACAGACTCCACCCACACATGCGTACCAAAGTCCTGGCCCGTGATGTTACCCCTTCCCTCCACCCCTCCAGACAGCTATCAGAACGAGAGCTGGACTTACACACAATTGTGATAGCTCACACTTCCCCTCACTGTTTTCTCTCTTCCAGCCCTGTTTTTGTGTTTGTTGTCAATTACTGTTATTTAATAAAAACATAGTATTTTAAGAATAAGCACTCTGTCTTTTGCACATGTTGGTTGCACCTCTCATTGATACACAGTGTAAGCTGGATAGCAGTCAGCATGACACACTGCTTTTTACAAAGTCACCTTATTGGGGCTCATTGTCAAGAGTCCCTCGAGGTCTCCCTGACTCGAACTGTCCCCCGTTGTGCCCCTCTAACAGCCCTGGCATCAGGCTGCTCAAAGTCACCTGCCAGACGATTCATCTCTGCGCTCCAGCTAGGAGCAAACTTTTCACCCTTAGTTTCACATAAATTACGGAGCATACAGCAGGCGGCTCTAACCATGGGAATATTTTCCTCATTGAGGTCTAGCTTACCATAAAGGCACTTCCAGCAAGCCTTTAATCTGCCAAATGCACATTCAACGGTCATTTGGCACCTGCTCAGCCTGTTACTGAAATGCTCCTTGCTGCTATCCAGGTTGCCTGCATAAGACTTCATGAGCCATGGGATTAAGGGGTAGGCTGGGTCTCCCAGGATCACTATGGGCATTTCAACATTCCCCACTGGAATCTTTTGGTATGGAAAGAATGTCCAGCTTGCAGCTTTCTGTACAGGCCAGCGTTCTTGAAGATGCCTGCGTCATGCACCTTCCCTGACCAGCTTCCTGATGTCCTAACCTTCCCTGATGTCGGTGAAATGCCCATGGTGATCCACATGAGCTTGCAGCACCATAGAGAAGTACCCCTTTCTGTTTATGTACTCCATCGCAAGATGAAGCCATCCGCTATTTCACGAACACTGCCCAGAGTGACAGTCCTTCACAGCAGGATGCGATTAATGGCCCTGCACATTTGCAAAAATACAATGCCAATGGTGGACTACCCGACTCTAAACTGATTAGAGACCGACTCACAGCAGTCTGGAGTTGCCAGCTTCCACACGGCGATCACCATGTGCTTCTCCACCGAGATGGCAGCTCTCATTCTGATGTACTTGCACTGCAAGGCAGGAGCAAGCTCCTCACAGAGTTCCATAAAGGTTGCTTTGCACATTCGAAAATTCTGCAGCCACTGCTTGTCATCCCAGACCTGCATAGTGATGCGATCCCACCACTCAGTGCTTGTCTCACATGCCCAAAAGCAGCAGTTCACGTTGTGCAGATGCTCCATGAATGCAAACAGGAATGTGGTGCTGTTTGTTTGCATGGCACACAATAGGTCAGGCTCCTTGGATTCCAGTTCAATTGGGCGGTCATGATATACTGCACGACCAGCTGCAATGTGTTCAGAACATTTACAGCAACAGTGGGAGAACACCACAGGAACCATCCTTTCAGACAGAGATGGCAGGCGCTCAGGAAATGGGTCGTTGAAAAATGCTGTGAAAAGCAGTTGGAAACCCACAGAATGACGGGATGGAAATCAATGCATCATGGGATGTACAGCCTGCGCCTATGATGCACGGCATCCCAAAGGCCTTCCCATAACTCCTAGTGGTACAAAGTGGTGAGTTGCACAATGGGATAGCTGCCACAGTGCACTGCTCTAATATTGATTCTAGAGCAGCATGCACGGACGTGCTTCAGTGACATACTGAGTGCTATGTACACAGGCACAAGCAATGTAATAATAGCGCTTTCTGATCACCACTGTAACTTGCGTCGACAAAACTTTCTAGTGTATACACAGCCTCATATTCAGAAAGAAAGGAAAGAGAAAGGAAAGCACATATGGCCCAAATTACTTAAAGTTTTGAATTCATCTCTATTAAGAGTATATTTAAGTAACTCTATTAAGTTTATGTTTTAAGTAACTCTATTTAAGTAACTCTATTAAGTTACTTAAAGTTTTGAATTCGTTCTTTTTATATGTGAAATTGCAATTGACTTATTTATATGTTAAATACAATGTCAAATAAACTAAGAGGTTAGCAACTTATTACCTCATAACAGTACTGTTGAACCTTATGCAAAACTTTGTTTAGGTCCTTGTTCAGTTGTTCTAGATCTAGAACAATAGTTGCATATCTTCTCTGAAACTCAATGTTGATGGGCATGGAATAGGATTTCTGTGGAGAAGACAAAGCATATGAAGCTTCTGTATCACAAATACTATACATTTGTATTTGCTAAAGTTGCACTTTACTGTCTAGATGTGTCTCTTGAATAACCACTATCACCTTTAACTTGTCCTTCTTGTAACATTTTAAGTTGAAGAATTTATACACCAATCCTTTTCCCCCCAGATTTGTTCTGCTACTTCTCCAAAATACAAAATGACTTAGCTGAATTAATTTCATTGGCTTATGTATTGTTTAGATAACTGAGGCAGATACAACTTTTTTTTTTTTTTTTACAGTCCTCATATAGGAATAATATACCAAAGACAAAACCTCTAAAGAACACTAACTTGTCCCTTCAAAAAAATGAAACTAAAAATGTACCACTTTATGTATGAGTAGCCCGTTAAGGAGCCCCCTGCATTGTGTCATTTAGAAACTATTATTATTGCCAGACACTAATGTACTAATTTAGGGCCTGCTTTGAGTTTGATTAAGCAGTTCCACTTACTTTATATTAAACTGCTCACTAATTTATAATGGTTATAAAAGAATTACGCTTTTAACACAAAAACCAGCCTTGTCAGTCTGATTCATTTTAATCAAAAATTATTTTATCAAAATTAGCTAATTGATAAAGTCTTTAAAGAATTCACAAACGTATCTAGAGCTTTATATTATTTTGGTCATGCTCAAGAGTAGTTAGTGTCTGGGAAAAGATTTTTGATTAAATGAAATACATTTTAAAGATGGAAACGGACTGAAGACAAGTTAAGAACATAACCCACTGGAAAGGTATCACCTCCTCTAGTATGATTAGAATAGCCATGAGCATTCACAAAAGTTACTGTATAAGAAGCTTATTTACAGAGCAATGAATAACACAGAGGAGATTTAAAATACCCCATATCCCTATTTAGGCTAAAAAGACGTAAATATGTCCAATTGAACATATATCCTTGTTCACCTTCCCTCTTGTTGCTTCTTTGTTTGTCCCAATATTCTTTATTTTCCTTGATGCGTCTCATTTCTTCCTTCCTCATGAAGGTTAATTTGTGATTTAGTAGTTGAGTGATATGTTCATATTTTAGGGCTGGCACACTTGTGTAACGAGAGAAGGCTTTCTGTAATTCCAACCTGTTTTATAGATTGTTTTTGTATAAGTGTCACAGATTGTTAGTTAAATTTTTTAAGCAAATTTTAAGAAGCGGTATATTTTTCAGCATTAGATTTAAAATTTGTGACAAACTTTATATGTAATTTATTTTAACTCCTCTTGTGCTACAGCTACATAGATTTTAATGATTAAAGTGTACAGCAGAAACAATTTTCTTTAAAAAAAATTACGAGACAGCACAGTTAGTTCACAGGAGAGTGAAATAATAATGCCAGCATTGGAGATGGGAGGTTGGGATGAGGTAGGAGAAGGGGATGGTGGACATAGGAATGGGAGAGTGGGGAATGGAGAGAAAGAATGAGCACACATGTGCCCGCAGGTGGTTAGAGGAAGGAGAGGGTTAAGAAGGAGAAATCTTTTATCCACATTAAAAACCTTAAATGTTTTGCGCATAATTTTAAGCACTTAGGTCTGGATCCCCAAAGGGACTTAGGTGTTACAATACTGAGCACTGCAATGTTTAACTTTTAGGCACCTAGCAAATCACAGGGACAACATTATGATCAACAAAGCCTGAGTTAGGTGCCTAGGCTCCCAACACAATGCAAGTGGAGTGATAAGTGGATTAGAATATGACTTACAAAAGCCAGCATGCTAGGTGGGGAGCTGCCTAAGTTAGCAAATGAGAGAGGCTGACAAGGATGGCGTGTCCTCAGCGCCACTGCCCCTCATATGCTGAGCCTGGTCTGGTGGGCATGCTCAGAGGCTGCTTAGATCTACACAAAACAGCTGAAGGAGGCCCTCTCATATAACCTAAAGGGCAACATATAGGGTGCTTGCCTAGTAAGAGACCACTAGTTCAAGTCTCCCTTCTGCCTGATGAGGAGAAGGGATTTGAACAGGGATCTGCCACCTCTCAGGCAAGTGTCCTAAGCAAGGGACTACAGAGTCATTCTCACTCTCTCTCTGGCCCAGTTAATAGTCAATTATTCAGCTAAGGTGAAAACTTCAACAGGCAAAATTGAGAAAGCCCCACATCAGGATACCCCATAGTCCAGTGGTTAGAACACTCACCTGAGAGGTGGCTGATACCCCTTTAAATCCCTTCTCATCAGGCAGTGGGGTAACTTGAAGCAGTGGTCTCTCACATCTCATGTGAGTACCCTGACTAGTAGGCTAAAGGGTTATATGATGCTCCTCTTTCATATCATCATTTTGTGTGGAGTTAGGCAACGTCTGAGCATACCTACTGGATCGGGCCTTGCACGGGAGTTAGGTGGAGGAATGCTTATTTCCCCCAGTTCGTGGATCACTCTTGGGCATAGGTGGGAGACAGGTGACCAATCACCTAGAGTGAGACAGCAGAGTGCATGCCTACAGACAGAAACAGAGGCGCCTAGGAAACTTTTCCTACAAAATCTTAGAAACTGAGTGAGTTTAGGTGCCTATAGGGTTAGGAAGCAGCCAAGTGGGAGTTTTGTGGATTACAGCAGTGCCTAAAAACAGAACTCATAAAATCTGCAGATTAGGCATGTAAGTATCTTTGAAGATCCAGGCCTTATAGTTTTCAACGTAGAGAAAAGTCTCCCTTTCCCCGCCTCGATTCCCCTCCGGTCTTTTACTCCCCCTTCCCACTTATACATTGAAAAGCCATCTGTTTTATTGGCAGAGGCAAATGAAAGAGAGATACCTATCTAGTGGCAATGCACGGTAGGGGATGGTCTTAAGTAATTTTGGTCTGCTGATTGATGATTAAATATGGTGTGGTAAGGAAAACCGTTGTGATGATTATGTTATAAGTACTCTAGTATTGTGTTTTTAAATGTATGTCAAGAAAGCCCAGAGTTTTGGATAGAAATCCTATGTTTTAAAGTTATTTTTTAGGTTGAAATCAATAGAGTATAGATAAATGTCACTTGCATAATTACATTAATAAAATAATGACTTTGCATTACTGTAAGAACTTCTCCCCAAGGTTCTCAAGATATACCACAAACATCACATAATTAAAGCCTCACAGAACTGATGTGAGGAAGGTATTATCTCAATTTTATATTTAGGGAAACACACACAGCGGTTATGTCAGGCATTTAAAAAAATTGAATCCTTAATGTTTGGATGCCTACCTTAGAGTACTTGCAGCTCCCAATGGGAAATGTGAGAGCTCGGTAAGTTTTATTTATTTATTTTATTTATTTAGATTTTTTTATGCAAAAGATATATATCTTTATTTTCAAAGTCATACCCAGGCAGGAACGGAACCTAGACCTATGCTTCAACCACATGGTAGTCCACTCCTCACTGATTATTAGTACTACTGTCTCCGTTTGTATGAAGATTATTTTTTATTGTAGCAGATACTTATAAAACAGGATATTAAAACCTGTTCAAGAACTGAAAAAATAACATCTTCTTACCAGCTTTTCTGCTTCTGTGTTCATCTCCCTTAACTGCTTGATGTGCTCCTTCTTGATCATAAGGATTTTTGATAACCTGGTCTAGAGACAAAGAAAGGAAATATTTTTTAAGAAACAGTTTTAAATGGGTTTAGAAATGAATGATAAAAATTATTGAAAAATATCAGACACTTTTTGCTCAAAGACACTGCTCAGTGTAGCTGACTAAAGATGTATTTAATTTATAAATAAAAAAGTTTTTTTCACAGAAATTATAAATATTTTCAGAGACCCTTACCTGAATAAAGCCAAAGAATAGTGGTGAAATTCCCTACACAAAGACTGAGTTCAGGGTTGAAATGAACAGAATCCTTCCCTCCGAACAGCCTGAAGCTATACCATAGGACTTCCGCACAGCAAGGCTGTGGATGCAATTATTATGGACTACAGTAGAGATCAGCTGTTTTGCCATCTCCTTCCCCATAAGGTTTTCACCCTTTTGATGGACTCACTAGCAATGCCCTAGACTACAGTTTCTCAACCGGTGATAACCGCACCCCTGGAGGTACATGAGACACAGGCAGGGGGTACGCGGCGAAAAACCCAGTGAAGTGAGGCGAGCGGCAACCACCGACATCTGGGGAAGTCAAGTGGCAGCCGCCTGCTTCCCGCCTGGTCCCAACTGGGAGGCAGGCGGCCCACACTGTGTGATTTGCCAAAGGCCTGCACTGCCGTAGGGACGGCCATGGGGAGTGCTGCTATCCACTCTGGTGGGCCGCCTGTGCCTGCTTATACCTCACAAGTTCCCACCTGTGTGAGGAGAACACCACATGACCCCGCCATCAAGCCATAGTGATTGGCTGGTGTTGACCTTTGCTCCTATGTGGAGAAAGGGGAGGAGAATGGAGAGGAGAAACAGCAGGGGGATTTGTGATGTGCCACAGCCACACAGCACTGCAGAACTTAGAACTCTCCTGCTTTACAAGAAATACAGTTGTCCAGTGGTAAAGAGGAAAAAGATTATATTTCTCAGACTGGAAAATTGAGTGTTAGATGTCATGCTGGCTGGATTGGGGGAGGGGGGCGTTTATTATCTTATTTAACATCAGTATGTCAAAATCGTAATAATTCATGTGAGATATGCTGTGTCAGGTACTGTTAGAAAGGCTACAATGTGCTAAGTAAGATGATAATGTTTGTGTTCATGTGTTATATGTGTAATGGAAGTTAAGGATATATTTGATATATCTGTATTTCAAATTGTGCTGTGTCTGGGCGACACCCCAGACAGGATGGCTGCAGCACTAGCATGCTTAATGGTCCATTAAGAAATTCACAGGTACAAGGGAGCCCAGGGGTAGAAGCCAGGGATATACCTGATGAGTCACCAGGACTTACTCATGTGACTCTGGACTCCATCTTATTCCTGTAAATTTCCACAAGCAGCATGGCATAGACCAAAGGACATAAAAGGCAGCTGCCCTAGATCCATTTTCTCTTTCAGTCTTTGTCTTCAAATCTTCACCTACCTCTGGATCAACTTATCTACAACTGAACTGAACTGAAGCTGTGAAACAAAGGACTGAGACCCATCCAGGTACTGGATGTATACCAGAGGGACTATACAAGCCTGCAAACTGCACAATTCTACTAGAAACCTAATATATATGGACTTTCCAGTTATTTGTATGTATGTGATTGCTTTAATCCTTTAACATTTCTCTTATAGTTTGTTTCTTGCTTTTTATAATAAACTTTTAGTTTTAGTTACTTAAAGGATTGGCTGGCAGTGTGGTATTTTGGGAAAGATCCAAACTTATATTGATCTGGTACTGTGGCTGATCCTTTGGGGTCAGGAGAAATCTTTGTGGTAAAGAGCATAGAGTTTTAAATAACTGGCCTCTTTACTGGACCTAGCGGCTGATTGGGAGCCAGAGACTGAAATGCAGTAAAGGGGGTTGTGTATATTTTTTATTTTGGCTTCTTGATAACCAGTGTGGGGAATCAGAAGCACTGTTTGTGGCTGATTGGGAAGTCTGACTTCAGTGTCACCCACCAGTGTTGGGAGAATCTGCTCTCCTTTACAACCTGCCCTGATCACAAATCAACTGTTAGACTTCTAAACATTATAATTAGTACCCACAATTAATTGCAATTAGAGGCTGGTGGAAACTCCTTTGAAGATACATAACCTATTATATATTTTTTTTCAAAATGAAATCTTTCAATAAAACGTTTAATAAATATTAACAAATAACTTGAATACGTATATAACCACCATTTATTTATGTTATAAATAACTGCATAACGTTAACAGTAATACTTCATTTCTGTGAAAACATTCCAATCTCTGATGAGTTAGATTTTGAATCATTAGGTAAACAAAATGATAAATATAACCACTATCAACATGAAGCATAGTTTCATCAAGTTCCACATAGATTTCTTGAGGTATCAGGTCTTCTATAAACCACTTTAAAATATGCTGGCCTTCCTTGTGTAGCCACTCGTTGCCCTCTGGATGGACCTTGACAAAATCTGGTGTGTCAGGATCTGATATGTCAGCAGTCTTCCAGATCGTATACCTGATTTTCTCTACTAGCTGTGGTTTATATTAAGATAAAAGGTTTGGCTCACTGCATAAGATTCTCTAAAGGAGATTTCTAATTATCTAGTATTTTCTTTTGTCTTATTAAATCATGTATTAGTCATGAATTTCATGTCTGACTTTGCATATAAAGTGCAAATGAAACTTTTGATTGTTGTAATGTCCGATGGAATTTCTGCAGGGTTTATAAGCCCGGAGAATGTTTTTAAAGCTTCTTTGGGCTTTTCTATGAATCGAAGAGGACATATTTTTCCTTTGCACAAGATTAAAGCATTGTAATTGTAGCCTGAAAAAAACAAAGATTGCAGGATGAAGAGCAAAGGACAAGTTCCATTTCTGCAGCAATGCTGTAGTAAAAGATGGTTGCTTACCTGTAGTAACTGTTGTTCTTCAAGATGTATTGCTCATGTCCATTCCATTCTAGGTGTGTGTGCAACTCATCAGTATCCATAAGGCTGGTTCTGGTGCCCTCTGGCGTCACATGCTCATGCCGCAGTATACAAGGCACTGCCGGCCCTGTGCCCCCTCAGTTCCTTCTTGCCATCAACTCCAACAATGGGGACGGAGGGCGGGTCATGTAATGGACATGAGCAACAAATCTCGAAGAACAACAGTTACTACAGGTAAGCAACCGTCTTTTCTTCGAGTGCTTGCTCATGTCGATTCCATTCTAGGTGACTCACCAGCAATATCATTGGAGGTGGGCTCGGAGTTCATGGATGTTCTGTCTGTAGAACCGCTCTCCTGAAGCTAGCGTAATCCTGAGCCTGTTGCACTATGGAATGGTGGGATGTAAAGGTAGGTACTGAGGACCAGGTAGCAGCTTTACAAATATCTTGTATTGGTACTTGTGCCAGGATGGCCAGTGATGATGCTTGCGCTCTGGTGGAGTGAGCTGTGACAGTCCCTGGTGGCGACAAATTCGCTTGCTCATAGCATAGCTAAATACAGGAAGATATCCATGGAGAGATCCCTTTGAGATGAAACAGGTAATCCCTTCATTTTCTCCACTAGAGCAACAAAGAGCTGGGAAGTCTTACAAAAGGGTCTAGTTATGTCAATATAAAAGGCCAATGCTCACCTAACACCAAGGGTGTGCCATTTATGCTACTCGGCAGATCTATGTGGCTTAGGATAGAACACTAGCATGAAAGTGTCCTGGTTGTTGTGGAATTGGGAAACAACTTTAGGCAGGTGCAGCTGCAACTGGACTTTGTCCTTACAGAAAACGGTGTACGGTGGTTCTGAGGTGAGAGCCCACAACTCACTCTGTGTGTCGAGGTGATAGCTACTAGGAAAGCTACTTTCCATGAAAGGAGCAATAAGGAGCAAGTTGCTAGGGCTTGAAGGGGGAGCCCATAAGCTGTGCCAGCACCAGATTCCATTCCCGGGGGGTAGAGGGTTGTGTACCTGAGGAAAAAGCCTCTCTAAGCCTTTAAGGAATCTACCCGTCATGTAGTGGGAGAAGACAGAGCTCCCTTGTATTGGGGGGTGAAAAGCTGAAATAGCCGCAAGGTGGACTTTTATTGATGAGATTGCTAGTTCTTGCTGCTTAAGATACAGTAAGTAATCCAGAATTGACTGTATTGAGGCTCGCAGAGGCAGGAGCCCATGGTTCAGTGCCCAGTCGGAGAACCTCTTCCGCTTGGCTAAATAGGATGCCTTGGTGGAAGGTTTCCTACTGCCCATCAAAACATCTTGGACCTGAGAGGAACACTCCTGCTCATCTTTGTTCAACCAATCAGCTTCATGCCATCAAATGTAGGGTTGTCAAGCCTGGGTGTAAGAGGTAGCCCCCGTCCTGTGACAGCAAGTCTGACAGATGCGATTGCTCCAGTGTGTGTGTATGGGATGGCCAACAAAGAGTTCTAACAGGTTGCTGAACCAATGTTGTCTCAGCCACGTGGCTGCTATGAAAATCACATCTGCCTTGTCCTTCTTGATCTTTAACAGGACTTTGTGTATCAACGGTGTCGAAGGAAATGCATACATGAGAGTCCCTGACCACGAAAGAAGAAAGGCATCGGACAGTGACCCCTCGCCAAGTCTGTGGATGGAGCAGTACTGTTCGCATTTCTTGTTCAGACTGGATGTGAAGAGGTCCACTTGGGGAGTTTCCCACTTCTGGAAGACGGTAGCTGTAACCTGAGGATGAAGTGACCATGGCCAGGTAAGAAGGACCTGCTGAGCTTGTCTGCCATGGTGTTCCTGACCCCGGCAGGTGAGAAGCCAGGATATGGAAATTGTTGTGAATGGCCAGGTCCCACAGGCACATAGCCTTCTGACACAGCTCCAAAGAGCAGGCTCCGTCCTGCCTGTTGATGTAAAACATCGCGCTGGTGTTGTCCGTCAGAACCTGTACTACCTTGCCTTCCATGTACAGAAGTAACAACTGGCACACCAGTGTGATTACCCTGAGCTCTTTGACATTTATGTGGAAGTTGCGATCTGCTTGGGACCTGGTCTTTTGGATGCTGCGACCTTTGCTAATACGAGTGCCCTAACCCAGGTCTAAAACATCGGACACAAGGGTCACTGAAGAATTAGGCCTTTGAAGAGCAGGCCTTGCAACGCAGACAGTGGGTTGGACCACCAGCTCAGGGATGCCAGCACTTGCGAGGGTACCCTTACTACTCGGCTCAAATTTTGTCTGCTCGGGAAGTAGACCAAAGCCAGCCATGATTGAAGAGGTCTGAGCCGCAATCGAGCATGCTGCACCATGTAAGTGCAAGCTGCCACGTAGACCAGAAGCTGGAGGCATGCAAGAGCCGTGGTAATGGCAGACATTTGAATGTCTCTGATGAGGGTCACCATGGAGTAAAATTGGGACTCTGAGAGGAAAGCTTTGGCCCGTGTGGAGTCGAGCACCGCTCCAATAAACTCTATTCGCTGGACTGAAGATAACATTGACTTTTGTTCATTTATCAATAGGTCCAATCGGTGACAAGTGTCGATGACCAGATCCTGACTATGTTGCGCCTGGGATTGGGACTTGCCTTTGACTAGCCAATTGTCCAGGCAGGGATAAATTTGGACCCCTTGACACCTAAAATGTGTGGCCACCATGCATTTCGTGAATATTCTTGGGGCCGAAGGATAGTGTTATGAACTGGTAGTGGTCTTGAACCACCACAAACCTGAGGAATCTTCTGTGTCCAGGGCCAATTGAGATGTGGAAATACGTGGTCGAAGGTGGCATACCAGTCTCCTGGATACAGGGAAGGGATAATGGAGGCTAAGGAGACCATGTGGAACTTCAGTCTCTTGAGATACTTGTTGAGAAGCCGCAGTTCCAGAATAGGCCTGAGCCTGCCTTTTGTTTTGGGGATGAGACAATAGAGGGAATAAAATCCTTTCCACCACAAATCCACAAGGACTTTCTCCACAGCCTCTACCTTTAGCAGGGCCTGCACCTCCTGAACAAGAAGATGTTCGTGAGAGGGGTCCCTGAAGAGGGAGGGGAAGGGGGATGGTTGGGTGGGGTTGCAGAGAACTACAGGTTATAGCCCTCTGCGATAATACTGAGGACCCAACAGTCCAATGTTATATGGCCCCATGCATGAAAGAAAGGGAAAAGACGGTTCAGGAAAGGCCTGGGGAGTGGATCCTGGATTGAGACTGGGGTGTCATCCTCAGGTGCACGATCAAAACTGCTGCCTCCGGCGACTGGGGTGATGAGAGGTTCCGCGTTGCGAAGGAGAGGGGGTTATAGGGCCAGGCGATGGTGATTGAAACCCCTGTCCCTATCCCTTCTTCTGTAAAAGGAAGAGCGAGCAGGTCCTTGGAACCGAGGTTGCTGCTGAAGTGGCTGAAACTGTTTCCTAGAAGACTGAGGAGCGTATAGGCCCAATGATCATTAGGTGGCTCTGGAATCTTTTAATCCATGGAGGCTGGCATCTGTTTGATCTGAAAAAAGGGTGCTGCCACCAAATGGAAGGTCCTGGATTGATCGCTGCACCTCTTGTGACAGGCTGGAGGATTGCAGCCAGGAGCACCTATCCATGGATACAGCGGAGGTCATAGATGACGCTGATGAATCCGCCACATCCAGAGATGCCTTTCTCGGTCGCCCGGGCCATCATCTTCCCCTCCTCCAATATGATGGCGAAATCCTGGGAACAGTCCTGAGGTAGCAGCTCATTGAACCGAACCAGCGAGCTCCAGATGTTACAATTGTACCTCCCCAAGAGGGCCTGTTGGTTTGCGATTCTGAATTTCAAGCTAGCCATAGAATAAATCTTTCGACCAAACAAGTCCAGATGCTTTGCATCTTTGTTCTTTGGGGTAGAAACTTGGTTGGCCCTGCCTGTCCCTCTTGTTGACTGCAGCCACTACAAGGGATCCTGGGGGAGGGGGACATGAGTGAATACACATTCGAATCCCTTAACAGGGACATAATACTTCTTCTCGGACCTTTTTGATGTCGGTGGCAATGACGATGGAGTTTGCCACAGTGCCCTGACCACCATGAGTACTCCGTCATGTTCTGGCAGCATGACCTGGGCCTGCACCTCAGCTGCTAGCACATCAAAAGGGTGTCAGAGGTGTCTTTGAGCTCCTCTGCCTCTATGCCCAGGTAGGACGCCATCCTCTTGAGAAGCTCCTGATGAGCCCTGAAGTCGTCCAGCGGTACAGAGGGTTCCGCTTCATCCAGGGACCAAGAGAATGATGGCAAGACCCGGGGAGGAGGAGGAAGTAGCCTCCCTTCCTGAGCCTGGGCTAATGTGGATGCCCGAGGCTTGGAACTATGGTCCGATTCAGAGTCCTGCAATTCCTGGTGTGTTGGCAGTACTGCCAAGCACTTAGTTGAAGAGCGGTATGAGCAGGGACCTGGCATATGGGGAAACCCCACGGGTTCCAATAAGGCCAGTGAATTGGCCATTGGCCATTGGCTTTGAGGCCAGCCCAATGTTGAAGGTACTGTCCCACCGTTATGTGTCTTGTGATGGTGCCGACTTGGCTCAGGACTAAGTTCTCACTCCAATGCAGAGGAACAGAACTCCACCTCTGGTGACCAAGGTGGGGCTGTTGATTCTGCCACTTGACTGACTCACGGTGCCGGGGAGTGATGCCTGGGGAAGAGGACTGGTGCCTTGAGCCGCGGGGTTGGTCATGCTCTGATGAGCGTCACTCGGGAGAATGGTGCAAAGATGGGGATTGCCATCGTGATTCCCCAGATCGGTGCCGAGACGTTGGGAATTGGGACTGGGGAGTCAAGGACCAGCGGTGCTGCGAGCGTGATGGGTGCTGCTTTGACCAGTACGCGCTTGCAGATGGGGGAGATCATGAAAGGGATCTCGATGAACGGTGCCGAGGGCACAGGGACCTCCTCTGCACTGGTGACCGCAGTACAAGGGACACTGAAGAGCAGCACAGTATGTGCAAGTGGTGCGACCACTGTGGAGGGCCCATTGGGGGCTTTCCCCTCAAGACCGGTGTCTTCACCTTCTCCGGTGATGAGGACCCGGGAGTTGGAGGCAATGGTAGTGCCACGACATCCCTTGCTTCCTGAAATGCCTCAGGCATTGATGGAACTGTCAGCTGGATGGAACCCTATATGCGCACCGGAGTCAAGGGCAGGTCTCAACGAGGAACTCAGATCTTGAGGCCCCCAACGTGGGTAACTGGCCCTACAAGGGTCCTGTGCCTGGAGCCCCTTTCTTGGCCTTCTTGGAGTGAGGGAGCAGCCTCTCTCTGCCTGATGTTTTTTTCTCTGTCTCGATGTCAGTGACACAGAGGCACTCAGTGCTGGCAGTGTGCTCTGCACCGAGGCCAAAGTACTCACACTGAATCGGCATGGGAGGGCTCCAAGGCTGGCCTTAATGCAGCCTCCATTAGCAGAGCTTTCAGCCGAATGTCCCTGTCCTTCTTTGTTCTAGGTTTAAAACCCTTGCAAACAGTGCACTTGTCCTTCCCGTGTGCTCCCCCAGACACTTCAAACAGGTGTCGAGGGGGTCATTAAGTGGGAAGGGCTTGTTGCAGGCCACACAGGGTTTGAATCCTGGGTATTGAGGCATGTCCTGCTAGTGGGCAAGAGCCCTTAACTAACTACTTACTATGAACTATTTACACTAAGTAAAACTATTACAAATATATATACAAAACAAAGGAGGAAAAAGAAACCTATCTACAACACAATACTAAAGAAGATTGCAATCGCAAGTCAGAAGGGAGTTCCAGCAACCGTCACAGGCGGAAAAAAGGAACTGAGGGGGTGCAGGGCCTGCAGTGCCTCATATACTGTGGCATGGGCATGTGACGCCAGAGGGCACCAGAGCTGGCCCTATGGATACTGCAGAAGGGAAAAAATTTCCAGTAACTATCCATGTAGGCGCGCGCACACCTAGAATGGAATCAACATGAGCAAGTGCACTCAAAGAAGGACTTCTCAGTCCAAGATCCAGCCACACAATAGCAATCAACCTTTAACATAACAAAATAACAATAACTAGACTATCTGTAACTTTCACAATAATGCTAGCATCTGGCATTATGTAAAATAAATGATTCACTTACAATACAACCAGTGTTAGCTTTTCCATAGCAATACTGTTTCAAACAACTTCAAAAAAATATATAATTCGTACTCTAGACTTAAATATAATGTGTGGCCTTGAAGCAGAGCTCTTTTTGCATCCTTCTCTCACTCCTTTATTAGAAACATGAATTGGGTATTCCTAAAATGATCAGACAAGAGTCCACACTGGAAATCTTTGGTCTGATTTTGTTCAGGCATATTTTGGCAATCTCTGCATTAATGGCACTATTTCTGTTTGTTCATTATCCTTGAAAGATGCATTCATATGTATCACAAGTAAGGAGCCCATGCTTCAAAAGCCAAGTTTACTTAATGTGAGTAGGTGAATAGAACCAAATGTAGGTGAAAGACATGAAAGTTTTCTGATTTAAAATACAGCATCTATGCCACACAAATCAACTATGACTGGGTAACTGAGCTTTACTGGCTCTTCAGTTTCTTCATCAGTTTGGTCTTATCACAGTTTGCGGATCATTCTCACTAGCACATGTTGATGAATCAGACTGAGAGGATAACTATCAGATCAACAGTAGCAGTATAAAAAAAATCTCATGTCTTGCAATTCATGAATCTTCATATATTATAGGCTTATTTTTACTGTAATTGCATTTAATATAAAGTTCTTGACCTTACTAAACACTACCTTACCCTCCTTTTTACTATTTTTGGCCATTAAGTTTCCCTTAATAAGCTTTATTAATCTCTCTGACAAGCAATATTCACTGTAAGTAATATATACCATAAGTTGAATGGCCAAAACAGAAATATATCTTATATGATTTGAAGATAAAATTCAGTTCTTTAATCAGTTATGTAATCTTTAAGAAACACAGCGAGAACATCTTTCAGTTCTTATTTGAGAATAGCCTGTTTTGATTCTGCTTTATGATAGTTTTAAAAAAAATTATGATGGAATTTAATGAATTTACCTTCTTTAATTATCAAGTTGACATTACTAATTATATTGTTTTGCCATCCAGAGGAACAACTTGCTTATATTAGTTTGTGTGTGTCCTGGATGAGATCTCAACTTCCCAGTATTACATTTCTACACTTCGCAGATCACATTCTCAGAATAAGCTAAACTATTATTTTCAAACACATAAAGGGAGGATAAAGATGGATTTGGGACACTAGAACTTATACCTTGAGGGACAGGAAGTGCTTAGTTTAGAAGTATCATTTTCCACTCCCTTTGATTTTGGGAATGAAGAGCTGCCTCTCTTGTTCTCAAAGTGTTGCCCTGGCTTAGTGGATGGGATGTGCTTTGTGTTTTCAAAAAGGATAGATCAAAACCATGCAACGTGAAAATTAAAATCTTAAAAAGCAGGAACTAACAAAACAGTACACACAAAGAAGTTTTACATATGGGAAAAAAAAACCTCCTCAACATGTCAAAACAGATTTTGACTAGTAATTCATGACAAGTTTCTTTTTGATATTAGAAAGCCTCCTATGAATTAATATCTAGTGTATTAATATATAATATCTTAACCACACAAGAGTTCAACACCAAAGATGTAAAAATGCCAATACACATGCAATTAAAATAAAAGCAGTTAACACTTACCACTTGGATAAGGAATTCTACTGGAAAACCACCTAGTGTTTCGCTATCTGAGCCTGAAATTTTGTTTTTCCAAGAAGACTGTCCTAACAAAGGATCACTGTCCTATACAAGAAAGAAAGTTCCATTTAACAACTTATTTCTAGAAAGATTTAAAAAAAAACTTTTATCTTGTTAAATATCCTTCAGTAATGAATTTCAATAATATAGTAAATTACTATATTAATGTGTTTCATATCATATTGAATTATTAAGTAATTACACATTTTCTGGTACAAGTTACTTACTGTAATTGGAGACTGGAGAGACGGTGTGTAGTGTAATCGAGGAGGGGTCATGAAGAATCTAGAAGGCCGTTGTTTTTGTCCAAAAGCAGTAATTGGCATAGTTTCATGAGGCTCATTACTCTGTTAAGATAGAAAAATGAAGAAACAACTATTTCAGGGTGACTTTAAAGAGACTAAAAGTTTTACACATCCTTGCACATCATAAACCCATGAATTTATATTTCAGACTAAAACATATATTAGGAAAGTGCTGGTAGGCTAGCATTAATGTAACACACTACTTTAGAAAGATCACTGAAGACACTCTTTTCCCTCTATCCTTTGCTTCCAGGCTAGCATGGATGGAAAACATCACAGAAAAAACCCTTCCTTCCCAATAAAGGGGTTATGTGGCACGGCATCAGGGAATGAAAGAATAGTTTGAATGGATGCTCCACTTTCCTCATTGGAGCTGTTGTAGATCAACACTGACCACAAGCAGGAAGATGCTTAAGACTGCTAGGACAGAACATGATCTGTTAAGCACTTACAGTGCATGTGACACTATAGAAGATACAAAAGAAAACACGGTGCCTTTTCTAAAGATCTTACTATCTAGACCAACTCATTAGGCAGGAGCACTCCTTGAAATGCAGATACACCAGCCAGATATGGTAAAATAATCCCTGAATTACATTTCAGTCCAAGGCACTTTTATTATGACAAAAGGATCTGAAACAAAAGTGAAACAACTCATGACACTTGGTTCCAGCGACCAGAAGCATTTCCAGTTTTCAGCAAGTTGGGAAGGGGCAGGACACAGCCTTTGCCTCTGGGTAGCCTTTCCTCTAGCACCTCTGCCAGGGCCACAGGGGGGAACTTCCTTTGAGGTTTTATTGTAATCTTTATTTTGCTTCATACTGAGCTTAGGCTAACCCACATATAGTTCCCAAAGTGATCACTTGATTCATGGTCATATGATTACTGGATGATCAGACCATTCTTGAGAACTACATTTCCCAGAATGCCTGGTCTTAAAGATCATAAAAGCTATACCAGGACGCAAGCATCTGCCCCAAGGCCCAATATCTATTACAATGGGATAGGAGGAAGTTTAAAGGAAAAACTGTTGAGCTTCCATACAGGTCAAGGTTAAAGCCTTTACACACAACCGTCTCAACCTGAAGGTTTGTGCACTTCTCCCTGGACAAGGACAGCCATAAGACTGACAGCAGGGAAATGGGACCCTTAAATTATATTAAAGATCAAATTATCAGATATGTCTGTGCAACTCTCAATAAAGATATTCAAATAGCAAGTATTAATTTACAAAAGGATACTTAAATGGTCATTTGCTATGCGTTTGATTTGTTTTTTTTCTGCTTTATGGCCAATATCATCTGGATTTTATTCCTGTACTATCTTATGCCTAATTTAAATATACACATTGGTAAATTTTGGAAAAAAATATTGTGCATTCCAACTAGTTTCACATATGGGTAAGTAATACTTACAAGAACTTCATAATCTGGGACTGTATGTGTTCCAAGCCCTGCCCTGTCAAAAGTTACTCTATAAGTAGCATTAAGAGTGTCTACAGCATCTATCTGTCCTGTGAATAATCCATCATGGACGCCACGCAACCGTGCTAAGAAAGGAAACACAAATATCGAAAATATTTCTTTGGGGAAGATGATTTTAACAAGTCTTTTGCAAGTAAGCACTGGCAATATACAGAATATCAGATGACATATTCAGTATAACACACACACGTTAATGAAAAACACGGTAAACCCAAAAAAAGAACTCTATATAATAGAAATGCTGTCAAGCTTTAAATCATAATTTATTTTTACAGGTCAAATATAATATTTATTAAATACAATTCTCATCACCGCAGGAATCAATATTAAAAGAAATTTTGCTTCATAACCAGTACTATCTACTAATCTGATTTTGTGGATAAAGTGGATTTTTAAAAGTTTTAGAACACCAGTTCTACCCCTTTACTCACCTCCACTGATAACAATGTATTAAGTGAAAATTAAGAATGGTGTTAAGTTATTATATAAGCACCAGAAAGCAAACAGCTAAGGATGGAATTACAGGTAAATATGGAGATGGCTACTGTAATGTTATCAGTAAAAACAATAAGAGTCCTGTAGCACCTTAAAGACTAACAAATTTCTGTGGGCATAAGCTTTCGTGGGCTGCAACCCACTTCGTCAGATGCTGTATACAGACTAACATGGCTACCCCTCTGGAATGTTATTAGTGTTATTATTTATTTGGAGCCCTATTCCTGGATCAGGACCCCACTGTGGTAGGTGGTATACAAACAAAGAACAAAAAGATGGTCCCTGCCCCAAGAAGTGTACAATTTAACTATTCGACAAGAAACAACGAATGAATACAGACAGACTGACCAGGGAGTATAAGGAAACAATGAGACAACACTGGTCAGCGTGATAGACAGTGGTCTCTGCACACCAGCAGCCTAACCATTGTCAAGTTTTTGTAGGTATCATGACACAGGAGGGATCTGAAGGTGGATAATGAAGTAGCTTTGCAGATGTTTAAGCAAGCGTCTCCCAAGGGTGTTATACTGGTGTTTGTGTGCCTGCTCTTCAATAAGAGGCAATATTTGGACAATGACACATAATAATGGATTGGGTAGAAGATGCAATGGCAGGGACAAGCCCAAAGCGCAAGTAAGAAATACATGGATCATACATAATGGGACAGCAAAAGCTGTTTATATTTTTACAAAATTAAACACAATTTTTAAACTCAGAATGATTGGAACATTTTCAGCAAAATTGTTTCCCCATTGACATAGGCTTTTCAATATAGTAATGTCATTTTTTACATAGCAGCCCTTAATATCTACCTACGTTGCCATATCAGTGCATATCTGTTTCAAAGCAGATATTTCCAAATTTACAAAGAACTGTAGCTTAAACTTGGTATAAATTTAAGACTTAGATTTTAAATTTTAAGATGGCACAAAATTTAAGGTTCAGATTAGGGACTGCAGAGATATCAGTATTTAAATAGTTCTTTTCAGGATTTGGTGAACATTCTGGATTTTTAATAAATTAGATCACTTACAACTGACATAACAGTAGTAATAAACGTATTAGCTATATGATGTTTATATCTTCAAAGCATGGTACTTCTTTACAAACATTAAATAATCCTCAGCTTCCCCTAGTAATCAAAAAAGGTAAAAACATAAAATCTTTACTCAAACAATGAAATAATTAACTTATCTGAGCTATAATGTTAGTGTGCAGTATTTACTGATATATTTACAAAAATATTTGTTTTTAAAATTACCTGTTACTTTTGTTCCTATAACAAGTGGTAATGGAATTTCTTCTGGAAGATCCTTAAATTGTGAAATATCTGCAACTTTCCGCTGTTGTAAAAGTCGGATTTTCTGCCGTTTCTGTTTTAATGCTGATCTCTCCTCTTCAAAGAAGGCAGAAGAACATCTATAATACACAATAAGGTAAAACTATATATTTATAGATTCCAAGGCCAGATGGGACCATTGTGATCTAGTCTGACCTCCTGTATAACACAGGCCAATAGAACTTCTCTAAATAATTCCTAGAGCATATCTTTTAGAAAAATATCCAATCTTTATTTAAAAAATGCCAGTAATGGAAGGATCTTTGCTAAATTGTTCCAGTAGTTAAATACCCTCACTGTTAAATATTTATGCCTTATTTCTAGTATGAATTTGTTTGGCTTCAACTTCTAGTCTTTGGAGTATGTTATGCCTTTCTCTGTTAAACTGAAGAGACCATTATCAAATTTTTGTTCCCCATATAAGTAGTTATAAACTATAATCAATCACCCCTTAATCTTCCCTTTGGGCATGTCTACACTAAAAATTTAAGTCGACCTATGTTAGGTTGACTTACAGGCACTGTGGTGGTTCATGTTCACACTGCCCTTCTATCCGTGGTGCACGTCCTCACCAGGTCTTCCACCGACCTAAGAGCGGCAGTGTGGGGGGCTGAGAGACTGCTGGGAGCCCAGTTGGCCCTGAGCTCTCGGTTCCCTCTCCCAGCCAGGAGCCTAGGTGCTGCCCGGAGGCTCCTGGCTCCCTGCTGGGAGCATGGTAGCCAGCCAGTGGGCAGCTGAGAGCAGAGAGGGGAAACAGGGGGCCGCCGTGCTCCTGGCGGGGAGCCAAGAGCCCAGAGAGCTGGGTGCCTTAGGGCAGTAGGGAGTGGGAAGAGGAGAGCCTTGGGGCAACAATCAGGCTCCATGTGGGGATCCTCAGTGCAGCCAGGCTCTCAGTGGCGAATGGGAAGCCGGGAGGCAGCCAGGGAACCCAGGCAACAGTCCGGTTCTGAGTGGGGAGCCCAGGCTCCTGGTGTGGAGTCAGGGATCTCGGGGCAGCACCCAGGCTCCTGGCAGGGAGTAGGAGCCTAGGTGCAGCGTGCTCCCTGTGGAGCGGGGAACCTGGGGCAGTAGTCTGGCTGGGAGCAGGGATTCAGGACTCTGGGGGGCAGCCCAGCTCCTTGAGGGGATTCCGGCAGCCTGGGCAGCAGCTCAGTGGGGAACCTGAGGGGCAGCTGGGCTCTATCTGGAGTCCACCACCCCCTCGGCTTTCTTGTCAATTTCACGGCTCTAACATGAAGCCATGAAATTGACAAAAATGACAGCTAGCAACTGATATAAGTAACCCGCAGGGTCCACATGGACACTGCATTGCCTTAACTACGCTGACATAAGCATCTCGTGGAGGTCGAATTATTATATCAGTGTAGTAGGGCATTTACACTGGTGGGAGCAAGGCTACAGTGTATACATTGACACAATTAGGTCGATGTAAGCCGCCTTATGTCAACCTAACGCTGTACTGTAGACCAAGCCTTGGTTAAAATAAAGGGATTGAGCTCTTTGAGTCTATCACTATAAGGCATGTTTCTAATCTTTTAATCATTCTTGTGGCTCTCTTCTGAATACTCTCTAGTTTATCAACATCCTTCTTGAATTGTGGACACCAGAACTGGACACAGTATTCCAGCAGCAGTTGCACCAGTACCAAATACAGCAGTAAAATAACCTCTCTTTTCCTATTCAAGATTCCCGTTTATGCATCCAAGGAACAATTTAGCCCATGTGGTCACAGCATTGCATTGAGGGGTCATGTTTACCTGATTATCCACCACAAACCCCAAATCTTTTACAGAGTTACTGCTTCCCAAGATAGACACCCCAACTGTGGAAGTACAGGCTGCATTCTTTGTTCCTAGATATATACATTTACATTTAGCCATAGCACGTTATCTGCTTGCGCTTGGCTCAATAACTGATCCAGATTGCTCTGTATCAGTGACCTGTCCCATCATCACTCTCCCAATTTTTGTGTCATCTGCAAACTTCATCAGTGATGACTTTATGTTTTGTTCCAGGTCATTTATAAAAATGTTAAATAGCATAGGGCCAAGCACCGATATCTGCGGGACCCCACTAGAAACACACTTGCTCAATGCTGATTCTCCATTTACATTTTGAGATCTAACAGTTAGCCAGCATTTAATTGTCATTATAGTTTTTCAATCAGATGTTATGTGGTACTAAATCAAATACTGAACAGAAATCTAAGAATACTACATCAAACTATTATCTTTATCAACTTAACCTGTAATCGCATCAATAAAAGATATCAAGTTAGTGTGACAGGATCTATTTTCCATAAACTTATGTTGATTGGCATTTATTATATTACCCTCCTTTAATTCTTTATTAATCACATCCCAAATGAGGTACTCCATTATCTTGCCCAGGAGTGATGTCAGACTGACAGGCCTATAATTAACCAGGTCATCCAGTTTACCCTTTTTAAATACTGGCACAATATAATCTTTCTCCCAGTCTTCTGGAACTTCCTCAGTGTTCCAAGACATATTGAAAACCATTATTAATGATCCAGTGAGCTCCCCAGCCAGCTCTTTTTATAACTCTTGGATGCAAGCTGATGATTTAAAAATGTCTAACTTCAGTAGCTGCAGTTTAACAACATAATTAAACTCAATACTGAAAATACACATTTATGGAGAGATTTAAGAAGGTATGCTGTGGAAAACAGCTTGGGCTCTATTACCAGATGACAGTAGAACAGGAGAGAGAATCATTTCACTATTTTTTTATCTTGTTTTGGGAGGGGCTCCAATAATCTGGGTCCCCCCACAACTGTAGGTTTGACAGCATTGTATGGGTTTGGCCATATTCAAATAACTTATTTGGAATTTTAAAAAATACCAATTCCTATATCCATTTAATACATACACAGGTTGGGTTTATTCTCAATGATTATTGCCTAGTTCCACCTCCGTTCAAAATAATGCAACCATACTTTAGTAAGAATGATTCAGAAGTTATTAAGAAAATCTAAATCCTCATTAAAATGATTTTTAAAAGTAAAATACAATAATTTTTTTTTTTTTACCTTCGTGGTTTTCCCATTAATCGTCTGATTTTTCCCCATTCCACTCTTGTTAATTTTCGGGTTTTCAGATTTGGAAAAGACTCTTTCAAGCATACACAGAAATCATTATCTCCCTCAAATAATGGTCTGTTAAAACACAAGTGACATTGTTAACTACAAACCTGTTAACTACATCCAGAAAATGTCTGTCATGAGGAGTTAAAAAATCTCCATTCTCACAAGAAGAAATCTGTGGAACAAAGTTACTGAAAATGTTGACGTATAAATTAATCATTGTTATGCAAGGGATACCATCAACTTTAAATTAAGTCAATTTTAAAGAAAAAAGTGTACCAAATAGTTTTAGGAAAAATAAGAATTTGAAATTACACAGATGTCTTCATCGAGTACCAATATGTTACTCAGTTATTTTTCATTTGCACTTGAGTCCTCCTACCAATATACATCGGTTTACAATCAATCAATCAACCAATTTTTTTTTAATGTTTTTCTCTCCTTTGTTGCTGTGTGGAAAAACCCTCACAAATGGAGGCCCTGAACCTGCATTGTGATCCATACACATGGATTGCTGCTTCTGGATGGATCCCCACTGAAGTCAATGAGACTCCATACAGGTGCAACTGTCCACCTGCACAAATCACAGTGAAAGATTGAGATTTTAGAGGAAAATGAATGACTATACAAAAGAGCAGTGAAAATGTCTAAGCACAAGGTGCTGCCATATGCACAAAGTAAATAAACTGAAAAAGAAATATATGTTTTTTTTACTTTAATCCCTTTCAATTATAGCATGGATTCTCAAATTGGGTTCCCAAATAGGTCCAGAAGGGCTGAGACTACCCTGCTTTTTCCTATGGTTAGATGGGAGGGGTTATCTATTGTAATGTGCAATCATGGTATGAAAAAACTGAGAACCACTGAATTATTGTAATCTTAGGTGTTTCTTGTATCAAACAGAAATATGATTTTTAAATTGATGTAGTCAATTTAAATTAGATTACAGTACTTTTCAATGGTTAGATTAAAATAACCCTCAATGGTTGTATACTGAGTAACATATTGGTACTTGACGAAGACATCTGTGTAATTTCAAATTCTTATTTTTCATATAAAATATTTATTAGTATTTATTATGTAAAAGAAACATCTAGATGATATCATTAATAATAAAATAGCTCATTCTGGACCGTTTGTTAAAAGATATGTTGTTTCTAAATAAACTGCAATTGTGGCACTAATACATTTACAGGATGGTCATATATCTTATCAGTATTTATTTCAACCTGAGACAAATTTACATTGATAACACCATTTTCAGTGCTAGGAGACTTAGGAATTATCCAAATGTCATACCTCAAATTTCAGTTAACTAATGAACTGAACCAATGATATACACGATTATTACCTGTATAAGCTAAAAGGTTCTTAAAAGGCTATTATCAAGGATAGGGGACTACAAATGTTACTTATGTAAAAATATAACAGTAATTTGTTCCCACTATCCTAGTAATACATTTAACAAGACCATTTATTGAAAAAAAATAACCCAAACAAACCCTGTGTGCTGTGAATTTAAAGCAAATTAAATAAGCAAATTAAATCACCCCCAAAGGTGGAGGAGGAGAAGCCATGTACTCCCAACGTTGGGAGGATTGTAGCCATCACTCCCAGGAGGAAAAGTAGGCTAGCAGTGGTTGGTGATTCTCTTATGAAGGGGATGGAGGCATCCTGAGAGGTATGCTGCCTGCCAGGGGCCCGTATCTGAGATATTATGGAGGGATTGTCAAGGATCATCCGGCCCTCTGACTACTACCCAATGCTACTTAGCCATGTGGGCACTAATGATACTGTGAGGTATGATCCTCAGCAGATCAGAAGTGACTACAGGGCTCTGGGAGTAAGGGTGAAGGAGCTGGTGGTGTTTTCTTTGATCCTTCTGGCCAAGGGTAGGGGACCAGGCAGAGACAGATGCATCCTGGAGGTGAATGCCTGTCTGTGAGGATGGTGTCGCCAGGAGGGCTTCGGCTTTCTTTACCACAGGATGGTGTTCCGGTAAGGACGACTGCTAAGCAGAGATGGGGTTTACCTATTGAGGAAGGGGAAGAGCATATTTGGATACAGACTGGCTAACCTAGTGAGGAGAGCTTTAAACTAGGTTCAATGGAGACAGGAGACAAAAGCAGGTACATGGAGACGTGGGAGAAGGGTCAGAATCTGGGGGGAGCATGGGCTGTTATAGTAGGGATGAGGCAGAGACAAGAGAGAATATGGGGGGAAATCAAATCAGTATCTTAGATGTCTGTATTCTAATGCACGAAGTATGGGGAATAAGCAGGAAGAACTAGAAATGCTAGTTAATAAATATAATTATGACATAGCTGGCATTACCCAGACTTGGTGGGATAATACACGACTGGAATATTGGTATAAAAGGGTAGAGCTTGCTCATGAAGGACAGGCAGGGAAAAAAGGAAGGAGGTGTTGCCTTATAGATCAAAAATGTATACACTTGGACTGAGGTTGAGATGGAAATAGGAGGCTGACTTGTTGAAAGTCTCTGGGTAAGGATAAAAGGAGTAAAAAACAAGGGTGATGTAATGGTAGGGGTCTACTACAGAATACCTAACCAGGAAGAAGAGGTGGATGAGGCTTTTTATAAGCAATTAACAAAAAATCCAAAGTACAGAATTTGGTGATGATTGGGGACTTCAACTACCCAGACATCTGTTGAGAAAATAACACAGGAGGGCAGAGATTATCCAACAAGTTCTTGGAATGTACTGGAGACAATTTTTTATTTCAGAAGGTGGAGAAAGCTATTAGGAGAGAGGCTGTTTTAGATTTGATTTTGACAAATAGGGAGGAACTGGTTGAGAATTTGAAAGTTGAAGGCAGCTTGGGTGAATGTGATCATGAAATGGTAGAGTTCATGATTCTAAGGAATTGTAGAAAAGAAAACATCAAAATAAAAATAATGGATTTCAAAAACGCAGACTTTAGCAAATTCAGCGAGTTAGTAGGTAAGATCCCATGGGATTCAAGCCTAAGGGGAAAAACAGTTCCAGAGAGTTGGCAGTTTTTCAGAGACATGTTATTAAGGGCACAAGATCAAACTATCCCACTGTGTAGGAAAGATAGGAAGTATGGCAAGAGACCACCCCGGCTTAACTAGGAGATCTTCAATGATCTGAAACTCAAAAAAGAGTCCTACAAAAAGTGGGAACTAGGTCAAATTACAAAGGATGAACATAAACAAACAACATAAGTATGTAGGGACAAAATTAGAAAGGCCAAAGCACAAACAAGATTAAACTAGCTAAAGACATAAAAGGTAACAAGAAAATATTCTACAAATGTATTAGAAGCAAAAGGAAGATCAAGGATAGGGTAGGCCTATTACTCAATAAGGAGGAAAAAAATAACAGAAAACGTGGAAATGGCAGAAATGTTAAATACATTTTTTGTTTCAATTTTCACCAAAAAGTTTAGTGGCAATTGGACATCTAACTTAATGAGTGCTAGTGAAAACGAGGTAGGCTTAGTGGCTAAAATAGGGAAAGAACAAGTTTAAAAATGTACTTAGACAAGTTAGATGTCTTCAAGTCATCAGGGCCTGATGAAATACATCCTTGAATACTGTACTCAAGGAGCTGACTGAGGAGATAGCAATTATCTTTGAAAAGTCTTTGGAAGACTACAGATTCCAGAGAACTGGAAAAGGGCAAATATAATGCCAACCCATAAAAAGCAGAATAAGGATAACTCAGGGAATTACTGACCAATCTCCTTAACTTCAGTACTCAGAAAGATAATAGAGCATATAATTAAGCAATCAATTTGCAAACACCTAAAAGAGAATAAGGTGATAAGTAAAAGTCAGCATGGATTTGTCAAGCACAAATTGTGTCAAACCAACCTAACAGCTTTCTTTGACAGGTTAGCAAAGACCTTGTGGATGGGGGGGGGGGGGGGGTGATAAATGTGGTATATCTTGACTTTAATAAGGCTTTTGATACTCTCTCACATGACCTTCTCATAAACAAACTAGGGAAATACAACCTAGATGGAGCTATTATAAGGTGGGTGCATAACTGTTTGGAAAATTGTTCCCAGTGAGTAATCATCAGTGGTTCACAGTCAAGTTGGAAGGGCATATCAAGCGGGGTTCTGCAGGGATCAGCAATCAGTTGCACATATACAAAATGGGAAATGACTGCCTAGGAAAGGGAACAAGAAGGAAACATGAAAGGGAACAAGAAGGGTTTCTACAGGTATGTTACCAACAAGAGGAAGATCAGGGAAAGTGTGGGTCCCTTGCAGAATGGGGGAGGCAACCTAGTGACAGAGGATGTGGAGAAAGCTGAGGTACTCAATGCCTTTTTTGCCTCTGTCTTCACAGACAAGGTCAGCTCCCAGACTACTGCTCTGGGCAGCACAGAATGAGGAGGAGGTGAACATCCCTCAGTGCTGAAGGAACAGGTTCAGGACTATTTAGAAAGATTGGACATACACAAGTCCATGGGGCCAGACGCAATGCATCCGAGGGTCCTGCGGGAGTTGGCTGATGTGATTTCAGAGCCATTGGCTATTTTCTGTGAAAGCTCGTGGCAATTGGGGGAGGTCCCTGATGATTGGAAAAAGGCAAATATAGTGCAAAGCCAGTCTCTGGGTAACCTAATGAGTGCATTTGGCCTGTATTATGTTGACTGATTGGCTATACTGCCTGATTGGGTGGAAGGGTGAACAGACCAGCTCCTGAGCAGAAGTAGCGGTTCAGCAGCTACTCAAAGGATTCACCCACAAATGCGATAACTCCTGCCTGGAACCAGCCCTGCTCTTGCCTTGCCTCACTCCAAGGAACCCTTGGCTCAGATTCCTGCCTCTGGCCCTGACATCTGGCTTCTGACTCCAGCTCTGACCCTGGGTTCTGATTTCTGTTCTGGCTATTGACTCCTGCTCTGACCACTATACATGACTTCTGCTCTGACCACTAGGCACGACTGCCCACACCCCAGTCACTGACAGCCAGACTCTGGTCTGTGACCAGCTGATTGGCTCAGAGGAGGTCCCCAGATAATTTTTTTTTACACTGTGTCCATGGGGATGTGAAACCCTAGTCCAGCCAGCAGGCTGAGCTGAAAGTAGGTCTCTACTGCAAGGACTGACCCGAAGACTGGCTTATCCAGTCACCCTCTGTTAGGATTGAGAATGCTTTGGAGAAGTGTTGAGAGAGTGGGCTGATTGCTTGTTGGAAGGAACCTTGGAGACCCAAGGTAGAGCAGACTTGGAACTCAAAAAACTAGTAGGGCTTGGGGAAGAAGAGGATCCTGGCAAAGGGAACTCTGGCCACTCAGCATCCCCTTCACATTCTTGGGCAATCAGGGACCCAGAGGCTGCCCCACTGTGAGAAAGTGATATCCTGGCCTGTGACATGGATTTCCTCAGCGAACAGAAACATGACTACACACTAACTTGGGCTTACAAACAGCTGGTTGTAGCTAATGGGGAAACTGTGGATTCCCAGTGGACCTAGCAATGGCTACATTTTCAGATTAGAGATGAATGAGACTGCTGTCTCAACCAGAATGACCAAACAGGAGAGGTGTAGCCTCAGCTTGTAGTCCCCAGTGTGTACTGTCAAGAGATTTTATGCCTTGCCCACAATATACCCTGGTTTGGGCATTTGGGTCAGAAGACCCAGGACGGAGTGTTGGCCTGTTTTTCTGGCCTGACATCTACAGAGAAACTGATGACTACTATGCCTTGTGCCTTGAATGTCAATTGGTGGTCCCCAAGAAGGTTTTGAAGGTGCACCTGGTCCCACTTCCTCTAACAGAAACCCCATTTGAACAGATCACAATGGATATAGTGGACCCTCTAAAGAAGAGTGCTATAGGATGCCAGTACATACTAGTCATCCTAGACTATGCAACAAGGTATGCAGAGGTGATTTCACTGCATTCCACACCAAAGTGGCAGTGATTATGTATGAACTGATAAAGGTTTTTTTGCTTGGGTAACAGTACCACAAGAGATCCTGACTGATAAAAGGATCAATTTTACATCTCAAATGATGGAAAAAACTGTATGATCTATTAAAGGTTAAGTCCATAAGAATTTTGGTTTGCCACCTCAAAAGGAAAGCCTCACTGAGTGATTTAGGCAGATCCTGAACAGCATGTTAAAAAAAATATGTATGGCCTCAGATCTCCAACATGGGGATCAGTTGTTGCCCTCTCTGCTATTTGCCATATGCGAAGTACCACAGGCCTCCACTGAGTTTTCCCCATTTGAGCTCCTGTATGGGAGGCAGCCTCGGGGGACTTTAGACCTCCTATGGGAGACCTGGGAAAAGTAGGTCCCAAGGGCAGATAACATGATTCATTGTGTGCTTAAACTTCGGGAGAGACTCAAAACCTTGGGAATATTTGTCAGAGAAAACACAGATGGCCCAACAGGCCCAAGAGCAGGCCTACAATAGAGGAACCTGTCTGAGCACATTCCAGCTGAGGGACTGGGTGCTGCTGTTAGTACTATGCTCCAAATCCAAACTCCTGGCAAGGGCCCTTCAAATTGGTAAAATGGATAGGGCCATTAGATTATGAAGGAGAAAAGGAACACAGAACTACCACATGAACCTGTTAAACCCTTGGAAATCCCGGGGAGAGGGATTCTGCTTATCATCTCCTACCCCGCCTGAGCCAGAATTAGGCCTCCAACCACCCATACCTCTACAGAACCAGTTCAGGTAGGACATGAGCTTCAACCAGAACACAAAGTTCAAATACAACAGCTGGTAGAATCCTTTTCCATTGTGTCTTGGCCTTGCCAAGGACAGCTCAGGTGGCCAATCATCGTTTTGAGGAGACAAGAGCAACACATTCAAGATGAGCTGAGGCGGCTCCCCAGGAAAATGTGGAAGGTCATCTGGGTGGACCTCCAGGGCATGCTGGACCTGGGGGTTGTGGAAGTATCACATAGTGAGTGGAGGAGCCCTATAGTGCTTATGCCTAGGCTGGATGGTACAACATGTTTTTGCATTGACTTTTGAAAGGTGAACGCCATCTCTAAATTTGATGTCTATCCCATGACAAGGGACATTGCTGGAGTAACTAGGGGCCATTCTGTACATTTCCACCCTCAACCTCATTAAAGGATAATGGCAAATTCCATTAATAGTAGAGTCCCATGAAAAGATAGCCTTTTCTACTGCCTCTGGACTCTATCATTTCTGCAAATTCCATCTGGCCTACATGGGCAGGAGTGACTTTTCAGAGACTTATGGATCAGGTACTTTGACCTCACAGCCAGTACAAGGCAGCATTCTTGGATGACAGAATCATATACAGCTGTCACTGGGAGGATCATCTAAAGTGACTAGTGCAGCAGGATTACAGAGAACGAAACCCTGCAATGCCATATCTAGCTACAAAGCAGTGCACTGGTTGGTGAGTTACTTTGCCACAATATCCCACATATCCAAGTTTAATGAAATGTAGCTACCCACTGTAGCCATTAGAATTACATCCATTAATGGTTATTATTTTTTAATTACCTCTTCATGACAAAGAGACAAGATTTGAAAAATTGTTTTCAAACACAATTTGCCCAACCAAAGGGGCTGACAAAACAGTTGTCAAAGTACTACAAAATTGTGCCAAAATGCCTGAAACAAAGACCTCAAAAACACAGTATTGGATCTGACTGGAAAACAGGGCTGGGAAACTCAATAAAGCATTACTGGGATCCAGAGAAGAGCTGGAGCAAAAGCCAGTGTAGCAGAGCTATTGCAGGGAGCTCCATCACTGACCACAATCAAGAAGGAACTGACTGGAATGTTCAGAAGCCCGCATTTATTCTTGTCAGGAGATGGTGAGTGATGGAAGTAAGCAGCCTGGCTCCCGTGTTACCCCTAACTTGAAAGGTAAACAAGTCTTTAAGAGCAAGAGTAGTTGTCTCAGTCTCATGCAAAGGGGCTAAAACACAGTAATGAGAATCTTGCATTTTCCCTGGTTAGCGTAGACAGGACTTAAGAGGTCTTTCCACAAAGTAAAACAATCCAGAAAGGACTAAATGAGCTACCAAGTAGGTTGCCAGCTATAAAAAATTAGAACTTCAAAACTATTTTTGCCTCTTTATTTAAAAGAAGAAACTTCAAAAGTTCAAACAGTCCAGCTATTGTATGAAAATTTGCAGCTCAATTCCAGGGAGTAACTTTAGTTTCTACAGTAATCAATAAAAATAATATATAAAGAAATAATACATACTTATCTATATTTGAGTAGAACCATTCATATATGCACCATTTGTGTGCTTTAGGAAGTTTGAGTAGATTACGTAGTCGTAATCCAATCTTCTGTGATGCTTTCTTGTCTGGTGTTGGCATTGTTGCAGTAAACTTCTAAGCAATAAAATAAAGGAGAGGTCGCTAGCAGCTGAACTTATAAAGTGAAAATAAAACATTTGCAGTGTTAAATGTGCAAAATAGTACAATGAATGAGACAAACAGGAGCCTTCTGAAATTCTTCAATGGTCTATTAAATATTCAGAATTTTAAAAATAGATAAGCAAAGTTCATTTCCTTGATAAAAATGAATACCTTAGCAATTGCAATGATTTAATTCAAATGTACTGTTCCATGGCTTCTTTAATTTTATTACAAATATACTACTAATATAAAATGGCAAAGATTACTTAACTATACAATAAAACATACAATTAACGCCAAGAGCTAGCAGAGATCATGCCACAGAACGCTAGCTGATCACGTTCTCTACACTAGGCCTTTTTTGTCAAAATTTCCACTGTTGCTACCAGCAATTCAGCTCCAGTGGTGGTGGCACTTATATAGACAGGGCTCCAGGTGGCCTCTGATGTTTTAAGGTTAATCTAATTTTGCTCCATGCAGGGCTACATGATGTGCTGGCTAATGTGCCAGCAGCTACAGGTGCCGTATCTACATAGTGTTGCCACTGTTCTTACTTCCACTCAAACTGAACCATAAATGTTAGTGAAATAAGCATAAAATTGACAAGGTCTTCTTGAGCAGAGTTTCTGAATATGTTTTTAACAACTGATAATCATGCTTGATGTGGACACAAACCATGTTAGGTTGTAATTGTGTGTGAAAACTGTTTTACAAGCTATAGTATAGACAAGACCTTAGGTCCTATCTACACTACAAGAACTAACTATGTTTAAACAGGCAGCTACAATGGCAACATGAGTGTAGACAAGGTGCCTGTCGCTCCTGGTGGGCTTTTTTTTATTTTTTTTACCTCATGGCAACTTTTACATTGCTGGGTCCATTTAGTCAGTGTTCCCCACTCTGCCTGATACAGTAGGAGTGCTAATGGCATTAGTGTTCCCATAGTTCTGCCTGGGCTTAGGTATAGTGGAGTACCAGTTGGCATTTTCCCCTGATAGACTCAATGGTACAAGATCAGCATGAACAGAACTCTCACAGTGTCTGTGAGGGACCCAGTTTGGGGGGAGGGGAGGGAGGCAAGATGTATAAGTCCATTTTGAGCCACAGACTTTACCTAGGAATACCTTTTTTCCCCCAAAAAAATTAATAAACTTATGATGTAAATTGAGAAGAAAACACAATTTATTTTAAAAGATTTCTTTCCTTTCCGGTAATGGTCTCTACATAATACATACGTACCTGTGGAACCATTGCAATCTTCTGATTCCTTTTCGGGGACCTTGTATTTAACTGTCTATCGTCTTCTTCACAAAAGAGACGACTCCGTTTTGAATTTCTGAAGGGCTATACGTATCAAAATTAGGAAGCAATTAAATGAAAAAGCTCATTTCTTCCTTTCATATACAGAACTCATGATAACACAAATGTAATCTATTTTCCTTTGCTATCGACATACCTTGGGACATATGAAGTGCCTCCTACACAGTTATGGTCAAAGATCCATTCATTTAATTATTTCTTTGTTTATAAAACATCTTTTAAACAGGTTGCCCTGGACTTAAAAGTAAAAAAGGTAGAGCCTTCACATAATCTATGTATTTATTTTGATAAATTCTCATTACAAATCCAAGTTGGACATAACAGTTCCTCTCATAAGTAAATTAATCTACTAGTATTTTTAACATGTGCCACCACCCACTACTGTATGTCATGGATGTGTCTTTTCGAACATATAAATTATGGTGCCACAGTTTAGATTATTACAATAAACTTTATGATGATGTTTCAAGGATCACTTATATTATATTATATTTCGGTAATTTTTAAAACTCAGACCTTAAAAACTTCCCTCACACCCTAAAATGCTAAGAAACTGAAGAAACTAAACCATAATAAACAGTGTTCAAATCATGTAAAGATCTAACCTAAGAGAGGAAGCAATTTCAGATTTAAGGCTGTTCAGTGCTCACTGTAACCCATTACTGTGCTAAGATACTACTGTTCCAATAAAATTAGTAGAGGTTGCTTAAAAAAAAAGTAGAAAATCATATATTGCACGTTTGTGGCATGCAATTTTCAAACACTTGAATGTTAGTTATTTTTGTTTCTTAACCAAATTTCTTCATATGTCAAAGAAAATTGCCCTCATTGAAGACTGAAAGGCAGATTGTGGCTCACTCTTGCGTGAGTGTGGTATGTGCTCCTGCGTTGGGTCACACACACATTGTGACCCAATACAGGAACCAGTCTCTGCACTCTGCTGAGCAAAGGGACAGAATCCTGCTAGCTCCTCCCTACAGTTCAAACCACTTACAGAGAAAGAGATTGAGCTGGATTCAGATCTTACTTATACTAGTTTTATACAATATAATTCCACTAAGGTCAGAGTGACTCCTGATTTACACAGATGTGAGATCAAAATCAGGTCTAGAGGCTGGGGGGAGGACAGAAAAATGCAAGACACCCATGTCAAATGTAAATCCTTGACAACAGGCAGAGAGAAAAAAAATCAAAAGGCAAAATAAGAAAGATATTAATTAGTATTTTAGTTTTCAACAAAGCACAGAAACAACATTAGCAATTTAAGTTTTATTGCTGATAAAAATATTTAATTACTTTAACAGAGACATTCACAAATTAACTAAGAAATTCACCACAATGAGAGCGAAGAGCTGTGTATGTTCTTGTGATATCACAGCACCAGGAGCTTCATATGATCATGCAAATCCTTGTCACTCAAAGAAATTAACTTGTACAATTAATCATTTTAAACATTATTATTATTTATTATTCTTTGAATGTTGGCAGTGCCCAAGATAAGCTAGGCACTTTCAAAACCCAAGAAAATGCCTATTCATTGTGGAGCTTGCAAACTAAAAGACAAAAATAGACACAAGTCGGGGGAACAACATATAAGCAAAATGTTCAGGTTGATGATAGGCACACATTTTATTAGTTATAAGTTTTGGTTGTTTGTCATTTTCCCTTTTCAGTTAAACACACTAAGTTACCCTCTTCACATCTTATTCAGCCTACCTGATTGCCTATACAGCTCCAGTTACAGGGTTTTTATGGTTTTTCATAACTAGCCCCCATCTTGGACAGATGATCACTGCAATAAATCAGAGTTCTTCCAGCTCCCAAGGAACAAGAAAGACCCATGACCCAGATTAGACAACAAAGACTCATGGACTCTGCTAAATTCCTAAGCACATTAAAAGACAGGAGGACTCCATCCACAGGATGAGGTGATGAGGATCTAATGAATTATGATAATGGTATGCTAGACTCGACTATTGACATGCTGGTCCACAAACAGCCCTTTTCTCCCCCCCTTGGTTTTCTAACACCCTGTGCCAGATGAAGAGAGAGAGGCAGAAACTTGCGGGTCAATGGCAGAAAACAAAGGTTGATACAGACTAGATGAAACTTAACAAATTCCTCCAAGTTTATGCTGAGGTTGTGTTCCAGGCCAAGAGAACATTCCTAACACCACATTCCACTAATGCTTCCAAATCCTGCCCCATGGAGCTGTCTGGAGTGGTAAACCATTTCCTCAATCCTAAGTACATACAGCTGCATCAGAACAGGGCACCAAATGCTGCGAACTATCATCATGCTTTGCTGAAAAAATCGTGCACAATCAGGAAGTCTTCTAAACAGATTGGATCTGCCTTGCCTAAAGCCACCAGCCAATTGCCCTCCCACATGGAATTCAGTACACTCATTCAACAAGAGATTCTGGATACTCTAAAAAAGTATCAACCTAAGAATCTGACCCATATTTTCCTGGCTTGTAAAAGAGAGTAACATGCAAATGGGGAAACTCATGACTGAAAGAGCCAATGCCTCATTCAGAGAAGGAATCTTTCCTTCCTCCTTCAAACATGCAAATGGTCTGATCAACACTGAAGAAACCCACTCTGGTTGGCAAAAGCCAGTGTAACCATCACCCAGTGTCAAACTTACTATTCCTGAGCAAGTTCATAGAGAAGCTAGCCAGTGGCTAACTTCAAGCTCATCTAATTGAAGCTAATATTGTAGAACTGGCACATTCTGGATTCAGACTAGGATGTGGAACCTAAACTACTTTAGTGGCAGAGATGGATGATCTCCTGCTGTCAATAGATAAGATGGTAGACATCCATTCTCATCTTCTAGGACCTCTCTGCAGCATATGACACTGCTGATCATCAGATACTATCATCTTGCTGAAGAGAGCTGGCAGGAGTCCAACATAATGCACTACAATGGTTTGTGTCTTTCCTAAAGGGACGGACCCAATGAGTAGTGAAGGGAGATCGTACTTCCACCCCTAGACCTTTCACTTGTGGAGTCCCACAAGGATCAATTCTTTCTCCACTTCTATTCAACAAGTACATGCAGCCATCAGGTGAACTGGTCAGATGATACTATCATCAGTTGGGTGAAACCTTTTTATGGGTCAAGTTAAAACTTCACTGAGACTGATGGATTCCTTCTATGTTCAGAGACATAGGACTTTGTAAATAAACAAAACTACATCAAAGAAACATGGCTACCTCCAATTTCGCCTACTAACTGGAACAACCTAGTATACTCCAAATTTTTGGCTAGCCCCTGAGGTCAAAAGGTGTAACAATATCGACTCAAGTGCTAGCAATACGAAGATGACACACAGTTATACTTATCATCAAGTACGACCATACCACTATCACCAAGGTGGCCCAGTGCTTAGATAAGATCAGCTAATAGATGAAGAACAGCTGGTTGAAGGTGAACCTGACTGCAACAGAAGTTATACTGATGGACAAATAAAAGCATTTAAGAGTTTGCAGCCACAGTGCAATTTCCTTTGGTTGATGGCACACCCCCACAACTGGTTAATTCAGTTAATAGTTTAGGACTGTGGTTCCCAATCTGTGGCCCATGGGAGCTTTCAAAATGGCCCACTGCTCCCCTCCCACTGGCTGCAGAAGGACCCAGGTGGACTGCATTGCTACGGGGCTAAAAGTCGGGTGCAGGCCCCTTGCTGCAGCCAATGGGAAGGGAGATCAGCGCTTCCCTCCCCCTGGCTGTAGCAGGGAGCACAGCAAAGCACTCCGCCTGGGTCCCTAAATGCTGGGATCCCTGCTGGAGTCAGAGGGAGGGGAACACTGATCTCCTGTCCCCCTGGCTGCAGAAGGGAGCCACTGCCTAGGAACCAGGTGGCATGCATGGGGCTACAGCACGCATGTGGTTTCCCTGCTGCAGCCAGGACAGGAGAGCCTCTTTGCTGAACTCCTTCCATCTGGCTGTGAAGGGCAGGGGGGACTGCTGGCAGAGACTGGTGGCCTTTCAGGGTAGTAAAAATAATATCTGTGGCTCTTAAGCCAAAAAGGTAGGGAACCACTGGTTTAGGAGTCATCTTTGATTCCTCAGTGATGCTAAGCTCTCACATAACAGCATCTCTGAGTAATATTTCTACCATCTTTGGTTGTAAAGGAGACTCCAGCTCACCTTAGAGGATGATGATCTGGCTTCAGTTATTCACGCCTTCATCACCTCTCAGCTGGACTATGTTGGCACGAACCCTTCGGTGTTTAGGAAACTCCAACTAGTACAGAATGCTGCAGCACATTTCCTCTGCAACACAGGCTACTGTGAGCACATCAGATCTGCTCTCTGCTTTCTACACTGACTTCCTATAGAATTCTGAGTCAAGTTCAAGGTCTCAGTCCATACCTTCTTAGGTGTTCAATGGCCTGGGCCCAGGATATCTAAAAGATCACTTGAAGTTCCAGGATGAAGATCATGGTCAAAAACTTTGCTCATTTGGCACTATGGTATTTTCCACAATAAAAGTAAAATTCATCTGTGCAGGAGAGACAGCTTCTTCATGGGCCAGCCTGAGATTGTGGAATGAACTGCCCATGGAACTGAGGACCATCACAAAACTCACCACCTTCCATTCCAAGAGCAAGGTGCATTTTTTGATCTGCTATAGCGGGGAGAGTGGTATAAGTATCTATATAGAATAGAACAGGATTCCTCCTGACAATGCATCACTTCCCTCAGGATAAATGAGCAATTCACTCATCAAACAGACAGACAGACAGACAGACAGACTATTTAGTCAGATAGTTTCTCTTCGGTGTTGTGGAAGAAGTCTGTCTTCAGGAGGGATTTCAGAGAGAGGAGGCTCTGCACTCCAGTTCAGAAAGGGTGTTCTGTGTATATGGGGGCAGGCATGGAAAAAGCACAGACACATTTATTGTAGAAGTGGACAAAAAAGGCATCAAAACTGATAACACCAGCAGAATGAACTTTGCGAACTCAGAGAGGCTAGAAGACAATGATGTACATAACAAAACAAGTAGGTTATGTAGGAGGTTGATGTTGATCACAAGAAGTTTGAACTTGATGCAGTGGAGAAGGATGTGTCAAAGATTTAAAGAGGGGAAGATGGTGTCAGACCAAAAGAAAGGGAAATCAACTTAGAGGCTGCAAAACATCTGATAAAAGCAGTTTGCTTTTTTTGTTTTAAATGGCAATTCTTTTTTAACTTGTTTAACTTCTCCCAAGATTCCGCCCCCCCGCCACACCCCCAAATGTTGCAGGAAACGCTACTTCTATACATTCATTTTTATTAGAATATCCTCCATAGAATAGCACAATAAGGTAAGTGCATTGTAGGTTTTTCCCAAAGCATGAGTAACCAGCCACTGCCAGAGGCAGGATATTGGACTAGGCAGACCAGATAGTCTGATCAGGTGTGACGATTCTTATGTTCTTGATAGTACAGGTACAATAAACACATTCCATATAACACTTGTAAAAAAGTAGCAAATCATGAAAAACTATCTTGAAACTGGTTAGCAACTTAATTTTCATGTTTATTTATTTATGTATTTATATAATATGCTTTCATTTCACATTAGAGTTGCATAGACTGCTTTATAGGATAGGATATTGATATAGGATATTCAGTTAGATGATATTCACAAATTATGAAATAAATACATTTTAAGCAGATTACCTGATCTATGACTATGAATGATTTTATGGTATTATTACATGAACCTTAAACTTAATTGTCTTTTTAAAATCACAAGCATATAAATATTTACTTCTTACCATTTCTACAGCAGAGCCAGCATTCTTGCTCTTCCAAATAGGCGTTTTCTGTAGCGAACTGTACTTTTCATTCCATGTGCTGGATAAACTTCCCTCTGTCATGAACAGGCACATATCATTAATACATTTTTAAACCTAACTATTGTCGAAATGTTAGCAGTATACTCTCAAACACTACTTCAGTGTTTTTTTCCTTCATTGTTTGTAATACCTTCTTAAAGGTCACCTACAAATGGGTTTAAAATTCCATCATCTTCAGCAAATTATGCCAAATGCCTCCACTAACCAGGCTAAAAGAGGCAGTCAGCCCATTTCTTCCCACCACAATGTTTGTATCTCATGAAGCCCATTTTTGCCTAGCCAGCTAGCTCCAGCTCCATTATGACAGCCATCTGGATAGCTATGTTGCAACTACCACAGAACCACACTGGAGTATCAAGCCAGTTTATGCAGATTAGTCTTTTTTTAATTACCTTTTAGAAATAGTTCATGCGAAGCTCTGAAGATTTTGGCTCAACAAGGGCACCAGTAACAGGTAGGAGAATGAGCCAGGTCCTTCTGGCTCCCCACAGACATTGTTGATCATGCATCACTAGTAAATGGGAGTAGCATTCTGATTCATGCTTCTATATCTGCTACCGATATCCTTAGGGAGCCAAAAAATTATCTTCCAAATTTTGGAAATTTCACCTATCCCACACTAGGAAACTGAGATCCAGGAGTGATATTCCTGCATAGATGGTATCTTTCCAGAAAGATGCCACTTCTTTGTATGTGACTATGTTTAATCTATTACTTTGTTTATACTCATAAATGAGGACAGCATAATAGTTCCTGGAATATAATTTGTTAACTTTTGAAGCACCATTTAATACATGGTGGGCCATATATTATGAGTGATGAGGGCATTGTTTTATTACTTACATTTATATAGAACAGAGGTGCATTTAGTTTTAAAGATATTTAGAATCCAGAGAACATTTCACATCTGATCATAATAATTTTAAGACAGATAAATATTTGACCTGTAACTAACTGACATTTTCCCTTTAAAGTTAAGCACTTACAGAGGATAATTAACTATAGAATTTACGTCTTCCACAGATAATATTTCAGCAAACATCTGGGATCCATTTTTGAATATGTCCTTGTAAATTAATAAGCTTAGGCATTTAATTTGCCAATAAACTAGCTCTCATCTACACTGGAAATAAAATGGTATTAGAAAAATTGTTTTTAAACAGTTTAGAACTTTTTAAGCTATAAATACTATTTGCCTAGCATGGCTGTTTAGAAAACGTACTATAAAAAATGATTTTTGAATGGATATATGCTGCACAATAAAACTGAGTGAAATAAATTGCCTGCACCAAATTTAGACTGTTTAAAACTGGTTCAGTAAACAGATTTTCTCCCCAGTGTAAATGGGGACCCTCTAATATGTAACAACATTTCTGGCACTAGGCAGAGCAGAAGGATTCAAAATCTTGATGCAATGTGCATGAATAGAATTTTTCTCCAGTGTTAAGATAATATAAGTAATAACTCTGTTGAGTTAGCCCACTAGTTACTGGTAGAAGACACAGTGAGATTACAAATTTCCTTTACAATATAAATTCTATCATAAGTAAAGGTCCCACTGAGAATCCTTCTATCTCATCCCCAAGAAAGGAAAAATTACCTCAAATTTCATGTCAGACCTGATGCCTAGGCAGTACTTAAAGAGGAAGCACCTATTTCAGAAATGGCCTCCAAAGGGTCTCACTCTCAAAAGCAGCATCCAAAGAAGCTGCAATATAAGTAGAGTTTGACTAGTGAGGACCAAACGATTCAGATACAGGTATCTAAAACAAAACAATTATCAGCATATATTTTATAAAAACTATCTTAATAATTTTCCTTTGGAGAGGCTTTCTGAAACCAGAAACTGTAGTTATGATCTGAAGTCAATTTATCTCTCTCGTTTATACCACACCTAAAGAATACATTGTATTTATTTCTTACCTTTCAAGCTCACAAGTGCTTTTGCTGAAGAACCTGCAATTTATTTAAAAAAAAAGTCCATATACATCATATTTTTCAAAGTTGGTTCACAACTGGTGCAATAGCTACATATCAGTTATATAATCTATTTTTCTTCAGAAACAGGGAACTATTCTGAGATCAACCCCTTGACTACTGAGAAGATGAATCCAGTACACTCTCCACAATACAATGTGCAGTATTGTGTGGGGTATGGCCCAGTAAACATTGAAGACATATATTTACATTTTAATTATTCCCTTTAGTTTTACATCCACAGTGCTCCTTGAACCCAGAACTATATAAATGAATACAGACAACTCAGGGCAAGCTTTACTTCTGACACACACACTTCCCTGTGAATGCACATATTTGATACTGTTTTAATTAGGACATGTAAACTTCAAAGTGTTGTCATTTTGTGGTAGAATATAGTCTACCAAGGTTCCATGATGAAACAAAACAAAAAAAAAATTTTGCTTTCTCAGTCTTGGGGTGCAAGTGGGGGATGACAGGATGGAAGATTGTCTCTGTAGTGCAATGCTTCCCTCCCAGAGATCCACTACATTCATAGTTTTTAAGGCCAAGAAGGGACTATTAGAATAGATCATTTAGTCACCTCCTGTATAACACAGGCCATAGCATTTCACCCAGTTACCCCAGTATTGAGCCCTATAACTTATATAGAGCACTTTATGGATGCTCCAGGGAGAAAGAGCTCAGCAGGAGAGGTTGAAGAGGGGATCAGCCACTCGCTATAGCACCATTCCTGTTTCTGTCTGTGGATTTTCACACAGAAATCCCACTAAGAGTTACAGTAGTTGCTTGAAGTAGCATTAACTCCTATGGAGCCCCCTCAGACACTGCTACTGCATAGCAACAGAGGGACACAGCCACTGGAAATATGGCTGCCAAAGAAGTTGTGCTGCTAGGAGGAGACAGTGGTGTGGTACAGATGGGCAGCTATTCCTATAGGAGGAGACCTGTCTACAAATATCTGGAGGTTCCTTTTCTCATGAATGTATGGTATCTGTGAGGTTGTTGGGTCTCACCCCCATTAACTCTACTGTCCTGAAATCTGGTGCATCTGAGATAATACTTTCCAGTCAATTTTGCAAGGGCCACAAAGGAGTTCTCCCCTCTTCCCACAGAAGTGAATGTTCTGCTTCCTTGTTGAATGTTATTGAGAACAACCCCCACCACCCCCCCAAACAAACAAACCCAGTGATGATGACAAAAACTATGTCCATTACAGTCTTTATTTTTCCAGCATGTTATTTTGTTTGCTACCTTATTATTGCACCTCTACTATTTCCTCATCCTAAAATAAATAAATCTTACTATATCCAGAAATGTAAAAATATAGGGCCAGATTGTCTTCAGTGTGGAGATGATCTACTTGGTACAGAAGAGTAAGGGATGTGTCACAGAGCTGGTTATGGCTCACTGATGCTCTAGCTGACCTGTTGCTCCAATTTACAATAGTTGGTGCGTGGTCACAGTGAGACCATGTGCCTGCTGTGAATCGGCAGAGCTATTGTGTGTCCTGACCCTTCCTCACAACCTTCTCCTTGACATGACTCCTTTGCTAAGTTGAGGGACTGGAGGTGGTTGGTGTAAGAGCCTGCTCTGCCTGGTTTACTAGAGAGACACAGGGTGGGTGAGGCAATATTTTTTATTGGATCGACTTCTGTTGGTGAGAGAGACAGGCTTTTGAGCTACATAGAGCATTTCTGACCTAAAGAAGAGCTCTGTGTAGCTCGAAAGCCTGTCTCTCTCACCAACAGAAGTTGGTCCAAAAAAGGTATTACCTCACCCACCTTGTCTCTCTAATATCCTGGGACTGACATGGCTACAATAACACGGCATACTGGCAGCTTTACATCAGATGAAATTCCCCCTTGCCTCTGGCACACAAAGGGGTCAAAATGGGCTCAGAATAAATAGCTCAATGAAATGAATCTGATAACTTGTTAATTAATTAGATTTTAGGGACACTGTCAAGTTTTTGAAGATTTTTGCATTAAAAAGGTTTTATACAACCAGATATTACTAGAAAAGTAATATATTTTTTATTTTAATTAAAACTGGATGTAAACATTCACCTGTTGTTTTACAACACAATCACTGCAACATACTGCTAGTTAGAAAAGGCTTGTCTGCATTGGGAAATCTACCAGTATGACTCCTGACCAGTGGACACTGCTTCCAAAGTGATATAACTAAATCAGAAAAAGGCACTCTTTTTTTGGAATTGGAGTATCCACATAGGAAGTTATACCAATATAATTACACTGGTAAATTTCCCTGTGTAGAGAAGCCCAAAGTGAAAATAACAAAGCTATCTTCATGGTCCTAGGTCACTGAATTGCAGAGAATAAATCAACAGCAAAAATGGCAACAAGTTCGTCTCTGATTTTAAGTTTTAGTAATGAAAGTAGGATATTAAAAATAATTCTCAGCTTGATCGTCCCTTTATGGTAAAATTAAAAACAACAACTTTAAAATATCACATGCTATTAATTTTTTAAAAAAACATACTGTTACAAATAACACTTAAGATCACTAGCACTGAGGGAGGCTAGTGAAAAAGTATATTTTTCTATTTGGTTGACTTTATGCATTTAACAACACTTTATATATAGGTCAGTTTAATTGTCTCTCCTATTTTTCGTGTGGATCTTTCACACTCTAGTAGAATTAAAAAAAATAACTTTAATACAAATAAATGTCTTTGTAAACTACAAAAATTGTCAGAGGAGCTCTAGACAGGTGTAGTAAGTGAAACTTTTTTCTTAATTAAGAATTTCACTGGATTTTAAAATTGATGGTATTTCCTTTAAGTGCCTGTTCATATACAGTAATTCTCTAGAAAAAGTCAGTAACAGCCTTTTGATAAGAACTATTATATTTTAATAATAAAAATGAAAAAGTTGAAAGCAATATAAATATATAGATGCTTGGATAAAATAAATATTGGGATAATTAATCAGACTGAGTCACCACAGACATCAACACCACACAACAAATAAGTAGGAAGGAGTGCATATTGTAATAGCAGAGGATGTTACAACATAGGTCTGGCTCTCACTCTCCAGTCTGAGGAGGATCACAGAAGTGACTTTTTTTCCTTTCTTTTTTTTTTTTTTAATACGGAGAGGGAAAACTCAGCATGGCCTGTGAGGTAGGATGATAGTATGGTTAGGGTGTAGGCCTGTAAATTTAGAGACCTGCGTTCAATTCCCTGCTTTGCCATAGAATTTCTGTGTGACCTTGAGCAAGTCACTTAATTTTGCTTCAGTTTCCCATCTGGTATTACCTGGCATTGATAAGACCATTACTAGAATACTGTGTCCACTCTTCAATAAAAATTTTGGAAAGGGTTCAGAAAAGAGCTACAACAATGATTTGCCAAAATGGAGAACATGTCTTAGAGGGGAAACTTAAGCTCAATCTCTTTAGTTTTTCCAAGAAAAGGTTAAGAGGTGACTTAATAATGATCTAAAAGTACCCACACGGAGAAGAGAATTCTGATAGAATACAGCTTTTATACCAGCAGAAAAAGCATAATAAGATCCAATTGTTGGAAGCTGAAATTAGATAAAAACAGACTCGAAATGAAACTCAAATTTTTTAACGGTGAAGGTCATTAATCACTGGAACAACTTACCCAAGAACACGGTAGATTTTCTATCACTTGATGTCTTGTATGCGCAACCTTAATTCACTCTCCTTGCGCATATGCATTATGACACAGCCTTTAATGACATGATCACATACTATTTTTTCCATAGGATCTCTGCCTCAGTCAGTTCTCAGGATGGACTGTGCTCACTAATATTGCTAATCAATATTTCTATTTATCCTTATCATTCAACATTTGGCATCATGCATTATTTACTGCACACCATCCAAACCCTGTACTAAACACACAATTATTTATTTTCTCATAGGCTTTTTTTATGGTTCTAATTACTGTAGAAGAATTTTAAAAATATTAATTTATAATATTTGTATAGAAGTTATGTTCAAGCACAGCTCCTTTTGACTTCCATTGCAAGTGCTGAGCACTCTGCAAATCAGGTCACGAGTCTCAAATTCAGAACTACAAAAAATGAGAAACACAATCAATGGCCAACTGTAAAAATTGTGTCTTAAGGGACTTGCCCAAAATCACACAGGAATTCTCTGGCAGAGCCAGGGATTCTCCAGGTGGCTGCAATTGCCTTAATCACAAACTATCCTTTCTCTTCCTGAAATCCCCATGCCTTATTAGTTATACACCTTCCAACTTTTTAAACAATGGAGGCAGAGGTTCTAGAAAAAACAGCCTCATTCACTACACAAAACCCTGAAACACAGTCTATCCTGTGCACTGAAAGAGGATGGGTTCCAATGGAAAAAACAGTGTTATGTGTTCATGTAATTAAAGATGGTATCAAGTGCATTCACACATGGGGACCAAATTAATGTTGCACCTCGTGCTTGACTTTGCAATGTTAATGTTATTTAAATGTAGGGGTTTTATATGTACATTTTCTATGTTTTTATAAAAAGCAAAATGAAAAAAACCAGTATTTCCATCATATGTAACTATACGGACCCTCACACGAATCATCAATAGGTTGGAACCTTTAGACCCATAGCACAGCCCACCTGATCTAATGGAGTAACTGATAACTGTAACTCGATGTTATCCATCATGTGGAGCAGTCACTAGAGGGGGCTAAGAGAGACACTTTGCCAATGGATTTACAGCTATTTGCTGGCAACAGAATGGGGATTCAGGAATTAGATTCTGTTCCAGGTTTTGAAGGTGAGTAGTTTTTAGTGATTACAGACCCTTTTGCTCTTGTCCCCTTCTGCCTGCCCCTTCTGCCTCTCTTCTTTAGCATGTTCTAACCACAGCCTATTCTCTCTGCTTCTAACTCCCACTCCCACACCAACCCGTCCCTCTTCCCCCCCTTTCTCCCAATCTGGCACTTCTATCCCAGGGGTTCTCAAACTTTATTTTGCTGGGACCCCCTTTGAAAATATTTTAGGCTGTGATGACCGCCCCACCAAAAGTAATGAACCCCCTCATGCCATGCCACCCTTATTGGCATACATGGAGGCTGACCACTCGCAATCCCCACATAATAACCTTGCAACAACGCCTTAAGGGGTCACGACCCCCAGTTTGAGAACCCCCACCCTTCAGTTCCCCCAATCAACTTTTCACTCTTCTTCATTTGAGTCTGTGTTTTTTCCTCTTCCCTGGTGTCTGAATTCCAACAGGGGAGCATGAACAACACAGGAGAGAGTCTCCCCTACTCTCATTCTGGTACATGGTGCCACTGTGGCCTACAGCTGATGGGAGCAGCAATTATAGAAAATGTCCTGCTCAGCCCCTGATGGAGCATGCTCATTATGACTGGCACAAGAGTGGTGAAGCAGCGGTCTCCAAACATTATACTATACTGAGTGAGCATTTTGCTCTCAGGCTCTAAGACCCCTTTACCGAGCATGTGCAAACAACAATTTTCAAAGGCAAATTTGGGTAGATTTTCATGAGGAAAGAAAAGTCACTTCTCATTCACCAGTGTTATCTCCTTTCCAAATTTCTAGTAACTGCTTCAAAACATGGAAGTACTAGAGTTTCTTCAGTGAAACAGTAATAAGGATTTAAAAAAAAAATACAAGCAAAATAACATTTTCCCCTAACCTTGTTCTTGGAATGGCTGAAATGTTTTTGCATTTAAAACTAACAGATGTATTAAACAATAGTGAGTGGAAGTGACTGTTTCTGGTCACCATGTTTTTCAAGATTTTAGAACTAGTAGATCTCATCTTCTCAACATTTAGCTTTTATTCATATATTGGAAAAGAAAAACAAGTTTTCCTGCTTTTTCAACTCTCAAATGGTACCTTAATGTTGAACAACAAGTCATAGAACACAACTACCTGAATAAAATGAAATGAAGAAAATATTCTGCCTTTATGTGCTGCTGTTTCTACCTGTCAACAAACTTTGGTTCCAGCTGCTTAGCCAGTGATTTCTACCAGTACAGCAGTTTTATTTTTTTGACCTTAAAATATATTGTCATAATTTCAAATTTAATTTTAAATAAGTTTTATTTTTAAAAAGAAAAATGTATTTAATTTAAATAAAAAATCCAATTTTTAAATAATCAGTTTTTATCCACCTTGCCAATTACTAACAGGGAAGTTAGGAAAAAATTTCCTCTGAGGATAGATTATTCCCAAATGACCACTATGTTCTTACACTTTCCTCTGAAACATTTGGTACTGGCCACCATCAGAGACAGCGTACTAGACTAGATGAACTACTGGTCTGATCCAGCATGGCAGTTCCTATCTTCAGGATGGGGCTCAGGGACAGGTCCATTAGTTAGCACTGAAATTAGTGATCTCAGATACCACATGCAACACCAAGGTCCAATCTTTTGCTCTCAGACTAGGAGAGCATTTAAGAAGGCTTACAATGAAGATGATCTGAAGCATCCTTTAGCTGATTTGTGAGCAACATTAATGGGCTCAGAAGGAAACACCCCACATATTTCACAGAAGATGGTGCAAAGGTCTTTGAGATTCCAACAGACACACAAAGGACTTGCTTAAAACTACTTCTCCCTCACAAAAAAAAAAAAAAAAAAAAAAAAGTACCATTATAACGCTGATGATTATCCTTCCGCTCCTCCTTTTGGCCTAAAACTGAACAAAGCAGGTTCCTAAAGTATAGCAATGTGATTTGATACCAGTGATTGTGGAGGCTTTGGGTATGTCTACACTGACGGCAGCTAAGTTGCCACCGTCAGATTGATCTTTCCGGATCTATTTAGCGGTCAGTGTAGACCCACTCAATCGATCAGGAAGCTGACGTAGCAAAGCTGACGTGATGTAGCACTGTGTCGACGGGAACACAGTTCCCATCGGTGCAGTGCAGTGAAGATACCGCGCAGAACGGAAGTACAGCAGTCGACAGAAGTTATGCAAGCTACTCTGCATAGCTTACGTAACTCCCGTTGACTGCTGCCGAATCTCCAAGTATGTGTAGACCAGAGCTGAGACGTAATTTTCTACCTAAACCCATGTGAAACAAACTAGTGTATCTGAAGTTTAAATTAAGCCATATTCACAGCTGGTCCTAAATATCTGTTTAAAATATGAATACTGACAAGAGCCTTTTTTAAAAATAGTTTTTGGGAAAGCCCCTCAGTGTTTTAAACTCTATATTAGTTGTAATATCCTGTTAAGACTTTGAAAATAAACTTTTTAATATCTACAGCTTTTGTTGTTTCTTGTTTAGCAAATCTGGATAACATGCGTGCACATGCGTGTTCAGAAGCCAACAAAGCGGACTGTATGAGTCAGATGGGTGACAGCAGAATGCAAAGCTCTAGGTCCCTATCCTGTCTAAATTCAGCCCTGACCAACAGTGACTTTGAAACTGATTTGCATTACAACTTTTAAATAAGTTTGTAATCAATGTCACCATTGGCTTTAGATGTTTTCTGTCTACATACAGCATAGTGATACTCTTTGAGTAACCAGAGTAACTCTGAGTGTTTCATTCCTGCCAGTGGCCTCAGATGGATGTCTTCCTGTAACTAAGTGGGCATGCTTTTTCCTCCGCCTCAGAGATGACATCCCCTAACCACATCGGTGCAACTGGTTTGGCTCATCCTTATTGTTCCCTGTGTACCAGGATATACCCAGGTGCATTGTTCTATATGCTGTTGGTGTGAATCTGTTGGCATGTCCTCCAAGTCCTATGTCCTAGTGATACAAGCTGGGATAGCTGCCCAGATTTTCCCAGAACGGATGGATACAAACACAGGCAGTGTGGCAGGTATGCATGCTCAAACAGAGTTGATACAGTTGTCCTGTCAAAAGCGTTGTACATGAACAAAACTCATGAGTTGTAAGCAGGTCAAAGAGTTAGAAATACATGATTGTGCTTGTACTGTAGACAGGCAAAAGTTATTACAATTTGCTGGCTGGTCAGTGACTTGTAGCTAGGTGGTGTCAGTTCAGTTACTACTGGTATTATACTCCTGATGGCCATTTATTCAAACAATCACCACCATCAATACTAATAACCACTTTTGGCTAATCTCACTTTTGGCTAAGAGATACCAAGCCTGAACAGACCTGGAAACGGAACTATCATCTCACCCAGAGGGGGGGAAGGAAGGAAACTGTAATGCTGCTACCAGTGATGTACCTATATGGAGGATGAATAAAAGACCGTCACATAACCATACTTAATAAGCAATAAATTAATTGTGAAAAAAACAGAAGCTGACACAACACAACTTGTTTATGCATCAGCATTATAGAAATGCCATCAGAACTATTCAGTTCTGGGAACAGATTTGTTACTTTGTGGCTAGCACTCAAAATCAGAAGAACAAGCAATAAGTGCATTAAAACAAGTTTTGCATAAGCTCTTAAAAATAATATCTTTTAAAATTATTCGACAAAGGTGTGGTGGATCAAACCAAAATATGTATGTAGAATCTGGATGATATTACCAATCATATTATAATCAATTTATACATAGGTCAATTTTAGTCAAATTAATCAACATATTAATAGCATGCAAGGGACTGTAAGTGTCTTCCTAACAAGGGATTACTAAATATATTTACAAGGACTGAAAGAAAACTACTGGGAACTACACCTCAACATTGTCTAAAATTTTTCTAAATATAGCACAATTCTGGAAGCTGAATATTGTAAAATTGTATTTATTTTTGTAGCACCTGTGTCCTTGGCAGCAATGCTTCATACTTTATGGCAGCATAAAAATGTTTTTTTTTTCCATCAACTCCCACAGTTTAGTCAAGAGACTACAATGTTAGTTTGATAACTTCTGTAATGAAAGAACATCCGATTCTATAGTATATATAGAGAGTATTCTACAAAGTAGACTGGCTAACACTAGCAGCATAAGACAAGAGGTGTAGCAATCATACTAAAGAGTAAATCTATTTTTAATCTGACTTCTGAAAAGGCTAGAAATTGATGCTAAATTTAGAACTATAAAATCATCAATTTACCTCAGAATTTCAAAATTACCAGGATATATGATGAAAGTAAACGTATTCATTTAGTAAAAACAGCACATTAATTTCCTGGGTACCAGCCATACTATGCGCACAATGCAATCTCAAATATACAAATCCAGTTATTACAATGCCTGAAATACTGCTACAGAGGAGAATCTTTAGGGAAATATAATCAGGGTTCTTTGTATTCTGTGATTCTTCAGCTATGGGATTTGCCATGGACTCTACCTCTTGTTACAGAAATGTACTCCACATTCTAAGTTTTTATTTAAAAAATTATTCTAACCCTCCCAGCTGTGAAGCCTTGAATATATTAAATGAGTATAAACTGCTGCACTGTTGTCTTCCCAACTCTGCAGATAGTTTGAAAGAATTAATCAGAGGTGTAAATTTCCTTTGATTAATTTCAATGGGATTTTAAGACTGAAATCTAAAGATAATAGTTTAACTACTTCACCTATGATAATTTTAGCAGAAGCATACATAAGCACATGACTTATGAGGAGAGGCTAAGGGAACTAGGCTTGTTTAGTCTGCAGAAGGGAAGAGTTGGGGAGGGGGGGAATTTGATAGCCGCCTTCAACTATCTTAAGGGGGGGTTCCAGAGAGGATGGAGCTAGGCTGTTCTCAGTGGTGGCAGATGATAGAACAAGGAGCAATGGTCTCAAGTTAAAATGGGGGAGGTATAGTTTGGATATTAGGAAAAACGTTTTCACTAAGAGGTTGGTGAAGCACTGGAATGGGTTACCAAGGGAGGTTGTGGAATCTCTATCCTTAGAGGTTTTAAAGGCCCGGCTTGACAAACATCCTGGCTGGGATGATTTAGTTGGGGTTGGTCCTCCTTTGAGCAGGGGGTTGGACTAGATGACCTCTGGAGGTCCCTTCCAACCCTAATCTTCTATGATTCTATGATCTAGAGTGTTTATCCTACCAATTCCAAACTGCCCCCTGCCCACATATCTCCAGCTGTTAGGAGTCCAAATGTTTCCTACCCAGATGCTCCAACTCCCAGACAAATTCTAGAATGCAATTAGGCATTGTCAAGATAAAAATCTTTGGCATATCAAAAACTGAAAAATGTCAGGATAATGTATAATAAACTAAATTTACCAAATAAATAACAGGATACTCAATTCAAATTTAAATTTTTTAAAACTTGCATTAAAAAATACAGCTGCTGCACAATTTCTAGTCTAGTGCAAAAACCAGTAATCATAAAGTAGAATTTAGGACAATCTTGTCATAGAGAACAGAAGGTTTGACTACAACCCATTTCATATAAAAATTCACAACTGTACATTCTGAAAAAGCTAACGAAATGTCACATTCCTGAAAATCCACGTGGGTTACCAGGCTATGCAGAAGATGAAAAGCATATTATTCCTAAATTGTACTCCTGTCTGTCACTGACTGGTCTACTCCTTTGCACTGTTATAACAATTCACAACAATATTCTGTAGGTACGGTAACTCCCATTTTACAGATACCCAAGTTATACAGCAAATCAGTGACAGAACCAGGACTCTAACAACTGTCTCTTTACCTGCAGTCCCATACTTAATTCATAGACTTATAGACCATAAGGTCTGAAGAGACCATTATGATCATCTAGTCTGACCTGCACAACACAGGCCACAGAACTTCACCCACCCACACCTGTAATAGACCCCTAACTGAGTTACTGAAGTCCTCAAATAATGTTTTAAAGACTTCAAGGTACAAAGAATCCCCCAGCAAGTGACCTGTGCCCCATGCTGCAGAGGAAGGCGAAAAACCCCAGTGCCTATGCCAATCTGCCGTTAGGGAAAAATCCTTCCCAACCCCAAATATGATGATCAGCTAAACCCTGAGCATGTGGGCAAGACTCACCAGCCAGACACCCTGAAAGAATTCTCTGTAGTAACTCAGAACCCACCGTTTCTAACGTGCCATCACAGGCCATTGGGCATATTTACTGCTAGTAGTCAAAGATCAGTCAATTGCTAAATTAGGCTGTCCCATCATACCATCCCCTCCATAAACTTATCAAGCTCAGTCTTGAAGCCAGCTAGGTTTCTCACTCCCACTGTTCCCCTTGGAAAGCTGTTCCAGAAGTTTACTCCCCTGATGGTTAGAAACCTTCATCTAATTACAAGTCTAAATTTCCTGATGGCCAGTTTATATCCATTTGTTCTTGTCTACATTGGTGCTGAACTTAAATAATTCCTCTCCCTCCCTGGTATTTATTCCTCTGATGTATTTAGAGAGAGCAATCATATCTCCCCTCAAACTTCTTTTGGTTAGGCTAAACATGCCAAGCTGTTTCAGTCTCCTCTCATAAGGCAGGTTTTCCATTCCTCGGATCATCCTAGTAGCCCTTGTCTGCACTTGTTCCAGTTTGAATTCATTTTTCTTAAACATGGGAGACCAGAACTGCACACAGTATTCCAGATGAGGTCTGACCAACGCTTTGTGTAACGGTACTAACACCTCCCTATCACTACAGGAAATACCTCACCTGATGCATCCTAAGACTGCATTAGCTTTTTTTACAGCCACATCACATTGGCAACTCATAGTCATCCTGTGATCAACCAATACGCCCAGGTCCTTCTCTCCCTCTGTCACTTCCAACTGATGCGTTCCCAGCTTATAGCAAAAGTTCTTGTTATTAGTCCCCAAGTGCATGATCTTGCACTTTCCACTATTCAATTTCATCTGATTTCTATTACTCTAGTTTATAAGGTCATCCAGATCTTATTGTATCTTGTCCCGGTCTTTCTCTGTATTAGCAATACCTCCCAACTTTGCATCATCCACAAACTTTATTAGCACATTCCCACTTTTTGTGCCAAGGTCAGTAATAAAAAGGTTAAATAAGACTGGTCCCAAGACCAATCCTGAGGAACTCCACTGGTAACCTCTCTCCAGCCTGACAGTTCAGTTTTCAGTATGACTCGTTGTAGTCTCCCCTTTAACCAGTTCCTTATCCACCTTCCCATTTTCATATTAATCCCCATCTTTTCCAATTTAACTAATAATTCCCCATGTGGAAACGTATCAAATGCCTTACTGAAATCTAGGTAAATTAGATCCACTGCATTCTCTTTGTCTAAAAAATCTGTTATCTTTTCAAAAAAGGAGATCAGGTTGGCCTGGCACGATCTACTTTTTACAAAACCATGTTGTATTTTGTCCCAATTGCCATCAACCTCGATGTCCTTAATTACTTTCTTTCAAAATTTTTCCCATCTCTTCCATACTACTGAGATCAAACTAACAGGCCTGTGATTGCCCAGATCACTTTTTTTCCCTTTCTTAAAAATAGGAACTATGTTAGCAATTCTCCAGTCATACGGTACAACCCCTGAGTTTACAGATTTATTAAATATCTTTGCTAACGGGCTTGCAATTTCATGAGCCAGTTCCTTTAATATCCTTGGATGGAGATTATCCATGCCCCGGCCCCCTGATTTAGTCCCATTGAGCAGTTCGAGTTTGGCTTCTATCTCGGATGTGGTAATTTCTACCTCCATATTCTCAATCGCATTAGCCCCCATGCCATTATCCAAATTCTTCATTAGCCTCATTAAAAACTGAGGCAAAGTATTTGTTTAGATATTGGGTCATGCCTAGATTATCCTTAACCTCCACCCCATCCTCAGTGCTTAGCGGTCCCACTTCTTCTTTCTTTGTTTTCTTCCGGTTTAAATGGCCATAAAACCTTTTACTTTTTACTTTTAATTTTAATTCCCCTTGCAAGGTCCAACTCTGCTTGACTTTTGGCATTTCTCACTTTGTCTCTATATGCTCTGACCTCCAAGAGAGCACTTTCCTTGATGATCCTTCCCATCTTCCACTTCTTGTAGGCTTTCTGCTTTCTTTTAATAACCTGTCTGAGATGCTAGCTCATCCAGCTTGGTCTACAACTTTTGCCTGTGAATTTTGTCACCTTCTTTGTGATGCAGGCTTCAGATAGTTCCTGCAACTTTGACTTGAAGTAATTCCAAGACTCCTCCGCTTTTAGATCCATGAGTTCTTCATTCCACTCCACTTCCCTAACTAATTCCCTTAATTTTTTAAAGTTAGCCCTTTTGAAATCAAAAAGACTATAGTCACAGATCCATTTGTGTTTATCCTTCCATTTAGTTTTATCTGAATTAGCTCATGGTCGTTTGAATCAAGGATGTCCCCTACAACTAGTTCTTCTACGAGCTCCTCACTACTCACCAATACCAAGTCTAAAATGACATCCCCTCTCGTTGGTTCAGCAATTATTTGGTGAAGGAATCTGTCAGCTATCACATGCAGGAAAATCTGAGCCCTATTATTATTACTAACATTAGTCTTCCAGTCTATATCTGGGAAATTAAAATCTCCCATAATCACACAGTTCCCAGTATTTACTTCTTTAAAAACATTAAGGAGGTCGCTATCCATATCCAAATCAGACCCTGGTGATCCGTAGCACACCCCGAGCACTATCCCAGGGGAAGCTCTAGAAGCTTTCTTCCCCAATGTGATTTTTGCCCAGACAGACTGTCTTATCCATTACATCGCTTCTAATTTCTTTAGTCTACTTCATCACTGATACACAATGCTACTCTACCATCTTTGCCTTTATTTCTGTCTTTCCTAAACAGCACGTACCCATCAATACCTGTACTCCAGTCATGACTATTATTCCACCATGTTTCTTATCCCCATAATATCTGGTTTTAGTTCCTGCTCCAGTAGCTCTAGTTCCTCCATTTTGTTACCCAGGCTCCTTGCATTGGTATACAAACATCTCAATTTTTGCTGTTTGGCTTTGCTCACATGCCTTACACAATTCGTCATAGTCATTCTACCGCCAGTATCACCTAGTAGACTGGTATCTACACCACCCTTCCTCTTAATGTCCATTCTCCTATCCACTGCTATATCCTTTTCTATTTCATTTTCCTCCTTCTCAATGTTAAAATCAGGCGTGGAGATTACCCGGGCATCTCCCAACCATTTCCCCCAAATAAACAAAAACTATGTTCAGTAACACTTAAAGTAACACCCCGCCACCAAAATCCAAAGAACATAGAAAGTAGTTAAGAAAAGAACCTCCTGTATTGCTACCTTCATATTGCCTACCATCCTGTTAATAACACAGTCTAACACTCCATAAATCTTTCACATCCATTGCCAAGAGATACTGAAAAGCAATACATATCCCATCTTCAAACTTGTACTCTCAGTCAAAATCTTAATAATACCCAGCTACTTTATAAAGCATATTAACTTGTCAAATACATGGACTGTGCAACAGTCAGATGTGCCAATCTACTGACACAAAATATACACCAATATGCCACACTGTCAATAAGGTTTGTGCAAGTTTGATCAAGTTGAAGTTTGATTGGTTTTTGGTATATGTTAGAGATGGAAATGAAAGTTTTACGAAGTGTTAAAATGTGTTATTGACAGGATTATAGGCAACATAAAGGTGGCAAGGAATACAGAAGATTTCTCCCTTAATTTGTTATTTTCAAACTTTTATGGTTTTGGATGGATGATGTATGTACTGATGCAACCTCAACTGTCCACTAAAAGTAATTTGTGTGTGTGTTAGTTTCTTAGATATTTTTACATCTCAGTGGATAGCTCCCAAGAGTCAGGAAAAAGAGGAAATGTATCTGCCTGGGAATCAGATGGAGAAACTGCATGGCATAAGTTGTGATGACCCTTCTGAAGGGTATGAGAGGCCTTAGTAAGTTGTGTATGTCTCTTTCTAATCATTTTATGCCTGTTAAAAAGTAAGTATGCTAAGAACCACCACCATATTTAGCAGTGGCTACAAAACCAAACAGCTGGAATGAACCTCTGTGAAGGAGTTTGTACCTTGTTTTGTACCAATGCTTGCTCCCTGAAACATACTGCAGTCTCTCATGGAATTCTGGAAATTGGATACATACAGGAGCTGCTGCAGCAGCAGGTCTGCCTATTGTGCTTCCCCCTCCCATCCCTAACACTATAAAGCATAACTCTCAATCTTCAAAACTGCCAATATGTGACAATATCTCTTGGCTGACACCAGAGATTAACCAAAGATTTCCAGAGCTAAAAGCACGAGTTTTTACAGCTTGTGCTAAAGAGCCAGGTTTTCAAGATGACAGCTCTCATAGACTCTCATCCTATGCAAACAAGCACAAAGGGTAGGTCTCTCTCTCTCTCACACACACACACACCAGTGAGTTACACAAACAAAATGTGTGATAAATGACTGAAATGTGAAATGTATTTTGGCAATTTACACTTTAATTTACAGATTATCATAGTTTTTAAAGTGCAAAATCAGTTTTTAAGAGGTCTTCTTAATGAGTGAATCATAAACAACCATGCCATCCTCTCACACAGGTGGGCAGCAGGATTTGAATGTCTTGACCTTCAGATCCTCAGCTCAGAACTTTAAAACTTCAGGTAGAGGAGTAATTGCTAGCTGGAAGAGTAGTATGGCTTATATTGGTTAGAAATAGGATAAGCAAAGTTGGAAGAGTCGCTCAGAAAGGCGATGGGGTGTAGTGAATAAGACTGAGGTTTGCCATGTTGGAGACATGGGTTCCATTCCTGATTGCCTGTAGTGATCTTGCATGAACTGTCTGCTTTTTTATTTCAACAAAACCCCTACCACAAACAAATACGTGTGGGTGTGTTCAGCAGCTCTTCCCTGACTGCCTTCTTGGGTTGGAGATCATGACCTTAGTTAGTAAGGATAATGAAGTGCATGGGAATACAAACAGCAATTAGAAGAGGTGAAATTTGAACTGCAGGTCACCTTTCTTTCAGCTCAGGGAAGTTTCCCCTACAGTAAAGGGTGGTTCACTCACACACTCTGTTTCACATTCATTCCCAAAAATGTAGTCAGTGGCAGCAGAAGGTCTGGACTGCCATACACATTGCAGCTGCTAAATGTGGCTAATGAAGCTTGTGACACATATTTGCAGTTATATCTAAAAAGCTATAAAATGCTCTCTAGATAAATACTACCTACAAATAACAGATATTGACGGAATCAGAACACAAAGAACAACAATGGGGGGCAAAGGGCAGATCCCAAACTGTTTTAGATTTCATAAAAAAGGGGTTAAAAAGGGTGAGACACTCCAGTGAAAAATTGGCGGCAGGGATGATTTCTGGAACTCTTTCTATTCTCTCTGTATCAATCCATTTTTTTTTTATCAAACCACCATGAAATATTCAAATAGTATTCAAAATTTACATTTTGGTTTGTGCAATTTGTATGAGTTCTTAATATTACAAAGTACATCTTTAGAATTCCTGTAAAACAAATCTGTAACCCAACCTCAACTATGCTGTTGCAACCTGCTCCAATTTCATAGAATCAGAGAATATTAACGTTGGAAGGGACCTCAGGAGATCATCTAGTTCAACCCCCTGCTCAAAGCAGGACCAACCCCAACTAAATCAACCCAGCCAGGGCTTTATCAAGTTGGCCTTAAAGACCTCTAAGGATGGAGATTCCACCACCTCCCTAGTTAACCCATTCCAGTGCTTCACCAACCTCCTAGGGAAACACTTTTTCCTAATATCCAACCTAGACTTCCCCCACTGCAACTTGAGACCATTGCTCCTTGTTCTATCATCTGCCACCACTGATGATAGCCTAGCTCCATTGTTCCTGGAACCCTCCTTCAGGTAGTTGAAGGCTACTATCAAATCCCCCCTCATTCTTCTCTTCTGCAAACTAAACAAGCCTAGTTCCTTCAGCCTCTCCTCATAAGTCATGTGCTCCAGCCCTCTAATAATTTTCGTTGCCCTTTGCTGGACTCTCTCCAATTTTTCCCATCCTTCCTGTAGTGGGGGACCCAAAACTGGCCACAATACTCCAAATGAGGCCTCACCAGTGCTGAATAGAGGGGAATAATCACTTCCTTCGATCTGCTGGCAATGCTCCCATTAATGCAGCCCAATATGCTATTAGCTTCCTCGGCAATAAGGGCATACTGTTGACTCATATCCAGCTTCCTCTCCACTGTAACCCCAGGTCCTTTTCTGTAGAACTGCTGCCTAGCCAGGGGGTCCCCGCTCTGTAGCAGTGCATGAGATTCTTCCATCCTAAGTGCAGGACTCTGCACTTGTCCTTGTTGAACCTCATCAGATTTCTTCTGGCCCAATCCTCCAATTTGTCTAGGTCAATGGTTCCCAGTCTAGGGAGTGCAACCTCCTTGGGGAGGCACCAAAGGTTACAGGGGGGCTGTGAGGCTTCAGTAATCTTGAGGTCATTTAGCCCCCTGACACCCACACTGGCCGGATGCAGCAGCCCGGAGCTCCACACCAGCTGGATCAGAGGAGCAGCCTCGAGCTCCGTGCTGGCCAGAGCAGAGAAGCAGCCCCCCAGAGCCCTGCGCTGGCTGGGCACAACCACCTCGAGCTCCACACGGGGTGGCCGGAGCAGAGGAGCAACCCCCACAAGTCCCTCCTGCCCGAACTCCATGCCAGCTGGCCGGAGTGGAGAAGCAGCCCGTCCCAAGCCCACCAGTGCCTGCCGCCTCCATTACCCTCTGTCCATGAGAGATGGGAAGCGGTGGGGCCATGCATGGCATGTGGTGGCAGCTGTGCCAGGGAAGGCTTAACTTCTTACTCAGATAAGAGTAATTTATTATTATTTATGTAATTTAGTATTATTATTATTGTTGTTTTTATAGGGGTTAAAGGTGTTTATGGCCGGTGAGGGGGCGGGAAGGCAGGGTGCATGTTTTACCAAGTGTTAACTAATGGGGCTTTTTTACTCAGAAAGGTTGGAAATCACTAGTCTAGGTCACTCTGTTTCCTATTCCTACCCTCCAGAGTATCCTTACTCCCCCCAGCTTAGCGTCATCTGCAAATTTACTGAGGGTGTAATCCACCCCATCCTCCAGATCATTAACGAAGATGTTGAGCAGAACCGGCCCCAGGACTGACCCCTGGGGCACTCCGCTTATTATCAGCTGCCAACTAGACATCGAGCGCCTTTGATCACTACCCGCTGAGCCTGATGATCCAGCCAGCTTTCTATCCATCTTATTGTCCATTTATCCAACCCCTACTTCTTTAACTTGCTTTCAAGAATATTGTGGGAGACGGTACCAAAAGCTTTGCTAACGTCAAGATATATCACGTTCACATCCACCTTAATCCACTAGACCCCAGTAGTCAAGCAGGAAAAGAAACTTTTCCTCTCTCCCCGCAACAAATGAACAGCTGAGAAGAGGAGGAAATAAGTGGTCAGCATTAATTTTTGAGATTTAATATAAAAATCCTCAAAATTAACTAAGAGGCTGACTGCAAAGGCACTCAATTGTAGTGCCCATTGGAAGAACATTAGAATCCATAAAAACAGCAAATGGGAGGAATTATTTTTCTACAAGATCTCATCTTGGCCTATACATTTCATATACTAAATAGCATCTCCCAACTAGATCACATGCTCACTCTCCACGCATATTTGTGTAAAAGCGCACATGTTGTGCACATGTTTGACAAAGCATGTGACTTGCAAGTGTGAGTGTATCATTCAAGAACCTACACCTGGGTACATCTTAGTATAAGCAGATGTGCTAGACTAGAATCTGCATGCTGTTGAGTGTGTTGGCTGTATGTTCTGTAAATATATTGGCGATACTGAGTGACCATATTGGATGTTTGTGTTTAAGCCTAAATTTTGTGTGAATGACATATGCAAATGTCCCACATATACATGCAGGTGTTTCCATCTGGTGAGTTTTAAATGTGTTATCTTTTCATTTTATTTAACCTCTTGTTCTTGTACTATGAGAAAGAATAGATAAGACTGACCTCCTCAATGTTTTTTCATTATTTCATACTTCTATCAAGTCCCATCTTATATTTTCTCTCTGAAAACTAAGCAGTCCTAGGCCTTGTCTACACTAAAAAAATAAGTCGACATATTTATGTTGACTTTCAACCACTGCTATAATTAATTAATTAATTAATTATAATTATAGCGGTGGCTCAATATCCATACTGCTCTCCTTAGGTTGGTGGAGTGCGTCCTCACCAAGAGCACTTCCACTGACCTATCAGCTCCCTGTCGGGAGCCCTGGGCACCCTGTGGGATGCCCTCTCCCCAACCCCACTCCTGGTCCTAGCTCAGAGTTGGGGCAGCTGCGCGAGGACTTCTCCCTCCATCCTACCCAGCCCACTTTTGGGATTGGGGCTCCAGCCTTCTGTGATCCGGCTGGAAGCCAAGCAGCAGCCTCCTGTGACCGTGGCAGCTGCCCACTTCCTGCCCGGTCCCAGCTGGGAGGTGAGCGGAAGCTGCCAGCATCATGGGAAGCCAAGCGGCAGCCACCTGCATCCCACCCAGTCCCAGCTCACAGCTGGGAGGCGGGCAGCAGCTGTCTGCTCCCCAGTTAGGAGCCATAGGGCAGCCTCCCAATTCCCAGGCTTGCAGTCCTGGGTTCGCAGCAGGGGGGCAGCTGACTTTTGTTGACAAAACTCTCTAGTGTAGACCAGGCCCTAGTCTTCTTAATTACTCCTTACAAACAAGACTTCCCATGATTTAAATTATTTTCATCTTAGACCCTTTTTATTTTTGCTGTATCTTTTCAGATAGGGTAACTAGAACTTGAACAACATACTGAAGGTGATGCCATACCATAGATTTCTACAGTTGCATTATAATATTTGCATAACATTCTCTATCCCATGGGTTCTCAAACTGGGGGTCACGACCACCCTCCCTTTCTTCTGGCTAAATGGGAGGAGGGTCCTAACATTTTTCTGTTGTAACGAAGGGTCCCAGTTAAGAAGAGGTTGAAACCCATTGCTCTATCCATGTCTTAATCAAATCTAAGTTTTTACTTATTTGGTTGAGCACCATCGTGCATCAAGCAGTCTTCATCAGGCTGTTCTAAATGAAACCATCTAGATTTTTCCCCTGAATTGTTACAGTTCATTTAGAACACATTAGTGTGTATAAGTAGTTTAAATGGTTATTTCCCATGTACATTCCTTGCACTTTTCTACACTGACTTAATTTGCCAGTCTGTTGACTAAATGCTTCTTTGCAATGTCTAGCCTCCTGTTGCCTTTCTGCTTTTGATATAAGGAATTTCTTCTTTACATCTTTGACTGTTTGCTCTTCAAATTCTCATGTAGCCCCACTAGTTCCAATTTTATGCTGTACATGCTGTATTGTACACTTCTTTTTAATGAATATGCTTATGAAGACTTACGTTTTAGCTTGAATAACTCTTATGGCTTTTCAATTAACCTTACCATTTTTCTGTGCTTTCCTGCTTTCTCTCTTCAGTGTCTATTTGTATATCTATAGTATGTATGTCTATAGCTTGCATAACTCCCATGAATGAGCACACATCTCTGTCTGCAGTTGTAGCTTTGTTTGTCCACCATCTGTATATGGAGTGATGCTGCAACCATGTCTCTCTATATCCTGGGCTTAACAAAGTGGGTGAGATAATCTCTCTTATTGGACCAACTTTCAGTGGTGAGAGGGACAAGCTTTCAAGCTAACACAGTGCTCTTCTTCAGACCAAAAGAGCTCTTATCAATAGAAGCTGGTCCAATAAAAGATATTCTCACATACCTTGTGTGGTATTGTGTGATATTACCTTACATACTCTGACTGATGTATGTCAACCCCCTGTAAGTTCATTTGTGTGTCTACATGTTCAATGCATGTCTCTGTGCCTTTGCACATTGTGTAAGCATGTGTGCCTTCAAAACCCCATCTGTGCTATGTTAAGTTTGCATCTGTCCCCACACGCAGTGTATGTCACTATGCAGCATGTATGTAGCCCTGTTCCTGGCAGGCCCTTGGATGCAGGTTACATGTCTCCATGACCCTTATGTCTCTGGTGCCTCTAGTGTATGTTTGTGTGCCTTTGCCCACGATCTCCCTGGGTAAAGTTTTAGTGCCCCCAGTCCAATGTGCATATCATTATGTCCCAGCCACCAGCCTCCCTCCTAGGTGTGGTGCCCTTCCGTGTGTCACCATCTCCCCAGGTGCAGTGTCAGCACGCCCTGGCCCCCCGTGGTATTAATGGCCCGTCTCATGCAGTGCGCTCCTTGTGCGCCCCCCGCCCCCTGGGCTAGGCAGAGTCTGAGGCCCCCGCGCAGGGTGAGCCGCCCGCGCTCCAGGGGCGGTATCGGTGCTCGCAGCTGTACGGCACCTCCCTATCTCCCTTGACAGGTAGCGCCCTGGCCCGGGTGCGGCCCGTCCCTGGCCCGGGTGCGGCCGTGGCCACGGCCTGTCAGGCTGCGCCCGGACTGGGGGTGCGGGTCTCCTCCCACCGGAGGACAGGGGCAGGAACCCGGGGGTCTCCCGGCCCCGCTCCCCGGGCGGCCCCTCCCGGCCGCGCGGGGCAGGGGGCGGTGGGACGGGACGGGACTGGACGGGGGGCCGGGCCGGTTCCAGAGGAAGAGGAGGAGACTCGGGCTCCGGCCCCGCGCAGCGCCCGCAACAGCCGGGCCGGGCGGGGGCAAGCTGAGCCCCGGGGGGAGGGGGTGGGCGGGCAGGCGGGAGAGCTGAGCTGAGCCGAGCCGGGCCGGGCCGGGAGCGGGCGCGGGTCGCTACTCACTCTCGTCCGGCAGCTGATCCAGCTCCGCCATCTTGAACCAGCCGCGCCGCTTTTTCAAAGGCTGCCTGGCGCGGTGCATTGTGGGGAGGGTCGTCTGGGCCGTGCGCGCGGCGGGGCGGCGCGGCGCGGGGCCGGGCTCGCGCTGCCAGGGCGGCCTGGTCGAAAGCTGCTGGAAGGGCCGGGCATGCCGGCCCGGCGGCCGCGCTGTGGCCGCGGCGGCGCGTGGACGAGATAAGAGGGCTGGGCTCGGGGAGCAGCGGAGCCGGCTACGACAGCCGGCTCCCGGGGTCTCCTGCTTGCCGGCAGCGGGCCCCGGGCCCGGCCGGTCTCAGCCTCAGAGCATCATTGCAACTGCGGGGCTCCTTCCCGCCGTTATTATTTGTAAGCACCTTCCCTCTCCCCCCGCTTAACGACGTGCTGGGATTGCATTTCCCCCCACACGCTGTTTTGCTGTAGGGGGAGGCTGCCTTGGAGCCGGGGCCGGCCACCTGGGGAGTCGCTTTCATACTGTTCTCGCTAAGGAGCCACTGCCCTGGTCCGGGTATCCCTCCTGCTTATTCCCAACAAGTCCCTAGTTTTGCAAACAAGGCTCCCTCCAAGTTGCTCCCCACCCACTTATTCTTGGCCTCGCCCCCTCTCCGGGCCTGGCAAGTGACGCAGTAGAAGTACTTTTAGTTTGCTAAAGAAAGCCCTCAAATGTTCTCCTCTGCTACGTGGCACTTCGGGGCTGTAACTCAATTTAGTTTTTAGAACATAAGAGAGGCCTACCAGGGCAGCCCAATAACCCATCTTCTAGGGACTATTAGCAACCTTGCCTAGTTGACTGCTTGTGAAGCTCTTCTAATGAGTAGGCTAGTGGTTGTTTCTCCTGGTAAATGCTCAGGATTTGTAACTACAGCACTGATTTGTGTTTCCAATGAGTATTTCTCCGTGTGTTTGCAATGACATAGGGCTCTTCATCTATCCCAGGCTCGTCTTCAGCAGCTTGGCTGATACTGCACCAAGGCTACATGCCCTATTACAACTGGTACTGTGCTACAAATGCTCACTTTCAAAAGGGGGGTTAGGCCTGATAGGGCAGGCCTGTGATTGACAAGTTTCCTAACAGCTGTTACCACTCTCTGCTCCTGCCAGGCTTCTTTTTTTGAGTCTCACAAAATGCCTTGCATACATCAGGAGAAGCAGGATATAATTATTAACCGGTCCCGCTCCACCATTGCTACTAACCATGAAAACTATATAGACAAACTCAGGCATTTTTTGTCACAGTCATCTAAACCTAGGAATGGCAAAAATCTTCTGAGTCCTAACTACCCTAAATCTTCCATAATTGCTACCACTCATGTAGCTGTATTAGTGAGAATTTATGTCTGTATTTTGCCAATGCTGACACAGCCAAAAAATGTATTCATGTATTCAAAATAAATTGCTGTTTAGATTTTTCACTATGTTCCTTCTTCCAAGAGCATAACTTTCTATAAAATAGAAGCTGTTTTGGGCGAGAACTGTTGCTTTGTGTTGTGTAAAGTAGCAAGCACTTGGGTGGCTCTTAAGTAGTTGTAAACAACTGTGCTCTAATTTATCTGCATCAAGGCTGGCTTCTCAACAATAGTTTGTCTGAAAGGGGCCCTACTCTCCCCCCATCCCTTGATTTAGCTGCTGCTGCTACTTGCTCACATTTTCACCCCTCTAGTCCCTTCTTCACTGTCACCGAAACACCTCTTATTGAGGGAAAACTTACGGTGAAGGAAGGTAGGCCATATACTGAACCCAGAAGATAATCTGCTTCAGCCTTAACCTTATTTCTTTCAGCAATCGAGTCAGGGCTTATGATCAGGAAAACCCTGAGCTCTAACTGCATCACTGCTGTCTGGACAGGTTATTGATGGGGAGGTAGATTGATAGTTATCTTATTGAGGTCCATTAAAGACTCAAATGAGGAGAAACTGAGTCTGGGATGGGATGGAGTGGAGTGACTGGCAGACTGGTGCGATGTGCATTTGGCTTTTTCTTGCTACAAGACTACTGGTTTACAAGTTTTAGTTTCAGAGCAGCCTTTTTCAATCATCTGCTCTCAGCTGGGAATGTAAAAGGGAGAAATGATAGACGACCTAGCTCCTAAGAGAAATGGGTGTAAATCTGTGGGTGTAATTCTAGCCACAGCTGGAAGGAGTTTCTCACCCCTATTGGAGTTCATAGCTCCAGGAGCAAGTGGTGAATTGAATAGGGGACTCAGAGGCTGCACTTAAGTCTGCTCAATTGTACATAATCTTCAGTGAACAGAAGTCTCTGTTTATAAGCTAAAATTGGCTAACTTTTCTGAGTAGCAATTACTTCAACTACACTATTGCCACTAAACATAGAGGGAGCAGATTTTATCCTCAGTGGAAATCTTGGCAAAAGGGGAGCAAGATTCGGGGAGCTGGTTACGGCTCACAAATAAGCGGCTACTCTTTTGTGCCATCCGAGACTGACAGAAGCACAGCTACATGCTGCCCCTGTGCAATGTGGCTGGCTGGCTGGCACAAGAGCCAGCATTATAGCAGCCAAGAGCTTTGGCACCCTCCCCCCATTAGGATAGTCTCAGCTGGCCAGATTCTGGCACCTTAGAAGTGAAAGGAGCTGACTTGGAGAAAAGAATTCTTGAGGGCTTCTGCTGTTAGAGGTCTCCCTGCATTGCAGTCAATAGCATTGCACTGGTGTAACAGAGTAGAACTTAACCTTTCCAAACTACTGTACCCCTGAAGCCTGAGTCCCACCCCCATGGGGCTGAGGCATGTAACTTAGTTTCATGGCGCCCCTGTGGCTCCAGGCAATTGCCGTTCTTGCCACCCCCAATACCAGCCCTGCACTTGCGACCCCTCTAAACCCCCAGGTTGAGAAACACTGGCCTAAGGTTTTTCTCTTATGCAGATGAAAACATTACACTTGTAACACTTCCCATGCAGGTTGTCGAAAGGAAAGATGTACGCACTGTTGAATCCATCTGTCTTTATAAAGTAAGTTTGACTTTGACTTGCATGAGATGATCGGCCTAGTGTGGTCAACAGCTATGAAAGAGTCCAGTGAAAAATTCCTATTACTAATTATTGTAGGTTCACATATTTCACCATTACAAGTGTCAGTTCAGAATGTTCAGCCTGGCAGCTGAGAAGCTGTGCTAGTAAGAAAGTCCGTAATAGTCAGAAGCAATTTTGGATCAGGACTATGGCCCTTGAAAGTGGAGTTTGTTACTTGATAAATTCTTTTCTAGGACTGACCTCTACCGCAGGCTGTGACAATGGATGCTGCACTTTTGGTCCTGCAAATACCAGGGGCACTTCACACTTGTCCAGGAGCTTTTGGGCTTAGCCACTCTCCTTCTACCCTTGCACCAAACTATTATTTAAATAGTATGTAACCAGAAAGTTCTCTTGACAGGGACAACTTTCAGGCATTATAAATTTCATAAACCACAAGCACTTTAAATGCTAGATTCCTTGTGTGTTGGAATTAGTATCTTGTACAAGGTGTAATATATAATGGCCAATACCTATGTATTCTGCACAGAAATTCCTTCTCCCTTATCTATGGGAACAACTGTAATTTAGGGTTCAAGAGTATGGATTAAGATTTACTGTTACAAATACTTCACTGTTACAGTACATATATTTCAAATAAAGATCAAGTTAAGGTCACAAGTCACTCCATTTCAAGAATAACTTGATGAGGGAGGGTGGATAACTGTGGTGGGAAGTGGACAGTTTCTGCTCTGTTCTTGTGTATTTTGAAGAGGTTATTTATCTGTAACTGGAGGTTCTTCAAGATGGAGGTCCCTATCTGTATTCTAGTGAGGGTTATGTGCATGTGCCTGAAGCCAGAGCTTCTCAAAGTAGTATTGCTTGTCAGTCCACATATGTGCCCTTGTACTGCTTCATGGTTTCGCCCAAGGAAATAAAGGGTGGGGCGGCTACAGACCGATCGCGTCTCCAGGTCGTTCTCCACAGCAGACCTACCAGATCCACAGCAGAGGGGAAAGAGGGTAGGATTGGAATACAAATAAGGACCACACATCTCAAAGAATCTCCAGTTGCAGGTAAGTAGCCTCTTCTTCTTTGAGTGATGGTTCCTACTGCATTACACTGAGGGTGATTAACAAGCAGTGCTTAATTAGGAGGAGGATGTGAGGAAGATAATCAGAACTGCTGTGCCGAATGAGGTGTCCATCATGGAATCATCCACTAGAACACAGTGTGATGAAAAGGTGTGTATTGAACTCCATGTGGCAGCCTTACATATGTCCACAAGGGGCATATTGTGGTGCGCAGCTGCTGTTGATGGTTGTGCTCTTGTGGAATGGGCTCATATCCCACGTGGTGGGGATTGTTCCACCAACTGCTGGCAGCATATAATACACCGTGAGATCCACTTGGAGATTCTCTGGGTGGAGATAGCCTGTCCCTTAATTCTCTCCGCTATGGCAACAAATAGCTTGAGCGACTTTCGAAATGGCTTCATCCTCTGTAGCTAAAAGGCCAGGGCCCTACATACATCGAAGGAATGGTGTCACCGTTCCTCACTGTGTGGCTTGGGAAAGAAGTAGGTAAATGTAGGGTTGGTTGAGGTAGAAGTGGGAAACCACTTTTGGTAGAAATTTGGGATGCAGTTGCAATGAATCCTTGTCTTTATGGAATGTGGTGAAAGGGAGGGTTGCCATCATGGCCCCCAGTTCACCAAACCTCCTTGCTGAGGTAACAGCAATGAGGAAAGCAATCTTCATGGAGAGGAGAGAAAGGGGGCAGGAGTCCAGAAGTTCAAAGGGACTGTTCATTAATGAGGAAAGAACTAGGTTGAGTCCCACTGAGGGGCGATAAGCCAAATGGGTGGGTTTTTATGTAAGGCCCTTCCAGAATCGGGAAGTCAAGGGATGGGTAAAAATTGAATGCCCCTCTACTGGAGGGTGGAAAAGCACTAGTGGCTACTGCATGCATCCTGATGGAATTGAGAGTGATTCCCAAGGTCTTCAGCTAGAGAAAATAGTACAAGAGCATTGAGATGCCCACAGCTATAGGGACAAGGCTTTGTTGTGCCCAGGAAGTGAATCATGTCCATTTAGCCTTATAAAAGCGTCCCCGAGTCCTTCCAGCTACTGGAGAGGATATTTTGTACTGGCAAGGAGCATTCTCATGCTAATGGAGATGTCCATTCAGAAATGAAGCTGTCAATTGAAGTATCTGTGGATCGGCGTGCCTGAATCTGCTGTTGTGTTGTGTTAGCAGTTCCGGAAATGTCTGGAGTGGGAATGGAATATGTTTTGATATGTGGAGAAGGGGAAAACAGAATTGGCAGAGCCAGAATGGAGCAAGCAGAATAACCATTGCTCTCTCTCATCAGAGTTTGTGGAGGACGTGCGGTAGAAGTGGTGGTGGGGGAAAGGCATAGTTCGTCCGGTCTGACCAGTCGCTGACCAGAGCGTCACCCTGCGAGCAGGCACAGAGTCCCACTCCTTCGGCAATGTTTAATGCACTTGGTGGTGGTGTGGGATGCAAAGAGGTCCCCCAGGGACCAAAGATGTCCACAACTACCATGTCGTGTAACTCCCGTCCATGGGTGGTTACAAAGTTCCTGCTGAGAGCATTGGCAGTCACATTCCTGTGTACCAGGCAGATAGGCTGCTGACAAAAGGATATGATGTGCGATGCACCATTTTCCATAGGCGTACCGCTTCCATACACCACATTGGGAATCTCATGTAGTATATATTGTGGTGGTGGTGTCAGACATGAGGAGGACATGACAATAATGGATAGCTAGTAAGAACACGTGACGTACTTTGCATACTACCTGAAGGTCCAGTATGTTTGTGAGCATCCTGGCTTCTCGTGCAGTTCAGGTGCCTTGTGTCATACAATCTCCCTTGTGGGCGGCCCTAGCCTGTGAGTGACGTGTCCATTATGACTGTCACTCTCGGCAAGGATGGAAGGACATCCTGGAGCAAACTTGTAGCAGGTGTGTGATGACCTTCACTGGAACACTGAGTATGGTGTTCGTTGGTTGGTGAATAGGAGAGTAGTCTCTTTGTAGCCAAAGTTGTAGGCAGCATAGACGCAGATGAACAAAGGACAAGACGTAAGTGCCCTGGGAGGGAAGGAAGGTCTTGGCAGAGACCGAAGGGTTGGCGTGCACTAGGGCAAGCTGGTCCAGTAGGTTCTGGAACCCGTCCGTGAGCAGATCAGCACCTGTGGATGCCAGGTTGACATGTTCTTATGAATTCCAGAGACCATGTAAGAATGGTCATACAGCACAGTTGATTTTTCAACGTTGATGCTCACCCCAGGGATGAGAGAAGAAACTGGGATGTTGAGTCTCGAGCTTCCTCTTTGCACTATGCTGCCAGCAGCCAGTCGTTCAGGTAGGGGAAGATAAGGATTCCTTGACGTCAGAGGTGAGCTGCTACCACAGAGAAAACCTTTGTGAAGACTCTTGGGGCAGTGGTAAGTCCAAACAGGAGAAAAAACTGTTACTAATCTTCTGTAACTGTTGTTCTTCGAGATGTGTTGCTCATGTATCTCCTTGTCTCTGTGGGGAGTCCATTGGGCTCGGACTTGACAGCGCTGCCACTGTGGGTGCAGAGCTTAGCTGGCCCAATGTGGGTTGCACCTTGCTCAAGCCCTTGTGGGCTGATGTACTTGGCGCTGGTGAGCGGCCCCTGCCCATCTTTTTCTGTTTCTTGCATGGCACCAGGGAGTGGGAACGGTGCCGCACCTCTCCGCGCGTTGAGCTCTTTGGTGCCAGGGAGCTATGCCAGTGCTGGGCATCCCTTGGCACTGGATCTTACCTCACTGATGCTGGTGCACTCTGCACTGAGGCCGAGGCAGAAAGTGTTTAATCTGCCAAGGTCTGCTCCATGGGGCAGAGGGCTGACTCCATTAAAAAGAACTTAAGTCTCTGGGTCCTTTCTTTTTGAGTCCTTGGTCAGAAGCTCCTACAAACCTTACAGGGATCCTGCTGATGACACTCCCCTGAACACTTCAAGCAGGGTGCATGAGGGTCATCTCTCGGCACAGGCTCTTGCAGGACTTGAAGCCAGACCCTGTACCCCGCGGGGAAGATTTAAACCGGTAAGTGGTAACTACCCTAAGACTATACTAACTATGTTAACTTACTAACAACTGTATACAACTATTTTACAGGTGCTCCTAGGAGAACAATGGCTAGACTTGCAAAGAAAGAGTGAAGTTCCAGCAACCGTCACGGGCAGTAAGAAGGAAGTGAAGAGGCAGAGGATCAGCAGGGCCCTATATAGAGCGCCATAGATGCACGACTCTAGGGAACATCAGAGCTGAACCCCATGGGTACTACTAGGGGAAAACTTTCTGGCAAACTGTGCACGCAGTGCGCACACCCCTACTTGGAATCAACATGAGCAAGCACTCGAAGAACCACCCTGTATTGGAAGTGTTGAGGACCCACCTTGAACCTCAGGCACAGTCTATGTCACATACATGTCAATATGGAAGTAGGCATCTTGCATAAGAAGCCATAAATTATGTGCCTTCTTCTAGTGAGAGAATGATGGCCGCAAGCGTGACTATGCAGAGTTTTGGCTTTTGAATCCAATGGTTGAGGTGTTGGAGATTCAGGATTGGTCTCCATTCCCCCCCTTATTGGATACCAGGAAGTAGTTGGAATAGTACCGTGGCCTGAAAGGCTGTAGCAATTGGCTATACTGCTCCTTTCTGCAGGAAAGAGTCCACCTCTAGGGTAAAAATACTGTCGTGAGAGTGATCCCTGAGAAGGGATTGCAACGGGGGATGTAGAGGAGGCATCGTCAAACTCGATGGTGTAGCTGTATCAAACAACATCCACTGCTAGTGCTGTCCATTCTGGCAGAGTTTGAAACGACCCCCGAAGACACTAGGGGAGAATGTAAATCATAGTGTTTCACTATCATCATCATGTTCTGCGTCTCTTTTGCATATAGTGCAGATAATGCTGTTTCCCAGTGGCTGAAGAAAATTAGCTCAATACTTACCCTAGGGAAGATGGTGATGGTAGAAGGAAGAATACACTTGGTGTCAGGAAATGCAACTGAACTTTCTCTATTCAGTAACGCTGCTTCTTGATAGACATTCTAGTGCAAGCTCTTTATCCTGCTGTACTCACCACTGTTCTCACCCATTCAACTGAGGCTAGAAATGCCTTGTTTCACCTGTGACTAGCCAGAAGAGAATGCTCTTTTCCTGCAGAGGCTTGCCATCTCTAGGACTACTGCACCACATTCTATCTGGAAATGAATGCAAAGGCCACACAGTAATTGAAGCCAGTTCATCATTCAGCATCCTGTCCCCAAATTGGAAAAGATAAGAGCAGTGCTCCACACATTTTTAGCAGCACCCAATCCAATTCGAGATTTACTTCAAGGTGTTGAACCCTGATCTTTAAAGCCCTTAATGAACTAGGGATAAGTATCTGAATGCCTCTCCCACAACTATCTGCAGTTCACAACACAAACACTGTAGCTCATGGTCTGTAGGCATTGGTGTCTTGGTAGAGGGCCCCAAACTGTAGAATCCCCCCTCCTAAATTATCAGGATGAACCACTGTGTCTATACTTCTTCTATTTTCATAGGGTCTCTTTTTCCTCCACAATTGAGATACAAAGTGGCTTGGCATTGTTCTATCTAACCATAGTTCTCCTACTCAGAATAGCAACTAAAACAAGCACAGGGTATGAAATCTAGCTCATTGGTAAGTGTGTTATGCTTATGTTACCTAGAAACTAGGATAATAGATGCTTTATAAAACCAAGAAAAAACAGCCTGATGGTACGTTTTACATTACAGTGCATGCAGTCAAAAAAAAGATTTCAGGACAAAAATAGCAAGTCATGTCCTCCTCATAGCTAGAGTTTAATTTTATTTAATCTTGTTCTTATTTTAGGAGTGGGGACAGCTGAGTAGACCTAAATATCCCTTTTCTTACTCCCAAATTAGTGGAAATAGTCAAACTTGGTGCCCACAACTTCTAACACGAAAAATATTTATTTCAGGGGCCAATGCTGGAAAAAGCAGAGTCCCCCCTGTGTTCCATAGATTTCAGTGATATATTGGCACCTTGCAGGATTAGGCTTTGGGTGAAGTGGGTTTTCCCTGCTTTTAGATTAGAGCAGCCTGCAGGAAAATTGCTACAGCTATGTTATTTTAGCCACATTATGTGATCAGTCTAGATGCCAGTGTACGAGTAAAATAGAAATACTTTTGGGAGGCAGTCCGGTATTTGTTCAAAGATAGAAACCCAAACAAGCTGCTGGCCAGATGTATGTAGACCACCACAGTGGAAACATCATTCTTTATTGATAAAGTCATAGCAGAAGAAATGCAAGATGTAGAAAAGACATAACCCAGAGTTGGAGGCCTTTTATTAATACAAGTTCATTTTCCCTTTCATTTGTGTGGGTAGTGACTAAAAAAAGCAGCTTTTTGTTCACAGTGGTTTAAAGGGAAGGATGATTGTACAGTTAAGGTACCTAGCCTGACACTTAGATCTTGGTTCTATTCCTGTCTCAGCTAGAAACTGTGGTAACATGGGCAAGTCACTTAACCTCTACCATAGTTCCCCATCTGTAAAGTGGGGAATAACAATATTTCCCCGTTCTACCTTGTCCATTTAGATTATAAACTCTTAAAAGCAGGGACTCTCTCTTATTGTGTGTTTGTGCTGGGCACTGTACAATGAGGCCCCAACCTTAGCTGGGCCCTCTAGCACTATCATAATACAAAAAAACACCAGATTTATTCTTAAATTGCTTCTGCTGTAGTTCTCCTAATTCAGAAAATTCTTCTTTGATAAAATTTACATAATTTTTTCCCAGCATATTTAAATTGGAGTCATTCCTATTTTGATCTAACCTCCTTAACCTTCCAAAAACTAATCTTGTTAACTCTACAATTCCTTCTTTGAGAGGATTATGATCAAGTGCTGCCCTGTAGTTACTCAACACGTCTGTTTCCTGCATATATTCCAAGTGTAATCTGATATTTTAGTGACAAAATACACCTGTGAGCACTGCAGAGCCAATACAATTACAGAAAAGTGATCTGCATTCTTCCCTGATTCACAAAGGGGCTGATTATCATTTACACTAAGGCAATATAATTACATGTACATCCATCTTAAGGTCCTTTACATTGCTCTAGAAGTAAAAGGAATTTAGTGAGAATCAGGTGCAGAGTTTTTATCGCGGAGGGTGATATGAGCCCAAGAAACAACAATTTTATGATCCCAGGTTGGGTGCGCAGGGCTGATATATTTAAACTTGTGAACTAAGCAACCTTGGCATAGGTTAGATAGGAAACGTAAGACCCAACAAAGCCAATTTTTTCAAAGCAGAACACACCAATATTCAGAGGGTTCAATTCATTTCATTTGACTTGTAGGCAGCTGCAAAGTAAATACCATCACTCTGTTCAAGCTATGATAGTTGGGATAAATTGTTTAAGTCTTAATTATTACATAGAAAACGCCCTAGAAGTATTTTCTGTAATGGAAATTTCATTGGACTGCAGCCCACTAACAAAGACTTATTAAAGGACACCCCTGTGTTGCCATAATCTCCCCACCCACAATGAAACAATTTCCCTTCTAGTCCCTTAATTGTTTGCAAGGCTCCTCTTACCTGGGAGGGGGAGGTGGATGCTGCTGCTGCACGCAATGGAGCCCTTGGCTTCCCAGTTCCTCATGTACCTGTGCTCTGTTCTCCCTCGCCTTTTCTGAAAGGTGCAATAACTCGGGCTACTCTCCCACTCTCAAAAAAATCTTACAGCACCAGCTATAGTACCAGCCCGTACCCGTGGCTCTGAAGGCACATCATTACCTGCTCCTTCCATGTTTTCTTCCCACAGAGCTACAGTAACTCTCAATGTTCCCTCTACTGGCTCTTCAATCCCCTTATCTCAGGCAGTCCCAGGGACAGCTGCAGCAGAAGTAGCCACAGAGGCAGCCTGCAGCCTTGAAATTCCCCTTTCAAAGGCACTGGGATACCCCATGTTTTAGGAAGTGGATCTACTGTTTCCATACAAGTATCTAATGACAGGAATGCAACAAACCAACCTGAAATGAAGTTGCCTCTGCTGGTTTTCTTGGGAAGTATTTTCACCATGGGGTGGAGATTGAATGCACTGCTCGTGCAGCACTACCTAACCAAGCCAAACAGGCCCCTGTGTTTTGCCATCTAACTCTTCTGAGTTGTAGTTAAGGATTCCAGCACATCAGAGAGAAAATCTCCCAGTCGCAAGTAGCTGAAAATCCCAGCAGACAATCCTAATATTAAATACTACTCAGAACCATTGTGCACTGAAACCCAGTAATTCAGAGTCAGCAATTGATACAGTTTGCCTTGCTTGTTGCATTAAGAATTGCCACTGTTCTCAGAACACTAATTGCAATCTCATTAACTTCATTATGTAAAAATCTGGTTCACACTCTAAAAATCAAGCATTTTATATTATTTGTGGCTGCAGGCATTATGGTATACATATCAGAACAATGCCCCAAATTGGGACTTCCCACTACTGAGATTCAGCAAATTTACAATTATACATTTCAGCCCTCAACGTGTAGTTTGTGAATGAGTCACAGAAAAAGGATCATTAGTTATTTACTCAACGTTTACACTACGTATATCATAACAGAATGTGGAAATGAAAGGCTCAGGAGATTAGGTAAGGAACATTTCAACACTAAGTCACCATGGTCAAAAATTATCCCAGGCTGTTTCATGGCCTATGGGAAATGAGTTGGTCTCTCTGAATTCAAGAGAAATACCCACCTCACAAAAACTACTAAACTTAGAACTAATTGGCACCTTCTGTTAACAGTCTCTCGAGAGTGGTCAAGAACAAAATTGGCCCTGGAGACTGAACTTGCATTTCACTCTAGGTCAGGGCAAGTGAAGACTGCTATACCCATGCTACACATCTGTTTTGTGGATCAAAAGGACATCAGTTTACAGGAACAGCCTTCAAACACCCTAAATCACATGAAAAATTGGTATTTAAGGAGGTTTGTTGACGCTAACACTAAACAAAATATAGCAACAGGTGGGTGCTTTCAATGGACATTTGCCAATTTAGAACTTGAATTAATCAGAAAGTGCTTATTACTATACCAGCAGACTGTTCACGGAAAAAAATCTCAATGGGCAGTCCAGGTTTTCATTCCAATGTGGATTGTAAAATGTGTCCACAGGTTTTAATGTTCAGTGTTTATATTTAGAGACATGGCGTGTTTAAAAGCATTACAAAAGAATACATTGAAACTGAAACAAAATTAATTCAAACATTTTGCAACATAAAAATAAAAGTTGTTAGTATGAAATTAGCTTTTATTTTTACCTCAAAATAAATGCACGTTTAACATTTATTCAAAATCAAAACTGGAAGGGGATAGTTTAAACAAGTGGGCAACATTTTTTTTTTTTTTTTTTAAATAGCGCAACTATTTGTAAACATTCATAAATTCCTTTTCATCCCCAACTCCATTTGGCTAAAACCCACTTCAATGTTTTTTGGTCTACTGTCAATTAAAAGACACATTTTATAGCCCAAAAATTAGAAGTGGCATAAAACAAAATCAGGTATTCATTCTCATCAGAATTCAGTTCCATGTGATGCCACACATTTATATAAAAACCTCTTACTAAAGTGATTTACTAAATCTGGATTTAGTAACCTCTTCTGCAACTTAGCTCTTTGATACCTTGATAAGGGAAGTCAATGCTTAAGAATGTCAAAAGTCAGCACTAGAGTGTCACTACAGTATAACTCATTAACAGGGCTTCTAAATAATGTTCACCAGAGTGATGTCTTATAGTTGAACTTCAGTTTCAGCAGATACTTCAGATTTACCTGAGCAATATCATAGACAATATATCTGGGAAGGAAACAGTAAGTTAAGGAACAACTACTATAAAACAATACAAACATAACTTGGACTTTAACTGCATTTTAGTCTTGCCCTACACAGATCTGAACTTAAGAGCAAGATCATGATGTCAAATTCACAGTAGGTGTGTGTATTAGAACATTCCCCCCACCATTTCCCCCTCCCCCCCCCTTTTAGTTTGCAGTATGTGAATTAGAAGTCTGTATGTTCTATAAGATTCTGACAATATAAACAAAAGGAACAGTGCTAGGCTCTGCAAATACTATAGGAAAAACAGTTTCAATCTAAACTGAATCATGAATTCAGAAAACAGAACTGAACACCAGAATTAGGCACATCTGATTTCCTGACCCCACACAATCCCCCTGGTCCCCTTCCCCTTTTTGAGTCAGAGATTATTATGTAAACTGCTTACTTCAGAGCTCTGATTCAAAATCAGGAACAGCGCAGAGTTACGAGAGCAGCAGCACTAAAGAAAATGTTATGGGAATCTCAAGAGACAAACTGACTGACTTGGATGAGGACTGTATTTGCTGAAGATTAAGTTTATCCAATGCCATTCCTGTCTGCCAGGACCTCATGGCGCCAAGTCACATGCTCAGTCCAAATATCAAGGACAGAGAAAAAAGTGAAGTCTGAACATGGGACTAGGGATCAGCAATTCCTGAATACTAATCATAGCTCTGTTACTATTTTCCAGTGTGAAGCCACTTAATTTGTCTCAGTTCCCCATCTAGAAAAGAGAATACTTGCTAGCCTTACAGGGGGATTGAAAATGAAAACCAGTTCCATTGTTGAAATGGACTAGAGTGCCTGCATCATAGTTATTATGCTATTAAGTTTCATTAGAAAAATAAGGCAGTTCACTTCACTTTGTCTGTTCATTTTCTCAACTCCTAATGTTACAAATCTACTTCTATGATGATGACTCCTAAGACTAGATGAAAACATTTCTCATTAAGTCTGCTGTAGAAGATTAAAACGAATAGTGACAAGCTGAATGAGTAGCATATTAGTTGACTTGGATAAAGTTACAATTCTATTACATACTGTCAACTAAACTAAGACAGGAGCTATATTAAAAACTCAAGAATAAAAATCAAAGCTGCCATATGCTCCCTATTGCCAGCTCTTAAAACAGCCAGCCTTATGCTGAAATAATTCACCAAAGAGCAGTCATCTGAGTTTCTGACCAGTCTAGAGACTTAATTTAGAAAGTTATTTGATTAGTTGGATAGGAGGAAGTGTGTCTAGTGGTTAGATCACAAATTGGGAATTAAGACACATGGCTGCTATCCCTGGTTTTGAGACTGACATACCAGGAGTGTGGACAAATGAATTCACTTCAAGGCCTCAGTTTATCCATCTATTTAGAAACAGGTAAAAGGCTAATTCCCCCTCTAAGGTGCTACAAAATTTAAATTTAAATTGTTTACAAAGCGCTTTGAAAGCACTACAGAAATGCTAAGTACCGTAGTTAACATAACTACTCACCATGTGTAATATTTCTTTTTATGCAGTGTTGATAATGAAAGTTTCCTAAACAATATTCTAAAATTGTTTGCCTTGAAAGAGGGACTCTATAAATTGTAGCTTGCTAATCACTCCATGAAAGATCTAAAAGAAAAGGCTTCTGTATCTAAACTTTCTCTTCTGTAATGGTGCTTGCTAATCATAGAATATTAGAGTTGGAAGGGACCTCAGGAGGTCATCTAGTCCAACCCCCTACTCAAAGCAGGACTAACCTCAGCTATATCATCCCAACCAGGGCTTTGTCAAGCCTCAGCTTAAAAACCTCTAAGGATGGAGATTCCACCACCTCCCTAGGTAACCCATTCCAGTGCTTCACCACCCTCCTAGTAAAAAACTTTTTCCTAATGTCCAACCTAGACCTCTCGCCCTGCAACTTGAGACCGTTGCTCCTTGTTCTGTCATCTGCCACTACCGAGAACAGCCTAGCCCCATCCTCCCTGGAACCCCCTTTCAGGTAGTTAAAGGCCGCTATCAAATCCCCCCTCACTCTTCTCTTTTGCAGATTAAACAAGCCCAGTTCCCTCAGCCTCTCCTCATAAGTCCTGTGCTCCAGCCCCTAATCATTTTTGTTGCCCTCTGCTGGACTCTCTCCAACTTGTCCACATACTTTTTGTAGTGGGGGTCCCAAAACTGGACACAATATTCTAAATGCGGCCTCACCAATGCCGAATAGAGGGGAATAATCACTTCCTGTGACCTGCTGGCAATGCCCCTCCTAATGCAGCCCAATATGCTATTAGCCTTCTTGACAACCAGGGCACACTGCTGACTCATATCCAGCTTTTTATCCACTGTTACCCCCAGGTCCTTTTCTGCAGAGCTGCTGCCCAGCTCGTCGGTCCCCAGTCTATAGCTGTGCATGGGATTCTTCCTTCCTAAGTGGAGGACTCTGCACTTATCTTTGTTGAACCTCATTAGATTTCTTTTGGCCCAATCCTCCAGTTTGTTTAGGTCACTCTGTATCCTATCCCTACCTTCCAGGATATCTACCACTCCCCCCAGCTTAGTGTCGTCCGCAAACTTGCTGAGGGTGCAATCCACCCCATCCTCCAGCTCATTAATAAAGATGTTGAACAAAACCGGCCCCAGGACCGACCCCTGGGGAACTCCGCTTGTGACCGGCTGCCAGCTAGACATGGAGCCATTGATCACTACTCGTTGAGCCCTATGCTCTAGCCAGTTCTCTATCCATTTTATAGTCCATTCATCCAACCCATACTTCTTTAACTTGCTGATAAGAATACTGTGAGAGACAGTATCAAAAGCTTTGCTAAAGTCAAGGTATATTACATCCACCGCCTTCCCTACATCCACAGAGCCAGTCACCTCATCATAGAAAGCAATCAGGTTGGTCAGACATGACCTTCCCTTGGTGAATTTGTGTTGACTGTTCCTGATCACCTTCCTCTCTTCCTCTAATAAGGCTGCATGTTACATTACAGAGAAATGAATGCTTTCCAGTTAAAGTGGAACGATGGTAAAGGATACTCATTATATAGAAGACAGGTATCACCAATTCCAGATGGAATCCCTTTCCCTAAAGGAATGTCTACACCATCTAGAGCGATAGTGGCTGAAGGATCAGGTGCAGTCTTGCCCAAACCTATGAAAGAGAAAGATAGAATTATAAGTCTGGAATGTAGGCAGAATTTTGTCCACTTCCTATTAGAGAAATTCGTAGTAACGGCAGTGTTACAGTCACTGATAACAGTGCAGTAAATGTGTATGATACTGCACAGACCATTACAAGCACCCTACCCTAACTCACAATGGCTTGCCATAAAAAACATTTGGGGAATCCTATGGTATGTCCAGTCCCTCTGCCATGAAGTTTAAATTTTCTTATTTCTTAAAAAAAAAAGAAGAAGAAGAAGAAGAAGAAAAAAAAAGCAGCGCACAATTGCCAGATTTCCCATGGATATTAAGAACCCATTTCTGCTTGCACTGAAGTCAGACAGATCTATCCAGTTCCCATTTATGTCCACTTGAAATCAATCACTTCAGCTTAAGCACCGCCTCACGTGTACTGAAAACTACAGATTTGTACCCCAAGTGATCTTAAAAGTGACACTGACTATATTAAATATACTATAACTTCACTTGTGTCACTAGTAGTCAATTAGATTGTTATGATGGAAAAAATTTAAAATTTATTTATTTTTCCATTTGTGCTGGCTGTTTGGTTTAATTTCACACAGGTTGGACTCTTAAAACCAATGGGTCAGATTCACTTTCTGATTCTCACACACCGTTCCCAATACTGAATATGTTTAAATTGTAAAATGTAAATGATGAACTAATTCCTGTTCTCCTGTGTAAGCCCCTGCCTGACATACAGTTAATTTGGGGCCTAATGTACTGTATACTAAATGGACATAAGTCAGATCTTTACTGGAGTTTAGATCTTAAAGATCAAAGTCACCTATCAGATCAACGTGAAACACTTTGTTTAATCAGGGGGATTTGTCAGATGATGTTATTCCCCCGTCTGTGTGGATAATTCTCAAAATTCATTAATTCTCTCTACGAATCTGCTTTTTTTAATACTTTTTTTTGTAGGTAGCCCTGTAAGAACAGCAATTGTTCCAATTCCAACTTTTATCAGTAACTTTTATCAGAAAACAGCTTCCTCGAATATTAAAAACATTTAAAAAGTTTTATTCAAAATCCATTACACTTTTGTCTATCAAGTACCATCCTACCTCTAGCAATGACCAATACCAGATAGTTCATAGACAAGCACAAAGCCCCCAAATACACCTAGTTTATTGTTCAGTGCTACACTTGGAGGAAAATTCCTGCCTGAACCTTTAGACAGCCAGCTCATATATATACACAATGAAGCATGAAACAAGATTCCCTCCCTGCCATCTGAAAATACATATATACATTATTGAAGGCAACATTATCCAATCCTTTTAAAAGGATACAGCCATGGCACATGACTCGACTATTCTTTTCACCAAGCAAAAGCCATCATGGGATGAAGCAGCAAAGTTTGCTACAGTTATTGTCACCCTCATAATTTCTCAACTAAGCTTTACCTTTGACACTGTGTTTTCCCTTGGGCAACTTAGTTATGTGGGAAGCATTCTTTAGCTCATGCCTAGAAAGTAGAAAGAAGAACATTTCTAGAGGAGTTTAAGAAAACTTTCTTAGTGAAAAATAAAGAAGTTCAGTTATAATACTATGACTTTATTTACATACGTCTTTAGAAGACAACACTATCACAGCTGTGGTTTCTCCTTCCTTGCCCTAGTTATTACTATTAATGCTGTTTGTGTTTAAGGCAATAATCTCTAACTCGGTGTTTCTCAACCTTTTAAGTAGCAAGTACCCCTTAACTTCTGAAAATTTTAATAAATACCCAAACACTCAATTTTCCACTCTGAGAAACACAATCTTTTCCCCCTTTACTACTGGACGACTGTATTTCTCGTAAAGCAGGAGAGTTCTGAGTTCTGCAGTGCTGTGTGGCTGTGGCAGATCACAAACCCCCCCGCTGTTTCTCCCCTCCTTCCTCCTCCCCTTCCTCAATATAGGAGCCAAGTTCAACGCCAGCCAGTCACTATAGGCCTGATGGCAGGGTCATGTGGTGTTCTTACATAGGCGGGAACTTGTGAGGTATGAGCAGGCTCTAGCAGCACACCAGAGTGGATAGCAGCGTTCCCTATGGCTATCCCTAGGGGGTGTGGGCCTGGGGCAAATCACACTGTGTGGGCCCCCCTTAAGATTTTTATACTGGTAAAATCTGGGTTTGTCATAGTTGTCAATTTAACTGCTCAACTAGAGCAGTGAAATTGACAAGTAAGCCTGCCGGTGAAGCCGGGCTCCAGGACTGGGCAAGCTGCTGGGCTCTCCACCTGGCTTTCTGGGCTCCGGGCTTTGAGCAGGAGAGGGCAGCTGCCACCTGGGCAAGTTGCAGGTGTCTGCCACTTGGCTGCCAGTCCAGGAGGTGGGCGACTGCCACCTGCTCCAAGTTGGGGAGGAGGCAGCTTCCGCTCAGGCCGTGGGAGGTTGTATCTCGGCTCAGAGCTGGGTGACGAGTGGCAGCCACCCAGCTGCAAGCCCAGCTCGCAGGGCGCAGGAGGCTGCTGCCGGGCTCCCACCTGGGAGCTGGGACTGGGTGGGACATGGGCAGCTGCCACCTGGTTTCCCAAAAAGCCAGCGGCTGCTGCCCGGCGTCCCAAAACTGGGGCGGCTGCCGTCTACCTCCCAGCTAGGAGGTGGGACCAGGTGAGAAGCAAGTGGCTGCTGCCTGCGTCCCAGGTGGGAGTTGGGACCGGGTGGGAAGCCGGCGGCTGCCGCCTGGCTTCCCCAGAAGTTGGAGGCTGCCGCTCGTCATCTTTCACTGGATTTTTTGCTGTGTACCCCCTGCCTATGTCTGATGTATCTCCAGGAGTTCACGTACCACAAGTTGAGAAACTATGCTCTAACTGCAACTCAAATTTTACTCAAATTATTCACTTATTTTAGGAGTTTCCAAAATTCTCCTGTTTTAAGAAAACTGCAACAGTTTCTCATTGTCACTTGGATGAAGAGGTTTGCAGCTTAGGTGCTACCTTCTACAACTCTGAGCCAGTGAATAACATACAAGTTACTTACATGTTTCCAAGGGCAACCTCTGCCAATAAGATTAAGCCTATAGGGTCAGTCTGAGATGTGTGACAGTAGTTGGCACTCTTGGACACCATGTCTGCAAAATAGACACCTTTTCCGAACATGTAACCAGTCTGGAGGTGGGAAAGGAAAAAAGATGATGACAATAAACCCTAGCTTCAAAGAGCAAGTCAATGTTGAACCCATCTACCTAGAATTCTCTATGTTAATGAGAAAATTAATGCTATAAAAAAATCCCAAGCTCTGTCTAGTATAACTTACTGGCAAAGCTATAGACATGTTGCTAGCAACCACCCTTTCTGGACAGCCTGTATAGGAATTACATGTTCACAAAGGTCATCTGGCCCCTCCTTACCTAGACATTTTCTTCTTTAGGTTCTTACTAATAGTGGCCACATGACACCAGATAGATGGAGAGGGCCAAAAGGTGACGAGGAACAAGGTGAGCTACACAACAATTATTTTGATGCAGTCATTCCAGCATTTTACATACCACAGGAGCTTCAGGTGGAGCTATTCGGAGACCCTGAGAGAAGATGCCAGCAAAGTTGGTAGTGCGGGAGCCATGCCAGAGCAGCTGGCGATTATGAAGCTGTCTGAATGGTTTGTAACGCTGATTCTCTCCTTCACGTTCAATCTTGAAGATCTTGATCATTTAAAAAGGGAGAAAGGAAAACAAAAATATTATCTCAGTTAATTGGCACATGGCAAGATGGTCTGACCTTGAAAACTGGTTAATCTGTGCTAGGAAATTTAACATACTAAGAAGCAAATTTCATGTTTTCAAGCTGTCAGTCTAACTCCAGCTGCCAGTTATCTATAGGAAAGGTTACCCCAGGACATTTCATTAAAAGTTATTCACCCCTCCTCCCTCCAATTTTTACTTGCTCACAACTTTCTGAATAATTCTCCTTTGGGGCTAAAAATTTCCAGGGTTCTCTCAGGCCAAACGAGATTTTTGCCTCTGGATTTATTAAGAGACACAAAAAGAAAGACATCTTAATAGCAAGAAATGTCTAAAAAACCGAAGACTTCCAAATTCCTCCCCAGCTCCTTGCCTTGAGATTCTGTTGTATTCTCTCATGTAACAAGTACTTGCTATAAGAGATGCTAGTTCAACATACAAAAGAGACACAGAAGAAAGCAAAGGTATATAAACCAATTTTACACACCCAACTGCCAACATTCCCCACCCCTTCAAAACTCACATCCACAACTTTCAGATCATATGCATTGTGGGTAGAGGCATGTGTATTCTTCACATATTGCTTTATGAACTTGGCTTCTTCGGAATCTTTATCAATAACCTGGAAGGAAAGAAGAGAACAGAAAAAGATTTCCTTTAAAAATGCAGATTACTGTGAGCCTGTTAGGTCATTTGGGGACTGGAAGATTCATTCTGCGCTTGGTGCTCCCCCATTACATCTCTTATTTGTCACTAGTACAGACATGACCAAGGCATCATAAGTTGGTTCTGTGAGAAATGAAGGGTCACACAATCTGCTATTGGGAGTGTAGCCGGGAGGGGTGGTCCCCCTCTGAGGAGGACCCAGAGAGGGAGCCAGACCCACCCTGGCTGACAGAAGCCTGCCCCAGGGAAACACCTGACCGGAAGCAAGGGGGCGGGTCTAGCCCTTTAAAGGCCCCAGTGGCCCCACCTGACCGGAAGCAGGGGGGCGGAGCTAGGCCTTTAAAAGCCAGGCCGGCAAGCTCAGTTGGCAGGAGGCGGCCGAAGGGGAAGGATGCGTCTCCTCCGGAGCTCCTAGCCAAGGCCGGGCCGGGGAGCTGGGCTGAGAGGGAGTGGCCGGCCTTAAACCCAGCCTGGGGATCGACCGAGGCCTCCCCCAGGTACCCTACGGCCTGGGAGTTGGAGGGACCGCCAGAGACCCCCTCGGCCTGGGAGCCGGAAGAAGGTCCGTCAGGGCTCCCAGCGGACTACGAGCCGGAGGAGAACCCCCCAGAGACACCCAGGGCTTGGGAGACAGAACCAGACCTGCCAGAGCAGTGCCGAGCCTGGGACCCTGAGGATCTACCGGCTCTGCCCGAGGCCTGGGGGCCGCAGGACGTGGAGGAGCTACCCCCCAAAGACGAGCCCATGGAGCTACCCGAGCTGCCGCCTGTGGACAACGAGGGCCTAGCTGGTCTACCCCACCTCCGCGACCCAGAGGAGGCAGGTACCGGGGGTCTCGGGGAGGAAGGAGTCCAGGGACATTGGTGGCTGAGTCAGGGACAACCCGGGCGGCGTGTTGCGGCCGGAGCCCCGCCGACCCAGTGGCAAACGCCATTGCCACTGCCAGGGCCCAGGGCTGGGACGCAGTGGAGATGGGCAGGCCTACGTCCACCTCCCCCCTTCCCTATCCTCCGTGAGGAAGCCTTCCCTGCTGTGCCGTTCCCGAGAGCGGCTTGCTCACGTGCCAGCCCTGCCTGAGGGCCTGGCTTTAGACTGTTTGCCTCGCCAGCCCTGCCTGAGGGCCTGGCTCCGGAGGGCCTGGCTCCGGACTACCTGGCCAGCCCTGCCTGAGGGCCTGGCCATAGACTCTTTGCTTTGCTGGCCCGACCTAAGGGCCTGGTGCATAAACCGCTTGTCCTGAAAAGGGCACAAGACTGCTCCCGGTGGGAGGTAGCTGGGAGGGGTGGTCCCCCTCTGAGGAGGACCCAGAGAGGGAAAGCCCAGACGCTGCTCCCTGGTTCCAAGGGCACGTCCACACGTGGTGGAGAATGCGGGCATAACCCGCCCCTTGCTGTTGAGGGGGCAACCTGCAACCATATTCCTCTATACAGGTCAAGATGGACCTGGACCAGCTCAAACAGTGGTGGGACGAGCTCCACCAGCAACAACAGGCAGCCCAGCAGCAGCAGCAGCAACTGCTGCTCCAGACATTAGGGACCCAGCAGCAGCAGCTTGTCCGAGACTTGGGGGTACAGCATCAGGAGCAGCAGCGCCAGTACCTCCAGCAGATGGCTACCCTGCTCCCTGGCCCCACCAGCTTGGCTGGAGGGGCGATGGCGGGACTGACGGGGACCCCGATGCCCCTACGACTGACAAAGCTGGGGCCAGAAGACGACCCGGAAGCCTTCCTCATAACTTTCGAGAGAGAGTGGCGTCGGCGGCCGGCTGGGCCCCCACCCAATGGGCAACCCTACTAGCCCCCTACCTGACCGGGGTGCCGCAAGCGGCTTATCGGGCCCTCTCGGAGACAGAGGCCCGGAACTATACCGCAGTGAAGGCGGCCATCCTGGACGCATTGGACATCTGTCCGGACACCTTCCGGAGGCGGTTTCGTGGGAAGACCTATTCCCCGGGTGCCCGGCCCAGAGCGGTCGCCCAAGAATTAAAGGACACATGCACGCGGTGGCTGTTGCCCGACCACCGGTTGGCCGCCGAGGTGGTGGACCAGGTCGTGAAAGAGCAATTCCTCCAGAATCTAACGCCACGGGGCCGGACCTGGGTAATGCGCCACCGCCCCGCCGCAATGAGTGATGCCGTGCGGCTGATGGAGGACTTCCTAGCAGCAGAGGATCCTCCAATCCAGTTGACCCCCGCAGCAAAGGGGACCCCTGCACGAGACCCCGGGCCATCACCGCGGCGGCCCACCCTGCTGGGGCCAACCAGAAGAGAGCGGGCGCCCAGACCGTCCACCCCGTCAGCTCCCCCAGGGACCACCTAGCCGAAGGCCCGACCGAAGCGCCGAACCACGGGGTGCGACCCGCCCAGCAGGAGAGAGCCGAGCCCGGACGGGACGCCCCGAGGTCGGCCCCTGCTTCACCTGTGGCCACATGGGTCACCTACAGCGCGACTGCCCCCGCATGGACTGCTCGTATGGCCTGGTTTGTACCGGGGAGGGGCGAGCCCGGAGACATCTAGGGCCCTCCGTGACGACCCCCGTGCAGCTCCCAGAGAGGCAGGCCTGGGCCCTGGTTGACTCCGGCTGCGGGCAGACGCTGGTCCACCCCGAGCTGCTTCCCCCAGGCCAGCCACTCCACGGGCGGGTCCACGGACGGTGCATCCACGGGGATGTAAAGGAATACCCCACCTGCCCGCTCCAGCTCACCATTGCCGGAACGACCCAGGTGGTGCAAGTCGGGGTTGCCGCAGGACTACCCTACCCCGTCATCCTCAGACGGGACTGGCCTGGGTTCGCCAGACTCCTCCAGACCCTCACACCAGGCGGACCCTGGGCAAGTAACCCTCTTGGGGGCAACATCCCGGAGGGGCCCCCCAGAGACGGAGGACCCCGGAGCCCCGGGAACCGCAGGCCTACCTGACAAACCCCTCCAAACGGACCAAGAGGTAGGCCGTACCCCAGGCGGGGAAGGCCCGCAGATGACCCCCGTAGAGGAATTCTGCCAGGACCAGCGGACCGACCCCACACTGCGGCACGCGTACGAGCAGCTTGCCTATCAGGACGTGATTGCCATTCGCCCTGGCCAGGGCAACCAGTGGCCCCACTTCGAACTACAGAAAGGCCGGCTATACCGCATGGAGCGGGACCCCCGGACCCAAGAGCCTCGGGCCCAACTGGTGGTGCCCCGACCTCACCGGTGGGCCGTCCTAAGGCTGGCCCATGACGTTCCCGCAGCTGGACACCTGGGGCTGGACAAAACCCTCGCCCGGATCCTGGCACGCTTCTACTGGCCGGGAATCCGACGAGAAGTCAGACTACTGTGCCTCTTGCCCCGAGTGCCAGCTGGCGGCTCCCCCAGGAATACCCTGAGCACCCCTCGTACCGCTCCCACCCGTAGGAACACCCTTCGAGAAGGTCGCCATGGACCTCCTGGGACCCCTCCCCAAGAGCGCCGCGGGCTTCCAGTATGTCTTGGTGGTGATGGATTATGCCACCCGCTTCCCGGAGGCCATCCCGCTCCGGAGCGCCACGGCACGCGTAATAGCCGCCGAACTGATAAAGATTTTTGCTCGGGTCGGGCTGCCCCGAGAGCTTCTCTCGGACCAGGGCACAAATTTCACGTCCCGATTACTCCGAGAGGTCTGCGGCATCCTGGGAATAAAAAAATTACAAACGTCCATCTACCACCCCCAGACGGACGGCCTAGTGGAACGATTCAATCGGACACTTAAGGGAATGCTGCGGAAGTTTTCAGCCGACGAACTCCACCGCTGGGACCAGCTCCTCCCATCGCTCCTCATGGCCATCCGAGCGGTGCCCCAGGCCTCTACCAATTTTCCCCCTTTGAACTGCTATATGGGCGGCAATCACGAGGCCTACTGGACCTCCTGCGGGAGACTTGGGAACAAGCACCACCCCGCGATCAGGGGCTACTTCAGTATGTCATGTCCCTGCAGGACCGGCTGGCCCAGGTCGGAGAACTGGCCCAGGAAAACCTGAGGGATGCCCAGCAGGCACAGGCACGCACCTACAACCGGGGTGCCCGCACCCGGACCTTCCGACCTGGGGACCGGGTTCTCGTCCTCCTCCCAACAGAGGAGTCCAAGCTCCTCGCACGCTGGCAGGGCCCCTTTGAGGTTATCCGGCAGGTTGGTCTGGTTAACTATGAGGTCTACCAACCCCACCGGCGAAAACCCCACCAGATCTACCACCTAAACCTCCTGAAGCCCTGGCGTGAGCGGGAGGCGCTCATGATCGCGCCATACCCCCCCGAACCAGAGTTGGGGCCACAGCCCCCAGACCCGGGGGACCAGCAAGAACCTAGCCTGGGCGAGGACCTCACGGAAGGACAGCAGCAGCAGATTCGACAACTCCTGAAAGCCTTCGCCCGAACATTTACGGCCAAGCCGGGCCGGACCACCCTGGTACAACATGACATCCAAACAAGCCCCGGGGTGGTGGTCCGGGCCCCAGCTAGACCCCTCCCGCGACACATGCGGGAGGCTATCGAGGAGGAAGTGAGAGAGATGTTGGACCTGGGGGTAACTGAACCCTCAAGGAGCGAGTGGAGAAGCCCCATGGTCCTAGTCCCTAAGCCGGACGGCTCACGCCGGTTCTGTATAGACTTTCGGAAAGTCAACCTAGTCTCTAGGTTCGATGCCTACCCCATGCCCCGAGTCGACGAGCTCCTCGAGCGGCTCGGGGAGGCACAGTACATTTCCACTCTGGACTTAACCAAAGGCTACTGGCAGATCCCGATGGAGCCGAGGGCCAAAGAAAAGACCGCCTTTGCCACGCCCCGGGGGCTGTACTAGTTTACCAGAATGCCTTTTGGGTTGCATGGGGCACCCGCGACCTTCCAGAGACTAATGGACCGACTCCTGCAGCCCCATCTGGAATACGCGGCCGCGTATCTGGACGATGTAGTGGTGTACAGCAGATGCTGGGAGGACCATCTCAACCACCTCACCGCCGTACTCAGGGCCCTCCGAGATGCCGGCTTGACGGCCAACCCGAAAAAGTGTCGCCTCGGGTGGCGAGAAACAACCTACCTCGGATACTCTCTGGGGCGCGGAGTGGTCCGCCCACTCGTGGGAAAAGTGCATGCGATCAGGGGACAACCTGCTCCGACTACCAAACGACAGGTACGGCAATTCCTGGGGCTCGTGGGATATTACCGATGGTTTATACCCGACTTTGCCACTATTGCTGCCCTGTTAACCAACCTCCTTGCAAAGACTGATCCAGTGCGCGTGCGCTGGACCCCACAATGTGAGAGTGCGTTCCAGGCACTCAAGAACGCAGTGTGCCGGGAGCCGGTGCTATATAGCCCCGACTTTGAGAAGAGCTTCCTGGTACAGACCAACGCATCCACGGTGGGACTAGGGGCGGTCCTAGCCCAGGAAATCAACGGAGAAGAACACCCCATCCTGTACATTAGCAGGAAGTTGTTCCCCCGGGAGCAGCGCTACTCAGTAGTGGAAAAGGAGGCCCTGGCTGTGAAATGGGCTGTGGAAGCCCTCCAGTACTACCTGCTCGGTAGTACCTTTGTCGTAGTCACCGACCATGCGGCCTTGAAGTGGCTGCACGAGATGAAAGAGACTAATGCTTGCCTCATGCGGTGGTGTTTAATCCTCCAGCCCTTTGCTTTCACGGTGCAGCATCGGGCGGGCCGACAGCACGCCAATGCGGACGCTCTATCTCGCCTGGAGGTACTGGAGGAGACCAGCCCCGGAGACCGGGATCTGGCCTTGGTGAGGGGGGTGTGTAGCCGGGAGGGGTGGTCCCCCTCTGAGGAGGACCCAGAGAGGGAGTCAGACCCACCCTGGCTGACAGAAGCCTGCCCCAGGGAAACACCTGACCAGAAGCAGGGGGGCGGAGCTAGGCCTTTAAGAGCCAGGCCGGCGAGCTCAGTTGGCGGGAGGCGGCTGAAGGGGAAGGATGCGTCTCCTCCAGAGCTCCTAGCCAAGGCCAGGCCGGGGAGCCGGGCTGAGAGGGAGTGGCCGGCCTTAAACCTAGCCTGGGGATCGACCGAGGCCTCCCCCAGGTACCCTACGGCCTGGGAGTTGGAGGGACCGCCAGAGACCCCCTCGGCCTGGGAACCGGAAGAAGGCCCGTCGGGGCTCCCAGTGGACTACGAGCCGGAGGAGAACCCCCCGGAGACACCCGGGGCTTGGGAGACAGAACCAGACCTGCCAGAGCAGTGCCGAGCCTGGGACCCTGAGGATCTACCGGCTCTGCCAGAGGCCTGGGGGCCGCAGGACCTGGAGGAGCTACCCGAGCTGCCGCCCGTGGACAACGAGGGCCTAGCCGGTCTACCCCATCTCCGCGACCCAGAGGAGGCAGGTACCGGGGGTTTCGGGGAGGAAGGAGTCCAGGGATAGCCGCTCCATTGGTGGCTGAGTCAGGGACAACCCGGGCAGCGTGTTGCGGCCGGAGCCCCGCTGACCCAGTGGCAAACGCCATTGCCACTGCCAGGGCCCAGGGCTGGGACGCAGTGGAGACGGGCGGGTCTGCGTCCCCCTTCCCTATCCTCCGTGAGGAAGCCTTCCCCGCCGTGCCGTTCCCGAGAGCGGCTTGCTCACGTGCCAGCCCTGCCTGAGGGCCTGGCTTTAGACTGCTTGCCTCGCCAGCCCTGCCTGAGGGCCTGGCTTTAGACTGCTTGCCTCGCCAGCCCTGCCTGAGGGCCTGGCTCCGGACTACTACCTGGCCAGCCCTGCCTGAGGGCCTGGCCATAGACTCTTTGCTTTGCTGGCCCGACCTAAGGGCCTGGTGCCTAAACCGCTTGCCCTGAAAAGGGCACAAGACTGCTCCTGGTGGGAGGTAGCCGGGAGGGGTGGTCCCCCTCTGAGGAGGACCCAGAGAGGGAAAGCCCGGACGCTGCTCCCTGGTTCCAAGGGCACGTCCACAGGGATGTTTTGGAGAGGATATATGGGCTTTCCCATTCTAGCTTTCTAGGACACACAAAAGGCATTAGAATTAAGAGACCTTTTTCTTTTCAGATGGAGTGAATACAGACATACAGATTGGTATATTGGAACCTCAGCATGTGGCATGATTTTCCCTGCCAGAAAAGTCATGAGTATAAAGCTGTATTTTTAGTTTACCAGCAGTGTCTTATTCATCTGTTATACTCCATACTAATGGGTGCCAACTTCATATTCACAGTCACTGAACACAATCCGATATTCTTTCATTTACCTTAATGTCAGTTTTGAGCTTTTCGTAGTTGATGTCAATTGGGTCTTTATCCCCATCTTCATTTCCACCTCTGAGAAGGCTGTAAGCGACCTCAATATCAAGCAGGTTGTCTAACATCTGCACTTTGGCCTGGATAATTTGAAGAGGTTATTTTTCTTGCCATAGGAAAGTCTTTACAGCCTTAAGACATTGACCTGTAGTTGCTATGAGCATGTTAACACCAAGATATTTATAAATATATGTGCACCATTGCCACAACACTTGGGAGGCTCACATCCATAAAGGTATCTACAGAACTCTCCTGGTAACAAAAAACACGCACCTATCCCTATTATAAAATTAATACAATGCCTGGGAAAAAGGGTCTCTCACTTATCTTTAAGCTGATCATCCCAGGCTTCAAAGAAGGGTGCAGATTTCAGAAGCCCTCCCCTGTTCTACTGCCAGTTATGGAGAGTTTAATCTCCATAACAGACAGTTCAAGAAAACCAGCAGACTTCATCTTCTGCAGTGCATCATGAGGAGATAAGCAATTTCTTAGATAATTGGATCCCAGGGCGTGATGTGAAAAGCAGCTCTGTGTCCATGAGGATTATGTAGAACCTACATTAAGACTTGCATTTCCTGCTCCACATCGTTCGTTCTTTGCTTTCACAAAGCTAAAAACAAATCCCCTCTGTTTTCCTTTTTCCATTCAGTTTTGCTACTTTAGAACTTTACATCAGTAGATCCTTTGGCAAAGATATGCAACAAGAATATGGATGAGAGTCAGGCTAGCATTTTCAAGCCGGAAAACCTAGTTATCCAACTTACACTGACGATGAATTTGGCTCAGAATCTCTCTAGCTGTATATAAACCAGAAAGCCTGTGAAGTGATGGGTAAGAGCTAGTTCAGCCTTTGCTTTGCACAGTACAGGGGACAAGTCTACATACATTTCTGGATAACAGCTGTGCCAACTTAAACAGCATAGAAAGAAACCTACATACTTGAACACAAAGCTACACTACTATAGTCACAGTCTTGCAACAGCAAATAGGATTGCAAACAGTTGTCTAAACAATAAAGCAATGGTCTCTTGAGAGCTCTACTCCTAGAAGGTGTTTCTTCATTTTCACTTAACAAAACACAAACCTTCTATATTTTAATATCAGGTGCCAGAGCTGCTTTCCACAATAAATGTCATAAGTTTAATCAATACCTGGATCTGTTCTAAATTATTTAAGAGAGGTGGTTTCTTCATCCCAAAGTCATGAGGTATCAGTGTATAGAAGCGATTGGAGAGATCCAGTATCTGAGAGTCACTGCCACCATCAGAAACTGCCTAAATGACAAGAGGAGAAACATGAGCTCTGGGAAAGATCCATGCAACAACAGAGGCGCTCAAGATACTTGTTTTGAAGGACTAGTAAAAAGAAAGTCTGACAATACAAGGACAGACAAACATACATTACCAAAGTGATTTTAATGCTGGAACCCCACTTAAATGAATAAAGGGACAGTCCTGTTAAATCATTTTCCATGTACCAAATCAAATTATCTACAGAAATACAATGATTTTCTGGTAAAGGAACAACTAATAAAGGAATAAACTTGTTAGAAAATGAGGTTCCGGTACACCAAAGCAAACTGCAATAAAACCAGAAGTGCAGATGTGCTCACTGAGTGAACTAGAGCAGTGGTTCTCAACCTCAGGTACGTGTGCCCAGAGGTCTTCCAGAGGGTAGGTCAACTCTCTAGATATTTGCCAAGTTTTATGACAGCTAGTGCTTTTCATGTAGCCTAAGTCAGTACAAACCAAAATTTCATACAGTAACATGTTTATACTGCTCTATATACTGTATCAGTCTCTCTCAACCTGGGGGGGTCACAGTTTATTTTATATGGTAAAAATGAGAGAGTAAGCAAATTTTCAGTAATAGTGTGCTGTGAGACTTATATTTTTATGTCTGATTTTGTAAGCAAGTAATTTTTAAGTGAGGTGTTTGATATATTTAGAAGCGCTGTACTACTGCTCATCTCTTCTGGGTGTTACATGGCACTGTTCTCGTGATTTGGAGCATATTAGTCTATACTGCCCAGAGATCTCACAAACATCCTATGTATGGTACCCAAAAGAGGCATGCAGAGGGGCATTTAATATGAATGCACATCAGCTGCTTGCTGCAACAAAATGTTCAGTTCTGTGGTTCTCAACCTTTCCAGACTACTGTACCCCTGCCTTTCAGGAGGCTGATTTATTTTGTGCACCCCATTCCAGTTTAGAAGAACTTACACTCTTAGTCCTCACCTTGGAATGCAGTGAACAGGAGTAACTGCCATTCTGCAGGAGTGTTAGGCCAAGTTCACTGCTGGCACAACGACAGACTTCATTGGATTAATCCCCCATTTACACCAGCAGCAGTGGATTTGGTCCTAATTTAGGCCATGTCTACACCACTGGGCACTACAGCAACATAGCTATGGCATCATAGCTATACTGCTTGTAACCCTGTAGTGTAGACACAGACTACAGTGATGGAAGGAGTTTTTCTATTCCTCCCCGAGACACAGCAGTTAGGTCAACGAGCATTCTTCTGTCAACCTACTTGTGTCTATATCAAGCATTATATCAACATAGCAACAGTGCTCAGGAGTGTGGATTTTTTCACCCCAAGCGCTGTAGCTATGGTGAGCTAAGTTTTAGGTGTACACCAGGCTTAACTTTACATACCACATGCTTAAAATGCTGCTCTTCCAAAAGACCAATTAGGTCCATTTACACTGCAACACTGGAAACTGACATCGGCATAGCTGTATCTATGGGTGTGAAGAATGCACAGCCGAGAGACATAGCTATGCTGACTAAACCCTGGTGTAGACAGCGCTAGGGAGATGGAAAAATTCTTCTGTTGACCAAGCTACCGCCTCTTGGGGAGGTGGATTAACTACAGTAATGGGAGAGCCCCTCCTGTTGCTGTAGTGAATGTCTACACCAAAGCGCTGCAGCTGTGTCAGAATAGCATTTTAAGTGTAGATATAATCACACCATCTGTGCCTGAGGCTAACAGTAATAGTGTCCTCAGCCACAGGTTAATTAAAAAAATGAAGCAGTCTTTTAATGCAACCTGAAGTATGAACCCTTCCTCCATTAACTTTTAGTTGATCAAAACAAGTGTAACCTCTATAAAGAACAAATGCAGTAAGGAATCCAGCTGTGCTCGGCGCCCAGAATGAATTCTGATTTCCCTTGCTGGTTGTAAAGACTGTTTCTTGCTCACCTGCTGAACATCATTAAGGATGGAGTAAGCGCTCTGGATCTGCCTCTTGCTCAGCTTTCCCAGTGGCATTTTCTGGAGGTCAATCTGACAAGGAGATTTGTTGAAGCAATTAAAACAGGATTCCATTACAATGAGCCCTCCACAGTTCCTCTTCTCTGGCTACCAGAAAGATCCAAGTCTCCAGACAGAATACATCACATAAAGAATAAAAACATTTATCTGCATGTGTTGGAGAATAAACAGAGCAGTGTAGCCAGAATATGGACAAGTTCTCTCTCAAAGAGGAAAAATTATATCTGTTAACTGAAGACGGTGGGCAGTACTTGGGCTGACCAAAATAAGTGTTTCACTGTAAGCCTTAATATTTACCTAATGCCATAAGCATTCATGACCCTTTACAGATAACTACACAAGGTCAGCTGCTGGAGAAGCTAACAAAGGGCGGTTTGAATAGAATAAAATATCCTTCAGAAGATCACATAACGTGCCTAGTATTTTCACTCCAAGCATGCTCCAGTTTCAGAATTTTAGCTTGGCACCCCTCATCTGCAGAGCAAAGCATTAGGAAGTTGTATTCTGTGCTTTGCATACAGAGTGCCCCATCAAGGTGCATGTTCACTAAAAATGTCATCTCAAGTTACAAGTTATGCCTACATTTTCCACATTTTATTTACTGATTTATTTTAGAAATAGATGTTGCCAGGCACTCCCATCTATGTCACTCTCCCTACTTTTTGGGCAAATTAATAAATCCCCAGATCTTAATTCTTCTAGTGGCTTAACGCTCAAGACCTTCCCAGCTCGGTCTCTGGCCTGGCAGAATAGTTTTAGATGGAGCATTTTTTGAGCAGCTAGAGCTTTCGAGTTTTAGTTTAAAACTAGAACTTCTCATGCACCAGCTTTGTAATGAAGGAGCTCTGAATGCAGCAGCATTTAACAAAGCTCCACTTCAATGGAATATTTTACAAGGGATTATAAATAGGCCCAGTGGACATTAGCAGCCCTCAACAAACACTTCTCAGCTTGTAAGGTCTGTTTGTGTACTATTTGTGTACTTTACGCACTGACAGGATCCAGGTGCAAAACTCTCATACCAGACAGGAAAATTGTAGAAAAGCTGGTTCCAAACAGGAATCAATGGCAGAACCCCCTGGGAAACTCCACAAATCATTTACTGTTTGGATAAACTCTATTTTATGCATTGAAGTTAAGCTAAAATCCCAGCTACATGCACATCCCTTCTGCAAAGCAGCCTGAGAAGCTCTTCTGAACCAGCGAGCACCGCCACCAAAGCACTGAAGTAATTTGCATGGCAATTCGCACCTTGTATCCTGCTACAGAGATTTGCTTCCCACTCCTGCTGCATCTACAACATTATGAAATCCAGCTATAAAGAAAAACCAAGCTGGACTGAGAGACAGAAGTGTCAGCCTCAGATGTGACAGAATGCTATTTATGATATCTTGGGGACACTCATGTAAAGGCTATATGCACTTTCAGGAGAAAAAAGACAAAGAGGAGTGTAGTCAAAGCATTCTCAGTGATGACGACTTAGCCTAGCGCTAGACCGAACAAAAAATTTATTAGACTGTTACATAGCTTCCCAAGAGACCAGATCTAGGCTGAAGTGCTGGAAGCCCCTTCTTCGAGTCACTTAAAACTATCACCACCAGAGTGGAATGGACTAGATGCCCCAATATAACTTCCATCTCAATTGCTATATAGGAAGCAAAAGTAGCATACTAGACATAAAACTCTGATTTTAAACTGCAAAGCAACATGGGTCTGATCTGTCTAGCTTTGGATAAAACAGCACATAGATAGATCATGAAGGATCAATTTGTGATCAGTAAGTATTATAGTCATTTTCCTGCTGCCAAACGCATTAGTTATATTGTCAGAATCACCTCCAGTGCAATCACATGCACCAGGTGTGGTATGACGACAAAGCCACAAGCTGCATACCCATGGAGTACCATCAGAAAATCAGCTACTACACCAACGCTTTGCAAATGGGTAATGTAGTACTTTGCCCCAGTGCTTGATGTCAGGGTCTCTATCCAGGAATGAGAACAGGCAGTACCAGGATAGTGGTTCTAGTCCACTTAGGTGTTTACTACATGGCAACAGTGTGGAGAATTGTAAGACAACTGGTATAGGGTTAAGTGAGGGGAAGTCTTTACAGAATAAATTAGAAAGCTGAAGAGTCTTCAGGTCACCCACATCAGATACAAGCAAAGGTGTCCTCTTTACCCCATGGAAATAGTCCTTTACATCACAGTAAGTCTACTTGGAAAAAGCCTGTGTCTGCCACAGCTATCCACACACATTAGGAGTGCCTGGATACAGTGCAGTAAATAAAGCACATGAAATGAGGCTGATGAAAGGACCTACTAAACCCCTCGGGGACACTGCTTGCAGTTTTTTTGCTTCCTAGCAGAGACAAATATTCTTCCCTCACTGGGAAGAACTGCTGCTCCAGTGCATGGAATAATACTGAAGACAGAATTTAATGGGAAGAGCACATCTCCATTCAAACTCTAGGGGTCACACAGAGTCTCAGATGGCATAAATTAGCACAGATTCAATGGAGTTAATTTTCTCCAGATGATCTGGACAGTATGGGAAAAAGAATTATTGGCATTTATTTTAGAGGTTTTAATCCAAAATGTTTGCTTTCAAGAGTCACAGAATATACAGGAAAATCTCATTTATCACAGATGCTTCACAATGTGCTTGCCCATTAAAAGGAGTTCAGGTATATAGGGTTTCACTGCACCTGACAATCTGAAGTGTAGCTGTAGAAGGGGTGGTGTGTAAACTAATGTGTATGTCACAGACAACAAGCAACGTCTCTTTCAATATGCAATTTTATGCTAGGTAAATTAAACTTTCTTTATACGCAGAGCAAAGAAAGCCAAAAAGAAAAGTTGTTTAATGTCAGAGATGCCCCAGTTCACCCATAGCATTACAAATGGATTTGGAGACTGCAGATGAAAGTTAGCATAGACGTTTATATGGATGGAGTGAGGCAGGCACTACCAGATCATTCTTAGCCCCACTTGTTTGAATTCATAGCTGTATGTTATACTAAAGATATGGGAAGAAAGGTGGATTCACAATGCTTTTGTTCTCAACTAAAAGAGTGGTGAACCACTGAAAAACATTAAGTTAAGATGAGGAAATAGGCTTTATCAAAACATCACTTTACTACATGTACCAGCTCTTTGTGCACCTCCAGAGCCTCAGCTAAATTTAATAGCAATAGCTTTACTAGTGTCCGTGCTTCAGAGACAGAAGACTGTCTCTTGCTTCACATATCGGTGGCCATCTGCATTAAGATTCCAAAACCTCCACCAATGGTGATGATGATGTGCATAACACCGAGGAACACCTAATGATTTTCCTGATCCCAGGTTGAGCTTACAGGACCAGCAGACAGAAAAGTCTCCTTTAGATTTACAAGATGAGAACTTTTGATACAGACGTCATTAATGAAAAATACAGGATGTGCCAAGATGTCATTTATTTAGTTATTGAATCATAGGACTGGAAGGGACCTCAAAAGGATTCTAGTCCAGTTTCCTGCACTCAAGGTAGGACTAAATATTATCTAGACCATCCCTGACAGGTGACCATCATTGGAGATTTTTAAGAGCAGCTTAGATAGATTCCACAACCTCACTTGGAAATTTATTCCAGTGCTTAACCACTCTGACAGGAAATTTTTCCTAATGTCCAACCTAAACCGCCCTTACTGCAATTTAAGACCATTTTCTCTTGTCCTCTCCTCTGATGTTAAAGAGAACAATTTTTTCTCCCTCCTCCTTATAAAAACCTTTTAGGTACTTGAAAACTGTTCTTATGTCCCTCCTCAGTCTTCTCTTCTCCAGACTAAACAAACCTAATTTTTTTCAATCTTCCCTCATAGGTCATGTTTTCTAGACCTTGAATCATTTTTGTTGCTCTTCTCTGGACTTTCTCAAATTTGTTCTCATCTTTCCTGAAATGTGGCATCCAAAACTAGACACAATATTTCAGCTGAGGCCTAATCAGCATGGAGCAGGGCGGAAGAATTACCCTTCGTGTCTTGTTTACAACACTCCTGCTAATACATCCCAGAATGATGTTTGCTCTTTTTGCAATAGTGTGACACTACTGACTCATATTTAGCTTGTGATCCAATATGACCCCCAGATCCCTTTCCACAGTACTCCTTCCTAGGCAGTCATTTCCCATTTTGTGTGTGTGCAACTGATTGTTCCTTCTTAAGTGGAGAACTTTGCAATTGTCCTCACTGAATTTCATCCTATTTACTTCAGACCATTTCTCCAGTTTGTCCAGATCATTTTGAATTTTAATCCTATCCTCCAAAGCACTTGCAACCCTTCCCAGCTTGGTACCATCCAAAAACTTTATAAAAGTACTGTCCAAGCCATTATCTAAATCATTGATGAAGATATTGAACAGAACTGGACCTAGAACTGATCCCTACAGGACCCCACTTGATATGCCTTTCCAGCTTGATTGTGAACCACTGATAAGTACTCTATGAGAATAGTTTTCCAACCAGTTATGCCACCACCTTATAGTAGCTCCATCTAAGTTGCATTTCCCTAGTAAATGGTAAAACAAAATTGTAAATGACACTTCAAACTAATGATAACAGCTGGTGAGAGCCCCCCCTCCATCGCCTGTTTGGATGACCTGATTAAATGCCCTCCAGAGTCAATGAATGATTCCCCTTGATGGTGCTGGATCCAATTCACAGTGTGAATGGCTTGCCAGTATAACTATGGTGTCTAGTGGGAAGAAGTGACTAGGAACAAGTAACATTAAATACATGTACAAGTACCTCAAATTCCACCATGGCTTTCTTCATGCTCTCCACATCAAAGATCATTTTAATAAGGTCCTGAACTTGCTTAGGAAGCTTCGACTTGGTCCCAGCACTCACTGTCAGTTTTCTCACAGCTTCTTCATCCTAGAAAGAGTAAGTATGAACATACTGAGGGATAAGGGAAATGCACAGGTTGTCTTGGTAACAACTCCACGCCAAGTTAGAGAGGACACGCTGTTGCACACAAGATTGAATTTTGTGGGAAATGTGGGGTATTGCTTTGACAATATAAAGCAATGGGATATTAAGTCTATTACAAAAATTGAATAATCACTAACTTGACGTAAGTGATTTCAAGAGGTGCTCTGCAAAAATGCAAGTTACATTTAATGGTACAGATTTTTCATCTTCATACTTGCATTACAGCTTCACCCAAAGCAATATTAAAGTAGCTTTTTTTTTTCTTTTTAAACCACACTGCATGTATGTAGATCTTAAGGACATAAGAATGGTCATACTGGATCAGACCAATGGTCCATCTAGCCCAGTATCCTGTCTTCCAACAGAGGCCAATGCCAGGTGCCTCAAAGGGAATGAACAGAACAGGCAATTATCAAGTGATTCATCCTGTTGCCCATTGGTCTGAACCAGGGATCTTTTGTTTGAACTTCATAGCCTGTAAAGTCAGCTACTTTAAAAATATATTAATCATTTTCAATACATTTCTACTGTAAATTTCTCTATTCATGAAACAGTACAGAAGTCTTCTATTGACCACAATACTATTTTATGCTCTCATGGATATAAATCAAAGGTGCTGTAGCCTGATCAATAAAGCATGTGCTTTGTACTTCAAAACAGGTGTTCAGTGTGTGTTGAGGTTGTAATTTTATTAACATTAATGCAGATCACTTCACTAAAGCTACATATTTTTATATTCAAAATATTTCAGGGGACATCCAACAATTTGACCATATGAATATGTGACAGCTAGAAAAAATGTTTTTTGGTTACGGCTATGTTCAACAACTGTAGGTTTAAAAAACGCTCAGAAGTATGATTAAGTTGAGGATATCCCTTTAAGTAAACCCACAGAAGTTCTCATGGGCCAGAAGAGAGAGAATTCTTGTTTTACTATTTAAACAGCTGACTTTTTTCTGCAGTGACTGATTTCTCTCTTTGGATCTGTTCATTATGTGCATCTGACAGAACTCTGAGGAACAGTCAGTTTGCAGATTTCCCATGTTTGGGAGGAGCACTCTCACTGCAATAGGGGAGAGAAGTACTTTTTTAAAAATAGGAAAATATGACTAATGTAAAACTGGCATGGAACTCCAGGACAGGGGTAGTGCATGAAACGACTTTTGATTTATTTTAAATTACTACTTTTCAAATTGGTGTCCTTTTCACTTCCCCAACTGAGAGATCCCAATAATGGACACACAACTCAAAGGCATCTGCGCTAACTTTAGTTTTAGTACTTTTCTAACATGGCTAGTTATCCATTTAAATGCACTATTGTTTGCATCTGAACTATGTGATAAAGCCACTTGGGGCAGGCATGGCATCATCTTACCGTTTGTATAGCAATGAGTACAGTTTAGCATACTGCATCATGCAAAATATTCAGATTCCTGCACCGTATCCTTTTATTGAACAAATCAAATAAGATAGTGTAGGATAAACATTTTCCTTTGTGTAAGAAAGGATTCTCTTCCCAGCACAGGAACATTAGAGAGTTACCTGTCCATAGTCTATTTCCAGAGGGTAGAATTTTTTGGGATATTTAGTGAAGTTCTTGGAATGCCAGGAGTTGCCCGTTTTCTCTTCATACAAATTCAAGAAGTGCTCAATGGCATCATCTTTAGACGGCATCTGCTCCAGTTTGTTACTCCCAATCACAGTGCCAACACGACCCCAAGATCTGAAAACCCAGTACCTAGAAGCAAACAAAACAAGGAAAGCGGATACAGGTAAGATCTCTTCTCTAGATCTCAGTTCTAAATGAATCTGATCCTGCAATAAAGACTGTGTGGACATAAGCATAGTATCAGATTCATCCACCTGCAGATCATTAAATGGAAGGCTCTCTAGTTTTGGAATGACGACACATACATAATGGGCCACGTTTTTAAACATCAGTGCCCACAGCTACTAGTACAGCTACCACAAGCAGCTGCCACAGAACGGTGTGCGCACTGTTTAGGCATCAATATTAAATTTGGTATGTGAACATAGTGCTGAAGGCCACTAAATTAACAGCTTTAGAGGCAAAAGTGAGGGCAGCAGCAAACATTTCTTGTTACTGCCCCATCATCATGCTTCAACTCTGACCTGAAGGGACCTTCTCCAAGGCCAGCTCTAATGCAGTTTTTTGTACTGAATTCACTATTTCAGTTAGGGGGGTGATGTTTTACTGAAATAATCAAAGGCATACACAGTTATAACATTACAAAAGCCTTTATACCAGTATAAGTCTCCTCACTAGGATGGTTGCACTGCTTTAGCTATACTGGTATAGTTAAAGCAGGGTCATTTCTATGCACAGACAAGCCCAACGGCAGAGAGCCAGGCAACCCTTTGCAATCTCAGGAGACTGCCTTACAAAGGTGCTAACTGGTGTCAGCTGTGGCTAGCACATGGACACTTGACCTGTGGGACTAAAACCAACCTTGCTTCATCATGCATGCCCAACAACAGCACCCAAACTGTACAACATCTTTAGGTCACTACCAACATGAACCTTTCCTCTCTAGTCTGCCAGTTCAGCTCTATAGTTCATCACTAGTCCCCTGTTCCATCCAGTCCTTCCTCCTACACATCAGAAAACCTTTAACATTTATACATTAGTCTGGTTGCTTTGCTTGTATGTTGCATCCCTTTCTCCCCACCCTTTATTCATCTGTTGTTTTACATCATATGTCTCTGAGAAAGGGACCATCTTCTATTTTGCAAGCAACTAACATGTTCGGGCTCTACTACGAGCTAAATAAGACAATACTACGGAGTAATATTAACTGAGATTTCAATGTTGTTGTTTTTTTGTTATCTATGCCCAACTTTATATCACACTCAGAAACATTGGAGCATGTCTACAAATTTCAGATTTTACTGCTAATTACAGCTTCAACTCTGGTGACTGCACAGACAAAGGACCCCACATGTCTGACACACAAGGAGAAACAAGGCAATTTATTAGTCAAAGTAGCAACCCAGAATGGAGAGAGAGAGAGAGAGTGGAAAGCCCACAATTCCCACTTGTGTGGCTGCCCAATGTCATCTTTTATGGTGCTGCAACTCTACTGCTTATATCCAGTCACTGCTGTGGCTAATTTTTGCTTTGTGTAATGCAGAAACTGAACAGAAAAATGCAAATTTCAATTTGCTATGGTCATACATTCTGAAAATAGACACTACGAAACACTTGTTAAACATGCACACCTTTAAACTTTTCACTAACTAGGCAAGATGCCAAATCCTAGTCTAAATTTAAAGAGAGAGAAACTGTCAAAATACAGTCATTTACAAGTCCAGCTGTGCTACTAGTACCATCTCAAAAAGAGTTTTTGCATCATTTATAGAGATATGATTAATCTGTTTTTCTGATTGGTCAGCAATGAATATCAGCTCTGAAATTTCATCACATTCCAATCACAAATTCAGATCTGGGAACTAGTAACAAGAGTCAAAAGAGAGAGCAATTTAAAGTACAAGTCATCCACAGCTGAAAGAGGCTGCTTATCTGCAGTCATTAGTTTACCTTGGTTATTGTGCATTCTCTCTGCTCCTGGAGAATTAATTTGCCCCAAGATCTGCTTGACTGCATCTTCTTCAATAGTATAGCATGTGCATAATTCTGATATATGCTTGGCTGAGACTGGGCAGCTCTTCTAAATACATGATGCTTCCTGGCCCTTTTCAATACACCTTGTCGCCAAGCCTCAGGGTACTGATTTCTACATGCTTACACAGATGTGGAGCAGCCTGAAACCGAGCTGGCCTCCAGAGGCTTCACAGTCAGCTCACACTGAACAGAAGTTAGAGGAAAAATGCAACCTACACTTCTCTTCATACCGTGTCCCAAAATTAAAATGGGCACACTCGTGCCAAATCCTGCCTTGCTGCTCTTGAATGCTGAGACTATAATGTCCCAGGATATTACCGTTTTGGTGGTACGTAATTCAATTAACCCTAATTCTATATGTAAAAAACCCCCACCCAACTGCTCAACCAGGGAAATTTTCACTACCAGTAGAATTAAGTACAAAGCAGACATACTCAGGTGCTTATCAATTCCTAATTTCCATTTCACCCTTCACGTTTCTTTTTCATTTCACACTATTCAGCAAAAATGAAACCAGACAGGTCAGTTTCACTTCCAGGTTCTCATGTACTAATGCAGTTCTGCTGGGTTTGAGTTTCCAGCACTACAGAGGAACTTTTCCACACAGAACAAAACAAACATCACAGAAATTTTTTTAAAACTTTTCTATTTATATTTGTTTAAAAAAAAACAAACAAAAAACAATACTTAACGTAAAAAAAAACCCACATTTTCATGGGAAATTAAACTCACCTGATCTCTCTGTCATCCTCCAGTAGCTGCAGTTTGTAATAGGAATTGGTTCCTCTGACAATATCTACAAGACCAAGGGTGGCACTGAAGATTTTACCGCTTTTTTCAAAGACATGAGCAAAGTCCTCCAAACCTATGAAGAGAGGTAGTGAATTAGAGCCAGGGTGAGACAGTCATATCTCCTTTGTTTATTCAGGCTAATTTTGGATACGCACACTTAACCAAGTGATACTAAGACACAAGTGGGCACACAGCATGGAGACAATGGAAATGCCATTGTTATCGCTCTGCATATGCAGGATGGTCACTTGCATTTAACATTTCACCAAGCAAATATTCCTTCTATAGCACAGGCAGCCCAAAAGGTGTTGAGAATCCACAACTCCTAGGTTCCTCAAAGGGAACCAAAAAGCACTCATGTCTCAGGTTCGGGCTATCCTGGTTCTTTTGCAGAGGACAATTTAAAGCATAATAGTAGGTGCCACAAGTCTCCACGGTGAAAGTTACTTGATGGGCCATTATCAGGATTTGGCCTTTTGACAGGCCATTTCAACAAGTGTAAATAAAAACCTGGGGTGGCCAACTACAGGGGGCAGGGAGTTTTAGGGTTGTTTCTAGAGGAACTCTTACACTGCAGCTTTACATGCTAGTACCAGTTACCTAAAAGCTACCCAAAGGGCATCTTCTACCTGGCTCAAGATGGACTGTGCCTCTGTATTCAAGGTAAGGGCAGCTGCTCCATCAGACAAGTTAAGTGTGCCCCTGAGGCTCATCATAAATTGACCTAGTGAGGGCTACAATAGGCAGCTCTGGCTTTAGACTTGAATGTCATTCATTATTTTGATATCTATAACGTGAAAACAAACCCGACTCAGCAAGAGACCAGCGAGAAGCTAGGAATTTTATAAAAATGCAGCCTGAGTGTCTCGGCAGAAAACGTTGCCATTTCCCAAAAATCACATTCCGAAACCAAACTCCAAAATGGAGCATGAGTTCAAAGTGATAACAGACTCTGGCTAGGATTTCTGCACTCACCTGAATCAGGATCCACCGCTGCTCCTCCTTTAACAGTTAACTTCATTTTCTTTTCAGATTTGCTGGTTCCTGAAGAAAGATGGGAAGACTTTAGTTTTTTAATCTGATGAAACAGGCTTGTCTGAAGAACTGTCCTTGAATCAATGCTCACATTCTTTAAAAGCACTAGTGGAGTTTTCATCCTACCTAGATTCACACTAACAGGTTTCACCTGTATAAAAAACTCTGCTCTTGTAAAGCAATGTTAGAAAGCCATTGCAGTTTGGCTTCCAGCTACACTGCACCCTACATTATCTAACTCGAGGACTCTCAGTCTACGGAGGTGACACCTGTCACTCCCCCCCAACGAAACAGGTGGCATGTGTTAGTTATCCTGCTAGATTTTGGTGAGAGTTGCCTTCATAAAATAAAACCTGGACAATTGTTTAAATTATCACATGAACAATACATTCAGATTCTACCACTGTGGACCAGGCTATTAATGCAATATACAACATGTGGCAGAAAAAAAACAGTTATTAATCTTTTGTAACTGTTGTTCTTAGAGATGCGTTGCTCATGTCCATTCCATGCTAGGTGTGTGTGTGCCCTTGTGCATGGCTGTCGGAGATTTTTTGCCTTAATGTATCCGTAGGGTCGGCTCGGACGCCCTCTGGAGCCCCACACTCATGCAGCGGCATATGAGGTGCCACCAGCTCTGCGCCCCCTCAGTTCCTTCTTGCCATCAACTTCAACAGTGGGGATGGAGGATGGGTCATGGAATGGACCTGAGCAACACATCTCAAAGAACAACAGTTACAAAAGGTTAGTAACCGTTTTTCCCCTTTGAGTGCTTGCTCATGTTAATTCCATGTTAAGTGACTCACAAGCAGCATCCCTGGAGGTGGACTTGGAGCTTATGGATGTGCCGCTTGCAATACTGACCCACCAACACTGGTGTCGTCCCGGGCCTACTGGATGATAGCGTAATGGGACGCGAAGGTATGAACTGAAGACTATGCAGCAGCTCTGCAGATGTCTTGGATCGGCACCTGCACCAGAAAGGCCACTGAAAACACTTGTGCCCTGGTTGAGCGAGCTATTGCAATCTCTGGCGGAGGCACTTTTCCTTGTTCATAACAGAACTTGATGCAGGTATTTATCCACGAGGATCTCCTCTGGGAGGAAACCAGCAGAACTGTCATACTTTTTGCCACTGCAACAAAGATCTGCATTGCCCTTCAGAAACGTTTAATCCTTTCGATGTAGAAGGCCAAGGCCCATCTAACATCTAGGGTGTGAAACCTATGCTCCTCACTGGATCTGTGCGGTTTTGGGAGGAACACAGCAGGAATATATTCTGGTTGTTGAGGAACTGTGACACCACCTTTGGTAAGAAGATTGGGCAGGGTCGCAGCTGGACTGTCTTTATAAAACACTGTGTAAGGCGGTTCCGACATGAGAGCTCTGATCTTGGAAACCCTTTATGCGGAGGTGATCGCCACCAGGAAGGAAGCCTTCTAAGAGAGGAGTAGCAGAGAGCAGAACACTAATGGCTCCAAGGGGGGGACCCATGAACCTTGAAAAGACTAGATTCAGGTCTCAGGAAGGAATGGGATCTCTGACTTGTGGGTAAAGTCTCTCCAGGCCTTTTAAGAACCTGATCATCATGTCACAGGAGAAAACTGATCTACCCTAGACCAGCATATGGAAGGCTGAAATAGCCGCCAGGGGAACCTTAAGGGACGAAAGGGCTAGGCCTTGATGCTTGAGATATAACAGGTTGTCCAATATGGACTGTATTGAATTTCAGTGAGGAGAAAGGTTCCAGTCCAAGGCCCAACAGGAAAACTTCTTCCACTTGGCCAGGTATATTGTTCTGGTAGAAGGCTTTCTGCTGCCCATGAGAACCTGCTGAACTTGCACTGAGCAAGCCTGTTCCTCTGCAGTCAGTCATGCAGGCCCACCCCTTCAAGGGGAATGCCCTATTTTCAGATCAGATGGATACCAGGCTTCACAGCCTGAGAGACTCCAAAGCCATTTTACAATCCCTTGGCTTGTATACAGCACAGGGGTCTAGGAGACAGTTCTGGCTGACACAGCCCCCACCTAGATAATCGGGTCAGCCATGGCAAGGAACCTATATGAGAAGGGACAAAGATAACGGGTTTAAGCACTGCTGTCCCACTTATTTGTTCTCTGCTGCCCAGTCGGGCACTGTGCACCATCAGGGTTGTCAGTGGCAGGAGTTTTGAGGGTGCGCCCAAGAATGGCATCGCAGTCTGGCCTCAGGATCCAACCCCCCCATTTATTTTTGAACCGGCTGTTCCCCTTCCTTTCTGCATGGGCCCAGACTGTATTGGACCGTTGGGGCCTCAACTCCATTATCATATGGTTACACCTTGCAGTTTTCTTCAGTATGCTCCTCCTACCCTTCCTTCCCCTCCCTCTTTATGGACCCTTCTCACAAGCAACTTCTCATTCAGGAGATGGAAACCCTCCTACAGGTAGGGGTTGTGGAGGAAGTTCTTCAAGACGTGAGAGGGAAAGGGTCTTACTCCTGATGCTTTCTTATACTGAAGGCCAAAAGAGGCCTCAGACCTGTCCTGGACCTGCGTCGTTGTCTCACCACTATCTCAAGAAGTTAAAGTTCCGCACGGTCTCCCTGGCCTACTTCATTCCTTCCCTGAATCCAGGGGACTGGTATGCCTCCCTTGACTTAAAGGACTCGTATTTCCATTTTCCAAAGCCACAAGAGATTCCTCCAGTTTGTGGTTGGCCAACAACACTACCAATTCATGATGTTGCCCTTCGGCCTCTCTTCCACTTACTTGAGGTGTTGAGGGGTGCAAATTGACCCATACCTTGACAACTTGCTCATCAAGGGCAAGTTGCAATCTCAGGTCCAGCAGAGCCTCAGTCTACTGAGATCCACCTGTCAAAATCTGGGTCTGCTCGTGAATGAGCGCAAAAAATCAACTATGTCCTCTGTTCATAGGGGCGATTCTCGACTCCACACAGGTCAAGGCCTTTCTTCCGGAATCTCAGTTCCAGGTCATGTCGGGTCCCTGTCTCAGACTGCTGGAACACATGGCACGTACGTGATCCAGCATGCTTGTCTATGTCTCTGATCCCTACGGTCATGGTTAGCATCAGTCTACACTCTCAGCAGACACAGTCTGGACCTTATGGTCACCGTACCACTGCATGTCCATCATCCCTAACTTGGTGGACGAACTCTCATTCTGTGTTACAGGAAGTGCCCTTCAAAAGGCTTTCTCCCTAAGTAACGCTGGTCTCTGATGCTTCGGGGTTGGGGTGGGGAGCCAACTTCAATGACTTCAGCACACAGGGACTCTGGACGCAGGAGAATCACTCCCTCCACATAAAAGTCAGAGAGCTCAAGGCGGTATGCCTGGCTTGTCAGGTGTTTCTGATGGACAATACCACAGCAATGTTTTACATCAACAAGCAAGGCGGTGCTTGGTCATCACCCCTGTGCCAAGAGGCTATCCATTTACAGGACTTCTGCATGCAGAACGCTATCCACATTGTAACTTCACATCTCCTGGGCACCAGGAATGTCTTAGCGCACCTCCTCAGCAGGTCCTTTTCATTTCAATACAAATGGTCACTCCACCAGAGGTTGTCAGCATGATTTTCCAAAGGTGGTGCACTCCCCAAGTGTCCAGACAGAGCAGAAAGTGCTACCAATTCTGCTCCATCCATGGGCTCACCAGAGGCTCTCTGTCTGATGCCTTCCTGCTTTCCTGGGTGGGGACATTGCTCTACACCTTCCCACTGGTACCACTGGCGTGAAGGGTCCTACTGAAGATCAAGCAGGACAGGGCGAACGTGATACTGATAGCCCTGGTGTGGCTGCGACAGGCCTGGTTTGGCACCCTGCTGGAACTCTCAACAGCAACCCAGAGACAATCCCCAAGGATTGCAGCCAGGAACACTGCCGCATGGATACCGCCGAAGCCATTGACCTGGCAGTGGAATGAGCAGCATCCAGCACCCTTTGGAGGGAGGCTCTAGCCACTGTCTTGCCTTCCTCCAATATGGACACAAACTCCTGCCTGGTGCCCTGTGGCAGGGAGTCCTTGAATTTGGCTATGGAGTCCTAAATGATATAATTGTATCTTCCCAGCAATGCCTGCTGGCTGGGAATTCTGAGCTGAAGACTGGCTGTGGAATAAATCTTTCTTCCAAAGTAGTCCAGCTTCTTTGCGTCTTTGTTCTTAGGCAACAAACTTGCCTGTCCCTGCCTGTCCCACTCGTTCGTCTCAGCCACCACCAGGAATCCGGGAGCTGGGTGGGAGAACAGGTATTCATATCCCTTGGCTGTAACGTAATATTTTTTCTCGGCCCGTTTGGATATTGGTGGCAGGGAGGATGGGGTCTGCCAAAGGGCTTTAACAACCTTCAGCACACCCCTTTGTGCAGCAACAATGCGACATTGGCTAGTGCCACAGACACCAGGATGTCAAAGAAGCAGTCTGTAGGCTCTGAGAGCTCCTCAGCCTCCTAGCCCAAGCTGGACGTGATCCTTTAAAGTTCTTGGTGGGCCTGAAAATCATCTAGCTGTATTGAGGGAGCAAGACTGGCCACTGCCTCATCTGTGGATGAGGATGATGATAATGCTGGGGAAGGGAGCGGTGCCTCCTCCTCTTCAAGGAGAGCTGTGTCTACCTCCGGGTCCCGCAATTGGGTGCCGGTATCGGATCCCAAGTCTGGGTTCCACACCAGGCCAGTTGGGCCTATGGAGGACTGGAGCAAGTAGGGTCCCAGTGCCACGGCAGTATGCCTGTCAACCTGAGTTTTTGAGGCTGGTGACTAGGCTCTCCCTCCAACTCTGAGGAGGACAGTTCCTCCCTTGGGCACGATGGTGGAACTGATGGTGGCTCCTCCTGTTGGCTGCAGTGCAGAATTGGGGAGCAGTGCCAGGGAGATAGTGACTGGTGATGGGATTCCCCTGAGTGGTGCCACGTTGGAGAGGAGTGGTGCCCAGATGGCAGCGCGCGATGAGGTGTCAGGCTGCATAGTGCCAGGGATTCAGCAACCAGCACCATGATGCCGATGACCAGTGCTGCGAGGGCAATGACTGGTACTAGGGACACCGAGATCAGCAATACATAGCTGGTGAGTCTCTCCTCCGGGTCGGAGACCAGGAGTGAGGTGCCGGGGACTGGAGTCGACATGGCAGAGATCTTTGTTGGGGCACCGGAGTTCTTAGCTGAAGACTTGTGGACTGGTGCCAAGATGGGGAACGGCATCGGTCGAATGAGCACTGCAGGCAGCCACATGGCAGGTTTAACCCGGAGACGGGTGCCTGTACTGGCTCTGGTGCCAAGGGTAAGGCCAGGAGAGTGAGAGGCACTGGGAGGGCCATCAAGTCCCTGGCCGCTTGAAAGGCCTCCATCATTGAGGACACTGTTGGAGGGGCCCTCTTCTGCTCCCAGGAGTCAGGGGTGGCTCCCTCAAAGGGCTCACAGCCCTGGAAGGAGGCTGGCTTTAGCCACTCTGGAGCAGGTGATTGGCTCGACACAGGTCCTTTGCCCAACCCCGCCTTCTTAGCTTTCATCAGCCCAGGGGAATGGCCTCGATTGGCACACTGCTTCTTTTGCCGCTTCTTCAGCACCAGCAGGGCACTCTGCACCGATGATGAAGTACCTGGCGCAGAGTCCGAGTGGGAGGGTTCTGAGGCTGGTCTGAGTGCCACCTCCATTAACAAGGCTTTCAGGCAAATGTCCCTGTTTTTCTTAGTCCGTGGCCTGAAACCTTTGCAAATCTTGCACTTATCATCCTTCATGTGTGTTTCCCCTAAACACTTTAAACAAGTGTCCTGAGGGTCATTAAGCGGGAAGAGATTGTGGCAGACAGAACAGTGTTTGAAGCCCAGGGACCAGGACATGTCCCACTGCAGGGTAAACATCCCCGACGGGACCACTATCTCTAACTTACTAACTAACTAACCAACTATTTACAAGAATATTAACAACTATCTATGAAAGAACCACTAGGCTCTTCAGAACACAAGAGAGAAAACCATTCTAACAACCGTCATGGGTGGAAAGAAGGCACTGAGGGGAATCAGGACCGATGGCGCCTCATATACCACTGCATGAGCACGGGGCTCCAGACGATGCTAGGGGGCCCTATGGATACCTCTAAGGCAAAAAACCTCTGACAGCCATGCACGAGGGCACGCGCACACCTAACATGGAATCAACATGAGCAAGCACTCAAAGAACAACTGAAGTTGGGGGTCACAAACTCTGTTCCTCACCTTTGAGCAATTAGAAGTTGGAAGATCCATGGAGACAACACATTCACACTCTAGAGTTATGAAGGGGAAGAGGAAGGTAGTGAGCCACTCTTGCAGACTTAAAGAGCAGCACTGGCTGTCTCTACATAGAGCCACTGTACAGCCCTCCTTAATAGTCTCATATGTGCCCCAGGATCTCAGCATCGTAAGGTAGTGGTCTCCCTACAATGGATGTGTACAACTTTTGCACATCAGCTAGAATGATAATTCACAAGGCTGAACTCAGTGTAATTGTTTCTGAATCTTAATTTATTTACACTGAACTTACCTACCTATCTTGGACCCTGTACAAAAGCCTAAGAGCTTATCTATTGCTCAGATGAGGACTGTTACCAGTATCAACAGATTTATTTTGTCAAAAGAGTCAAAATATTTTGGGAGTCTAGTACAGCATGGGACTGAGAACCCAGGAATCATGGGTTCTACCACTCACTATATGAGCCTGAGTAAGTCACAGACCATTCCGATAGAGAGCCAAATTCTCCGCTGGTGTAAGATGGGGCAGCTCTATGAAGCCAATGGGGCTGTGCTGATTTATTCCAAGAGAGTCTGTCTCAGTGTGTGAGACTATAGGAGGTGCAGAGTTATTCACTGACTCCCCCGGCATTAGCCCAAACAAAGGAATACAACAGGCCGTCTCTTCGAGGCAAGAGTGAGCTAGAAGAGGGACAGGCACTATGACAGGGAGAAACTCTACAAAGAGCCTGTTCAGGAGGGAGTTTGGACATTGAGGAAGTCTGGCCTTGGGGCTTCATTACTTGAAGAAAGAAGAAGGGTACAATGCAGGGAAAGGGATGAGTTTGGACTATAGTCGGGGCACCTGTGCTTTGTGAGGAGCCACCCATTTGCAAGCCCTCAGACCCTCACACAAGAGGCATGCTATGGAAGGGCAAAGCAATGCTTAAACACACAGTAATGACCAGTCCCGTGGAGACAAGAGCTATTGTGTTTTCTACCTTGCTCTTCCTTGACCTTCCCAGCACTCTTCATATTGGGAAGCCCGCTGGATTTTCCTCCCAGGGACGTCTCTGTGTGCTCCTGCTTCACCTCCGCACCCCAAGGCGAGAGCGCGTGCAGCGACAGGAGCTCCTGGAAGCCCTTGCTGGATGATTTCACATCCTGCAGAAACTCCTCTGAGACCACTCGGACTTTGGCCTCCTTCACTTCTTCCATCTTCTTGGTCATTTTTTCAACTTCCTCTGCAAGGAAGGGGATAAAAGTCAGAGAAACTGTAATCCAAGTTCCCTGGAGCAAACGTTGGAGTCAAAGAGAGCACACAGCCCTCCGCAGAGGCTCAGATTCTAGCCCCACTGTGCCGGCCCAAGGCTCTGTAATGTTTTAAAGGGGCCTTTTCAAGTGCAGGTGTCACAAATTTTGCACGTGCTGCACCCAGCACAAAACAAGATCCCCAACAGCCTAGTCTAGGTTAAAACAAAGTTACCTATTTTAGAGTGACTTTCTGGATTTCAAACCCTGCCTCACTTCCCAACTAGGCCAGGGGATTGGGGGGGGAGCTGTTCCAATGACATCCGGGGCACCATGCTGCAGGCCAACTGTCTGTCTATAAGGGACATTTCTCCCCTATGCCATAAAGGCCTGATATTGCACCTTTGAAGTCAACAGGAGATTTGTTGTTACTTCAGTGGGAGCAGGCCCTAACATTGAAATAGTCACAATGAGGCTGTGAATGAATACTATTAGTTACGCCACAACCCAACATTTGACATGTAGATACCTACACAGCAATCTCAGCTACCATTTACACAAAAGAAGTCACCTCACAATTAAAACAGTTTAGTCCTTTAAAATCCACACTGGGAAATATACCTATTCCTGACAGCAGGTGCTGGAATAGATGTAGCTGATCTGGTGCTGAAATCTGTAACTGAAAATCTAGACCAGATCACACTACACTTAGCACTGCCTCAGAAAGTACTACTTTCCTCTAATTCGGATTGCAACTGGCATGCTGCAATGTGCAGAATATTAGGACTCCGGTTCTACTTTGCTATCTGTAACAGAGCTCTACTGCACTCAGGAAAACCCCAGGAGATCTCTCAGAACTACAGAGATCTATAAAAAGACTTCTTACCAAATATATTTTTGTTCACTTCCAAGAACATGAAAAAACCCACTATCAAAACATGGCTCAACAGAATGTCACCTCCCACCTTTATGCAAGAGTCTAACTATGGCCTCTATAATCTACTAACTCCCAAGTGCTAAGGTTGCTGATAATATAGCACTGCTGCTCACTCTGTGTGCTGATGCACAGTGTAGCCTTGTTCGCTGTCCCTGTCACCTTTCCTCCCAGATCCTCAATCATAGCCTTCACTTCTTCCTTGTTCCTGGATAATTTTCCAAGGGTCAAAATCTTCATGCTGGATAATGGCTTATCTAGTTGTTCAGAAATAAAAACATCATGTAAATAAAAAGCATTGAGCCTTCTGGGAGAGTGGAAGATACAAAGATATACCCACAAAACCCACAGATCCTGAATCTGACATTGTACTTTGCGATTGTCAACGGTTCACTCTCCCCTAGTACAGAGATCATAAAAGCCTGTACAGTAGGTTTGCTGGGGAGAGGTTGAAAAAGGCTTTAGACTGAGGACATGACTACACTGGCACCTTCCTAGCAGACATTGCTTGCACACTGTTGGCTAGAAAGTGCTAACACAGCTTCCCTTTTCCATGTACAGTGAATGAGGGTTCCAAGAGAAACCAAAAGTTAAGCCACAAAGGACCCTTCTTCATTGAAAAACTGTTTTGAGTGAATTGGGGAGGCAGGATGTCTTACAAATACAACATACTGTTCCCTACATGGTCTAAGGGCATAGTGGTCTGTCTTGCATAGATGGGAGCAGACTGTGAGGCAGACATGGTACTCAGTTGTCTTAGCCCTGTAACCAGTTAGGATCAAAGCGGTAACACAGCTGGGACACTATCATGTTATAGCTCAAACATCCCCGTAACAGGTTTTGCAGTTTAGACAGCCACAAAGGCTGAAACATATCACAGTAACACTAAAGACTGTTAACAATGATGAGGGGTGAATAAATCAAAGTAGCTTCTACTGACAGTCAGATCATCCCACTAAAGCATGCAACTTCAGTTTGCTACAGTCAGTGCGGGAGGAGGAGGAGTCTGGGATCAAGAGGGTGGAGGAAATAACCATTAAGTGAGGGAAGCTGATGACTGGTAAGCCAAATGCAAATAAACTATTTCAAGCAAACTACTGCCCTAACAGTTTAATGTTGGATATGGAACATCGGACTCTAAGGTCTATGGATACGTCTCACAAAATTAAGTATGAAGCCACTTCATTAAATGGGTTCATTTAAACTCTAGTCACACTACCCAAGGAGTTGAATGAGCTCTGCACAAACACAGTTATAAACATGGTAGAGAAATGGGACCCCCAGTGGCAGTTCAACCTTTAAAACTCCTAGATAACTTGTCAAAGCAACAACGTGGATCTCAAATGTGTTTGTCCCCAGACTGACACTGGGATCTACCCACACTGGGGCTGAGGAACCGAAGAGGCTGCCTCTGCTTCTCACCATGACAATTCAGCCCAATGCTGGAGCAAAAGGCGGGGACAGCATACTGCAAGGCACTGCAGGGACACCACATGACTGACCATCTATGCCCTCCCTCCTGAAGCGCAGTACAGCAGGCAAGTGACTGGGCGGAGCCACAGGAAGGACCTTTGCTGAGTGGTCTGGGTGAGCAGGTCACGTACTGTTAGCAGAGGCTTCTCGAAAGACCTATGCCTCCTTGCCAGTGGAGTGCCAGGAGAAATCCCTTAGGCAGCACTGACATCTGCCATTCCCCTCCCCACTGCCACACTAGGGAAAGAATAAAGTGAATGTTATTTGGCTCCAACCATTGGACAGACATATATTCCTATTCAAACCAGTCTCTCCTTACTCTGAACACTGCCTAGCAAGTCATTTACCTGTGGGCACAGACGCCTTCTCTGTCAAAGGAGTAGAAGCTGCTGCTGGAAGCGCTGCGTTCACAGCCACAGCAGCCTCTGGAGGGAATGCTCTGTCCTGCTTTTTACACTTAAATTTCTTCAGGTAGGAGATTTCCCGGAACTCCTATGGGGCAGTCACATAAATAGACTTTAAAAACTCCTAATACTGTTACAAAATTAAAAGACTAAATTCAGTATTGGTCCGATCTTGGCATTTACTACTGAAAGGTTCTTTATAAGGAACTCAAAGTGTTTCACACTCAATTCATTACATAAGCCAAACATCCCATGCAAGGTAGACAATTATCCCATTTTACTGATTGGGAAACTAAGGCACACTAAGTGACTTGCTCAAAGTCAAAATAGCAATTTAGTGGCAGTCAGGAATAGACTCAGGAATCCTATCATTTCCCCATCTCCTTCTCTAACTATTAGAGAACACTGCTTCCCCTTGCACTAGAATCTAAGGCCTGGTCTACTCTAACACCTATGTCGGCAAAACTTTTGTTGCTCAGGGGTGTGAAAAAAAACATACCCCTGAGCAACAAGTTTTTGCTGGCATACATGCTTGTGTGGACAGTGCTATGTCTGCAGAAGACACCCTCCCACTGACATAGATGCCGCCGCTCATTGACCTGGTTTTATGATGTTGAAGGGAGAGCTCTCTCCTGTCTGCACAGTGCTGTCCACATGAGCGTTTATGCCGGCAAATTGTATGTTGCTCAAGGGGGTGTTTTTTTCCACACCCGAGCAACAAAAAAGTTTTGCCAACATAAGTGCAAGTGCAGACAAGGTCTAATTTCCCCATATGCATTTTCTTTTTCCTCAGAGTAGCGTTTAAAACAAAAGCGGAGGAAAAATCTCGATTTTTTTCAGTTGATATTTCACCAAATTTCAAATTTCTGCTGCTAGTCACTGCTAAAGACAATTTCCCTGAGATACAAAGCTAGGATTTGTAATTTTTTTTTTGAGCCTGGTTAAACCACTAATCAGTAAAAGTTATGAATACTGTCTCTGAAAATGTTTTTCCCAATTCTGAGGAAAAGCAGAGGAAATCACATAACTGTTTATTTTAAGTGCTTACAATGTTTTAGAATTCAGACGTTAATATCTGAAATTCTGAGAGCAAAGAATTAGAAGTCATTTGCCTCAGTCACAAAGGAGAAATTAGAACATCAAAATGAGCCAGTCATTAGTAATAGTACTAAAAATCACAGACCCAAACCACAAGTCACTATTGCAGCAGCAGGACAAATTGGAGAGGCCTAAAGTTCTAGAATGGAAGAAACAACATATCTCTAAAGCACTGCTACTGTAAAACAATCACCCCTGTGCATTAGCTATGAGCAACTCTTCCCATTCTCAGAGGCAGAGCTGTACAGAAGCTGCAGTATGCCCTGCCCTCTAACACCCTGCTGTGGCCATTCATATTTATTCTTCCCTTTCATGAGCTCTAGAATAATTTAAGAATTAAAAGACTGAGTTTCAGATAGCCAAGTTTGCTGCACCTACCTTTGGGATTATCCAGTCCTTCCTGTTGGGGTTCTGTGTTTTGGCAACACATTTAGTCCAGGCAGTGATGTCCCCTGAGCAGTAGTATGCATCACTCCTGAACACAAACTGCCCCTTGCACTCCTCACAGGGAAGAAGAGCGCCAAACGCCATCCCATCTGCTACTCGGTCTAAGATCTAAAGTAACAGAGAAGCAAACAAATTATGCCAGGTTAACATTGGCAACACATACAGCAAGCACATCGTAAACTGTGTCAGAGAATCCAGCAAACTCGCACAAGGCTGAATACCTTGGCCTGAAGACAAACAGTGTTACTTGTTGAATCTTTAACTAGCTTATAAATAAAAAAACACTCCTCAAAATCACTTGTGGCACAAAGCCTTAACTACATGCCACTAAGTTTCTGTCCGTCCATGCACAAGCACTCATTTGTGCCTGGGGACTGTAATCTCCTCAGGGCAAGACTTCTGTTCTGTATTTGAGACAGCATACATATTATAAAGCGCTAAGCATGCTTCCACTGGAATAAGTTATTAATGTTTCTGGAGGATGGGTGTCACATTTGATTACACAGTATTTAGCTGTCAATGCACAGTCCATGCTAATCCAGTTTTCCTCCCAGTAAAATGGTCCTTGACCATTTTAATCCTAAAGACCTATTGTCCCACCACAACCACTTGAGGCGTTAGCATTGCTTCAGGAAATGCAAATATTCCAAGTCAGGTATGGCTAACACCTTAGTGAGATGATCTCAGAGTCTTCCCCCTTCCAATGCAGATTGCAAAGGCCACTTCCTATCCCATTCCCAACATTGTGTGGCAACTACAGTAATTACTTATGTGAATAAGTAACATTAGGAAAGGATTAAATGTAGTTTTAGCTCCTCTTAGTGTAATTAAACTGTTGGGAAGAAAGAGGAAATCTGATGCCACATGCCCAGCTTGCTCTCCCCACAGACCACCAGCAGCAGGGCATGGAACTGTTTGCCAAGTGTTTCAGAAAGAAAAGCTGTAAAAAGCATTTTAACTGATGAACAGAATTCAACACGAGAAACCCCCACTCCAGCCCTGTTCACATACAGGTAGAATAGCACTGCTAATGGGACACTGTGGCAAAAGGACTAAGCTTTGCAACCCAACTGTTTTTTCTCTTCTTGAGATTTTACAATAGGCTTTCACATCAGATCTTTGGCTGTCATTAGCAACATCGCTCTGAAAGAACCTCATTGATTCAGACAGACACACAAAAAAACATTCCTAAAGGAAATAAAGCCCCAACTCACAGCAGATTCCCCAGAAGGCACTTCCTGTTTGTTGGCTATCAGCAGTTCTTTCAGGTCGTTAGTGGAGCAGGCTTTCCTCAGCTCATCTTTGATGTTCCAAATCAACTCTGTCTGCTCCTGTTGACAAAAACTGGCATCTTGAATATTTGCAATTGTTTTCCAAGAAGAGCCACCCCGAAGTAGCAGACTACTTTCAGGCTTTCAACATACTAGAAAGAGGCAACTAAAAGGAATACCCACAGGTTTCTACGTGCCTGATAAGACTGTTTGCTATGCCTGTTTTTCCAACAGTGAGACTGCAAGTGAAAGTCAGCACCAGACAAAAACCTGCATTTTCTCCCTTCCTTGTTCTTTTCTGTGTGTGTCTGTGTGTGTTGTTGTGTCTTCTAGGAAATGGGATCGGATTTTAACACCACCTATGCTCCAGCCCATCTCAAATAACTTCTCTTTTTCTCAAAAGGACAGATATTACCATCTTTAATACCATCTAAGAGATCGTCAAATTGGGAGCTTGGGGGAGTCCTATTAAAAATCTAGCTCGAGGGAAAGGGAACAATAAATGTTGTCAAAATGAAAACCTTACTTAACACTTTACATTTCAAATGCTTTAACTGTTTCTCCTTTTCTGTATCTTTAGTAAAAAGTTGTTTATGGTGTTTGCCGCAGATCTGAAGTCTCTGTAAACCAAATCCTGAACTTTGTATAATACTATTTAATGTTGGACAGTGACAGGGTCATGTTAACACCTGTAACTCTTTGGACCTACATATTCCATCTCAATTAATACAACTATAAAGGTCAGACATCTAGGCAATAAGGGAAAAAACTGGAAATCCTTCTTGAGGGCTTTCCATTGAGAGGGGGGAAAAGGGATGGATAGTGACAGACTGTGGGATGCTAAATATCACTTGAGAAATTTCTAATAATGCACATGTATTTATTGTTGGTATGTTTAGTTGTGGTTTTCTCTGTACCCTGGTGATAATGGGTACCAGATATGTATGTTAAACAGTTTAATTTTTAGTTTCAGTAGAAAAGACAAATTAATTTATCACACTAAGAAAAAACATGAATTGAAGAACTTAACCCAAAACCAACCCTGATTCTCTGAATGCTGTATTGCAGCAGTTAAAACCTCTCTGATGTGTAGACTGTGAAACACTGTGCTCTGCTAAGTTATAATTGCAAAATAAAGCAGCAGAAAACTAAAAGGCCATTTTGCTCTGAGTAAGCTGTATTACTGCATACTATTAAGACTTCAATTTCAGGAAAAGCTGCTGGTAATTTTTTACTTGGAAAATGTGTGTCAAACTTTTAATGTCTATAAAATTCTTGAAACCAAATCAGAAATTCTTTCCAATGTCTTTCATAAACCAACTACACAAAACTATGACTTATCGAAGTTTATACTGAAGAATTGAACAGATGAGGCACAAAAGTGGGCAATTCAGCAAGTGACATTATTTCTCATTGACCTAGTTCCACACCTTGTCTCTGGTCAACTTCACACATGGTCCAAGATTTTAGGCAACAACATTCAGTCTTAATAGCATCCCTGGAGCCAAAAAGTGGTACAGAAAGGACTAAAACAAGTTCTCTGAAAGATGAGGCTTTCACCTCTAGGTCACCCATTCAAATCCAGCCACTAACACTGAGGACCTAATGCAGTTACCATCCAATACCCTTTTGCTGACCTGTATGGAATGACTTAGGCTATGGCTACACAGATCGATTTCTCTGGATCGACTGAGCGGTCAGCGCAGGCCCACTCGGTCGATCCAGAAATCGACATACTAAGACCAGCTACACAAGTAGCGTAGCACTGAGTCGATGGGAACGCTGTTCCCATCGGCGCAGCACAGTGAAGACGGAGCGCAGAAGAGAAGCTCAGCAGTCGACGGGAGTTACGCATGTTTTTTGCATACTTTGCGCAACTCCCGTCAACTGCCGCCGAATCTCACAGGTAAATGCAGACAGGGTCCAACTCTCAGCCCAGTTCCTATCAGGAGCAAAAAGGGTTCTACAGCACAAATAACCTTTACATCTCTGAGGGGCCAAAGTCTGAATGGGCTTGTATAGTGAACTAACATCTCACCACAGTCCAGATGAGGCATACTAATAGGGCAACCTGAGGAAGCTTGCATTGCTGCAGCTCATGCTGTACTTGTGTGAATAAGTAAAACTCTAGAGCCTGTGGCTGTGAATAAGTAAATGAAGAGTATGTGCCACGGCTGTCAACCCAGCACCATTCAACAGCATTAAATTCCCATTTAGAAAGAAAGTTTAGACGTTTGGGATAGCTTAAACAACAAACCTTCAACAACTTCTCCTGCTTGGATTCTCTCTCTTTTTCTTTTTTCTGTTTCTTTTTTGAGGTCACATTTCCATCCATTTCATCTCCTTTTCTCTTTCTAATGGAGAGATAAACACACGACAGGAAGTCATTCAAATCTTTGAAAGCATCTACCAGAGCTCAGTCTGACTACAGTGGATAGAAACTATACACTTTGTACAGACTAACTTTTTGATTTGTGCAACACTAGTTCATTTTTAAAAATTCCTTCCTGCTAGGTCTTAAATGCAATATAAATGCTTTCTCTGCTCAAACATTCTTGGCTGCACAATGGAAAATCATGATCTGCCCATGCTTGCTTAGAAGAGTTTTCCACCGGACACCTGTGCAGACTGGCAAAAGTACATATTAAATAATTAATTGCATCACCCAAGAGCCTCAGGAGATATTACTCTGTGTCTGTATTAACTATTAGAGACATCTTAACATAAAAAAAAAAAAAAAAAAAAAGTCAGTAGGAACCAACACATTTGCTCAGATCAATGTAATAGCTGGCACAGATACAACTCCTTAGATTAGGGACATTAGTGGATCATTTATCAGCAGTACCTGGCCTTTCATTTTAGGCTCAGGATGAATTTAAAGTGCAAAGGGTGGCAAACACAATGAACTTGGTAGGCCAGTTTTCTTCCAAAGGCCTCGATTAAAGCCTATGTAGTATCAGATAGGAGAAAGGTTTATGCCTGCCCCTGGTTTTAAGTTGACACTATTCTCACCATGTTATGGCACAATTCTGCATAAGCAGTTTAACTGAAGTTAGCTGGTGCTGCAGTGGCTGCTGAGAATTGTAGTATAAAACTTCGATTCAGAAAGACAACTAGATAAAAGGAAGCCACATGAAAGCCAATAAAGGACTTGGGGGACTTCAAAAAGGACAAGGGATCCCACAGAAGACAATTTATAAGTTTTCAGATCAGGCATGTCATTTTCTTGGCCACAGTGGACTTGAAGTACAGTCCAAAATTCACATTACTCTATTTTCACTCTTTCAGGGAGAAAGGAAGAATTTCACACTGCTTAAAGGAGGAGGGACCAACACTTACCCTAGCTCAAGACAGCAATTTTTCCAGGTCCCCATCACTCAAGAACACGTTTGTTGTATCAAAATAACCATACACCTGTGTTTCTAACATAACCTTAGACTGTGAAAGTAACATTCACTATTAAACTACTTATCACCATTTTACATGGTTTACTTTTTTTGCACTTCGGTCAGTTTTGACAATGGAAATAGACTAGCCCAATCTTGCAGTGTTTGGGTTGTAAACAGTGAAGCAAAATGTTTATATTAAAGGGTCCATTTTAGTGACCCAGCAGCAGCCCTTTAACAGCATCTGTTACTTAGGAATCACACTTGTGGGGGAAATGGCTAATCCCTAGAGCCCTTAATACCAAATTAGCACTTTAAAGCATTCACTTCCTCTCAATCTCTCTCCCCAACAGTCACACGTTGAGATAAGTGAGGACATTCGTTTGATTATGGTTTGTAGGACTCGGAAGATAGCTATACAGTATGCTGCACACCAACCATCACCTCCAGCCGGAAGGCTCAGAATGAGGCAGAAAAGCTGCATCACATTCTGGAGATCACTTGTGTTTCACAAAAGAAGCCACACACTCTTTCCACCGATGTGCCTGCAACTCACTCACCTGGCTGAATATCAAGAAAAGCAGAAGCTAAGAGGAGCTGCGACTTCAACTGCCACCCAAGAGAATGAGACCATGTCCTTTCACCAAGTGAGCCAATCCAGGAACCTCTGGTGACCTCCTATATGGAAGTAAGTTTTACGTACTGTACTAGCTGCAGTGATCAAAGTCTTTTGGAAGTTCTACCTAATTGTCACCTGTACCCAACCTAGGTGTACAAAAAGTTATCAACTTAAGCACAAAGTGCTTTGCTGAACTGGGCCTAAGTTCTTCCCTAGTCAAAGAATATAATGAAGTCTGTGTTTAATGTTAAAGGACATGCTTAAGTGCTTTGCTGAATCAGTGTGCTAGTATCTAAAATACCTCCTTTTTGGCAAGGGGAAAGTTAAGCAATCAGACTTCCCCACAGTCAGAGTCAGCACATGAATAGCTAGAAGCCTAATAAACCACTGAAAGCACTGCAGTCAAGGCACTGTGCCCACATTCCATCAGCTAATGAAGTCTTTGGATGGTTTTCCTCAGAGCCAGGAGGCAATGGATTACTCTTTCCTGGTAGATGAATTAATGTAGTTGTCTCACCCACTTTAACAAACTGTATGTTGTAAGTTAACATTTGGACAGCAGATAGCAAGAGGCATAAGAAAGTCAGTCACAGTAATTGAATTGTCTTTGAATAACTTGGTATATGGCTAAAGCAAACACTGAGCAGTCAATGCTGGAGGGATAGGGCAAAGGACAGGTTGCATTTTTCCTGTTCACAGATCAAACCATGAATGGCAAGTTTTACAGTTTCAGAACTTTCTCAGGTTTTTTAAATCTATTTTTAATATATTTTTTAATCTAATCCATGCAGAGTTAAAATATCTTCACCTTGTATATGGAAGTTCAGCTATAGCCGCTGAATGCTACAATGATATTTCCCTTCTTCCAATAAAAAGGGGGTCATGAAGCTTCAACAGATGCAGCTGACTTAGATAAGACTGGTGCCTATGATCAATGGATATAAGCCACCACCAGAAACGTTCCACTTTCTCCTCACCTTCCTACCAGATATAAGATAAAGGGTTTATTTCAACTTTTGGAAAGCTGATAGGGGAAGAATGCTGAGAAAGACTGGAATACTGTATCTGGCTCTTCTGATCACCATATCAGCCATCCAGACTCAGATCTTCCTTGCAAAGAGAAGAACATATGAAAAATACTAACAGCAGGGGGGATTCTGGGCAAAACAAGCAATCAGTATGAAAAGGGAAAAAATGGAAAGACCATCACCTGTTTTCCCTCTTCAAAAGCATCAACTGATTGTTCTTGTTCCTTGCATGAGTGCTATTTCCCTGCAGGTTAATATAACACTGCAGTTAAGCCAACCCTGTACAGATAGTGGTATATAGGTGGCAGCCTCTCTCCCCCCAGTAAAAGCTGCCTTAATCAAACAGCAATTTCTACTCTACAAGGAAGATAAGCCTATAGGAGAATTCTAGGGTTATGGACATTTATTCTTTATTTTTAGAACATATGCAAATGGACAGTCAAACGAGGTGCAGCCCGTAGACTTTCAGCAAATTGCCAATGTACCCTCAGCATTAAGCATCAGTACTCCATACAAGGTAAACCTTTCAGCACACAGCCCCGACCTTTTTCTTGTACCCTGCTATAATGTGATATTGCCAGGCAAAGTGACCAGCAAATCCATCTACATACTTTACGCCCCTAAGACAAGCTCCAACTCTGCCACTGAATGACCGTGGGCAAGTCTCAAATACTGCACACCAGAAAATCAGGGAACAGTTACATAAAGCTTTCCTCTCATTTTTGATAAACACTTTATTTAGATTGAGGACTTCCAGCCAGCTCTAGCTACAAATTCACTGTGCCTCAGTCACCAGCCCTATAATCTGAAATATGTAGATAACATCATCTCCCTCACAAGAAGTGTTGCAAGACTTAGTTTCAGAACATGTGCAATGCTCCTTGAGCTCCTAAATGGAGGGTGTGATGGAAGTACAAAGGGTGCGTGCAGTATTCCAGTCACAGACATAGGTTTGGGTCCAAACAGAACTCTGAAAAGGGAAGGCGAAGGCATCTCTGAAGCTCATTGTTAAAATCTCACTTTGTTTAATAAAAGGTGCATCAGAGATTTCAGTTCATTATTGTATGAGCTAACGTGTGAGGGAAGTCTCCTAGGGCATTAGCTTCTCCAGTCAATCACTCCAGTTTTGAGGTTTAAAGAAATCTCTTCCTCTCTCTTTGCAAAAGGCCAGCAGTGAGAAAGCAAAAGAACACTATGTTGCTTCCAGGGCTTGCTAGACTCATTTTCAATATGCACAGCTACTTTTTCAGCTGATCTTCAGTGCCCTTGACTTGACCACCTGGCATGAACAACAGGAGGGAGGTGGCAACACAGGAGGAATAGTACTGGAGTTGATAGGCCAGTTTGCTGCTTTCAAACCTCTACATGAGCAAAAACTACAGGCCCAAAAACTTTCTTGGCATGGGGCCTGCATTTGCTGTACTCATTGTGATTCTAGGTTCATGTTTTATTTATACAGCAACTTGGTAAACAAAATCCACAGCCTCTCTTTGTAAACGCTTCACAGTTCAAGTAGAATCACCAAAATCCCCCAAAAAGCAGAGTCAAAGCAGACAAGAGGGAACATTTGTATAACAACACTTCTTATGCTCTGTCAAATCAACTGGAGCAAACCCATCATATGCTGATCCAGCTAGACTTACGTATTACTCTGTGCAAAGCAGAACGCGTACCACAACACAAGAACTACTTGAAAACTGCATGCAAATATAGACTCTCAGCTCTCTGCATCTGAGAATGGTGCACACCACAGGTAAAGCTGGTAAGGGTAAATGTGGCCAATTCCCTGGCACTATCTAGCAATAACTGCATTCATTACAATCAATGGATTGCAACAGCTGTAACTCAGATATTCTGACAATTCATTGCATCTGGGAAAGTGTGAGTTAGGAAGGTCAGCAGATTGGTGTGAGAGGGACAGCTTGTACCTAGGTCCTTATGAGTTATGCTAATCTGATCAGCTGGTGCTCCACTACCCTGGACACCTGCTCTGAACAGAAACAGAATTTCTTCATCTGTGCATACAACATGTACCCATCAAGTTTCGGAAAGCATCAATGGGAAAAAAGCTTTGGAAGGCTACTGTCAACTACTTTCCAAAAGTGGTATAACAACACAAGAGCATATGCGTGCATCCTTGCCTCTAGGTTGCCCCCTCACGCCTAGGTCATCTCTTGCACCTCCCCCTTCTCCCAGTGGCCCCTTTCTTCCAAATCACATAAAAGTCTAAACTCCTTCCAGGGTAGCACAAACAAATCCAAATGAAAATCATATGAATCTTTAAACTAACAGTCCTCCTTCTCAGGTTTCAGTGTAGTTCCCTTGCTGGCCCTTCTTCAGGGCTTCCCCTGCAGGAGCTGAACTTGCTACTGTAGCGTTCTTCCTCTGTTGTGTCCAGCTTGTTAAACCCTATCCCAGGGTTTCTCTCTGCCAGAGACCTGTCATCTCTGCCATCTCCCTCCAACTGACCTCCTTCAGTCTACTTACAAGGCTTAGCTCTGCCTCTTTTGACCAGGAGGCCATTAGTTAATCAACCCCCAGGGGCAGAGCATGACTAATTGGGTTGTTTCCTTTGCCTTACAGGTGATGGGGGTTAAGCCCCATCACAAAGCCTACAAATGAAATTTCAAAGACTCAGAAAACAAAGCTCTGTCCACACCACACCTTCTGAAAGTGTCTTTAAATGCTGCTTGTGGTTAAAGTTAGTCTCAATTTATGTTAAACCAGTTTAGCTGCTGTGAGAAGGAGGCTTCAGGGTTTCCTGCAGAATCATATTGGTCAATCCTCTCAGTCAATCTGACCGTACATAATTACACCACTTAGCAAGTTAAAGGCTTTGAGTGTGGTTATTGCCAAACAAGGAATTAAATATGGACTGACAGCTACACACAGATCAATGTATTTGAGTATGCAATCCTCTAAACATACCCAGAGGTGTCTGAGGGTTGCACATTCGGATATATGCATGGACAGTTCTAAATTGCGTTCAATTCAGATAAATTGTTCCTGCATATCTTCAGAGTATTGTACCTGTATTTAACTGGGCAGCCATCAAATACATTTCTGTAAAATCCTTCCCAAAGGGCAATACTAGTCCCTTTAATCATTTTTCTACCCAGTGGCTGCACTACCAGTGCTGACTCATTACCCTGTAAAGTATATTGGGATGCCTGAAGAATACAAGGTGCTCCTCTATTATTAAACAGGGATCATCATACCATTTTCCTTTCTTCACAAAGTTCACCACACTTGCTGCCTGTATATCATACAGCATATTCCTGATTGATGTCACTATTAAAAAAATCTTCATTAATGAAGAGATAATATTGTCTAATGCTGCCAAGCCATCCCTATGAACTACCTGTAGGATAAGGTTATTTTCCCTCTTCCATTGCTCACAAATGCTGCAATTATGAATGGCAGGTGCTCTGCCTTTAGATATCAGTTTTCAAAGGGTATCTTGTATATATATTGTATTGGAACTGTTAATACTGAGTAATAATGCTTCAATCTTACCAGTGAAAATTAAGTAAAAAAGAGGTCTCTAATCACTCCAGGTTACCCAAGGTAAGTTATAATTTAATTAGATTCAATTTTTGTCACACAGATCAGTCGTCAAGAAAAAAAAAAGACTGACAATCAATTCCTACTCTGCCTCTACTGGCAACAGTGCGTCGGCCCTAAGGCCGGTAAAAGAGGAGGGCGTTCTGCAGATAAATTTGTGACTCACGCAGGAAAAACTTATCCGCAATAGAAACAGTTCAGTCAAACCAAAACTTAAGGACAGTAGGTGTAGATGGAGCTCAAAACACAAGTATGACAGCTGTCAATGAAAGCAGGATGGAAGCTGAGATCTCAAATCCTGACGACCAAACCTGTAACAAGAGTAGCCACGTGGAAAGAACATACTTTGTGTGGGAAAGCTGGCACAGATTACATGAGAAATGAGGATGAACATCTGAACATACTTGGTGTCAGTGAGATGAGATGGGAAGAGAGTGTAGCAAGATTGTGTCCGATGGCGCTACAATCTGATATTCAGGAGGAGGAACACATGAAAGAGGTGTAGGAATTGTGCTGGATAAAAATCACAGCAAAGACCCTGTTGGCTTGAGTGTCAGTAAATAACAGAACAGCAGCAGCCAGGCTGCAAACAAGATGACATGTCAAGTGTACAATAATCCAAGAACATGCATCAACAAATGCAGCAGGTGACAGTGAAAAGGATACATTCTATGAGCAGGGACAGCAAGACTTGGATGAGGTGCCTAACTAGGACATCAAGCTGATGATAGGCAACTTTGATGCATAAACTGGCAACAACATTACTGTCTGGGAAAAAGTCAAGACCACAGTAGCCTAAGATATTTGAACTAATATTGACAAATGGCTCTTGAATCTCTGTGGCACAAACACCCTAAAGACAGGAGGCAGTCATTTTCAGCACAAGAGGATTCACAAGCTTACATGAAGATCACCAGATAATGCGACTGCCAACCAGATATACGATGTGTATATTTTTAAGTGATGGGCATCTTCTTTGAGGGATGTCATAAGAGCAGATGTTGGCTCAGATCATTATCTTTTAGGGGCCACATTACAACTCCTCAAAAAATGGATAAAAATAGAAAAGTTCAAAGACAAAAACGCAGCTCAGATACCAGAGTGCACTTAGCAACCATCCCAGTGTTTTACATGACCAGGCCAATGAAAGTCCGGAAGACAGATGGTCAAAGAGGAACAAGATGGTACTCGAGACAGCTGAGGAAGTAGTGGACTGCCGAAGAGCATAGAAGAAAGACAGTTTACATCTTAAACGTAGGCAGCAACTGACAAGCAGAAAGCTCTGAAGGCAAAAAAGGAACAGTGCAAGACACAGATAGAACCCTTAGAGGCAGATGTAAGATACAAAGAAAAGGACAAAAAAAAAAAAAGAAGAGATGCAGGCAAGATAGAAATGCCTGACTTCAGAAGGCTGCAGAAGTTGGACAGATGTTGAAAACACATTAAGAACAAGCCAGATGACAGAAAGAACATTTTCATTCCATATTAAACTCTCCGGAGCCAATGATTATGCACAGGGTCAAGAGAAATGCCAATGCTAAGTTAGAAATAGAAGAGGGACCAATAACACCAAATGTAATTAAAGCAAGCATCAAAGACCTCCAAAAGGGAAAAGCTCCTGGGGTTGACAGAATTCAAACAGAGGAACTACAGGTGGGAGGTGAAATTCTACTGAGCAGCTAACAAAACATGGGTGAAAGAACAGGTGCAGCGAGACTGGAAATGGCATGGCCAAAAAGGTGCCCTTACTCAATCCATGAACTGGCAAGATATTGGGCTGCTATCAATCTCAGGCAAAGTATTGACTACATTTATGCTGAACAGAATGAAGAAAGTAGTGGATAAAATATTACAAGGAGAACAGGCTGGGTTCCATCCAGATAGATCATGCTGTGAATAGATTTTCACTCTTCAGCAGTTTGCATTAGCAATAGATTGGGTGATGAAGCAAGCAACAAAAGAGATTGCAGGTGGTGTAAAATGGGTTAGCAGAGATGAGTTACATGACTGTAACTTTGCTAACAACATTGCTTTACTAAATATGATGTGGAATGGAATGATTGCCTTACACCAGAGGTAGAATAGGACGCAGCAACTATTGGATTAAAAGTAAATGCAGAGAAAATTAAGATAATGAAGGTAGGAAAGTGGACAATGAATGCAAAGGCTTACATGGATGGAAAAGAAGTTGAACAGGTAGAAGAGTTCTGCTACTGGGGAACCGTGAATACGTTTGAAGATGAGTTGCGATAAACATATTCATACAAGATTAGGAAAAACAAACACCACTTTTGAATGGTGAAAACATCTGGTCAAACAGAGGTCACCACACCAAACTCAAAGTCAGATTATACCATATACTGTACTAAGCAAACTACTTTATAGTGCAGAGACTTGGCTGATGACAGTAGATAACAAAAAGTGACTGGAGGCTGCCCATCAGAGATGGCTGAGGAAGATACTATACATTTCATGGAAAGACAAAACAGCAAAATGAGACAGCAAGCAAGCTGACAGAGTAGGACACATTAGCAAATATCAAAGCTCAGATGGTTGGGAAACATACACCATATGGAAGACATGCTAAGCAAGCTTTGAAATGGGTGCCTAAGCGAGGAAAGAGAAAGCAAGGCAGGTCATGGAAGAACAGGCAAGACGGTGATCGAGGATACTGAATGCACTGGCATCACCTGAAAAGTACCACAACTAGTGAGTGACTCTAATCAATGGAGGAACTGGACTGCCTGATGTGTCAGCAGCATGGGTAGGATGAAGATCTAAGGAATCAAATCTCAATCAACAGATGAGAAATAAAGAGAACAACATTAGCAACATCACCAGACAGTGCAACATGGAGTCCTTACAACTGATCTCCACTTTTGCTAGTGCTGCATTATTTTATGGCACAGAATATTATATCAGTTTTCAAAGTCATGGTTGCTTGGTTGCACTCTCTCTGTATGTCCAAGGGAGACACTTAGATTGCAAGCTCCCAAGGGCAAGGATGGGTCTTGTATTATCTGTGCATACTGTCTAGCACAACAGGGCTCTAAATCCCGCTGAGGAGAGCCTCTAGCCACCACTGTTACACAACCAATAAATGGTGAGACAATGAGGTTAAAAACTCCTATCTATATAAAACATGGACTTTGTGAAGACATTCAGTGTGTCTTCGTGGATCCCGTAGGCAGCAGCTCTCTTACATACCCTTCACTCTTCATGGCAGGCAGCTGCTTCTTCAGAGCTTCTTTATCTTCTGCTTTCAAGATCCCAAAGCCCTGGAGCTGACTGGCTCCAAATGCAGGGAGAAAGCCCAGCTCCGCTCGGTGGCTCACAAAGCAGTCTGGATGGTACCAGTTATCTATCATTCCCAGCTGGGGCTTTTCAGGATGCACCATCTTTTTGGAAATTCTGATCTGGCCCTGAAGTGGAGAAAAACCAATAGTACAAACATGGCTGTGATGCTGCTCTGGGAAGGGCTTGAATGTTAATTCAGGAAAACCGGCTGGTGATTTTGAAAGTAATGAAAGTAATGCTTCTGAAATAGTAGAGCAGCGACAACTGTTCCACCAGTCACCTGCTAGCAGTCACTATGCTGAAATTTACACCATTGCTTTCATTCTAATCCCCCTGGTTTCCCATGCTCTGAAAATTCCCATTTTTGTTAAACTTTCCACCTTTAGCCTCAGCTCACACTTACTTAAAAAAAAAAAGTTTGTAGGAAATCCCATAACCAGTCTCAGTAAAGAAGAAAATTCAGTGTTAAGTAATTTTTGTTCAGTAATAACTAAGGTTAAGATTCTGTCATGGGTATTTTTAGTAAAAGTCAGACACAGGTCATGGGCAATAAACAAAAATCCACAGAAGACACAACTTGTCCCTAACTCTTACTAAAAATACCTTGGGGGAGAGGGGAAAACAGAGCTGGCTGCTCCTGCAGCACGGGCTGGCCACCAGTCAGATGTTGGGGAGCAACCCAGGGGCTGACAGCTGCTCCAGCCCTGCCACAGAAGTCACGGAGGTCTTGGAAAGTAACAGAATCTGTGACCTCGTTGTATCCTCAGTAATAACTCAAAAAATAGCTAATCACATTTTGGACCCAATCCAGCAACCGTTACTCATGCAAGTAGTCCTACAGAGGTCAAGCAAGCAAATCCTGCAGGATCGGCTTCCATCCAAGGAATTTTAAATTCTAAAACTTTGGTTCTCCAGAAATTAACATGTGAGCAGTAATGAAGTTTGGTCCAGAATCAGCTTGATTTCTAACCAGATTGTATTCTAAATTACAGTTCAGACCATACTATTCAAAACAATCATGCAGAAATCCTCATTTTAGAAGCAAATTTGGACCTACAATCCTACAAACACGTGTGAAAACTTGTGCATATGAGTTATCTATCTGAACTCAGGGGGATTATTTACATTAACAATTGCTTGCAGGTTCAGAACCTTATTTTGCCAGCATTTCTTAAATACCTGTATAGGGAGGATCAATATATACCCTACAAAACAGTGACGGGATGGGTCAGTGGAGAGCTGCATTTCATCTGCATATGTATGTACCTGCTGGCCTTCCTGAGAAAAACACATTTACAGTACCACAATGGGAAGCCAAAGCTTCTCTCCAGGCCTTTCTTCTGCAGAAACACCAGCAGTCATCTGCCAATCAGCTCCAATGCCTGGACCAGGTTAAATGTTTTCTTTCCTTTACAGAAAGAAGAGTCAGCAGGTCTAAATCCCAGGCTCTGAAGAGGTCAGATTTGAGAGAGTAATCTTACTGTGGTGGAAGAGCTCTGGGTTGACAAAACTGTTCAGAACACAAAACAGTTCTTCCAAGAAAGAACTGCAGTTTTTAAACCCAGAACATAAAAGAAAACAATGTAAAGAACAATAGTTCAGAACTCAAGGAATGACTTGTGTCACCCTGGATTGGCAGGGGAAAAATAACCAATAGCTGCATGTCTCTACCTTTTCTATTTTCTGTTCACAACCTTTGCAGGTACTTCTGTTAGACTTGGCATATTCTGCAGCAAAGTCATTTAAGCTCTTCTCAGCCTTGCCACCTCCCTCCTGGTCACTGCCTTTACCTGGAGAACAGAAACAAAAATACTATTAAACTTCTAAAGTTTTTCACTTTATTTCTTTAAAAAGCCTCCCTAAGTGTTTGTCATTTCCCCTCACCCCCTCAATCAGCACAAACATAGTGAGAGACTGGCCATGAAACAAAGCCAAATCAGCCACAGCCCAGTATATTTAGAGAAATAAGTACAGTGACAGAACCCGCAATGCCCTCTCTGCAATTCAGAATCCTACAGAAATCCTATTAGGAAGGCTGCAAACCCATAATAAACATCTAGGGTTACTCATCTATGCTTCAGTCTTCACCACCGGGGAAGACAATCTTAGCCTCTGCCCTGCACTTGTCAAAAAGAATATAATTTTGCAACAACACTAGTTCCTTCAACTTCACATTTACAAAACAATTCCTATGAGACCTGAACTTTCCACTCTGAAGAGCACAAGCCTGACCTGTCAAAGGAGTCATGTGAGGACTCCAGATCTAATCCCAGCTCTGTCATGGAGCTGATATGCAGCCCTGAGGTAAGTCACCACCTCTGTGCTTCAGTATCCCCCATATGTCAAGAGGGGATACTGCTTAACTATAGCTCACATGCGTACTGTAAGGATAAACACATGGAAAAAGTCAAGTGATCTGTATGTATTCAAGGAGGAACTGTGCAAGTCTGCGTATGTAACTGTATGTTTTAGAGCAGTGATACTCAGACCTCAGTGATTCAGGAGCCAAATTACTGATCAACATTACCCAAAAGAGACACACTAGTGTGAATTCATTATTTCATTTACTCTTTCGCTCTCTAGATATGTATCTATAGATAGATATAGATATACAAAAAAGTGATGAGTGAGGAGAGCCTGAGACAGAGACTACTACACAGGCACCAGCAACATTTGAAGGTGTGACTCCTGGTTTCCGAGACCACTGCTCAAACCCTTGAGCTACAGAGCCAGGCCTCAAGTCCCCTCAGCACAGGGAGGAGGTTGGTTAAGATGGAGAAGCGACAAGTGACTGAGGAAGGCACAACAAACGTTGAGAGTCTGAGACAGAGCAAAATGAATGACCGAGTATTCTACAATTGGTTAATAACATAGTTAAAGCATCCTGATTGGTTAACTTAAATCACACCATATTTCAATATTATGAGCTGCAAAGAGTCACAGGAGAGACATTAAAGAGCCACTTGCAGCTCATGAGCCTCAGTCTGAGTATTACTGCTTTCGAAGACTGTCAAGGGTGCCCAACCTGGAATGGCTGCCTCTCTTCTAGAAGTAATATAAAATAAAATAAATGAATATTGCTATTGAAGACCAGACCAGAACTGGAATCAACCCAATAGCCACACCTCAAACAGAACTCCCCTTTCCATATACAGGATGCATTTTCTTTTATACGATGTTATGTTCCAGACAGGCAGACTTCAAATCTACAAACCACCCACAATTCTTGTGCTGTATGGACATTGATGGCTTCAATCTGCCTTATATTATTAATTATTTGTAGTACTGGAGTGCCTAGGAGCCCGCTACATTCCCAACCCCTTCCAATCTGCATCTGATCGCTTTCCTGACCATTTAGTTAATCGCACTAACTCTTAATATAACACTTAGACAATCTTTTTTTAATGTTTTCTAGGTCTGATATATTGGTAGGTGTGATGATTTCACAATACTTATAGTAAGGTCTCATGTTACTAAGAAATCACTACTTTTCCATAGTGCATTCATATCATTTACTAGCATCAGCTAATTGAAGCTAAACTACGCTAGTCAAGTAAGTGAATAAAGTGTATTTAGTGATGCAACGCGCTTACTTTTCTTACTGTTTGGTCACTTTCTGACCATTTCACAGGGTTCAATATACACAGTCAGTCTCCTAGTCATTCCTGAGAATCAGGAAAGTTCCAGTGATTGTTCTGATTTCACCTGAAGGATGAGCCAGTGAGCAAAAAACCCAGTACCCATAATTACATCCTGTTCTCAGCTGAGAACTTGAGTATAGAGAGGATAGTTCTAAATGGACATGGCATCTTGCATTTCCTTAAACAGCATTTTTGCTTCACATACCTGCTGCGGCTCCTCCAGTTTCAATTGCTTTTTTGATTTTCTCCTGATCTTCCCATCGGAGCTCAGGGAAGCCATCAACATCTGCATGGGACACGAGTCGGGCCCGCTTCCAGAAACAAGCATAATGATGCCAGTGGGGGACTTTGCCATCGAACATGGGTGACTAGGAAGAAAGCAACATTAGGATGAGGTGAGGAAATTCAGATATAACCAAGAGAAAAAAGTCACTTCACGTACATTTACCCAGACACTTTCTTTCTAACCACATGCCGGGATTTAGGACAGGGCACAAGTAGTCAGAATCCTATGGTAGTACCATTAATAGAACTGACCTGCCACTAACAGCAGCATCACAAGGGGGACTCTACAGAAGGAGAACTTAATCCTTGTAACAGCTAGTTCTTAACCTTATTTCTAAGCTTTCCCACATTACAAAACACAACACTGATCAAATCAGGATAGCAACAGCCATTCTGAGTGGACAAAAAGAGATTTTATCTTTTTGTGTTAACACAGACCTTTCTAAGAGGGGACTAAGAAAAAAGTCTGTTATTAAACCTTCCATAACTATTGTTCTTTGAGATGTGTTGCTCATGTCCATTCCATGCTAGTTGTGTGTGCGCACCACATGCACCGGTGCCAGAGATTTTTTCCTCTCAGTGGTATCTGTAGAGCCAGTTCTAGCACCCTCTGCAGTGGCCGGTATAGGGGCGCTGCCGGCCGCTCCCTCCTCTCAGTTCCTTCTTGCCAGAACTTGAACAGAGGGGAAGGAGGGTGGGTCACGGAATGGACATGAGCAACACATCTCGAAGAACAACAGTAACAGAAGGTTAGTAGCGACCTTTTCTTCGAGTGCTTGCTCATGTCCATTCCATGCTACGTGACTCACAAGCAATACCTCTGGAGGTGGGCCAGTTCACAGATGTGTTGACTGCAACACCACCCCGCCAAAGCCCGAATAGTCTCAAGCTTGTAGCATGATGGCATAGTGGGACGTGAAGGTGTGAACTGAAGACCAGATTGCAGCCCTGCAAATATCCTGTATCGGGACCTGGGCTAAGAAAGACACTGAAGAGGCCTGTGCTATTGTCAAGTGGGCTGTCAGAGAGGCAGGAGGTTTGACCTTTGCTTGTTCGTAGCAAGAACGGATGCAGGAGGTGATCCAAAAGGAAATCTTCTGCAACAAAACTGGTAGACCTTTCATCTGCTCAGCCACTGCAGTGAGGAGCTGCAGGGATTTCTGGAAGGGTTTAGTTCTTTTTATATAGAAAACTAGCACTCACCTGACATTCAAGGTGTGTAGGCACCTTTCCTTACAAGAGTTGTGTGGTTTTCAGAAGAACACTGTCAGGAAGACGTCCTGGCTGACATGAAAACGTGACACTACCTTTGGTAGAAATGCAGGGTGAGGTCACAAAGGGAACCCCCTCTGCCATGTGCGCAGGGATTGTCCACCAATCCAATGAGGTAAGTACCCAGGGTGGGATTGTGAGGACCATGTCCAGGCTGTCTCTCACCGGGGAGCAGACCAACGCAAGCCACATTTGAAGTAGCCTGAGGCGTAGTCTTGAATATTGAACCACATAGGTACATGCTGCCATGTGACTAAGCAACATGAGACAAACCCTCTCTGTAGTCAGGTTTGTGACCTTAATGATCAGATCTGACAAGGGTTAGCATCTGGCATGAGGTAGGAACGCTCTTGCCTGGATAGAGTCCAGGACTGCCCTGATAAACTCTATCTTTTGCACAAGTAAGAACGTCGATTTCTGCTCGTTTAATAGCAGGTCCAGATCTTGGCAGGTCACTCACAGCACCGTGATACTGCACTGGACCTGAGTTTCCAAGCAGCCCTTGATGAGCCATTCATCCAGGTGAAGGTAATCTGTATCCCTTGATGTCTGAGGTGGGCTGCAACCACCTCCATGCATTTTGTGAATATCCCTGGCGCGATCAATGGGATCAAATTGGAGAGCCATAAATTAGTAGTGGTTGTCCTCCACTATGAAGTGCAAAAAGCACCTATGGCCATGGAATATGGAAGTATGCATCCTTCAGGTTGAGGGCGGTGTACCAGTCTCCCAGATACAGGGAGCTCAGTTTCTTGAGCTATTTGTTGAGATGACGCAGGTCCAGTATGGGTCGCAGGCCCTCTTTGGCTTTCAGGATTAGAAAGTAACAGAAGTAAAACCCTTTTCCTCTCAGGTGTAGAGGAACTTCCTCTACGGCCCCTACCTGCAGAAGGGCTTGTACCTCCTGGGCAAGGAGTTGCTCGTGTCCCTGAAGAGAGATAGGAATGAAGGGGGTAGGAAGGAGGAATCAAAGTGAATTGAAGGGGGTACCCCACTGTGACAGAATTTAGAACCCACTTGTCTGATGTTATAACCACCCATGCAGTGAGGAAGGGGGGAGAGGCGGATTGAAAAGAAAGATGGGGTTAGATCCTCAGTCAAAACTGCTAGGCCGCGCCCGAGTGCACCTTCAAAAGACTGCCTGCTGCTCAGTGGATAGCAGTCTGAGCCCGAAGGTGGCATAGGGGCGATAGGTTGACCCTAACGGCACTTATAGCTCCTGTTTCTCCACTTACAGGGCTCGCTCCTAGCCTGTCCTGTGAACGATTGTTGTCGCTGGAGCCTGAAATGCTTCCTGGAAGCCAGTGAACCGTATATCCCTAAGAAGCAGAGTCCTTAAAGTCATGCAGCCTGAAGTCTGTTTAGTTGGAGAATAGACCTGCGCCATCAAAGGGGAAGTCCTGGATGGTCTGTTGGACCTTTGCCGATAGGCCCGATGACTGCAGGCACAAGGCTCTTCACATTGACACCGCTGATGCCATTGTTCTGACCACTGAGTCTGCCGTGTCCCAGGCTGCCTGGAGAGAAACCCGGGCCACTGACTCCCCCTCCTCCAGAATGGCCAGAAACTCCTGCTTAGACTTTTGGGGCAAGGAGTCAGCGAATCACAGAATATTATGGTTGGAAAGAAAGTTGGAAGGAAGGAAGGTCATCTAGTCCAATCCCCTGCTCAAAGCAGGACCAATCACAACTAAATCATCCCAGCCAGGACTTTGTCAAGCCAAGCCTTAAAAACCTCTAAGGATGGAGATTCCACCACCTCTCTAGAGAACCCATTCCAGTGCTTCAGCACTCTCCTAGTGAAAGTATTTTTCTTAATATCCAATCTAGACCATTCCCCCTTGTTGTCATCTGCCACCACTGAGAACAGTTTAGCTCCATCATCCTTGGAACCCTCCTTCAGATAGTTGAAAGCCGCTATCAAATCCCCCCTCGCTCTTCTCTTCTTCAGACTAAACAAGACTAGTTCCCTCAGCTTCTCCTCAAAAGTCATGTGCTCCAGCCCCCTAATCATTTTTGTTGCCCTCCTCTGGACTCTCTTCAATTTGTCCAATCCTTCCTGTAGTGGGAGGGGGAGGAGGGAACTGGGCCCAATACTCCAAATGTGACCTCACCAGTGCTGAACAGAGGGGAATAATCACTTCCCTCCATCTGCTGGCTAATCCTACTAATTCAGTCCAATATGCCATTAGTCTTCTTAGCAATAAGGGCACACTGTTGACTCATAACCAGCTTCTTATCCACTGTAATCCCCAGGTCCTTTTCTGCAGAACTCCCTAGCCAGTCGGCCCCCAATCTGTGGCAGTGCATGGGATTCTTCCGTCTTAATTGCAGGATTCTGCACTTGTCCTTGTTGAACCTCATCAGATTTCTTTTGGCCCAATACTTTAATTTGTCTAGGTCACTCTGTATCCTATCCCTGCCCTCCAGCATATGTACCCTCCCCGCATCTTAGTGTCATCTGCAAATATGCTGAGGGTGCAATCTACCTCATCCTCCTGATCATTAATGACGATGTTGAACAAAACCAACCCCGGGGGCACTCCGCTTGTTATCGACTGCCAATTAGACATCGAGCGGTTGATCACTATCTGTTGCTCAATGATCTAGCCAGCTTTCTATCCACTTTATAGTCCATTCTTCCAACTCATACTTCTGTAACTTGCTGGCAAGAATACTGTGGGAGACTGTATCAATTGCTTTGCCAAAGTCAAGATACAACACGTCCATTGCTTTCCCCACATCCACAGAGCCAGTCATCTCATCATAGAAGGCAATCAGGTTGGTCAGGCATGACTTGCCCTTGGTGAATCCAGGCTGACTCTTCCTGATCACCTTCCTCTCCTCCAAGGGCTTCAATAAGGATTCCTTGAGGACCCGCTCCATGATTTTTCCAGGGATTGAGGTGAGGTTGACTGGTCTGTAGCTCCCTGGATCCTCCTCCTTCCCTTTTTAAAAAGATGAGCACTATAGTTGCCTTTTTCCAGTCGTCTAGGACCTCAAAGAATGGTCAATGGCTCTGCAATCACATCAGCCAACTCTCTCAACACCCTCTGATGCACTGCATCCAGCCCCAGGGACTTGTGCATGCCCAGCTTTTCTAAATAGTTTTGCACCTTTTCTTTTACTCCTGAGAGCTGCTCACATCCTTCCCATTCTGTGCTGCCCAGTGCAGTAGTCTAGGAGCTGAACTTGTCCGTGAAGACAGAGGCAAAAAAAAAGATTGAGTACTTCAGCTTTTTCCACATCATCTGTCACTAGGTTGCTTCCCCCATTCAGTAAGCAGCCCACACTTGCCCTGACCTTCTTCTTGTTACCAATATACCTGTAGAAACCCTTCTTGTTACCCTTCACAACCCTTGCTAGCTGTCAATTGTGTGTTGGCCTTCTTGATTTCACTCCTGCATGCTCGAGCAGTACTTTTATACACCTCCCTAGTCATCTGACCAAGCTTCCACGTCTTGAAAGCTTCCTTTTTGTTTTTAAGCTCACCAAAAATTTCTCTGTTAAGGCAAGCTGGTCACCTGCCATATTTGCTATTCTTTCCACTCATTGCGATGGTTTGTTCCCGTGCTCTCAGTAAGGTTTCTTTAAAATACAGCCAGCTTTCTCGGACTCCTTTCCCGCACATATTAGCCTCCCAGGGGATCCTGCCCATCAGCTCCCTGACCCTGAGAGAGTCCAAGTCTGTTTTGAAGTGCAAAGTCCATATCCTGCTATACTCCTTTCTTCCTTTTGTCAGGAACCTGAACTCGACCATCTCATGGTCACTGCTGCCTAGGTTGCCACCCACTTCTACTTCCCCTACCAAATCTTTCCTGTTTGTGAGCAGCAGGTCAAGAGGAGCATGGCCCCTAGTTGGTTGCTCCAGCACTTGCACCGGGAAGTTGTCTGCAACACTCTCCAAAAACATCCTGGATTGTCTGTGCTCTGCTGTATTGCTCTCCCAGCAGATGTCAGGATGATGAAGTCCCCCATAAGAATCAGGGTCCTGTGATAAGTGAATTTGGCCATGGAATGCCACCCATTAAAGTTCTATCTCCCAGCAAGATTGCTTGTTCAATATGCGGAGTTGGAGATTCACAGTTGAATACATTTTTCACCCCTAGAGGTCGAGCTTTTTCACCTCCTTATTTTTAGGGGCTGAGCTTGACTGACCGCCTGTCTCTCTCATTGGCTGCTGACACTGCCAATGACCCCAGGAATGGGTGGGTGTAGAGATACTCAAACCCCTTGGCAGGCACATATATTTTCTCTGCCCTTTTAGATGTAGGGAGCAGAGAGGAGGGGTTTTGCCAGAGGGCCTTGACCGGCTTGATTACTCCCTCACGGGAAGGGTCATTCTGGAAGGAGTTGCTGCCAGAATATTGAAGAACGATTCAGCTGGCTCCTTTAGCACCTCTGCATCCAGGCCTCGATTCATCACTATTCTCTTGATGTATCCTATAGTCATCCTGCGGGGCTGTGGCAGACTGGCCCATTGCTGCATCATCAGGTGGTGATGAAGAGGTCAAGCAGTGAGGCGGTATGGCCTCCCTCCACTCTAAAAGGGGAGAAGCCACCCCCCTTTACCCAAGTGGGTGGAGACAGCCCAACCTCACCCCTTCCACCAAAAATGGGTGTGTGGCACAGGAAGTGTAAGAAGCAGGGCCTCTCGCTCAGTGGGGTCCAAGACAGCAATGGAGATGGATGTCTCCTGTTTGCTCCAAGCTTCTCCCTCTGCTGTCGAGCCCAGAAGTCCACTGCCTACTGGAGATTCACCAGGACTGCTGCTAGCCAAGTACCTTGCGGAGAATCAGGACACCCCACAGACCCAGGTACCCTCAAAGGGAAGGGAAGGAAGTGGCCCATGGGCAGCCAACTCCAGTCGGTCTGCAGTGCCGCAAGAGGCACAGTCAGCGCGTTGCAGCTGGAACCCCGCGGACCCAGTGGCAGAGTGGTGTGCCACTGTAAGGGCCCTGGGCTGGGGTGTGGTGGAGTCAGGAGGGCCCATGTTCCCCTACCCCCCTGCCACTCCACCTCTGGGGTCAGTTTCACTCCTTACCAGAGCCCTAGACTACTGGTGCTCCACTCCCTACTGGATGGAGTGATAGACTGCTTGCCCACCCCGCCCAGCCTGAAGGCCGGGTCTTCAGATGGGGTACCTACCCAGCCCCATTGGAAGGCCAAGAGCAACTAACCATTTATTTGCTAATTCCCCGTCAACAGATGGTGACTGAGTGAGGCGGCGTGGCCTTTCTCCAACCCAGAAAGAAAGGAGCGACTGGCACCCCTCTACAGGCTAGTAGAGGAAGAGTGGGTGACTGCCAACCCAAGTTCCAGGAAAGACAAGTGGCTCGGTGCACATCTTCTTGTGCCGCTTCTTCAGTACTAGGGAAGGTGATCGGTGCCAGAAGAACTCGGTGCTGGGGGAGGTGCTTTGAGTAGACACCAATATATTGGGTGCTGAATCCGAGTGGCCCAGTACGGAATCAGGTCTGAAGGCTGACTTTATGAGGAGCATTCTTAGCCTGATGTCCTGGTCATTTTTTGTGCAAGATCTAAAGTTCTTGCAGATCCTGCAGCTGTCCTGAATGTGGGTCTCACCCAGGCAGCTCTGAAGGTCATTCACAGGCATGGGCTTTTTACAAGAAGCCCATGGTTTTTAAACCTAGGGACTGAGGCATGCCCTGTCCCTGAGGCTAAGTCCCCGTCAACAAATTACTCTTAAACTACTAATTCTAACTAAATTAACTTGCTTAATGACTATTTATACTACTGCACGGTTAAAGGCCTGCCGAGGCAAGGATGTTCCAGCACCATCACTGGCGGTAAGAAGGACCTGAGAGGGAGCGGGTGCTGGCAGCGCCCTTAGACTGGTGCATCTCCAGTACCGGTGCATGTGGCGCACACACACACCTAGCATGGAATGTATATAAGCAAGCACTCAAAGAAGAATGAATGCGTCACAGCTGGCATCTTAAGAAACACCATAAATAACAGTACAATTTGCAATGCTTTCATCTGATGTGAGGCTCATGAAGCACTTTACATTTTACTGAGCTTCCTAATATCTCTGTGAGGTGAAAGATATGTAGAGAAGGACTTTACTCTTCACTGAAATAGCCATCTGTGGGATGAAGTATAGATGTCTAGTGACCAATAAGCGACAATCTGAAGTATACTTCTTATCCGAATGCACTGTATGCATACAAAGTACTCCCCCATTCACCTACCTTGTACCCAATTAACTGAACAACAACCTTGGAAAAATAGGACCCTTTAGAGATCACTTTATAGACACATAAGCAGCTAAGGCAAGTTGCAACCTTCCAGCTAAGATCTAGATTCTCTTTGTTCATACAGAGATTGTTTTCAGACAGCTGTGATGAACACTGCCCCAGGCATCATTTCTCACTCAGAATGGTCCTCTTCAACAGGAAAGGAAAGCTAAGGCTTTGTCCACACTCACACTTATGCCGGTAACACTTTTGTCACTCAGGGGTGCGGAAAAAACACCCCACTGAGCAACATAAATTTTGCCAGCATAAGCACCAGTCTAGAGAGCGCTATACCAGCGGGAGAGAGTTCTCCTGCCGACATAGCTACTGCCCCTCATGTAGGTGGTTTTATTATGTCAGTAGGAGAGCTCTCTTCCACCAACATAATACAGCTACACTCGTGTTTTTTTCACACCCCTGAGCGACAAAAGTTTTGCCGGCATAAGCGCAAGTGTAGATAAGCCTTTGGAAATGGGCAGGTCTCGTGGATTTGCAAAACATCTGGAGATATCACAAGTGGGCTCAGCCTGAACAGGGTGAGATGCAGTTTCCATTCTGAAGAGGAAGGGAAATAAAATCTTAAGGCTCACTGCACACCCTACCTCGATGCAGCCCTTCTTTGAATGAAGCACAAAAATACCTATTGTAGCACTGTTCTAACGCACAGGATAAAAAGCTCACTTGGTCCAGGGTGCAAGTTCTAGATGGGGCACACGACCAGGTTGCACTGGCACAGAGCAGTGTTAAGTGCCTGTATGCCTGCCTCCCTCTCTCCTAGGCTGACAGAAGAGCCAGGAAGGAAAATGTGGGGCTGCTCAAGATCATGGACCACACAAGTGCAGGAACCAGAAGATGCACAGGCTGGGGAGCTGTGCAGAAGATGGGACCCTGGAGAAGCTGCTGAGGAGCAAGGCTCTGATAAGTGTTTTGCAGAAGAGGAAGCAGGAGCCTTTTGCTGTGGAGGAGGAGGAGCAGAATGAGGTGAGGTGCTTGCGAATAAGCTGCATGCATATGGCAGGAAGCAGAGACTACGGTGGGGAGAATAAGAGCATGGAGAAGAGGGAAAGACTGAAAAACAAAATGGAGGAAGGAGCAAGTAAATCAAACAATGGGGAAAAATGAGAAAGTAATGGTATCAGTTGGGAGACAGAGAGGAAATAGAGCAGCCACCAAAAGAGATGGCGGAAAAGATATCAAGATATATAGTGGTAGGAGTGAAAGAGGAGGAAAAAATGCAAAGAAAGTTTATTAAATTAAGGTTTTGTATTTTTCAGAGCTAAACACCAACAACAAAGAGCCTTATTATGGAAACAAAAAAACATATGCATAACTAATGGAAATGACTCAAAGTGCATCGGTGCCCTTGGGGAAGCAGGAGAGGGCTGCAATTATTTCTCACACTGGCTTATAAGCTCAGTCCTCAGGCTAGTGGGTGTAGGACAGATTTTTCAAACCCTACCCTAATGGGAAGAGATTTCCTTATTGTGGTACTTTCATTCGCAGGAGCTGTAGGGACCAGAATGCATTCAGACAAGCATTAGCCAGGATAGTTGGCAGTTATCTGAAATGTTTCCTATTGAGGAATTTGTGAAATGCTCGACTCTGGAATGTAATCTTACTTAGCTGAAACAAAGGTATGGCCGCAACAACAGAAATTAGACTCCTCTCATAGTGAGTCTGTGGCAGCCAAGAAAGCTGCACAATGCAATACAGTACATTTTCAACAAAATAAATCATCAGAATGATTTTTAAAATGTCCAGGGAGTTACAAAGCAACCAGCTGCCTTTTCATCATGATGCTTTCACATCAGGCCTTCCCTAACCTTCCATATTTTTGCAAGAATCAGGAGCATGCTTGCCACATCTGACCTGATTTCTGCCAACTTGGGTGGCCAAAAGCCTCTTGGAATCTTTTCAGCCTTTTACACCACAGTTTTTCCAGTAGTATGGGATTCTGAGTCTACCAGCTAACTCTTGGGTTCTATTCCCAGCTCCACAGCTTGGACAAATCACTTACTTTCACTGTGCTTCAGTTTCCTCATCTGTAAAATGGGAATAACCCTCACCGCAGAGGAATTGTGAGCAATATTGTTCATAATCTAAGATCCTCAAACATGGTTGAATCTCATTAATTCCCACTAATGATTAGAAGCCTAATATGAATTAGTGGATTTTGCCTGATCCAAGTTCCACTGAAGTCAACAGGACTCTTGATTTTAATGGGAGAGTGACAAAGCCCTTACCAGCTAAGCAAATAAATTTAAGAGGACAGTCCTTTACAAAGTGTACTTGTGTTCATGTAATCTGATAATTGCAGTTTAGTTCTAATTATTTGCGATGCTTTGTAACATACCAGTGAGTGTTCTGTAAAACACAAGTCTTAATTACTAAGACTCAAAGTTTGCTATGGCATTATTAAATCCCCACTGAGACGTGAAGGGAGAATACTAATTTGTCTGTGAATTATCAGGTTTCCCGATTAGTGAAGTTTTACTGTAAAATAACAACTACTGTTAAGTTACCTAAATGCTTCGGTGGCTATGGCCAGAATACAAAACTCTGATGTTCTATAATGCAAATATGTCAAAATGAGTGTATTTTAATCCTATCCCCAGTTCTTCTTCTTCTTCACTCTCATAAAGACAAAAAAAAAAAAAAAAAAAAAAAGCCCCGCACTGGAAAAAATCTCCAAATTTCAATAATTCTCTAATATGATATTTAATTGTGCACATTACACAGTATTAATTCCAGAAGTCAGCCTTGTCCAAGCCTATAAATAGGACTTGATACCAAGAAAAAAAAAACATGGAATGAACAACAATTTAGGAATGTGTTCATTCCAAGAAAAGAAGAATAAAATACCTCTACGCTACAAAAATAACCAGGTCTAATCATGAATATGACCAAACTATGCTTATGATATAATATGTATTCCTCTTCCCTGTGTGGCTTGGAAGAAAGTCATGCAGAGTCATAACCATGTTTTAACCTTGGTAAATACCTAGGCCCTTTCTGTACTAGCCTTTTCTCCTTAGTATGTTGTACTGCTGTTACCACCAGTAGGAGCATTTTGGTACACAAGGCATCACCTGCCATTAATGTTTTCCATCAGTAGATTTCTCCAAGCAGGACTAGGCAATGCAGTGCTTATAACACTAATACTGGTCCTACACTTTCACTCCCCACCATTGCTAGTACAAGCAGAATTGCACTCGTGATGGTAATGGTGGGAAATTGTAAGAACCCCTAAGCTAAAACTTATTTAGCTAACAGGTTTCTTTTCTTTCCAGAGAGGTGAGAAGCAATGTTATATAAGAAGGCTGTTGGCAGACCTGCCAATAGGAATTCTGGGCCCCAAGGCAGAACTGTCCCACCCTGCCTCTCTGCCCATGGTCCCACCCCTGCTCGGCCCACCAACATGTCCTTCCCCCCGCATCACTCAGGCCCCCTCCTCCTCTCTCCCACACTCCCCCTTCCCCCAGGCTGCTAGCAGCAGCAGGGGAGGTGAGTGGGGAAGAGGGACACAGGCAGCGAAGGGTGGACTGAGCAGAGATCACGGCTGTGGGGAGGCCAAGAGGAAAAGGGCCGTATGGAAGAGAGGAGGGGGGGCCGAGTATGGAGGTGGGCTGGTGGGGACAGATGCAGCGAGTAGGTGAGTGGGGGTGAACTTTGGGCAGGGGCCACCACAGGCAAAAGAGGCAGTATGGGGAGCTAGCCTCCTCAAGGGGAAGCTTTCACCCTGCCATCCATGGCCCAGGCCCCTTTTAAAATTGCTAGACCCCCTTAAAAATTGCCAGGCCCTTGGGCAATTGCCCCCTTTGCCACCCCCCAACAGGCCTGGTTGTGGGCAAGCCATATTTAAACATGGTTATGTTTAAAAGTACATACAGGGTCCGAGATGAAAGGATGGTTACAGATTTGAGGTTCTTTTTTAAAATCACACTTGTCAAACACAAGTTTTCCTGAACAACACACTTTTCATCAGGCCCTGTAGAAAAGCAGAGCAAGGTGTGAGAATGCACTGCTAAGGTAGTGTTTCAGACTTCATTCAAAATGCAGGGATTGGGGCGGGGAGGGCCAGCAGCGACATGCAAAGCTGCCACTAAAAATAGGTTAAACTCATCCACAGATTATCAAACAGGAGGGAAGATTTAGATCAGTAACAAATAAACGTTGTCAAAAAACACACATTAAGCTGCCCAAGAAAACTAAACAATTTAAGTGAAAAAGCCTGCAGTTCTTCAGCACTGTAGACTGAGTTTATACTCCAACTGAATGCATGGTTTTTATCTCCAGCCCTCCCTATCTGCAATTATTTGTCTCCGCATAAAAGGTATCCAAGCTGAAGAGTGAGGTAAACAGAGCTTTGTAATGTGTTCAGCAAATGATAAGCAACTCACAAAACAATACATTGAGGAGAAAAGGACAAATATTCCCCAATCAGGAAGTTAATGAAAAGTTGAGTCCTCTTTTGCTTCCTCCAACTCACTGAAATAAAATCACCTCTTCCTGCAAAATCAGCTAACAAATTCAATTCAACTAATTAAATTCAAACAAACAGGATGCTGAGATTAAAATGGAAGCCATCTAGTAAATAATTTAAGATTTTACTTGTTTTCTTACATCAACCAACCAACCACAGCATGATAAAGCTGTGACAAGACAATAATTTGGGAGATTTTATTTATTTTAGTTGTTCTTCATGTTACATTCTTGCTCATTTCAGCTGACGCACTTCTACTGCACCCTGGTAAGTGTGGGTTCTGGTTATAAATAATTTTTTTCTGTCTGACTGTGCACAGATCACACACCACACCTGCTTTCCCTTCTCATGAGCACACATGTGCTTCACTCTAGTTAGCAAAAGCAGGCCTGCTGCACACACGCTACCGACTCCCCGCACTCAGCAAACACCACCCTGCTGCAACTCCTTCAGCTTCGAGTGGAAATTCTCTCTAGCACCGCTAGACAATACCAGCGAACCAGCATCTGGCCCCTGGGCACAAATCCCTGACGTGAGCACGTCTGAGGACAAGTCTGAGCGAGCGAACGGACTGCTGAGAACCGCGCACAAGTCTTAGCCACCCGACCCCCAAATCCAGCCGCTACAGCGCCGCGCAACCGAGGGCAAGCCCCCAAGGGCTGCAGCAGCAGCGCCGTGCAACGGAGCGCGTCGCCCACACCCGCCAAGGGCTGCGCTCGCTCCGCGCGTGGTACACACAGGCTGCTTTGCAACCCGCACCCGCTGGAGGGGAATGAATGGGCGGCGGCACCCGGCCCAGGCTGCACGCGGGGCGCCCGCCGCACTGAAAGCAACTCACGGCCGCCGGCCCAAGCGGCAGGGGCCGCGTCGTGCCGGCGCCAAGGGCCGCTCCACACGCCTCCGGGGCTGCAGGGAAGGCGGCGGCGCGGCAGCGGGGCCCGTGGGGCTGCAGGGCCCGCGGGCGGCTCCGGCTCCCGCCCCCGCCCCGCGCGGTACCTGCACCATGATGGCCAGGCGCAGCGAGTCCTTGGCGATGCTCTCCCCGCATTTCTTGCACGAGGCCCGGCCGCTCTTGGCGTACTCGGCGCGGTACAGCTTGTCGGCCGGCTCCGCCATGGCGGCCTGGCTGGGGCGCGGGCAGGGGACTCGCGGGAAGCCGCCGGGCGGCGCAGCAGCAGCCCAGGGCCCGCCCGACCGACCGACCGACGGGCAGCTCTGCGCTAGCCTCCCTCCCGGCGCGCTAGCCGAGCGCCGCGCGATCCACCCGGGTTCGGTGATCGACAGCAAGTGCCTGGCCGGGGCCGGGCTCGCTAGTCACTAGCTGCAGACAGACTCCAGTGTGCCAAGGAGGGCGGAGGGAGCAGGGTGTCACGTGATGGTGTCACGCCCCTCCCCCCCCCGGTCGAGCCGCGCGCACAGTGCGCGAGGGTGACCATGATGCTATTTCTCAAAGGGAAAACGGCCAAACGGAGCAGCCGCCCGCCCGCCGTCCCTGTGGGGGCGGGGCTGCTGGGCCCCCTTTCCTCCCCCCGCGCGAGGCTAGCCTGAGCCGCCCGCCCTGTGCGAACCCTCGAACCCTCCCCCACCCGCGTTTCCCGCGCGGACAAGCACTGCTCGCTCGCATCCCCGCGCGAGCCTGGGGCTGCTGCTCCTCGCGTGAGCTCTGCGTTGGCAAGAGCAAATGGGACAAATAAATATCCACTTTTGCTCCTCCCGCCCCCAAAAAAATGGGGACAGCTGGGCCAGGGCTTGCGATAGAGACTGTCCCGCCAAAACGGGATTGACGCTTGGTCACCCTAAGCATGGTGGGAGGAGGGCGCCCCTGCACAAAGCGCTCCTGGGCGGGGCTGCTGCCCATACGAAATTACGGTGGGTACGGTACATGAGTTAATGTACTAATCATTCATTGATAACATACAGAATGAATGATAAACGCATGGAATGTACCTCTTGTAATTCTATATGTGCACAGTGTTCCTATAACCACTGGTGAAATAATACACCTACGCACTGGGTGCACATGCCTTCTGCTTACTGTCAAGAACATATGTGCAGCTTGTTGATGAAGGGATACAATTTTCTTTCCACCAGGAAAAATGGTTCATGTAACCAGTCGTTCGTAACATCAGTCTTCATAAAATCAGGGTTCGACTGCAGTAGGAGTTGAAGTTAAATTTCTATACGATTTCTGTGCCCAGACCACACTACAGCATTATTTTACTAAATGTGCCTAAGCTTTATGTCACAGAAACCTGATATGGCATTGTATGTTCAGTATACTTTTGGGAAGGGATTCAGTTGCTAAAGCTGCAGGAACATGATTTTAGCTGATAAGGTGACCTATATTCAGTAGATATTGCCCTATTTACCAAGAACTTTAAACAAGAAAAAAATTCCAGAATGCATATATTAGGGAAGAGAAGAAATAATGTTATTTGGTATTCATCCAACACCCAGAAGATATACAGCACCAATGCAGAGTCAAACTATTTTAGGTGCTCTAAGATGCTTCAGTAACAAAATAAAGATATGAGGTTAGATTTTCGAAAGCACCTAGCCAAACACCGATGACTTTGTGATCCAAGAAGATGACAACAGAGCTGGTAAAGCTGCAAGCATAGTCCTAAAACCTGGTAGCTGCTAAAAGAGCCACTGCCTCAAGTTGTGTGTGAAACTACTGTATAGGTTGGCAGTTTCTATCCTTTGGGCCATCATCAGCAGCTTTCAGCTCTCATTTCCTGGTCTCTACCATAAAAGCAGATCTGCTTAGTTACTTGCAACTGGGTGCTCATCTGATGCTAAGTATGTCCCATAAAACATGGCACTGTTCCTTTCAAGTACAGCAGAGCCTACCTCTTCTCTTGAAGCGCTATGGGAAACATACAAGTGTTCAGGGCATGTGTCACAGTTTCAGAGTAACTGCACCTCTATTCCCCCTCTGAAGTTCCTCGAGGGCACCCCCACCCGCATTTCCCACGCAGAGCTGGCAGACAAAGTTTCCAGCTTCCAGATGTCACCTGTCTTGGGCGAAGAACTGTCTCTCTCCCTTCTCACCAGAGGTTTTAAGGCTACACAGCTCCCTGCCCTACACTGAGTGATATCCCCAGCAAGCCAATCTGCCTAAAAGCCACACTTTGCTTTCTCTCCAAGGGCTGTGAACAGCATATTGCCAGCAGTTACAAGTTAACACACAGCTTCTTCTAAGCAAGCACCTGTATTCTTAACGTAAAAGCATTACAGAGAAAACATATAAAAATACATATAAAACATATTATAAAGGAGTCTCTATGCATGCTAAAAGCTTCCCAGAGGTCATCCATCAGTCTTATGGGGCCCTAGTAGGCCAAAGTCTTTCCATCATTCTTTAAGAGGTAGGGTCCCCCTTGGACAGAAAGTCCTGTCCACTTTCAGGATGAGAAAGAAGATCCTGAGTCAGTTTAAACCTAGCCATTTGATATCAAAAACCCTTTTACAACTTAAGCGATTCACCTTAATCACCCCCACTGTTTTTGATTCCTGGAGGAGCTGTGATAACTCTCTTTCCTGGAGTTACATGCAATCCCTGGGCCACAATGATACATACATTTACTGCAATGGTCTTCAAAAATATTGCGTGTGGTTGCAATATCTGTCACAGATTGAATAGAAGGGTCATAATAGGTGAATAGATGCAATGGGGACTTACAGCTTAAGAGATATTTGTGGTACTGTGGGCCAAGAATGAGCAGAATAAAACTCTGAGGACAGGAAAGATACAGTCACCCAGTGGATGGGAATGCTAGTGAGCAAGTGCTCTAGGGGCACTCATGGGAGCAAGGCAGGCAACAGATGAAAGTTCTATAGAGAACAGCAGCTCTGGGGATATCATTGGTGGAGTAGGCAGACAACAGTTGAAAGTTCTGGGGAATGGAAGCTCTGGGAACAGCAGTGGTGCTGTAGGCAGGCAGTATAGGAGGAACAAGATATTTATTTTTTCCTGTTTATTCATGGCACTGGATGGGTAGGGGAAAAGTCAAGTTTGGAGAGGACCCGTGTCCTTTACCTCTACAAAGAAAGCATATGTTACCAACTCATTCAGACAATCATTTGTGTGTTCTGCATGATTCAGACCTGTAACATAATTGGGTCTGAGAACAGCAGGTGCAGGATGAGAGAGGATTTTATGGTGTGGCTGTGGATTTCTCAGGGCTTATCTACACTTAAAATGCTACAGCGGTGCCACTATAGTGCATCAGTGTAGACGTTACCTACGCCAATGGGAGGGGTTCTCCTACTGCAGTAGTTAATCCACCTCTCCAAGAGGCAATAGGTAGGTTGACAGAAGAATTCTTCCATCAGCCTAGTGCTGTCTACACTGGAGACTAGCTTGGCTTAACTACGCTGCTCAGGGGTGTGGATTTTTCACATCCTGAGGGACTTAGCTAACCTGACTTAAATTTCTAGTGTAGATCAGGTTTCAGTAACCAAGCCAAAATGTACTGTTGATGTAAACAGGTGAAATCCATTGATTTCACAGATTTGTCTGCTTACAGCAATAGTGAATTTGGCTCATAATCTTTATGCATTATTTGCATTCAGGTGCTGTAAGACAATTAAGAAAATAAGAAAAATAAAAAGACTGGTCAATACATATATAAATACAAAAGAACAACTATCATCTTCTTTATCCCAGCTCCTGATCAAAAACCAAAACAAACTAGAAACAACAGGTGGAGATTCTGGGCATATTAGCTTTTAAAGCCAGACTTTACAGATCTTGATGAGTCCATAAGCAGGTCTTTATTCTGGGAAATGTCTTTAAGTGACAGTTCTTCTTCTGGCATTTGCAGTCCTTCCTGAGCCAGCTGACAGCAGCTTCATCAGCAAAATGAAGGACCCTAAGGCCACCATGAAGTCTGGTTAATTGACATTTGTCAACAACATGCACCATTGACTGAGGGAGACGAGACTGACAAAGTGGGTCATCATGCAGATCCCATGTGTAGAGATTGGCTGTGCATATTCCTTGGCCAGTTTGAAACCTGTTCAGCAGAGTCTAAAGGTGATGCGGCAGGTCAAATCCCAACAGTCGAACAGTCAGATCAGGGACAATGAAACCATTCCAAACTTTAAATGACAATAATACATTTGTTTGCAGTGTTGTGGTGGCTGTGTTGGTCCCAGGGTATGAAAGAGACAAGGTAGGTGAGGTAATATCGTTTATTAGACCAACTTCTATTGGTAGAAAGGTAGGAGCTATCAATCTTCACAGAGCAATTCTTCAGGTCTGGGGAAGAAAGGAAACCAGAGTGTCTGAGGGTATGTCAACACTGCCGGGGCTTCAGGGATCGATTCAGCTGCATTGATTGAGCGAGTCTGTGTAGACCTGCTCAGTCAATGGGAAAGCGCTCTCCCATCACTCAATTAGTCCACCTCCCCGAAAGGCAGAAGGCAGTGTTGACAGGAGGGCATCTCCCTTCGATGCAGTGCTGTGAAGACACTGCAGTCCGTCAACGTAAGTACATCGGCGGGAGATATGCACGCTACGTTATGTAGTGTGTGTATCTCCTGTCAACCGCCCCGCCAGTGTAGACCAGCCCTGAGCTAAATACAAATTGGGTCAGATCATTAAACATAAGGGATTAACACATACTGTGGGAGACTACTTCAAATTAAGTGGGCAATTCAGGGTTAGCAGGCAGTGACGTGTGTTACAAATGGTTTTAATGAGCCATAAAACCAATGTCTCTGTTGATACATTTGTTGAGGGCCGAGCTGTTTGAGTCCTGCTCGTGTTCTATATATGGTATGTATGGATGATTAGTAACAATGGTACTTGAGAGTAGCTAACTTAGAGCTGTTACCTTTCATCTGTTAAAGTTTGGAGATTAACTACACAAACTTCCACTAGGCGTGGCCCAAATGTGGCCCAAACACGTTCCACACAGTCTGAAAAATCTTCTTCTAACTGCAGTTATATGATCAATAACAAGCTTAGTGTTGATGAACTCAGCTAAGAAGTAAGTCTAGTCCTCCATCAAGGAAGATGCAATACAAGTAAATATTAGGGTTGGGGGTGAGCTGGTTGGGAAAAAACTGTGGGAGTAGGGGGGATTTCATGACAATTTTATAGAAGTTTTCCCCCATCTTTTCAAAACTTTGAACATTCAAAATATGTTGATGAGCTAGAGAGCTGGTCAAGCAATAAGGAAATAATTTGTGAAAATGTTACTGACATTTTTCCAGATTTTGTTTCAAATTTTGAATTAAAAGAATTCTGAGGAATTTCAACCAGCTCCAGCTGTGGCTCATTGAAGTCAATGGCAAAGCACTCATTGATTTTCATGGTGCAGCATCAGGACCTTGTTTTTGATAGAATTTTATGTATATTCATATGCAATTTTGGTGCAGTCCTGCATGTGGCCATTTTGTCACTGTAGAGTATGAGCAGTGTGATCTCTTTCTTCTCTAGAAGTCTGGGATGCTTGCAACGGCAGCTCTAAACAAGGGATATGTTACATTTTCCATGTACTGACATGGCAAATCACTTAATCTGTCCATCTAACTTTTCTTGTCATCAGATGAGGATGATGATACTTGCCTGCTGCTTAGGAGTATTGTAAGGATTATTAGTTAGTTTGTGTCTATACCGTGCTCAGAAGGTGTATAAATGCTGAAAGTATTATATAGAAAAGAATTGCATCACCCACTGGTGAAATTTAAAAGCTGTTTTAATTGCACATGGCCACACTATCCAACAGTAAAGCGGGAAGTGAAAACTGCTATTTGCAATTGAAACTGTAAGTATGGTGAGAAAGTAGTCACCTACATGCACACTAACCTCTGCTGTGTAAATACCCATGAGATGGAGTTTTAGATGGTGTAGGGGGTGACAGGGAGAATAGAAAATTTCTGGATATGGTTTCCTCTCTCCTCTTAGGTAAGGGGGAGAGCTATGTTAATAAGGGCATTTTCAAGAGCCTAATGCTGGCCAGATGATCTGATCTCCCAGCAGGCCACCAGGGCCAACACTGCAGCTCTCGAAAAAAGTGCCTGAAGTCTTTGATATTCACAGGCAATCTGGATGTTAGGTTCACATCTCTAACATTAGGCAGCACCACCTAATATTCACTTAGGGAACCGGATCAGTATCTGCTTGGGAAGAGGGAGAAGAATGACTGTTGAATTTATTCTAAAACCACTGATCAGCATTTTAAAATGACTCCTTCAGTGATTCTTGAACTAGATGTTGTTAGTCCAGAGATAAAGCATTATGTTTAGTCCACTGTGTGTTTCATGCAGGTCATGGCTATCAATGTGAGTAGCACAGTGGAATCAGAGGAAGAACATATAGTACAAGGTTTTTAAATGTGCCCCCAAACTTTATATCCTCCTATGAGTAATTCAGACATTCAACAGGAATACAGGCAGAGTCTTAAGAACAGGATCTAAAACGAAGTGACATTTAATTTTATTACATTTACAGCAGAGCCTCGATCTTATGAGTGAATGGTTATATGAAGTATTTTTTCTGATGGAAAACAAAATCTTTCATCAGCAAGGTGCACAGAATCATAGATTATTAGAGTTGGAAGGGACCTCAGGAGGTCATCTAGTCCAACCCCCTGCTCAAAGAAGAACCAATCACAACTAAATCATCCCAGCCAGGGCTTTGTCAAGCTGGGCCTTAAAAACCTCTAAAGATGGAGATTCCACCACCTCCCTAGATAACCTATTCCAGTGCTTCACCACCCTACTGGTGAAAAACGTTTTCCTAATATCCAACCTAGACCTCCCCCACTGCAACTTGAGACCATTGCTCCTTGTTCTGTCATCTGCTACCATTGAGAACAGCCTAGCTCCATCCTCCCTGGAACTCCCTTTCAGGTAGTTAAAGGCTGCTATCAAATCCACCCTCATTCTTCTCTTCTGCAGACTAAACAAGCCTAGTTCCCTCAGCCTCTCCTCATAAGTCTTGTGCTCCAGCCCCATAATCATTTTTGTTGCCCTCTGCTGGACTCTCTCCAACTTCTCCACATCCTTTCTGTAGTGGGAGGCCCAAAACTGGACACAGTACTCCAAATGAGACCTCACCAATGCCGAATAGAGGGGAATAATTATTTCCCTCGATCTGCTGGCAATGCTCCTACTAATGCAGCCAAATATGCTATTAGCCTTCTTGGCAACCAGGGCACACTGCTGACTCATATCCAGCTTCTTATCCACTGTAACCCCCAGGTCCTTCTCTGCAGAACTGCTGCCTAGCTTGTCAGTCCCCAGTCTATAGTTGTGCATGGGATTCTTCCATCCTAAGTGGAGGACTCTGCACTTGCCCTTGTTGAACCTCATCAGATTTCTTTTGGCCCAATCCTCCAATTTGTTTAGGTCACTCTGTATCCTTTCCCTACCTTCCAAGGTATGTACCACTCCCCCTAGCTTAGTGTCATCTGCAAACTTGCTGAGGGTGCAATCTACCCCATCCTCCAGATCATTAATGAAGATGTTGAACAAAACCGGCTCCAGGACCGACCCATGGGGCACTCCGCTTGTGACCGGCTGCCAGCTAAACATGGAGCCATTGATCACTGCATGTTGAGCCCAATGATCTAGCCAGCTCTCTATCCATTTTATAGTCCATTCATCCAACCTATACTTCTTTCCCTTGCTGATAAGAATACTGTGGGAGACTGTATCAAAAGCTTTGCTAAAGTCAAAGTATATCACGTCCACCGCTTTCCCCACATCCACAGAGCCAGTCACCTCTTCATAGAAGGCAATCAGGTTGGTCAGGCATGACTTGCCCTTGGTGAATCCATGTTGACTTTTCCTGATCACCTTCCTCTCTTCCAAGTGCCTTAAAATGGATTCCTTGAGGACTTGCTCTATGATTTTTCCAGGGATTGAGGTGAGGCTGACTGGTCCGTAGTTCCCTGGATCTTCTTTCTTCCCTTTCTTCAAGATGGGCACTATATTTGCCTTTTTCCAATCATCAGGGACCACCCCCAATTGCTACGAGCTTTCAAAGATAATAGCCAATGACTCTGAAATCACATCAGCCAACTCCCTTAGCACCCTTGGATGCATTGCATCTGGCCCCATAGACTTGTGTATGTCCAATCTTTCTAAATAGTCCTGAACCTGTTCCTTCAGCACTGAGGGATGTTCACCTCCTCCCCATTTTGTGCCATCCAGTGCAGTAGTCTAGGAGCTGACCTTGTCTGTGAAGACAGAAGCAAAAAAGGCATTGAGTACCTCAGCTCTCCCCACATCCTTTGTCAGTAGGTTGCCTCCCCCCTTCTGTAAGGGACCCACACTTTCCCTAATCTTCCTCTTGTTGGTAACATACCTATAGAAATGCTTCTGTTCCCTTTCACATCCCTTGCTAGCTGCAACTCCAATTGTGCTTTGGCCTTCCTGATTTCATTCCTGCATGCTCGAGCAGTATTTTTATAATCCTCCCTCATCATCTGACCAAGCTTCCACTTCTTGTAACTTTTTTTTTTTTTTTTTTTTGGTGTTTGAGCTCACCAAAGACTTCTCTGTTAAACCAAGCTGGGCGCCTATCTTATTTGCTATTCTTTCTGCATATCAGGATGGTTTGTTCCTGCATCCTCAATAAGGTTTCTTTAAAATACAGCCAGCTCTCTTGGATTCCTTTCCCCCTCATATTAGCCTTCCAGGGAATCCTGCCCATCAGCTCCCTGAGGGAGTCAAAGTCTGCTTTTCTGAAATCCATGGTCCATATCCTGCTGTTCTCCTTGCTTCCTTTTGTCAGGATCCTGAACTCGACCATCTCATGGTCACTGCTGCTTAAGTTGCCCCCCACTTCTACTTCCCCTACCAAATCTTCCCTGTTTGTGAGCAGCAGGTCAAGAGGAGCATGGCCCCTAGTTGGTTGCTCCAGCACTTGCACGAGGAAGTTGTCTGCAACACTCTCCAAAAACTTCTTGGATTGCTGTGCTCTGCTGTATTGCTCTTCCAGCAGATGTCAGGGTATGTATACTTATGAGCAGAGTGCATGAACACTCAGAAGATGGGTGTATTATTTCACCAGTGGCTACAGGTACACTATGTGTACCCAAGATAACAAGACTGTTATAGGCATACTGAACATTTGTTACCATTCATTATGTACATGATTAATAAATTAGCTTATGCACTGTGCCTGTTGTAATTTGGAGATGCTAAATTTATGAACTCCTCATTCCCCAATTAGTTCATAAAATCAGGGTTCAACTGTATTCATTAGCACAGAACCTGAAAGGAAAGACAATTTTTGATATTGGTATATTTTGAATATTCTATATTAGGTAGGGAAAAATTGCATTATGATGCACTAGATGGCCCTATATACACACAAACAAAGTCTCACTCGTGTGCATGATACAGTAGACTCATAGAAAAGGGAGATGGAAAAGACCCATTTGGTCACATTTAGAAGTGGTGTACTGAGGGAGGTGGGCCAGGCCCCCCCCCCAGTCCCTCCCCCAGCCAGGGGATCAGGCCGCCCCACTTGAGCTGGCTGCAGGGCTGGAGCTAGTGAGGCGGGCGCTGCCTGGCCAGGCTCCACTGCTGCAATGAGCCACAGAAAGTCCCCTCCTGCTGCAGGAGGAGGTAAGCTGCATGTCCCCCCTTCCCTCCCCCGACAGGTACAGACCCCCACCTCTCCAGGGCAGCTGGGGGTGCAGCACCAGCTAGTGGGAGCTGGGGACCCCTGCTGTCCTGCGCAGGGGGTAGAGGGTGGCGAAAATGCAGGCCTGGCCTCCAGGCGCCAGAGACCCATGGTATGCCACTGAAATTTAGGCAATCTGACCAGAAGACAGAGCAGGATTGTCCCTTACAGTTTATTCCCAGGGCTTTTGTCCAATCTAGCTGTAAATGTGACAAGCAATGAGACTTTCACCACATCCTTTGGGAGATTATTCCATAGTCTAATGCTGCTGCTCTGCAATTTCAGGAATTGTGATACCATCTCATTCCTGAGGCGCTTCAAATGGAGAAGTAAACTAGAAAAGAATAAGGGTTCAATCCTTTGAAAATACCCTGTTGTTTCTTCTCTACATGCCTTAGGGCCTGGGTTGTAAGTCAGTGAGAAGCTCATTGCTATAATTAGTGCTTCCCTACCCCTGTGGCCATTTTCTAAAAGACTGAGCACAGGACAAGCCACCAGGTTCTCATCCTAGAATTATTCAAGCTAATTAGCTCAAAGCTAGCTTGGATATGTGTAGACATACCTGCTGATGCTCATGGCTTGTCTACACAGTAAGTTATTTTAGCATTGATATAGTTACCCTGCTATAGTTATACCAGTATAACTCCCTGTATGGACACACTTAGCCCTGGTCTATACTAGATTGTTTTGTCAAAAAAAAAAGTCAGCTTTTTTCAACAAAACAGTACTGGTGTATATACTGCAATCACCCCTCCCAAACACACACCAACAACACTGCCCTGTTTATTCGACAAAATAAAACCACCTTGACAAGATGCATAGAGCTTTTCTCACCCAACTTAAATCAAAAAAGTCTAGTGCAGACACCGTGGTTTGGTTATTTCATGACAAACAGCCTCTGGAATGTCCCACAATACCCATCTTGACCTTTCTGGCCATCAGTTTGAACTCCGCTGCTTTGCAGCCACCCGCCACTCCCCCTTTAAAGTCCTGGCACTTTTTGAAATTCCACTTCCTGCTTGGTCAGCGTGGAGAGCTTGCATCTCATCTTTCCAGCTGACAGGGCAGCTCCACACATCAAATGTTCTTCCACTTGGAGCACACTGGAGCTGCTGGACCCAATCGGTATTTGGGGAGAGTCGGCCGTGCAGCTCCGTTCCAGCCGTAGGAACTTTGATACCTATGGCCAGATTTCTCATGCCATGGCAGAGAAGGGCTATGAATGGGACACTCTGCAGTGCAGAGCAAAAATCAAGGAGCTGCAGAAGAGCTACCAGAAGGGAGGCAAATTGTTGCTCTAGTGCAGAGCCAAAAAGCTGCTGCTTCTACAAAGAGGTGGAAGCCATCCGCAGTGGCGACCCCACCTCCACCCCCAAGATACCTGTGGATACCTCTGCGGCCCTGGGGCCAGTGAATACCTGAATCAACCCAGACAAAAAAGTCGTCAATGAGAAGGTGGAGTTGGAGGACAACCTGGAGCCACGGACCAGTTTGTTTGATGAGGTTGGGAGTCAGGTGTTCTTGACCCTGGAAGTTTGCAGCCAGCTCCAGCCCTACAGCTCTGGCGTGCAGGAGAGGGGAGCTCTGGTAAGTTTTTCAAAGCCAATGTTGCTTGTGTACAGGACGCAGGGGGTGCCTTTGCTAAATCATAGAGGTAGTTGAAGGGATAGAAATGCATCAGAGTAGCTGTGTTTCCAGGTGCTTTCCCATTCCCTTGTGTAGCTAGGCAGTGTAGCTAAGAAGCATGTTAATGCATGCTGTGATTTCACGGGTATCCTCCAGTGAGATCTGTAGGAATCTAGGTACTCTCCGATTCTCTGCCTCAGATTCCTTGGCAGAGTGGCTCAGTTCCTTCCCCCGATGTAGGACACTTTCCCACGCCAATAACTTGTGCAAGGACCAAAGCGGTACACAGGTGAGCAGTATAGGGACCCAGTTTGAAACTGCTTGTATGGAAGAGATGCACTCTACCATCCCTATTTACTCCCAGGAGTGAGATATCAGCTTCTATGGCCCCCACCTGTGGAGAACGATGGCATAATGAGAAATTTTGTCCCTATGTACCTACATTTATGCCCCAAGCAATCACCCACCCAGAACCTGCATCCCCGTATGATCCCGCACAAAACTCACCATGCCCAGGCAGATCAGGGAGCTCTGCTCTTCCCAGGGGACAGTGAGAAAGAGATGTATTTAACAGTACTGTATCTATAGTGTTAGGCACCCACACTAATATTTCTGTTCATTGTTTCTTGTGCTTCCACAGATGTGACCTTCACAACTAAAACCCCTACACCAGTGGAGCACCTCTGGCTTGTAAGGAAGCGACCTTGGAGAAGTAAGGAGGAGATGTTCCAGGAACTCCTCCAGTCATCTGAGGCGGCCAAAAGAGAAAAAGGGCATGGAGACAATCTGTGACTGAAAGAGGACAGAAGATGAAGAGACAGGAAAGAAAGGACAATCATGATTGGGTGATGGCAGGTCATGAGCGCATGATCAAGGCCATCAAGGAGCAGATGGAGCTGTTAAAGACAATAATGACTTTGCAGACAGAGTTCATGTGTGCTCGCCCCACCCTGCAGCCACTACAGATTTGCTTTTCATGCACTCCCCAAACATCCCCCACACATTCTTATCAAACTCCTGGCCCATCTCGCTACCCCTTACTACACTCCAGCCCTTCAGACAGCTACAAGAATGACAGCTGGACTTACACCCAGCTATCATAGCTCACACTGGCCCCCACTGCTCTCTCCTATCCAGCCCCATGTTTTTTGTGTATTCTGAACTGTTCTGCGTGTAATAAAGACAAGCTCTGAGAAAAGTAAGCACTCTTTATTTCTGTATTGCACCTAGTACCTTCACTTGCCACAAGCTGGATAGCAGACATAGAATGGCACAGCGCTGTTAACAAAAACACCTTATTGGTTATCATTCTCAAAATGGGCCTTCAGTGCCTCCCTGATCTGAATGTCCCCCCGTTGTGCCTCTCTAATACCCAGAGCATCTGGCTGCTCATATGCAGATGCAAGGCAGTCTGCCTTTGTAGACCACCCAGGGCAAACTTTTCGCCGTTAGCTTCACATAAATTACAGAGCACCCAGCAGGCAGCTATAATCATGGGAATATTGTTCTCACTAAGGTCCATAAAGGCACCTCCAGAGAGCATTTAATCTGCCAAATGCACTTTCAATGGTCATTCAGCAGCTGCTCAGACTGTTATTGAAATGCTCTTTGCTGCTATCCAGGTTGGCCATCTAAGACTTCATGAGCAATGGCATTAGTCGCTAGGCTGGGTCTCCCAGGGTCACTATGGGCATTTCAACATCTCCCATTGGAATCTTTTGGTCTGAAAAGAAAGTCCTTGGTTGTAGCTTCTGGTACAGGCCAGTATTCCTGAAGATGCGTGCGTCATGCACTTCTCCTGACCAGCCTGCGTTGATGTCAGTGAAATGCCCACGGTGATCCACAAGTTCCTGCAGTACCATAGAGAACTGTTGCTATGATCTATTGATGTACTTGGCTGCAAGATGATTGGGGTCAAAATTGGCCATCTATTGCCCCTCCACAGTTAGGGAATCCCATCACTGTGAAGTCATCCACTATTTCATGCACGTCCCCCAGACTTACAGTTTTTTGCAGCAAGATGCGATTAATGGCCCTGCACACTTGCGGTAACACAGCTCCAATGGTGGACTTCCCGACTCCAAACTGATTAGCGACCGACTGGTAGCAATCTGGAGTTGCCAGCTGGCGATCATCACACATTTCTCCACCAAGAGGGCAGCTCTCATTTGGGTGTCTGCTCCACAGGGCAGAAGCGAGCTCCACAGAGTTCCATGAAGGTGGCTTTGCACATTCAAAAGTTCTGCAGCCACCGCTCATCATCCCAGACCTGCATAATGCTGCAATCCCACCACTCAGTGCATGTTTCACAGACCCAAAAGCGGTGGTTCACCATGTGCAGATGCTCCATGAATGCAAACATAATGCGGTGCTGTTTGTTTGCATGTCACACAGCAGGTCAGGCACATCAGATTCCTGTTTCGATTGGGAGCTCATGATATACTGCGCAACCAGCCATGATATGTTCAGAACGCTGACAACAACAGTGGAGAGCAGTGAAGGAGCCATCCTTTCAGACAGAGATGGCAGGTGCACAGGAAACAGAGGACTGTTGAAAAATGGCATGAAACACGTCCAGGAACGCAATGAATGATGAGATGGAAATCATTGTATCATGGGACATTGAGCCAGCACCCATGCTGCACTGCGATCCTCTTCCCCTTCCCACAATTCCTAGCAGCAGAAGGTGGTGAGTTGCACAGTGGGATAGCTGTCCACAGTGCACTGCTCTCACTGTCGATGCTAGGGCACCAAGTGTGGACGCACATTAGTGACACAATGAGTGCTGTGTGGACAGCACAAGTGCTGTAATTGCAGTGCTTTTTCATCACCAATGTAACTACTGTCGACAAACTACCGCCAACAAACCTTTCTAGTGTAGACAAGGCCTTATTCTGGAATAAGTCACTTTCAAAGTGACAAACTAAATAGAATAAAAGTGTCCAGAGGGGAGTTAAAGCAGTATAACTATAGCACTTTAAATCCACACCCATCTTTACACTATGGGCACTACAGTGGCATAACTAGAGCACCATATAATACTGCTATGCTTAGGGTACTACCAAATTCATGGACCTTTTGGTCAATTTCAGAGTCATAGGATTTATTAAACCGTCAATTTCATGGTTTCAGCTGTTTACATCAGAAATGTCACAGTGTTGTAATTGTGGGAGTCCTGACCCAAAAGGGATGGCAGGGGGTGGGAAGCTAACATAAAGGGATCGTGCTGCTAGCAGGAGTGCTGCCTTCAGAGTTGGGCAAGCAGAAAGCAGTGGCTGCTGGCCAGGTGCCAAGCTCTAAAGCCAGTGCCACCGCCTGCAGCAGCACAGAAGTGAGGGTCACAAGGTAGGTAGGGGATGGGTTTCCATGCATCCGGGTTTTCCCAGCAGCCTCCCGCCCAGGTTGGGGGCTGACAGCCACCCACACTTCTGTGCTGCCTTCAGAGCTGGGCTCCCAGCCAGCAGACATGGAGCTTCCTACAGCTGGGGGAAGTTCCCAGAGGTGAGTCTGACCCAGCAACAGGAGCGGCCCCCGCAGGGGAAGAGGAAATCCCATCCTTCCCCAGCCCCTCTGGGACTGGCAACTGGAACCTGACGCATAGCAGGAGCCCCCGGTTGGGGTGCCTCCAGCCTGGCCCCTTCCCTACAATAGCCAGATTTCATGGGAGAGATCAGATTTCATGGTCCAGGATGCATTTTTCACAGCCATGAATTTGGTAGGGCCCTAGCTATACTGTAATGCAGTACAGATGCAGTCTACACTGACAGAAGGGATTTTTCCATCTCTGTAGGAACTCCACCTCCCCAAGTGACAGTAGTTAGGTCAACGACAGCATTCTTCCAACAGCTTAGCCATGTCTACGCCAGGGTTTAAATCGCCATAGGAGCAATGCTTAGGAGTGTAGATTTTTTACATCCCTGAGCATTGTAGCTATGTTGACTTAAGTTTTAATTGTCGACCAGATCTTATGCTGGTATAACAGCATTATGGGCAGTTTTTTCATTGGATTTTGGGATACCTCCTGGAGGCCAGAGGAATTATGGGACAAGGGTCAAACTCCCATTATCCCTCCTGCTGTATCCTGCTGGCTTAAGTGAAGAGAATCAGGCCATACCAGGCCTTCAGGAAAGAACAGTGGCTTTTCTTAATGACACAAAGCTGAATCCTTCCGCTTGTGCTGTACTGACAGTGTCTTCAGAGTCATAGCTGCCCCTGCCAGGTTGCTTTGGGGCTCAAGTTATGATGGGAGGAAAGAGCCCTTCCTATAGTATTTTCACCCAGCTGAGTAGCTGAGAAAGGTAAGAAAATACAGGACATAAAGAGGAGACATTACTGCTTTTAGCCTGAAAGGGAATCAGAACTGTTCTCTCTCATGCCTGGATGAGTCACTGGAAGAGAGTTTCAATAACCTACCCTTTCGTCTTGGGTAGCTTGACAGGTCCCTGGTTGAGATTTTTTAAATATAAACCCATTTTAGTGGGAGGATCAAACCAGTTCACTGACAAGTTATCCTCTCTTCATTGCTGCCTCGTTCTCTTTCTCAGCCCTTGCAGTAGCATGGATTTTGCAGGCAGTCATGCCAATTAGGAATTTTAGCTGCAGATAGCATCCACTTAGGGCCATAGGTGCTGGAACTAGAGGTTCTGGGGGTGCTACCACACCCACTGGCTTGAAGTGGTTTCCATTATATGCAGGGTTTCTAGTTTGGTTCAATGGCTGTCAGCACCCCCATTATATACATTGTTCCAGCACCTCTGCCTAGGGCCTGATCCTTTACTCATGGAAACAGTCCCAATGGGATTACTCCTGTGAGTAAGGGTTGCAGGATTGTGGCCTTTAATCTGCTGGTGGTGAATTGGGGCTGGGTGTGCACTACCACACTTATGTGGCTGGAATGTTTAGTTTTATTTGTACACGCAGTAAATTGGTGCACCTGTCCTTGCTCTGGGAGCACCCTGACTCCAAAACAATGATAAAAATACACTTGACTGGTAGCCACCCCAGCAATAATTTACATATGTAGACCTGAAAACGGTGTAAGTGGTACTTACATGATGCCCAGGCTTTTCATTGACCTTTGGATGGGGTGAATTTCACCCTTAAGAATAGACTCCATCCTCCTCAATCACTGGAAATTCTGCATTACAGACCAGCACAGAAAATTTTGAGAAACAGCTCCTCCCGCCTTCAGGGATCTTCCTTAAACAAGCCTGTTTCTTTCAGCTTTCCTGATGCCGGGGGAGGAAGATGTTGGAGGAGACGGAGTCAGAGGTGGGTGGTGTGGGTGTAAAAGTATCTCAAATTTCTCTTTACTGAGGGCTTAACCTTGCAGTCTTGGTTGAGCGGGTTCATTGGTGATGTAAACAGTGGTGTCAGTTAAACATCCACGGTGGGGGATAATTGTGCAGCCTCTTAGTACGAGCAATTTACACTGCAGTCAACAAGACAGGCTCAGGCAAAGCTTTCATACCTACAAGACCCCCCTTTCCATAGCACCTAATCCCCTCATGATCTTTAATCACCCATAGGATAGGGAGGTGCTATTTTCTCCACTTTACAGGTTTGGGAACTGAGGCACACAGAGGCAGAGGGCCATCCAATGAAATTAAAAGATGGGAAATTAAAAACTGATTGGGTAGAAAAATATTTTCTTCACATGTAATTACCCCATGGAACTCACTGCCACAGGATGCGGCTGAAGCCAAGAATTTAAGATTCAAAAAGGGATTGGACATGTCGATCAAGATTATCTGGAGTTATCAAAATTACAAATTTTGGATGGGATATTAGACCTTGTGCTTCAGGATCTCTAATCATTAGAGATCAGGATGGGACCTAATATAGGTAGATCATCCCACAGCTGCTTTCTGAAGTCTTCCTCTGAAGCTAGCCACTGCCAGAGATGGAATACTTAGGGCTGATGTACTATGGATTCCTATAACTTGTGCAAGGTCACACAGGAAATCCATAGCAAAGCAGTGAATTGAACCTGGTTCTCCAACTCCCAAGCTAGTTACTAACCACTGGACCATCCTTCAGTCAGCACTACAGCCTTGGGACCCACAAAAAGGAAAGGAACTTCATTCTGGGCTAGCCTTCGGTTGTGTGTGGACTCCATTCAATAGCCAGTGAGCATCAGTGTCGGGAAACCAAAGCACACCCACTCCTTTCTGCTCGTGACACACCTTAGGCATTGGTAACTGTGTCCCTCTTCACCACCTGCAATGTGGTCTCTAATGACCCCTCAGATGGATGCCACTAGTAAAAAAATTACCACTGTGAAGTGAATGAGGACACAGCATCATGGAAAAACATTTGCAAGCTTGAATCAGGAGAAGGGAGCAGAGAGAATAAGAAAGATTCAATTTCTCAGTCAGACCTAAAGCTCCAACTGTAGCCAGGATCAGGAAGTGAAAAGGGGAGTTAACATTAGTGTCCTGAACCTAATCCCCAGATCCACTTTCAGATCAAACCTCTCTCCATGATGGACCAAAACCAATCGCTGAATCATGGTCAGGGACACAGCTCTGCTCCAGTCCACTAAGGCTGATTTGCTTTATCTAGCAGATGCTCCTAGTGTGCCAGACAATTGACTTGTATGCCCCCAGCTGTCTTGGCATTCTTATTTACCCATTATAGCCACTAAAAGGCTACTGAGGCGGCTGGACCTTCATGAGCACAAGTCATGAAGCAAGGAAGGTTGGTTAGACCTTCCATTTCTGGTTCTGAATATGGATGGAGAAGAGGTAAAAACAATAAGCTAGAGCATTACAGAGAGTAGACAATCTATCTGGTGTCACTATTAGTGGTACTATTAATAATGGGCAATGGGAGGGTAAAATTTCCATTGACTAAAATGTGCTTTGGATGAGGACCATGATGCTTAGACCTACAGACTCCTACCAGAGAAATGCAACCACCATTCAGATGGGACATGGCAACTTTTTAAACAGTGCCCAGCAACATGTTATAAGTGAAGCTGCTACAGGTGGAATTTAGGGAGGGAGAATGTCATTGTTCAAGTTAGTCCTGGGGTCCTGGCAAAATTTTAACACTCTTACTTTTGCAAATAGATGCAATCTGATCTTAACAAACATGAGTGGTCAGGACCTTGCTTCTGTGGCTAAGGCCTGGTCTACACTAGAGAGTTTTGTCAACACAAGTCAGCTTTTGTTGACAAAGTAATGCTGGTATACACACTGCAATCACACACCCCCTGCAGACAAAACTGCCCTGTTTTTTCAACAAAAACAAACCACCTAGATGAGAGGTGTAGGGATTTTGTTGGCAGAGCTAGGATGGTACAGTGTCAGTGTAGACACTGCATCCCCCTGCAGCCTTGGAGGACTGTCATTCTTGTCAATTTCACTGCTCTGCTGGAGTGGTGAAATTGACAAGAAATCTGAGGCAGCAAGAAGCCCCTGCTGCTGCAAGCTGGGAATGGCTGGTTCCTGGCTCCCAACAGCTACCCAGGTCCCAGCAAGCCGTGGGCAGCTGCAGCCTGGCTCCTGGCTATGAGCAGAGACTGGGCGGAACGCAAGCGGCTAGATCCCAGCTCCCAACTGGGATCAGGGAGGGGAGAAGTCTGGACTTGGCTGCCCCGGTCGGGGAGGGGTAGGCCAAAGGGAGTCCAGGAACCTGTGGGCTCCCAGCTCCCCACACTGCCCCTTAGGTTGGTGGAAGTGCTCCTGGTGGAAGTGCTCTGCAGTTCTATCCCGATGAGCAGTGGGATGCTCCCTCAGGACTCTGTCTAATAGCCTAGTATGTGACTAATCTCTCATTCATTAAAGGCAACAAATTACTGCTGGCAAGTGGAGGCTATACTACACTACAACATGATTAATGCCAGTTGTTTCCCTGATGAGAAGCTTTGTGATACAGCAGTCAGCATAATTCTCCCACTTTACTTCACTTCCAAGCTATTTCATTCTAAATTGCCTTTAAAAATGACCATGATTTGCACCCAAAAACCTGGAGGCTTATTTTTCCCCCGTGCTATCAAAACCACAAGATGCTGCCTGTGAAGCTGAGGATTATATGTAAATATCAAAAGCTCAACCAGGATTTCTATTATGTACCTGAATGTAGGAGAGCTAAATACATATTGCTTGTGTAAATTGATGTAGTGCCATTGAAATCAATTGACTTCACAAGCCATTCCAGAAAATTATGATCTGTTTGCAGGCAAATTGCCAATGGCAGTGATAAATTATGCTTTATGAATTATTTGCCTAGCCCTAGTTATTATAACACCATTCATTTCAAACAAATCTCTATATTTTTTAGCTCTACAGTGTTCCTGTAAATTAAGGATTATTGATAAGAAATCTTAGCCTTTCACTGTGACTAATAACTACTTGGGCTTTGCTTAAAGGCTAATTGGATTTTGTCCTAAATTCAAATAAAAATTAATTTGTCCAAGGGTATCTGAGGTTAACTTTGGCTGCATCTGTCCAGAAATCAGTTAAAAAACAGGCCCTTTAGTTGCCTAAATGTTTATTAAAGGGCCTAACTTTAGATACCCAAGTTTAAAAATTTACTCTTTAGTGATTTGCACAAGATCACACAATGGGAGAGTGGGGAAACTGGAAACAGAACCCAGGAATCCTGATCCCTCCTGCTCTGACTACTAGAGGACAATGCCTATCCAGCTATATACTCCAACGCTGCTATAATTAAACACAAATGCAACAGAAAATTATTTTCCATAAAAAAGAGACAAAGGATTTTAGAGAGCTAAATTATGAAAGACAGTGAAAATATATGGCATAAGTTAGAGAAGATTGTGGTGTAAATACTTTGTTTGGTGGAAAAATTGCTCTGGACAAAGGCAACTAATATGCCAAAGACTACCTTGGATTTACAAAGAGCTGCATCCCTGTCTTTGTTTCCAGGGTGATTTTTGTGGTGGATTAGAAGCACTGGAAGGTGAAGGCCTCCATTCACTCAGTGTCATGGTGCAATAAGGGCAGTGCAGTGCCAGCTTCTTGCACTAATGTGCCTTATCTGTGATCTGGAAGGTCCACTTCTAGTGTGGAATGATGTTCAGCCAGAGCGTGGTCTCTCTGCTGACTGCTAGCAAATGGAACCAACAGTGATGTTGGCTTTGTGACAGACACATGACTTTTAGGAATTGGACTGAGACCAGCAATTCTTTTCACTTAGGTTATCACACATTCATCGGGTGGTAATTGATTTCAGTCATTACTGACTCAGGGTGGTCGAACAATCAGCCTGCAAGTGGGAGGCTCCATACCCCATTATTAACCCCTAGAGCTAGCTAGTCTGGTGTATCACCCTAACCTAATTATTCACAATTAAACTGGGGAAACTACATTTGAAAAGTAACAATTCTCCTTTAAAGTGTCTGTAAGCTGGCGGCACCGTCCGGCAGGGGCGTCGCAACCCTTCCTCAGGCCTCCGAGGAAGGCCACAGCGTCTCCCTTTAAGGGGAATAAGCAGTGCCAGTTCACAAGTCTTTAGCCCTGGCCCCCAGTGGGGTGGGCTGACAAGTGGTCTGGTACCCCTGGCCTCCGCACAGGTGGGGCGGGGCGGGCAAAGCAGTCTATAGCCCCCTGGCCCTCAGGCAGGGCGGGACCGGCAAACAGTTTGCAGTCCCTGGCCCGCAAGCTGGGCAGGGCTGGCTGGGTAGTCAGCAGCCCTCGGCCTTACCACCGGCAGGGCTTGTCCAATAGTCTGGGGCCCCCAGCTTTGCAGTAGCTTTGCAGGCAGGCGGTGCTAGTAGCTCGGGATCCTCTGTCTGCTAGGCCGGCCTTTTATACTTCCCCTTGCTGCTTTGGCTTCGCCCCTCTGTTGCCAGGCAGTTTGGCCTGTAAAGCCCTGTTCTGCCCAGCAGGAGCGTCGTGACCCTTCCTCGGGCCCAGGCTCCGAGGAAGGCCACAGCGCTTTTCTACAGTGTCATTCTAGGGCAGTGTTTCTCAATTAAATTTGGCCACGGAACCCTTTTGAACTCGATAAATAATTGCGGAACCCCCCAAACTCTTAACAGTATTTTTACATATGGGGCCAAAAAAAAGTCAAAATAAGCAAATTATATACAAACAACTAGGTCAGCGTTTCTCAATTAAATTACACTTACACTCGATACCCTCCGCCGAAAAATCCAGGACATCTTCCCGTTTTCAGCGGCGCGGAGAACAGCTGCTCTTGGCGGCGGCAGCGAACAGCTGATCGGCGGCCAGGGTGGAGAACAGCTGCTCGTGGAACCCTAACAGTGTTCCCGCGGAACCGCAGGGTTTCACGGAACACCAATTGAGAAACACTATTCTAGGAAATAGCCTCAGGGCTCTGCGATGAGGCTGGAAAAGGATGAGCACTAACCCTCAGTTTCATTAAGGAATGTGCTACTGAAAATCAATGAGCTCAGAGAGGTTTTGGTGTCATGCGTTTACCTCTTTTAGTGTCATTTATGTAACTGCTAATTTGCTGTCATGCTTATGCTCATTTCAGTGGCTGATCATTAGGTGGGACCCATTATCATTATTGCTGACAGGAGGCAATGCTCAGATCCCCCGCTGAGCTGAGATTCCCCAGGAATAAATTGTATATGGTGACTTTCTTGATTTCCTTCTCCAACATCTAGAGTTCAATGGCCCAAACTAACAGGGAACATGTATTTCCCAGCCAAGGAAAGCATATGGAGCTTTATCATAAAGTAAATGGTCATGGCTCTTGCAAAGGAATTTGTTACCTAGTTTAATGGTTCTGCAATTTATCTTAGTTTGTCACAGTTCCATTTGGATAGTTTGAGATTAGAGAGGGTTTGGAATCAAACCCTGGATTTGAACACCCAAAATTTGAGCAAGTCTGTGCCCAGAGCTTCACTTCATGACTGACTCTTATCCATACAATGCGAACTAAAAATCCAGATTTTAACAAACTTTGAGAAAGCTCAGATTCAGATCCAGACTTGTAGCTTGGGCCCAACAATAATAATAAATTCATAAGTTGTATACTTGGAGGCAGAAGAGCTATTCAGTTACTAGCCAGTGTGGAGATGCCATGGCCAACAGTCACCACAATGTGGCTGGGCTCAGAAATCCAGCCCCTGGCACTGCTAAATGATATCTACTGTTTATCTAATGGTATCTGTATTCCTTACCAAAACTGGATGGTGAATAATCATAGGCCTGCTCCTGTAAGTGGCACTGAAATCTTCTGCAGCTCATACGTGGAAGACGAAATGCACTTTGCTAGCTACTCAAAGGAAAGAGCTTCTGAACAAGGTGTCTTTAATTGTCAGCTTTTGCCATTGTTTTAAAAATCAGCATGGCAAAGCTTCCCTTGACATTTCTGCCTTTCTTAGCCTGATTCAGCAAAGCATGTAAACTCAAGCCATATCAGTGGGACTTAAGCCTGTGCCTAGGGCTAAGCATGCACTTAACAAGTTTTGTTGAATTTGGACTTTATGTACCGGGCCTAACACATTCTTTTTTAATAGTTCAGCATTAGCTTGTAATGGGTTATGAGACTGGCACAAACACTCCAACATTCTGAAGCTTCAAACAACGGAAGAGACTTGATATTAGTGTGAAAATATTGAAGGGAACAATTGACAAAATAACTCTTTCATTAGCTGAATCTCTTAAATGTGTCCTTCATTCAAGTTGTTTAACTTTGTGATTCTAAAGGATTGTTTAAAAATAGGCCAACAGCTCCATGCGTGTCTAAGTCCACAGTGACTAAAGGTCATTAGCATTAGATGGCCATTTGACTTGAAGTAAGTCCAGCATACTGAGGCAAATTCAGAGTTGATGTAAATGGGTGCACATTTATCGGTGTCAGTCAAATTGCACCTTTCTCCAGCTTTGATTTTGGCCCATTAGTCCTAGTGAAGTCCAGCCAGTTCCTAGTGGAGTCGGTGCTGGGCTGTCCACTTCAAATGGAAGGGTAAATGGCCATGTCCATTGAGGCCAGGAAGTGCATTGGCACACACATGAAAAAGAAAAGCGACCAAATCTCACCAATCTATTTGGAACCCTACTGTCACATCCCTTGGTATCTCAAGAATGTGGGTTCCGCTTCAGGGCAGCCTGTTCAATAACAGTGAAGTTAACCCAGTGCCATCTGTGCTTTTAACCCTTAGCTAACCACACTGCTTAGTAACTTTCTAGGCTTTTGCCCATTTCAGTATAGAGTTTAAACAATCCCCTGGGAAAGCCCAATCCCTCTTGACACTAGGGTTTGTCTACACTGTGGGGCTGCGTCAGGCTCCATGGATCGATGCAGCGGGATCGATTGAGCGGCAATGGAGACCTACACAATCGATCCCAGAAGTGCTCTCTGGCCAACGCAGTAAATCCACCTCCCCAAAAAGAGTAATGCTATGTCAACCAGAGGGTGTTTCCCGTCGACGCGGCACAGGGGAGATGCCGCGGTAAGGGAACATTAATAAGTCAACGGAAGATATGCAAGCTATAGTACGTAGCTTGCATATCTCCTGTTGACAGCTGCCAACAGTGTAGACCAGGCCTAAGTAAGTGGAGCCCTGTGATATTGGGCCCTTTTACTGTAGTGCCACAGGAAATCTAAGTTCCTCTGTTTCAAAAGGACCAGACACATACGGGTCAGTTTCTCCTTACATCTCCCTCCTTTATCCCATAAAGCAATACTCAGTCTGATCCAGTAATGAACTTATGTAGGTTTTATTAATTAAATGAAAATAAAGGGATAATTGCACTATGCTAAGAATACTAAAGACATAGACAAAGACATAAACTTAGGTTATTACCTTATAAAACTTCTGTTCAATGTAACAAAGTCTTACAGGTTCAGCTTCTGAGGCTTATCCCAGCTGTGGAAGCTAGGGATCCTTTAACTGGCAAAGTCCTTGCCCTTTAGGTCTAGTCTGGCAAAAAGAACCTTGTTTCCTGTCACAAGGCAGCTTTTATCCAAAAACCCTGCCATGTGATCATTAATTTCTGACCCTACTGCCTACAGATGCAAAGGTGGTGGCTGAGGGCATGAGTTAGTTCTTTAATGAGGTCATCCTGTGTGACTCATCTCTGCACAAGAGTTTCCTCCTTCTCCATGGTCCTGTAAACTGGTTTCTACTTGCTTTATTGAGAGTCAAGGAGTTTCCTCTGGACATGTTGCTTTGTAATGGGTATTAATTGACCACTTTCTCCTCTAAGGGGTATAACCATTTCTATGGGTGAGATTCAGCAATGACTAATAGCTCTTGTTATCATGTTATCTTGTTATCATATCTGTCCCAGCTATGTAATGCAAATGTACACCTATTACTTGAGAAATACAGAAATTAGCATGTGAATATCACACTCATCCATTCACCAGCATTTGGGAAAGTCCAAAGACTACATATTTTACTTCAGTTTTAACAATTTAATTTTAATAATATTCTATCAGCATTAAGCCTGATCAACTCTAAGGCCTAGTCTACACTACAAAGTTAGACTGATGTAAGCTGCCTTGTATTGACCTATTGTGCTTGTGTTGACATTTAAATTTGTCTCCCAATGATGTAAGCTCTCCATTATGCTGACATGGTATGACTGGAGTGACAATCACTGGTAACAAGGCAATTGGGGAGAATATAAGGGGAGGAAACAGAAAGCAAGGGGCAGCTCAGGAAGAAGCTCAGAGGGTGAACCTGGACTGGGGGTGAAGGTTGCAGGGAAGCCTGCCTTTGTTGTAAGCCTGTGTCACCCAGTATCACTATGTAAGAGGGGAATAAATACACACCTTGGTGAAAGATAAACAGCCCAGTGCATGTGTGTGACTGTGGAAACTACGTGACCTAGCCAAACAGTGAGGTTCACTGGGTAGCAAAGGAGACATCCTGTGACACTCTGGCACAAACAGCAAGGATGAGAAGGATTTGGAGGAGGAAGAGAAGGAAGATGGGGACATGCAACTGGGAGGGTCCAGCTATCCATGAACCAGCATCTGTTTGAGATTCCACCACAGCCCAGTCAGTCCAGCACAGTTGAGACTGATGCAGGGGAAGGAATCTGGGGGGAAGTATGTGAATTTATTTCCCATTGTAGGGATGGTGCTCCCCACTGAGCAGGACACAGCTATCGACTTTTCAATAATTTCCTCGTACTAGAAGAGGTATCAATACAACAAAGAGAGGTAGAGTTTTTCTGTACAATAAACAAGCTAGCAGCATATAGGCCTGGGCAGTTTCGGGAGGTCAGCAGTGGCTGTGCTCTGTCTGTGACTTTGTTATCCGAGTCAGGAATGAGATATCAGTTAAAATCATCACTGCCTTCCCCACCCCCTCCCTTCCTCTCCCAACCCTCAGCCTGGGCTACTGCTGGAGCGCTCTTTATATTGGTCTTTTCCCCAGGGGTGTGCTTGGCAGTGCCTGAGGGGCAGAGTTTTCCTGGCCCAGTACTGGTCCAGCCCATTCTCATCTTGGCTTTAGTGTGGCGTTCGTAAACCCCATCACACCCCTCTCTCCACTAGGCTAGTAATCTTGTCAAAGAAGAAAATTAGGTAAGATTTGTTCTTAACAAATCCATGTTGTCTTTTACTTATCACCCAATTCTCGTCTAGGGGCTTACAAACTGATTGTTTAATAATTTGTCCCAGGATCTTTCCAAGTATTGAAGTTAGGCTGATTGTTCCATAATTCACTGGGTCCTCTTGATTCCCCCTTTTAAAAATAGGTGCTATGTTTGCCCTTCTCCAGTCCTCTGAGACTTCATTCCTTCTTCATGAGTTCTCAAAGATAATTGCTAACAGTTCCTTAAGCATCTTAGGATGAACTTCATCATGCCTTGCTGTCCTGAATACATCTAACTTACCTAAATAATCTTGAACTATTCTTCCCCTATTTTGGCTTCCCTTTCTTCCCCCTGATTGTGTCAAGTGTCTGGTCACAATTTAGCTTTTCAGTGAAGACTGAAGTCAAATAGGCATTAAACACCTCAGCCTTCTTGATGTTGTAAGTTATTAGCTCTTCTTCCCCACTAAGTAGATAACCTACACTTTCCTTCATCTTTCTCTTGCTCTTAGTATATTTAAAGAACCTTGTCTTATTGTCGTTTTATGTCTCTTGCTAGGTTTAACTCATTTTGGTGCCGTAGTCTTTCTGATTTTGTGCGATTGCCTGTGCTATGCTTCTGTTCTCATCTGTAGCAATTTGTCCAGGCTTCCACTTTCTGTAGGATTCTTTTTTGCTTTCCAGCTCCTTAGAAAGCTCCTGATACTGGCCTGGTGGTATTCTCCCTCTCTTCCCTTTGTATCGGAATAGTTTGCAGTTGTGTCTTTAATATTGTTTCTTGAAGGAACTGCCAACTCTCACCTGACCTTCTATTGCCCTTAGATTCTCTTCCCGGGGGATTTTACCCACCAGGTCTCTCTGAGTTTGCTAAACTCCACTGCCCTCATTCTGCTGCTCTCACTCTTTCCTTTCCTTGGAATAATTAAATCTGTCATTTCATGATCACTTTCACCCAAATTGCCTTCAACCTTCCGATTTGCAACTAATCCCTCCTAATTCATCATTATGTACAATCAGGTCCTTGGAAGGGGATTTTGCGCATGAGCCTGCTCTGACTAAAGTAAATGGCAAAACTTCCACTGGAGGTGAATGGGAGCAGGTCTGGGCCTGTTCTATTCCACTCTTAGAATGGGTGTTACAGACAGTCAAGTATACAAAGTGCACAAAGCACTTAACATCCTTTTGCCAGGGAAAAACAAAACGCATGCAAAAGACAACGATGAAGGTTGCTTTATGAACACAGGCTGAAATCACGGTCATTTCCCTTCAGTTTCCTCCATTCCAAGTGCAATTATAGTGGCGACAGCTGTTCAGGATGTTCCTCTGATTTCTGGTGGCTTTTCTCCACAAAATTGCTCTCATGTTGGGTTTCAAATTGCACTTGGTCTTATTATTCTTCCCAAAGGAAAGACACCAACTTGTCTTCTCATAATCACAGAACACACAATGCCAAAGGAGAAAACACTGTACTTTTTATTCCCTATTCAGGCTAATCACTGCTTCGTCTAAATAAAATCTGAATAAAATGGACAGCATGTTCACCAGCTAGATATAATGATGGCCTGAAGTGACAAAACATCACAGGGTAGAACTGGCTGAAGACTTCCAGTTGCATGAGATAACTCCATCAACTTCAAGTGTTTGGGTAACTTAGTGGTGGATCAGGGAAGGAAGGTCATTAAGCATAGCAGCCCAGATCCTGTAAGGTACTTGGGTGCCTAACTCCCATTGATCTCAAGCAGAAGTTGATAAATAAAGTAATGCACATTGGAAAACATAATCCCAACTGCACATACAAAACAATGGGGTCTAAATTAGCTGTAACCATTCAAGAAAGAGATCTTTTGAGTCCTCATGGATAGTTCTCTGAAACATCCGCGCAATGTACAATGGCAGTCAAAAAAGCTAACACTGTTAAGGAGCCATTAGGAAAGAGATAGATAATAAGTCAGAAAATATCATAATGCCACTATATAAATCCCGGGTACACCCACACCCTGAATACTGCATCTAGTTTGATTGTCCCATCTAAAAAAAAAAAAAAAAAAAGATATTAGAATTGGAAAAGGAACAGAGAAAGGCAACAAAATGATTAAGAGTATGGAACAGCTTCCATATCAGGAGAAATTAAAAAGACTGGGATTGTTCAGCATGGAAAAGAGATGACTGAGGGGGGATACGATAGGTCTATAAAATCAAGAAAGGTATGGAAAAAAAGTGTTATTTACTCTTTACATAACAAGAACCAGGGGTCACCCAATTAAATTATAAGGCTATAGGTTTAAAACAAACAAAGGAAGTACTTCTTCACACAACACACAGTCAACCCATGGATTTTGTTGCCAGGGGATGTTGAAAAGGCCAAAAGTATAACTGGGTTAAAAAAATAATTAGATATATTCATGGAGGATAGGTCCATCAATGACCATTAGCCAAGATGGTCAGGGATGCCATCCCATGCTCTGGGTGTCCCTAAGCCTCTTGACTGCCAGAAGCTGGGACTGGATGACAGAGGATGGATCACTTGAAAAAATTGCCTTGTTCCATTCATTCCCCCGAAGCATTTGACAATGGCCACTATTGGAACACAGGATACTGGGCTAGATGGACCATTGGTCTAACCCAGTATGACCATTCTTATGTTCAGCGGTGTCTATTTTTTAAGGGAATTTACAAAACAAAATATCCCAATTTTGTGAAGCATGGAATAAGATGCCACTCCTTTGGGCTTTGTGGACTTGTTGTAGCAAAGAGATTAATCAAACTTAATGGGGCAAATTAGTCCCTGCGGTAACTCTCTCTCTATTTTAGGAATTTCTATTGTTCTCATCACTGGTGTATGTAACTGCTTGAAGCCAGAAGAGTTACTCCAGAGATTAATTGGACTCAGGCCTGGTCTACACTGGCAATGGAGGTTGATGTAATGTCACTTATGTTGATCTCCTAAAGCCTGAGTCTACACTGGCACGGTAGTTCCGTTGACTTAAAGCGCGGCAAAAACAAAACAAAACGCGTGACAACATGTTTGGCGAGCTCATGAATGCTTCTGCGGCCACTGAGACAGAGCTCCAAGTGTGGCGGGTGACCTTGTCCCAGAACATGGACAGTTGAAGAGCGATGCAGGAGCATGATTGCAGTACCCAACAGGAGATGCTGCGAATCATGTGTGAGCAGGCAGACATGCTCAGGTGGCTTGTGGAGCTTCAGGAGGAGTGGGGGCCGGACAGAGTCCCGCTGCAGCCCCTCCAGAATTCTCCTCCACCTATGGCTTTACTGCCCTCCCCCACCCCCAAGCGATCTCGGAGGAGAATGGCCAGGCTGCAGTACGTGGTGCACTCACCCTGGTGGAGGCAAGCAGAAAGCAGCAGCAGCCATGCTGACAGCTGTCCTGCAAGCAACCATGCTACCCCTTGAGACTGAATGAACACTCGCCACCCGCCCCCACCGACTTGAATGTTCATAAATAAAAGTTTGCATCACTTCAATACATTTCTCTTCATTAATGTATAGCTTGTTTGGGGAGGGCTTTGGAGGGAACTGATATTATGGTAGGGGGGATGGTAAGCAAAGGCACAAAACATACAGAAAACATTAATGCATCTCATTGCAGAACCTGGTTTTCAATGCTTCCCGAAGGCGAAGCGCTCCGTGGTTGGGTCTGAGCGTATTGCTGCCAATTGGTGGCCAGTCTTTGCCTCCACAGCCCAACAGTGAGGGAAACTTCCCCCCTTCGCTTCACACACATTATGAAGAACACAGCATGCAGATATAACTGATGGGATGTTCTTTTCACTCATGTCCAGCCAAGTAAGGAGACATCTCCATCTGGCCTTTAAATGCCCAAATGCACATTCCACCACCATTCTGCAAGTGCTTAGCCAGTTATTAAAATGCTCCTTGTCACTGTCAAGGTGCCCGGTGTATGGCTTCATCAGCCAAGGGAGCAAGGGATAAGCAGGATCCCACAGGATCACTATGGGCATTTCCACATCCCCGATGTGGATTTTTTGGTCTGGGAAGAAAGTGCCGGCCTGCATGTTAGAGAACAGCCCCGAGTTCCTAAATATGCGCACGTTACACACCTTTCCAGACCACCCCACACAGATGTCAGTAAAATGACCCCTGTGATCAACAAGGGCCTGCAGCACCATGGAAAAGTACCCCTTGTGGTTTATGTACTCTGTTGCTAGGTGGGCAGGCGCTAAGATAGGGATATGCATGCCATCAAATGGCCTCCCCACAGTTTGGGAACCCCATTATGGCAAACCCATCCACTATGTCCTGCATGTTTCCCAAAGTCACTACCCTTCATAGCAGAAGTCTATTTTTGGCCCTGCACACTTGAATCGTGGCAGCTCCCACTGTAAATTTACTGATTCTGAACTTATTCCCAACCGAGCGGTACCAGCCGGGGGTTGCCAGCTTCCACAGAGCAATGGCCACTTGCTTCTCCACCGTCAGAGCTTGTCTCAAGCGAATATTCACGCGCTTCAGGGAGGGGTACAGCTCCGCGCAAAGTTCAAGGAAAGTGGCCTTTCGCATACAAAAGTTCTGCAGCCACTGGTCATCATCCCACAGCTGCATAACGATTCGATCCCACCAGTCTGTGCTTGTTTCCCGGGACCAGAACTGGCGCTCCACAGACAACAGATGATGCATTACAGCCTGCAGCAATCGGGAATTGTTGCGCTTGATGTCTTGTAGCAGGGCAACCTTGGTGACATCATTGTTCCCTGTGCTTTCCTTTGGAAATACTCAAGGATAACCTGCGATATATTTGTGTTGCTCACAATAATAGTGCAGAATTGAGCTGGCTCCATGTCTCCGCAGCAATGGCGAGCGCACGGCATAAACAAACGGCGTGAAAACCGGTTTCCTGTTTGTTTGGGGCAAGAAGGGGGGGGGGGGGGGCAAAGCAGCGTTGCATCATGGGACGATTAAATTCATCCCAACAGCCCCTGTGGCTAGTTGCACTGTGGGATAGCAACCCACAGTGCACTGCTTTGAATGTCGACACAAGCGTGGTGAGTGTGGACGCACGAGCCCGGCACAAGGAGCATGGTGTGGACACACTCCAGCGACTTAAAAATCGGCGGCTAAAAGTTGATTTTAAGTAAGTCGACTTCACTCTGCAGTGTAGACATAGCCTCAGTGTTTCTGTATGACCAAATGTCCTTCCTGTCATTTGATCTTAGCGGATCATTGTCTGACAATGAGAGCAGGGGGCTGGAATTTAGAATTCTTGGGTTCTGTTCCAAGTTCTGCCATTAACCCATTGTGCAATTTAGATCATTTACCTGCTGCAGGGCCAGATTGTGCCCAACCCTTTAGCGAGGGTACAAAGAGCCTTTCCTTTCATGTTCTCCATGTGGGAGCCAGCAACAGTTCCAGTCTCTGCACTCTCATCAGCTCAGGTTCTGCTCCTGGGAGTACCTGAGGATGAAACCCACTTGTAGCAAGGCGCTGTGGCCTTCCTCGGAGCCTGGGCCCGAGGGAGGATCGCTCTGCCCCCGCTGGACAGAACCAGGCCCTGCAGACCAAGCCACCTGGAAGTAGAGGGGTGGAGCCAGGCCCAGGGCAGGAAGTATAAAAAAGACAGGCCCAGCAGCTCACTTAGGAGGAAGTTGCTGCTGGAGGCAGATGTGCCTGCCTGGAGGCTACAGCCCAGACCCAGACCCAGACGCGGTGCGGTGTGGAGTGGATGCCCTGCCAACCACAGGCCCCAAACCTGGCTGGACCTGCCAGGCCCAAGTGACTGGAGGGGACTGCCTGAACCGGTTGGACTGGGTGGGGGTGCCATGATCGAAGAACTGGAAACGGCCACTGGACCCTTGTAGCGGGGAGGAGCTACCCCTGCCTGCTGGATTGGAGAAGCCCTCTGAGGCTGGCCCTGACCTGGAAGAACTCCTGCTTGCAAATGACCCTCAGATGTTTCCAGACCTGCCGCTGGTCGATGGTGAGGGACTTTCCGGACACCCGTTCACCATCTCCCCCAGTGACCTGGAGGGAGAAATGTAGACACAGATACCTGGGGACCAGGTGCAGGAAGTGGCCCAGAGACAGTGGCTGAGTCAGGGGCAAGACCCCCGTCGGTGTGTTGTGGCGGGAGCCCTGCCAACTCAGTGGCAGAAGCCTTTGCCACTGCTAGGGCCCTGGGCTGGGATGCAGTGGAGATGGTTGGGCCTGTGTCCCCCTCTGCCCTTCCCTAGCCACCCCGGGAGAACGTGCTCTCCCTAACCACTACCAAAAGCAGCACCACTGCTTGCTGGCCTGCCCTGCCCGAGCCGGGGCAACAGACTGCTAATTCCCCATAGCAGAGGCGCTGGGGCCTTCCTCGGAGCCTGGGACCGAGGAAGGGTCGCAACGCCCCAGCTGTGCCGTGCCGCCCGCTTACACCACTTCAAAAGATGAAGAGGGGCAAGCAGAAGGTAGGGCCAGCCCACCTACCTCTTTCAGAGCTGACACATGGTGGAGAGGAGGGCATGGTACAATTTCCTAAGGAGGAGGTGGGCCTCAGAGCTCAAACTAGCACAGAACCACTCCACATTGCCTCTGGTGTGGGCACATCCTCAATAGGCATTATCTGGTCCCTGATCTTTGTTCTTATTTAACAGATGGGAAAATTGAGCCACAACAGTCACCTTCCTCCCAAAGAGCTGATTAGTGTTGTGAAGCTTAATTACGTAGTTTTTACACTTTGACATCCTCTTGTGGAGAGGTACACCCTGTCGGGGATGTCAGGTTGTGGGGGGAAATGAATGAGAATGGGGGTGGCCTAGTGGACTAGCCTCCTCAGTCACCACAGCAGCCCTGGTTCCTAGGCCCGTGTGGCCCAACAGTCAAGACCAACAGAACTACCCTTTTCAGTAGGGTAGTGGTCAGAGTCCATTACGCTGCCATTTTGTGGCAGGTGGTGCAGTCCAGTAGCCAAAGTCAATAGGACTACCCTCTTGCAGCAGGGCAGTGTGGCCTAGTGGCCAGGGTCAATGTGGTTGCATTTTCATGGCAGGCGGTGTAGATCAATGGACCTCCCCTTTTGTGGCAGGGCAGCATTTCCTAGTGGCTGGAGGGGGTGGGCCACCACCCAGAAGTGGGCAGCTGGAATAGAGGGACCCCAGCCCTCCTTACTCCATCAGGTCCCAACACAAAGCCTGATCTATGGTGGGGCTATCTGCTACCAACTCAGTGGGGATCCTGCTGAAACACGCTGAGTTAAACCCTGGTTCTATAACTGGACACCATTAAGCTCTTCCTGGGTTACTTCCTACCCGTTCCTCCACAGCTGGTAGTCTCGGGGGTTCGACAGTCTCTTCTGTTTATGGCACCAGAGGTCAGCTGGCGCCGCAGCCCAGCTGGCCTTCGCATCCTGGAGCATCAGCAGTCTCTCCACAGGAGCCTGCAATGCACCTCTGTTCCCTTCCGCAGTCAGTCCAGACTGAGCTGAGCTGCTCCCTTTTATATCCTGGTTCCAGTTGGAGCATGCTTAGCAAGGATGAGGAGACATGTTCTCTTTGGCCCATTTAGTGTGATTAACCCCTGCTGAACCAGTGCGGGTTAGGTACAGCCCGTCATACATCTCTAGATGAAAAGGATGATATCAGCACAAAGTCATATTAATGCATATATTTACCCTCACAGAAACTGCTCATACAGACTTTTTATGAACAGCACTGAGAAGTGCTGACAATCCAAAAAGGAAACCCCTCCCTATAGTTTAAATGGAGATATAAACTTTTGTTTTTATTTGTTCAAAGCATCTTTTTATTTCTTATCAGGATGCATAGATCAACATCTATTAACATGCATAGATCAACATTGCTCAGTCAGAACATCAGCAGGTATCTCTGTATTCAAGGTTTTCTGTAACATTAATCAGATGATGATCACACTGTTTCCTTATGCACAAGCAAAGCAGATGCATTTACAAGAAGCGATTTTTTTTTTTTTTTTTTTTTTGGTAGGTCAATTCTCTCTGCTTTCTATTGGAATTGATCAGTTTCAGGTTCCTAAAATCTTTGGATTAACAAATCCGTGTTGTATTCATCCCCTAGATATGTAGACTAGGAAGTGTCCTAGGGGAAGGATCTCTGTCTTCACTCGTGCCCAATGAAAACCTTGATTACGTAACACATCTAAGTACTAGTTGCAGGGACTGTTTGACTGTGTGTTTGTTTGAAAAGTGTGAATTGGGTGTGCTTTGTTCCAAGTAGGCCTTAATTAGCCTTGAGTGGTTGACTAGAGAGTGAGGCTTTGAGCCAGGCAACTGCTTCGAGCCAGCAGCCTTATAAGAAGCAGCCAGTGCTGAACCAAGTGAGCTGCGATCAAAGGAGAAGCAAACAGAGTTTGCCTGGGAGTTTGCCTTGGGGGAGACCCCACACATGGTTTTACCTTTCAGACCTAGCTGAGCAGTAAATACAGCATCTGAAGAGGCTCTCTGAGGAAAGATAATATGGAAAGTGAGCGATCAGCTGTTGTGACTTGCACAGGATGTGCCACGTTTGTCTTTCTTCCAGAGGATAGAAGTGACTTCATCTGTATGTAGTGCAAGTTGGTCTCCATATTGGAAGACAAGGTTAAAGGGCTAGAGACCCAACTATCAACCCTGTGTTGCATCAGAGAAAATGAAGACTTTCTGGATAGGAATCACAATTTGTTATAGCAGACACAGCATGCAGAAGAATCAGAGAAGACAGTGCAGGGGAAACTGAAGAGGGAAGAAAATTGGCAGCATGTGACCTCCAGAAGGAGAGAGAAGAGTACCCATATACCTCAAATGCAGATAGAGGTAAGCAATCATTTTCAGACTCTCTGCACAGGTACTACAGAGGAGAATTATTTGGAAGATTCATCTGAGGGAAGGGATCAGAAGGACGCTCCATTGGTCAGAAGGCATGGGATGTATTGTCGTAGAGATGGGGATTCCATGACCACCACTCCCAAGAGGAAGACATGGGTGGTGATGGTTGGAGAGGGCAACAAAAATGATTAGGGGCTGGAGCCCATGACTTATGAGGAGAGACTGAGAGAACTAGGCTTGTTTAGTCTGCAGAAGAGAAGAATGAGGGTGGATTTGATAGCCCCCTTTACTACCTGAAAGGGGGTTCCAGGGAGGATGGAGCTAGGCTGTTTTCAGTGGTAGTAAATGGCAGAACTAGGAGCAATGGCCTCAAGTTGCAGTGCGGAAGGTCTAGTTTGGCTATTAGGAAAAACTTTGTCAGTAGGAGGGTGATGAAGCACTGGAATGGGTTACCTAGGGAGGTGGTGGAATCTCCATCCTCAGAGGTTAAGGTGCGGCTTGACAATGCCCTGGCTGGAATGGTTTAGTTGGGGTTGGTCCTGCTTTAAGTAGGGGGTTGGGCTAGATGACCTTCTGAGGTCCCTTCCAACCCTAATCTTCTATGATTTTATGACAGCAGCATAAGATAAACCAGTCTTGAAGATGCAATGCTGTCTTCATAATTGTAATGAACAAGGCATTCTCAGCACCTCCTCCTTTCTCATTTTAATAACTAACTGATTGCCCAGTGCCAGATTAAAGAATTTTGGGGTCCTGTGCACTATGGAAATTGCCCTCCCCTCACTTTCTCTCGAACTTGGCCAGGTTACCCCCATTATAATGGAGGAGTGGCTGGACCAAACCTGAATGGCCCCATGCGGCAGGTCACCATGCCATCCATCCAAATCTGGTGACTGGGGGTCCCCCTGACATGGGCACCCAGTGCAAGTACACTGAGTGCACATTGGTTTGTCCAGGCCTGCTCTTGGCATGTCATCATATTTGCTGACTAGCGTAACTCCTTGTCCTGGGTCTGTATGCTGAGAGCCCTGCTATCACTCTTTACAATATGACCACAGTCTTCATTTCTTCCGAAAGGCAGTAGAGAACAGGGATCATTTCCTACATCCTGGTGAATCTAAAACTTTTCTGAAGGTTTTGACATGCGTGGCTAACTGTAGGGATGGGCTCAAACCAATCCACCCAGATCCAAATAACCCCAAATGCAAAAATCCTATCAGCAGCTCCCAGCAATCAGCAAGATACTGGGATTCCTTTCTGAACTAGTTTGCCACTAACTAGCAATGCATCTCTCTGTGTAACCAGAGGATGCAGCAGAACAAAACATCCACCACAAAGGATTGGCTTTTATTTCCCATTTATATAATTTTCCTCAATAGATGTTTTCTTGTATTCTGTGAAACCCTTTTACATCTTCTATTCAGAAAAGGAGACAGGTACTGAAATGCAGTGGGCTCCCCACAGAGCTGAACTGTACTGAGTAACAGTGACTGCAATGCAGGAACAAATGTGAAAGGTAACACAGGTGAGTTAAACCCCATTTCACTGAAGGCCTGACCCATGTGCACAATACTTTGCCACTTTCTGCCTGCCAGCACTCACTGCAGCTCTGATTTGTCAGACTGCAATGTCTGCTTCCTCTCCATATTGTTTTTATCTGAGGGGCAAAGAAGAGGTGAGACAGACAGGTCTCACATCAAGCTGCAAGCAATTACCATTACGACTCTATTCAGACTGATCACCTCCTCTAAGTTTTATTATTGGGTGGGAGCAGTAGTCAGATTGGAAAAGCAAAGTGATAATAGACTTGCATAGGTGTAGTTTGACTTCTGTATTTGGGGGGGCAGGGCTCAGGCCAGCTCAGTGCAGCAGCGTCCAAGGAGGGAGCGCCACCTCCACCTCTTAAGTCACCTCAGCAGGCCACCCAGCCTGTCTGGGTGGGGGGGACAACGCCCAACCAAAAATTATAACCCAAAGGAAGAGGCTCAACTCAGTTTGAGAACAGCTCAGGGTGAAGGCAGGGAGAGCTGGGGCTGTGTGTGAGCGGGTGGAGCTCAGGGTGAAGGAGGGGGAAGCTAGGGGCTGTGTGCAGGTGGGGGTAGCTCAGGGTGAAGGAGGGAAGTAGCTAGGGGAGTGTGCAGGCTGGGGATGGCTTGGGGCTGTGTGCCGGATCCCACGATCGCTGCTCCCTGAGGGCTCCACCAGCCCCAAGGCTGGGCCCCCGACCTGGGCAGCTCCTACCAGCTTCACGAGCAGTCAAAGGCAGCTGGGAGCAGAGAAGCAGCCGCAGCTCGGGCACCAGCAGCAGATGGGGGCATGCCGCAGCCGCCCGCTCCCCGGCAGCAGCCGCCCCGCCCTGCACTGGCCGCCCCCCAGCTGCCTCACTCCGACCTGGCCGGGGCGGTGGCCGGCCGGACCTCTAAGGGGATGTGGAGGGTGGCAAGGGGCGTGTGGAACTGCCCTTGGGGCTGTCCCGCTCTGGTTAGGGCGCTGTAGTTAGGGGTGGGGAACACAGGGCGTTGCTTCCCCCCCACCTCCCCAAGTCCACCCATGTCTACCTGCCCTCCACGCCCCATTCCCAGAGAGCTGGCAATCTCCACTGGCCCGGCGCTGCAGTGAAGTGTCGCTGATGAAAGCCCTGTCATTACGTCTCAGAGTGAACCCCGTTGAATTCAGGGGCAGTCTGCATCCTAATTTTTTTTTTAAGCGACGTGCAGTCTCCTCTAGCTCGCATGGCATCCAATCCCATTTTAAAGGCTTATTTGCACCACATGGATTAGATACTTTCTTACAAAACAAAACAGAAGAAACTGATGGGTGCCAGCGGAAAAGGAGTGGTATTGTGGAGTGTACCACTGAGTACCAAGCCAGCCCTAGCTTTGGGTGGAAAGAGAGAAGATTTGGAGAGGGAACTTAACAGTAAATGCAGCTACAGTAAAGTAAGACTGGGAAAGTGATCCCTCTGTATAAGTTGCATAGCATATAGAATTTGTATAAGACCCACTGGAAAACCAGAGCCATATTATGAACATAATTATATCAGGGTAAAGCCAAACTAGCTCCACTAATGTCACTGGTGAAAGTGAGACCAGAATCTAGTTTAAGGCAGAATGGCTGTGTAATCAGCATGACACAAGAGAATAAAGCTGACCTCTAAATTATGAAGAAACAAACAAAAAGCTATCAGAAGATACTTCTGCAAGATAATGAAGAGGAAGGATAGTCTAGATTCAATTCTTGTCTCTGCTACTGACTTCCTGCATGATCTTAGGCAAATCCCTTCATCTCTCAGTGCAGTACCCTCTTTCTGGAGCAGAGACTCTTATTTCATATGTAGGATGCTTATGAGAATGCAGCATTCATTTTAGTTGGGGGTTTACAGGCATACGGTAATGCAATCATTAATAAAACTTAAAGTGATCAAAGATTGCCTACTTAAAGATGAGCAGGAGAAACTCCATAACCTCAGGAGAATGGAAGAAGACAACAGAAATATGAAGACTTTGCACTTCTATAGCATCTTCTTTCTGAGGGTCACAGAGTACTTCACATATATTAAATGAATTAAGTGTCACAGCACCTTTATTATGTAGGTATCACCTTCATTTTACAGATGGTGACCCAGAGGTTGAGAGGGCTTAAGTTAGTTTTCTAGGCTTAAGTTTCCTAATGTCACTGAGGAAATCATGGGCAAAACTAGGAATAGAATGTGGGTCTTATGCCTCCCATTTTCTTGCTTGAGCCACAAAAATATCTTTCCCCTAACAACTTCACAATAGGTGATGATGGCCTTCCCCAAAGCAGAAATACCCTGTAACCAAAGATGGATATACTGTAGAAAACCCCAACGGCAAGTCTATTCTGGGGACAGAGATGATGCATTTTGCTAATGCTCATATTGGCTTTCTCTTGTCACACCAATAGTTACAGAAACTAGACTGTAAAGCAATTTGGGCTCCTTCAGGATGAAAGCACTATGGTAATATCTTACATATATACAATTAGGTCTAACATGGCCTGTCCTAGGTTTCATAGATCATTCAGGAGGCCTCCCATGTGAGGAGAAGAGGAATGAAAAGCCTCATGTTTAACTTATCTATTTAAACCGCAGTTCAAACAAGCTCCAGCTTTTCAAAGCTCTTTAGATGCCGAAAGATGCAGATAGGTGTGTAGGGGGATTTTCAAAAGCAATCGAAATCCCTGGGTGTGGAGTGTCTGAGATCAGTGGGAGTGAGTGGCCTAGGCTGCTGAGAAAGTATTAAAAATCCCACTAGCACCTATCTTTATTTGTAGGTGTCTAAATACCTCTGAAAGTCTGGCCCTAAGTCCTCAAGTACATATTTAACTTGAAGCGTATGCTTGAATTCTTTGCTGAATCAGGGCCTTAGGCTCTGATCCTGCCCCTGTGGAAGTTGACAGCAAAGCTCCCATTGATTTCAGTGGTGCGAGATCAGATCATTAGGAAGCTAAACCTTTTGTAACATCTCTTTTAGCATTGAACTTCCCATAGATTTGTAGTACAGATGGACTTAAGTTAAAAGATTTCAATCTGGATCCCAATTTGAAACAGCTCAAACACCTTCACTTCTCCCAGCCCCCTGCCATTATATTTTTGATCATATCATTGGGACAGGGACCATTTTTTGTTCTGTTTGTACAGTGCCTAGCCAAATGGGATCCTGGTCCATAACTGTGGCTCCTATGCACAACGCTAATAATAACAATCTGCAGAATTTATTGAATGGCTGATTATTTTTCAGTTTGCACAGCCTTTTAATGCAGGGCTCTCAGGAAGAACACCAAGAACTAGAGATGAGCCCAGCAGCAAAGGTGGGATCCAGATAGGAATTTTCCCCAAGTTTTGGATCACTACAGTACTTGGATTTGGGCTCTGGTTCAGGCCATCTCTGCTAAGAAGATCACTGAACAGTGAGGAAAATCCAGATTTGGATTGGAACTTGGGGGCCGGTCCCTAGCTTTACAATGGGCCAGACCAAAACTTTGCATCTGAATAAGCCCAAACACTGGGAAAAGCTGGATCTGAACCCAGATCTTGTGGCTTTGACATCTGTTATTTCACTGCCAGGTTTCTCTGGGGATGATTTACATTCCATTGCTTAATAGTAAAGATCAAATAGATTTGGGCTAAATAGATGAGAGGTCCAGTTCCTCTGTTCTTTGATTACTGCCTATGAGCCGTTATGTCAAACACTTGGAAACTAGCTTTCTATCAAAAGGAAATGTCACTGCTTTAGTTAATAAACTTTTTTCCCCTGAAAGAGGCTCTAATTGACTTTCTTCAGTCAAGACCAGCTTTAAAAAGGAATATTTAATGTTGGGCATTAAAGCTTCCACATCGGCTTGCAGAGGAAATCTTGACACGCAGACGCTTGCCTGGGAGGGAAAAAAAAAGAGCAGATCTTCCTTCCAAAAGAGGATTTGTCTTGGGGAGCTTGCACAAAGTTGTGCCAAATATTATTGCATACCTGGAAGAAGCTTTACTCTCAAATCCTATCTTTAAACATGTAAGGATCTGTAGCACTAGAACCAACTTTTGGAGAGCCTGGGACAGCTGATGTTTCCACATCATCACCTGGAGACCGTGCAAAGCTCTCTTCAAGAAACTGTGGAGATTAGGTGCTACAGAAAGTAGTAGGGACCAGGGAGACAGCTCCCTGTGGCCTTCTGATTGCCCCATCTTCACTATTTAACTCTGGAGGGTGGTCCACCTATGCAGACATCTGGCATTCTGTGACTTTAGGTCTCCCCTTGCTTGCTGCTGGCTCCAGTCTCTGACCCTGACTTTGGCTCTTACCTCTTGATCCCAATTCTAGTGATGACTCGGATCTCTGCTCGCTGATGACTGTCTCATGACCAGCCTTGACTTGGTGACACCAGCCCAGCTATGACTGCTAGGCCGGACTGCATACACCCTGGTACTTCCCAAAACATTTTGAAGTGAGTAGTATTAGTAAGTGAAGCTTTTGGAGAATTGACTTTTTAGTGTCTGAGATGCTCTACTTAAAGGTGAGCGCCTATCTCCACTTTTGTCTCATTGTTTCCTTGTCTCCCCTCCCGCCCCATCTCTCTGTATCCAGCTGTTATCCTTTGTTTTATATTCAGATTGTAAGCTTCTTGGAGGTAGGGATTGTCTTTTTGTTCTGTGTTTGTACAACACCTAGTACAGTAGGGTCCTGGTCCATGACTAAGGCTTCTAGGTCCTCTGCTAATACAAGTAATAAAGAGCGTACAAACGGGCAGGCCATGGTAGTCATACTGATTTGCAATTCAAGGTTCATTTGCAACCTCAGTTGGAGGTGATTGGTGTTTTACATTTTTTCAAATTAATATTGATCCAGCAAACTACTGCCACATTGAATGGAATCTTGCTGCTTTAAGCGTGATTTCTGTTAAGCGCCAGGCCCAACCATGTAAGCCAAAGCCCTGACACAACAAAACACTCAAGCATTTGCATAAGTCCCATAACTTATTTTTTGCTGCATCAGGGCTTGAATGCTTGGACACTTTTCGTAAGGTACCCTACACTGTGTGGTAGCTAGCTAGTAATCATCACTTGCTATTTTGTGGCAGCCTGTATCTCAGATTCCTGAAAACCCTGTTTATGAAACCAGTACTGGTTTTAGTGAAGAGGAGTAAGTTACCAACTGCTTGAGCAACCATGGGCATTTGAGAGGTGGCAGCATCTGCACTGTGTCCAACAGCCATTGCCCTATCCTACGAGAGTACTGGGGAAAGCCATCCCCAGTGCAATGTACATGTTCCCAGCTCCAAGAAACACTGTCAGAACAACCCAGAGCATCGGCTGCCCATGTAGCAACTTCTGTAGATTTACAGGCAGGTTTTGCTTCTGGATCTGGTAATAAATTATGACCTACCAAAAAAAAAAAAAACCCAAACCAAAACAAACAAAAAACCCCCAAGATGACGATTGTCAATATCTTAGCTGGTTTTATACCTCCCTGAAGTTCAAAAGACATTGACTAGCTGCCTCAGAGAAAAACTGGCTCTTGGCTGCTACTAAATATCTCACACTGCCTGGAATATCAAGCTGTGTGTTAAGATGACAATTTGAGACTGCATAAAAATGTTTGCTGAATGAAACCAAACAATTAATCTGATGAAGGGATATGTCAGCCTTGTGCCTCCCTGGGAGTCTTTCTAAATGGCACATAGAGCCGTCAAGATGCACATAACAGCTGATTATTATTGGATACCACATGTACTACGGGACTGCACAGAACATTAGTTTGTCAGAAAACTCAATCAGATTTTGTAAAGAGCTATGCTCGGCTGAAAGCTACATAGAACTTGGAGCAGGCCAAAAGTCCATCTAGATGAGTAACCTGTCCAACAGCAGCTAATATCTGATGTTCCAGAGGAAGGTATGCCTGTCTAATACATCTGGGATGACATGCTTAAGCATATGACTGTTCATTAAGAGGAGCTGGGTTCCAGCAATCCCAGTTCTTTCAGTGACTTTCATTGGGTTTCAGTTTTCCATCTGTAAAATAGGGATATTATTATGGTGCAGTATCTTTGAGTGGTGCTGTGAGGCTTATTTGAGAAATGTTTTGAGGGTCTTAGCCAGAAGGTGCTATAATGCAAAATGCTATGAACTGTGCAAGATCAATTGTTAAGCATTGTTGGCTATATAAAGTGCTAAGTATGGTTAGTACTGCACAATGAGGAGAGATTTCTTCCTGACCCCAGCTGGGGATCAGCTTGTACATTGGAGCATGAAGATTATCAGCATTAGTAATTTCAGATAAGCGTCTAAGACACACTGAGAATTTACTAAGTTGTTTGCTGTCTGTGTAACTCCAGCAAGGAACATTTTATGCAGCCACCTGCCCAAAATAGCTCAGTTTCCAGCAGCAGAGGAGCTGCCAGTTTTTCTATTTTAAGTCCTGTTAAAATATTGTTGTAATGTGAATCTAGCATAGGGCTGCCACCTGTGTGTATTTGTTGTGAGGGACAAAACCTTGTAGTGACAGTGATATGAGCCCTGGAGTCAGCTTGCCTGAGGACTCTTCACCCCTATACAATCCCCACCTCCGCCCCTCAGAATACCAAGACCCTTCTTCCAAACCTATGTGATTGTAGGGGCCCAAATTAAAGTACAACAACTGGAATAAATCTAGAATAACTCCACTGTCTTCAGTGGACTCTCACCAGCATAAGCAGAACAGGATTCAGGCTAGTGCTTTGTCCTCTGTACTCTACTATGCCTAGAAGGCCAGCAGGTCCCTGCTCGATAAGTGTACTGCAAAGTGCTTCCTACGGGCCTCATTTTCAAATACAGATACTTAAGTTGTGTCCATAAAACATACTGCTGCAAACAGGAAACTGCAGGCACAAGACGCTCACTTATCAGTGCAATCTGTTTTGCACACACGAGTGCATTCATTTGCACTTAGTTATTACCCAGCTGTGCCTGTGTGATCAGATTTTGCAGATCAGTGCAACATAAACATCTGCTTTTGAAAGCTTACAATTCTCTAGGAGAGAAGGCACAATGTTCCAACAAATGGGTCTCTCCTCTCTTAAAACCAGCCTTTGGGCCAAATTCACTATTGGTTTAAGCAGGTGCACTGGAGTTGTTCAAGTGAGTTTGACCCTCTGTGTCCAATAAAAAGGAAATGTCAGTATCAGAGGGGGAATTCACAACCATTGTCACATCTTCTTTTTCTAGAAACAAGAAAATGAAGGGAGCTGTGAAAATAGTATTTTTGTTTAGTTTTAGTTGCTGTTAAACTCCAAATCCTAGTATAGTCAAGTCTGCAGCCAGAACTTAATTTAGAGTCGAATTTTAATCTATGTTCTTAGCCAATCCCTACTTTTTATGTAGATGAGTCTTTAAAATGGAGGAGGAATAAATGTCTATATTATATAATACTGAGTTATAGAGAAATGCACACAGTACATCCATTGCACAAGAATCTGGGCACATTTATATAATGAAAACAAAACTATAGCTATTTTGCTCATAACAGACAGCCTCTTGCCAATTTACAATCCATCCTTTAACATCTCTGGATTTCACTTCCAATCAAGCAAATGCTGAGCCAGAAACACAAGACTTGCCCTGTGCTCTCAATAAACTCAGACAGAGAGAACAGGACAGCAGGTAAATTCCACAGCTCACTTCTCTCCTCAAAGAATGCTCCCCTGCCCCCAGGCATCATGTGTTAAATCTAGGGGCTGTCAGTATTATCTTGGCTGTTGGGAGATGGCACCTGGAGACATCTGTTTGATTTTTCTAGGCGCAAAGGATATCAAACCCAAAGACAGTATATAGACCTGATTTAATTATCTCAACCTCTTTTGCTGCATTTAAAAAAATCCAGGTTAAAGGCCAGTGAGACAGATGTGGGGAGAGTATAGGTAAACTTAAGCAACTTTAGATTCTCCTGTTAAGATGATGAGATCAAAAGTACTTCCTGTAGTTAATGCCAGTTCCCAAAACTATTGCAGAAAGCACTTCACAGGCCAAAGAACTCAGTTCCCCCATGATTAGTGTGGTCCAATGGCCCCTCCTTAAATTCCCCACATGGCTTTTGCAAACAAAATACACATCTCTCTTTGACATTTTTTCTTTTTCTTCCTTGTGGGATGTTTTATTATTTTCTATCATTGCCCTCTTCTCCTGTCATGGTGTTCTTTCCAAGTGGATCATGCTGAAATTCACTGTCTCGCAAAGAAGAAAAGCTTTAAGAGAAAACAACTATATGAATCACAAGAAGTTTACAAGGCGCTGACCAAGAAGAGGAAACAAGCTCTTATGCATTTCCATTGCAAATTCCAGTCAAGTTGTTGTACATATTACATTGGAAAGACCAAGTGTTTCTATGTGTACATGATTTGAAAAGATGTCAAAATTTAGTTTGATTTTTTTTTTAAAGTGGTGTTTACAAAACCTAAAAACAGAAATAGAATGAATCCATTAAAAAGAAATATAGCTTATGTGGTCGATACAATCTGTAGCACAGTATTAGATTGAAAGCGTGACTAGAAATTGTATCTGAAAAGCGGATTTACACTTTTCTCATTAAGGACAGTTTGTGTGCAACTGCTGTTATTGTGATTGTCCTAGGATGTCTGATATGATGCTGACTTATTTTTCATAGGTGCAGTGCATGCTTAGCATGCAGATACTGGAGGAATTACAGATGTAATGAAAGGAAGGGCTGATCTGGAGCAGGATTTCACCAAGGGGAAAAAAAACAAAAACCATGGTGTTTTCAGCAGTAATGGGCAACCGTCAAAGGATTTAGGGCAGATAAACACCAAAGAGTTCAAAGTAAAAGTCCCTAATGAGTCAGGAGGTGAGTTAGAAAAATAAGCAGTGAGTTTGTTGAGAGGCAGCATAGTTAGGATGGTGCTGGGAGCCAAGAATAAACAGTTCCAGTTCTGGGTCTGCCACTGATTCAGTATGTGGCCTTGGACACATCACTTAACCTTTGTCGTCTCTCAGGTTTTCCCTTCTTTGAAACGTGGATAATGCTGATCTACCTATCTCAAAGGAATATTTGAAAGATTAAGCATTTCAATTTCTAAAAAAAAAAAAAAAATTTAAAAAGATAACCCACCAAAAATCAAACACCAATCCAATAGGCTTTGTCAATCAAAATACACACATACATAATTTAAACTATTCCAGCCTGCCAAAACACACAAATGAAATTTAATGATACAATCAGACCAACACAAAAGTAAGTCTCCCACCCCACCTCAAAGCATCACTTCTTCCATGGTTAACCCATGGAAACATAATAAGTTAACCATTAAGAGTCATATCTTATTTCAACTCTGTTGCCTGCTATGCAATTTCAGGGTCAGAATTATTAATTCTTAGTTTTGTCATGGTCCACAGCTCTCCAGCAAGATACCAAGTTACTTCATCAGACCAACTTCTCTTTGGCTTATCGTATCCTAAGGGTGTGGCACCATTTCCAACACCTTACCCCCTACCAATGTTGCCATGTGCACCATAAAAGCTTACCCAAACCTCTTGGGCTGGAAAAAAATACTGCATGTAGGAAATCTCATTACTTTCTTGCTAAATAAAATTCTTCCCAGATCAATTCCGAGCCTCAAACATTTAGTATGGTGCAAGTCAGACGAACAGTTGTGTGCTATGATCAATTCATGCTGCAGGTATTTTCTCATGTTGTTGAGAAGCATGATGTCTACAAATGTGGCTGGTGGTGAAATGTATGTATTTCCAGAAACAGAGGGAGCACTGCATTGCCAGTGAGATTAAGGATCATGGGAATAATTTAAAAAGGAGTCTTAAAAAGAAGGTTAAAGTAGTAAATTAAGATAACATATGAAGGAATTCTGTACCTGCAAATCAGCATCTACCAGAGGCAAGGAAGTTCTGTGGCTCCCCCTGCTTGTGTGAACACCTCTGCACTGCCCATTGTGAGCACATCTGGTGTATGTGGAAACCAGGGGTGGAATATTGGGCCTATTGAAGTGAATGACAAAGCTCCCATTGACTTCAGTGGGGCCAGGATTCACCTGAGGTGTGTCACATACACACACGCAGTGGGGCTTGCATGCCAAAATGATCGAGTGCAGATGGGGCCACTGAGTGGGAAGTTAGTGACAAGAGAGATAGTTATTGGTAGGATTGCCTTGTTATTCCTAAAAGGCGCTGCGGGTCATATGCCACGCGGACACATCTTCCAGGGTACAGAGAAAGAGGAGCCAGTAGAAAGGAGAAAATGCAGGAGTTAAGCAATCATGCTTATAGCAGAACAATTGGGTCATGTTCTGATAGAAGTCTAGAGGCACTAAACTCCAAATCATGTGGTCAGAGCCTGAAGTCTTTACTGAGCAATTACATAGGCAAAATTTCCATCAAAATCAAAATAAATTTTGCCTGAATAAGGACTGTAAGAGTGGGCCCATCAATTGTATTCCAGTAGTCCCACATACTCTTTAAGCAAGGGAATGGCTTCACTGGGAAGTAAAATAATCATCATACAACAGATACTTACAGAACATAAACCTCCCTCTAAATTTTCCTTAAGCTTGGTTGCTTCTTGGTTCCTCCATGACCAGTTTTTGTTCTCGTTCCTACTCCCTAGAAAGGCACGCCCACCTCCCTTATACCCAGGGAATACAGGCTGCACCCACAGTTAAGAGGTTGCACCTGCTGTAAGAGGTCAGCAGGCTTCACTTCTAATATGTACTAACAACCTGGGTCAAGAGAAGAGTCCTGCTGACCCGTTACACCCTGGCACTGACTCCTTCTGGGGTGCTGGGTGAATCTACTTCAGTTGCTCCATCTGTTAAACAGATATAATCATATGCCCTTGCAGATGTTTTGCCTGGGTTAATTAAGGAACATTTGTAAAACGCTTTGAAGAGAATATTTCATTAATAATTGACCACTTTTCATCAGGGGATCTCAAAGCACCTACTACCAACATTAATTCAGTTTCACATCAGACCAGTGAACTAGATAAAATCATTCACATTACCATTTTGCAGAGGAGAAAACTGAAGCACAGACAGGTTAAGTAACTTGCCTGTAGGCACACCATGTGGCAGTGGAAGAGCTGGGAGCAGAATCCAGAGTTCTTGACTCCCAGTCCCTTGCTCTAGTCTCTAGCTGTGCTTCCTCCTTCAACAGAGAGATGAAAATGTTATAAAAGTACCAAGTAACAAACACTATTAGGGATGTGGGGGAGAAAAAGATTTCCTGGAGAGAAGGGACATTTTACATCAATCATTCCCTCCCCCACACCCACCCACAGACTTCAGGGATTTTTCAAAGCACTAAAGATGATGTAGTTTGGTACATTTTAATCAGTTTCTTCCCCAATGAAATTATGATCCAAATATTGCTAATAACTAAACACAATGCCACAAGGTGCTATATGTTCTGCCCTGTAAAACCACCACTGATATATGATAACATGGTACCTCAGATGGGGCGGCAAGCCTCTATCATGTGGCTGGGGCTCCCCTCTGCACCCACATTTCATTTCATTGGACAAGACCCATGCCAAGGGTAACTACTATGACTCAACATGAAGAGTAATACGAGGGAAAGACAGCAGTTTGAACACACTGTAGAGAGAGAGCAGAGAAGCCCCAGAGAGGTCTGGGATGATGGGGGAAGAAGAGATACTAAAATCCACATTTCTGCAGTGGCAGGAAAGGCAAACAAAGTCTTGTATGAGAAGGAAGAAAATCTGTTAGAAATGGACTAAAAAAATGAATTTCAGATCCAAATTTGGCCCCCTGAAAAAATGTCCTGGTGTTCTGATTCAGAGTCCTACAGAGAGCTAATGCTGTGAAATGTGGATTTGGAGTCTAAATTCCCCACCCCCAGGGACTGAAGTGGCAAACTGGAGCCAAGGGTTTGGTTCAGGACTATCCCCAGGTGGTTATTTATAGCAGCAGTTCTTAACCTTTTTTATTCCCCAACTCATAAATGGCCAACAAATGAGCCTCTAACTCACAATATCCCACCATCCTGTCAAGGGCTGATGTTCTTCGGGGTAGAGGCTTCTTCCTGCTTGTGCTGTGCTCAGCTCTAAGGGTTGGGAGGTGTCACTAGAAGGGGCTGTGAAGCCACCTTCACAGACCCTTTAAGCATCACTTCTGCCCAGGACCACAGTTGTGAGGGTCAGGGGAGAAAAGAGGGCGCTGAGAGCTGCTCTGGGCCTGGATGGTGGGTTGAAGGGGGTGCAACAGTGGCATAGGCAACAGTAAGAGGAAGGGAAATGCTGCTCCTTCCTTGTCCCTTGGGACAGGCTTGTGCCAGCCTGTTCCTAGAGGGCCAAGAATTTTGATGCCCTCAGAGAGCAGGGGGTGTGTTCAATGAGTGCTCCATTGACAGTGGTACTGGTCTATAAGAATGGGTCTGAGAGAAGGGGAATAAATATGGAAGCTGTTATTTTAGCTCTAGGGGAGGGGAGGCCTGATATGAAATACCACTTCGTGAATTGTTGTTGTTATTAAACATTTATACTGTGATAGTGCCTAAAGGCCTCAGCCATAGAGAGAACATTGGAGCAAGTGCCACAGAGGATGTCGCAGTTCAGAGCAACTGCACCTGTGTTCCCCCTCTACGGACCACCAAGGGCACCTGCTCTCAGGCTTGTGGCTCCCAGCCGTCACCTCACTTGGGCAGAGATGCGTATCTCACTCTATCCTGAGCGGTTTTTTTTTTCCAGATTGCACATTTCCCTGCATACACGCTGAGTTCCCCAGCAAGTCAGACTGCCTCAGCAGGCCTGTTTTGCTTTCTCTGCAGGGGCTATAAATGGCATAAGTGTACACAACTGTAAGGTACCACACAGCTTTTCCTAATCAAGCACATTTATTCTTAAGGTGCAAGCATTACTGAGAAAACCTATTAAAACAATAAAAGACCCTACCTGCATGCTAATAAGCTTCCCAGAGATCACCCCCAACTGCAGCAAGGGCTCTGGTAGGTGATCAGAGCTACAAACCCCGCCAAGGAGATTTTCTGTGGTCACAAGTTCATCACTTCCTTGCCTCAGAACAAGCTTCCCCATGAATCGGTGATTCACTCTTTTGGGCCTCCGGTCTTGTCCTCATGGCACAGGTGATCATCAGATAAAGGATCCCTCCTCAGGGCAAAACTTCAAAAGGCTGAGCTCTTTTGGGAGGGAAGGAGTACATTTGCATACACCTTCCCCTAGAGATTTCTTGGGAAACCCACTCATTCTTGTCTGGCCCACTGTTTCTTTGGACTATCTTTCATAGTCCTTTGATGCTCATAACACTTCCCAGAGTTTACATTCGTCCTGTCCCTCCCTCCCCCCGGGATATTACATAAAATCCCACAGGAACATTTGCATTTTTAATACAAAGAACTCTTAAGATACTTAAAATTAATTCAATAAGGTTTGTCCCAGACTTTGGGAAACTGCCACACCTGTCAAAGGAGGCAACCCAAAATGCCATGATATAGAAATTATTGGGTGAGGATCAATGGCCTGTGTTACGCAGAAGGTCAGAATAGATGATCATACTGGACCCTTCTGGCCTTAAATCTATGGCTGTTTGGGAAGGGAACAGGTTTCAAACAAGACAATCCCCAGACTGTACCTACATAGCTGAGAAAAAACAGTGCAAAGAGGGCATGGAAGAATCTTTCAGAGGGGAATGAGATCCAGGAAGAAAGAGACAAGATGGCACTAGTCATCATTTCAAGAACAAGGTGAAAGCTAAGGGAGAGAGCAGTTGCCTGCTTGCTGTGCAGGTGGCATTGTTACGCCAAGCCAGGAACTGACTCACATCAATGTTTCTGTCTCTGACTTTGGTGATTTGTTCCAAGTCAGGAGGAGGCCACTTTTTTTTTTTTTAAATTAGAATGAAATCCAGAGTTATAGCGCCTGGCTGCATTTGGGAGGTCAGATGAATCAATCCTGTACCAGAAGGAAAGGAGAAGCACTCTGGCGTGAGGTCTGGCAGGATCCTCATGCTATCCGGATTTTAGTCACAGTCTGTCTCTACTTTGCATCTCCCAAGTTAAAACCACAGACCAGACTCAGAGTCGGCACCCTCTGCACGAACGGGGGCTGCTACACCCCAGGGAGGAATCTGTCCTTGGGGGAAGACAGCTGGTGTTTCCAGTGCTGCTCTCCCTTATGTTTCACAATGAGGAGGGGCAGCTGTAAGTTCCACTGGGGCCGACAGGCCGAGCTCCTGATTCAGCACATCCTAACTGCATTGGGCATGCCCCTTTCCAGTGTAGTATGGTTCAGATCCAGCTCTAATTTTAATGGAGTTAGTGAAGTTTAATACTAATTTAATACCTATCTTGTTACTAGCTGCCAGGTGAATCACAAAAGTGGGTTTCATTTTCCCTTGGTGTTGAACGAACGTTCCATAAATATCTGTAAGTGGTCAAAGGAGGGCTTCTAGGAGCCCAGGGGATGTGCTCTTCAAATTAGCAGCCAGACCTGATTATTTAAAAATGCATCAAAAACAGAGAAGTCTCCTGGTGCTCACAGGATGAGCTGGGCTAAGGGGCTGTGGAGGTAGGAGTAGCCTGCATGTGCTCAGAAAGGGACCAGCAGTGGAGAGGAATGTGGATTTCATGTTAGGGAGAAAAGCTGCAGTAAAGGGTATATGGCACAAGACACTCAGTGTCCAAGGATGGAAGACAGAATTCTCCTCTCTTACCTGCATCGGTCCTGGGTGTTCTGCAGTCATTCTACACAGGAAAAGTCCGTTGGCCTTGGTGGGAACCAGAGTGGAGCTGACTCACCCTAACAAACTGACTCATCTTCTAGACTATGGCTATGTCTACACTGACCCATCAGATCGACTTATCTGAATCGACTGAGCGGTCAGTGAAGACCCGCTCAGTCAATCCAGAAGTTGACGTCATTAATCCACCCCCGCAAGTGGCGTAGTGCTGCATTGACGGGAACACGGTTCTCGTCGGCGCAGTGCAGTGAAGACAGTGCGCAAAAGAGAAGCACAGCAGTTGACGGGAGTTATGCAAGTTTTCTGCGTAGTTTGTGTAACTTCCGTCGACTGCCGCCGAATTGCTGGGGTAAGTATAGACAAGCCCTAGTCTCTTTTCCTCCTATCTGTCTTGGGTACAGAATAGAGGCCCATGGAGCAGGTGAGTGCTTGAGTCTTCTTTTCCCTTCACTACTGTAACTATTAAATCCTACTGAGCTGCTCCTGATATACCCTGGGGCAAGCCTGGTCCCGAGGTTTTAAAACAAGAGCATCTGTCAATGGGATTTAGACTCCTAAGTGCCTAAATCCCTTTTGAAGATTTAGGCTCTTAAATCAGTTAGGGCTTGTGACCCTGGGTGCAGCAACACCTAATTACCTTTAGAAAGCTGGTCCAAAGTTTCTTTCCTGGGAGCTAATCTCTAATACTTGTGGATTTTCTGCTGCTTTTTCATTGCTAGAAATGCTTGCTTGATTTCCCCCCCCCCCTCTCCCTCCCCCCAAAAGGTCCTCAGGAAAGATGTGCTTGTTTATGTGAAAATCATTATCTTCTGGTGTTGTTTCGGGCTGTGACACACAAGACAGCTCCTTGTAGAGGTACATAAGTAAATACAGTAGGAAGAGCAGGATTCAGCTTGATATTCTTGATGATCATAGATCTTGAGCCTGCAGTCAGAGCTCTTGTGTCACTGTTCGCAGAGTGCTGGGGTCAAAGAGAGCAAAAAAGCATGAGATGGTACCAGGCATTATTACTAGTGAGAATTCAGGCCATGTTAAAAATATATTACAGTGTATATTGCACTAGGTACATGGAGGAGAGAAAAGAGAAACAACAGAGTGAGCACTAAAGCATTGGGATCAGAGATACCAGATAATTTGTTAGCAACTAAGGAAGCACCTCCCTGACAGTGCTGCCAGGAACCTAATCAGTGCAAAGAAGACGGAATTTGAGGAAGCACGAAAGAAAAAGCGGCCTTTATTTTAATATGAGATGGATAAAGCTGTAGCCAAAGGCACATCGAAGATTTAATTAGACATTTATGTCCAGACCACACGTGCTGTTGTATCCTATGGCTGGACTGACAGATCAAGATTAAGGCACATTGGCAAAGCACTCTGGGGAATCCTTAGCTGCACTGCACACATTCTGCACTCCCTTCTAGTAAGGGCAGAGTAGGCTCTTTCCATAGCCTTGTCCACACGAGGGATTTTTTGCAATAAATCCCCACAGCTGTGGGTCCCCAGGTGGCAGAAACGATGGGAGCCCTGGTGTAGAAAAAGCTCCAGTTGCCACCAGAGTTTTTAGTACAGTATTTTAACCTTTTCTGAGACTGTTCTGCTCTTGGCAGAGACCACCGACAGGGGTACCAGGTGTGGGGATAGTGTGGTTTTGGACTGCATTGGTTGAGACAACAGTCTCTCCAGGACAGATAGGTATTTATTCCATGAAATAATACGCCTGAACATGCAAGGATTTCCTTGAAATAGTATCCTACATGATCTCAACAATGGGATGTAAAGGAGATGAAATGCAACATGGGTTTGCCAAAGGTAGATCATGACAGACCCACCTGATCTCCTTCTTTGAGAAAATAACTGATTTTTTAGATAAGGTAAGTGCAATAGATCTAATATACTTGGACTTCAGTAAAGCATTTAGCTCAGTACCACATGGGAAATTATTAGTTAAATAAGGGAAGACAGGGATCAGTACAACCACTGTAAGGTAGATACGGAACTGGCTAAAGGGGAGAAGGCAACAGGTTGTGCTGAAAGGTGAGTTATCAGACTGGAGGGAGCTTACTAGTGCAGTTCCTCAAAGATCAGTCTTGGGACCAATATTCAATATTTTTATTAGTGGCCTTGGCACAAAAAATAGGAGTGTGCTAATGAAATTTGCGGATGATGCAAAGTTGGGAGGTCTCATCAATACAGAGGATGGTCGGAATATTATACAGAAAGATTTGGATGACCTAGAAGGCTGGAGTGACAGAAATGGGATGAAATTCAGTAGTACAAAGTGCAAGGTCACTTAGGGTTTAATAGTAAGAATTTCTGCTACAAGCTTGGGCTCCTCAATTGGAAGTGGCAGAGGAGCAAAGAGACCTGGGTGAATGGGTTGATCCCAGGATGACTATGAGCCACCAGTGTGTTGCAACTGTGAAAAAGGCAAATGAGATCCTATGATGAATTAGGTGAGGAATTTTCAGTAGAGAAGGTGAAGTGTTAATGCCCTTATATAAGGCACTGGAGATACCTTATTGAGAATACTGTGTATGGTTCTGGTCACCAATGTTCAAGACAGATGAATTTAAACTGCAACAGGTGCAGAGACGAGCTACTAGGATGATGAGGGGAATGGAGGGCCTGTCTTATGAGAGGAGATTGGAAGAGCTTTGCTTATTCAGTCTAACAAAAAGAAAGCTGAGAGGGGAGATGATTGCTCTCTATAAATTTATTAAGGGGGTAAATTCCAGAAAGGGTGAAGAGTTATTTAAGCTAAATGTTGACAGAAGAACAAATGGGTATAATGAACTGGCCATGAACAAATTTAGGTTGTAAATTAGGAGAAGGTTTCTAGCTATCAGAGGAGTCAGGTTCTGGAACAGCCTCCCAATAGAAGTTGTGAGGGCAAACAACTTAATTAGTTTTAAGATACAGCTGGACAAATTTATGAGTGTAATTGTATGATGAGATTGTTTGTTATTAGGCATTAGAGCTCAATAGCCCCAGGGCTCATTTCCAGTTTATGTCTTATGTTTCTGAAGCTCTTGCTTCAGGGTTTCAGCCAGCCACTGGCAGGGGTCAGGAAGGGATTCCTCCCTGCCGCCCCCTCCCCCAATGTATTCTAGGAGGATTTTTTGCATCTCCTTCCTCTGAAGCATGAGCGATGGCCAGAGCTAGAGATGGGACATTGGGCAAGGTGGGCTAGGATTCTAAGCTGGCACTGAGCATTTTCTCTCTCTCAGGTGCCTTGCTCACATGTTCAGGGTCTAACTGATCACCATATGTGGAGCTGGGAAGGAACTTTCCCCCAGGTCAGATAGGCAAAAAAACCCAGGGTCATTGCCATTCTCTGCAGCATATGGGTGCAGGTCTCTTGCTAGGATTATTTGCCTCTCTCTCACTTAACCATTTCCCTGCCATTGCAGAGTCCTTGAGCACTGATTCACCTCAGTCCCTCCCATTATCCACTTGTGGCACATAATAGTTTAGTCTCCTGTGGGCTGTAGTACTTTGGTCTTATTTTGGTTGTTGGGTTCAGTGTGTGGGTGCTGGGTGGTGTGGGTGGCCTGCAATATACAAGAGATCAGAATAGATGATCTAATGCTTCCTTCTGGCCTTCACCTCTACAACTCTATGTCAAAGTCCTTTCAAAGATTTTTGTGATTTCTCTCTCTCTTTTTTTAGTGGAAGTCTATTTGTAGTTTGTTGTGTTTTCTCTCACAGACCCCAAGCTGCCATCACAGAAGGCTCTGAAGGTATCCACAGCCCCTTGCATGAAAGAGAAGGTGGTTTGCTCTGATGGAAAAGCTGTTTGCTCTCCTTGCTGGATTCCACTCTGAGAGACAGTGGTGGTAACACCATTTTGCATATGTTAAAGCAGCCATTGCAATACCAGCCAAATTCTCCTTGTACAAATCAACCACACAGCTCTTCTCCCCACATCCTCTGCAAATGGCTGAGCAAGGAAAATATTTCATCTGGTCTGTCCCAAAGGCCTGACAAATCAGGTCCTTCATGCCACGGGGCAGTGGAAGAGAGCTGATTGTTCTATGTACATAGGTGCATTCTGCTGATGAAGCAGACAGAATGGGAAATGACAATCTGCTCCTTAACAGATTCATCTAAATAGAAATAAGTTCTCTTTAATTAACATTAATGCCCAGAAGATTTTCTGTCTCATCTTAAATCTGGGAGACAACTTGTTTTTGGATTTCCTCATTCAGGACAAGCTACATCCTTGCACAGGGGATCAGTCAAAACTTATGCCACATTTACACCCTATTTTGAGGACTTAAATAGGTCTAATTCTGGTTGGCTGGCCCTCTGCAGAGGGGCAAATCTCACCCTGAAAGAAGAGAATGGTGCAAAGGCTAACTTAGGGATGAGCAATTTCTTTGCTGATTTCCAGTCTTCAACTGAATGTTCTGAAAATTTCAAAATATTTGCTTAATTTTGACACAACACAGCTGCTACTTTTTTATTTTCACTGACCCCATCCCTGAGGTCTGAGCACCATGATGGGAAATTACAGAATCTGATGCGGGCCCAAACATTGCAGCTTGTTGTTTATGTCCTTCTATGCTTTGAGGTCCTAGCCAGATGTAAGTGCCAAAACACAACTGTGTCAGCTGACAGATAGCCATTGATGTGTGTGTGCCATCCCCACAGAGCAACTGCTCTATCCTGGAGCTGTGGGAACCGAGCAGGACTTTCCCTGCAGTTGCTGCCCTGGGCTGCAGCGGCACTGTAAGTGAGAGCAGAGAGACTGTCTGTGTGTGCTCTGAATGCTGGTACCCAAGCAGTCAGGAGAAGGAGGCGCCAGCCTGACTTGGAATGGGAGGAGGACATGGGGGTGAGGACAAGGAGAGAAGGGGTTGTAGGAGTCAGGAGTGAGAGAACCGGGGCGAGGGGACAGTTGTTGGAAGGGGAGTGAGAAGCAATAGCAGACAAGATCGAATGGAGGGTGGGGCTTAGGTATTTTGAGTGGAAATGATCTCTAGTGAGTTTATGGTTCTGATTTTTGAATTCTTCAGATTAGCTGTCCTGTCGTTTAGGGAACATGATACTGAGCTTTACAGTAGCAGAATTGCTAAGAAATGTGCACATCCTATTATTTTTGGTAAACTATATCCCCCACTCCCAATCTCAGCGTGCTTGTTTGTCTCATCCCCGTGCTATATCTTTTCTTTTAAACTGTAACCTCTTTGGGGCATGATCTTTCATTTACTATGATTGTGCAGCACCTAGCACAACGAGGCCTGACTTAGTTGGCCTCTAGTGCTACCACAATACAAATGTTTAATACAAAAATTCTTGAGCCTTTTCTTGGCTAACCTCTAAGTAGAATGAGGCAGAGTTAAGGTTGTGTGTGTGAAGCAGCATCTTGACTATGCATTTCTTTATTCTCGTAAGTTTGCTGTGTGTTTTTTCTTGTAACACTAACCTTTTTGGGGCTAAGCGGGGAGACCTTAATGTGGCATTTCCTAATGTTTGACTTCGTCAGTTAGAAGTCCTGTGTTCCAGAAGGTTGTAGGGGCAGGAAGCTCTATACAGCATCAACCTTAACTCCACCTTAGCAAAGTTTTTGTAAGTGAGTCTGTGCCATAATTTAGAGGATTAGTATATTTGTGAGGGTAAACTAACTTCCTGTTTATAGCCCAAAGCCATCATTTCAACTAAGGTGTGTCTGAAACCTATTTTCTGGATCAAGAGGTTCTTAATTCAATCAAGAGGGAAACCAGCAGCAATAAATGTGAGAAGGCCTTTGTATTTCTTACAGAACAATGAAAACTCTGCCAGAAAATCAATCTCGCCCTCAACAGTCTGTTGCCTCAGTTGTTTTTCTGTCACTTTCTATTGATAGGCACCATACATTCCATTCCCTTTTGACACAAAGAATAATAAATCACTTACTAACTCCATGAGTAAGAGGGACAACAAAAGAGGGAAGCTAAATTTTGCTATCTAGGGCTTGTCTGCAGTGTAACAGTTAGCTCATGTTACTACACTTGAGTTGTTTCACTTGAGCTTAGCTTTGCTAAGTTTAAGAGCACGTCTACACTGCAGCTGGAAGTGTAATTTCCAGCTCAGGGAGACATAAAAATGCTAGCTTTGATTGAGTCAGTGTGCTAAAAATAGCAAATATAGCTGTGGGAGGAGGGGCTAGCCCCCCGAGTACATATTTAGGGTCTTGGATGGGACTATACTCTACTTGAGCTGGAAATTACACCTCCAACTGCACTGTAGACATATCCAGAATGACCACACTTCAAAATAGCACTAGAGCTACACAGAGTGATTGCATTAGCAGCTGCCAAGTTCTTGTCACTCAAGCTGCTGCATCCCTATAATACAGAGGCCCATTGGTGCCAGCTGTCACGACCAACTGGGGCTTGGGTGGTCAGATCTAGTGGCTGGAGCAGGAGTCAGAATCAGGAGTCATGCCAAAGATCAGAGTCAGAGGCCAGAACCAGGCACAGGTCAGGAAAGCCAAAACCAGGAGCAAGGCAGGAAAGCCGGAACCAGGGACAAATCTAGAACACAGGACTCAGGTGGTCAGGTGAGAAGGCAGAGTCCAATTTAGCAGTCAGACAGGAATTCATCCAGTTGCACAGACAACTTCATGTGCCTCCTTCTCGCTTAGCGTACCCGGCCCAATCAGGGACTCTGGAGTTCCTCCAATCAGGTCCCTATGGGTGGTACCTTTGGTGGAGTGAAAGGCCTTAGAGTTCCCAGTTCTCCAGTCACAAGTAGAGCCATCGGCTGGTGTTGGGGATGCAGAAGTAGTCCGTGGGCCTGGATTCAGGACCCAGGAGATCCTCACACCAGCTGGCAAAAGGTTCACTGATCTGCAATAGCAACCCATCTAGTAAATCACTTTCACAGTATTTAGCCATAAAGAATATCATGTGAGCTCTTAAATGAAAGCTGGTGTCACACTGGTTATGAATACTGTCATAAGATGTACATACAGATGATATTTAAGGAGTTGTGCACATGTTGTGAAAATATGCTTTAAAGTCCATCACCAACCAAAGAAAAAAAGATTTCTCCCAGACAGGAGATAGGATGTATATTCACCTGTCTATGGTGGTTCACAGGTAAATTAAGCATTGCAAGCTAACACAATGGGAACCCAATTTTCATATGAAGTCAACAGGGGGATGGAAAGACACCTGAGACTAAACCACAGCCAGTTGTCCTGTCCGTGGAGGACAAAAAGGAACTTTGAAGAATGTAAAAAGAGAGCAAGGAGACATTTTGTTATCCTTCCCTAAGGAAAACCCTGACAGAAGGGTGCACTAATCCCAAGGGGGTGGTATACAATCAAGTTTGCTTGATTCAGCTGAGGGCAGCTTTTATTTAACACAGCACTGTGATATATTTATAATGAAAACAATCTGAAGTTTATTATCAAAGATTAAGATTTAAAAGCTAGTGAGTAAGGATAATTAGAAACAAAATGGTTTCATATAAATCAAAATCGTAAAACACAAACCTGGGATCTACCCTAATCAACCTTTCCTATAACTAACTAACTAACTTTTCCTATCTAACCTATCTTCCTATGTCTCAACTAACCTTTCCTATACTTCCAGAGAGGGGAAGACCTGCCAGGGGGGGTTTAGCGGGTCAAAGCCTGACCCAAGAACCAGGGGAACCTGAGACATGCGTTGGGAGTGTGGCCAGGGGGGCACTTTCGGCGAGACTACCCCTATATGACCAGGCCTGGGTCACTAGCCCTAGGGCCAGGAAATGCAGACCCGCAAAACTCCTGGTCCCAGCCCAGGTGGAGGGGATCCCCATAATGGCTCTCGTCAACTCCAGCTGCAGCCAAACACTTATCCGGGAAGGCCTGGTCCCTGATCTACAGCTCTCTAAGACGATGGTGCACCTCCAGTGCATCCAGGGGGACGTCCACCCCTATCCGTCTGCCACGGTTAGGATTGAGATCTGCCACCATGAGGAGACTTTCCAAGTTGACCTGGTCTCTGCACTAGCCAACTCTATGGTGTTGGGGCAAGACTGGCTGGAATTCTTAAGAATCTAAAGGAAGTACGACCACCCCCGCCCCTCAGAGAAAGGGGGCGGATCCGCCCTGAGGGGGGTTCATCGGCCAGTCCACAGAGACCGACCCTAGAGAAGGCCCATTTAGCCCCCAAACGGTGCCCTCGACGACCCCCCTCCCACAGCACGGGGGATGCACAACCAGTATGGGACGTACAAGAAGAGTTGGAAAACGATGAGGACTTCGTCTGGGAACAGAGGGAAGTTCCAACCCTGAGCAGAGCTTGGGAGCAGGCAATGGTTCTGGATCAAGGAGGTGGGATGGCCCCTTGGCTCCCCCAGGGACCACCATTCAAGATACAAAAGGGCTGTTTGTACTGGGTGGTACAAGACCCCCCCAATGCAGGAAGTCATCCGGCAGCTCTTAGTTCCTCAGAGACTCTGTCAGGGTCTCCTATACCAGGCCCATGCAGTGCCCTGGGTGGAACGCCTGGGCAGGGAGAAGACCCTTCAGTGGGTGACCCATCGCTTCTTTTGGCCCGGGATACAACAAGAAGTGAAGGATTACTGTGCCCCCTGCCCTGAATGTCAGCAGGCCAGACCAAAAGGGGTGCCTCAGGCCTCCCTCGTTCCTCTGCCGATGGTTGGCAAACCCTTTGAGCGGATTGGTATGGACCTCGTGTGGCCTCTAGAGAAAAGTAAAACTGGCAGTCACTTCATCCTGGTCATCAATGATTATGCCATGCGATGCCCCAAAGCTGTCCCCTTGCATGCCGCCACCGCCCCCAACATCATGGCCAAGCTGATCAAGATGTTTGCCCGAGTTGGGATACCGAAAGAAATCTTCATGGATCAAGACACCAATGTGATCTTGTGTATGATTGCAGAGCTGTGCCGCCTCCTGCACTTCTGGACCATCCGAAAATCGGTGTACCACCTGCAGACTGACGGACTCATTGAGCGTTTCAATGATACACTGAAGTCGTCATTATGTAAGTTCACCAAGGATGACCCAAGACATTGGGACTCATTACTGCCCGCTCTGCTGTTCACCATATGGGAGGTGCCTCAGCCTCAATGGGTTTTTCACCCTTTCAGCTACTTTATGGGAGGCAGCCATGGGGTAATCCTTGACCTCCTGAAAGAAAACTGGGAAGACCAGGAAACATGGATGCCTGGAAATGCCTAATACATTTTACAGCTCTGTGAGCACCTTCAAACTTTGGGGATATTTGCAGAGGAGAAGTTGTTGCAAGCCCAAATGACCCAAGAGCAACAATATACTCAAGGGACTAAGATGTGCAGTTGTAACCCAGGCAATTGAGTCCTCCTCCTATTGTCCTCCACAGAGTCCAATCTTTTGGCTAAGTGGCAGGGTCGATTCGAAGTGACTCGACACATGGGACTGGTTGACTACGAGGTCCAGGTAATAGGGTGCTTCAAGGAGGTCCAGATCTATTATGTAAACCTGCTGAAAGCATGGAAGACTAGGAAAGCTCTATTCATTAACCTGGTCCCGCCAGAACCCGAATTAGGGCTGTTAGCAGGAGAGCCACTGGAACCAAAACGCATGTCAGTGGGAGATAGGCTCGACAATGAACAGCGGGAACAGTTGCAGCGAATCCTGCGGGACTTCTCTGATATCCTGTCAGCACAACCAGGATGGTCTATGCTCATGAACCACCATATCGCAACTTCCCTAGAACAGAAGGTACGAGACAATCACAGACTCCTCCCCAAAAACATGTGGGCAGTTGTCTGACAGGAACTAGAGATGATTCTTGAGATGGGAGTCAGAGGAATCCCAGAGTGAGTGGCAAAGCCCCATTGTATTAGTCCCAAAGCTGGACGGTGCCATAAGATTTTGCATCGACTTTCACAAGGTCAACGCCATTTCATGGTTTGATGCTTACCCAATACCGTGCATTGAGGAGCTTCTGTCAACCCTAGATTTAACAAGATGGTATTGGCAAATACCCCTGATGCCGAATTCTTGACCAAATTGGCCTTCCCACGCCAAACGGCCTGTTCCAGTTTGTGACCATGCCACTCGGGTTGCATAGGGCAGCCACCACCTTTCAGCGGCTGATGAATAAGATATTACAAGCCCACGACCGATATGCAGCAGGCTACATCGACGATATTGTGGTCTACAGTAACAGCTGGGAAGAACACCTTGGACCCCTCTCCAAGTTGCTCCAGGCCTTTAGAGACAGGGCTCAAAGCCAACCCTGCAAAATGCCATCCTGGTCAAGAGGAGGTGATCTACCTGGAGTATGTAGTAGGTGGGGGTAAGTTGCAACCCCTGATCAACAAAGTGCAGGTCCTGAAGGACACGCCAACCCCGACAACAAAGACAAGTGCTACACTTCTTGGTCTTAGCAGAGTATTACCGCCTCTTCATGTCCGCTTTGCAACACTCACTGCCCCCCCTCTTGGACCTAACCAAAAACTTGCAACCCCAACATATATGGTGGTTCACCGACTGCGAGACAACCTTCCAAATGCTGAAGTGCCAACTACCTCAGGAATGGGTCCTCACTCACCCGGACTTTACAAAGGACTTCATCCTCCAGACAGATGCCTCCGGGGTCATGCTCGGATCCATACTATCACAGGAAGTCAACGGGGAAGAACAACCCATTTTATACATGAGCCAAAATCTGTTCCCAAGAGAATTCAACTATTTGACTATTGAAAAGGAAGCCCTGGCTGTGAAGTTGGCCATCGATGCTCTGCGATACTACCTACTTGGGAACACCTTTAAATTAGTGACAGACCACACATCCCTTTGGTGGCTGAGCAGCATAAAGGACACAAACCCCCAGATCATGCAATGGTATCTCTCCCTCCAATCATACAACTTCTATGTATTCCACTGCCCCAGTAAAACACACACTAACGTGGACTTCTCCAGGCTGGAGGAAGTGGAGGGGGAGGCAGTCCACCCACCTGGACCCCTCTTAAGGGTGTGTGTGTGTGAGAGGGTGTGCCTACCCTGCACTAGAGATTAAAGTCCACCCGGCATTATGGGTGGAGGAAGTCCTGCCCCTTAGACCGTGCTAGGCATGCTCTAACCGCTGCCCCAGTACAAAAGTGAGCAGCCCAGCTCATTCGGGGCTGACCACTGAGGAGGAAGCAAGCTTGGTGGAGCTCCAAGCAGGGAGCTGCTACAACTCCCAGCTGAGGGAACTGGAGACCTGAACAGAGAGTGGCTGCCCACAGCCGGCTACCCAGAGCCAGATGTCCACGGAGCTACCGACGCTGGGGAACCCGAAGGCCCTGATGAGACGCAGGTCGCTGCATCAGGAGGCACGGTAGGAAGTAGCCCAGGGAGACAGGGTTAGTGGTATCTCCCGACTGAGACCAGTCAGCGTGTTGCGGTAGGATACCCACTAACCAGGATAGTGACCACCCCTGTCACGGACAGGGCCCTGGGCTGGGACGCAGTGGAGTCAGGCAGTCCTGCGTCCCCTTTCCCCCTGCCACTCCCTTTGGGATGACAGCAAACCCATACCTGAGCTTCAGACTGCAGAGGTGCGCCAACCCCTGCCGTAGCTATTGACTACTTGCTCATGGAGCCCTGATCCCAGGGCTGCTATTGACTCTGGCCACTAGGCCGCGGAGCCCTGATCTGAGGGCAATTATACTGACTCTAGCTGTTGGGCTGTACTGGCTGGCAGCCCCAGGCAGTGACGTTGATTCTGGCTGTCGGGCCATACTGCCTCACAACCCCAGGCAGTGAGACTAACTCTGGCCGTTGAGCTGCACTGCCTCATTCCCTGGGCAATCAGACCCCCAAAGTGGGATGGGCATGCGCACCCCCTGACAAGCACCAACAATGTGCTAGGCACTGTACAGACAAGGAATATCGTCAACAAATATTAGTCCCTGTGCAAATCCTTAATTCTAGCGCTTGGGGAATTGCTAAAATGTTACCTAAATATAAATGTAAATTAGATTTCATTGCATTCATGATTTGTTCTCTTACTATAAATATTCTAGCAAACAAGCTTCCTGACAGGTGGAAGCAGAAACTGGAAACAGAAATTTTAAGCTAACATTAGTGAATATTCACAGTAAATGAATTTTGAGCCAATAAATGAAATAACTTGCACCAGAATCCTGATTCCTAGAGCTATGCTTATCCAGACAGGCAACAAAAATGCCATGTGACCTCTGCATCCTATCAGAGCTAATCAGCTCATCTGAATTTCAAATATCGAACACGTGCAAAGAATTGCTTACAAGCAATCTGTACACCAAGAGTCATTCTAAGAAATATTCATTAAATAAGTCACAACACCCCCCACTTCACTTTTCAAGTCATGAAAAAAAAGAGGCAAAAAATCAGACAAATTATCCACTTTCAGTGATTTACTCTAGCTAATACAATATTCCTGATGTCAATAGTTTATAGAAGTAGTAAACAGAAAGAAAATACCAACCATATGTGTAGGGAAAAAGAAATTTTGAACCAAAACGTGAGGCCATCCTTATAACAAAGTAGAGCTATATACTATAATCTGCTCTGAACTGATACACACTTCAATAAAGCTTTGTTTTCCAGCAACGTGTAACCCCACAACTACAACCCATATCTTTCTGTTATTTAAAATTACAACTGCAGTCAAAATTCATCGAGCTGCACAATAATCGCTGGGACAGAAAAGGAAAGCAGAAATGTGCATATTTGCAAACTGCAGAATTTTATCATTTTTGTTTCTTTTATTTTTCCCCCTTACATTTTGTATATCTCATTTTCATCTCCTGAGCAAAAGTCACCACTAATAGCTAATACATTATGAGAAGACAGACACTGGGCTAAAATGGACGAGCCAAGCACGAGTGCCTGTTATTATAATATGCTCTCTGACACCTATGAAGTACAGGATTCTGCAGACTTTACATTTCTATGCCTATACATTGGGGGGATCATTTTGTTATAGGCTCATCACTCATCAGCTGGGCTGAGAGACTCCAACTCCTTTCACAAAAGTCACCCAACAACCCATCAAAAGGTACCATTCAGTGACTGCCATCCTGAGCTGGCAGTCTGGAGGGGAAGGAATTCAAATCCCATTACTAATCTGTATAGGATGGTTAAAGAGATGGTTTGAAAGAGAACTAGACTAGGTATTTAAAAAAAATCAATTTGCATTGTAAGAACCAGTCACAAATTATCTCAATTTCCTCAGAGCCAATTTTTTTCCCCAAAGGAAAAAGTCACACAGGTAGGAATTAGAAAGAACAGAAAACCTATTCATGCCTGCTCAGCTTTTGGATCACTGGGCTCCATATGTACTTGCTAACGGGATTACTCCTGCGACAAGTAATTGTTTCTGAGGGTTTCTGCAAATCTGTTATTTGTGTAAGGCATAGCTTGCTGCAGTGATAATTTGTTCTTTTAAGAAGTCACCTTGTTTTTATTGCAATTAAATTGTTCATACAATGGTAATGTAACGTAGTGATTGTTAAAAACTTGCCGTTAGAATTTCTATAGGTGCCCTCGGTGTGACGAAAATACATTCATTTAAAAGCTGTGTGTTTCCATCAGAGACTTTCGTCTCTGAAGAGGGTTTCCACAGTGTTTATCCAAAACAGCTCACTTTAATCAGATAGTTGCTAGGAAAAAAGGTTTTAGATAAGGCAGTAAATGATCATGAAATTATACCCTGGTGGCAATTGTGCCCATCTACAACCTCTGTTTCAGAATGTTAAGAGGGTAACCATATCTGAATATTGCCTACTGCAATTATGGAAGGAAATTTTCACTGGAAGGGGAAAAAATAGAGTTGAATCAATCTGTCTACAATATCTAGACAGTGATGTCCACCATTATCCGGATTGCAAAGAGGAAGGACAGTCTTGTGATTATGTTAAGCCACTGGACCAGCATTCAGGTGGTCTGGTTTTTATCCCTGCCTCTGCCACAGACTTGCTGTGTGATCCTGGGCAAGTTACTTAATTGTGTACCTCAGTTTCCCCAACTTTAAAATGGAAATAATAATATAACCCTACCTGACAAAAGTATTGTGAGGCTAAATTAATTATAGGTAATAGACACCATAGAAAAGCCTCTCTATTAATGACTACCTATTTCTAGCTGCACAAAGACTGTCTGGACTGTAGGTTCTATTCCCGCCTCTGCTACTTTCTATTTGACCTTGGGCAAATCACTTCTGTCTCTTGGTGGTTTGGTTTATCCATCTGTAAAATGGGGGTAATAGGAGTATTAGTTAGGAGGTTTAACTAAAATTTGTGAAGTACATTGACATTCTCAGATGAGGGATGCGATCTACGGAAAAATGAATTATTAATTATTATAACAATAAACTCATGTACCGCTACAATTGCCCTGCAATTATATTTTTCTGGGATGTTTTCAAGCATGCTTTTTATATACAATCTGGGTTTATTCCCCTGTCCCCAGTGCTTAATTTATAACAAAAGAGGTGCCAGGGCTCAAGCAATTAGGTGCCGGGGCTCACATCATTTGTTTTACTTTCATAATTTGACGCAGCAAGCCCAGAGGTGCTGAGGCTATGAACTGCCAAGCCTAGAGGTGCTGGGGCTCAGCCCTGGCAAGCTCCAGCACAAATTAAGCACTTCTCGTCCCCTACTTACATTGCATCATTGAAAAAGCCAAAGGGTTAGTAAGAAATCTGAATATTGCCAATATGTATTATTTGGAGTGGGAGATCTGGCAAATGTGAACTAGTGCTTTTTTTTTTTTTTTTTTAAACAGCCTACAACCCAGGGCTGTCAGATCTAATAAGCTAAGAGCTAAGGCTATTCTTGGATGGAGACCTTAGAATGCCTATACGTTGTATGAAGTACTATTTTATCTACTGAGTCACTGCTCTTCTCCTGAATCATTTCTGAAGCAGTGGCCTAGTTGGGTATTTAGAATCATTTTGCTGATAATCAACATTTAAAAGATGATAAACTGCAGCTCTTACCAGTGGTGGTCATTCAATAAGTTGCTGTGGGTTTTTTTCCACAGGAGTAGAAGTATTAACACTGGTCTCTGGCCCATGTAATTAGCTCCATTTTAATCTAATTAAGTTCTGGGCGTGGTTTCATTGGGCTATAGTATTCTTGTCCACTGCCTGTCTGGAACTGCTGTATATTGTTAACGGTTTCATTTCTCCCAGTGATTCATGAATAATGATTAGTAACATATGGCCAAATCCTGAACACCCAAGGAGCTCCTGCAACTTGCATAGTACACAAGGGAGCTACAGATGCCCAACACACCTTTTGATCTGGCCCTCGGTGAGCTAGTCTTGGAAGGTGCTGGGTGTCTCTTACAACATGCACAGAACTTCTGCTCCCAATAAATTCAGTGAGATCAGCAGGATTGGGAGCGGGCCCTTGGTGTGGGACTAATTCTCAGAAATGGCCTTCCAGTTTGCGCCTGTATAGTAGTACACTTATATTTGTGTGTTCACTTTATGGAGCCTAAATTTAGGCTTTTGGATTTAACACACAACCACACAATTCCCATACCCACAGCCAAGCTTCACTGTGAACATAAGAGGTGTCAAGAGTAGATGTACTAAAACATAGCAGCACATTTGTAAAGCCAATATTTGGACACTGGGTTGAACCCCTTTGTGAATATGGCCCTGTATGATTCCCATTGAGCTGGACCTGAGCTGAAACTGGTGGGTCCACAGCTGGATCTAAAAGCTTCCACCCATAGTTAAGGTATGTTTGGATCCAGGACTTTAAATACGGGTCATCTCTATTTTTCCACATTGCTACTGTAAAGAGGCATGGTTGCTGTTCCTTCTTCTCAACCAGTAAAGCTTAATTGAGCTAGAAATATTCACTTGTTACTGTTTCAGCCAGACAAATGTTAACCTTCACTTCTTAAGTATCCGTATAAGCCATAGGAGCTATGTCATCCTCTGTTCATTCAATGCTTTTATGGGAAGTATTACTTTTTTCCTGTATGGTGCATTTATCATTTATTCTTTAATTTGTATGTATGACAGTTTTGTCTGGGAAGCCTGCTATTACAGCTCCTATAATGTAATATTTCAGTGGGATTAGGATAAAACAATGTCTCAGAGAAAATATGACAGCTTTGTTACATGGCTATTATTGTAGCTATGAAAGTCAATGCTGGCCACGAGTATAATGGGTTTTGTTTGTTTCTTACCCATTGGGGATATATGCTTGTGTCATAGATTTATACAGCTATTTGGCTTATTGGTGGTTCAGTAGTTTATCAGTGCTGGGATATAGCATAAGCTTTTCCTGGAAAATATTGGTGATCAAACACAGCTGAAAAAGTGACTATTTATTAGATTTTCCCTAAAAAACCTTGAAGCTGGAGAATAGAAAGCCAGAGCAAGCAGCACCGCTGCATTGTCAAAACCTTGTGAGACATTTGGCTCCTCAGCTTTGCTGGAGCATTTTAAATCGCTCACTGAGGATGTTTATTGTCTCCTCTACGAATCTGACATGAATGCTGTCCCTTAAATAGCGTATGGGAGAGGGGGAAGGAAAGGGATTGGAGGGTTCAGGGAGTTGTCAATGCCACAATGAGATGGAGAACCTTTCGTTTCTACATCATTGGTTTAAATCAAGTCCAGGTCAGTGATTATTTAGAGTGCAAACTCTTAGGGGCAGGGACTATCTACTACTCCGTTTGTACAATGACTAGCACAATGGGGCCCTGATCTTGGTTGGTCCCTATGCACTACCATAATAAATAATAATAATGGCTGAAAGTCACAACCATCTGTTCAATGGTCAATATGAAATAGTTTGGGGATTGCCCTCCAGTTCTTAGTAGACTTGTGTCCACAATCACAAAAACCAACCATCACACACAGGTACCCTTGTCAGCCCTCTCAGCAGAGATGGTGAGGCCTGATTTGACACACAGACTAAATGCATGTAGAACTTCATTGCATTTGTTGCTTCTCACCTCTCTCCTGTATTTGCAAATTATCTGTCTAGACTGTAAGCATTTTGGAGCAACAATCTTATCGTTAAACCTGTCAAAACCCTTTTCCCACTGACACTATACAAATAATAATAATTTGGAGGGTCTAAATATTCTAGATTAAGTATGATCTGCCTCCAAGGGTAGGAAAATTATCCAGGGGCCCCAAATGGACACACCTGATGCCCATTGGTGCTGGAAGTAGGGATGTGGGGGGAGGGGCTGCTGCACCCCCTGGCTTGAAGTGGTTTCCATCATATACAGGTTTTACAGTTTGGTTCAATGGCTGGCAGCACCCCACTATAAAAATTGTTCCAGCATCCCTGCTTATGCCTCTCTTAATTGAGCCACTAGGAGACATTGGGAGACAAACTCTGTAGCAAATGATTCCATCCTGAAGGGCCTATTAACACAAAATCTGAGAATCACTCTGCTAAATGCATGTTCCTGCTCCAATTAAAGGCTTCTCTGCTCTGTGTGAAAACTGTACAAACTTCTATTCTTGGACACAAATTAAACCCAAATTAAAACAAGGTCAAACAACCTTCCACCTTCAAATCTAACTCCATCAGGGGTCTGCATTCAGTGCTTCATGGATTTATCGACTGAACAGCAAATTGTTATTAAATGTCCTCAGGGTTTCTATGGAAACAGCAAAGTGGATGTTAACTTTAAAACACACCAAAGGTTAGACCTTCCAGGCATGTTATTTTATATACAGTATTGATTGGGTATTTTCCCTGCCCACTCCCCCCATACTTTTCTAAGGTAATTTTGTCTTTAGGAGGTAGAAAGATGTTAACTACCTCCATCCTTGCACCATGCTGGATTGGTCTTCGGAGTGAATTGGGCCAAAAAACCTCAGAACCCCCACACAGACGTTAAACAATTGAAACTTCTGAGATCTGCCCATAACTAAGTATCCAAACTTTCACAAGTTCCTGAACTTCAGCACTTCAATCTTGAACCTCTGAACTGAGCCTTCAAAATTGATTTAGACAGCTACAGGGAACAGGTTCTCTTGTGAATTCTGATGCTGCCTGCTTCTGATCAAGCAGGAAATAGAGCAAAGATGTCCTCTCTCTTGAGATCTGGGTTCTTCCACTTCCCACTGTGCTAGTGCAGAAGAATTTTCAGTAAAAGAAAAAATGGTTCACCTATGCCTGTTCAGAGGACAATCTTTGCTGAGGAGATAGGAATTGGGGAGGGGAAGAAGGAAGGAGGAAAGAGTGAGAGTTGTATGATGCTTTCTTTGCAAATCATAGAATCATAGAATATTAGAGCTGGAAGGGACCTCAGGAGGTCAACTAGTCCAACCCCCTGACAAAGGGTCAGAGAATATTTGACTAGGAAGATGTACACTTAACCAGCAGGACATATGTAACCTGGAGCTAGTCTTGTACTAGCCTAAGTGCTACCCTGGATTACATAAATTTGATAAGGAAAGCATGTTTTTTTGGTGTGTACTTGATAAACAGCAACAGCTTGTCCTCCTTTAGGCACTCCATGTACAACAGCCATTAGACATGTCCTCATGTTCTGCAAGGCCCTCTGTGCTGAGTATGCCCTTCGTTCCCTGGGACAAAAAAATTAGGATTCTAAGCAGCTTAGCAAAAGCATGTCAAATGCACTGCAACCATTTTGCAAAAGGACAGGAAATGAAGTCAGGCAAACTGTCAGTGGCAAAGAACTGCAGAGCATCTTGGTCTACTACTGTTAAAAGATTTATGAATCCAATTTCCATTTCATTGACCCTCTTTGAATTCCTATCAAATATGTGCATATATTTTATGCAAACCTAGTGAAAGGCAAAATATTCAGCTGTGCATTATTTATATTTGATCATCTATTGATGATGCTTAAATCTAAAGCTAAATTCCTTCCCCAGTTAAAGCCCCAAGTCTTCAATTCTTGATTTTGCAAACCCCTTAGTGACATTAACAGTGCCTGAAGGAGTAGTCCCATTGAATAGTTCTTTTTTAAAATACTTGTGATTCTTCAGATTCTACAGTGGCCACATTAAACACCCGGATAAATAGCTGAGTTAGCAGTCAGTGAGACTATTCCTGTGATTGTGGACTGTTCATCACAGTAGGGATTGGTAGGATCCAGTCCATAATGATGTGCTTCTAATAAATGGGACATTCTGCATATGAATCCACCCAGAACCTCCAAGAGAATATAGCAGTTTTCTTCACGTCCTGTTCTACATCCCTGTACAATGTTGCTGAAAGCTATTAAAAAGCTGTTGAATTCCACCCAAGAGCCGATATAAATGTTCCTTATATCCACTTACTCGCCTGACATAGGTACTTTCAAGTTTAATTAATTAAAGGTCCTAGAGTCCTTTCTGATCCTCAGATGAAAGGCCTTATAGAAGTACAAATGGAGTGTTATTCATTATTATAATAACTAGTCTGTGACAGCAAAAGGCAAGTTATAATTAGAGGGTGCAGCTAGAAGTAAATTGTGTGAAGGAGGGGGCATGTGCAGAGCAATAAGGCGATTGGACACAATAAACCAGAGTTGTGACTCCAAAGAAGTGTTGAACTTGGTACACCAATTAGTGTCAATAGCATTTTCTTGTTATTCATAGGGAAATGGAATTTGACTTTTCTGGTCTGTGTTTGGCTGAAATCCTTACTGTATGTCAGATTTCTTGGCTCTTCTGCTGCAATCCTGTCTAGTCAAAAGCTGCTGCTTGAACATTGTGGAGGGGAAATGTTTTATGTTTAAAGTTGTTACTTTTCTTTTGGCATAACACAGATAACTACCACACCATTACTCTTTCAAAAGAGGATGATGAGTAATCAAAATAATTTGACAGGGGATTAACTTGGGTAGTTAGAACAAAGGGAGCTGGGTCTAGTAAGTAGTTTGATGACTAGGTGTCAGGATCCTGGAGTTTGGTCCCACCTTGTCTCTCTAATATCCTGTAATCAACATGGCTACAACACTGCATAATACTTCTGTCATTCCAATCAGGTGTGTTTAAAATCATGTTTCAGTAAATGATCCAATACCTTGCCTGTTCCTCAGACCAGAATCAGCTAACTGGGAAACCCACAGCCTATTTCACCGATGAAAGAGTTGCTGAAACTTCAATAATTAAATTCACCCCATCTCTGTGCAAGTGTGTGATTCTTGCACCCCTGTCTATCCAGGTGAGATAATGCGTTACCTGCTTCAGTAAGTCAGCAGAAGCCACATAACCCATTCCCTGTAGAAGCTAAAACTACTTAGTGCGGGTGTATGTGCGCACTACAGGCAAAATATAGGCAAGTTGTTCCAACAGCACGTGTACACTTTAATGTTTGTCTGAACTGTAAGTCTTTTGCACATCCTCTAAACATACCCAGTACGGCTTGTCATCTCCTCATGCACACAGAGCTGTGTCTGGTTGAAATGAGATCTTTCCAAATTTGTGGCAGAAAAACAAATTTCACATTTTAACATCCCTGCTCTCCCACTCCGGAAGGATACAGAGCAGAAACAATCTGTACTGGGGAGTGGAAACACTATCATCTCTTGGAACTTCCTACTCCTTGTTCCATTGGAAGCATTTCTCTCCCCTTTAGAAGCTGCACAGAGCCCACTCCATTGACCCTAGATCCCCAGCGACCTGAACAAAGGGTCACTCTCCTGAATGCCACTTGTGGTTAACTTGTGTTGCTGCCCCTCCATGGCTCTGGGGGAGTGGGTTTCGGAGCAACCTCTTCCAGCATCAACCTCCTTCAGGTCCACAGAACTAAGAGGGGTCTCCATGAATGGGAGCAGGTTGGGACAAAAAGAGGCACATGCCAAAGTGGCAGAGCTCTCCCCTTCCTCGGCTGCAGGTTCCCTACCATGTGATAGAAGAGCATGGACTTCAGAGCCCACAATCTTATTTTCCTCACCATTATACATTTTATTTTAAAATGCTTCCCATACAAATGCATTCATAGAATCAGAGAAGATTAGGGCTGGCAGGGACCTCAGGAGGTCATCCAGTCCAATCCCCTGCTCAAAGCAGGGCTAACCTCAGCTAAACCATCCCAGCCAAGGCTCTGTCGAGCCGCACCTTAAAAACCTCTAAGGATAGAGGTTCTACCACCTCCCTAGGTAACCCATTCCAGTGCTTCACCACCTTCCTCGTGAAAAAGTTTTTCCTAATATCCAACCTAGACCTCCCCCCCCTGCAACTTCAGACCACTTGATTCCATTCACTTGATGAAATGTTCATTTCAGGCAGGGTCTGAGGCTAGGCAAGAGACTGCTATGGAGTTTATTTTTTCTTTTTAACTAATCTTGTGAAACCTCATAGTAGAGAATCACAAGTCACTGCTGTCCTTTAATCTTCTGGGTTTTGCAGAGGGAGCCAAAGAGTATTTAAAAAGCAGATGGTCTCAGTTTGCTCCTTTTAATGTAAGTTGGATGTACTGTGTTTGAGCAAATGCCTACCAACTCAATAGGTGTTAGCATACAGCTGCTATCTCGACTAAACACTGCTGCAGTGTCTGTATTTTAAAGGGTCAAAAGTGTTTTTAGTGTATTTAAGAGAGACAAAGTCAAATTCTTGTGTTCATCATTTAAAGGAGGAAATTCTATTTTAAAATTATCTTTTAAAGGAGAATAAAGTTAAGAGCTACTCAAGACTTCAAGCTTGACAATAACAATGCACACAGAACACTATGTGTAAGAGGAAACAATACAAAGGACTGCTTGCATTTTCAGCAATGTCTTACATGGCAACAGATGGCTTTGGAGATGTTGCCAGTAATCTATGGCCAGGGATGAAAAGAGGATGAGAAACACAGCTGTACCTTAAAATTATTAAGCAGTGGAACCTACTTTGCGATCTTAGAAGCTAGTGAAGGTGTACTATGGATGAATGCCAGCTGCAAAGTTCTGATCTGAATCTAGGTCTGGATTTTAAACCTCTCCGAAGTTCAGGGATGTGTAGAAAGATTCAGAGTTCTGGTTCAGGCCCATGTCTAATTTAGACAGAAGGTGAAAGTCATGGATCATTTCAGTGCATCACAATGTGAAAATTGCAACTCTAGCTATGAGGAAACTATTTTTGGTCTGAAGTGGGTCTATGGAAAGAAAGTTACATCACTATGAAGAGAGGTCCTTTGTGTTCCTTGCAGCAGTCCTTACTCGGACTTCTGTCTGAGTGTGGATGCAGAGTTAGATCCAATGGGTGTTGAATTTAAATAAAAGGTAGTTTTTCCTCGATATTAATTGAATGTATAGTCATTAGCTATCAGTTAGGTCTCACTTTCTCTTGCTAAGGACTAGGATTACAACAGAGAAATTTTCCTTTGTTCTTGGAAGCAACAGAAAACCTTTTCTCTGACTACTGCCTGCACAATACTCTTAACTACTAAAGCTACTCTAACTACTGAGAGCTCACTAGAGTTCCCTTACAGTGCAAGTCAGAAATCTGAGTATATAAAAATAATTCTAACTCAAAAACTCTGCTCCATGTGTTTCTTTTAATCATCTCTGCCTTTACCACTAATGAAAGATAAGCTATAGGAGAGTGAGGTAGATTCTATTCTCTCTCATGCATCATCAATAGAATTATTACCTAAGCTCTATTTGCAGATCCTCTCTTACCCCATCAATTGTAAGAGGCAGAACACAGCTGTATTCTCAGAAAGTAAGTTGAGGCTGTGGACCAAATTCTCTGTCTTGTCAACTGAGACAGCCCCATTGACTTCCGATTGCAGAGTAAACACTAAAATGCAGTTATGCTTTGAACAGCATCTGCAAAACAAACATCGTGAGGTTCCATATTCCTTCCCTCACAATGGTTTTCAGATCAGATTCTCAATGTCTACCTTTTGGTTTTTAAATTGTCAGAGCCAAGTTACTGTCAGAGCTAAATTATCTGCTGATGTAATTTGGAGCTGCACCAATTTACAGCAAATTAGTGGGAAATCAGCAAGGAGAAGAGAATCATACCTCTATTATATATTGGTCAGCTCAGAGTTGTCATTCAGTATGTTATTAGTATCTCAACCTGTTTGTCTGTTAGTGAAGTAAGCCTTACGGGTGTGTAATTCTCAGGATCACCCTGAGAGCCCTTAAGGACAGGTACCACATTTGCTGTTTTCAGTGCAATAGCTGATTTTAATGAGTGTGTGCATATCTTGTTAGTCGCTCAGCCTCTTGCATCAATACTCTTTGGTCCTGGTGACTTGTTGCTCTTTAATTTATCCGTTTATTTCAGTACCTTCTTTTGATATCCCAACCTCTGATGGTTGCTCATCTTTGTTGCCTGACATCCTTTCCTGTGAAGACTGATGCGAAGAAATCCTTTAGTGTCTTTGTAGTGTGCTTCATCACTCCTACTATTACCCAGTATTCCAGGCATCACTGCTATTCTTGTACAGTGCTGTAAGTCACAGGATCAACTGAACAAAGGAAAAATGTAAACCTGATGCCTGATAGTGAGATCTATTAGACTGGCATAATCTACCCCAAGGAGTGGTGGAAGCTCCATCACCTGAAGCATTTAAATATAAACTGTGCAATGCATTTGGGATTTTACTGCAAGGACTGATCCTCCACTGGTCAGAGAGAACGTTGATTAGAGGACCTAATACAATAGGTCTTTTGTCATCTAATTTCAGTGGGCCAGATTCTACCCTCAGTAATGGGAATTGTTTCAGTGTAAAAGTCAGTAGTAGTTGCAGACACATACGGTGAGCAATGGCAAATTCGTCCCATAGACATTGGAGATGGGAAAGATTTACTTTATCAAGTCATCTAGCTCATTGTCTCCAATTACCAGCGAGAGCAGAATTATTCCTATAGTATTACACTAAGTGCATTATGCAGTCATTTTAAAAATGACTTAGGGATTTTTTTGGGGAGGGAGGAGGGAAGGAGGGGAAGAGGCGGACAGGGGATGGTCATATACTATCTTTGGTCCTAAGATAGGCACCAGCCTGTTGAATAAGAAATCTGATGGCAAGAGAGGGAGTGCTCAGATCTAGATCAGATTTAGGAGAGAGTTTAGGTTTGAATCAAAACCAGAGTTTGAGGGGCCAAATTATATGAGCAAGAATTGAACCCAAACTTTTGAAATTCAAAAAAGGAGTCAGCTTCAAGGTTCTGGTTTGCCTAACACATCACATACCTTTACTCCTAATGGGAGAGCCATTTTCAGAGTCTAGTGATGTATTAGAAGAAAATGAGAATACTTCTCTATTCTATATGTTAATGTGGCAGTAGAAGAAAGGGAGAGCTCTGAAACCATGGGACCTTCCATTATGAAGGTGCTTTAATTCACTGTCAGCCTGGCTGCTGTGAAATAGAAGCTCTCAGCCACACAGTGCTGCTTGTGTGCCATCATCATTTGTAATGTTGCATAATGGCTTAACATAATGCCTTACCAGCTATAAAGATTCACATGGCATATTTCCAGAGGCAAGAACATGTTGATTTATTCCAGTTAGAGGAAAGAGGTTAAGCAGAACATTTTAACTCGCATCTCATCTTTTTCCCCCCCTCTATTTACCTTTGAGATTTCTGTGCCTTGGAAACAGGTGAAGGGGAAAAACAATCTGCATGTTAGACAGAACATTTTACTACGTTAAAATTCCTTAGAAAAGGTTGGAAGTGGCTGAAGGTGATCTGCAAACATGAGATTCAGTCCATTTTCTAAGACATGTTGGCATCACAAATGTAGTAGTAACACTTCGTACTTAGGGCTGGTTCACATCGACTGCGCGATTCAGCGGCAGTCGACGGGAGTTATGCAAACTACTCTGCATGGTTTGCGTAACTGACGTTGACTGCTCAGCTTCCCTTCTGCGCGTTGTTCACACGGTGCTGAGCCGTTCCTGTCGACTCAGCGCTACACTAGTCGAGGGGGTGGACTTACTCACTTGACTTCCTGATCAATTGAGCGGTCAGTGAGACCTGCTCAATTGATCCTGAAAGATCCATCTGGCGACGGGGATTTTGCCGCTGTCAGTGTAAACGTAGCCTCAGATACTAGTGATGATTGCTACAGAAACTGAGGCACACAGATTAAATGACCTGCTCTGAATCACACAAGTAATCAGTAAAAAAGCTGGACCAGGGCTCAGTTCACTAGAACATGCTGCCACATTTTGCACTTTTGTGATAGTCTTGAGCAGGGAGTCCATAAGACAAAATTCCCCTCTTGCGCCTAGTGGGAATTTCTCTAGATCAGGTTTATGGCATATTGGCAGGGCAGCATGTGGGAGAAGCTTGCACTGCCATTGTCCATCCTGTACCTGATCTGTGGTTAAACAGGGGGGACTTGTATCACTTGGGCTGTCAACCTAGCAACTTTCACGAGCACTAAATTCACTAAAAAAAATTAAACCAAACTAAAACACACTAATCAGAGTACAGGGTGCATGATCTCAGTTGGGCCAAGCTCGGTGTTTCTGGGGCCAATTAAAGAGAGCAGGTGATTGCAGTGGCTTTGATATTAATTAATGATCTCTATCTATGTAGAAAGTCTCAGTAGGAATCATTAATAGGAAAGGATGGGAATGGTTCCCACATGGAGGCAATCAGTATATCACACACATTTATTTCATCAGGAAAGCCTGTGATTCCTTATCTAAAATCCATCCCATAGCTACTAAAATAATAGCCTGTTCATTTATCACTGAGGATTAAGTAAAACCTCTTTGTAACTGCCTTCAGACTCTTCCCCTAGGACTCAGTTCCTGAGTTAAGAGTTCATGGGTATGCTAACTTCTCCCTTCCCCTTAATCTTTCTCTCTTCCTTATCCATTGAGTTGTACATATTCAGTAGTTTTATACCCAGCTGTTAGAGACAAAGAGAGACCCTGTCCATCAGGGTTTCTTCTCCTCTCCCGACCCCCACCCAACTACCTGCCATTGGTACTTCTAGATCTCACTCAGTTGAGCAGATCATGCAGTTCTGGCATCAAACCCAAACTTTAGCTCTGAATCAACCTTGAACTCTATTAAAAAAATCTAATTCAGATCTGGATCCAAGTGCTGCCTTCGTTATTCAGTCAAACTATTTGTTGATGGTCTCATTCCCCCTTTGTATGACTGTACACTGTTTAGATTGTGAACTCTGCAGGGCAGGGAATCTTGTTTTTATTCTTATCTCTAGAGTGCCTGGCCCTACATAAATCATAAAACCTGGGAAGAGCCAGCAAATGTTGCTTTTTCAGTCTAAGGGTATGTCTACACTGCAATCTGGGGTTGATTACAGCTTCCTTAGACATACCTGCACTAGATTTAATCTAGCTAACATAGCTAAAAATAGCAGTGCAGACGCAGTGCCACAGGCTTCAGCACAGGCTGTACAAGCCCATTTAGAACCTTTGAATGCGTGTTTGTGTTCCTAACCCACCCTCAGGTCTGTGCAGTGCCACCACATCTTCATTGCTATTTTTAGCCATGCTAGCTCCATTAAAACCGGTATTACTACCTGAGCTGCAATTGTACCTCTGATTGCAATATAGACAAATCTGAACTATGTTCACTATCACACCAGGGAATGAATACCCTCGGTTAGGATCATTTTAAAATGAACTGAACAAATCTCTGAAGAATATATTGTAGGAAACAATCCTGTCTCGGCACAAGAATGTCTAGATGCAACTGTAATAGCATGTTAAATTGTATTATACTGTTTAGACAGTAGGTGGCGCTGTGTATAAACTACCTTATGTAAGCTAACCTTAGCCATACCAGCCAGAGTGTTAAAGGATCATATACTGAACACATCTGGGGTGCACCTCTTAGAGGTACGCTCTGTTGTCCATCTATGTCGCATACAGAAGTCTGACCTGCTCGTAGCAGCCCTGCAACCTACCGTGTACAAGTACATGACAGTGACTTAGACCCGCTGCCCATGAGAAGACCTTATAATAGGCCAGGGGAGGCTAAGCTGTGGTGGCCCTGCCTCTTCCCATCCCTCATGGGCGAGGGGTAATAGAGGCTGGGGTCTGGGCCATGGTGGGGCTCAGAGCTCCTCTGGCTGGCCAGGGCTCAGGGCTTGGCCTTGGCCAGCTGGGGCTCCTCTAGACTGCTCCGGCTGCTGGCAGTCCAGCCAGGGTTTGGGGATGCTCTGGGAACTTGCTGGAGTTTGTCAAAACTTTTGTCAACAAGATCTCTGTAGTGTAGACCAGCCCTAAGCATTATCTACCATGCCTGACACGTGTTTGTCAAGCAAGTTATCCCACAGGTATTGTGTAAGGGCTAGAACTGGTCCTCAGCTTTTCTTATAAGAAACAGCTGTTCAAAATATTTCTGATGAAAGATTGTTTGTTGAAAAATAGGATTTTATTAAAAAAAAGTTTGTGAAAAGAAAATATTCAATCAAAATATTCAGGTTTTTGTTGAAAATCCCCAACTTATTTCCTCCTTGATGAAAATCCAAATTTTGGGTGTGGGAATCCCTTCCTGACCAGCTCTAGTGATAAACCTTGGCGTGGGAAGAGCGCTACAATATAGATATGTCATTCGGGACATATTGGTGACCACTTCTGAATACTTCTCCCTTCTGTGAGAAATCAGTAGAGCCAGAACAACCAGACAGAGGATCTTTGCACCAACTAGCAGGTATGGCATGGGCCAAGTGTAACATCCATAAAAATCTACCTGGAAAGCAGATCCTAAAAGCTGTTAGAAGTCCCCATGACTTGTTGGGGGAATGGAATAAGTGATCCATTACTGTACTGTAGAGGTCCTGTCAAATAATTATGAGAGCTCTCCTGTCGACATAATGTGGCTACACAAGTGCTCTTACAGCAGCACAGCTGTAATGATAAAACTTAGAACAGCACAGCTGCAAGTGTAGACTAGCCCATAGCCTAAACTTTGTGAGTGAAGTAGAATACCTGTATTGATTTTGCTTTTCCAGAGGGCAAATAAGGAGAACATACCAAAATGAGTTGCTTCACAGATGAAAATTATACACTAGAACTGAAAGCCAGAGCAAATCATGGCTGTGCTTTAAAAATTCAGGTCATCTGGGATAAAAGGCCTGTGTGAGCTGTCACAGTTCAAGGCAACTGCACTTCTATTCCCCTCTCTGTGATTCAGCAAGGGCACCCACTTTTAGGCTTCTGGCTCCAAGTTATAACCTCTCTTGGGCAGAGACCCATGTCTCCCCCCCTCTTGATCAGAGTTTATCCAGGCTGCCTAGTTCCCTACCCACACTCATTGAGTTCCCCAGTACACCAGACTCCCTAAACAGCCAGCATCTGAGTTTTGCTTTCTCCTCAGAGTCTATAAACAGCGAAGTTGCCCACAGTTAAGTTGCCACACAGCTCTTTCTAAAGAAGCGCATGTGTTCTTAAGGTGAAAGAGTTAGAGAAAACTTTAACAATTAAAAAACCTACACATGCTAAAAAGCTTACCAGAGGTCATCTCAACTCCAGCCTCAAGATCTGGTAGGTGTTGATCCTTCCAGCCCTTCCTTAAGGATTGCCCCTCCTCCTCTCCTTGGATAGCAGGTTCTGTCTGTTGGCTGGATCAGAAAGAAGGCCTTGAGTTATTTTAAACTTAAGCTAGTTATCCAAAAGTCCTTTTGTTGTCTATTGTTCTCTCTGGAGAATCCACTCCCAACCAGTATGTGTGAGCCTCTCCAGATTGGAGTAGCTCTCTGGAGGTGTTACAACCTGAGTGAATTTGCCTAATCACCTCCCACTGTTCTTAGTTCCTGGAGGGCTGTGGTCACCATATCTTAGGAAATTACATACTATCCGTGGCCCATAATGATACCTAAGCTTAACATAGTAGGATCTCCCAAAGATCTTGCAGGAAGTTGTCATATCACATGAGGCACTGCAGAAAACCTGAATGACAGGAGAGAACTGCAAGACAAAGAAATTGAAGGTGATTGAAAGAATAATGAGAGAAACTAACCAAAAGAAAGCACAAACAATCTAAGTCAAGGAGAAGGGTTCCTGTTACACAGAGAACAAGAGTTCATTTAAGAATACAGTTAGACACCCGGAAGGTAAACGGGTCAATTATGATATACAAAGAAGCAGCAAACTGCTTATTAAAAACCCTTTGCCTTGTATTGATAAAGGGGGATAGAGGCCATGCCAAAACCAGCCATGCTTTTTCTAAAGGAGACAGTAGAAATACTGTCAGAGTTGAGATCATGCCAGGAGGAGGGATCAAGAAATTCAGAATGTCACAAACGCAAACAAAAGAACAGGGCCAGATGGGACCCACCTCAGAAAAATTAAGCGGTCAATTAAATTACAGCAGATGGTTAAGCAAAGGAACATAGGAGACAAGATCAAAGTCCACCAATTCCTTACCCTGACAATTGCACAAAATTGAATAAAACACCCCCCACCTGATTGTTGTAATGACCCAGATGAATGTTTCATAGGAAGGTAAAACTCTCAATATACTGACAATATATAACAGGGAAAAGCTCTTGTCCAAGTCTGGTAGGTAGATGAACCCTGTGCATGTGAGTTAGTCACCATAACAAAAAAAAGCATCTAATTCATGTATACTTTGTAGGAACACTGATGTCCCCTGTCCACAGTATTGTCAGTTACTTCTTGAAGCCTCATAAGATAGTTTCTGATGTTATCTCTGTGGCAAGGGCAGTTAAAAAAAAAATCGCAGTGGAGATAGGGAAGAAGAGAACTAAATGGGCTGGAGGGAATTTAGTGTCATGCCTAGACTTATGAAGTGATCTAAGAAAAAACCAGAAAACCACAGCTTGACTTCCACAATGAGGGGGTAGATACATGCTAGCAGCATAGGGGAGACCACATCAGACAATACTCACACAGTAGTAAGGAGAAGAGACAAATGTGAAAATATCATCACCAAATTTACAATATAACAGGGCACAACTGGCGAGTGGGAGACCAAAGAACCTTAGTAGGAGGGAAGCTTGGAAAAACTGCAGAACCCACAACTGGTAACAATGCAAAGAGGCCACAAAATAGGACACTGGGTCACCGGGGCACCAGCCAAAACGTGCTGACCCTGCTGCAGTAAGCAACACAACTGGACAATTGTCTGGTTCCTCTGGACTCCTTTCTACCTCCCTTCCTTACAGTACCTGGGCCACAGGGTTGCCGTCAGTCTCCCTGCAAGGGGCAGCCCCAGCAGGCTCTCAGTGTCACAAGCATCTGGCAGCTCCCCCAGACTGCAGGCGTCAAGCAGCTCTTCCAGGTCACAGGCGTCAAGCAGCTCTGGCAGCTCCTCTGGACTCCAGGCCGTGGACTCAGCTGTGCAGTGATTGGGCTTGAGCCAGAGCACTGGGGAGAGATGTTCTTCTCCAGCAGCTCTCTCCCAACTGAGAGAGAGGCCCTGCCTTTTGTACTTCCTGTCCCGCCCACCTGCTTCCAATGGGGGTGGGGGTGGGGGACAAGGTTGGCCTGGCTCTGCCCCCTTGGGTAGAGAGGCTTGCTCCTCCCCCTCAGGGTCAGAGGGAGAACACACCACACACACCCCTCTCAAGCCAAGCTCCCAGTCCCAGGGTTCAGTGTCTTCCAGCTCCTAGGCAGGATAGGAAATGAGCACTGACAGAGTCTTTGCCTGCTCAGTGACAGAGAGTGAAGGCATAGGGCTGTAGTGCGAGGTATCACCGCATGAGTCAGGCGTTGGTGTCCTTCACTGAATTAAGCTATCTTCAGGGAGCATGGTCAGTAACCAGCATGACAGAGGCATCGAGGAGTTAATACCTGAGGGCGTTGTTGGCCCACTTGACAAGGGCCTCTCTCTCAATGACTGAGTAATTCTGTTCACGGGAGAATAACTTCCAGTTTATATATGGGATGGGGTGGTCCTCCCCATCAACTTCCTGAGACAGGACCACCCCGAGTCCTGTCTGAGGCATCCATCGGCGTGACGAAGCCCCGTGTGAAATTCAGACTATACAGAACTGGCTCCAGCCAGAGGTGAGTCTTTAGGGTCTGGAAGGCCACCTTGCACTCTGTGGTCCAGTGGACTGTCCTTAGTTGGAAGCAGTCAAGGGGGCCACAATAGCAGCAAACTGGGATATGAACTGCCTGTATTGGTTACCAAACCCCAAAACTGGCAGACCTGTCATTTCGTGGTGGGTGGTAGGCAGACTTTCAAGGCCTGGACTTTCCCAACAAGTGGGGGTGTACCTGCCCCCCCCCACCCAATGTGGGTCTCAGATAGTGTCGGATAGCATGGCAAGAAATGACCTTCTTGGGTTGGCGATTAGGCTAGCCTTCAAGGTCCACAGAACCACCACCATCCAGTTGAGTTGGTCTTCCCAGTGCCGGCTATAAACAACTAGGTCATCCAGATATGAGGCAGCATAGTCCATGTGCTCCTGTAGGAGGCAGTCCATGAGCCACTGGAACGTCGCAGGGACCCTGTGGAGGTCAAAGAGCATCTGGGTGCATTTCTAGAGCCTGGTGGGTGTGGCAAACACCATCTTGTCTTTCGATCCAGGGTCGAGGGGGATTTGCCAATATCCCTTGATGAGGTTGAGGGTGGTGATAAAGTGGGCCTCCCCCAAGCGGTCAAGTAGCTCGTCTATTCGGGACCTGGGGTAGGCATTGAACTTGGAAATTGCATTCATCCATCGGGAGTCGATGCAGAGGTACCAACACCATAGGGCTGCGCCATTCACTTTGCGATGCTCAGTGATGCCCAGTTCCAACATGGCCTGCACCTTTAATGACCTTCTGCATCCACCATGGTAGGGGCCACGTCATCTCCCCAGGATCTACCCCACTGATTTGAACACAGTAGAGCAGAGGTCTTCAAACTAAGGCCCAGGGCCAGCTGCTACAAGGGGCAGGGAGGGAGTATCACCCAGCCCTGCTCTGTCCTGAACTCTGTTCCAGGCCCAGCCCCTGGCTTGGCCTCAGCCTTGGCCCCTGGTTGCAGCATGTGGCCTCAGCGCTTGGCTCCCAATCCCTTGGCCTGCTGCAGCCCCTGACCACTGGCCCCTGACCATGGCCCCGTTCCCAGCCTCAGCTCCCAGCCTTAACTGGCCCCAGCTGAAGGGAGGCAGGGGTGTGTGGACAGGGATAAGGGGGTGGCATGGGTTAAAATGTCTGGGGACCACTGCAGTAGAGTATATTCTATCATTATGGATTACAACAGCAGGGACTGAACTGAGTTTTTAGCTCTTCAGCCTATGGGGGAAATAGGCTGTAATTTGCAGGTGTTTTCCATTTGTTTTTAGAATAGAAAGACATACCAGCAGGTTACCCGAACACACCCATTGCTCCTTACCGAAGGGGACTGGCTGGCTCAGTGGATTTCTAATGCGCTACAGGGACTTTTATTTCTAGGTAGCCAGGTAAATCCAGCACAAGTTGGTTGTGATCAAATGTTGTCACCATTTGATGTCTGTTCTGCAACCTATATAAAGTTTAGCTGCTGGTCTCAGCCCAACTGGCATTACAAACCTGTAGGCAGTATCAGCAGAAGGAGAAGGATTGATTCCTGGTTACTAAACATCCACTTCGCTGCCTAAACCTGTCCCTCCTGATTGGGGGTGGAGCAGCATAAAGGCACTGTGCACTGCAACAGTTCCTGTGTTGATACATAGAGTTCAGCCCCCCAACTTGTCAACTAGACTAACAGCCTTCACAAGCATTACAGTCTCATCTAGAGACAACTCAGCCTCTGACTGAATTCAAAAAGAGCAGCACTTTTTCCCCTTCAATTGCACAGCTTTTGAGAGGGCTGCCATATAAAACAGAACATTTACTCTTGTCTGGAACATGTTCTATTGAGCAATACAAAAATGTATAAGTGGCAAGAAATTCAGACTGAAACAGGGTCATTTAATGCAGAACAACTAGGCTCTCTAATAACATACCTCACAGCAAGACCTCAGCGTTGCTCTCAAGCCACTGCCTATAGCTGGGCTCCTTCAGATGTGAGCATGAAATAAATGGCTCATGGTTAAGGCCCTACTTGAATTGCGGGATGATTGTCAAGAAGTTGCCACTGAGTGGCAGACAAACCATGGAAAAGTGCAGAAAAGTAATAAAGTCCATTATTACTTTCCCACGATTTTCTGCTGTCAGCCACCTGGCACTAAGAACGGGCACTCCTGTTGTTGGCAGCCCAGGACTGAAACTGGGGGGGGGATTACTACCGTCAACTGCCTGGGGCTGAAAGCAGGGGCCTAGGACTAACGGGGGGGGGGGGGGGGGGGCTCCTGCTCTCAGCCCCAAGGCAGGCAAAGCTCCCACTTTCAGTCCCACACATAGCAAGGCTCCCGTTGTCAAAACTGCATTGGAAGCCTAATATTGTGGAATCCACAATTTCTGCAATATCACAAGTTAAGTAGGGCCTTACGCAGTGTAATTTTCAAAGGTTTCCATCTCAGTCACATCTGCAACCAGGCAGTCTGCAGCTCCTACTGCAAAGACCTTCTTCAGGAGGTCAACCCAAGTCTATAAAATAGACTTAAAACAGTTAAGAATCAGTTCTTGTGAAGGAGTGGATGGCTGAAGAGATTGGTAGTGGGACATACAGTGATTTATCTATAGGACACCATCTTGATTTCAGCCCAAGGAGGCAGCAATTAAAAGCTGTGAACCTGTCATACCTGTTTGGTGTCCTGTGTGACATGAGTATGGGATCTTAGTTTAGTTTGCAGTGGACAGGTGCCCGTGACACAACTGCCAATAGTTGGTTCTCTCACTGGCAAAGAGGCTAAGAAGTGGACGTAAGGACTAAATTCCCTTTTCTCTCCTAAAGGGACTCCTTCACAGCATGGCTACAATTACAATACATCGGAAGGGTAATATGAGTATACAGATGCCTGTGTTGTATCTGTTCTGTGGGTAAAGGGCTTCCTCAGCCTGACACCTTTCACCAGCACTGAATTCTGTCTTTCAAGAATTTTTTTTTTTTTTTTTTTTTTTTTTAAGTTTTGCTACAGCACTGTGGCATCTGTTCTGCCCTCCATGGGCACACTCAGTTCCCAATACTGCTAATGGGAACTAATGGGAAATTCTCCCATGTGCAGAGGACCAGAACAAGGCCTGTGCACCACTTAGGTCCCACTTCAGTCTATCAAAGTGTATAAGTGACTGACAGGTCTTGTGCTGGCCCTCAGCCCAAGGATGAGTTTCACCCACAGAGTAGAAGAGTCTCTCAAGACAGTGTAGTAAAGCAGCTGTGAAGTGAGACCATGATCATTTCTAGGGCCTTGTCTTGATTAGGATTTACCACACACTTTTAATCCTTGTCAAGGCAAGGCTTAAAGAGTTTGTATACAGAGATAAGCAGGTGAAGGTTTACTTTGGATACTGGCATAGATCCATCCTAGCAAACATGTAATTTTGTTTTATAGTGTTGAAAACTTCAATTAAAATAAGAATTATGCAATTATTTATCATCTTCTATAATAGTGCAATAATGGCCGATGGCCCCAACTGAGATTGGGGCCCTGCTGTGCTAAGCATAATACAAATGCATATTAAGAGACAATCCCTGGCCTACCTAAAGAATTTACAAGCTATGCAAGGCAGACAAAAGTTGAAGGGAGAGCAGAAGGACAGAAAAGTGAAGTGACTTGCCCATGGTGTCACAGCTGACCAGTGGCTGAGCTGGAGTCCCAGGCCACCATCCTATCCACAGTACTAGTCTGCCTATAGACTTATTTATAGGCAGTGCTGGTAGCACCACCTATTAAGGTAGTTGACACTTCCGATTATAAGACTATTTTCAGGTGCCTATAACTTTGCTAAACTTTCTGTTTTGGCTGAAGTTTTCCACATCAGGTGTCTTCTTCAGACTGAGGTTTTAGGAACATTTCAGCCATAACAGGTCAGCCATTTCCAAAGACAAGGCCGGGAAAATGATGTTGTATTGCCCATGTTAAAATATTCTGATGACCTATTCTTTGAGAAGCTCTAGTGTCCCCATGTTTGGGGCAAGAACCTGCAATTTAGTGGGGGGGGGGGGGAGAAGGGGCACTTAATATCAGAGTCGTGCCTTTTGCCATCCCTGTGAAAATCTGCCCAAATTTGTCCAAGGAAAGCCTTTGAAAACTTGCAGTACACACATGCTCAGTAGAGAGTAGCTAGAACTTCACAGCTTAATCCCCTGGAGATTCCATCAGCAATAGGCATGCTTCAGCCTGGGGCTGAGCAGGACTTTCTTTGTACTTGCACGTCTGAGCTGCTACGGACTGTGCCTAAAATGCCTAGGCACCAGAAATGAGAGAAGGGAGAAGGTCTCTCGTGTACTCTGAAAGCTTCTCCTGCTTAGCCCAGGCAGTGGAGAATCAAATGCAGAGGGGACAAGAGCCAGGCATGGGAGGGAAAACAGATTGGGACAAGGAGCCACAGAGGTGGGCCGGAGACTGAACTGGAGATTGACAGAAAGGAGAGAGAAAAACTGATTAGGGGCTGAGATTAGGGGAGACAGACTGGCTGGAAAGTGAGAGTAGGAACCAGGGGGTGGTGGGAGAGAGGTTGGGAAAGCAGCAAGGCAGATTTGAGGAGAAGCTGGGGTGCTCCAATAAGAAACAAATAAGTAGGTTAGAGAAAGAGCTTCAGGACATTTTAAGACCAGCATCTGCTTTTCCTGAAGAAAAATACCAATCAAAATTATGCTGGAAAGAGAACTAAATGATCCAGGAAACAAAAAATTAAATCCGCTAGCCTCTAGAACTCTGGTATTTTACATACTTCAAGGCAAATAAATATTTGGGAGGACCATATAATAGTGTCTGATCATCATGCTAGTTTTGGTAGAAAGGAGAAGATTGCTTAAAGCAAATGGCATGAAAGGAGAATTCAGAAATATCAGCTGAGGGACAAAATGGTTTGTCAATTGCTGTAATAGGAACACTTCCCTGTACAGTGCAGGCAACTAGAGAATAGAAGAGGTGGTCAGGTGCAGGGAAGAGTGTGAAAGGACCTTTTCAACACCAAGGAGAGTCTAAATCACTCCCTCTATGCTCCATTGTTATCAAAGAATCAGACAGCAAAAGTTCTAATAAGGGATGAAGATGTCCAGGGCTCCTGGAAAATAAGCAAGTGTCAATGAGAATAACCCATACCTCAACAGAGCCAACTGATCAGCTGTACGGACAAGAATCTTTGCACATAGCAGTGGCAGCTGCACGTGTCACACACACACACAAAAAATCTTTATTCCCAAGGATATTCCCCATGAGCTCTTGAAAGAAGCCAGACATTGAGAGAGATATAGTGATAATTACATGGGAACTGAGAAATGCTCTGGGCAGGGTGAAATTGGGGACTTCTGTAGCTGCAGTAGAAATGGACCTAAAGTGCTGAATCACTGACCCTGAACTTGCAGTAGCTTAGAACTAGATCAAGAGCTGCTTCTGAATTTTTTCCACTCATACTCATCTCTAGTAAAAAGCTGCCTGAAAAGGGAGAGCAAAAGGACTAGAAAGCCAGGGGTTGAATCTTGTGTGCAGAGACTGTGCTGGTGTGGCTGTCTCACACAGCCAGCATTGAAGCAAACAGCTCTAGTAAGAATCGCAGCCATGCTGCTGTTGCACAGGTGGTACAGCTGAACACATCAGGAAATGACACATTAAATCACATAGACCAGCTGGAAATTGTGCGGAAACCAGTATTTTCTGCCATAATGACAGAGACAAACCATGTGACATAAGTAGGTTACACATATAGGGCCAAATACTGGTCCAACTGTAATTCAATGGAGGTTTTGGTGACAACTTTAGTGAGACCAAGATTTGGCCCAAAGGGCCCAGTTCTGCCTGCAGTTTTATAGGTACAACTCCCATGGACATTTATAACATGGACTCCAAAATGACCAGGATTTGCCCTTGTATTGAACTCAGTGTGAGCCCTCAGATGTCTGTGGAAAGGCTCTAGCCTTACATTGGGGTGACTGGGTGAGATCCACCCTGTGCAGACAGCTCACATATGCCTACATGTCATTTAAAACAAGTAAAAATAGATTTGAAGTGGGGCTTAGCCTTAAGGCTGGTTTTCTGCACAGAAGTGAATTTCACATGTAGAGAGCATGGCCATGCCTCCCTGTCAGTTCCAGAGGGAGGCCACACCCATTCCCAGCTCCGCTCCAGTGGGTGTGGGCCCAGTCCAGGGCAGCAAAAAGTCTCTGGGCCCCCAGTCCAGGGCAGCAAACACTTCAGGCACTCCTGGGGTGGTCAGGGAAGGGAAATGCAGGCCCACCCAACTCCACTGCATCCCAGCTCAGGGCCCTATCAGTGGGGATCCAGGCACAACACACTAACTCACCCTCCAGTCCTACAGTCCCTGGACCAGGCTTCCCCTCCCCTGGGCTACTTCTTGCCCCCTTTCCCTCAGGTACCTGGTAGGCCACAGCCCAGTTGACCTCATCAGGGTAGACACCCAGGGGTAGGTTGCAAACCCCTCAAGATCATCAGGGGGTGGTAGGTCAGGCAGCTTGTTGGGGAAGTCAGTGTAGGGCAGTTCTTTCAGGTCCAGCCCCATCAGGGCCCTCACCTCATCATCAGCCTCTGGCAACTTCTCCAGCTCCTGGCCCATTTGGCTCCCCAGGGGTGCTTAGGTCTGGGGGGTACCTCTGGGGCCCAGACCACTGCTCGCTCACCAGTACCCAGGCCACTCTGGAGGCAGGTAGGTGGGCTAGCCCCCCCCCCCCAGCTTACCCTGGAGTGTGCTCCTGGGACTTCCTTTTATACTTCCTGTCCCGCCCCTGATTTCCTGTTGGGGGGGGGACGGACAGGCAATCCCTGCCTCTGCCCTGCCAGGCTTGGCCTGTTCCTTGGTCAGTTTCAGAGGGAGGCCACACCCATTCCCTACACACCCCTAAGGGGCAGTTTTGGGCACAAAGAGAGTTACATCTGTGTAAATCAGGGCAAATTGGGGGCCCTAATCTTAGTTTCTCTGTTGACCAGACCTGATTATATGACCGTACTGTTATGTTTGCAGTACTATGAATATAATCCCCTCCGTTGTAGTAGTTAATTGATTTCTTATATTTGGAGCAAACTGGACTCATGGGGCCAAATTCTGTTCTCAGCCAAACTAGTGTAAATCCAGAAAAACTATTCAAATTTATGGAGTAACTCTGGATTTTTGGCAGTGTAACTGAGGTGGAATGTGGCTGTTTTCCTGCCCCCAGGGTTTTGCTGGTGAGCAGTAACTCTGCTGGGTCCCTTATTTCACATTCCTCATTTGATTTGTATTTGGGACTATTTTTGTATCTCTCTCTTAAAATGTTTGTATAATATGTAAGGCTGCCCAGGAAAGAATTCAAGATCTGTTGTGTGGGGTGTATATTTTAAAGGGACAGTGAAACTTTCCTTTACTTAGCAGTAGAAGACAAACTGTGCTACTTTCACTATTAATAATAGTATAACATACAGACTTTCATTCTCAAGGATCCTAAAATGCTTCACTGACTGCATGCGTACAACGGAAATAGAGCCATCTGTGAGGTGGAAGGCATCACAGAACACACTGCACCAGGGTGGAAAGGAAAACATTTGGCCAAAGATGATAGGGCAAACCCTTACAGCCATTAGATCTTTAAAGTCCACCCTGGGCTTGTAGGACCTTTTTAAAATTGAGGTCTCATTGGAAAGGCCCATGCAGTGCAAGGTATGTTGTCCAGTTTATCTGTCTGCCTTTATGAGTCTCCAAAGCATAGGAAAAGGGAAAAAACCCAGTTGTCAGAGTAGTGCAAAGCCCCACAGAATTTCTAGACTCATCATCGCTCTTTGAGGACCAGGTAATGACAGTAACAATGAAAGCTTTCTCCTGCCTTCAGTTAGCTAGGAGACTACAGACTGCAATAACAAGCCACAAGTTGGACACTTCAAAGTATGATTAATGTACATTCCCTGGGGTTGTTGATCAAAGTCAACCAAAACCTCCAGCTTGCCATTGGAATGGGACTAGCCACAAAAAGCACATTGCAGTGCTCTATGCCCTGCAATGCCTCCTTGTCTACCAGCAGGTCCAATTCAAATCTTAATCTTTAAAGCACTTAATGGACTCAGACTTTGGCTACCTCAAGGCTGGGCTCTCCATTCACAGCTCTTTGAGACTGCTGTGCCCATCAAGGACACAGAAGCAAAGGTATGACTACACCTGAAGGTCTGCACATGCTTAAACCCATCCCTTGCTGCCAACACACACCCAAGCCACACATAAAGCCCTCAGACATGTGCCTGTACTTCCTCAGAACATGCACTTGGCTCTCCAATGGTATAGGTACAAGCTTGTGTTTCACCGTAGTTCATGTCTCCACCTGGCCACTTTTCAGTTTAGGCCCTACCACTACAGAAACCTTGCCTCTGGCTCCTGTTGGTCTCAACTTGGGCACAGCACTACCTTCCTTTCAACAACTGTCTGCCCACAAAAACAGAAGTCAAGAAGAACGTGGAAACTAGGTATCTGAAGACTGATGCTTAGACTGCTAAGCCATGCCCTCTAGCATAGCTGCAATTCTAACCTTCATCTTTGATTGTTTGCCTTGTACAACACTGCTGCGTAACGTCTGGGGAGGGCTTAGTGAAGGTGTAGTCACAGTCAGGGACAGATGAAGAGATCTACATTGATACAGGGATGTTTGTGCTGCGACGCACAGTGGGTGTAATGCTGTAATCTGGGGGCCCCTTTGAAACACACGCCTGTTTCCACCTCCAATCTGTTTGTGATTACAGTGCAATGGTTTTGTGTGTAACTAAACCAAATCTGAGTGCTCTTTCCAGGCCGAGAAGATGAAGTGAGGCTTTTATTTATTATTCATTTGAACAAATCTCAGTAAAATTTTTGGCGATTAAGAATCCCACCTTTTGTAAGGGTAAGGATGCTAATCCTATTATCCTCGCCAAATTTTAGCTCTAATAATTACACTCTTCTTAGATTTCTGCTGTACCTTTTCAACTGAATACTGTGTCCTTCCTCATTTTAAGCCCTTCAAGGCAGGGATCTTTTTTCCTAAATGTCCATAAAGCACTTACATACTGGTGCTATATGAATAAATAATCTGTTGTGTAGTGTTGCTGGATGATACTAAATCAATGGTGTGTTCCCCTCCAGAAGTGGCTGCATTTCAATGGCGGGTTCCTTACCTACCTCAAAGGAACATTATGAAATTTAATTAATTTATGTTTGTAAAGCACTTCAAGTCTCTCCAAGGAAATGCTCTACAGCAGCACAAACTTATTAATAAAATATTTTTAATTGCACTCTGCTCCTGTTGTATTTTGTCTAGTCTCTTTTATGCAACACAATGGTTTACCTTTTGCCTATTTTTAATCTACATAATGTAGATTCACCCTCCCACAATTACCAGAATTGTTAGCAGTTTATCACCTGGTTGAGAAAGTAGAGAATATTATTATTAATTATTGATTGAGGTCCAAGAATTCACTTAGCCTAGTATACAACCTAGTTAGGCAACCTTCTTGGCATGAGGATCTTACATTCTACATGTAATCTTATTGCCCACATGTTGGAGAGATTGTTAGATTCAAAAATCATTTCCATTAGATCTTTCTAGAAACAGGTGCATACCTGAGATAGCCTTCTAATCTATATATTTAAAGTCCTGTGGGGTGTCAAGATCTACTATGATATGAATAAATGACATCACTGTAAGTATTCTAGATGCCTAAAGAATGTTTATTCTTGCAGTCCAGGAGAATGTCTAGATTAGATACTTAATCAAAACAAATTAGAGAAATGTGCCGATCAAATACATGTACAGAAGTGAAAGATAACAAATATGGCTAAAATGTCAGAGTTTACACTGGAAGTCTACATTTTGGGGGATTGTTGCCCATATATTTAAAAAACAACCCAAACTTGACATACACTGTATGGAACAAAGCTGCCCTGGCAATGGGATTACTTAGATTACCTAACAGTCTTCTCCATGCTCATTTCTGTGATCCTGATCATACTGTTAAACCGTATGTTTACATTAGATGCGGTTCCGATTACATGTATAAACCACTTAAGCTTTGCTGTCATGGTTAAAATTCTTAAGAACACTTAATGCAAATAAAGCTTTAAACTATATGGTGGGACAAAGGTTATTGTCTACTGATCATTGCCACAGAAATATAAAAGTGCATCTGATGCTTACACTTTGTACTGTGATTAATGCCTCTGATATGTCCCATGATTTCTTCACTCAAGACTATCTTCAGCGACCAGCATTGTCATCACTTTGAACAACAAATACCTTCAAGTTCTATTACCATTTCATCCATCAAACTGCATACTGAATGGTAATCACCACTCATACAAAAGGATATTACACTTTATGCTATTGATATGAATTAAGATATATTTTCACTCTATTCCAAACCCAGATGAACTTCTGAGCAGTATATATTTGTTTTTTTCATTTACATTTTCAGAACCGCTTTTTTCCCCCCTAAAGCAACCTTTTGTAGGCAATAAATGAGGATATGTGTGGGTTTCATTTACAACGCTATCTGCACCCGCAAGAGCAACATTTTTCTAATATGAAAAGCTATCAGTTTTCATTATTTTTGTGCTTCTGTGCAACAGATTTCCCCCCTCAAAGTGATTAAATCAAATACCTTTTTGCCCTGCCTTTCTCTTATCCTCATTGCCAGATGTGTCAGTCTCTAAGCATCTGTGTGTATGTGCAGCATATATTTGAGATTGGGGGAGAACATGTGTGAGACAGTGGGCCTGTTTTTCTCACCAACAGCCATTTCACACAAGTGTGGCTCTATTAATTTCACTGGGAATTACTCTTGATTTATGCTGGTGTAAATAAGAGCAGAAGCAAGCGCTGTGTGTATATGAGAGGAAGAATGAGTTTTATAAGTGTATGGGTTTGTCTACACTACAGCAGCACTGTTTGAGTTGTGCAACTGTAGCACCATAGCATAGATGCCTTCTGCATTGATGGAAGGGGGGTTTCCACCAATATACTGAATCCACCTCTGTGAGAGGTGGTAGCTAGGTTGATGGAAGAATTCTATGGTGGTGGTGGTGGTGGGGTAGGTTAGGTTTTCACAGTCCTGAGCAACATAGCTAGGTGAATCTAATTTTTGTAGACCAGGCCTAAGAGAGTCACAGGAGGTAATGTGTGTATATGACCAGGTGTATGTGGATGTCTGTGAGTATAGATGGACATGTAGGAGGCTATGTGGGTGGGTTTGAGAGAATGAGTGTGTGAGACTGTGGGCATGTAGGAAAAAGGGGCATGTTTTATAACATTAGTTAACATTCTGATCTGACTCCCATCAGATTGACCAGGATTAACTAGCTTGTTTTAACTAATATGATTTTAAACAGGACTTTTCACGCAGCCTACAATGGGCAAGTCATGTCTGAAAACGTGAGCTGGTCATACTCAACCTTTTAACAGACAATCCAATATAACTACACCACTTTGGTTTTACCCTCTAAATCCCTATGCGGCTGCTTATTTCAGAATCAGAGTGCCCTTTTCCAGTTTAGTTAACACATTTTAAACATGACCATCTATCCTAGTCTAGAGAGAAAGAAATTGAGGAGTGAGATTGGATGTGGGTGTGTGGGAAAGTGTGTGTGTCAGAGAGGCTGTGTGTTTGGGGAATTGTGTGAGAGATTGTGTGTGTGTGAGAGAGAGAGAGTGTATGTTGGAGGGAGTGTGTGTGTGTGTGTGTGTGAGAGAGAAAGTGTTGAGGGAGTGTGTGAGGTAGACTGTGTGTGAGAGTGTGTGTTTAGGAGTGTGTGAAGGAGATTGTGTGTGAGAGTGAGAGTGTGTGTTTGAGAGTGAGTGTGTGTGTTGGGGGAGTGTGGGTGGGAGACTGTGTGGGAGATGGTGTGTTGGGGAGTGTGTGTGTGAGACTGTGAGTGATTGGAGAGTGTGTGTGGGAGATGGTGTGTTGGGGAGTGTGTGTGTGTGTGTGTGTGTGTTGGGGAGTATGTGTGGGAGATGGTGTGTTGGGGAGTGTATGTGTGAGACTGTGTGAGTGATTGGAGAGTGTGTGTGGGAGATGGTGTGTTGGGGTGTGTGTGTGTGAAGCAGCGCGCTGTCTCTTTAAGCCCAGCGCTCAGGAGCCCGAGCTCTTGTTCAGACAGCAGCGCCGCCGCTCCCACCCCGGACTCAGCCGGAGACACCAGCACAGCGGGGCTCGGCTCGGCTCGGCTCGGCTCGGCTGCCGGTCCTGTGCTGTGCTGTGCTGTGCTCTCCCCCGTCCCAGCTCAGCGGAAACCCGCTTGGGCACGGCCAGCTCCAGCCGCGGGAGACCAGCCATGGATCAGCTTCCCAAAGAAGCGGAGCCCGCGGCGGCGGCGCCGGCGGCGGCGGGCGGGGAGCCCAGCAGGGGCACTGCCTCCTCCAGCGGGGTGGTGGTGCAGATCCGGGAGAAGAAGGGGCCCCTGCGCGCCGCCATCCCCTACATGCCGTTCCCCGTGGCCGTCATCTGCTTGTTCCTCAACACCTTCGTGCCGGGGCTGGGTAAGGCGCCCCGCGACCTGCCCTCCGTGCCTGGTGCCCGCCGGGGCAGGGGGTGCGGGCCACGCTGCTGCCGCCCGGCTGCGGTGCAGCCCCGGGGTGGAAGGGTCACTCGTGTCGGGGGGGGCTGGGATACCTAAGGGTTACTGTGCACGCAGGCGGCGTGCAGGGCAGGGTGACTGTCTGTGCCGGGTGCATGAGGGGTCCCGCGGGGTCGGCCGGGGACTGGCTGGGCGCACGAGGGTGCCCGTGCAGCTGGGTGACCGCACGGCGGGGCTCGTTAAGGGTGTGAGGGCTCCTGGGTGAAGCCAAGGCATTTGCTGTCACTGGCATAACGACCTTCCATTGCAAGCAGACAAGATCCAGGCTCCCCCCAGCTTCGCCTCCAGTTTTGCTCCCTGCTGCTTGGAGACCTCGCCAGCGGAGTGGGCGCTGCGCTGCGCTGCGGGCGGATGGGGTGACCCCGGGCGGGCGGGCGGACTGGGCGGCACCCCCCTCACCCTAGAAAAGCTGCTGCTACCGCTGCTTCCTTAGGACGGTGCGGGGGTGGGGCCAGGGGCCATGAGGCTGCCGCTGACAACTTTTCCTGGCCCGATCTAACGGGAAAGCAGGAGTCGTGCCCTGCCCTGCCTCCTTCTGCTGGGGCAGCCGCTGGCCTGGCTCCGTAACCCCAGCCTTACTTCGCTGAGCTCAGATCAGGGCGGCTGCTGCAAGGAGGCGAGGTGCGGGGCCGCCCTCCTCTGTCATTTGCAAGGGGGGCGCTAGCGCGGGCCGTGCGCTGCTTCCCTCTCCAGCTGGCCACCGGCGGGTTCGCGTGAAGTACTGCGGGACCGGGAGATCGCCCCAGGCCGAGCCGGCGGTAGGGCGGGAGGGGCCGCCCCAGGCAATTACTCCAGTGTGTGTCGTTCATACTTCTGCAAGAGGGGAAGCCGGGGGGAGGGGAGGAGTTGTCTAGACTGGCACTTTCCTGGCTCTCAGGGACTGCCTGCCCCTCCTTCTCTCTGGGACCCCGCGAAGATCTGCACCTTCGCTCAGTGTTTGTTTTCTGCCCATGATCGGTAGAGTCGGATTTTGCAGCGATGCAACCTCCTGGGGAGAAAGGCAGCTCTGGGCTGCTTGGCCATGCAATAACCCCCCCCCCCCCCCCCCGCCCCGCCCCGCCCCGCCCCAGAGAAGTGGCAGACAGGGCCCTGCTGAAGGCAGGGAAGGACCAGCTGGGCCGCAGAGGTGCCAGGCGACTGCTCTCTGCCCAGGATTACACCCATGCACCAGCGACTGTGCCGCGGTGATGGCACAAGGTGGTGGGTGTTTGGCTCTTAAGGGCTTGTCTACACTTACCTGGAGATTCGGCAGCAGTCGACCTGAGTTACGCAAACTACGCAAAAAATTTGTGTAGCTTCTGTCGACTTCTGTGCTTCTGTTCTGCACGCCGCGCTGTCTTCACAACACTGCGCCGATGGGAACCCTGTTCCTGTCAATGCAGCGCTACGCCACTTGAGAAGGTGGTCTTAATACGTCAATTTCTGGATCGACTGAGCGGGTTTTCACTGACCGCTCAGTTGATCCAGATAACTTGATCTGACAGTGGCGAATTTGCCACTGTCAGTGACGACATAGCCTTAGGGCTTGTCTACGCTTACCTCCGAGATTCAGCGGCAGTCGACTGGAGTTACACAAGCTACGCACAAAACTTGCGTAACTCCCGTCGACTTCTCTGCTTCTCTTCTGCACGCTGTCTTAACTGCACTGCGCCGATGGGAACCGTGTTCCTGTCGATGTAGCACTACGCCACTTGAGAAGGTGGTCTTAATACATTGATTTCTGGATCGACTGAGTGGGTCTTCACTGACTGCTCAGTCAATCCCGAGAAGTCGATCTGATGGCGGCGACTTTGCCACCGTCAGTGTAGCAATAGCCTTAGACCGTACTTCAACTTCGCTACTTCACAATCCCTGCAAAATGCCATTGCAGCAGCAGAGAATCAAGTGGTGGGGGGAAAGCCCAAGCTGGCCCCTGTGCTGCTGAACTCTGAAGGCCAAAACTCTTCCCTTGACTTCAAAAGGCTTTGGATCAGGCACCGTGGAGCTTTCACCAACCTGCTGTGCTTTGTAGAGGAAAAGCTAATGGATCAGTCTCCTGCGCTCATTACTTTTCCTGACAGAAAGTTCTTGGGGTAGAACTAAAGATCAATATTTTGTCTTATGTTGGGGATGGGGCGAGGCTGGGCATCATGGAAATCCCTCCAGCCCCAGCTCTGGCTGTAATCTTGGCACCATTGAAGTCAGTTGCAAGATTCCCCTTAACTTCAGTGGGGTCAGGATTTCATCTTCTGATGCCTGGTTCCTAGTTAGGGAATGTATTTATCCCCTTCTCCTTTCTCTGTACTCTTTGGTGCTTTGCATTGTTCTATATTATGACATACACAAGTCTGTGGCTTTCCCCATCCTCTTTAAGAAGTGTCACAAAAATGAACTGTTGCTTTTGAATACTAAAAGGAGCTGCATTCTGAAAAATCAGTTTGTTCGAACGAGTGACATTCAAATGTGTCTCACTTCCTGCAGCTCTGAGCACAGACACTAGGAAGGAAGCAGGAGAATGTCAGTTTAGTCACTTCAGAATTTTCCACCTGCTAGAATGAAAGCATTTTTTTCTTCATCTGTTAAAACAGGAATGAATAGCATCCACTGTACTACATCTATATTTCATTTATTTTTAAAAATAATGATGGAAATGCCACAATATGATTTTTTACAGCAGCCAGGAAATGATGCCAAGACTGAGATGGCATCCTTCTGTCTCCCATATCCTGTGCTCACTTTGAGGGATTCTCAGCAGAAGTTGTGACTGCAGAGATCCAGCAGTCTAGTCATTATTTTAATTATTATAAAGCTCTCAGTAATTTCTACCCCTTTGGACCAGTCTGTGGAAAATCCCTGCCTGAAGTGCACACTGACTGTTTTACTTTTTGGAAGCTGTGTAGTCTAGTGGTTAGAGCAGAGCACTGGTAACTGGGGCTATGTCTTCACTGACGGCGGCAAATTCGCCACCGTCAGATCGACTTATCTGAATTGACTGAGCGGTCAGGGAAGACCCGCTGAGTAGATCCAGAAATTGACGTATTAAGACCACTTTCTCAAGTGGTGTAGCGCTGTGTCGATGGGAACGCGGTTCCCGTCGGCACAGTGCAGTGAAGATGGCGCGCAGAACAGAAGCACAGAAGTCGACGGGAGTTACACAAGTTTTTTGCCTAGTTTGCATAACTCCAGTCGACTGCCGCCAAATCTCCGAGGTAAGTGTAGACAAGGCCTGGGAGTCCTGAGTTCTAAAATCCTAGCTCTCATATTGACTCACTAAGTGATCAGGGCCAAGCCACTGGTGTCAACATTTTTGGAATTTGCCATTCATTTTGTTGGCCTTTGTTTTTAGGTGCTCCCTTTGGGGCACCTTGGTCCTTATTCCACTTCAATCAATGATGTCCATGGAAGCTGTGGACACTAACATCTTTGAATATCAGACCTCTGGTTGCTCTAGGAGGGCACTCGCCAATTGAGGCTACTCTTGAAACAGTTAGCTTTAATCTTAGTTTCCTCATTTGTAAAATGGGGATAATTGCCTGCTGCAATTCAGAGCCAGCTGCATCCCAGAGCCTTAGCATTACAAGGGTGCTAGGACTGCAAGACCAAATCACTCTTTTTTAACAACAATTGAAACAAACAAACTTAAAAAAACCCAGGAACAACCCATACCTCAGAACTCCCATATTGGGCTGTAGAATCCTTACTGCAATTCCTGCTGGTCTTTCCTTCATCACAGCCTTCCCTATGGAAATTATGATTTCCCACCTTGCCCTGCTCTTGAAGGGATAGCACCTCTCACACCTATTTTGCAGGTGTGTTTTTATGGCTTAATGCATGCAAAATGACTGAATTCCTCTGATGAAAGAAGTTACATAAGTGCAACACCGTATACAGACAAATGTCTTTACAACATGTGCAATGTTTTTAAAAACCCAGAGATTTATTTCAAAGGAAAATACTAAATCTTTTAAAAGTTTTATTATATAACTATGACACTGGGGTACATGCTTCCATTGTCCCCTATTATACCCTTCAGATATGTCTCTTGTATTCAGGTACTTGTAGAATGTAGATGAATGGACTGCATGGAAGCACTCCAGCTGAGTGCCTTAGTGTCTTTATAATATGACCCTTTATCATGTAAAGATTTCTCACCCTTTTCCCCGCCCCAAAATATTTTGAAAACCAAAGTTTTCCTTCGGTCTTACTGAACATAGCTTTTTATCACAGGAGAAAATAATTCCCCATAGTAGAATTACAAGAGAACCTAGACAGGCTGTCAGTACTCATTCTCCTTCTCATTTGAATACATTGTTTGGGGATTACTACAAGCTTTTCTCAGAACCCAAAAAATCACCTTATCATTTTCCCAGGGCCATCAGAAGAGGCTAGAAGGGGCTGGCTTTATGGATCTCTCTCATTCTTTGTATAGGGGTTTTCCCCCTAGCCAAACGCCGCAGAAAGCCCTCTGTATTTAATCAGTGCCAGTCTGCAGAAAGTATTCCCTCTCTTCTAAGGCCTGAGGCTGCTGCCTCTAGTATACTTCCAGTCTTTACCAGGTTGGGAATGTGAGGCTTGAACTTGGATCTGTGCATCTTGTGTTACCGTCAGATAGTTAGACCAACCCAAAGTCCTTTATTCTTAAAACCCCCCGATTATTCTTTCCCCTCTTTGCATTGATTTGCTGCTTTCAATCATACTTCCCTGAGTCTGGACCACTTTCCACTCCAATTTTCTGCTGTAAAAATAACAGTAAAAAATGCCACTCTCCTATGATTGCATGGGGTTCTGTGAAGGGGTTGGCTAATCCTTGGGGTTAGGCTGGCATAGCAGCTGTCTCCTCGTCACTACCTTCTGGGAACAGTGGCTCCTGGTCTGTGGTGATCTGTCTCTTCCTGAGACCTGGCCCTTCACCCAGGTCACTTCAACCTCTCTCCCATTCCGGGGTAGTCAGTGAACAAAAACAAGGGGAACTGAGTTCACATGTAAGAGAGACTGATGCCTTCTCAAAGTGCATCAGCATCTAGCCCTTTCTTTCCTGAGGAGGGGCCACTGGTCAGCTGTCAGCTGGGCAGCTCCTGCCTTCAGTCAGCTCTCCCTTCCGTAGCTGAGTACTGAAGATTTGCTCTCTTCCTTGGTCTGCCATCAGCTGAACTGGGGCTTTTCCTCTGAAGTGCCTCTTTCCAATCCTGACATTTCTCACAATTGCAACAGAGGGGAACCACCTGAGACCACTTTAGTTCATTAACCCCATGTTGTCCTGTGTGGGGTTTTTATACCCCATCATAGGTCCCTGCTGACTTTGGTCAGAATGGGACATTTGCACCTGATGGCAGATTTTGGCTCTAAAGTTGACTCATTTACTGTCCTGTGATGAGGCTGGTAATATCCTACACATTTCAATGAAAATTTACACAGGGGGTCTAAGGCCGCTGAAATGGCAAATGTGAATGTGATTTTTGACAGTCCTGACAATATGTCTCATCCTACACCTGACATGAAGCAGCAGGTTCCTAAATATGCTGCAGGGGGCATCCAGTACAAGAGATCCTACCCTCTCATCCCAGCATAACACCCTCTACCTACTGCGGGGATTTATTTCTGCTTCCTCTTCAAGTGTTTACTCACTACTAGTGTTGTCATTTTGTCTTTTGCCTAGGTACTTATCAGACTTAGGGCCAGCTGTGCCCTTTACCCCTCAAGCCATATTTCTTGTGTGCATGGTACATTTCTAGTCACGTGTGTTTGCTTCAGCTCTCATGCATCATGGTGGGCTACCATTTGGGGTGCTGGATCACTGACTATGCAGTCTTAATATCTTTCCCTTGTTATCCAACAGACCCTGTAATTTGGTCCTCTTGATTCACATGAGGACTGTAATTTTGGTGGGTCCTTTCATCCATGCTCTGCTCTCTGCTGTCCACAGCTTGGCATACTCACATTCCATCAGGGGGCATGCTCTTCAGATATGTCCTGGTAGCCCACATGAGAAACAGGTCTGAGCCCATTGTCTTGTCTGGCTGACTTCACATCAGTCTGGGTTAGCTTCTTAGCCCCAGGTTGTCCCTTTCCCCCTAGTTTCGGAGGTGTGTGTGTGTGTGGGGGGGTGGGGGGGGTTTCCCCTGAGGCCATACAGTTTTCTCATCAGCTGCATTGCCTCTGATAGAGACTGTGGGTGGTGCCTCAGTATCCACTTGTGTCCACCAGCGGGGAGTATTTGTATGAACTGCTCAACCAGTACTAACTCAGCCACTTGGGCTGCAGTCTGCTCATCTGGCCATAACCAGCACCAGCAACATTCCTTCTGTTTTTGGGCCACCCCCCAGAGCTGGGCTCCCATTCCCAGCTGGAAGTGGCAGCAGTGCATCTCTTTGTGGATATTGAGAAAGTTCAAGAGCACAGCCTTAACCTGTGTAATCCCATGCAATCACAGGGTCAAACTCTCAGTAGGCTGCCTTGGCTGGGTCGGTCAGGTAGGAGGCCAGCACAAGGGCCCAGTGCTCTGAAAGCCATTGGGAGGCCGTAACCCCATCAGGAGTTGATGAAGCAAGTTTTGTAGCAGGTCCTTCTGCTGGGATGCCATCTCACCGAGCAGCTGCTGTTGTTGGGTTGTTTATAGCTGTTGTTGAGTGGCCCACTGTTGTAACAGTTGCTGCTGCTCAAACTGCTGTGGCTGGACTGCCTGTTGTTGCTGGCTCTCTGTCAGCCACTTGCACCCCTGTTCTGGATCAGTGCTGCTTAGATTCTCTGTCTCTCCTGTGCGTGGGTTTCCAAGCTCCCACTAATTTACCCTTGTGTCAGGGTTGGGAAGCTCTTGTCCCCATTCTCCGCCATTTGTAGCAGGCTTGCTTTGCTGTAACTTACAATTCGGGCCAAATATGACCTGCAAGAGTCCCTTTAGATCACCACATTGCATGCTGGTATGACAGAACCTAGGGTACTTAGCTTCATACACTGCTTGGATTCATCTGCCATATTTAGACATAGCAACTTGTGGAGGTGCTGGATCAGAATTTGCAATGGGACAGTGTAATCTGGTTCACCTGCGTCTGTCCTAGCTCTGCCTTTCTGACAATGCAAGACATAGACCTAGAAATAATGGGGGTGTCACAAATTCAGGGTCAGAAAAGGGGAAGATACAGACTGTGAGAGAAAAGAGAGAGTTAGAGTCTTTCTTTATTTTTGTGGCCAAAGCACAGGACTGAACATCAGATCTGGCTTCTGTTCCCAGTTCTGCTTCTGGCCTGCTGGGTGACCTTGGGCAAGTCACTTCCATTCTTGTGCCTCAGTTTCCCCATCTGGAAGTGGGGGTAATGACACTGCTCTCCTATGTAAAGTGGTTTGAGATATACTGTTGAAAAACATTATCCAAGAGCTAAGGATTATTTCTAGCTCTGTCACAGACACTATGAAATCAACGGGAATTAGCTGTATCCTGCATTAAGAACGTCATGAACTGGTTGTTTTTAAGCCTCAGTGCCAAATCCTGCCCTCACCAGCCCTGAGAATGGGAGCCAGAGGAGCCAGCAGAGACACTCAGGTGCATATTCTGCTCCACAGATCCTGCTGGATTTTGGAGTGCGAGCCTTCAGCTAGCATGTGCTGCAGATGGCGGCTGAGCTGAGGGGCTGGCCATGCCCCTATGCTGGCAGACTATGTTCCCTTGGAGCTGCCATGTGCCAGCCAGCGTGGGAGCAGATATGGCTCCCTAGCATTCTCCTTGAGCCAATACACTGAAATCGTGCCCCCTTCCCCCGCCACGTTTCTCCTCCACTAAAGCACGTGCGTGTGTGTGTGGTGGTGTGGGGGGCGTTGGAGGAAATATGAAAAATGAGTGTAATTATCTGAAAATGAATTAATTCTCCAATATGAAAACCCCCTTTCAGGTGGAGGTTTGGACCACATCCTGTATTGTTCAGGCTTGGTAGTTTTAAAGAGAGCATCTTTGTGCATTAACTAAAAGAGCACGAAATAATGTGAGGACAAGATGGGGGAGCCGCCACCAGGTAACCCCTGAAAATCCCAGTAGAAGGAAGTGTGGATCATGGTCTCCCACAGATATGCGGAGAAGCAGGGAACGGTTCTCATCCCACTGAATGTTTTTCTTTAGTGCTATGCAATTCTTGTTTATCCTGGATGTTTCCACTCTTTATCACAACTCTTCTCTTCTTCCCCATCTGTTTATTCAGTTTACAGTCTCCTTGTTGAAGTTTAAGGTCCAGATCCTTAGCTGGTATAAATCTGTGTAGTACCATTGACTTTAATGGAGCTACACTGATTTATTCAAACAGATCTGACCTAAGGGCTCTAATTACAACTCTGTGACAGAGGGCCCCATTGAGCTCTCTGTAGACACGCTGAATAAGGGCACAAAATACATCCCCTGCAGCAATCAGAAGAATGAAATCTGCATGAGGATATCAATATCCTTTTTTTTTGTTTTTTTTGGCTGTTCTATCAATTAAATGGATGTCTCAAGGCAAAGTCTCCTCCCTTTCATACCAACCAGGGTGACCAGATAGCACGTGTGAAAAATCAGGATGGGGGTGAGGTTATACAGTCCTATATGGGGGGTGGGAGGTGGGCAATAGGGTCCTATATAAGACAAAGCCCCTAATATTGAGATGATCCTGATAATATTGGAACATCTGGTCACCCTATTACCAACAGCACCTCAATTTATTAAAACAAAGAATTTTAAGACATTCTCATTGTCACATATAGAGTCTGGCAAAAAATACAAAAATAAAAAAAGGACTTTCAAACCTCCGTGCACTAAACTCAGGAACTCATTGTGATATTCATGAGTCTTTCTCCTGTTTGCCTACAAATGTGGAAATGAGTGATTTTATTTGGTTTGTTTGTAAGCAAGTTTGTGGAAAGCAAAGGTCTTACAAATACCTGTGCAAATTTGTGTTTGTGTGTCACAGTGGAATTCTCAGCACAGACCTCTTTGGCTGCATTTGTACTGTCAAAAAAGAAGATCTGTAATTCATCATTGGTGCCACCAGTGATGGGAGGTGTAGTGTAGATGGGTCTCAGGGTTAGGTGACCAACCCAGTAGTAAGAACACCTGAGCCTTATATACACTAGAGCTCCCACCATGGCAGGTCCCATTTTTGCCAGTGTAGAGAAGAACTTTGATTTCCCTCCTTCTGTTTACGAAAGTTTCAATCAGATCAGAAAGAATACCATGTGACTTAGGCTGCTGATTGCAAATAACTAATCAAAGATCTGATCAAAGTAAAAGGGTCTGGAATATGTATCATGAAGAGTTTGGATGACGTGGAATAACAAATTAATAAAAATCAATGTTTGTTCACAGATAATTTGTGTACAGAAGAAAGGACAACATTCATCCAATAAATGGTTTGTTATACACACTCTTCTTGGCTCCAGCCATGTCTTGGGTCAGAAGAGGATGAGGTTTTAGATGTGCTGTGTGGACTAGATGGAATTCACTTCCCATTGATCTCCACCTCCATCCATCTCTCCCCATTTTCTCAGAAACAGCTCAAAGCTATTTTTCTCCCCATAGTTGTATTTCATTATGGCCACTGTTGCCCAATACTTATTGCCCTCCACTTCCCCCTTTTTAAAGTATTGGACCCCTTCAGTTAGGTTTACCTGTTTGGCTTTAAGAGAATGATTATGAATTTATTGTTTATTATAGGGCATGTTACACCAAGCACTTGAACAAGGACAGGCATGGGCTGTGCTTTATAAATACAGGTATTAGCTCCCTGGGACAGGGACATGGCAGCTATGTGTCTAGTGGAATGAGGCTCTGATCCTGATTGGGGGCACTACTACAATACAAATTACAATGTTTCTATTTATGCTGTTTGTTTACCTTTTGAACTTCACTCAGCTTGGCCAGTGAAAGTAATCTAGTCAGTTTTACTTTTGATTATAGTGACACTCTGAGGGTCAGTTTCATTCTCAGGCTGTCATGCACTAGCCCAGTGCCACAGTATTTGGGGTGCAGCCACTGCAGGGCCTGGATAAATCCAAACAATCCCCCCCATTTTGATGAAAGGGGGGGGGGGGAAAGGAGTGGATGAAGGCATTTCTGCTCACTGCTTTGTCTATACAGCATCATGAGTGTACATTGCACTTAACAAACACCTAATAACATAGAGTTTGCTAAGCATCTTGCAATCCAGTTCATTCTCTAATGTAATTTAGACAGATACTTTAGGAAGATTAAAGGTGAAGGCAGGCAGACAACAGGGAAAAGGAGATTGGTGATACATGGCTGCATGAATAAAGCGAATTTGAAGGAGGGGAGGAGGCGGTTCCAGTCACAGGGTGTGATGAGAAGGAAAGCACAAAGTCAAATGTGGGAGGAAAAAGGAGCATTTGGGGCAGAGGACTGGATCTGAGGGGGCTTTATAGAAAGAACTCAGAGTAGATCTGTTTGAAGGGGGCAGAGCTGTGCAGAGCCTTGAAGGGAGCGTGAACTCTGTGCAGAAGGAGTGGGGGAAGACAATGAAAGAATTTAAGGAGGGAAGTGATTTGGACAAGGAAGATACTTTTAGCTGGAGGATTTTGGCTAGACTGGAAAGGAGACAGGAGGAGGTAAATACTCCTATATCCTCCACTCCCAGATTAAAAAGAGCCTCACAGACATGAGGTTTTAGATGTGCTGTGGACTAGATGGAATTCACTTGGTGTGAAACAAGGTAGTATTATCTCCGTGTTACAGATGGTGAAACAGAGACACTGTGAACTTGCTCGAGAAAGTTGGGAGAAGAGCTGGGAATAGAACCCAAGTCTTCTGACACCTAGATACACGCGTGCACATGGAGGTTAGCAGTTGGATAGAGAGGCAAGAGGAAGATATGATCAAACATGGGGAGAACCTGATAGGGTGAGAAAGATAGAGGGGAGTCTAAAATGACATCCAGGGTGTGTGAGCTTGTGTGAAGGGATAATTGGAATTCATGTTAGGTTTTTGACTCCCACCCCCCCCCCCCCTTTTTTTTTAAAGATAACCTGAAAAGGCAGAACAGAAGCACATTGTGCTCTTTTCTTGCATCTGACGTTTCTGAGTTTCCATGCGTCTGATGAAGTGGGTTGCAGCCCACGAAAGCTTATGCCCGCAGAAATTTGTTAATCTTTAAGGTGCTACAGGACTCCCGTTGTTTGTGCTCTTTTCTTGTTTCTTTATGAGATATAGTGTCAACCTCACATTTAAAAAGGGTTTATATATAGTTAAAGTGTTATAGCTGCCCTGTTAGGTGTATACTGATATAAGGTATTTATGCCAGTGTAGTTTATTCCCAGAATAAGGCCATGTCTACACTAGGAGCACTTTACCAGCATAGAAATACCAGTATGCTATACTATAAAACACTTCTAGTGTGGATGCGCTGTGTTTGTCCCTATGCTAGAACCACCCCTATGAGAAAAACAAGCAATATTGGGAAAAGCACAGCTTTGCTGGTATAGCTGCATCTACACTAGGGACTTTGGCTGGTACAGCTATGTTGGTCAGGGATCACAACTCATCAGATCCCTGACCAACATATCTGTGCTAGCAAAAGTGGATCGTGTAGACATGGCCAAAGGAAGCTATAACATAAAGCACATTCAGACCATTAAAAATGCCTCCAACACTAGGGTTAATATTGGTATAACTATGTCAGTAAAAGATCACACCCTTAACTGACATCGTTTTACCAGTGCAAAAAAATGTGTGTCAACCAGGTCTTATAGATATTAGGATATCTGGATTTCCAAGTCTGGATTTCCCTGGTTTTGCTGAAGGTTCCTGATGCAAATTGCGAGCTTTTCATTCATTTAAAAGGGCCTGGGTATCAACTTTTTAACAAAGAGATTTTCCCCATATTTTTTGTGTGTTTGAGTTAAATAGATGTAAAAAACCAAACTGTTTTAAGGTCTGAATAAGAATCACTTCCCGTCTCGTTTAATTGGTTTTCACTTGTTGGTATATCTAATGTTGTACAGTTCCTAGGTTCTGAAAGTCCATGGAATCTTTCAGGAAAAAACAGGGTAGATAAGAATTGAATTTCTAATTTAAAATACAAGGAGAAACAATTCCTTCACCCTCTTTCTCTCTCTCTCTCTCTTTTAAAACTGCTTGGAACTTCTTATACAGATGTGCAAAAGCTCCCCTCTTTCCCCACCCCCTTTGCAGGTCACCTTTAAGACGAACTAAATGTTTGTCTTAAACTACTTGACATTGTCCCTACAGATGGATTATCTACGCTCACTGTCATCTAAACTCTTGCAATAGTTGGTATTTTTCTTAGATCCCCAGCACCTGGAGTCTTTAGTTAGTTGAGAGTCTCAGCTTTCATTCAAATAAAGTAGGGCTCTAGCTCTCATGGTTGTGGAGAAAAGTTGGAAATGTGAACTCTAAGATCTCAAAATCTAGAAAGCAAATAAAAAGAATTCCTCCTTTTATTTATTTAAATCTCTTGATTTTGGGGACTTGGAATTGGCAAAACTGTACTAGAGTTTTTCAACTCAAGCTAACTGATTGCCAGTCAGCTCATTAACAGGTCTGTACAAGCCAGTCTACACAAAACCAAAAACATTTGTGTCCTGGAACAAACGTTTTTCAAATATCCAGACTAGTGTGTACTAAAGTGTTAGTTAACTAAACTTAATTGGCAATCCATTAACTCTAGTTAAATATTATATGTCTAAATTAGAGTTTTTGCTCCTGTTGTAACCTGAGCCAGTTGATTGACAATTGACCTAAGTTAGCTTATCTACATACAAAAGTTGAACTGCTTTACTCAAACAAGCTACTCGCTTGCAAAACAAGCCCAATTCTGTTGGTGGGAGGGGCGAGGCTGGTCTGGCTCCGCCCACTTGGGGAAGAAGGGCGACTCTTCCCCCTCTGGCTTGGAGGGAGGCCACACCGTCTCACTAAATCAACATTTTTCTTGTACTGTGGACACCAGACCTGGACACAATATTCCAGCAGCAGTTGCCCCAGTGCCAAATACAGAGGTAAAATAACCTCTCTACTGCTACTCGAGATGCTCCTGTTTATGCATCAAAGATCTCATTAGCCCTTTCAGCCAAAGCAGCATACTGGGAGTTTGTATTCAGTTGACTATCCACCACAAATCCCAATGTTTTTTCAGAGTCGTTGTTTCCCAGAATAGAGTCCCACATCCTGTAAGTCTGACCTGCCATCTTTTTTTCTAGTTGTAAACATTTACATTTAGCTGTATCAAAATGCATGTTGTTTGCTAGCACTCAGCTTACCAAGTGCTCCAAATTGCTTTGTATCAGTGACCTGTCCTCTTCACTATTTACCACTCCCCCAATCTTTGTGTCATTTGCAAACTTTATCAGTGATGATTTAATGTTTTCTTCCATGTCATTGATAATAATGTTAAATAGCATAGGGCCAAGAACTGATCCCTATGGGACTCCACTGGAAACATACCTGCTCAATGATGATTTTTCATTTACAATTACATTTTGAGATATATCAGTTAGCCATCTTTTAATCCATTTACTGTGTGCCATGTTAACTTTATATGTTCTAGTTTTTTTTTAATCAAAATGTGCAGGACCAAGTCAAATGCCTTGCAGAAGTCTAAGTGTATTACATTAACACTATTACCTTTATCAACTAAACCTGTTATCTCATAAAAAACATACTAAGTTAGTTTGACAGGATTTATTTTCTATAGGGCCATATTGATTGGCATTAATTATATTGCCCTCCTTTAATTCTTTATTAATCAAGTCTCATATCAGCTGCTCCATTGTCTTGCCTGGGATTGATGTCAGACTGACAGGCCTATAATTACCCAGGTCATCCCATTTACCTTTTTAAATATTGGCACAACATTAGATTTCTTCCAGTCTTCTGGAACTTCCCCAGTGTTCCAAGATTTATTGAAAGTCAACATTAACGGTGCAGTGAGCTCCTCAGGCAGTTCTTTTAAAACTCTTAGGTACCAGTTTCTGGACCTACTGATTTAAAAATGTCTGACTTTATTTGCTGTTGTTTAACATCCTTCTGAGATACTAATAGAATGGAAAGAACATCATCTGTTTTTTTTCCAAATATCAAACAGAAATATTTATTGAAAACGTTTGCCTTTTCTTCATTCGTATTGACAATTCTACCATTTCCATTGGATAATGGACCAATACCATAGCTACAATTCTCTCTGTTCCTAATATTCTTTAAAAAAAGGTTTGTCCAAAACCACAAATATTGTTATTTACTCTAGGCTGAGATTTCAGCAAATCACAAGCATTATGCATGTCTATGCTGGAGTTTATAGCCAGGGAATTGACACATGTTCATCGGCAAGCAATAAGCTTGAGTTACACCATGAACAAAACTTTAGCAAAGGCAAAGCCTAAATGGCCAAATTGATTTTGTTGAAAATTTATAAAGAAAATAATCTAACGAAATAAACAAAATGTTGCTTTGCTGCAACCCTGGAGCCAAGTACATTTTCAGAGCAGCTTTATAAATCTCTGAGAAACTGGGTTTTTAAATGGAGATTCACAAACTAAACCATAGAGACACCAGGATAAAACACGGTTATAAATATACTAGGTTAAAAAACAGAATCATCTTAATGAGTATGAATCATAATATTATTTGTGTGACAATATTTTACCTGGTAAGAAACTAATAAGCCCTAAAGTGCTCTGTATAACAATCACACTGAAACTGAGCTTTGCTTTTCTAAATTTAAAAAAAGGGGAAAAAAATCCACCCCAATATCATGAGGCAAAATCTCAAGTTTAGATTATTTCCTTATTGTATAGATAGGAAACCATTTTTTAAAATCTGTATTTTAAATGTATTCATGAAAGAATGGATTTTGGATTTCATAAATGGGTTTTGTTAATTTGCTATTTTAAAAATACTTGTGAGACCTTTGCTGTTGCCATGACAATTTCATCTCCATAAACATGATTTTGTCTGTGTGTGCGTATTCAACATTTTAGTTCATATTGGGAGTATTGGGAAAAGTAGGTGCCAGTTTGGCACAGGGACATAGGCATTTACAATGCCAAATCACACCGGTGGTCCATCTAGTCTAGCATTTGGTCACTGACAGTAGCCAGTAACAGATGCTGCAGAGTAAGGTGCAAACAACCCTGTAATGGACAATTATATAGCTTGCCCAATAAGGGAAGTTTTTGCCTACGCCCAATGGTTAATTTGGGTGTTGGAATCACAAGGGTTTAGATTCCCCTTTCTTATGTAACTGTGGAAGTTTGCATTATCCATGTAACTGACTGGTCCTTTTCTGAAATCTCAAGCAAAGGCTGAAAAATTGATTCTAAGAATCCTAGGCCCAAATTCTGGCCAAAAGCACAAATGGACCCCAAATGGTTGCACACAAACAAAGCAGTCATAAGAACTGAACCTGTGAGCTACTGAGTACCCTCAGCTCCTCTCTGTGGCTTCTGCCATGGCGTCGGGATAAGACATGGTGGAGCCAGTGGTGTCATGACTATGTGATTCCATTGGTCACATATCTCATTTACAGCAGATTTCCTCTCCAGTTATTCAGTGAATATGCTGGCTCATTGGCTTCGCTGTAGGAAGACTACTCAGTGAAGTAAGGATTTTCAGGCTGGGGCCTTACATTAGCTCTCACATTCCAAGTAAGTGTGAAAACACTGCCAGCTCGGTCCATGTAAATGGCAATGATTGTATATGTTTTTATCATTTGTATTTGGAATAAGAGGAGTGAAGGCGTTTCTGAGTTTGACAAACAAACTATGATTAATGTCTGAGGAGGTAAAAGACGATTGAGAGAGATATTTTTGGAGTAACTAATATTTTGGTCTTGATATTGGGAAAGACATGAGCTTTTTTCTCCTACTGACAGTTCATTGTGATAACAGAGGCCGTTGCTTGTGTGACTGAAAGGGGCAAGGAGCTCCTAAGTGACTCTTGAATTGTATAAAAGAGCAAACAGATGGCGGGGTCCCCCTATGCTGCCTGGGGTGAGCATGAAACCCTTTCCTTGTTTTCATTTAAAAAAATGCAGTGATAGTGGTCATTTGCTTACCTAATTTGCTGTTGATTGCAGCCAGATGTCCCACTGAAGCCAATGGTGTGGCATGGATGTAACTGAGTAGAATGGGTCCCCCTGACTCTTAGCACGGCTGCAGTGCTGTAGTGTAAACACTCACTACACAGACAGAAGGGGTTTTCCATTGCTGAAGTAAGTCCACCTGTGATCTTTTGGGATTACCCAGACCAGCGAGGGGTTCTGTCACCACCTGCCCTGTGACCTTGGGTGCCTTCTTGCTATGCAGCTTTGGCTCAGAGCCTGACACCAGTAGCCTGCCCACAGGCACAAGGCCTCATCCTGGCTTCCACCAGCCTAATTATTCCTTGCAGGGTGACCCCAACAACCCTTCCATGCTTGAGTCTCCCCAAATCCATACACCCCAAGTTCTTAACTGCCAGACAATCAGACATTTCTCCTCTGGTTCATCACCCCCAAAGATGTAAAACCAGTCCTCCAGACACCACCTTACCATGGCACTTGCACTCCAGTTTGCACAGCAGAGACCTACTTGGGGTAAAAATAAACAATTTTTTAAATTTAAATAGAAAAACCACAGATTCAAAGATTAAATGATGAGGCAAGGCAAACATATACAAGTTACACAGAAAATAAGCAAAAAGCCTCACGCTGCGCACTTTCAAATTAGATACATTCCCTTTTCTAATATAAATTACCTATTGCCTCGGACCTGTTTCCCAGCACACCCCCTGCCCTGGCGGGGACCCAGAGTTTCACAAACAGCACCCACCAAGTGACTGTCCCTCAGTTTCTGGATGAAGACCTCAGTTTTGAGCCTCCTTTTAAAGGGTTTTTTCCTCTTTTTTTTCCCTTTCAGACTATGATGACTCACAGCTATTCAGATTGGGGAAATTCCCAGTAGTCACAATGTCTTTCCATTAAATTTAATGGTCTACCATTGTCCTGTCATGTGCTCAACAATGGATAATTACTTGGAGCAAGTTTTGTGTAACATCTTGCGTGGGAGGTGTGCCTTTCTGCTTACCTGCCGAGCTATGAGGTGTAGCTGGATGCTGAAGCACAAATTATGAGCACAGTTTTATATATACACAAATATATATATTCGTGACCACAGTCTGTATACGTCTCATAATGACCATCAAGTTCAGAATATTACAAGCCTTCATAAAAGACACTACTCGTGATACTTTTATAGTACAATAATACTGTATGCAATCAGTTGGTTTAACTGCCTATTTTGAGGGGGGAGGTTCTCCCCTCGGTGAGTCTGGGCCCACATCACTCTCTGAGAGGCGGTAGCTAGGTTGACAGAAGAATTTTTGTGAACCTAGCTGCATCTACAGTGGGCGTTAGGTCATCTTAACTATGTCACCCAGGGTGTGACTTTTTCAGAGCCCCAAGCAATGTAGATAGATCAACCTAAATTTTAGGTGTAGACCAGGCCTTAGTGAAGTGGACATTCAGCTGTGGTGGAACTAAAGTTTTAGACAAATTTCAAGTACCCCAAGGTGGCCGCGCTCGTACACCTCACGGGCTAGCTCCTCGGTGCAAATGATCAGTGCTCCATTGAATGGTGGTATTTTACATCCCATTTGCATTCTTCTAAGTGACTTTTCAAGGTTGAGGTCACTGCTGAAACAAGTCCTGAGTGCGATGAGAAGTAGGGGATTCTATGGGTGCGTCTACACTGTAACAAAACATTCGTGAGTCTCAGGCTCTGGGGTTATAAAATTGCAATGTAGACGTTTGGGCTTGGGCTGATGGTCTTCCCTTATTGACCAGTCTGGTCTCACGCACAATATTTTACATCCACTGAAGACGTTGTCACTGCTCCTTTATACATTGGCATCCAGGTAACTAGGCATTTGACTAGGCACATAAAATTCCTTACTTTTAATTGCACTAAGGGCTTGATCCAGCATCCCCTGCACTTGTGCAGTCATTTACACCAGAGTAAAGTGGGTGTAAAATGGTACCATTCAGAACCAGCAGTGCCCTACACTCATGTAGCATGGCCGTGATGGCACAATACTGAACCGAGCCCTTAGGAGCTGATTCCACAACTTTTGCTCACATTGGGTCTGATTCCCTTCTCACACTGATGGAAATCAGGGATAGGATAGCTTCACTAATATCAGTGGCATTACACTAGTGTAAAAACTGTGAGAATCAGGTCCACAAAGTTGTAGTTACATGAGCAGCACCATTGAAATAAATGGGTTTGCTCATGTGAGTAAATATTACTCACAGTGATAAAAGGTTGCAGAATGGGGCCCTTAAGTTGCACTCCAAACAATAGAGTAGACCCCAGTTATTTGCACTAATGACTAGGAAACCCATTGAGAATTGTTCTCCAAATGAGTGAACAACCAAGATTAAAAATCCAAGGGTAATGCATCACAAAGTGCACTGTTCTTTATTTGAGAAATACAGTTGAGTTTTAATTATTTATGGTGCTTCACAGCGGACTAGGAAATGTTCCGTAGTATATTTTGTAAAAGTAATGAAGTCTTAGTAACATGAGACCTCACTCCAGTGACTGCTATTAAATCTTTGCTAAGAAGTGAGCAGAGACTGGCAATTATTGTGTTTGAACTATAAAGTAGGCCAAATAGCAAGGTTTGACAGCACTATTATTATTTTTATTACAGTAGCACCAAAGGCTCCAACCAAAATCAGGGCCCCATTGTATCAGGTTCTGTATAAACACAATGAGAGACAATCCTTGCATACAGACTGCTTACAATCTAAATAAACAAGATGGACAAAAGTTTTCTTCCTTGCATTAATCCCATCAAATGGGATCTGTGTTATGAGTACTCTCCCTCCAAAATCTTCTCTTCAGTGCCATATATCTTCTATCACACCACATGTCAACATATCTTCTTTCATGACACCCCAACACTTCTTCTTGGGTTGGCTTCTCTCTTTTTCCTTCAGTCTTGATCTTTTGGATTCTCTTACCCACTTAGTTGTGAGGACTGCCCTTTACATGACCGCACTCTTTCTTTCATTTGTAGGTGTTATTTTGAGCTTGTCCCAAACATACACATTCCTCATGTGTCTTTCTTGCTTACACCCCTCATCCATCTCATCCGTCACATTTATGCTCATGTTTCCTCTTGGCTGCCCAGCAATCAGCGCCATACACTGAAACTGACTGGACCACCGGTTTATAGACTTTCCCTTTTAATCTTACTAGTATTTTCCTGTCACATACTATCCCACCTCGCTCTCTGCCTTTGAGCCAGGCATTTATTTTCCTAGCTCTAATTTTGTCCTGCATTTCCCTGGGGTTCTGGAATCTAGATACTTGAAACTTTGTGTTTCCAGTAGTGCCTGCCAATCTAGCTTCAAGGATAATTATTCGATGTTTTTATTATTGAAATTACATACTATACACTCTATTTTCCTTTTGCTTAGTTTGAGCCCAGGACTCTCCAACACACCTCTGCATTTATCTAGATCCTTTTCTAAACTCTCTTTCTCTTCACTGCATAGAATAATATCATCTGCAGGCAGCTTGCACCAATCAGTGGTGCTGGAACAATTTTTATAGTAGTGGTGCTGAAGGTGGAGACCATGTATTTGGACTATTACTACTACTTCAAGCAGGGGGTGCCGCAGTGCCCCCTGCACCTCTAGTTCCAGTTATGGCACCAAGATATCATCATCATCATCCCCATTTTACAGATGTGGAACTTGAGGCAGAGAGATTAACTGATGTGCTCCAAATTACAGGGGAAGTCTGTGGCAGAGCTGGAGTTAAACCCAGAGCGTCTAAAGTCAGGGCCTTAACTACAAAGCCATCCTTTCTCTCTTAGAGCATGTCTACAATTTGTGCTGGGGGTGTGATTCCCAGCTTGAGGGGACATACTGGAGCTAGCTCGGTTGGAGCTAGCATGCTAAAAATAGAGTGTAATTGTGGCAGCGCAAGTGGAGGGAGGGGATAGCAGCCTGCGTGTGTGACCATCAGGTGCTAGGCACCTACTTGGTGTGGCTAGCCCATCCCTTGGTGTGTGCTGCTGTGGCTACACTCAATGTTTAGCACACTAGCTGGACTAGAGCAGCGTCGGTATGTCTCCTGGAGCTGGGCACCATTAGATTAGCGTATGTCTACACTGCAGCTGGGAGGTGTGGTTCTGCTTGAGCTAGTGTGCTAAATAGAGCAATGTGGCCACAGAGGCATGGGTGGTAGTTTCGGCTAGTCGCCCAAGTACATACCTACGATCTCAACGGGATTGTACTCAAGCGGCTAGTGGGAGGTGTCACTCATGCCACTGTGGCCACACAACTATATTTAGCATGCTAGCTTGAGCAGAATTAGTACACACCTGCCTGCCAGAGCTAGGCATCGTACCCTTGGGGTGTGTCTACACTGCAGTCAGGAGGAGTGATTGCAGCAAGTGTAGACATACCCGATCTAGCTTTCATTTAGCTAGGTCAATCCTAGTAAAAAGAAATCTACAATAAAACACACACAGCGCAATTTAGTGAAAAGTCAATTTTTTTTCTAAGTTGTATGTTTAAATGCAGAGTTTTAAAGGCACAGTTGGGACTTGTTTCTTAGCAACAGTGCTCATCTAAGCCATGCAAACCCTGTCATGTTATGAAAAGATGCCTGCTGGAAAAATGCAGTATAAAAGGACTAGAAACAGCCAATTTGAGGGATGTCTTCCTGAACATGTAGGAGTATTTCATCAGCATTACAAAGCCTTCAGGCTGTGGTCAAGGGCATTCTGATAAAGAGCTCTGATCAGAGCAAGTAGACGTGGGAAAGAACTTGCTTTCACCTGACTTGCTTTAAAGGGAAGAACGATGAAAGAACAATAGGTTTTTCAGTTCAAATCCTCTCTTCCCCTCCATATCCATAATAAGACCATATTTTACATCAGGGCTCTAGGAATCACTATACTGGATCAGCTCACGATCCAGTCCAGTGTCCTATCCAGTCCTAGATGCTTTAGAGGAAGGTACAAGAAACCCCATAATAAACAGTTATACAATAACCTGCTCATGGTGGAAATTTATTTCTAACATAGGTAAGTATTGGTTCACTTATGCACTGAAACATGAGTTCATATCGCTTGTCAGTTAGTTCAAAGGTCAATGTTTTATACAGATTGAGTATTGTGTAAAAGGGGTATTTCCTTTGATTACCTTTAAATGCGTAGCCTGTTCATCTTATTGGTTGTCCTCTTATTCTTGTCATTATGAGAAAGATATAAATTAATGAACAATTTAGAGAAGGTCAGTCCTATTTATTCTATCTAACATCCCATATTATTTCTCTCTTCTCTAAACTAAACCATCCTAATCTTTTTAATCACTCCTTATAGAAAAGACTTTCTGTGCCTCTAATGATCATCATTGCCCTTTTCTGGACCTTCTCTGTTTCTGCTACATCTTTTGGAAATGGAGTGACCACATAAACACCGTATTCAAGAGGAGGGCATGCCATTGACTTCTATAACACATTATAATCACTTCCTTATTTCTAATGCAGCCTAGATCTTGTTAGCCTTACTGGGCAGAAAGAAGCCTGCTTCCCCTCTAAAGTAAAGGTGTAAAGTATACGGCAGCCCTTCAATAACACCAGTTCTGCATTGTGCAGGTAGACTGGGGATAAGCACCCAAACACCACCCTTGTCTAGAACAGCTGCACACCTGGAAGGTATGAGGGGAAACTTGCATTAAAAGGAGAGTGCTACTGGCTGGAGAGGGCTTTGTATTTGTAGGCATTTACATTAGTCTGTTCTTGGAAACTGGTTCCTTTTCAGGAAGGGTTGTTGGAAATGAAAGGTGGCTAATCCTTCAAATAAAACCCTAAGACAACATGGGCTATTTTCATTTTCTTCCTCTGACATCAAGCCACAATGTAGTGTCACATACCTCGTAACGCCATGGCTGTTCTCTTTTGAGTTCAGGTAAGAAGTGACCTTTACTAGCTATTGAGGGAGTGTAGTTTAGTGGCTAGACAAGGGGACTGAGAGTCAGAACTTGCATGCTGTATTCTCACCTCTGCTCTTGGCTTGTTGTGTGATCTTGGACAAGTCACTTAACTGCTGTAAATCTTCTGTGAGTTTACCTACCTGTTTGAGGATAATAACACTATGTTACCTCAGATGGGATTATGAGGCTCAACTCTTTTACACCTATAAGGTGCTTTGAGATACTTGGATGAAAGTGCAAAGCAGCATTGCTATAAAGTAATAGAAACAATTATATCTTTCTGTTCAATTCAGTAGAAGAGGAGCTTTCCACAACCAACAAGGCTTTGCCCAGGAATGGCTTACACCTGGTTCTATTGACAATTCATGGCAAACATGCCATAAAGCTTACATGGTGGAGAATGGCAGACATCAATAGTTACCTGCAGAAAACAGGTTTCTGATTTGGTAACCAATCTTGGCATACTTGGCAGATCAAATAAGTAACACCACAAAGCAATTTGGAAAGTGTAAGGAATGTCCCCTATATTGTTAAGGATGGAACAACATGTTACAAATTAGTTTAGTCCTATAAATGGAGCGGGTCAGAAATGTAATTTCATCAGGAAATGCTGATTCATTGGCCCAAAATGTTTAGCTGAACCTATTGCAGATTTGACAAAGCTTTTACCAATCCACAGCTCTGTGGCAGGGAATATGTCAGTCACTGGAGCCCTGGCTAGAGCCAGGTCTCTCAGAGCTGGTAGGGTCCCCACGCTGAGGCTCCAGGGCAGACCCTTCAGGAGGACTACTCCAGAGATGGGAACCTGGTGCTTCTGATGCAGTTCAGCTCCTGAACCAACGAAAAAACACCACCAAACAATTATTTGCTCAGCTGTACCTGTGACCCCTCATCCTGACTACTGTGAAGAGTTAAAGAATTCCTGGAACTGACAAGGTGGATGAGATATCTTTTAATGGACCAAGCACCTTGTCTCTCTAATTTCCTGGGACCAACATGGCTACAACACTTGAAGTAACAAGACTGATGGTAAACTTCACGTCTCATTTACTTTGCTTTGTGTTACAAACCATCCCTCATCTGTATAGTGTCTATTTCAATTGAAAGCTTTTTGGGTCAAGGATCTTGTTTGCTTGCCTTGAGGCTTGACTGTAAAGGACCTAGCATAATTGCTGGTGTAAAGAAGATATAATACTAACCGTAACTGTTTAGTCCACAGTGATCTGCTGGGCAAATGTGGCCTTCAGAGTTCTACAATGCATAGATCTTTAATAGGGTGGAGACTACTGGCTCCATCACATACACTCCATTTTCATCACAGAGCCTTGAGGAGGGGGGTGGTTTAAACCAGGAACTCCTGAATTTCAGTCTAGCTCTGACACTGGCTCCCACTGAGGCATTTGGCAAATCACTTAATCCCTCCACCTCAGTTTCCCCAGAAGTAAAACAGGGATAACATGAACCTACCTACTTCACAAGAGTGTTGTGAGGATTTATTAGTGTGTACGAAATACCAGAGATGAAGTGTGCTCTACGAAGTGCCACTTTCAGTCAGAATGCTTAGCTGAGTTCGGAGAGAAGCAGCAGCGTGTTCAAATCAGAACAAAATGGGAGGATATGTGCAGAGTTATTTGCATATGTTTAAAAAAATCAATGCATTATAAATAGTTCTGTGCCAGACACTTGAGAAATATGAGAGCTATGTTGGTATTAACTTCTCAGGAAGGAACTTGGCTTGGCTGCTAATATTCTGCAATAACTGGAAAATAAAAGACATTTTGGAAAAAGGAGTTTGGTATGATGGGGAAAAAATCTGAAATTTTGTGGTTACGCTTGGCTCATGATTGTGATATGGGTTGTGCCCATCCAACATCATTTGCCATCCACCTAACAATGCTGATGTTTAGCACCAAAATAGCACTGTGCAGACATTACAGACACTGTCACTTATCTCCTAGCTCTCTCCTACATATCTGTACAGCCAGAGCTGGTGGGGATTACAGAAGGTGTAAGCAGTGCTGGGGCATGTTAGGATAGGAAGGGGTTGTTCGGGTAGCGATGATGGGAGTGTTATGTCTGCCTTATGCAGGAATAATGCTTCCAAGGCACTAGAGGGAGCATACTCCAAAATGCCTCTTGATACAACTTTAAACATGGTGCTAGCAGTGCCCTTGCAGTGCTCCAAGCCACTCTTTGGAGAGTGGAGTGCCATCAGCAGTCTGAGCCAGTCCCTGAGGCAACTCTTCCTTCAGCAATTGCTTACATGGAAAGTAACATTAAGAAATTATTTCTATGCATATTGATCTGTCTTAGTGCAATAAATGTTCCAGCCATTGTGTTAATCAAGCTGTCTGCTCTTCCTCTCCAATTCTTCTCCCCATTCCCCCTCTCCTCTCTCATGCTGTCTCTCAGGAGACCAACAAAGGCAGTCAGGGCCAAGGATCAGAGCAAATCTGAGGCTAGGAGTAGCCAAGCAGTTCATAGTCAGGTCTAGGTCAATCTGACCCTAATCAATACCAAGAGTTAGAGTCTAACTTAGGTGGCAAAGACCAAGTTGGACAAGGAATAATCATGGAAGATCCACACCATTGCCTGGACACTGCCTGGAAAACCCCGTGGGTTTATATAGGGCAGGGAGCCAATCAGGAGACTTGGAGCTACTGTCTGTCAAACACTCAAGGCAGAACTTCCCATGGTCTATGTCTACAGTGGGTCATGGGAAGTGGAGTGCAAGTCAGTTACAGCTATTGCTGGGTGGCAGCCAGTGATGCCAGCTGCTAGGAAGCTATACAGGCCTAGGTTCAAGACCCATGTGGCCTTACTCTCTCTGCTAGTTGTAAGGACTAGCCAGCTCTGCAGGGACTGCCAACAGAGTCGTCCGCAAATCAGTTGGGAAGCTGCTGTAGATTATGCTGCTTCTCCAGTAAAGCTTAGGGGATTTCTGGCAGTCTTTGTATGAATCATGTTCTGAAGGCCCCTGCAGTGTTCTTGTTCTAAAAGTGCAGCCAAAAGATCAAATGGTGTTTCTGTCCTGTAGAGCACCTCCTATCTGCCTGCTGGGTGAGGGGAGCTCAAAAAAGGTAGTGATTTTTGTTCATCTATCAAACAAGATGCAAACAGCAGCTGCAATAGTTGCAGCAGCTGGTGGAATACTGTAAACCTCAAGCTTGACACATCCACACTCAGGTCCTCCACTGTGGCTGAAGAAAGCATAGCATAACTTAGAAAGGAAGATGCAAAAGTGGCTTTAAGTCATGCTTCTGCTCCCTTGAACCTGAACTAAGTGCATGCTGCTGCAGATCCAGTTGGGCTCCCCCTGCCAGCAGCCCATCAGATTTCCCCTCACTAGCTCACTCTCCCTTGGGAGATGTGGACAGGAATGCAACATTCCTCCTCCTCTCCCCTGTTATCCAGCTGCTGCAGCAGCTTCCCTCATCTTAAGATGGTGAAAGATTACCAAAGAGAAAGAGCAACAAAAGCAGCTTCTTCTTTATAGCCTTCTCATCCCTCAGTCAGGAGACTTCCCGGTCAGTTTCAACAGGTGATAACAGAGTCCTACCAGGTGGTTTTGTTGCTAGGCGACCATTCCCCTACTAAACTAGTTCTCTTAATTGGCAGCCAATCTGTTGTTTAGAGTGATTACATATCCATGGGAGAGCACTTATGGCAACTACCCTCTTTCCTCAGCCCTTTGCCACCCAACTTTGAATTCCAGTCTAACTGGGAGGCAAATGGACAATGGGGAAAGTGAAGTGTTGCATATTGAAAATGGAGTGTGTAAAGATACATACAGAGAGTTCAGAATCTCATACAGAATTCATAAATTTAACAGACAGATTCCCCAAATCGTCACAGGGCCACACTGATTCCCCAGCCCGGCTGGAGCACCCTTAAAACTTCAAGTAGATCTAAAGGCTCTAGCCATGCCTAATTTCTACCAGCCCCACCCCTTACCAGTTACAGGAAGAGTGGTGGAATAGGAGCTGCTGATCAGCCTGCTCTGGGGCAATCTGAATCCGGACTTGGAATGGTTATCTCATTACAAGAAGCAATTACCTCTGATCACCCATTCTCACCTTCTACTCAATGATTGTAATTAGGCCTCAAGTACCCTGTCTTCATCCACCTCCCCCATTGTTGTCACTTCCCTTGGATATGTATATGTTGCCTCTTGCCTCTTGTATGATTTCTATTACTTGCATCTGAGGAAGTGGGTTGGAGCCCACGAAAGCTCATGCCTGCTGAAATTAAATGTGTTAGTCTTTAAAGTGCTACAGAACTCTCATTTTTTCATTAATTAGTTACTCCAGCTTTAGGGCTACTTTGCACCATCTGTGCTTTACAAAGCAACCACAGCCCAGGTCATGATTCAAATCTCGCTAGTGTCAATGCAGTTTTCATTCTTCCAAGGCAGAGATACTGAATACAGCACAGGTTCTTGCGCAACAGTAGTTTGGATGAGATCTTAAATTCTGAGATTGGCTGCATGTGGTCATTAAAAATGTCATGACATTTTTCATAAGTGTGAGTGTTTGCTCCATCAGTCTTGGCCCTAAAGGTCCCTTCCCTCACTACTGAGTTGTGTGCCAGTTTTTGTCTGAATACTGCAATAGAAAGAGGTGCAATTCAGGGTAGTATATGTACAGTACTGTATACGGCTATGCAGTGATTAGGGATCCTTTGGCATTCTTTCCTGTTATACTTACACTGTGCTCATCACGTGATATCTAAGTGATATCAATGCAATTTGTGTATGATTTTTCCCATCTGGCATGTCTCATTGTCTGGGTGACCCTGTTCTATCCTGCCTCAGAGCAAAACCAGCAATATGTGTCATGGCTCTGGTAATCTGATATCTCTGGATTTCACTTGGTACCAGCAAACTTTCTGTAGAACATACTTATCATAAAAATTAATGTAATTTTTCATGACTGCATCTGATTAAACAAATGTTCTTTTGAAGACAAACTTCTGCAATCAGACTGTTCCGTTTAGCACAGTCAGCTAAAAATACGTGCTTAATTTTTTGTAGCACAATGAAAGACGGCAGAATGGCTCCATCTAATGTGGCAGTGATCTGTTTTTGTATGATACTGAACTTAGAACATTCGTTTTTTTAAAAGCCTGATGGGTGAAAAATGCCACATTCCTACCTTTAAAGGGAAAGAAAAAGGAATTGTTTTAGCTAGGAAAGCGGAGTTATTTAATGCTCACATGTAAGCTATAATGACTACATAATTATGCCACAGCCACCTATGTGAGTTAAAATAGCAGAGTTAGGGATCCTGCATAGGAAGATAATGCTTATGTATTGCAGCATACCAATGGCCTGTCTAGCTCAGTAATGTGCCTCCAAGAGGCAAAATTTGCCTGGCACTTCAGAAGAAAGTGTAAATTCTTCATGGTTTGTGTCATTGGTTAATAATAGTGGAGGGAAATTTATTCCTGACCTTCGTTTATGCCTGAGGCATGAGAATGTACAGCCTTTGTCATTTTATTTCAGCTTGTTAGGAGTACAGGGACTTTTCTCATTCGTACAGATTTTTAATCCATTTCTTGGTCTTAAATTCAAGTGACAGTGAGTTGCCTGGATTAATTTTAGTAAAATCCTACAGTGGCAAGTGTCACAGATTATGTCAGTGAGATCCTGTGCGGGAGAGGACCACGGGTTAACCCCCAAAACTGCCTGCAGCATCAAGTGTCGCTGGTTAGGATCCTGTAATGGTAAGATCCCATAGCAGCAAGTGGGGAGGTGTGGGCTTTAGGGAGGTTGGAGAGGAGGATGTTGTGGTAATTGAAGTGGGAGGGAATGAGGGTCTGAATGACGGATTTAGCTGTGGAGATGGAAAGAGAAGGACTGATTTGGAGGAAGAGGGGCAGGATTTGGAAAGTGCTTGGATGCATGTGGGATACTTTCTGTGAATCACCTTGTTATCCCCTTGCTTTCAACAAGAGGAAGACTTGTGGGTGCTTAACTGGGTGTCAGCTCCCTGACACCACCAGTCTGTTAGCTACCCAATTGCTTCAGGGCTCTGCCAGCCCTTTTTTGCCTTGTAGGTTAATAGTAGGTGCCCTCCACGCTCCACCCTCCGCCCACCCACTGCTCGCCATGTCCCTCCTCACCCCTCCAATCCCATGAGATCCCCTTCCCGCCGTGTCCCTCCAGCAGTGGCGGGGCAGAGTGGGGGAAAGGGCAGGGCCTGGGGCAGAGCAGGGTGGAGTGTGGGCAGAGCTGTAGGTGGAAGAAGCAGGACTGGGAGCTAGTCTCTCCCAGGTGAAGCCTCACCCGCCCGCCAGGGTTCAAGGACTCTGTTGAAGTCAGTAGATTTACATTAGGGAATATTTTTTTGAGGGGGGCAAATTGTGTCTTCAGTTCAACCTCAGTGGACTGAACCCCAGTGTAACTGGGTGCAGCTTCTTTGAAGCCCCATTAGAATTTGGCCCCTTGACTTCAGTACAGCTGCAACATTTGGTAACTGTGAGCCCATTATTTTTCTTAGCACTACAGCAGTGCTACAGATGTCAGCATATATATGTCATCCAAATTGCCACAGCTTTTCTGCACAAATTGGTCCTGGAGGGCTGCAGAATCGCCAAGGCCTGATTGTTACAGCTTGACAATGACACCAGCCAGTATTACTGAGCTGAATCCATCCCTGGCGTAATGTCACAGCAAACAATGAAGTTAAACCAAAGGTACATTGGGCCCCATATGCATTTGTTAATATTAATCCTTTTTAAGAGCTATCTAATCCTAACTAAACCTCACAGACATATACTCATGTTAGTCTTGCTCTGGATTACGTTTGTATTTGATTTGTCAGCCTCACACAAAGTGGTTGAATTACAGTCTGAGATTGTTTGCCATGGTCTGCTAACATAGATCCTTTGAATCATCTTCCTGCAACAATTTGCGCTGCTGAATTGTTGTCAAGGTCATCTGGTGGGCTAAATAATCTTTGGTGTAACTCCATTGCAGTCAGTGGATTTAGGCCAGGGATGAATGTGGGTCCAGTATAATTTTTTTTGGCAATAGAAAGAGAACAACCACAACAAAAGCAAATTAAAGGACACTCCATAAACTTGAAAACTTTCAGCTAGAGTTGTCTTTCAGCTAGAGTTACAGCAGGCCATAAAGACATTGCAGTTGGCTAGGAGAAACTTCCCTTGGCCTCACACAGTCCCCTTCAGAGTCCTCAGTGTAGGGGGAGTCTTCACAGAGATTTTGGACTGTGCCATACATAGCCTGCAACAGCAGATAAGTGGTCCTTGTGAGTCACAGCAGAGAATGTTTTCTCATGATAGTTTAAAGGTACTCAACGTAGGTGTTGAAAAAAGGCCTAACCCCAATATTAATATATGCTCTTTGGGGCAGAGACAGTCTTTTTGTTCTGTGTTTGTACAGTGCCTAGCACAAGGGTGGTCCTGGTCCATGACTAGGGCTCCTAGGCATGACTGCAAACAAACAATAACAAAATACGAATGAAATAAATCTAATAAAAACCCCAGCTAGTTAGTTTGTTTTCCTTTGTAGTGCTGGAAACCCAAATACAACAGCATTGTCCAAGGCCATAGAACGAAAGAGAAAGTGACTAGGAAGAAACTATAAACCAGTCCATTTCCCCTGGCTAAGGGAACTGCAAAAAAATAAACACCAGCTGTCCTTTTCTGCTTAGGCGGTTGCACTCTGCCTGTCATTATGGTATCTGGTATCCCAGTGTCAATGCTGACTTTCAAAATGTTTTCTTTTTATAATCTTAGGTGAGCTTAGTGCACAGGAGAGGAAATTTATACAAATGTGAGACTTATATGGACATTGCCCTTTAACATTAAGATAAATATTTCCAGTACTCTTTCAGTAGAGATTTCAACTAGTTCAATCCATCCCAAAGTCCATTTTATCTTTTTATAATTCTCAGATAAAATAAAGAACCACAGATAGCATGAAACCCTGATAATTTCTGGTTTACCTTTTTATAGCATTTTCCCCAGTACTTCACAATCCTGCATGTATCTCTGCTCTAATCTTAAAGCAAGGTATTCTTGAACCTTTGCATAATAGAGTTGTTATTCTTCTTGCAACACTCAGAATGTAGGGGATTATTGTGATGTTGGGAATTCACTTTATTGATATACATACACATACGCATATACATTTGCACCTACACAGACACACATAAATATGTATTTAAATATCTGTGAGTGTATAACATATCCATCTATAGATGGTCAAAAATGAGTAGATGAGAGATAATTTCCTGTAAATTGGAGGCCCAAGAGTTCCCAGAGGCCATGGTGCGTGGGGAACATTCAGATAAATGATTCTGGTTTGGCCCATCTCTAATAAGTACAACAGATGAGATCTCACAGGCACATACTCTTCACAGCTCTGCCCCGATCATGTCTGGATGCAAATAAAGCTGTATGAAAGTAAAAAGGGATGAGATGGTGGCTAAAGAATCTTAACAGGATTCAAACAACCCTTATTCTATATGGGCCGCTATATGAGGCAGGTTCCTTCCTTCAGCTCCAGTTTGAAGACATAAAAGGCTGAGTGGCTCTCTGGGGAAGAGTGGGGGGAAAAGAATTTTGGCTGAAATAAGCTTTTTTTTATGTGTGAAAGCACAATCCTGCTTTTAGGGCTTTGTTACTAAAGGCAAACCCCAGGAAGTGGGGTGAGTGCTTGGACAACAGTGTGTGTGTATGATAGCGGTGGTGAGGAATGTTGTGGGGACTCTGTCTTTACACAGTTACATTTCACATGTTGTTGGGCATGTGGTTCCTTGTGAAAGTATTTCCCATTCAGATATATTTTTCTAGGAGAGTAACTTGGCCAATATGTTCAGGCATCCAACATCTGAATATGGTTTGGCCACACGTCCATGAGTGTCTTGTGTTCAAGGGCTGTCCATGATGTGGAAGCAGGAGGTTGTTGCACTGTAGAAAGAAGCTTAATTTTGATGTTGATCATGCCAGCAGAGGGTATTTTACTTTGGTCTTTATACACAGGGACAGGGGAATTAAGGCTAATTGAGGGGAAGGCAAACTCCCTGCAGAGATTACACAGGCTTGTCTTTATCAGCAGTTTGTTTTTCAGTATGTAAAACACAGAAGCTTCAAAAGGTTTGGGAGTCCCTGTTAGGTTTTCCATTAATCAACCTTTATTTATATCAGCTAAGCCAAGAAGAGACTGGCTGGAATTCCTGAAATGTCACAGGATATTTATTAAATGCCTAGTAGTGCTGATACAGTGCATCAGCTTCCATATTCTCTGCACTTTGTTAGCCCTAATAGGAAATCTTCCATTCAGGACACTACGCACATTATCTGTAGCTGGGTTTATATTGCCTGGATTATTCCTAAATGGACTCTCTTATCTAATTTGGCACAGTATCTGTGGTTTCATCTCATCTCCACAAAGCCTGAGCTTTGGCTTTGTTTAAAAGGGTGATCAGCGTGTGAAATCTATTAATTGGAATAGCATCTAGAGTTGCCACTTTTGGTTGGACATATTCCTGGAGGTTTCATTACATGACATAATCTTTAAATTAAAATTTAATATAAATTTAATCTTTAATTCCTGGAGACTCCAGGACAATCTTGGAGGGTTGGCAACCCTAACAGCAGCCTTTGTCGTTCCACATCCCCAGAATCTGCACAGCAATGGATCCAGTCTAGAGTCCATTCATTGTGGTATCGAGGCACAGGTGTCATGGACCCTCCTTCAGCCTGTCACCACACCTCCTCTATATTCTGGGCTATTTGGAGCCAGCATGAAGCACCTTTCCATAGCATGTAAGGAGGGATATAGTTATGCCTCTGCTCTCCTGATCCTCCTAGAATCCTTCTCTGAGAAGCTAAATTGCAGGGTATATGTTGTGTGTGTAGGGCCTTGCACAGCTGATTTTCACCTTTCACAAATATAGGATGGTGCCTTAAATAAGGCTGAGAAGGGATCTAGCCAATTAAACCTGTCCTGACTGCAGTCTGAATTCATGTGGACTCTTGTCTTCCTCACTACCTGCTATTCCTTTATAGAAACAATCCTGCTTTGAAAGTCATCATTCAAAAGGGTGTTAGTATTTGCTGTGACTGCTGGGCAGTTATCTAGATATATCTGATTAAAGGTAAGACTGGTTATGCCCCAGAAACCTTTCCCTATTTTTCAGAAAAGGACAAGATGTGGCTTATTTTCCTTACTAGTTTTAAGTGGCTACTATGTTGAATTTTTGTGCCTGTTCATCCATCCAAGCCACTAAAGAGCATGATAGCCAGATTCATGGAGCAAATCACCTTATCTTAAACTGAGAATCACCCTGAATATTGTACATCATCAAAATAAATGACTTTGCTGATAGCTTGATAACAGCACTGGGTCATCCACAGAAACAAGAAGCCGGAGCTTGTTTAAGTTCTCTTCTGTAAAAGAGAGTGATGGTCATTATTTGTATTACTGGAGCACTACTGAAATCAGGACCCCACTGAGCTAGGAACTGTACAGACACATAGTAAGAGACAGTCGCCTGTCCATAAGTGTTTACAATCTAAATAGAAATGACAAACAAAGGAAGTATTATTATCCTTGTTCTATTGATGGGCTACTGAGAACCAGAGAGATTAAAATGACTTGTCCAGGATCACATAACGACTCTGCAGCAGAGCTGGAACTGAAGCCGGATTTCCCAAATCACATTCCAGTGTCTTTATTGCAAGGCTACCATGCCTTGCCTCACACTGTAATTCTTTAAATATTGTGCTAGGGCTCCTTTTAATTCCATGTTTCAGAAATTATGGCGTCATATAAACTTTTATACTGGTTTTGTACGGAATTATTTCTGCCTTCATAAGAAACTGTTCTTTGCCCGTCATTAGTGTAGATTACTCTTGGGAGCTGGTTGTGTATATTGCTTCAGAACACTAAAATGTATGGTCAGCTTTGTGTTGTGTTCCTAGGGTTTTGACGATATTAGTCTTATTTAGGTGCAGTACTGGGGGCTGGGGCACTTACTTTACTACAGATTATTTTGGTCTGTATCCCAATCTAGTTGCTATGTGTCCCCGATTTTAATAAAATTGATTCTGTCTTGTGTCTCTGTAGCCCTGAAATAATGTAATTTGTCTCCATGGTAAAGGGCATCTCAGTAAAACCCAGATTCAAACCACCACGCACTGAAGAGTGAATCTTGGAAGTGTTTCATTTGTTCCTCAATAAATTAGGAAGTTTTGTTAGGTAGTTTACAAAAAATTAGATTAACAACTCAATTGGAGGTGATGGCTGAAGAGAGAGGGAGAGGCATATGTGATCTGACAGGGTTGTAGTTGTAGACCTTAATCCTTGGCTACTCTTGGGCTGCACACAGAACATAGGTGTGGGTAGCTTAAAGGTCAACTTTATACTCCCTTGCTTTTGCTGCTGAGTGTGCAGGTCTGGTCTCCCTGTGCTGAATTAGAGCAACCTCAGGGCTGCTGTAACTAACACTGGCTGCTAATGGTCCCAAGGGACTGAAACCACAGCTGGGGATTGGTGTGGAACATGAGCATCCTAACCATGCCCCTTTTTCTCTGGCCACCACCTCTTTCCTTACCACACTGGCAGCAGTTAGAGTGAGTGGTGCAAGAACCCATAATCTTGCTTGACACAGTGGATGATCCCCCTTTTATTGGGTGGTCCTCTCAGGGCTAGAGACACTGGTTTTAGGGCCAGAATGAGTTGCCAGGGTATTGCATAGCATCACACTGGCTCTTCGAGCTAGCCTACACTAGCACATTTTGCTGGTTTAACTATACCAGTATGCATCCGACAAAGTGGGTTTCTGCCCACGAAAGCTTATGCCCAAATAAATTTGTTAGTCTTTAAGGACTCTCGCTGTTACACCAGTATAGTTAAACTGGCAAGACACGTCTAGTGTGGATTCAGGTAAAAGTGTGTTTTATACCTGTAGAGTTTATGCCAGTTCAGGGACTAGCATAAACTATATCAGTACAAGGCACAGTTAAATCAGTATAACTGCGTCCACACAAGGGTTCACACTGGTTGAAGACATGGGTTTAAAAAAAATTAGAGAAGTAATGAGTTTCATCACAACTTTGACCTACTTGGCCTCCTGAACCTGTATCTTTTGCATGGTGATAGGATGTAATGCTGCACCATGGGATTTTAATGTAAACCGTAGCACGAATCTTCACTTTACATAAAATTCAGTTAAAACAAATTTGCAGCTGGGTGTCAGAGGTGGATTATGAGATTATACAGCAAGGAGATGAGATTGAGATGTTAAGTGACTGGCCTAGTGCCACACTGAGTCAGCAAGAGGTACAGAAATAGAACCCGCAGCCCCAGACCTTTATTCTAACAAATAAAAAAACATATCTGCCAAGATGACCAGCAAGGGTGGCGATGGTGGTCTTGTTTTTTGTGGTATGGATGCCTGCCAGAAGGAATTGGACTGAGACAACCAAACTCTTTTAACATAGACCACCAGACAACCATCGGATGGTAGGGACTCTCAGTCACTACTGACTAGTCTTGACATGCGAGTTAAATTAGTGCTTTCTTGACTGCTTATTTTTCTCTGTACCCATAGCTGCCCCAGTGACCCCACCCCTTCCTACTCCATGTCTTTCATTGCCCCTCACTCTCCATTTATTCTAGTCTAGTCTATGCAGGTGTTTATATCCATTCCCTTCTCCTTACCCTTTCATTCTCCTTAGGCTCCTTCTCCTGACAACATGAGCACCACACTCAGAATCCGATTCTTTACCCTCACCCTCCCACTTCAAATGCTGCTCCCCCTCCTTTCTCCATTTCATCTCTGCACACCCTGAATGCACCTTCTACAACTGTTGCCTTGGATTCATCTCCTCCAACTCCATTCTCAGTCTCCTCCAATCTGGTTTCCGCCCTCTCCTTCCAACTGAAATTGCCACGGTCACTAATGACCTCTTCATGGCCAAAATTCAGGGCCTCCACTCCATCCTGCCTGGTTCCCTTTGACACCACCTTCCTCCTTGAAATCTTTGAGTTCTTTCTCATTGTCCACCCTTTCCACTATATCAGATACAAGCTTCTGGGCTTTACCTTTAATGTCCTTCACTGCTTAGGCCCTCTCTACTTCTACCAAAGAGTGTTGCACCCTGCCCTCTCCACTCCACCGGTGACACCAGCTTCCATGGTCTGTTTGTTCACTTCTGACACAAGTGCCTTTGCACTTCCTTCCATGCCTCCCCAAACTAGTCTATAAAGCCACTGTTCAGTCTTCCTTCAAATCCCTCCTCAAGATCCACTCCTAACAAGATGCCCAGAGGAAACGGATAACAGAGCCAGCCAGTAGGGATTTCTGATTGCTATTTCATCTCTATTTTACCACCATTTCCCTCATTCTCCCTCCCCCATTCTTTCCAATGGTTTCTTCTCCCTACTTGCTGGATCTTTTCTTAATTAAACTGTAAACTCTTTTGGGTCAGAGCCATCTTTTACTCCATGCTTGTACAGCACCGAGCACAATACAGCCCCAAAACCTGAGTGGGGCTCCTAGCCTCCAGTGGAATGCTAATGCTAAGAGTGCTAATTAGACTGAAGTCAGGAAGAACCATTTGGAAATGAAGAATTAGAATCATAGAATCATAGAATATTAGAGTTGGAAGGGACCTCAGGAGGTCATCTAGTCCAATCCCCTGCTCAAAGCAGGACTAACCTCAGCTATATCATCCCAGCCAGGGCTTTATCAAGCCTCAGCTTAAAAATCCCTAAAGATGGAGATTCCACCACCTCCCTAGGTAACCCATTCCAGTGCTTCACCACCCTCCTAGTGAAAAACTTTTTCCTAATGTCCAACCTAGACCTCCCCCACTGCAACTTGAGACCATTGCTCCTTGTTCTGTCATCTGCCACCACCGAGAACAGCCTAGCCCCATCCTCCCTGGAACCCCCTTTCAGGTAGTTAAAGGCTGCTATCAAATCCCCCTCATTCTTCTCTTTTGCAGACTAAACAAGCCCAGTTTCCTTAGCCTCTCCTCATAAGTTCTGTGCTCCAGCCCCCTAATCATTTTTGTTGCCCTCCGCTGGACTCTCTCCAACTTGTCTACATCCTTTTTGTAGTGGGGGCCCCAAAACTGGACACAATACTCTAAATGCGGCCTTACCAATGCCGAATAGAGGGGAATAATCACTTCCCGCAATCTGCTGGCCATCCTCCTCCTAATGCAGCCCAATATGCTATTAGCCTTCTTCACAACCAGGGCACACTGCTGCCTCATATCCAGCTTTTTATCCACTGTTATCCCAGGTCCTTTTCTGCAGAACTGCTGCCTAGCTCGTCGGTCCCCAGTCTATAGTTGTGCATGGGATTCTTCCTTCCTAAGTGGAGGACTCTGCGCTTTTCTTTGTTGAACCTCATTAGATTTCTTTTGGCCCAATCCTCCAGTTTGTTTAGGTCCTTCTGTATCCTATCCCTACCTTCCAGGATATCTACCACTCCCCCCAGCTTAGTGTCATCCGCAAACTTGCTGAGGGTGCAATCTACCCCATCTTCCAGATCATTAATGAAGATGTTGAACAAAACCGGCCCCAGGACCGACCCTTGGGGCGCTCCGCTTGTAACTGGTTGTGACTGATTGAGGTCAACCTGCTGTAAATGATGAAATGCCCAAAAGCAGACATGGTGAGGTGCTCAAGGTACAAAAGGGAAAATCACTTTACACTCAAACTTTTGATCTTCTTAGGAAACATTTTGAAATTTACAGCAAAACTGGAAATTTTCAAAATAACTAGCAGTTTTTCCATGGAAGAAATATAATCCCAACTTTTTGAGGTACGAACTGCATCTTCTTCCCATGTGTGTGGACAGCACTTAGTACTTTGTGGATGCTATCACAAAGCAAATAAACAATAATGCAGGTCATGCTGAATGCATGAAACAAACCGAACTATATAGTAAACAACTGTAGCTCTTTATCTGAGCTCCAATGACATATTTGGAGCTGTTCCAATCGATCTCGAGTAAATTATGTTTTGTAAACATCTGTTAAAGACATTTTTAATGTAATTGGGCAAATAACAAGATAATTCAGTATCAAAAGCTGCTGCTTAAAGAGACATTGAAGTTGGGACAAACCAAGCTGACGATTCAGCTTTCACTTATCAAACTGTGGTGTATTTTTGTTCACAGTGAGTCAAGAGTCAGGCTTCACATAGAATTTCCTTGCTTTGTTTAGCTTCTGCCATAACTTTTTAATATAACTTTAAACATAGCTGTTTTCAGGGCAGACAAAAAATTACTGAGAAGCACACAGTGGCAATGTCTGGATTCCATCACATTTGCTCAGCTTTTTTCTCTAGTCTTTTCCCTCTCCTCTTCCTAACCCCTCTACTCCCATTTGTGTTACCTGGAACCTGTGTGCTTTCCTGCCAATGGGGACAAGCTTCGAGATCTGTGGTAGTTAGTACCTGATCTCATTGCTGCACATGTCCACCAGTAGAGCCCACTGAATTTTTTCTTCAGTCCACACCAAACACATTGTTTTGTCTGTCAGGTTAAAGGTCATCATGCTTGGTGAGCAACATTGACCCATGGATCTGCAAATCAAATCCTGCACTCTAATGTATGCTCTCTGGTACTGAACAAGCCTCCTGTTTACTGAGCCTTCTCTCTTTCTCTTCATCTGTTAAAGCCACTTATCCATCCTAGCCTGTTTTCACCTTATATGGGAGGATGAGAGGAGAATAAGTAGGCCTTGTAAGACTAGCAAGGATGATGAAGCTTGCATAGCTATCCAATAAAACTTGAACTGAAAGGGAAACTTGTCAGGATATTGGGTTTAGGAGACCAATTCTTCAGTAATAGAGGCAGTTAATTGCGGAGATTGAGTCTCAATATAATTCCAGCATTTAGGTTAACTGGGTAATTAAGTGCTGCACGTTGCGTTTCATTGACCTATATCTCTCCTTATCGGTATAACTCAATAGCTTGCCAAGTAGTGTCTTGCTTTATTTCTAGAGCAAAGATATTAAGTGTAAAACGGATTTGTTCTCTCATTTGATTACAGTTGTAGAGCTAGAAAATGATCACCTACTCAGCTGAGCTAGGCCAGTTCTGCACTTAATGCTTCTGCCGGTATAGCCACATCGAATAAGGATGTGATTTAAATAGAAAATTTGCTATTGGCAGAAACCCTAGTGTAGATGGCGTTGTACCAGCTTAATTATGCTTTTGCTGGTATACCTTATTTCATTTGGAGAATCTCTCTAAGCTATACTGGAAAAGTACTATTCTGCACAGTTCCAGAGGGGTAGCCATGTTAGTCTGTATACAGCAAAAACAACGAGAGTTCTGTGGCACTTTAAAGACTAACAAATTTAATATTTGTAGACATAAGTTTTCGAGAGACTTCAGCTCTCTTCTTCAGATGCAGTAATACAGAAAATAGGTTGTTTACTGGTATAGATACACCAGAAAACCATTTCCAGTATAGATTAGGCCATAGTTAGAGCCAGAATCACAGCAGCTGAAGATGGAAAGGACACACGCAATCTGTCCTTCTGGCCAAGGAAGCTCTGTCCCTACAATATATTTCGAGGGCTTTAACTAACAACTGCCATCTCAAGCAAAGAGACTTGCTTTGAGAAACTATTCCAAAGTGTACTGGATCTCACGCTCAGGAGAGAACCCCAGATAATCAGCCTGTATTTTATTATTTTGCGATTTCATTCCATGATTTGTAAGCAGTGCTCCCATGGAGAGTGCCATGTTTACTCAAAAGGTGTAAAACTCAAGGAAGGAGAAAGGAATTGTTTCAGACAGTTAGCAGACATCTTCCTTGGTTGGCTAAGCATTACCTTAGTTATTTTTCTCTCTCCTCATAATGCAGAGTGTGATAGTCATTATCTTGAAGATGTCCAGAGCCAAAACCACAAGTCTCTACAGCCACACCTAAAGAGCCAAGGCCTGTAGCAGACTCACATCCTCTGTGGATCATGCCCAGAGGGGATGCATAACACGCTGACTAATGGGTTACAAACACACACGTACACCCCACCACACACCCAGAATAAACTCAATTCTCGCACACATTTTCTCCCTCTTTATTTCTGTCACATGCTGTGATCAGGCCTTGGATTCGCTGTACATCCCCTCAACACAGCCACAACATAGTCCATCACCACATCCACAAGTACTTGCCAACACTGTCCAACACAATAACAGAGCATCATTTTCGTGTACCTGAAATTGGAAATGCAGCTCTACACTCCACAACAATTCTGCTTCCTCAACACTGGTCAACTAATTCTGCTGCCCTCCCACAATCTACTTCTACCCCCCAACACCAACTGAGTCCCCCACCTACCTCCCACACACGCCTTTCGATTGATTCTGCCACTGTGCCCCTTTGTCCTGGGCGCTCTCAGCACTGCCTTTCTTGCTGGGCTCTGCTCCTTGCTCCCCCCACCCATGAAGTGGTTCTGTTTTCTCTGCTGAGGGTGGGGGGGGTCCCTCAACCAGCTTCAAACTCCCCCCATCCCCAGCACCAATTTCAGGATATGGGGACAGTATCAGGAACATTTGTTTGTGGGAGGAGGGAAGGGTGCCCAACTGCAGAGCCAGCAGGGAGGGGCTATTCCCCAGCTGGCCTGCAGCTCTAGTGCTTCAGATCGTGGCTATGTCTACACAGCAACTGGACACCCCTGGCTGGCCCGTGCCAGCCCACTCGGGCTCGCGGAGCTTGGGCTGCGGGGCTGTTTCATCACTGTGTAGACTTGCAGGATCGGGCTGGAGCCTGAGCTCTGGGACCCTCCCACCGAGTCCGGAAGTCCACTCAGCAACGAAACAGCCCCACAGCCTGAGCCCTGCAAGCCCGAGTCGACTGGCACGGGCCTGCCGTGCGTTCTTCCTTGCTGTGTAGACGTGCCCCTTGTGTTTGCATGGGGGAGGGAGCATGAGCACTGCTCCACACGCCCAGAGACCAGCTCTCCATCATCACATGGAGCAGCTTTGATTGTCTGCCCTTTCCCATCCCCCTAAGGCAGACAATCAGATGGGGTTTTTCCTGTAGGCCTGTAGTAGATTCAGAAAACCTGTAGTCTATGGGAAAACCCGCTGGTGCGCCCAGTGCCCCTACAGTTACACTACATCCTGCTCCTCACACACCAACATCCTTATCCCCTGACTTGCCCTCCTGCTTTGACCAGACTCCCCCACTCCTCTCTCAGGCTAGGAACCGGAAGGTTACATTGGGTGGGAAGGCTGAGCGTGCGGACAGACCAGCATACAGCTGCCTATGGAAAGAAGGAGCCAGCAGTTTGAAGTCATCAGCATAGCTGGCGTGAGATGGAGGGCTGCAACTTGGATGATCATCGGGGAAGGGAAAGAGGAGAGGAGGGAGGGAGCAGAAATGTTGAAGAAGCCAGGGAAGCAGAGGAGTTGGCAGACTAGCTCCTGCCCCTTATGGCTGCATCTACACAGCAGCAAGTCCCAGAGCCCAGGTCAACATATTCAGGCTGGGACTATCCCACTAAAAATAGCTGTGCAGACGTTCCAGCTCAGGCTGGAGCTTGGGCTCTGAAGCCTGAGTATAAGGGGAGCTTCAAACGCCAAGCGCCAGCCTTAGCAGGAACATCTACACAGCTGTTTTTAGTGCCATAGTGTGAGCCCCATGAGCCTGAGCCTGTCAATTCAGGCTCCAAGGTTCACGCCACAGGCTGCTGCTGGCTGCCCCTGTATCCTTATAGTCCCCTCAGGATGAATATAGTCCCCTACAGATTCAAAGGATTAAACCGATGAAATTGAAGCCTTCTCAAATTTGATTGTATAATTCGAAATTGTCTCATTCTGTTGATAGTAAAAGCAAAGACAGTTTCCCAAAGGCTTTTTTCCCCTATTTCCTCTGCATTCTTTCTTTGCTTGCTTGCCTATTACTAGTTGTGCTGTCTGCATCCTACTGACACATCTGGTGCAATAAGAGCCATGGCAGTGTCAGAGGTTTCCTGCTTCTGCCCATCACTGCTGCAGCTGGTTGATTCACAGCTGTGTCCCTCAGCTGCTTTAGAGAGGCAAACCCACCCTGTGGTCCCTTCCCACCACCTCAGTGCTTAGTGCCTGAGAGCTCCAACCAGATCCCAAGCTGAGGCCTTGGAGGTACAGCAAACACTCCCAATCAGCACCAGTGAGGATCATTCGGGGGTTGTAATAGGCCTTGACGAGCTGAAATGCCATAATCATTAGGCAGAGCTGACAAATTATTTGACACAGTATGTCTTTTTTTTTTTGCAATTTGTCTACACAGAGATCACAACATGTATTCACTATTCCATATTACTACAAATATTTGAAGCAGATCATTTTTGGCTGCTTAGTTCCCTCCTGAGAAACTTGTGAATATTCATGGTCTATGTTGTATTGCCTAGTGCAATTTTTTTCTGGTGCAGTAGGGCCCTCGATTTGGCAATCCCCTTAGGTAACTAAGGGCTCGGTTCTGCTGCCCTTGGCTTGGGGTATGTCTATACTGACGGCGGCAAAGTCGCCGCCGCCAGATCGATCTTTCAGGATCGACTGAGCAGTCAGTGTAGGCCCGCTCAATTGATCAGAAAGTCAACTGAATAAAACCACCCTGTCAAGTAGCGTAGCACTGCGTCGACGGGAATGCTGTTCCTGTTGGTGCAGTGCAGTGAAGACACTGCGCAGAAGAGAAGCACAGCAGTCGATGGGCATTACCAAGCTACTCTGCGTAGTTTGTGTAACTCACGTCGACTGCCGCCGAATCGCCAGGTCAATGTAGACCAGGGCCCTGTCTACTCTACATACATACTTACTTCAGTATGTCACTCAGGGGTGTGAAAAACTCACACCCCTGAGCGATGCAGTTATACTGCCCTTAACCCTCCATGTAGGCTGTGTTATGTCAGTGGGGGAGCTTCTCTCACTGCCTCTTGTGGAGGGGAGTTTTTCTTGTTGGCCAGGAGTGGCCAAACCATGGTGCGTGACTCGCATGCAGCTCTTTTACAGTTAAAGTACAGTTCATGGTGCCCCCTATGCCTCCACCCCCACCCCCAGTCTCTATTTACCAGACTGGGGTGGGGAGCTCGGTGCTTCTGCTCTGTGGCAGGGTGGTGGGGCTAGAGGATTCTTCCCAGAGCAGAAGGGGGTTTCAGGGAGGGTGGGGGGTCAGTAAGTTTGGCCACCCCAGCAGTTAGAGTGCCTTCACCGGACAGGCTACACTGGTGCAGCTGCACCAATGTAAATGTGTAGTGTGTGCCCTTAGCCACACTGAGCAGTACTTTAATCTTGAGTAGTCCCGCTGACTTCAATGGAACTGCCTGTGGCGTAAAAGAACCATGAGACCAGGATCACATAGAGGTTATTGGGGGCCCAGGGCAAAATCTAAAACTGAGGCCCTCACCCTTCAAAACAAAGTTACCACTGAGGGAAGGAAGTTTTAAAGTGAGTCTGCCCCACACTCATCCCCCCATGGCGACTCCTGAGCTGCAGGGCTGAGCCCAGCTCCCCGCTCCGAGCATTGCAACCAGACACGTGGGGTTGCAGAATCCCTCAAGTTTATCCCAGTTGCCTCTCCATCATGACAGAGGAGCTGCGGGGCCTAATTTCAGTTAGTGGCACTGTGACCCTGCGTGTCAATCACAATGCCACGTGCTTTGGGGGCTCTCTCAAAGGGGCAGCGGGTGGGGGCAAAATGCCCTTTTGTCTTTCCTCCTCTGGGCAGCCCCCAGTGAGACTACTACTGGAGTAAAGGCTTGTCTACATGAACACTTAGTATGTGTCAAGCTGGGGTGTAAACTTACTCCGCACTAGCCTGCTGCACGCTAAGTATGCAGGTGGACCCTGCTGAAGTGCATTAAAAGTTCTGTAGGGTGCTTTGATATATAGTGCTTTGAAATGGGACTAGATCAACGCACACTAAGGAACTGTTACTGCGTGTTAGCAGGGTCCACATGGACAGTTAGTGCACGGGTAGCTAGTGCAGGTTAGATTCAAGCCCCAGCTTGTCAGGAGCTAAATGTTTGTGTAGATAAGCCCTAATATACTATTCAGGGCAAGTAAAGGAAGCAGAATCATGCTCCATTTGTATTTAGATTAACATCAGTATTTGCAGGTTGGAAGGTATTTCTTACACTAAGTATAGGGAAGTACTAGGAAATGCTGCAGATATTCAGGGAAGTTCATCTGTTTACACAGGTTACATGGCAGGATTTTCAGGGCTATCGATGTATATTCAATTGTAATTTTAGCAGGTTACATCATGTTGCTTAGTTACATCAGCCATCCAATCAGGGAACAGAAAAAATATCATCTGACCAACCAACTTAACTAACCAAAACAGTTCAAGTTGCAAATTTTATAATCAAATAAACAACCTGAAATTCACATTTGGGCCAGTTTGTGAATCACTGTTTGTGGGTATTCACCCCAGGGAAGCTCACATTCTCAGTTCTTCAGGGAAAAGCAAACACACAAAGGTCCCAAACATGGGCAAGTTAATTTGCTTTAGAATTCAAAGAAATATTCCCTGGTGATGTCCCCACCCAACTATTCACTCAGCTCTATTAGACTTCTCACTGGGCCATTTATAGTGGCAGAGTGAGTGTCATTGGGAGGCCTAGGGTTACCATATTTCAGGTTCCTCCCCTAGACAATCTAGACTGGTGTGTAGCTATGTCACCCCAATTCCTCACTCCTGGGACCCAATTTACCTTGCTTTGCTGTGTGAAGCACCCACTCCTAGGTTAGCCCACGCCCAGTCTCCTACGAGTAATCAGTCCCTGACCTAGTGAAGGAGCGCTTCTGGCCAGCCACTCATGGTATTGACCCCCAGCAAACACTCTCCATCCCAGATGCAACCCCAGGAACTGCTGTCTTGCAAGGTTCAGTGCTGCACACTACACCCTGCAAGCTCATTTACATTTGTCTGTCAATTTATCAAAGAAATTGATATGCACCAGCTCTGTCAGTCTAAGTGGAGACTCTACACACACTCAACCCACATGCACTGTTTAAGATAAAACAAACAAATAAGTTTATTGACTACAGCAAGATTTTAAGTGATTATAAGTCAGATTAATATTAACCAACAGATTTGACCATAATTAACTGAAGTAATAAATCACATGCTAAGCTAGATTTGACATTTCAGTAGCTTCTGTGATGTCAGCTTACCCACAGCTGGCTGCAATGCAGCCAGGCCCCCGGTGGATAGATTCACAGTCCTTGGTGTTGCTTAGAAGATGGATTTTAAGGGAGAGCCCTGAGACAAAGACGCCTCAGCTTTTAACAAGTTTCCCAACACCCCTTGGGGTCAGGTGATCAGCCTTGACTGTCAATGGGCGTGATTTCTTCCACTTGAGCAAAGTGCTCACAGGTGCTTAGGCCAGTCCATTGTTCCTGTATGCATGGCTGTGCTGGGCGTGGAAACACAGCTTTGTGTTTGTCTGCATCTATTCAAGCCATGTGAGACACACATTTGGGGATATGACACAGCAGAGTTTCATATGTGTACATATGTATGACATTGCAGGAAACATGCTACCACAACAATATGTTCAGTATGCCACGCGCATTCCAAAAACACCTTACATGACATACTTTGCATTAGACAATACACAGTTACTTTATAAGGGTGAACATAAATGACACACAAATCACACTATACGGGTGTACATGGGGTACAGTGTGTCACGGGGAGTCTATCCTGGGAAGCAATGACTCTGAAAGAGATTAGGTGGTCATAGAGGATAATCAACTGAACATGAGCTCCCAGAGCAACACTGTGGCCAAAAGAACTAATGCGCTCCTGGGATGTATAAACAGGGGAATCTCAAGTAGGCGAAGAGAGGTTACTTTACCACTGTATTTGGGGCTGATGTGACCACTACAGGAATAGTGCGTCCAGTTTTAGTATCCACAATCCAAGCAGGTTGTTGATAAATTGGAGAGGGTTCAGAGAAAATCCCCAAGAACAGTTAAAGGAATAGAAAGCTTGTTTTATAGTGATTGACTCAATGAGTTCATCAAGCTATTTAGCTTAACAAAGAAAAGGTTAAGGGGTAACTTGATCACCGTCTATAAGTACCTACATGTCAAACAAATATTTAATAACGGGCTCTTCAGTCTAGCAGGCAAAAGTGTAACAAGATCCAATGGCTGAAAGTTGACACTAGACAAATTCAGATTGTAACGACTGCACATTTTTAACAGTGATGGCTATTGAAACAATTTACCAGTGGTTGTGGTGGATTCTCCATCCTTGGCAAATTTTAAATCAAAATTGGAGGCTTTTCTAAAAGCTATGCTCTAGGAGTTGTTTTGAGGAAGTTCTATGGCCTGTGTTATACAAGAGGTCAGACTACATCATCACATCGGTCCCTCCTGGGTTTATAATCTATGAATCTGTGTATCCTAGTTTATAAACAAATTCTCTCTCTCTAGGATTGGGCATGTCACACTTCTCTGTGTGCTGCCCTATCTAGTGAATGGGAACAAACATGCTTCTCGACGGTACACAGGTGCTTGGGGAGGTTAATTAGCTAATGTGGTACAGCACTCTGCAGGGAGGAAGTGTTGAATAAAAACCTCCTTGGAAGGGCCTGTATAATAGAACCCCAAGTACTGAGAATTATTTTTCGCTTACAAATTATTTTGTCAACCCATATCTTGAAGAATAAGGTGGGGGAACAGTGGCATACCTACGGGGGGTGAGGTGGGAGGGGGCCATGACCCCGGGAGCTGGCCTGGAAGGGGCGCTGGTCGGGCCCTCCTTGGAGGCGCTGTCCCTTGCTATCACAGGTGGCCAGGGGCTGCCGGGCTTTGACATCCCCGGCGGCCATGCTGACCTCAGCTCAGGCTTGCTGGCAGCTGAGGGCTCCTGCTGTGGGGAGAGCAAACATCCTCCTGGTCTCCCCATCGTCAGGCAGCCCATGGGCATCTGCCCATGTCACTCTGCTCCCTGGCATACCTGCCGCCCCCACAAGGAGGGAGAGTGGGGGAGAGCAGGAAACGGGCCCACAGACACACACCCACACTCGCACGGGGTGCTGCCGCTGCTGCCCACATGGGTGTGTGTGCAAATGCAAATATTGGCCCCTGGGCGCCAGAGACCCACGGTATGCCACTGTGGGGGAGAGAGGAAGGATGGGTTATTTTAAATGCAAACTGTGCATACTGATGTCCACTGGAATAGAAACATCCATCCATATTCTAATCTATCCTTGATCCAAGTTTGATCTCAAGGTGTGTAGCTTCTCCTAATCCAGTTTTTACAAAGTTTTGGGGATATTCCAACCCATTTTCTTGCCTTTCTAGAGATACAGTACAGGGAAAGATAGGAGAAATGGGAAGGGGAACAGGCTATTTCCTCTGGAATATATCAAAGCCACAGTGGCAGAATGTGTTGCCTCTGACAAAAAACCAGGGGGAGGCTGATGCAACACCCAGAGGAATTAAAATAATTATCCCTTCTCCCCTTCCCGCCCAGCCTAACCAGCCATTGGCTCAGTCATCTGTACCAGAAAACAATCTGCCTTATCCCATGTCACTGATTACACACAGAGTGGTTAAGGTTACTTGCCCTTGCCTCCCAAAAGAGGATTGCCCCCCTCCACCCCTCACTCTCTCCAATTGAATGTCTTTGTCCCTAGTTCGAGAGACAAGGTGGGTGAGGTAATATCTTTTATTGGACCAACTTCTGTTGGTGAAAGACACAAGCTTTTGAGCCACACAGAGCTCTTCTTCAGGTTCCTAATTGTAAACTGCATCTTTTCCATCAGTAAAAAGAAAGGTGACTGTAAAATGGCAGTATATTCTGGGGAGGTGACAGCAATTGCTGCCTCTCAGAGGGTTTTTGAAAGGTCTTTCCACAACAGAGATTTTAAAAAAAATCATAACTGGATTCCTATCTTCTCATCTCCCCATCCTCTGCCTCAGCCTCCTTTCATATTCTCATCCTTCTTGCTAGCCTACTGTAATTACACTCTCTGCCTGCCCTCCAACCTCTGCAGAAAGCCCTCAGGATGAATAAAGCTTGTTTGGATCTAATTCCAGATAGTCAGTGGTAGCCATAGGCAATTGCATGGGCACCAACATGCATGCAAACATCTGCTCTGAATGTGCAAATCAGGTGTGTGCATGTGCACATTATGTATCGAACTAACTGCAAAAAACAGTGTAGCTGATATGCCTGGAGGCAGTATAGCTGATATGCATGCGCATGCAATAAAACTGACCTACATGTACATCTGAGCGCATGTACATTTGCACAAATCTCTTTTATGTAGTTGCTGCCATCATGGGTTGCCAGTCTGGACTGAACCTGGAACCCCAAATGCTAAAATCAGATGGCCCTATCCCTTGAGCCAAAGAAATGATTGCATAGCTGGTGGTGGCAGCAGCAGAGTAGCCTCTAGACAGGGACACACAGCACAAGCTGGACAGTGGGTTATATATGTACACAGGTCTACACTGACCGCTCAATTGATCCAGAAAGATCGATCTGGCGGCGGCAAATTTGCTGCCATCAGTATAGACATGGCCTTAGAGAGGAAGTGCTGTGTCCAAAGAACAGCACAGGGCACAGCTGCTGTTTACAAAGAAACTGAGATGAGGCTTTGGTTGCCCTGGGCTGACAACACAAATTTTCCCAGCTTGCATATCTGGCCCAAGGGCTGGCACTGAAGGTACATTTTGTCTGGATGGACGTGAGGCAGTAATGAAGGGTTAACTACACAGATACACCTTCAGGCTTCAACAGCTCCAAATATAAAACCCTGTATATCAGAGGCTGAACAGTAGGAGGATAAAACCCGGAGGGGATTTCTCACATGGGAGAAGCACTCCCATTTCCCCTCCCCGCAATGTTCCAGTGTGGGGCTGCCTCCCACTGCTTCAGCAGTTCCCACCTACTCCATATCTCTGTGTTGCCTCTAAACTGCTTCTCCGCTCCCATCTTCAAGCTGCTGCAAAGGAAATAAGGTGGGAGTATGAAATCAGTTCCCGGCAGCAGCAAGAAGAGAAGTGGGGGCTTTAGGAGCTTGGGGAGCATTTGAAGGCAATTGGAGTTGGAGCCTGCAGAAGTTTTTGAGATTAAAAATAGGCTGTAGACTCTCTCCTTCAGCCTTCATCAGTTCTTTAGTTGTCTGACAGTCCATCCTCCTTTGCCCCCTTCTCCTTACAGCTCACAGAAGCAAAGACATTAGAAATGGACGAGATCATTCAGTTCATCTTCCTGCCAGTGCAGCACTGGAGAACCTCGTCCTCTTGACCAGTAGCCAGTTTCCCAGACGACCTCACTCTCTCTCTATAGTGAGGCCTCCTACAAGATGTAAATTGAATGGCCCTCCCTAGACTAGAGCAGATCACACCTGTAAAAGAGTCATTTGGTAAAGTGACTCAGGCACACAATCCAGCAAAGCATTTGAGCATGTAGCCACACACGTGTATAAAGTTGCTCACATGCGTCAGTGCTTTGCTGGATTGGGGCCATACGGCATAGACATAGCATGTAGATAACTGGACACGTTTATACAGGACTCTTTGGGTTTGTCTACATTGCAACTGTAACCCTTCTGTCAGTCAGAATGGGCAGCAACAAGGGCTGGGTTCAATATAGAGGGATTCCTTTCAACAATACACCCCAAACTGCCTCAAGCCTTCATCCAGTAATCTGGGACAATTACACACCACCCCTTGGGCTCCTCTAGAGGCAATACTTCCCCTCTCGCAAGCACAGAGACTGAGGGCTGGTCTATACTACAGAGTTTTGTTGACAAAAGTCAGCTTTTATTGACAAAACAGTGGAGGTATACACACTGAAATGCTCCCCTGCTATGCCACCATAATAAAACCACCTGCGTCAGTGCAGACACTGTGTTCCTTACACACTGTCTCTCTAGCAAAGCCATGAAATTGACAAGAAAGGGGGTAGATAGTGCCCAGCTGCCCCCCACTTCCCTGGAGAGCTGAGTGGCTGGACCCCACTTCTGGCTGGAAGCAGGGCAAGAAGCCTGGACGACTGGTGTGGAATGGGGAGTGGAGAAGCCCTGGGTGGCTTCCTTTGGCTCCTGACAGGGAGCAGGGAAGGGAGAAGCCTGGAGGGCTTCTCCACCTGCTCCCACAGGGAGCCCAGGCAGCCTTGAAATTGACAAGGCTGCCAGGCTCCCAGGAGGGAGCGGGCTGGGGGTGTGTGAGAAGCCAGGGCAGCTCCCCCTGTTCCTGATGGGGAATGGGGAGTGGGGGAGGGCAGCCCACTGGGAGCCCAGGAGCCTGTGGGGCAGCCGGGCTTCCTGCAGGGAGCTGCCAGCATGTCTCTTAGTTCCCCACACTGCCCCTCTTAGGTGGGTGGAAGTGCTCCTGGTGAGTCATTAATGCGGTGGCTGTAAATCAGCCTAGCATAGGTCGATGTATCTTTGTAGTGTAGACAAGGCCTGAGTGTAGAAAAGAAATGTTTAATAAAAGGGGAAAAGTAACCTGGCATTCCATTGGGAAAACGCCGCAAGCAGGATTCACAAGCATAAAAGCATGAACAAAACACCCACCCCAGAGTACGTTGGGCAGTTTCCTTTTGCCTCAGGTTCTAACGTCCAGCAACCAGAAGTTCCTTTAATGTGCCCCTCCCCGCAGAGCACCACACTCACAGTTGTCGTCCTTAGTCAGTGCAGACCCGGAGTTCAGAGGTGCAGCTGCAGAGTGCACCTCGTACCCTGGTGGGGAGAAGGGAGAGATAGAAGGCCCTTTGCTCACTCTGCTGCCAGCTGTTCCACTGACCACTCTGCTCCCCGGCTGCCCTGTCAGCTGCTCTGCTGGCTGCTAAGCCAACTGTCACCAATGTACATCATCACTTCTGTTGCCACCTGCTTCTCTACTGTGACCTCTGCTGGTCGGTCCCTTGAGGTTCCATGCAGCTCATAGTGATTGTCAGCTCTCAGTGATTTTCAGCTCTGAGTGGGGGAACTTAATCGCTGAAGCAGGCTGGGCAGAAAACGCTGTCCCACAACAAGTGATTTCAGCTCTTGTGATCACTTAACAAAACAAAATTAGCTCTTATCTTTGAACAGTGGAGAGGGGCAGAGCCACACCTGCTGGCAGGGACACCTCCTGTCCCCACCCCCTCTTCCTCTCACAGGGGTCTGGCATCAGTTCAGTTGAGGGTGACTCCCTCCCAGGACAGGCTGAGCACAGTTCTGTTGCCCTGTATTCCTACAGTAAGCCAGCTGTGGGTGTTTAATTGCAGTGTAGACATAAGACCAAACATTTATCAGGGAAACCCTTTCAAAGATACAGGTTTCAGAGGGGGCCATCTCTGTCACTCCTTTACTATTCTTTACTCTTTGGACTGTGGCATTGTAAGAGCGCTTGTGTAGCCGTGTTATGTTGATGGGTGGGCGCTCTCCCACCAACATAATAAAACCACCTAAATGAGTGCTGGTAACTATGTTGGCAGGAAAGCGTCTGCTGCCAACATAGAACTGTCCACACAAGCACTTATGCTGGCAAAATTTGTGTCTCTCAGGAGGCTGTTTTTTCACACCCCTGAGTGACAAAAGTTTTGCCAGTGTAGACACGGCCTTTGTCTTCCTGCTGTTGGTATTTTGAGGTGTGTCTTGTGTGAAATACAGTACATAACATTTGGATTCAAGAGGTGAAACTAGACACTCGCTATGCTCTCAAATGGCCTCACAGGAAAATGATAAAAGACAAAAACACTTTATTATCTGTGGGTGAACACTTCACAAAGAGATCACTCTGCATCTGACCTATCAGTCCTCAGCCTCAAAGGACATCTGCGCACACTTTCAAAAGATGAGCCTGGGAACTTAAATTCATGACTTTGCTAGTCTGTGTGTTGAGGGACGGGGAGCTCTCAGCCCGCCAAGACCTGAATAGACAGGCAGACTTGCCTATTAAAATGTGCAGCAATGTGTCCCTGCAAAGAGAGATGCTGCCATGAAAGAGAAGTTGGAGTGTTAGATACAGTGTAACTTGGTTATTGCTAAGTTAGTATTACAGAATGATTGTTACATGCCCTTCTGTGGCGCTCATCACCATAGTGTCTGGGCACTAAATGCCGTAAAGTTTTGGCTAGCTGAAACCTTGAGGTGATGCTGTGTAAGACACCAGATAGTTTCCCTAAGGCTGATACTTGGGAAGTGAGGCCAGAGCACAATGAAAGGAGGCTGCCAGATGAAGATGGTTGTGGCAACCGATTTCCTGACAATCCAGTGTTGTGCTCTGGATGCTCCAAGCCCAGAGTATGCCAAACGGCTGGACTGTGTCCCCTTTAAAGCTGGCAGGTCTCTAAAATCAAGGAGCAGCCTCCCTTTGATTGAGTCTTTCTTTCTCTGAAGCAGTCAGCACCTCCTGAGACGGCTGGGCAAATATTGCGATGTGTTTTATAAACAGTTTCATGTGTGTAGCATTTCTATAGAGGCAGCAATAAAAAGGGGGATGCTGTGAACACTGGATCTAAAACAAGAGTTTGGGGTGGGGTCTGGAAGGACCTTTGCTGTTGTCTGGGGAGGTGCTAACATCCCAGCTCCTGCCATTTTGTTTCTGTGTCAGCCTTTCCACTGAGGGTTTACTGTTGCTGTTTCCATAGGGACATTTGTGTCTGCCTTCACTGTGCTGTGCGGAGCCCGAACTGACCTCCCCGACAGGCACATGTGCTGCGTCTTCTGGTTGAACATCGCCGCGGCGCTGATTCAGATTCTGACGGCTATCGTGATGGTTGGCTGGATCATGAGTATATTTTGGGGGATGGACATGGTCATTCTTGCTAGTAAGTACAGTGTGATCATTTTCTCCACCCCACATTGTTAGGGGGCTCAGCTAGTGTCCTGCAACCGCTAGAACCCAGCCCTTGAAATGAGGAAAGTGGAAACAGTACTAGGAAGCTTTCATTGAATGGGGACACTCACACTGAAACAGAGTGAAAAGATACACAAAGAGCGATATCTGCCCCAGCACAAGGGGGAAGCTAGTGGTGGCATCTGCTTAATTTCTTCCCATGATATCAAGTTCTGCTCACAGCCCCAGAAGTAGCTGAGTGTTTCTATAAAATGATAAACACTGAACTGCTTAACCAAGTTAACCTTTCAATTGTCATTATTATGCTTCAGAGCTAACAGGGTTGCACTCAATGGGAGTAATCCCCACTTCTCAGATCTATTGTTCCACATTCTCCCTGCATACTTATGTGAACAGCACTGTGTTGATTCACACCTGGAAAGATCCCCCCCACCCTCACAACCATTCAAACTAGTAACATACTTTTCCATTTTAAAATGAAATCTGTAGAAATGAATGGGATCATTGGAGAAGTGCTGGCACAGAATACTGTCCCTTTCTGGTTCAGTCCAACCCATGCTTTTCAGTGCCCCATTGCCTGATGTTGCATCAATCAGTGTTTGAATAAGCACTCTTTCTCTCAGCAGCCCAGCTGCATCTTCCCATTTAACCATACTCCAGCTAACTGAGATTAACCCAAGTTTAGCTACACTCTCTGGTGTTGTACTTTTAGACTAAATTTACACTACGCACTAGGGGTCTGATTCCCCTGCTTGTGTACACATAAATTAGCTGTCACAAGGTTAGTATGAGTATAAATAGCAGTGTAGTCACAATAGCTTGGGTAGTGGCAGCGGAGGCACAGCTGAGTCATGCGGAGTACATACCTGCACAGATGCCCTGAATCCTCCTCACTGTCTGAGTCGCTGGTTCCCCATTTCCTCATAAATCCCATTTATCCAAAGGTTTTTTGAGATTTCATCAAATTTGTAGGCAAAAGGAGTTATCAATGCCTCAAAGTTTTCTCCAATGTGAAAGTGCCCTTTTGATACCTTGAAACACCAATGAAGACCTCAGGCTTAGGGGAAGAAACACACAAATGCATCTCTGAAAGGCCTGGTCTACACTACAAAGTTACGTTGACATAAGTGCATTTTTCTACACTCTAACTTGTCTCCAGCTGACCTAAGTGCTTTTTACAGCGCCGCAATAAAACCACCTCTCTGACCAGCATGAAGCCATGATCAACCTACTGAGGTCAATGCAGGGCAAGTATAGACACTGCATGGCCTGTGTCAACCTCAGCAGTCTTCCAGCAGCTGGCCCATAATGCCCCATTCGCTGCAGCAGTGACCATTCTGGTCACAAGTACAACCTTACTGCCCAGGGGTCACGGAGGCTGGAAGCCATCCTTCTTTAAAGTCCTCCGTGTGTTTTTGAAATGCCTTTTCCTGATCGGCACCTTGGCGAGCACACCTAATAGTTCACCCTTGTTGTCTGCAACTGCCCAACCGACCATGCTCCTGCCAGGGGTAGATCGGAAGTATTGGATCTCCTGTTCTGAAGGAAGAAGAGGCTGTGTAAGCACAGCTACAGACCAAACATGGACATCTACGGACAGGGGATGCAGGAAAAGGGATATAACCGGGATCAGCAGCAGTGCCGGGTGCGAGCAAAGGAACTTTGCCAGGCATACCACAAGGTTAGGAAGGTCAACAATAGATTTGGTGGTGCCCCACAGATCTACTGCTTTTACGAGTGTCATGTCATACTTGGCGGAGACCCCGCCCAGCAGACTCTGAGGATACCTTGGAGGACCCCGAAACAGAGACCCCTGAAGTGAACAGTGAGGACGAGGAAGCGGGGAGGGGTGACACAGCAGAAGCTCCGGTCATACCACAAGTCAGCACCTGTTCTAGACACTACCATCTAGCCAGCTCCAACAAGCGAGCACAGATGAGATGGATGAAGGGGAAGGGAACTCGGGTAAGTGTGTGCATGCATTTTTCCTTACAGTTTTTAAATGTAAAGATGACTCCCAGCCCATCCTCAAGTTAGGAAGACACAGATATCGACTTTTCATAGTTTTACTCATATGAGATGAGACAGAGGCACAACAAACAGAGGTAGAGTTGGTGTCTGCTGTTCATTCCCTGTAAGGTTAGGTGGCAGGGCCACGTGGAGAAGTTTGTTCACGTACACAAGGATGTGCCTTGTGTCTCCTGAGGGATCTCAATGAAACTTTCATGGAGAAACTCTGCAATCCTCTCATGAAGGTTCCAAGGATGGCTCCCTGATTTCTTCCTCCGTGATAGGACAATTTTCCACACCACTCTGCGGTGTGTTTGGCAGGCACCATTGCAGTAAATAGGCTAGTGGCATACGGGCCTAGGCAGCTTCAGGATGCCAATAATAGTTATGCTGTCCATGCCTTTGTTACCCTCAGGAATGAGATAGCAGCTAAAGTCACCACCACCTATGGGAAATAGTGCTACTGTTCAGTGCCATTGCCCTGTGCTTACACCCGAGGAACATGGACCAAAATGTTATTGCTTCATGCAACAGAAAATCCTTCACCATCTCCTCACTCCAGCAGGCCAAACCCCTGGCTGGGGCTGGAGAGCAGGGCTGTGCCAAGGCACTCCAAAGCTGAAGTGTCAATAAGCATTTCTCATTCCAAGTGTTTCTGGGAATGAAGGAAGGACATTGTGAAACATATCTTTCTCTTTCTGTTGTGACTGTAAATCCAGTGGCACATCTGTCTGTTTTTAATAGCAGCTTCTGGCCTGGTGACCTTCAGGGTGTCCCCTCCACACCTGCAGATGCCTGACCCTATGAGGAGGAGAAAGCAGAGGACATATTCAGCAAGATCCAGCAAACCAGTGCTGCATCGGACTGTGAACAAAGGGCCAACAGGGCAGATGGCACAGAGACGGAAAGAGAGGACAGGAGAAAGGCCTAGGAGTCTCAGCATGAAAAGGAGATGAAAATACACCAGGACAGAATGGGTCTTCTCAGGTAGCAAACCCAAATGCTGTAGAACCTGGTTGACCAACCAGTCCAAAAATCCTGGCCTCCCCACCCTTTTCAAGCCTTGGAGAACTCCATGTTTGCTGCTTCTTACACTCCCCAACATACCATGTGGCATCACAGGCCACATCCTTATCCTACTACTCTGTGCCAGGGGACAACAAAGAAAACCAAAGCTTCACATACACTGGCCTGTGAGAACCACGGTTGGTGCATTGTGTAGCCAGCATGGACTACATTTGTGCACTGAAATGGAAAGAAATGTTTGCTGCCTTTTCAATTTTAAAGTTCCACCCCATTAATTTGTCAAAAGTTTGCATTATATTGCCGGGGGGGGGATCACATTGATTTTCTGCACTGTTTCTCCTATTCAATAAAGTTTTATTTTTGGAGAATAAAATGCTCTTTATTAATTTACAACACATATTGCAGAATGCACAGTGATACTCAAAGCAAGCAGAATTTGTAAATGTACAGCAAGCACCGCATCATCCAGTGCTTCAGGAAAGCACCCATTCCTAGTTAGAAACATATAGCAATTTTTAGTGGCACCCAAACCTCCCAAGAGAACACTCCAGCAGAGAACACACTGTGGCTGACCATTAAAGTGCTCTTTCAAAGCCATTCTCAACTGGATAGGTCCACGCTAGGGTCTTGTAATGGCCTTTGTGTCTGGCTGTTCAAAGTCAGCAGACAGCCACCCCCCTCCACTCTGGTGGCAGCTTTTCCCTCTTTGCCTCACAGATATTATGCAAGACACAACAGGCAGCTATAACCATTGGGATATTTTCTCACTGCGATCCAATCTGAGTGAGTAAACACTGCGGGCATCCCTTCACTCTACTAAAAGCACATTCAACTGTCATTCTGCACTTGCTGAACAGGCAGTTGAATCTTTGTTTGGTGCTGTCAAGTGGCTGGTTTACAGCTACATGAGCCAGGGGAGCAAGGAGTAGGGTGGATTCCCCAGAATCACTATAGGCATGTCAATATTGCCAGTGCTAATCCACCAGTCAGGAAAGAAAGGCCCTGCTTGCAGCTTTCAGAACAGCCCAGTTTTCTTAAAGATGCAAGCATCATGTGCCTTCCCTGACCAGCCCACATTGCTAGTGGAGAAGCATCCCTGGTGATCCACCAATGCTTGCATAACCATACAAAAGGTAGCCCTTTCTGTTGATGAACTCTATGGCAAGGTCAGGTGGGCTGCTGCCAAAATAGGGATGTTTATTGCCTTGCAACAATTCAGGAGCCTCATTGCAGAAAATCCATCCATTATGTCCTGCACATCGCCGAGAGTCATAGTCCTGCATAGCTGGATATGATTAATGGCCCTACATTAATCATGAAAATGGCCGCCACTGAGGATTTTTCAGCTTCAAAATGAAAATGATTTCCCACCGACTGGCAGCAATCCGACATTGCAAGACTCTGGAGTGCAATTGCCACTTGCTTCTCCTCTGTCAGTGCAGCTGTAATTTTGGTGTCCCTGTGCTGAAGGGCTGGGGCAAACTCGGCCTAGATCCAGGAAAGTGGCCTTTCACATCTGAAAGTTCTGCAACCACTCCTCATCATCCCAAACCTGCATGATGATGCATTCCCACCAGCCAATGCTCATTTCTCGGGCGCAGAAGCGGCACTCCGCCATCTGCAGCTGCTCCATGCATGCCACCAACAACCTTGAATTAGTTTTTGCTCTGTCCCTTAGCAAACTGTCCTCACAGAAATCGTCACGTCCCCCGCTGCTGCAGTACTTACTGCAAGGCTGAAAATGCAGGAGGATCATGCATTCTGTACTTCAACGCCATGGGAATACTGCAGAGTTCTGCAGGCTCCATGCTTCTGTCTGAGATGGGGACGCCAAAAAGTGCTGTGTGGATTCGTGGGATTTTTTTTAAAAGGCACAAAAATGATATGATATGTATGGCATTATGGGATCAAGAAAGTTGAATGCTGAGAACTTAACCTCTACCTCCCAAACATCCATAGATGAGTGCTTTCTATCCCATGGCATAGTGTGAAAATTTCCCAAAAGATATTATACCAGAGGACGGTGCGTGGCATGCTGCGATACCTACCAGTGGTGTATTGTACTTTGCATTCACAGAAGCACTGCTGGTGAGTTGCTGCAGCTGACGCAAGAAGCCAAACATATGCACCCAAGGGTTATACAAATGTTGGTAGCTGCATGCGGACATAACTTCAGTCAACCAAAGCTTGTAGTGCAGACATAGCCCAAGGGAAGCAAATTAAAACATCTAGTTAGCTAACCTTGTATGGTCTCCTTATTTTCAACCGAGGTCCCTTAGGCTATAACTTGACATGCTAAAAATCAAGCTAAAGAAGTTAAACTATGTCTATACTGGGGCTAAGTGGAGTTTTCAATCAGGTTTCTCAGTGAGCTACTTCATCAAAAAAGCACCTTTCCCCTAGTCTAGGGTCTAGGCGAGGCCCAATGTGCCTCTTTAATTTCCCCTTGAAGTTCCAGTTGGAAATGACACTCTATTCTTCTTGACCATTTACCGCAAACTGGTGAGTCTGTACTGTTGTATGTATTTATTTTGATCTATGATGATGATGAGACCAAGAAAACACATCTGTCCAAGACGCTTGGTCCTTTTTCACATATATTAAATACACCAGCATGCAACAGAGAATTAGAAAGCAGCCTCTCCTCACACCCAAAACGCAGTGCACATCACGGTGCATGTCAAACCCAAGCAGGATGCCACGGACGCACACAGTGCACCCGTCCCTTCCCAAAAGCCTGGAGACAAACATGGGCAGCGCAGCAAGCCCTGAAGGGCAACAGATCTGAGATGGTTCAATCTCAAAGGGTAGGGTTGCACATGCCAAAGATGAGGGCCTCTCTGGGAGAGCAGTCTGCTAATAGCTCCCTCCCGTTTCAGCTGAGGTGATTCCACCTCATGAACCTCTGCTGATCACATCTGGGGCAGTATGGTTAGGAGACATGAGCCCAGATCCCCAAGGGTATTTGGGCACTAACTCCCATTGAAATCAGTTGAAGTCTCTTGGAAATATAGGTGCCTATATCTTTGGTAGCTGGGCCATGGTCTCCCAAATAGCCAGGTGCTTGTCCATTTACACCTTTATAGGTCAAAATCACCTTTTTAAAATCTACCTAGAAAAACCATAGGCAGCCAACACACATCCCAGACCACCAGACACATCATTTGCCAAAGGGGCTGCTGCATTCTGCACCAGCGTCATTATCTAGGTTGATTTAAGATGTAGCCTCCCCCCTCGGTCCCATGTGGAGCACATTATCAGTGTTTGTATTGAAGTAACACGTAAGGCCACTCTCAGGCCTCACTATGTTAGGCTCTCTATACGCACATAACACAAAGCTAATCCTTGCTCCAAAGGGGTTGTTAAACAGCTGCCAAGTTCTGCCTCAGAGGTGGCTACATTCCAGTGGTGGATAAAGTGATTTCTAAATATAATTTGTAAATCAGTTTATTATTGTCACACATGCCTTTGAGATCCTGCACAACATCTGTGTAATGTAGCATGGACCACGATACACCTACTGTAGAGACATGCTTGTAGAAGATTGTGATTTAGAGGCGCTCCCTTGCATGGGACAGTGTACCTACCATTCCTTTCTGGGCAGGTTCAATACAGGATGGGTCTAGTGGCAGGGGCAGGCAGGCAGTCAGTCAGGAAGGCAGCCATTTGGGCTGACACACGCGTTTGAAGTTGTTGCCTTGTTTCCCTAGGCCTTGTCTATATTAAAAATGTAGAGTGACATAGCTACGTCGCTCAGGGGTGTGAAAAATGCACACCCCTGAGTGCTGTAGCTATGCTGAACTAACCCCTGGTGTAGACACAGATGGAAGAATGCCTCTGTCAACCTAGCTACTGCTGTTCAGGGCAGCGGAGTTCCTACAGCAATGGAAAAACCCCTTCCATTGCTGTAGGATGCATCTGTACTGCCATTTTACAGCAGCATAGCTGGAGTGCTGCACCTATGTTGCTATAACCCCATAGTGTAGATGAGCCTCTAGACCCAATGGTGAGTGGATTATGCAGTGCCCATCATCTGAGCAGCAGGCAGAAAGACTGGGTCTCAGGAGGCTCTTATTAATTTTCCAGCCTGGTTGCTAGGAAGGAAGGGGCAGCTGGGAAGTGTCTGTCACAAGGTGCTCCTGTTGTCAGTGTAGATTTCTCTGAGGAATTTCAAATCTGGCAGATACGTCTCAGAGAGCAACACACAGCTACCAAGCACACACACACACGTGTGTGATTACGATCAGGCCATCAGGTGCTGGAACATAACAGCAAAGTGCTGCTCTGTTTGTTCTGCACAGGGGAGTGAGAGAAGTCAAAAGCACATTTTATTCTCCAAGGAAACATGCATGACAATAACTAGTGACAAGCTGGCAGCTGGAGCTTGTGTTAGCTTCTTACTTGGCATCATAACATAAGAATGTCCCCTTATCCTTACACTGAGCTGGCATAAGGACCTATAGATGTGCCATTATATGCACATCTATAGGTCCTTCATGCAGGTTTAGGAAGTGGGCAAAGGCTTCATGTCTAAAAGTAATGAGGACAAGCAGTGAGAAAAGGGGCCACAAAGAGGGATAGTCCTAGTCCTTGTTTTGAGCCACCATTTTGCTTTTGGGATTTGTGTGTATTTAGCGATGGACTAGGCCCTGTTTTACTGGCTAGACGCGGGTGTAGGGCGTTGTGTGCTGACCAAGCTTGCTTTGGCCATGTAATGGTAGCTTTATAGTTGCAGTTATAACCTGAATTGTGAATCTCCCTCCCGTTCTGGTCCTGAGGAGAGCTGGGCAAATTTTTTCAGACAAATAGTTTATTCACCAAACAATACAGTTTTGGTCAACCCGCCCCATTGCACAAATTTGACATGAATTTGCCAAATAGTTGTGGCAATAATTTTTTTTTCAGGCTACATTCACAAAATGGCTGGAGGAGAAGGTGGCGCTGTGCCCATCTTGTAGCCAGGTGGTTCAAGCAGTCACCTGGGATGTGGGAAACACAGGTCCAGTTCTCTCTGATCTAGAACAGGGACTTAAACACTGGTCTCCCCCCTCCCAGGTGAGTGTCCTAACCCCCTGGCTATCAGGTGTTCTAAGGTGGGGTCTTCTCAATTTCTCCCATTGAAGCTGTTTGACTTTGTATAAATATTCATTGGAATGGGACAGGGACTTGGATTTGGGTCTTCTTCCCACCCCTGTCCTCAGGCTATAAAGTCATTCTCTCCCTGGCCTAAAGTCTATTCATAGATTTTATACCAAGCAGAACATCTTCAACAGGAGAGATTGAGAGAAGCCCACCTCTGAGTAGATCATAGGCTGGTGGTTAGGGTACTCACCTGGTAGAGGGAAACCTGGGTTCAAATTCCTGCTCCAGTGTGGGGCCTCCAACTTGCTTCTCCCACATCCCATTTGAGTGTCCTAACCACACCCTTGCACAAAATGTCATAAGGAGGGCAATGGCAGCACTACCTCCTCCTCTGCCTCTTTGCCCCTTTAAAAATGCCCAGAAAAAAAACCATTTTGGATCAACCACCACATTTTGTTCAACCCAAAATGGACTTTTTGGATTCACCAAAACTCTTTGGGATTTTCAGATTTGGTTCAACACAAACCACATTTTTTTCAATGTTTCTGAATGGCCAAAGAACCAAAAAATCAGTTATTCACCCTGATCTACTCCAGAGCCACCATACAGTCAATGTACCTCACTCCTGATCAGTGACTCTGAGATTCCAAGTGTGGACCCCACTACAGCTCTGCTAATCTTAAAGACTAGAAAGTGATCTAGTGAGTTATTGACTACAGTGGTCCCAGTCTTACCTCAGGGACGTATTAGGCAGCTTATGCTTACAGCTGACCCTGGGAAGGACCAAGAAGAGCAGCTGCCTTTCTCATAGGAGAGCTTTGTACATTAGAGAAGAGACACTAGCATCTCATTTTAGATACCTGCACAGTTTCCTCAAGAACCCCAAGGGTGGGGATGAAACTACAAATCCTGTGTATAAAATCCTAGAGAGATGAGTTTAGGTTGAGGTCTCTTTGCAAAGTCTCTCACTGTAAGCTCTTGTAAGATCTTTACTGAGTTTAAGTGTTGCCCAGATCTCTTCAGCTCACTAGAATAAGGGATGTGGGGTTGAGCCAGTTCAATTAAGAGGGCTCGGAGGATGCTTTAGTGTTTCGCAGTTTTATTATCACAGGTAATTACTTTTTGATCATCTGATTTTAAGGGACATTTCCCATCTCTTTTCTAATTTAAATGAATTGCCAGATGGCCTCATTAACTACCAAACAGGTAAAATCTCTAACCAACCATATGTGGCTTTTGAAACAGCCTCGTTTCATTTGGGGCCTGAAAGCCAAAAGAGTTTGCTAGCAGTAGAAGTGGAGGACTAGTCACCAGAGTGCCTCCTTGTGGCCACTTGTGTTTCCCCACTTGTGTCCCCTCCCGCCAGTCACTCTGGCACTGCAGTGATCTTTCTTCCTGTAACTCAGCCCTCTGGCAAGGTCACAATTCATTTCACCCCTTCCACGGTAACAGAATGTCCAACAAATGAAGAATCCAAACATCCTCACCCAAAGGTCTTTGGCCTCAACTCCAGACCCTTTGGTCATCACAGCCTTCTCTCAGAGCTCTTTATTGGTCCTTATTCCCTTCTCAGCGGGTTCCACATCACCTTCTCTGCTGGCAGGCAGGGGAACCTAGGCCTTCCCTCTGCACTGGGTTCAGCCCAGGGATCCTATAACCAGCAGTCAAGGGCTTCTCCATCCCACTCCTTGCTGATGTTTCCCTGGGCTTCTTCCTACCTAGCCTTTCTCAGGCCTTCTTCCCCACAACCTCTCTAGATTCAACCTTGTTTCAGAGACAGGACTCTCAGGGCCTCTCCTGGGATCCCCTAACAAAGTCCCAACATGAAAATATAAACAAAAACACACTTCCTCCCTCCTTGGGCTTGACTTTTCACCCCTCTCAATTAGATGCATCTCAGGGCTCTCTCCCTGAAAGTCCAGTTCCTTCCCTTGTGTCAGGGCTTCCCACCAGAACCTGCTCCTCTCCAATGCCTCTTCTAGGTCACATGTGGCCATTTGCCAGCCTCTTATACTTATGCAAGAGTCCCAGGGCTTGCACTCCCCCTGGTCTCTCTACTCTCTAATCCCAAAGAATGACTGCAAACTCTTTCCCTGCAGCCCTTTTCTGCTCTAAAGCATCCTGACTTTATGATCACTGCCTAGCCTCTCCGCAGCTGCTAGATGCTGAGCAGTGTTTATGGATAAAAGTCTCTGTGAGTCTTTGGTTGCATCCATGTGGAGGCTGCAAAGATCTACAGTGAAACAGAGTTAAATGGGAGCTTTGTTAGCTGGCCCATGAGACAGATGTTTTTGTGCGAGTTCCCCCTTCACTCCCACATAAATCAGCACCCAAGGGATGTTTCCACCATCCTAAATGTTAGCCAAATGAGTGTCAGATAGTTAGTACAAAATTGCCCTTTTCAGAAGCTCACCAGTTTGCTTTAGGCACTGCTTCATTGTAAAAAATGGACGCTAGTTGTTGAAAGCAATCTACTACACAGTAATCAATATGGTCTCAAGATAGTGAGGGTAGTAGAAGTAAGGGGCTGTCTGGCTCAGGGAATTGGGAATGGGTTATGGAGCCTTTCACCTCTAGGTTGAACCTTACATGAGACTTTTTACCATCTGACAGTCACCGAATATGAAATAATCTCAGGGTTGGTCTCAGCCCAGGTCCTACTGGACAAGTGTCCACCTCAGAAAGGCCCCTTCATGTTAGCGGCCTCAGCAGAAAATGAAAGATCCTAGAGAATAAGCTTCCCAAGTACTGCCAGAGGCGATCTGTTCAGATCATGGATGAGGCAGTTTCTGGAGAAGGTTGCCCTCCTGCTGACTGTGCTCTATCTGTCTGATCCTATAACCCCCAAGGTTGCCATACTAGCACCTCTTAACAGCCCTAAATTCACATTTAAAACAATCTTGCTTTCTGATGTACCAGAGATTCTACACAGAAAAGCCACTTAAACTAGAAAAGAGAAAAGGGGTCAATTCACACCTTTTCCCTTTAATTAAGCCTGCTGATATAGACAAGATGTGTAGTATGGTTTTTAAAGAGTCCCTAGTTCAGCCTCTTGCTTTCTACTTGCTTGCAATGTGTGTGTCTGTGCCCATAAATAACTGCAGACATAATTACTCTGGGTTCCAAGAACCCATGTTTTTCCTGGGCAACAGCAGCCTCTCACAGCCACTTCTCAGAGTTAATAGGTGTCATGATGCTGGCTGTCAAGACTTCATTACCAACTGGTAATAAGAGATTACCTGTAATCATGCTGTCCACGCCTCACTCCTTTGCTAATTACAGTGCTCAGAACCTGCTAGCCACCCAGAATGATTACCTGGCTACTGTACTGTTGGAGTGGAGGGGACTTTAGAAAGGCATAACCCGCATTTTTTTTCTTCATGCTGCAGCTGCCAAGCCAGCCTTCAGTGACTGGGTGGGAGGGTAGCAAGTGTTGCTAAAACACACAGTAAAAGAAAAGCCAGAACCAAGTATCTGACTGAGAAAGCCTGCATGGGATGAAAGGAAATTTTGAGGAGAAAGTGATTGCTTACATCTATCATTTTCTTTTTTTACCCACCTAAAGCTGCACTTCACCTCTGCCAAAGGAAAGTATGTAAAAGTAGCCTTTTCTGCACTTTCAGACCCAATGCTGATCTATGTTGTAATAAGATAAGAATTTCAAAGCATTTTGCAAACATTAATTATAATCAAGCACTGCAACACTTGTCCAAAAGGTAGACATTATCCCCATTTCATAAACAAGGAAACTGAGACACAGAGCTACTGTTGTGACTTATCCATGGGCACAGACCAAATCAGTAGCAAAAGAACCCAGGAGTTTTGTTTTCCAGTCCCCTACTCTAACAAATAGGATGTACCTCTTCCTGTGTGATAGTGTTCTGCTTCCTATGTACCCTAATTTCAACAATTCCCCTTAACCAACACACATGAAATGGATACATTGCTAATGCAGCCTGTAAGGTAATCATTTTGATCATGAAGTGTCATAGTTTGTTATTGACCTACGTCCAGTTATTTAAAAGCAAGTAGGGATTTCCCCTTCACAAAATGAAATAAGCTTCTTGAAATGTAAGGATTTTAAATAAATAAAGCCTTGACACTGTTTAGCTGTGTGTGAAGGTTTAATTGTAGAGGAGCTGTTCTCTGTTTACTATGTAGCCTCTACTTACTCATTGTTTGTATGTTCTCTGGGTGTTTTGGATATTCCCTGTACTATTACATTTTCCCCTTCTCTCTTTCTTTTATGCTTCCTTTGCCTTCTTTTGTTCATCATCAAAGTTTCACAAGGTAAGTTTTTCTTTTAATTCTTCTCTTAACTTCCAGTGGGTAAAATCCTACTATACCTATTCAGGCAAATTTCCATGGAAGTCAATGAATGTTTGCCTGAGTTAAAGACCTTAGGATTTGACTTGGCACATTTTATCATTTTCATCTAAAATCTGACCTTGTGTGTAGGTGCAGACAGCTCCCAATGACCTGAGTAAGAGATCCTTGCAGGCACAGCCTAGAGAGAGTTTGTCCCTGTACATTTTTTTCTTAGGCCTAGTCTACACACAAAGCTGCCTCAGTTTACTTAAAGGTGTGATGTTAAACTGATTTAGTTAAATCGGTGCAACTTTGTGTGTGAATCGATTTAAATCTGAGTAAAGGCTGTCAACACTAGAAAGTTGTACCATTTTAACTATATGGTAAAAGAGGTACAATCCCCCTACTGTGGATGCAGTTATACTGGTATAAAGGTGCTTTATAATATCAATATAAGGCATCTTTATGTAGGTATAATTGCGTCCACATTAGGTCTATGCTGAAAATGTATATATTGGCATAGCTATGTCAGGCAGGGGTATGAAAAAAAGAACAGGGTTTCTGTTAACAGAGCTAACTGCATCCAGGGAGGTGGTGTTCCTGCACTGACAGAAAAAACACTTCTGTCAGCGCAGGCTGCATGTATACAACAGGGCTATGGCAGCATCGCTATAGTAGTATAGTCTCCACAGTGTAGACATACCCTAGGGTTTTTACTGGTAGAACTACTTCCTTTACAAAAAAAATCACACTCCTATCCAAAATAATTATATTAGTAAAACTTTTAAGGGTAGACCAGGCCTTATATTGGTTTACCTTGCACCTGTACATTTAGAAGTGTAAGCTAAATGGATACAACCAGTTTCAAACTGATATAAGAGTATCCACACAGGAGTTTGTACTAACCTAACTAAATTGGTTTTTAAACTGATTTAAGTTTAACCATTGCAATTTCTGTGCATAGCCAGGCCCCTAATCTTTAGGATTTTCTGCCAGTTAAAATTTGCCTTCAAACCTAATTCCTGTGTTCTAGCTAAGAAATGCAGAGGAAACCTTCTCTATTTACTTTTAATAAGCTGTTTGGAAAAGCAGAATGTATTTCTGGTGCCTATTTATCTGCACAACATGTAGAACAAATGTATGTAGAAATAGTAGGAGTGCAGATAAAGCAGCTAATCTTTTTTCTCTGTTCTTTGCACCCCTTTATTACCAGAGATAGACCCAGACTCCAAGATCTGCACCTGGATCTGAATTTTTCCAGTGTGCAGGGATATTCATATCTTGGATTTAGTTTAAATCACTCTCTCTGGCTATTACATATCAAAAAAGTCCCTCAAGGATACAGGTTAGAACACTTTCCAGTAGTTTACATTCAGCACTAGTGTTCAAAGGGTTTTACAAATAGTGTTGTAAAGAAAAAGAAACAGTGGAAAGCTGTTTTAGGATGTAAATATTCACCTGCAATGTTGGACATTTGAAAATTGCTTGAGATTCAGAAAGTGATATTGACCAGTCTAGTTTCACTGTCCAAACTGAGGAAAAAGAAAAAGGTGAAAAGGAAACTGCATTGTTAAATGTTTCATTTTAAACATCTCCATTGTTACTGATGACACAGGTAAGGACAATTGTTTTCTTAAATAGGGGAGCTCCACACTGATGTCATTATAATAACCACTGGCTCTATTGGGAAAGCCAGGGGGTAATTCTGATAGAGACTTTGTGACCACCTGGACAAAGTTAAAATAACTGATGCTGTCATTATCACGGGTCATCATGACAAACTGGTGGAGAGAGATTCTTCTGCCCCTCTCTCCTGACCATAACCATCTGGGGAGTAATCATGGGAAATGAAGTTGTACTTGACTGATCCTGCAGCAGAACCCCAAATAGACCCCCAACTCAACCACCAGATGAGGGGGAAATTGCTACAAAGGCCCAAGTTCAGGAACATGCGTCAACAGCATCATCAAGGAGGGCAAATTCTGTGTTCCCAGGAAAAAGGTTCCTGTGTGTCAATGGCACCATCTGGGAAGGCAAAGCTTGTGCTCCCAGGAGAAAGGTGGGAGATAAGATGAGAAGCAGGGAAGAATAGGGGATTGGGTTCCAGCTCTTGCAGTGTCTAAAGCTGAGCACTGATGCAGACAGCTTGTACCCCTAGTTGGACTCCTGCATTTCTATTGGCCATTCGTGAGCACAAAAGGAAAAAGCCATTAGTGCTTTGCTTCCTTGATGATGACATAAGCAAACGTGACTGGCTGCCTTTATTTGAGTAGGGTGGGCAATGCCTGGGAAGTAAGGAGAGAAGCCTTTCCTGCTCCTCTGTCTTATCATATAAGAATCGAGACACCACCTAGTGCAATTGATTTCCCCACTAAAACTCCTTGCACTTTACACATTCACCAGCACAGCTGTGCCCTGATTATAATGCATGTGACTCTGGTGTGCTGGGATGAAGTGCTATTTCAGCAAGAGCATGGAAACGTGCTTCGGGGAAGGGAGCATGAAGGGGTGAGCTCGCTGGAGGGGACCTGACATTTGTGTTCCAATCCTGACATAGCCCATAACTTAAGTCTCATCCTAACCTCTGGTGGATGTTTGTCCCCATCACCCGACCACCACACAAACCGGCACTGCTATGGAGCTCTACCAGAGAGGGGCATGACTGGAAAAAGCTAGTGGTATTTCAACTAAGACCACAATGCACTGGAGGAGCTGTCAGAAGGAGGCTTGTGCCGCTCCTGTCTGGTTCTTGTTAGCAGTCCTTAGTCAGCACTAGATTCATACAAGTTTAAATAAAAGAAAGAACCTGTGAACTTTCCGTTAGCATTTCAGATGAAAGTATTGCTAAAGTTATTAATCCAGCCAGCAGTGTCTGGAAACCACAGTTGCCAAAACATCTTGGGAGTAATATTGAAGTTTTCATTCCCATAACTCTCTGTCTTCATCCTAAAAAATAATATGCATGTATTCAATAATTTAGAAAAGTTCATATTTACAGGACGGGGTAGGTGGAGCACAGAACACCATTGATTTTTATAGCCATAGGCTCAGCCATTACTACCCCTGTACTAGACACATTTCTGCAGTCTACCCAGGATCTCTCAAGGCAGACCTGACACTGCACACACTACAGTTACTAACACAGCAGGTGCAGTTAGACAGAGAGCGAGCAGTGGGGAAGGCTAGAAAAGCATGTCAGCCACCAGAAGAAATGTTGCCTCCAGGAAGTTGATTGTGCCCTGTCACGCATAGGGCACATGCCTCCAGACAAAGAAATACAGCCATACCTAGGATGTGCTTGTCACCACAGGGGAAAATCTGCTGAAAGAGTCACTGTATGCAAACTAGCGCTGTTGAAATCCTTCACTGTGAAAGCAGGGGAAATTCACCTGTTTTCATTTCTGATGCAGGGCCTCTGCTTCCCTTCCAGAGATTCACAGACCTTTCAGCAAGCTGCTTGGAGTCAAGTTTCAACCAAGACCTGGGCTGATTTATGGCTTTGGGTGAAAACCTGTCAACACTGGGCGGTTTTGGTTAAGCGTTGCTGTGGGCTGTAGGGTGGGTTTGATCCCCGAACTCAAAGCAAGACTGGAATTTTAACATTTGCCCTCCGAGTGCAATGGCACATGTGGGAGGCCAGGGCAGCAAAGGGTGCTCCCTTATTCTTACTGTGTTGTGCTAGCTCCTGCAGGCCCCAATCAGGCCCCCACTGCGCTAGGCGCTGTACACTCAGCTAATAAAAGACTGCTCCTTCCCCAAAGAGCATACAATCTACAGGTGGATACAAGAAACAGACTGGGGGAGCACAAGGTAACAGAGTGAGATGATAACAGTCGACTCAATAAGTAGCAATCCCAGCATTCCAGTTGCTGTTAAGTGTTTGTAGGCATCACATCAGAGGTGAGTTTTAAGAGGAGCTTTGAAGGATAATAAACACATCCCAAAGGGGGAGCTTGGCTGAGCATGATGGGGGCATTGTCAGTTCCCCTCACCCTGTCTGCCCCTAGCACCCTGAGGCCAGCACGAGGGGAGGGACTTTGCACAATGCCCTAAGAGGCACTCTGTATGGGATGACTCTGCATTCTGCAAACCAGGCCTCCCAGCCCTCCCCAATGTACCTGTGGCTGCAAAAGCCACAACCCAGACCCCAACCAGCTCCAATTTCCTGTCAGACCTGCACATCAGAAAGGGCAATGACCACACTACCCAAAAATGGGCTAGGGCAGCAATGATATCCCCCACAATGCATGCCCCTGCACCAGCAGAAATAAGTGAAAGAGAAACTTCTCTCTCTCCCCCTTCTCATGGTGGGTCCTGTTAAACATGACCCATTGCTGATGGTTTGTTTGCAGCACACCAAGGCTGCGAACCCTGAAACAACATTTTAATCATGTTCCCTTCCCACTCCCCCACAGGCAACAAGGAACAGGGGATCCCACAGCAGCTGTAATGGCTGGGACAAGGGTGTTCCAAGGAACATGGCGAAAGGTTGTGTTTGGCAGCTGGGGGCACAAGGACATTTTCATTTTTCTTTTCTTTTGTTTTGTTTTGATTAAACCAATGCGTACGTCTGTTCAGCGGAGCGGCGGTGCAGAACAGCAGATGGAGACCTTCACTGATCCTGTTTAGAACCGGAGATGAGGCAAACACGGCGTGGGTTAGGACTGGCACAGCCAACACATTGTGATGGGCAGCCAATCCCAAGGAGGGTGAAAACATTAGTAGAATGAGACATTGCTGAGTGAGATGGCACTTGGGCAAGCGGTGAGAAGAGCGGAGATGCTGCTTTCTCCATCCACAGGGTGTGAAGCAGCTGAAGACATTTGGTCTCCTGTATAATTCACCGTTAAAGAACCCCAATTGTGAACATCAAGATGAAATATATTTATAGATATATGTACAGTATGTAAAAGCAAAAGCTGAGTGGTCCCTTGTTTCCCAAGAGTCCTTTCTTGAGTGCTTCATGATAACAGGGGCTCAGCTCAGCCTTTCCTGCTGTGTGTGTTTATGATGCTCACTGAAGCTCTGTTGTTGCAGATGCCCTGAGGTTTTGCTTGTGGCTGCTATAAATCATACTTTACTGGTGACCCAGGCTGTGAGTACAGCTTGCCTGCTTCTGTCTGCTGAAAGAAGATAAATGACTGGACCTGCTGCAAACCAGCAGCAAACTGGTTCTTGCAAAGAACTGGGACGACGTGGTGTGGCGTGTGCTTTGTGCGGTGTGTGGGTTGGGTGAGGTAATATGCTGTCTAAAGCTTCTGGTTTATACCAGTATTTACCGGGACTAAAAAGCCCCCCGCCCCCCCTGCCCATGAAAGAGACTTGTGGATAAATAGCACCATACTGTGGAAGTTAATATACTTATAATGTGTGTTTTGTTGCCTGTGTGCATGATGCAGTGGTCTTGGTTCGCTTCCCAGAAGACAAGTGTTCATATTTCAAAGACCACTGCAACAGATGGCACTGACTAGACTCCATGTTAGCAGTCTTGGCCAAGAGGTCAAGGATTTACTGGGGCATGGAAAATGAACTGCCATTTCAAGCCTAGAGTGGTGGTCCTTCCCGGTCAGGGTTGAACCATACTGGTGTTGGGAAGCACTGCCCTTGGCTATGTTGTATCTATATGATGGCTAAAGAAAGGACTTAATTCTGCAGGCCCCTCCATCCAGCATACCAGTATGAAATTCATGGGAAGATCAATGGCCTGAGCTGCTGTGGGCACTCAGCATCTCTGAATATCAGGCCCATAAGTGCATTGCAAGGAATGGAGAGAACCGTGTTTGCCAGTCACTTTCCCGCTATGAAAAGATGATGAGAGGAGCCATTCAGGAGCACAGGGCAAAATTATACTGCCATTCCCTCTCTTCGGGAACTATCCTTTCAACAAATTAATTAAAAATCCCCATAGCCTTAATTGAGGCGCATCAAAACAGAGACACATCCAAATGTAAGATTTCTCAGTAACTCTCCCTTTTTGTTTCATAAATAAGAGTTCCAGTGGGAGAGGGTCTAGGGCATGAAACCCCACCTGCTCCACAGCGCTTTCTACCCTGATCCCCCCTCACCCTCAGGCCTGATCTACACTGACAGGCAATTTCGGTGGCAGTTGCCGGGAGTTATGCAAGCTACATAGAGTAGCTTGCGTAACTTACATCGATTTCCTAAATTCCCTTCTGCGTGCCGTCTCCACTACACTGTGTGACAGGAAATGTGTACCCATTGACACAGCACTACGCTTTTTGGGGAGGTGACTTTATTAAATCGACTTCTGGATCGATTGAGTGGGTCTTCACTTCCACTCAATCAATCCGGATAAATCGATCTGATGGCAGCGAATTTGCCGCCGTCAGTGAAGACATACTCTCACTGTTTGCGTTTGGATCATGTTGTGGGTGTTTCAGACACACAGACCAAACAGATACGTTCAGTTAGAATGACCTTTGCTGTAGTTTAAAGAAACAAAGAACAAAAGTAAAGTCTCTGTGATGGTGCATGAGTGGCAGATGTGGGCTTCCTCTATGACAGTCAGCACTGGCCTGAACACAAAAATGGCTGCCTGGCTCTGCAGACAGCCAAGTCCTTTAAGATTTAAAGTTGTAGTGCTCAGAAAACAAATAAATAACAATTACAGAGCTAATACTATTGTCACTACAAAGCAGGTAGCTCAGATCATCTCTGATGAAAAATGCTCTTCTCCCAGCTGTAACTGGGCAGCTGGTCTTCATTTAAGGCTGTGTTCATTTTTCTTCTTTCTTCTGAGAAGCCAGGGTTTCTTTCCTTCCCCCATGTCACCTGCTCACTCTCCTCCTCCTGTCAGGGGTTCACCAGTGCATTTCATTCAGCTTTTTCTGGATTTCAGAAATAACTAATACAACTCCTCAGTGCATTCATCAGAAAGCTGTCAGTAGGTAGAAGGGGATTTCTTTCTACTCAGTAAAAAGCACTTCTCCCATGGTCATGGAGCAGAGATAAATTAAGGTCCTGCTTCTGCTCCCATTGACTTCAAGCTCTCTCTCTCTCTCTCTCTTTTTTTTTTTTTTTTTTTTAAGTACCAGTCAAAATAATTCAGGTTTACTCGTCATCTACATAAAAACCTTCCCATCCCACAGAGCTGATTCAACTCTTCTTCTTCAGTCCATCCTCTCAGGGTGTGTCTACACTGCGTTCTAAAACCCATAGCAGTGAGCCTCAGAGCCTGGGTCTACAGACCCAAGCTCACACTACAGCGCTAAAAACAGCTGTGTAGACATTCGGGCTCAGGCTGGAGCTTGAGCTCTGAAAGCCATCCCCCGCCCAGTCTGAGCTGCAGTGTTCACACTGCTGTTCTTAGTGCCATTAGCACAAGCCCAAGTCATAGACTTTAAGGCTAGAAGGAACCATCATGATGATCGAGTCTGATCTCCTGCACAACGTAGGCCACAGAACCTCACCCACCCACTCCTGTAATAGACCCATAACCTATGGCTGAGTCACTGAAGTCCTCAAATCTTGATTTAAAGAGATTCCCCATTTACTCTAGTTCAAACCAGTAAGTGACCCATGCCCCATGCTTTAGAGGAAGGCGAAAACCCCCAATTCCTTCACGACTCTATATATGGTAACCAGTTAGACCCACCAGCCAGACACCTGGGAAAGTGACTTAGAGCACTCCCCATATAGTGTCCCATTTCCAGTCATTGGAGATGTTTGGTAATAGCAGTAGCAGATGGGCCATATGCCATTGTAGGCAATCTCATATCATCCCCTCTGAAAACATATCAAGCCCATTTTTGAAACAAGTTAGGTTTTTTGCCCCCACTGCTCCCCTTGGAAGGCTGTTCCAGATCTTCACTCCTCTGATAGTTAGAAACCTTTGTTTAATTTCAAGCCTAAACTTATTGATAGCCAGTTTATATCCATTTGTTCTTGTGCCAGCATTGGCCCTTAACATAAATAACTGTTCTCTCTCTCCCTGGTATTTATCCTTCTGATGTATTTAGAGAAAGCAATCATAGCTCCCCTCAACCTTTGTTTTGTTAGGCCAATCAAGCCAAGCTCCTTAAGTCTCCTCTTGTAAGGCAGGTTCTCTATTCCTCTCATCATCCTAGGAGCCCATCTCTGCACCTGTTCCAATATGAATTCATCTTTCTTAAACATGGGAGACCAGAATTGCATACAGTATTCCAGATGAGGTCTCATCAGTGCCTTGTGTAATGGTAATAACACTTCTCTATCACTACTAGCAATACCTTGCCCAGACCAGGCCTCTGAGACTTGCGGCCTTAGGTTTTAAAACAGAGTGTAGACATACTCAGAGACCAGGCGTGGGAAAATAGATCAGCATTGCAGTCAACAAACTGCCCTGCTGGTCAATAGATTGAGGCTGTGTCAGACCTGGAAAGGAGGGAGAGTGAGTTTAAGAGTCTCTTCCATTTAAACTTGGGGGCTGTTAGCTCCAGTATCTTAGCTGATCTCAACTGCCTTGATATCACACATGGAGAGGGAGAGGGGGAGAGAGAGAGACTATGAGGACCCAAATCCTTAATATAAACAATGTATTTTAGATACTTATATATTTATTAGGCCCAATTTTAGCTGGGTTGATATATTTTAGGCACGCACACATACTACCTGATGTGTGAGCACCAAGCTGGGAAGATCTCTAACCAGCCAACATGGGGTGCAGTGTTTGATTCATTTAGGAGGGTGGACAAGCCTGTTTTGTCTGGTTCTTCAAGCACAACTGGCACAAATTTAGAAAGAGGAGCGGTGCTGGGGCCAGCTCACTCAGGATACGATCGAACAGCACTGGATTTGCAGAAGATCAGTCAGATTAGCTTTCCTTGCCATAACGGAGGGAGAGCTGCCTGAGCTAGCCCTTCATGTGTCCTGGCTGAATGCTAACAATAACACTTTTCACTGGTAGAGCTCAGAGCACTTTATAAATGTAGACATCATTATCTCCATTCTACCAGTGAGAAACTGAGGCAGTGGGAAGTTAAATGACTTGATCAAGATCATACAGAAAGCCCACTGCTAAGCTTAAACACCTAGCATTATATGTCCTTTATTAAAGATAACTACCCTTTATTAAAGAATGGCTGCTGTGTATGGCTAGAAGTCCCCTCTCAGCTCTGCTCTGAAGAGAAGAGATCTGCAGAGTGGAGCAGAGAGGCAAGTTTTGTACTTAAAATTTTGGAGGAAGGTAGATTTAAAAAAAATAAAATACCAACTCTGGAGAGGTTTAAAAAAAATCACAATACAGACAGCAGCAAAGTGGGTTTCTTTGAGTGGCAGGAGCCAGTTTTTGTTTTTCCATAACACAGGGTTGGGAATGATTAACAAAGAAAACAGCTATCATCATCATTAGATAACACTCGGAGGCAGAGAGCCCATTACTTCACTTTGCCAGTTAGAAAGTTCCACAACAGCAGCAAGCTAAAAATCAAATCCCAGTTAATCAATGGCAAATTACTCTGGAAATGTTATCAAAATACTGTGTGAATCACCTGTATTAATGCCAAGCGACAAGATCATCAGGATTACTATTACTACAGTAATTACCACAGGAATTCTCCTCAGAATTGAAATCCTCCTGGTAATTTATACAAACTAGAATATATTACTGCATGGCTGCTAATTATTCACTGATCAATACTATGCTATAATAGTACCTTGCACTTCTTAGCTCCTTCAGTCTCAAACTCTGCAAATGTTAAAGAATTAAGCTTCAAAACACCCTGCAAGACAGATATAGCATTGAGGACTTAAGGCTTGTCTTCACATACAGCATTATAGAGGTGCATCTGCACCAATGCAGCTGCATACTGTGGTGCTTTAGTCAAGATGCTACTATACCAACAGGAGAGCTTCTCCTGTCGGCGTAGTTAATCCACCTCCCTGAGAGGTGGGAGATAAGTCGAGGGGAGAAGTTCTCCCACTGACATAGCACTGTCTACATGGGGGTTAGGTCGGTCTAACTACATCGCTCAAGGGGTGTGGATTTTTCACACATCTGAGCAATGTAGTTATACCAATATAAGTCCGTAGTATCAACCTGACCTTAGTCTTCCCCTACTGTCCTATAGAATATGATCTCTCTTTTACAGCTGGGAAAAACTGAGGCACAGACAAGCTAAGTAACCTCACCAAGGTCAGAGAGTGAGTCAGACACACAACCAGGAACAGAACTACACAGTCATGTGCGCTGGCCACTGGGAATTGCTCTCCGTGTGGGTAGTTAGCTTCATTGCAACCAGTGGCTGGCTCAACTCAGAGTGCTCAGTGATTCAAAGGAGGTGAGGTGTAATTTAGAGCCCTTGGATTTTCTGTAGTTTCACCAGCTCAAAGATGAGGCAATAGTGCAAACCTTCCAGATGCTGCTTTTACCTTTGGGTTCTGAACATCCCCATGCTTCTGAACATTTCTCTGGAAGTCAGTGTGGAAAACCTCAGTGTTGTAAGAGTTAAATAGACCAGTGCTGCCACAAGAAATCAAATTGTCCACAGACATGTCTCCTGGAACATCAGGTACCAGACTCTAGATCTAGCCAACAGATGCCTCAGGCATAGCTGTTGGTCTGACATGCTGGAGTTCAGGACGCCTCAGAAAGTCTCTTTGTAGCAAAAGATGATAAAGGATTTAGCAGCTTGTCTAAATTGCTGAGGTTTTGCAGGTTACTTTTTTGTCTAATGTTCAGTGTTTTCCATCTGTGTGTTTTAGCAAGGACAGGAAAATGGGATTAATTAGGGGATAGTTGCTATGGAAATGTTGAACTCTTAGGGGCTGCCTTGTATCTTCTGAGATCGCAGTGTTATAATTATGCCTGTGTCTTGGCTGCTTTTATTGGGTTAGTGATGTTGGCATAGACAGCATTGCATAAACAGGCTACAGGATGTGTAATTTACATGAAAGTTCTGTTGTTTCATTAAAAATTCCATAGCTGTTTAGCTATTTTATCAGACTGACTGAGGCAGAAAAGCAACCAACTTGCCCTTCGAGAAGTTCTGAAATATTTAAGATGAAGCAATGTTGAGCCATGCTTCTGACACACAATAAGCCATTTTTTTACCTGTCACTTTAGTACTGCTTAAGCAATTTTAATTATTGATAAATCATTCCCAGCTGGCGCAGCTTACTGTTGATGCATCTTATTGGCTGGTGATTCTCAATGGTCACTGGAGAACAAGAACAGAATTGGATTTTCCTCAAAGTACTACCAGTCAAATAAATACATTGTAATTGCCTCAACCCTATCTAATTGCTCTTACTAAAAAGTGAGTCTGTCTTGTTTGGAAGGCAGGAGGACTATAGCTAGGATATGACTGAAGAATCCCTGAATTCTGCCATGGATTTATTATGAGGCATTGGGAAAATCGCTTCACTTCTCTCTCTCACTGTCTCCCTCAGCTGTAAGTGGGAGTAACACTTCATGGAGCTGTTGTGAAGATTGATTAGGTAAGGCCAAATCCTGCTCTCAGGTTATACAGGTCCAATTCCCATTGTACCATTAACCATCCAGATCTGAATTTTCCCAAAGTTTAGAGTTGAGGTTTTAGTGTGGGCCACCACATAAGGCAGGGCCAGCCATGAAGTTTGAGCCTGGATCAAGATGGCCCAATGTTTAGAGTGGAGGTTTCTGTTCATTCCCATCTCTACCTCCCTACTCCCCCACAAAAAAATGAAATCACTGAGTAGAATGATCCTGACAAAGCAGCTGCACAATTCTTCCTTACTTCTAGAAGCAGGAGACAGGCTCTGAATGATCCCCCATGGCCTTCCAGAGGAGGAAAACAATCCTGTCCTACTAACTGCAGCGTTGTAAATTTCTCATCTGAACTGAGGTAAGGGTTAGGCTCTTTGTTCTGACATATAAACGAAGGTCTTTGTAATCACAGCACTATCCACTCAACTCTCTCCTAAACTGGGCTGCTTTGGTTTGTGATTGATACTTGCAAAGCTTTCAGTGCCCTCAGTGATAAACTTCCAGCATAGGACTCTTAGAACAAGGAGAAATGCTGCTTCCTTTCACCTGATGCTAAGATGCAAGGAACAGAGCAGGGTAGAATCAACCCTACTGCATGTAGTTCAGTGGAAAGAGCTGAAAACGACTCCCTTTTTGGATAGCACTCAAAACCCTCCCTTAGGACAGGAGGCCTCAGTGGACCCCACAATTTCTACATGTTCAGCTCTTCTCAAACTCCCAACATTGCTCTTAAAGAGAGAATTTCAAGTACTTACAGAAGGGAAGCTAGTGTCAACTCATAGGTTAAAGCTAAATATTGCTCCTGGATTCTAGCTCTGTGATGAAAAGAATCATACAGGGAAAACTCTTGTAGAAGTGCTCAGGTGGAGGGTGGGTTTTTTCCTCAAGGTGAGTGGAGAGATTTTTGTTGTTGTTTTTGTGAGGGCTGAATTCATCACCAGGAGCTTTTATGCCTCCTTCTGAAAAAGTTCAGTGGAGAAAGGCTGCCTCCTCCAATATGCCAGCAGGCGATGTGGGTTTGAGTGTTTGCCTGTTGTCAGTAGGAGTAATACAAATGCTTTATTGCACGAACTCCTGCCACACCATGTTACCCAGGTTACTTGCAAAATGCCCAACTCCTTGTGAGCAAAACTAGGAAACAGGAACCTCAGTCACATTTTTAGTGCTTTCACCAAAACACCCCCAGTCAAATATTTCATCGTCTCAGTAAAGAAAACTCCAAAAGCCTGCACTGTTGAGCTCTGCATAATCTAGCTGTTTATCTGATCTACATTTCTAACGTGCAGAGCAGCAGGCTATATAGATGTAATTTCTCCCTTTATAAATATGAATGTGTTTTAGATAAAAGTTTTACAAGAGGGACAGCAATTGTCTTTTCTGCATCACCATTTCCTTGAAGGCATGAGACTGCACCAAAATGTTGCTTGGTGATATTTCTCAACATAAAAACAAGGGCTTTCAAAGGGACTTTATTGCAGTGGTTCCTCGGTACTTGTAACTCTAGTTTCTTTCTGCTTATCCCAATGGTCCGGTTTACTAGAGGTCACAGTGCTGCTACTGCCCACCTCCCATTCAGTGGTGAGTGCTTGGATCAGACATGGCTTTGGGGTGATGCACACCACTGTCTCATAAAGTGCTCTCACATCGGACTGGGCGGTGGCACTGGCTGAGACAACCGAGTTCTTGATCTGTTTATCTGGCAACTTAATCCATTTGCCTAAAATGGTTGGGAATTACTGTTCAAGCACACAGGACAATAATACCAATGGTTATAAATGTAGGATCCCTCTGTCTCTGCTTCATCTTGTACTTTCTTGAAAAAATGCATGCGCCTTAAGTTTGTAAAAGGTAACACACAACTGATTAACAACCCTTTAGGTGCTGATGTAAATTGCCTCTGTGCTCATCTCTCTCTGCTGCATGAAGTGTGCATGATCTTTTGGGAGAACTTCTGTTTTAATGCACTGCAAAGATCACGTTTTTGAGTTGGAGAACCATAGACCAGTCAAAAAACCTGGGTTTTACCCCACTCCATTTCCACTATATTTATTTTGTGTATTGCAGCTGCATATTAAAATACACTGTACCACTCCATTGTAGTTACACAGAATATCATAGCAAGCAACAGTGAGGCTAAAAGTCAGGACCTTCTGTGCCATAAACATAAGTCTTTCCCATTTGAGCCAAAAAAACCACATCTGCTGGATGACAGAAGCAATAAAAGCTTAAAGACACTTAGGATCCAGCCCCTAGAAGACATAGCCATAAGACTCGAATAGGCATGACATGCCACCCTGGAGAAAGCAGTGCTTTCTCACTAATGCACCCAGCAGCCAGTATGCAACAATATTCCAGTAAACATGTACATCCAGCTTTCCTCCATGTTCAAGCAGACACAATTCGTGTCCAAGTAATGCTGCAATTTGTTATCCAAATTAGGACCACGGTATGCATTATCTCCCCTCAACTGAGCTGATATGAAGTCAGATTATACCCACAAGTCAATTTTAAATTATTTCTAATGACCTCCACTGTACCCCTAGGAGCCATGCCTTCCTCTTGATCTTCTGTATTTATTGCCAGGACTCAGCTAGGATTAACTGATCGGTATTCCTGTGCATCAGTTTTCCTTTGGCTTGTTCACTATATTTCCTGTTTCCTTTCCATGATGAAAGAGTAAAATGTGGGGGAAATCTACAGTGAAGACAAATAAACAACTGTTAGGAAGGGTCTCCACAGAGGTCCAAATTGTGCTCTCATTTACACCGGTAAATCCAAATTAATTCACTGAACCAAATTCTTCTCTCCACCCTATTCTCATTGAGTTAATCAGGACTAGCATGCTTGCAACTCAGAGAAGAATTTGGTATATTGACTTCACTGAAGTTGTTCTGGAATTACACTAATATAACTAGCTGCAGACCACGGCCTATAGTCAATCTCCTGAAAGTTTAGCAAAAGCTCTTTCAGCAAACAGTAGTTACACAAGTGCTGCTGGACTATATGGAAGAGGGTAAAACTCTTTGCTACCAAATAAAAATTGGATGCTGTTCAAGGAGCATCAGGGAATATTTTTTTCATCTCCTATATCATGTGTTACACAGTCATTGCCTTTTGGGATTTATGTCTGGTTTCCCTTCCCTATCACCACAAGGAAGCTGAGAGGTTTGCAATGCAATGGTTAGTCTTGATTTTAATTCATATAAGAGTCCAGACTGATTGCACAGAGTGCCAAACTATTTGAAAAAAATTGTATGCCTATTTATATCACAAAGTATGTTACTGTGACTTGCCGTGTTTTGATACTGTGGATTTTTTAGTTAAATATATTCTCTTGCTGTACAGTTTGAATGGAGTAGAAGAGATTCTCTCTTTATACAACCTTGAGACACTGTATTCTCATTGGGTTGAAGATTGCATGTGCCCCCTCTTCCTACCAACCAAGTGTATACATGGCAGCAGTGAGTAAACATAAGCACACACCCATGATGTCTGAAGGAAAACCGGGGACACGGCTCAGCTTTCTCAGGCATTAATAAATTGAGGCCATATGGACAAATGCAGACTTGAATGATGAGTGGCCAAACTGCTGTGCAGGGATGTTTTGTGCTGTTTCCCTCCCATTTAACATAGCCTGAGTCCACAGCCTAGAAATCAAAGATTGAGCAAGACCCAAGAGTTTGCCCCCACACCCTGATAAAGGCAGAATTGTTCCCTATCGTGCTTTCCTCATTGATTTGTCCAGTTTTAAAATGACTCTACCACTGGGTCTCTTGTTACTTTCCTCGGGAGAGAAGTCCACAGTCTAACTAATCCATCTCACCGTTAGGAAGATTTTCCTACTAGCCTAGCTAAGTGTTCCATTGCTCAGCAAACATTAGACAGGGGCAGGGGGCTGTTTGATTGGGATTGTCACAGTTTAATGGATCTGTATATACGGAATGTTCAGCTATCCGAGCATAATGGCATTGTCCATAGCGACTCTTTATAGCAGATTTCTGTCCAGTGATATACATATTAATATAGTGTCTTAGGCATGCTTCAGAGAGGCAGCAAGGAAGTCATCTTTCCTTAAAGAAAAATCCACTGGGGAGCCTAAATAAGTGGACACAGACACTTTACATAATTCAGCTTTTGATCTGTGAAACTTTGATACTTTCATGGTCATAGACAGAGAGCAGTGTCTTTGGGCCTTGCCCAGCCACTTGCACTGTGCAAGATCAGGGCAAAGTGGATTTGGCACCACCCCAGCCCACTTGGTGCTCTTTTTGCACAGGTATCTAAATGAGTACACAAGGTGCAAGGCAGTGGAGAATCAGGGCCTCTATAAGTAAGTATCAACATGGAAGATGGAAAGGGCGGAGTTCCATCAATGCCTTGTACTCCCACAGAAAACCCAACAGGTGTGATCTCCCTATTTATACTAATGAATTATCCTTAGAGAAAAGGGAGTAAAAACCTAGATGATATATTGGCAGGGATCGAAGACCCAGCAAACATTTTGGATCTTAAGTACCAACACTCAATGCAGATACATGGTTTCTGGCTGCCAATTCTCATGGGGCTGTTTGGGTGGCCTTGACCCAGCTCATGACTTGGGAAGTCTCTTGCCCTTGGGTATAGGTGCCATGTGAACGTGGGTTTAAACAAGCTGCCTGCATAACAATGAAGACACTGCCTGTGCAGTTGTCCCCACCTCCTAGCCCCAAATTCCTAGATGTGAGCAGGAATTGCTACAGTTCAGTGTATCATGCCATTTATACCATAAATGTTATGCCATAACACGCCAAGACTTATGGAAGGGTGTTTCTTGACAATGTTACTGCCCCCCTTCCACTTGCTTGGAGTCCTCTTGTGAACTCATCAGTCTCTTCTGGCAGTTTTGCATTTCTCCAAGTGTTTGGATTTCTAATCAAAGAAGTGATTCCTGAATGTGTGATGGGAAAAAACTTGTGACTGATACACATGCTTTCATATACAATATTCCATTCAACAATACTACATTAAAAGAATGTTAGGGTTGCAAAATAAAGCACTCATGGCTGCCTACACAATTTACTTCAGAGCCTTGCCATGTTCCACAATCACCTTAACTGATTATAGATCACAGCCATCTACTCATCACACCTGAAATGCCACGCTCTGCTTCATTATTCCTTCATCTACATCCCATAAATCTTGAGACATCTTCTATTCAACAGAGATTTCCACACTTTTAAGGCACCTGCATGTTGACAGAACCTTAGTCTTTTCATTTAGCATAATCTGGTGTGCATGTGAGAAATACTAAATTTAAACCCTTATAACTAGGTCAAATCTAATCTAGTTTTCACTGGATCAGTGAAGGGCGTATGTTATGCTCCAGGGCACATGCCAAACTCTGATTTAGGGCTGTTAGAAAGAAATTTTCCTTGCAGGCAGGCAATTCCATAACTGTCTCCTACAGGGTTTCTTCCACCTTCCTCTAATGCAGCTGGTTAGCCACAGCCAGAGATAGGTTAGGTGTGACTCAGCCCAGTGATCCATCTATTGTCCTATGACCTAGGGACTAAGTACCAGATTTTAAAAAGGTATTTAGGTCCCTAAGGGTGCAGATAGATGCTAGCTGGATTTTCAAAAACATTTAGCATTTTCAGGAGCTAATTACCTTTAAAAATCTGGCCCCAAGTTCCTGCCAAGTTTTCTGTTTATATTATCCCAACATGTTAGAGCTGTTAATACAAGACATCATCACAAAAAAATTCTTAGCAGAATTTTTTTTTCACTCCTTATATGCTTGAAAATGGTTCAATCATTTTTAATAAAAAACTTTCAGAAAAAGCTCACTCCCTAACTGACAGCAAATGTGTCAAAGTTCAGGCCAAAAAGGTAAAATCCAAAGACAGATATTCCCCAACCTCCCTAGGCAATTTATTCCAGTGCTTAATTACCCGGACAGTTTGACAGTTTTTCCTTATGTCCAACCTGATGCCTTTGCTGCAATTTAAGCCCATTTCCTCTTGTCCTATCCTCAGAGATTAACAAGAACAATTTTTCTTCCTCCTTCTCGATGAAAACTGTTATCATGTCCCCCCTCACTCTTCTCTTCTCCATACTAAACCCAGTTTTTTCAATCTTCCCTCATGGGTCATGTTTTCTAGACCTTGAATCATTTTTGTTGCTCTTCTCTGGACTTTCTCTGGGTTGTCCACATCTTTCCTGAAATACAGCACCTATAACTGGAATAGTACTCCAGTGGAGGCCTAATCAGTACAGAGTAGATCAGAAAAATTATTTCTTGTGTGTTATTTACAACACTTCTGATAATACATCCCAGAATGATGTTTGCTTTTTTTGCAACAGTATGACACTGCTGACTCATATTTAGCTTGTGATTCACTATGATCACTAGATCCGTTTCCGCAGTACTCCTTCCTAGGCAGTCATTTCCCATTTTGTATGTGTGCAACTGATTGATTGTTCCTTCCTAAGTGGAGTACTTTGCATTTGTCTTTATTGAGTTTTGAACTATTTACCTCAGACCATTTCTCCAGTTCGTCCAGATCATTTTGAATTTTAATCCTATCCTCCAAAGCACTTGCAACCCCTCCTAACTTGGTATCATCCGCAAGCTTTATAAATGTACTCTCTCTATGCCATTATCTAACTCTCTGATGAAGATACTGAACAGAACTGGACCCAGAATTGATCCCTGCAGCACCCCACTTGATATGCCCTTCCAGTTTGACTGTAAACCACTGGTAACTACTCTTTGGGAACAGTTTTCCAACCAATTATGCACCCACTTTATAGCAGCTCCAGCTAGGTTGTTTTTCCCTAGTTTGTTTCTGAGAAGGTTATATGAGACAGTATCTTACTTAAACCTTACTAAAAATCAAGATGTACCACATCTACCGCTTCCCCCCATCCACAAGGCTTGTTACCCTGTCAAAGAAAGCTATCAGGTTGGTTTGATATGATTTGTTCTTGACAAATCCATGCTGACTGTTACTTATTACCTTATTATCTCCTAAGTGTTTGCAAACTGATTGCTTAATTATTTGCTTTTACCTCTTTCCAGGTACTGAAATTAAGCCGACAGGTCAGTATTCCCCAGGTTGTTTTTATTCCCTTTTTTATAGATGGGTGAATATAGTGCCATTTTCCAGTCCTCAGGAATCTCTTCCATCTTCCATGACTTTTTGAAGATAATCAGTGGATCAGAATGCTCTTCAGTCAGGTCCTTGAGTACTCTAGAATGTATTTCATCAGGCCCTGCTGGTTGAAGACATCTAACTTGTCTAAGACTATGTCTTCACTGACAGCGGCAAATTCGCCGCCGTCAGATCGTTTCTCTGGATCGACTGAGTGGTCAGGGAAGACGCGTTCAGTCGATCCAGAAATCGACATATTAAGCCCACCTCCACAAGTGGTGTAGCGCTGTGTCAACGGGAACACAGTTCCTGTCAGTGCAGTGCAGTTAAGACGGCACGCAGAAGAGGAGCAGAGAAGTTGATGGGAGTTACGCAAGTTTTTTGCATAGCTTGCGTAACTCCGGTTGACTGCCGCCGAATCTCGGAGGTAAGTGAAGACAAGCCCTAAGTAAGTTTTAACTTGTTCTTTCCCTAATTTAGCCTCTGATCCTACCTCATTTTCATTGGTATTCATTAAGTTAGATGACCAATGGCTACTAAACTTTTTGGTGCAAACAAACAAAAAGTCATTTAGCACTTTTGCCATTTCCACATTCTGTTATTGTTTTCCCTCCCCCACCCCCATTGAATAGCGGGCATACCCTGTCCTTGATCTTCCTCTTGCTTCTAATATATTTGTAGAACGTTTTCTTGTTACCCTTTATGTCTCTAACCAGTTTAATCTCATTTTGTGCCTTGGTCTTTCTAATTTTGTCCCTACATACTTGTGTTATTTGTTTATATTCATCCTTTGTAATTTGACCTAGTTCCCACTTTTTGTAGGTCTCATTTTTGAGTTTCAGATCACTGAAGATCTCCTTGTTTAGCCAGGGTGGTCTCTTGCCATACTTCCTATCTTTCTTACGCAGTGGGATAGTTTGCTCTTGTGCCCTTAATAATGTGCCTCTTTGAAAAACTGCCAACTCTCTGGAACTGTTTTTCCCCTTAGTCTTGCTTCCCATGCGATCTTGCCTACCAACTCCCTGAGTTTGCGATAGCGCCTGCTTTCTTGAAATTCATTATCTTTATTGTGCTGTTTTCTCTCCTATAACTCCTTATAGTCATTTCATGATCACTTTCACCCATTTGCCTTCCCATTTTCAAATTCTCAACCAGTTCCTCCCTATTTGTGAAAATCAAATCTGCACACACACACATCTGCATAACACACACAGCATTTCTTTGTGGGCTCTGAATTGGGGAGTATTTTTTAACATGAATTTTTCAGTACCTTTCTCTTTTCCTTCCCTCTCTTATGTGTATGAAGTGTTAATGTGACATTTTGGCAGGGGCAGCTCAAGCCTTCTAGGGGGTCTCTGATCTGGGTTATTTTAAAAAAAAACCCAAAAAACTCTATTTCTTTAAAAGTGTCTGAGCTTGATTTTACCTACAGCTTCCCTTTTGCCTACCTGTCAATGTTCCCAGGCAAAACCAACCCAGCTGATTTATAAATTTGCAATTAAAGCAGTTGCTGATTGGGCTGGCCACTCAGCCCAGCAAGAAGGGAACTGCCATTGGGACCCACATCCTGATGACAGGAGAGTACTCTAGTTCTGATGAGTGTGAATAAGGTGGGTCACTGCAGGGGGTCCTGGCTTCTCTCCTCTAGGGTGATAGCCTCCCTATCTCCATCCATCCCCTTCTCCCTTCCAAACTTCTGCTTCATATTATAAAACAGGGGGTGGGTGGAAACAGAGGCCTGGTAAAGTAATAAAGGGAAAATGTAGATAGCAAGGAAAGAGTGGATTTGAGGGAAGCCACAAGTGGTTTTAGAGGATTTCCTTTCTTCCTCATCCTTCTTTGCCCCAGCGTCAAATTCTTCCCTCCCCACAAAACACACTGATGACCCCCCCCAAAGGCACACACAGATCCTCTCCTCAATTACTGGTACCCCCTCCACATACAGAGCCTTTCCCATTGGTCATTATTGATCCCCGCCCCCAAAACACAGATCCTCTGCCCTCATCAATACTGGTGTGCATCCCACATACCAATATTAACTCAGAGAAGAGGGATCAGTGTGTATCTCCTATCCAGTTAATTCTGGGGTCCCTCCCACACACACAGCTACCCTCCCTCCTTCCTCCCATTAATACTGGTGTCCCAGTCATATTCAGACCACATCAGTTGTGGGGGCCCCCCTCCACCTCTCCCACCTTCAGATTCTGCTTCAGCTCCCTGAGTCTCAGGTTCCTCTACAATTGCACCCCTTTTGGTGCTATCTGAGACCAAGGAGGATGGGGGCTTTTCCCTGCTCCTGCCCCAGCCCCGGCCTGACATCATCCAGAACTTTCTTACACGCAGCACGGGGAGCTGGAAAGGAGAGAACAGGACTGAGTGCTCTCCCCATCCCAGCCCTTTAACAGCTGAAGAGAGCTCTGCTGCTCCATGAGCAGAGAGAGCAGGACACCTCTCCGCTCTGGCAGCAGCTCTGACTGGCGGCTGGGGGTGCAGAAGGCATCCCTACTGCCCCACGCATATAGAAGGCTCTGGAGATTCCACAGAGTTGGCGGCCCTGCTTTTGTCTTGCTGGGGGGTGACAGCTGTCAACTGGGGCCTTTTCAATAGGAGACTATTTCCCATCTCAGACTTGCCTGCAGGGGTGGCTGCTTCCATGTTGTCTCCTCCCTCTGTTTCCCTTTGATTGAGCCCCTGAATATTGAGCTCTTGGTTCCTCAGCTGCTGTGTTCCTCTCAAATTGTCATTGATGGCATTTATTTGCCACCTTACCCCACAGCCCAGGAAGCTGCTGGTGAGAGGTAGCAGGTGGCTGTGGCACAGGCTGCGGGTTCAGGGACTTACTGCCATGAGACCCAAAGCAGGTCCCTTCGGAAGGGTGGATTGGGTGCTGCGGGCAGGCAATTGGGGCGAGGGAGGCTGGCTCAACTGTCTGGTGGAAATGCTCTTCAAACACATGGGGGGAGGGGCTAGGAGAGGATGGGAACCTGGGTGTGGGCTCATTTCGCAGCAGGAGAGAGCTGTGCCAGCCATGGTGTGGGCCACATTAGAAGGAGTTGGGGATGGGGGGATGTAGGAAGGGAAGTGTGCTCACCCTGTAATTTCGTGAGGATATTTATAGTCATCCTCGGGTCCTACAGGATAAGACAGGAATCCTGCAAGTGAAGCTGAAAGGTCCAAGCGGGCCTAATCTCAGCAGTGTCAGAGGTAGAGCAGCAGCCAGCACTGCGACATGCATCTGCTTACTGCCCACCAGCCACCTGCTTGAGTGGACTCAGCTGGAGGAAGATCAAGCACTCACAAAGGGGAGGAAGACTGTCCCACTCTCCCAGATGTGGGCTCTGAGAGTCCACCTAGGATAGGCTAGAAGTAAGACACTATCTGGCAGGCTTCAGAGTTTTTTGGTGGTGTGGACCCCATTTAATCAGCCCTTGTCACCAAGAAAAGGCTCTGGTGTGAAGACCAACAGAGGCTCGAAAACCACATAGAGTGTGCTGCTTAGGAAAAGGCGCCTTGGGCAGCAAGTCTGATATTTTTCTTCACTAAGAAAACTAATGGAGGAATGGGAGGGGCAGACTTTAGGCAACTCCAAGCGTCCTATAACACAGAATCAATTCCAGCAAGCAAGTCAGAAAGCCAAAATGGCCCCCCTGGGATCAAATTGTTTCATAGAAAAGGATGGATTGACTTTGCAATGCTGTAAGTGAGAGCAAATCCCACATTAGGCAGATGCCCCAGAACACAAGTTAAACTCCAGCAAAACCCAAAGGGCCAAATTTAGATCTCATGTAAATAAATGCAGTTTCACTAGAACATTTCCTCTGGCTCTTTGGTCTCAGTTTTTCTGTTTTGACCCCTATAGACTGTTCTCTCCACAAAAGGTTTTCGCTCAGACCTTGCCAAGGGATTCAGGATTTGCCCCTTAGTAGCTAAAGCAAATTTGAAATAATATTATTGTACTTTTAAAACAGCACTACAGAAACACAACAGAATTCATTGGTGAGAACTTGGCCATTCTATGAATGATTATCTTGAACGAATTTTTTTTATGCTTTTCGAACGCAGTATCAGTTGATTATTTCCCCCTGGGGGCATTCCATTCAGATGATGTGCCAGAACTAAAAGTTGATGGAATAAAAAAAATATAAACCCTGTCAGTTTCAACCATGTGCCTTTGAAAAATCTTAAACAAGATCTTTGAAGAAAAATACAATTAGTGGTTGAGCTTGCTAGGCCTTACTCAACATGATGGTATTTCTGTCTGTAATGCATCCTTGTCCCTCCTTGATGGGAGTGGGTTCTTATTCTCCTGCTGACTACATCGCATGTAACAAGGTCAGTCATCTCCAAACACCCCCTCACGACCTATGGTGGCAATGCAGCTCCCTGCCTCACTTTCCCCTTCCCTCAGGCTCCTTAACTCCACAAAAGAATGTGTCCAATAACAACCATTCTTGAGTCTGACTTATTAACATACAATACACCTAAGGGTTTTCTCCCCCAGTCTCACACTTGGCACAGCCCCTTCTCCCTGGGTCTCTCCATCATCAAGCTGGGCACCATTTTTCAGCCCTGCACAGGCTCTGCTCAGTCTCTCCCCTCAGCCCACCCTGGGTTCCTTTTAAATGTTCCCTGTTCTCTTCTGAGCATCCACTCTCAGGTCTTCCTATCTAGAGTCTTTCCTTGCTCTTTATCTCTGCAGGAACTCCTAGGCCTTCTTACCTGGTGTTTTTCTCCCCACTGCTCATAATGTCCAAGTGCAGAGGTAATGTGTGTGTGTGTGTGGGGTGGGGGGCATGTGGGGTCACATCCCCCTGATTTGCTGCTTGGCTGATACTGAGCATGCTCAGTAACACTGATGAAGCCAGGTGCCCTCACTCTGCCCTTTCACTATCAGCAGGCACAGGTCATCTCTGTCTAAGTGGGCTTTTGAGCCCAAGCCAAAGATCTCACGCTCGCTAAAGCTTCCTCTCCCTGTTACCCTAAGAAAACCGGTTCTTTATTGAGACCAGCTGTCTTCTATTTGTCTCCATTGCAAGGCTATTAATGAGGCACAATTAGGCTAGAGCAGCTGCCTCTTAAAGGGTCCAGTCCACCCTGTGACACAAGAGAGGAATGATTGATATGAAATGATGAGGGGCAGCATAGACACCCTAGCACTGAGTTAGCAGAGCCAACATCTTCAACCACCTCTATAATTCTCTATAGACCAAAGAACCAGTTTATGGCAGAAATTATCACCTTCCAGCATAACATCCTTCCTCTTAGTTTTAAAATGTTGACACCTGAAAGGAAGGAAGAAAAAGTCTTATGTAGGGTCACACAATGACGCATTAAAAGTATCGATGAATATTTGTGCAATAAAATCTGCTGATTCACGTTGCTGGATTTGAGACCATTTTCTTTATGTATTCATCAACACACAGGTATGTGCATTTTTATTTGCAAGAATGTTCACAAAAAACAAAAGCGTCATGCACACTTGCAAGAATGCATTCTTGCAAGAGTACATGTGCTAGAAGTGCTCACACCTAGTGAGCTGGGAGGTGGGGATGGAGAATGCTTTTCCCGTTCTCTCACCTTTTTGAGATTTCAGGCATTCTGCATCTGGACGAAACTGTAACCTTTCAAAGTTTCTTGTGAAAAAACAGAGAGGAAACCTATCCCAGAATAGCCAACAGCACAGTAGCGAGGGCACTCACCTGAAATGTGGTAAATACATATTTGAGTCTCTGCTGTGAATCAGGTAGTGTAGGCACCTGAACCTGGGTCTGCCACCTCCTAGCTGAGTAGTCTAAACACCGAACTATTGGTCTCCCTTTTATGCTCTGATTTTGATCAGAAATTCCATCCTTGACCGGAGAACCCTTTGCCAATGAGAGATTCATCAAAACTGGTACATTACCACCAACACTTTTGCTTTAATTGAATCAGCATTTCTGAAGAAAAAACATTTTGTCAAAAAATTCCTGAACAGTTCTACTCACATCTTCTTTCTATGCAATGGATTCGGATAGTTACCAATGCTCATGGACATTTTGTAAACAGAAGAAGTGATTACCAGCTATTTCTAAAACTGAAGTCAACCAGTCAGGGAACAGAACTATTGCCATGTGACTGAAGTAACCAATCCTATGGCTCAAATAATAAATAGCCAATGAATAAAGGGGCCATTGCTTGAAATAAGGCTTGGCTAAAACTCGTTCATGCTAATAATTCACCAAACAATTTTGAACAAATCTGTTTGTGGATAGTTTTCTAACAAAAAAGCTGGATTGTGCATTGTCTGTAATGATTAATGTATCCAGTTCACTTTGTACCTTGGCATCTGCCTCCTGTGTGATTTTTGTATTAAAGCTACCTGTCTACTCTAAAAACAGCTGTCTACTCCTGTTAGTCCCGCAGAGCCAACACATCTCTAGAGGAGTGAGCTGGATTCTATACTGATCTTCAGAATGGCCAACTAAGTTCTGATTGCAGAGCTCCATTATTGGTGATCATACAGAAGTGTGAAAATATATAGCTTGATTTTCAAACCCCAGCAGGAGTTTGCAGGGTTAGCAATTAGAAAAATCATCATTTGACACAAACTGAGAAAATTTGATCTAGAAGCCATTAAATATGCACGTCTTAATGGCTTTCTAAGACTGCTGCCCTTTGCAATTTGGTTTTCATGCGCTACACTTCCCAACTTGAAGGACACAGAAAATCCCAAACTTAGTTCAAAGAGGAAAACACAAGGGACAACTCTAAGATGGATCTTCATCGGGATTTGAACCCAAGACCTTCAGCAGAGACCTCTGCCCTGTGAGTTAAAGGAGTAACTCTATTATCAGAGGTAGACTGTTATCCTCTAACACTACGGCTACAGTGGAGCTAGATGCTGTAATTTCCAGTTTGGGTAGGCTTACCCACACTAACTCTGATCAAGCTAGCTTGCTAAAAATAAAAGCGTAGTTACATAAGGGGCTAGGTACATGGCTAGAGTTTCAGACAGGATTGTGCTTGTGCTGCTGCAGCTACACTTCTATTTTTAGCATGCTAGCTTGTGAGAGCTAGCACAGGTACCTCTTCTCAAACTGGAATTTACAGCTCTCGCACAAACGTATCCTATGTGAACCAGCCACTAGAGGAGGGAAGTTAAACATGCTGTGCAAGTGTTTTGTAAGCACAGACTTTCCCCATGTGCAACAAAATGCTGACTCATTTGTCAAACTGGCACTGTGTTGTGATGTTGCATTTCAAAGTTGGGACCTTACAATTTTTTGTCTCACATGCATAGTCTCCTAAAGGTGGCAGCTATCAATGTTTCCTTCCCCAAATCCAGTGAATCGACCCAGGATCAACAGGGATGTTTAAAACAGAGGGCCCAACCCTGCAAGTTCTCCTTGCAGAGAACTCCTGTGGAAGACCTTAGGAGTTCAGCACACTAAGTGAGTGCCACATGAGGCCCAGTCCATGTGCAGTACTGATGAATTATGGTGTGTATACGTCAGAGCAGTTGTCAGAATACCTGAGGGAGTGAGAGCAGAGATGTATTTAAATTCTAAATAAGGTACTGTACAAAAGTTATGAGCTGAGTTTATATACCTAGGGCTAGCATTAGTCGCTGCACACAGCCAGGCCTCAAAATGGGGAAGTTTTGCTCCAGCCAGTTAGCATATGAGGTGGTTATTGTTTATTGAAACGGAATGGTTGTCAGTTCAAATTACATTTTATTGAGCACTGCCTGGTTTTATTGTGTTACTAATTTTCCTCTGCTGCAGTTGCATATTCAGAAATACCAGGGCCTGCCTCTCTTTCACTGCCAGACAGTATTTATTTATTGTTTCAACTTTTTTAAAGTTATGATTTTACATTTCACAAAGACAAGGAGTTGGGCTACTTACCACTTTATGGGCAGGAACATATGCACCAATTTCCCACAAAAAAAAAAAGCACATCTCAGAGCTAGGAACTGTAGCATACACATCAGTAAGTATGGCAATAGCCCCGAGAGGCACCATCTGAGATCAAGGCCCCAGGATGCTAGACAGTGTACAAACACAGAGACAGCCCAAATGCCAAAAGATCTAGACAGACAAGAGAGTGATATTATATCTCAGTTTTACAGGGCCTAACACACAGAGACTTGTCCAAGGCCTGTGAGACAGCAAGACTAAAGGGTAGCCAGAGAGTGATCAAAGGGAGATATATAAGCTCTAGAATGATCCCAGCCTTGTTCCCTGTGAACTGAGGGGAGGTCAATTAAGAGCACCTGAGGCCAATTAAGGCCCATCCAGGGGCCTGATAACCCCTCCTCCCCCCCACTCCTATCAGGCAACTGGTGAGAGTGCTGGAGGAGTGTGGTGACTAATGAGACATATAAGAGAATCAGGTGAAGGAGACTGCTAGGAGAGAGATTTGCTTGCTGAACCCCAGAAGCTGAAAGGAGAGAGGGAAAATAGCAGCCAGAAGCACTGGATTGGCAGTGCATAGTTGCTATTATTAGGGCCCCTGGGCTGGGATCCAGAGAAGTGGGTGGGGCTGGGTCCCTTCCCCACCCCCTTGCCCCACAGGGCATTACCGAGCTGGCCAATGCTTGGAAATAGGAGCTACTTGGGGCACCCTGACCCTCCACAAAAAAGAAAAGTGTGGGACCCACAGTAGCTGAGCTGGTAATTTGCCACAGCCCACGTAGGAAATGTGGGTTATGACAGAGCTGTGAATTGGACCCAGTTGTCCTGAGTCACAGTTTAGTGCCCTAACCACAGACTCACTCTGCATGCATGTGCACGGTCCTCTTCATCTCGCCACAGATCATTGTGCACTGCAGAGGCTTCCTCTAGGCCTTCATTGATTTTATTTTTTGTCGTCCCTCTATGACCCAGTTCCTTACTTCAACTTTCCTTTCTTCTGACTCAGGCATCTCGGCTTCCTCAGTGACCAGTACTAGTCCAGGATCTTTATCTTGAGATGTAGAACAGTGATCCCAACCACTTGTGGTCATTAAAGATCCCATGGCATTTTTGTAACAGTTGGAGAGTTAGCTCTTGTATCCTTATGGATGATAACATTCCGCCTACCTGAATTCCCTCTGCACTTTCCAAGGGATAGGGCATTCTTCTATATTTTCTCACTAAACTGTTGTAGTACATTGTTACAGAACAGCCATGTTCCTCCCACAGATGGCTGTGTAATCCCCAAGGGCAGAGTGGACGTCAGCTCCCCTCCTCAGAGCTGGTCTAGAAGATAACAAACAGCCTATTACTGTAGCTTTCCTCACTGCTGCCCGAACACTGCTGACAGCCTATGGACAGAGCCACCACAGCTGCCTTTGCTGAAGACTAAAATGGTTATAAGTTAATATGGGCCTCTGCCTCCAGAAAAAACTGTGGGACATGTACATCGGCATTTTCCTTGTGCTGTTTGAGGAGCTAATGCTCATTTTTCTTTTCGTTTTCCTATCAATTAAAACGCTGCTGCCACAAGCACTAGGGGACTAAGAAAGGACTTGACCCTCAGCAAAGCCCCTAGCTTTGGAGTGGCAGGTTTGGAATAGTCTGAATCCTCCCCACACTCAGTGCATTGGCTGCCAACCCCCCACCACCACTTGGTCTGACAGAAATAGAACCTAAGTTCTCTGGAGGACACCATGCAACCTTCTTCCCATCTCCTGGGAGTGAGGCTCAATGTGTGCTACACATTTAGTCTTAAACCATCTGTAGTCACAATCATGACACTTCAATGGGCGTATGTTCCTTTTATTGCACTTATTCCTAGCATGGCCCTGTGCCAAGAAACGCAAATTAAATGGAAGAAAATGGAATTAAAATGTTTACATTCCTGGCCAAAACTAAAAGCTCTTCTGTTCCTTCACCCAAATGGAATATGTTTGCTCTCTGCAAAGAATCTCCCCTCTGTCTAATTTTAGAAAGAGAATATGTTGCTTCTGGCTTCCAGCTGTTTTATTCTCAGTAGGCCTCATTTGGGCAGGCCCTGTGAAAGTTCCAAACTTGCTGGCTTTCTTTCCCTCTCCCTTTTTGAAACCCACTATGAAAGGTTTATTAAAAGAAATCTCACAGGAGGTTTATGTGAAAGGACATTTGATTATTAGCAATTTAAAACTGGTTGCATATATAAAGAAATTGTGTCTTGGCTCCATCTTCACTAAACTGAAATTAAATTCTGTTTATATTGTTTTGTTGTGTTTAAATTAGCTTTTAAATTGCTGCAATGTGAGCTTCAATAATATTAAGGACAAAATCACTCCTCAGTGGTGTGAGCTGGAGAAAATGCATGCTCCATTTACAGTGTCTGTCTAGCTATTTACCAACAGACTGGAGATTGAAATCTTCTACCCATAAGCAGATAGCACTATCAGTACGGCATGGCTGGCTATGCACATTTATCACAGTGGCATGTGAATACCTACAGAGCTAAGAATTCAGGATTGCGAAAGCTAGATGTCTTGAAGTCATAGACTCAGAGACCACAGGACCTTATATCCTTCTGAAGCTGATCATTAACATCTCATGCTGTTTAATAACAATGTGCCTTTCCAGCAATACCCTGAAACCCGAAGACCTGTCTTCTCACATCAAGCCTTGATAACTCTTTTTGCAGGAGTAGGCTTTTACCTTGGTGGCCAAAAATGTTCCTTTCTGCCCCTGGTGTGGCTGCCTGTCTCCATTCCAGAAGAGGCTATGGTTATAGTTATGGAGCTGATTACCTTTCGGTTCTAGAGTGGATTTCTCTATATCAGGGATGAGCCGCATTTACAGAAGAAGGCTACAGCAGATGCTTACACTCCTGCTGCATGTACCTATCCCAGGGCTAGAAAGTATCAGGCTCAGGGCTGTAAATAAAGCATCTTTCATAACCATTAAAGTCACTATGTTTTTCATTTTTCTTTTAAAAAAGGAGAAACATTATAGCCTGTCCTAGAAGTGTTCTGCTGCTAGTAGCTGATTACCCTGGAGGATGTATATGAGTTTTTTAGAGCATTTGTTTTCAGCCACTTAGTTAGTAAGATCTCAGTAAATCATCATGTACTCTCTTTGTTCTGTGTTTGTACAGCACCTAGCACAGTGGAGCCCAGGTCCAAGACTCGGGCTCCCAAATGCTACTGAAATCCAAATAATAAATAAGAACAATAATAATAATAATCTGATCCCAAAAGGAAAAATTCAGGGTGATCCTATGTTATAAATCGGGAGATTACTTTGTTTAGTAATTAGAGCAGGGGAAGCAGGCTCCAGGACTGCACAGCTCTGCCACTGACTCACTGAGTGACTTTGGGGAAGTCAGGTAACAGCTCTTTTCCTATTAACCCCACTAGAATATGGACTTACCTACCTTGCAAAAGTGTTTTGAGGATTTTTTAAAATTAATGTTTCTAAAGCACTTTGATGTCCTTGGATAAATATAAGTGCAATGTGTTAGCGTTACATTTCCATTGCACCTAACTGAGCCTCAGATTTCAATTTTTCTGGTGAAACTTGAGCTTCAGTTCCAGACACCCCTTTCATCTTGGGTATGGTTGGTCCAGATCCAAACTTTGCAACTCAGGTCCATCTGTGTTATTATTGTTTATTATTCGTATTACTGCAATGCCTAGGAGCCCTTGTCATCACCAGAGCTTAAATAACTGCATCAGTTTATTTCTTGAGAGTTTCTTTTCTCTAGCTCAGAAAGACTCATCTGGAGTTCAGCTGAATCAGCGCTTCCTCAATGGGACACATGGTGAAAATGGATTAAGAGGCTGGAAGGACGATTAAAACTGAGAGACGTCCACTTGGAATGAGTTGTCACCAATAGCCTAGGGATCCACATTCCTATTGAAATGATGGATATTTCTCCTGTTGGTGCGGGCCTCTGTTTGCACAGGGCCAGCCCCACTTGTGTGGCATGGGCTTTGAATGCTGCAATTTGGATTAATCAATGACCGGTATATTACATTATAATAAGCAGGCTCTCCTTAGCAGTACAAAGCTGCTATGTGATTCAATAATTACCGAGTGTCTATGGTAATGTGGGGAAAAGTCCTTCAGGTTTAGCAATCCCTCTTGGAGTCATTTTTCCTGTTCCACTCACAGTAGTCAGTTATCTGTTTTTTATAACTTTGCTTCCTTACTGCCAGACTGTTCCACCTTGACATGCTGAATACTAACCTAGTGTGCAAGAAGCCCCATTGAAACTAATGGAACTGCTCATGGATTAAGGTTTTAAGTGTGAGTAGGGCGACAGAATCTAGGTCCTAAACAGGATGGGGACTCACTGTGTTAGACGCTGAACAAACATATAGGAAAACACAGTCTTTGACTCCAAAGAGATTTCAGATTAAGAACATCAAAAATTGAAAGCGGAAAACTTTCTGCCCTTCCCATTGACTAAATGCACTTTTCATTTTATAGAATGCAGAGATGTTTGGGAAAATGTCTTCTCTCTCTTTGATGGGAAATATTCTTGCTTTCTCAATGTCCTGTAAGCACTGTACAGCATTTTTGCTGTGTGTCCTTCATTCAGTACCCCTCTTAAAAATGGGGGGTACATGAAAGGCTTATTGGAAGCAGTTCAGAAACCTTCTAAGCTGGCTGTGGTTAAGATCAAGGCACATACCAGAAACAATGACCCCCCTTTCTCTTGCAAATGCAGCTGTAGACAAGGCTGCTTAAAAGGCTGCAACAATTCCACAGGAAAATCTCCAAGTGGCAGCCACCCAAACTCCTGACCTGAAGCAAATTTCACTATCTGAAATACAAGAACAATGCACTAGAGAGGAAAAATGGACATGGATTGAAAATGCTTGTAAAATTGATAATGCCAACACTTCAGTCACAAAGGATCAGCAATTTGTAGCCCCTAAATCAATTGTGGCTCACCTTTGTGATCTCTATCACCTACCAACCCACCCAAACCCAAAAGCAATGCTGTACCACATCAAGGGAAAGTGGTGATGGCCCAAGATGAGAGCAGACATACATGACTACTGTCAGCAGTGTCTCGTATGTGCGAAATGTAATGAAGACAAAAAGCTTACAGTGGCAATGAGACACCAGCCTCGACCCACGGGTCCTATGCAAAAGATTCAAATCGACTTCATAGGCCCCTTACCACCTGTAAGAGGAAAAAAATATTGCCTGGTCATAACTGATCATTTCACCCGATGGACTGAAGCTTTTCCCACCTCTAAAAATGATGCCAGCACAGTTGCCTGCTTACTGGCCAATGAATTCTGCCCTCGATGGGGCTTACCATGTTCAGTGGACTCAGATCAGGGAATCCACTTTACAGAATGAATCATGAAGAAAGTCTGCTCTACTCTAGGCATTAAACAAAAATTTCACTGTCCATACCACCCTGAGAGCTCTGGGCTAGTGGAACGAGCCGATCGGACACTGAAAAAGAAAATCACAAAAGCCTTACTTTCACAAGGAACTAGCTGGGTGGCTCAACTATCCGCGGCTCTCCTCTCGATGAGGGCAACTCCTAATGACACTACAGGAGTCTCACCCTTCAAACTCATTACTGGAATGACCATGTCTTTGGGGGAAGGATGTGTAATTTCGGCTCCCCTCCCTCTGGTTTCCGATACCACACAGGAATACATCAAACATTTAAATGAATTTTTGCAGCCTTTGAGACTGACTGTCAAAGACAGACAGGAAACTCAGGACTCCCCAGAATCCCCCTCCTGGGTGGACATACAGGAGGGAGATCAGGTCATGGTAAGAACATACAATCCTGGTGTACTCCAAACAAAATACTCGGATCCACATATGGTATTGGCCCATACAGATATATCTGTGAAGGTACAAAGAATCCCAACATGGGTTCACAAAACCAGAATTAAGCTGTATAAATAAGTTTATCTAATATGCGTTCTGTGCACTAATTTTGTCTTTTCAGGTGAAAATGTGGTTCCTCTTAATGATCCTTCTCCTGGGCCTCAATGCCACATACTCCTGGGACCCACCCATAGTCCAAATCACGCAAGGCATCTGCCTCAAGGCTGGCCAATACATGCAACTTCCCAAAGGGGGAGACAGCGAGTGGGTAAGAAAACCCGATGTGTGGCTTACTACCCCACCTTCTGGGAAGGGACCCATCATATTTACTGGGCCCATCCACCCCTCAGATTATAACATAATCTCACCCCTTCTATCCACTCCTGGGAGTGGAATACGACTACCTGTGTGTAAATATGCCAGATACAACTGTACCTGAAACTTCAACCCTAAGGATTGCCCGCCCATCCATACAATAGGGTATCCACCAGGCCCAGCTGAATATGTTCCATTTTCAGAACGGAATACAAGGAGACAACCCTTCAAGGCCCTCCTCCTCGAGAGGACCAACCTCACTTTCTCTATAGCCTTCGACGATACCATTGATGTCCAGAATATTTACAATCACCCCACAGGTCTGGGAAACTATACCTGTATTTGTAGATACAGATATGCAAACGATATACAATTTGTTTTTGGAAAAAGAATAATTCTAGGAGCAGGATGGAAGAACTTTCACCTTTGCTATGGCAACCTGGAATGGAGGGACAGTATTGCCAAAAACACTGTTCAAACCCAGTCAGACACCTGGGATGTTCAGATGTAAGATGCTATAACTTGACTACCTGTGGTTATATCCCCTCTACCACCTGCCCTGTGCTCCACCCCACCCCTCCTGATGGTATTATCCATTTGGGATCTAATGATGTACTTCTACATGATGTAATTATGGTTTCTGTTAAATATGATTTGTCTAAGTTTGCTGTACCATTACAAAATGTATGTTTTGATCACCCTAATTCTTGACAATGGCTACAAGAACAGTTAAAGTGACCAGTGCACCAATATACTGTCTGCACCCACGCAGTAAAAAGACAAAAGCGAGGCATCCTAGGTGACATTGGGGGAATATCTGGAAGCTCAAATTCCATGATAAACTCACTCAATGCCAATGCAGATAGATCTTACAATGCCTGGATTAAAAGCCAGACTATCCAGGCCCTAAAATACACCAATGCTGGCTTATTATACTCTTTCACCGCTATTGACGCAGTCATGGATGGATTCTATACAGCAATTAAAAAATCCTCCGATATCATATCCCATATCCCAATCTAAGGGATGTGCTTGTGACACGTTAGCTCGTGATTTGTTCAATATGTTAAAAGAAGATATGTTAGATATATGCCTTGGTTCCCCCCCCCCCCCACACACACACACACACACACCTCTCTTCCTCTGCCCTTGCAAACTTGGCAAATAAATCTGTTCAGTTAATTGTTGCCTCCTCCCTACCCCCTGAAACCTCTTCCACCCCCTCTTTTGATTTTCTTCTTACATACCCTTTTGTCATCCCCACCCATGTTTTTCCTTCCTCTTTTTATTTTAAATCTATTGGTTATGTGTCTAACAACACTGTCTATCAAATAGGACTTTCTGGCTTTATGTCTCCCTCCCCCAGTGGCGGCATGCTCATAACAACTTTGGACTGTTGTACAGAAACTGCTGACTATATCATTTGCTCTTTTTCTACCCTCCGCCCTTTGAATACGTCTTCTTCTGTGGTTGTTACTATCCTTCCTCTCCTGGATGCTGAGACTGCTGTTCAAGTGTCTGCCATGCAGCGGTGTTTTATCACCACTGCATCATATTACAACTACGGCCCACTACAATGTCCAGCCAACTCCTCCATGTGTCTACAGATTACAGACTCCTTCACTCTGGGTGACATTCATTTGCCTGGCCGCATCTTCACTGGAATGACGACATTTCCTTGGTTGTATGGCAATCTATATCCGGACAATACCCCTATCCAAGTAGCAAAGGAGCTGCTGGCTAAAGTGGTCATTGCTGCTGCCTCTGTGTCTGCCACCATTCATAAGAACACTGCTAAAGGCCGTGGGAAGGTCCAACTCTCCACCCAGATTGTAACCCGCTTGGAAGATTCAACTTCCGTCGTACAGGCTCATCACCTGGTGGACTATCCTGCAAATAGCTGCTGCTTCTCTTTTTGTCCTGTTTTCTCTGTGTGTATGTGCTGTTACTTTAAGCACATGATTAACAACTTTACTCTGCTCTCTACTCTTGTCTCCACCCCGTTTTCCTCTCCCCTCCATAACACCTCCCTTGTATAATCCTAACGTAGATCATGAATATCAAAGTATCTAACTAATTGATCATATCTCACTTATGGGTTCGATTTGTCAAACAGGAGGGAACTGTAAGGCTTGAGGTTGTTTTCAACTAACAAGTTGTAGGTCGAAACTCATTTAAATGGCTAACGAAAATACCTGAGCCTCAAGGACAATGGCTAGTGTAAACATCCGATGGCTCAGGAAGCCAGATGTCCTCTTAGTGATTCTAATTCCAATGAGAACAGCACATTTGCTTTTAGAATTTCTGTCTCACTTGCCACCTATCTGTAAGGACACCCCCCCCTTCTTCCTCCACCCTACCCCCACTCCGAGAGTAGCCCTAGCATCCTTGATGTAAGTAGAGTGATTAAAGTGTCTCTGCATGTATGTTAACGACCATTATCACTGTTGTTCTTCCCGGATAAGAAAGTGTATATAATTGACAACTGTAACACCAGGGAGTTGAAGCTGATTTATCAGACTTCCCAGTATCGTGAATAAACGTCTTCAGCATTGTCTGTGCTGCCTGATTTTTGGAGAAAGAATCCTTCGTGCTTATAGGCTGTGGTCTGGCTTGCCATTCTGCCTGAGAAGGAAGAGAAATTCCTAATGGTAAACTCAAGGCTTTGATCAGTGGTGGTCCTTAAAACTCACAAGGCATTTTTTGCAGGACTAGAGGTATTGGTTTCCATATCCTGGACAAATTCCAGTATAGGTATAAGGATTGTTAAAAATTTTCCATCAAATCTGTGTTTCCGAAGGAAAATTGTTTTTTGCCAAAAAAAATATTCAGGAGTGTTTGCTTTTTTCAGAACATTTTTTCTTTTCATTGAAAAATCAAACCCTCAAACCCTCCAGTTTGGAAATTCTGCCATGGTGCTTCACAGAAGTTGTAGTTCAACAGCCTCATGCCCCCATTCTTCTCTATGGCCCAGGTTCCCAAATCAGATTTCATCTCCCATGATTCACTATGACCAGGTACATTGCAGTGACTCTGCAAGAGAGGAGACTTTGGTGCACCAGCGCCATGGGAGATATAGCCCAGCCAGGAAGCCCTAGCACAGAAGAGAGAATGGGGCCTTGAGACTCCTGTATTATGGCTACCATGAGGCACTCAGCAGCACTTCCAAAAAAACATTTCTGGGTTTTGGCCAAAAATTTTTTATCTTTGGCCAAAAAATTTCAGATTTGGATGTTTGGCCAAAAAGTCAAAATTTTCCACAGAATTAAAATCCATTGTCTGACCACCTCAGAGGTAACCACAATCTTCCTACCTAAAATTCACCTGAAGAAGTAGATATGGAGGGGCTTCAATGGGGTTTCCAAGAGCATAATTTGGACCATTCATCTAGTTACAGGATTTTTCTGCACATTCTTAACTCAGATGTTATGCAGTGTTACTGTGCACTGCTAAAAAGCAGCTTCATTTCACCCCAGAATGGCTGCTTTTCCGTGGTTAGTGAAGTTTATTCTTTCTTTCTTCCTTCATTGTTATTATTATAGATATGCAGCCATACCACCTTACGCTGTGATCTGAGAAGTTTAAGAGTGTTAGGCTGCATCAGTACTTGCATTAGACTTCTAAAGGTTCATCCACACAACAAACCCCCCCTGCCCCTCCCCTGAGCAGCGAGTCTCAGAGTTCAGGTCAACTGACTCAGGCTTGAACAACTGAAAATAGCAGTGTAGACGTTCGGACTGAGGATGGAGCCCAAGCGTCAAGACTCTCCCCATGCCAGGTGTCAGAGCCCAGGCTCCAGCCAATGCCTATTGCTATTTTTAGTCCTGCAACATGAGCCTGGTGAGCCCAAGTCAATTGACCTGGGCTCTGAGACTCACTGCCATGGCTCTTTTTTGCCAGGTAGACATACCATAAGTTGTGACTGAAAATCGCATTGGTGATTCCATAGGCAATATTCTTTCCTGTGATTTAGTACTTAACCAAGGCACCAGCACAGCACTGTTTGAAGTGTTGTTTTTCAGATGAGATAACCACCCTGTGTGCCAGTGTAAGTCTCTTTTCTGGTAAGAGTTTAGCTCCACTGCCCTAACCAAATTCCAGTTTGGGAAATAATGTTTTGCCTCTTTATGTTGGCTCTGTAGAATCTAACTGGAAAAACTATTTTTCCACTTCCTATCCTAAGATGTTATCTACTGTTACTGTGCATGATTAATTGCTGTGCTTCACCCTAGACATAGCTGCATTTTAGTGATGGATGAAGCAGTCCCTCTGCAGTTTGTAAAGTTCTGTGGCTGCCTTCTGGATGCTAAATATTATATGAACATAAGATTGCTATTATTAAAAATCATTTAGATAATTTAAATGCAACAACAGTGCAGACCAAAAAGTAAAGTAAACTCAAGCTGTGATGAAACATCACAGGGAAAGAATGACCAACACGCCAACTTTTTGCCCGGCAGATTGCCTACAAAAATTCAGACAAGAAAATAGCACTGTTAGATGCAGAGGATCGGGAAATTCAAGAAGCAGATTAGAATTAAGTAACAAACCCAGCAAACATGCAGTAAGAACCTTATTTAATATCATGAGCTTCATCTGTTACAAGCCCTGCTCTTGTTTCTGTGATTCTGCACTCGACACCTCTCTCTTCAGTGCCTGTCACTATAGGTGTATTTTACTCCCCAGAAACTCTGCCATAGCTGAGACTGGGGCTGTTGTAAGCTAATCCTCTGTTTAGGCATCAGCTTCCATCGGTTGGCAGTTAACATCGTAAAGGCCCACTAGAAAGGAAAAAGTGGCACCATTCACACTTTTTGGCATGGGCCCTGAAAGTTCAAGGCTGCAGTGGTAAATTATGCAGCAACACTGAGCATTAATGAAACCCAAGTCACCTCACTCCTATGACAGTGTCAGAGACATGAGTAGAAGACAGGAAAGGGTATTTATCTTGCGTCAGTGTTTCACTGTATTCAATATATTAAGCTGCGTAAAATCATTTCTGACTCAGGCGGAGATTTGTTTCTCATTCTTCAGATGAAATTAACTGCTAGAGGGAGCACGTTCCAGAGGGACGTTACAGCTGGGGAGGTGACACATGTTCTGCACAGCAGGACTGAGAATTAGCCATGTTCACGAATGTAACTGTGGTCACAGAAGGCCATCAGCCTCCTCCCTCATGTATTTAATAGTCCTACAGAGTCCACAGCTCAGAAATTACCAAATCTGTTAGCGCACCGGAGTCCCACGCTGATGTTAATAGTCAAATAAAAAACAAACCTCCTGAATAATATAGCTCTATAGCCTACCTGCCATGCTTGATATTATAGTTCTCCCTTGTATCCAGATATTCTTTGCAGCCAAAGGGTTGTTTTGATACAGCAATATGTATTTTGTAGAGTCAGATGGCCAGAGTTATCCCTGCTCTAATAAGTGAAGTCAGTCAAGTGACACCAGAGGCACATTAGGCCCTGAGTTTGTAAGGGTATGTCTATACTGCATAGAAAACCCAAAATCACGAGACCCACACTTGCAAATGTTTTCTTTCCAGGCTCATGCTTGAGCATCCATGTTGCATTGCTATGAATGCCACATCCTGGTGCAGCCACACTGTGGGGCGCAGACATGAGTCAGACGCTGTGGCTTCTGGAGGTGTATTCCAGGGTTCTTACCTCCAGAACTATAGCTGCACTAGGACTTGGTTCATGATGTACTGTGGGAGAACTTTTCTGTCCACCCTGCGGCTTTTAACCCATAGTGCTCTTAGCCCACACTTGCAAAGCAAAATATCTTCTACAAGTAACTTAGTTATATGAACCCCTTTTAATGAGAGGGAAAAAATCAAATTCCCCTCTCCCGCAAATAATGGTTGTAACACTCATGGGATATACTCTGGAATCATTGTTTAAGTAGCTCCCTTTAATGTTAGCCCACTGTACATTTCATATGAAAATTTGCTACCAGAGCAAGGCCATGGATTCAGAACTGGTGGATGACCTTCTCTTGCTGTTGTTTCCCCAAAGGTGGTTGGTGGGTGTCACTGTGTCTCAGTGGATCACAGCTAAGGATGCCGCATTCAGGACAAACTGCTGAGAAATAGGACAGACTCACCCCAAACTGGTGGCTATTCTATCCTTCGATTATACCAAGCCAGTAACAAAAAGTAAACTTCTATCTCACCACACTGGTTAACAAGAAGTCCAAAATGCAGTCTTCTTAGGCATCCCAGTCTTTGCTTCACCACCCAGACACTGGACTTCATGATTAGTGTTTATTGAAAACCAATTTCATCAAACAAAAGGTTCTTTTGGTCCATGAGACCAGCCACATAGCCAAGTCAATTTATAACTCAAATCTTACCCAGTAATCCTTTAGTATCCAATATCTAAATATCTAAATATCTTAAGATCTAAATAAATAAATAAATAAAGATCTAAATATCTTATTCATAAGAGAAAAGAAGAAGGAGAGAGTTAAAATGGTCAAAGAAATCATATACATACAATCATTAAAGTTCTTGGATCAGGTTTATAGCAGTGAAGTTACCGACTGCTGGCTTGTAAAGTCTTTGGTAACTTCCAAAAGATTGGAAGGTCCTCAGTCCATATAGGCAATATGCTACTTTTAGTATAAGTCCATAGTCCGGAGCTCAGAGCAGGAAAGAGGCAAAATGGAGATGCTTCCAGGGTCCTTTATACCTTCTCCCATGTGGAGGAGGCGACTCTCTCCTGCTGACATAGCTTCCGCCTCTCACGGAGTTGGAGTGGTTATGCTTACAGAAGGGCACTCTCACGTTGGCATAGAGCATCTTCGTCAGACGTGCTACAGCAGCACAGCTGCATCGGTGCAGCTGTGCTGATGTAGCGCTTTCTAGTGTAGACTAGCCCTGAGTTTGAAATGCTTTGCTTACAATGTTTACCTGGAACTGGATATCATGCCAAACCACAACTGAGACCAGAAATTTGAAATCAGTGATCTGTTTTACCAGGCTTTGCGCCTCATGAAAACTTCTTCGGGGGCATCTTTTGTTTTCTGCAGGGGAAAACAGACAGTATTAGAGCGAGTAAATGTCTATGTTCTGCAGTCTTAGAAAGTCATCAAACATTATGTGTTAAGCATGGCAAAAAAAGTAACAGTATTTCTTTTATATTGTTGCATAGCTAGCAGTTCGATAAATATCTCTGGCATCTCATTAAATATGTCCTTTAGTAGTCGTTACTTACACTCTTCAAGTCTTAAAACACAAATACACATTCACAATTAATAAAAAAAAAGTTCATAATATCACAGCTGGGCTCTCACTTCACTTGTTCATTTGTTCTTATATCTCACTGACTGATTGGCGATGCCCCACCCCTTACATACCCGTGAGGGCGTTACTGACAACATTCTAGGAGGTTCGAGGAAAATGTAGCTCTCAGAAAGCCTTGAAGGTTCCATGAGATTCTACAAAGGTCCAGAACATTCTAGGAGGTTCGTGAAAAATGAATCCACATACAGAATACCTGAAACATTTTACTTCAAACCTTCTATTTTCCCTTTTATCACTAACAACAAAAACAGCACCAGAACCCAGCACCCCCCCAAGCTCGGCAACCCAGTTGCCTGGGTTATGTACTCCTAAATCCAGCCCCGAATGGGACATTGTCGTTTGTGTTTTCCTTGCCTCTTCTGGAGCATTTTTGCACATTTGGGGCTTGGTTGAACATGGCAGACTGTAGCACTGAGTTCGTTTCACTGTTTCATAAACTGTTCTTTGCTTGGGGTCATGGGCCCACCAACCCCAGAATTGTCCATTGGTTGCATAGATTGCCGGACATGGTATCATGATGGGGATTGAACACAGAAGGTCCTCCTGCATTTCATCCTTTATTCTTTTCCTTCTCCCACGTAGCAAGTGGCATAGATACAGGTGGGCCTAAGTGGGCCATGGTCCACCTACTTTGAAAGCAGGCCCACCTAAGCTCTGCTTAATCAACCTTGGCAACTGGAGATGTCTTGGCCAGTGGCTTCCCGAACTTCCTGCTTCCGATCATGTGGCTTATGCTACCTTGGCAACTGGAGTGGGGCAGCGTAGTTTCTCGGCTTGTTTTTCAGCCGGTCCACCCATGTCAGTCACAGGCCCTGCCAAAAAATCACTTCTGGCTATGTCCCTGCCACGTAGGCTTAGCAGCCACTCCCCCAGTTTCCTAGTTCCTTGGCTGTGCCCAGCAGACGTGGGTAGGGCCTGCCAAGGACAGTGAAAGAGCACGTTATTGTTTGACCATGAGAAAAACAAAGATTTCTACCTTTTTTTAGGGGCTGTGTCACAGCAAAGTCAGGTGAGGAGACTTTTTATCATTTGATTTTTTATGTTATTCATCTTTTTTTCATTATCCTATTCAGAAGCTCCAGTAAACCATGACCCAAGCCAAGAGACATTATGGTAAGATGAACATAATAAAATCAATTAAATTCATATAAAAGTCTCATTAAATTTTTTTCCCATGGCCAGAGGTGTACTGTGAAGGAATCTATTACTAGCTTTGGTTTTACCATCCTTTCTGGCAGTGCAAGCTCTGGAAGACATTTGTGTGCTAGAAGTGCCTGAGTGGAAGCTAGAGCTTCTATTTCAGGCCAACAAAGGCATGCCATCCATATTAAGGAATTTTTTTCAGCATCTGGGATCTGACCAGCACTCCTACAAATGGAGGGGCTCATAAGCTACTGAGTCTGCCCTAATAAGTATGCCTTGCCCTGGAATGTAACCGACATTCCTGAGTTCCTACTTCGTGCGAAGTTTGCATGCATCAGCCAGGAATGGGTGAAAATTCATGGCAAAATCAGTAAGATGCTGATGTAGGATGGAGATGCGTTACACTGCTGCTATTTGGACTGATACTCCAACCAGCTCAGGACACTTCAGTTGTGCTGGGAGGGCATCCAGGTGTGGCTGATTTATAAACAGAACCGTACATGCAGAAATATGAACCAGTGCTCAATTAGGCTAACACCCCAAACCTACTTTCAAATAATAGGCATGTGGCTAGTAAAAAGTTAATGCTAACTGCTTGTTTAACATTTTTTTTCTCATGTCCTGGTATCCATTTTGGATTACACCTGATGTCGGGTGGGGGAGGCGATGGCATGGCTTCCTACCTTCAACAGAAGCATACTATAACCTCTTGCATGTAATAATAATTTATTGGGTATAACCTGGAAATTCATCCCATTCTTACTAACAATAGAGAGGAATAAAAAAATGGCAGTCACAACATGCCAGCCTCCAGCTCCCATGCTTGCTGGACTGCTGCCCCATCTGTGGGCTGCTCCCCTTGCCATCCTGAAACAGACCCTTTGACTATGGGTCCATGAACTGCTGTAGCTGATCCAGCCACATAGCCTGATTCAGGCCCTATGACAGCAGCTCAGTCCCTTTGGGGGTGTGCTCTGGTAACTGTGGCTCCGAGTTGAACCCTAAGCGTGCCATCCCCATGCAGGAAATTGTCATGCCGCACTGTGGGCGCTGTGCTTGGTGTAGTTCCTAGCACCTGGCTGAACTCCCTGTGGAAGGGGTAGGTAGCTGGGAAGTTTCCTGAAGTACGGTTTGCATCCCTCACTTTGCAGTAGGTGGCCTTCAGGCACTAACTTGCTCCCACCTTTGGCTACCAGGTTTTCCAACAAGCTAGGCTTAGCGGTGCTTACACTCGAACAGTCAGAATGGAGAGGAAGTGTTACAGGCCAAAGAGCTGTATCTGAATGAGGAGGTTGCTTTCAGTCCTGGAAGTTGAGTGGGGCATTTGGGGACAGAAGGGCTGGGACTCACAGGTACAGGCATTGTGGAATAGCATAGGCGAACTCTCAGAGTACAAGCATGGGATCCTGGGCTTCTACCATCTCTACACTGCAAAGTGAGTGGGTTTGGGCATGTGCTACAGGAGGACACAAACTCAGACCCCTACCTTGGGGCAGATGAGGGTTCCACTTGTGTCAGAGGGCTCTGTGTGTGGACTATAGTGGATTGGACTATATTGGGCTGGAAGATGAGTTAGAGCATGGGTCTATTATGCAATATAGACATACCCTAAAAGAATTCATTAATGACTGACATTTCCACACAATAGATCTCATCATCCAAGGCATTGTCTATTGCCTGCACAAGGTGTTTTGAAAACATTTCTCACCCTCACTAATACAGATGCCGTGCCACCAATGATAGCAATGATGGGAGCCCTAGCGTAGACAAGGCTCCTGCATCCACTAGTGTTGTTAACACCATGCCATTTAGATATGTGCTGAGCATGGTTGCATGCTATGATGTTAAAAATGCCAGCATTTGCAGGAGCCCAGTCTGCATTAGAGCTTCCAACATTGCTACGACCAGCGGAGCTGTACTGCAGATGACACAAAGTTGGGAGGCATTGCCAATAGAGAAGGATCAGGATATCCTACAAGAAGATCTGGATGACCTTGTAAACTGAAGTAATAGAAATAGGATGAAATTTAATAGTGGAAAGTGCAAGGTCATGCATTTAGGGACTAATAACAAGAATATTTGCTATAAGTTGGGGACGCATCAGTTGGAAGTGACAGGAGGAGAAGGACCTGGGCATATTGGTTGATAACAGGATGACTAAGAGCCACCAATGTGATGTGGTCGTGAAAAAAGCTAATGTAGTCCTTGGATGCATCAGACGAGGTATTTCCAGTAGAGATAGGGAGGTGTTAGTACTGTAATACACGGCGCTGGTCAGACCTCATCTGGAATATTGTGTGGAGTTATGGTCCCCCATGTTTAAGAAAGATGAATTCAAACTGGAACAGGTACAGAGAAGGGCTGCTATGATGATCTGAGGAATGGAAAATCTGCCTTATGAGAGGAGACTCAAAGAGCTTGGCTTGTTTAGCCTAACCAAAAGAAGGTTGAGGGGAGATATGATTGCTCTCTATAAATACATCAGAGGGATAAACAACAGGGAGGGAGAGGAGTTATTTAAGTTCAGTGCCAATGTGGACACAAGAACAAATGGATATTAACTGACCATCAGAAAGTTTACACTTGAAATTTGATGAAGGTTTGTAACCATCAGAGAAGTGAAGTTCTGGAATAACCTCCCAAGGGGAGCAGTGGGGGTAAAACACCTAGCTGGCTTCAAGATTGAGCTTGATAAATTTATGGAGGGGATAGTATGATGGAACAGCCTAATTTAACTGATTAACTGATTAATTGTTTAAGCAATTAAGTTAAGCAATTAACTGATCTTTCACTACTAGCAATAAATATGCCCAATGGCCTGTGATGGGATGTTAGATGGAGTGGTTTCTGAGTTACTACAGAGAATTCTTTCAGGTTGTCTGACTAGTGAGTCTTGCCCACATGCTCGGGGTTTAGCTGATCGCCATATTTGGGGTCAGGAAGGAATTTTCCCCCAGGGCAGATTGGCAGAGGCCCTAAGGGTTTTTCACCTTCCTCTGTAGCATGGGGCATGGGTCACTTGCTGGTGGATTTTCTGTACCTTGAAGTCTTTAAACCATGATTTGAGGACTTCAGTAACTCAGTCAGAGGTTAAAGGTCTATTGCAGGAGTGGGTGGGTGAGGTTCTGTGGCCTGTGTTGTGCAGGAGGTCAGACTAGATGATCATACTGGTCCCTTCTGACCTTAGAGTCTATGAGTCTACGGTGTTAACAGCAGTTGGAAATTTTAATGGAAAAAGTGTAGCTACAGCAAGGCAGACAGGGAATGCCTGAATCATTTCACTGAGGTACAACTCAAACATGCAGGGATCTTTTCACCCATCACTGAAAGGCAGCCACCTCTGGATGGTAATGTGGTAGCTGTTTAACAGCACACAGCAATGTTATACATGATTTAGGGAAGCATACTGCAAAGATTACTGCAACACATTCTACCTGAGGCTACCTCAGCTATTGCAGAGTGCAGCTGCCTGCCTTTAAATAGCTCAAACTAGGAAGACATATTACTTCTGTGGTCTGCATTGGCTGCCCGTGCACTTTCTGGTGTAATTCAAGATACTAATTACTGTCTACAAACCCCTCAACTGTCTAGATCCTATTATCCCAGAGCTTACTTTTCCCCCCATTCCTCACGCTGACCCCTGTGCTCAGAAGGTATGCCTCAGCTGCCTGTTCTAAAACTAATGTGTGGGGATACCAGGAGAATGGGGCACATCTTCTAGTTGGAATTGACTCCCATCAGAAACACATCTGTGCCCGAGCCTGACCTTGTTTAGATAGACACCCTGCACAATTGTCTTTGTTCAGTCTTCCTTCCTGCCTCAGACCTGCTAGTATTGTCCTGCTATCTTCTCTGCACTGCTCACTGGATCAAGTGATGCTGTTCTCAGCAGATGCTTGAATGCTCACTCACATACCAGCCACATCACCAAGTTTGGCTGCAGCTGGTTTTCCTTGTTGCCCCAGATGGCCACTAGTGCCCGAATGTCCACTTCTGGCAGCACACGTAGAGGAAGGCTGTCCTGAGACCCGCTTGCTACAAATGGAGTAGATTGCTGTGGAAGGAGCAGCTGCTAGCAAAACAGCATAAACAATGAGCACTACAATGTGTCCAGTTCTATCTGCACAGGTTGAGTGGCTTCCAGAGCACCTGCCTGCTGTGCAGTAGCGTGCAGACAGGCTGCCTAAGCAGGGACCAGTGCACTGTGGGTTGGAAGTGGATGGATTATTGGTACCACTGAGGTTACTATGTCAGACTTTCCCATCCACACTGCATGTCATTGCTAGAGACAGGCAACAGGGTAGTTAACTTTGCTCAGAACAAGTCTGCTCCAAATGGTACTGTAGCAGGCTATGGCCCAGAACCAGCCTCACCCAGCGGGCCCTTTGAATGAGTTCCACAGGACTCTGCCTGGGACGGACAGGAAACAATTAAAGAATGTCCACTTGCTGGGATCCTGCCCAGCCCAGCCCTCCCAGCTGGATCAGGAAGTTTTTCTTACCCTCCTCAGTGGTCTGGAGGAAGAGTCCAAACATGCTCCCATTCTCTGTCCCTGAGAGCAGCTAGCACAGTTAGGTCCCACTCACATGATGCGAAGTTTAACTGGATCTCCTGACTTGGCTATAGTTGTATTTAAATGGGGCCTTAAGAGAAGACACTTAAAGTTGCTGTGCTTATTAGGTTTTTACATTAGGAGAAAGGCCTATGGTTTCCAGAGGGCTCAGCTCTTTTATTTAGCATCATGGAGGCCATCACACTCCAGTGGCCCACAGGACATAGTATTCGGCAGCAACTGCATTCTGAATCCCATGATTGTATTAGAATGACACGTCACTTGGGATGTCAAGCAGTCACCTGTGTTCAGTTGTATCAAGTGATCCATTAGTAAATTAATTTAAGCCATAACAACGGCAGTCTCTGTTGCCAGCTGAAATTAATGGGGCTAACCTGTGTGTGAGAGAGAGACACACAGATAAAGTGAGTGTGAGCACGTGTGTTTTTGAATTCATATTTAGATAGAGTTGAGCCACACTGGAGGAAGGGTGTGGAGTGGCTGCTAAAGTTGTCCGAAGGTGAAAGAGGTGTAAAGGTCGCCCTCCAGAGTAGAATGCAGGGCTCGATGAACATTGAGCAGAACAGAGAGCTGCGTGCTGCAGCTGAGAGAAACTCTGGATTCAGCAGTGGGAGCCAGTATAAAATTTAACAGCTGTGCACCCGCTCACCTTTTTTCACATCATCACCACCACCACCACCAGGGCAGAGTAGGAAAGTTTGTTTTAGATGTGCCCATACCATACCCGTCCAGCGTGAAAGAAAGGCATTTTCCAGAACTGCCATGGTTTCCTAGCATCAAATTCACACAGAAAAAAATTAAGGGGGGGAGCACAGCTGAAAAAGTTAAATAAATAATAAATAAATCCATCTTATTTTTCTATGTTCCAGAAAAGAGTAGGAAAGAAAACTTTTGTTTAAGCTGTTTTTAATTGTCCTATGAACCTGACAGAGCTATTCAGGCATGCATGGTACCGCCCTACACCAGACTTGGAGTTTAGGGAGCTCAGTTTCATATCCTAATGACTACATTTGAGCCATCACTTTTGTTCTTTGTTCTCTAGTCTTTGTTTGCCTTTAGCAAGCGCCTTTGTTTCTCCCCACAAGCTCTTGTCTTGTTAGGGAGTGGGGAGGAGCAGCAGAGTAAAAATAGACAAAAGCAAGCAGGACCACATTCGACTGGGAAAAATAAATATGTTCCTAGGCCTGGAAGCTTGTCAGATAGTTACTGTTAACTCCTCAAGTGGGATCCTAAACTACCAGATGCCTGTGTGTTTATAAATATTGTGGCAGGGAACAATAAAAAGGAGAAATCTCCTCCAAGGCACAGAAGTGGTAATGGCTGGGAATTTCACAGGGCTGTCCCCATATCCACAACTGCCCCTCACACTCCCCTTCTGCCACCCTCAGTCACCACTTTGGAGGCTGTACACAATAATAGCCGGTCTTTGTCTTCTCTAGCAGACATAGATCTCACAATGACAAGAGTTTATTAATCCATGTGTTTCAGGGCACAAGCAGCTCACCAAAACCTTCCAAGGGAACAAGATCCCCTAGTTCTCCTATCACATGGATAAGAACCATCTTCTGTGCAGCCATCGGTACAGGATGACTATTCCAATGGTCCATGTGCTGTAACTGCATGTGGCAGACCCACTAATATCAAAAGGAGCAGTGTGGATGAGGAATCAGGACCTAAGTTCCTGACAGAGATTAGTTTGCTGCAGCAGGTGCTTCCTCCCCACAGAAATGGATCCAGTTCTTACTGTTCTACAGATGATAATATCCCTTGACCTCCTATGGGAAATGCTTTACATTGGGAAGGTGCAGATTTGGTTCCCATGGGCCCCAGGGACAGAAGCAGTCTACTTCAGTTCTTTGGTACCTTGACCTCTTTGGCTGAACCTCTTTGGCTGAACAAGGAATCATGCTGAAATCCAGAGATCATCCCATGAACCCCTTTTTAGCTAGAGGACATTGGCTGGGCAAGAGAAGGAAGAAGTGAGAAGACGCTTTTACAGAGCACCCTTCTGGCAACAGTCAGGCTACACACACTCTTCTTCATGGAGGTATTTGATATGTCGGCTTTTAAAATGATTGTTAAAGGGACATTGCCAGATTTAAAATCATGCTGGTCCACAGTGTGTTACCTTTCCTTAGGCAAATGATCTCACTGACTTTAATGGGACTATCCACAGGAGTTAGGTGTTACTCAGCAGAGCAAAGGCTGCAGAATCAGGCCTACAGGTTTTAAACAAATGCTCCTACTTTTAACAAAGAGCACATTCAGATTGTTAAAACTGAAGGAATTTTAAACAGCTAGTTTATATTTCACCTGTTATGCTGGTTGCATCCTTTTGGGGTTTTCTCAGCTCCAAAAATGTATATGAGCTCATCAATTCCACTTTTGTTTATAGCTTAGTTTCCAGTCCACCTTCAGCATCTCATACACTAACGTTTGTTGTTTGGGATGCAAAACTGCCTCTGAATGTTTATTTTAAAACTTCTTTCCAAATGGATTTTATTACTGTTTTTATGGAAACATTTTTATGGGTCCTGTGTTTTGTAAAAGCTTATTTTTGCAAAGCCTAAATTTTAGACCCAATTTGACATAACTGTGTCCCTTTAATACATACCCTTTTGTTTTTTTAATTAAATAGCCCAGCTAGAACAGTCCTATGCTCCATTTAGTCCAGTGTCCTGCCTCACAGTAGCTAATGCAGTAACTGTCAGAGGAAGATAAATGTGTCATATTGAACAATCAGGAAACACCCATTTTTATTTTCATTTTGTGCGGTAACTTGATTCTTCTAATTCTTATTAAACAAAGTAAGATTCACTACAGAGTCAGAGGAATCGTACAACTTTCTCAGTGGCTTTCCAAAGCTGTTGTCTCTAGCAGCAACCTGCTCCTTTGCATACCTTGATGGTATCCCAACTAATTAAATACAGATGCAAGCTAAAACACTGCTTGCAACAATCTGTCACCTTTCATTGTTTCCAGGAACCTCTAGGCAAGAGAAATAGAGCAACTCACATGGACTCCAATTTAGCCTATGTTCATACATTCAGATAATGCAATTAACAGCAGATTAACTAACAGACTGCACAAATCACCTACATTTGCCATGTAAAATATTTCTGTACTGCCATAAGGCAAGTTTTTTTCTGACCCCAGCTTATACCCCGAGCCAGGAGGAGTAGGAGACCTTGTAATTTTAGCTTGTAGCTGCACATGCTATTCTTAACCACATCCATGTCCTAAGCCTTTTTTATATCTCACTAGGCAAGTCACACATGACAGAATGTCTTAGGAGTTATTAAAAGCTTTGCCAAGTTCAGACCCTTCTATTCCTCTCACATTACAGTCTGTGTTTTCTATTCCTCCAACTTCCTTCTAATTGAAAGCAGCTTTAGCCCCTGAAAGACAGTTCCGAAAGGGTAGGAATAATCGTGTGTGCTTGTGACACAGAGGTCCATTGTTGCCGGCTGGCAAAGGGTTCACTGCTCTGTGTCAGCAACTCTTGTCAGATCTGACAAATGCACTAACCCTAATACATTGCTTTCACAGTATTTATCCATAAAGTGTCATGTAAGATCTTAAGTGAAAGCCAGGATCATGCTGGTCATTAATATCATTGTGAAATATATGTCATGATGGTATTTAAAAAGTTATGTCTATATACTGAAAATATGTCCTGATAGCATGTATCAAGGTGTTACTCCCCAGAGGAGGTGAAAAACTGGTCTCCTGCCAGACCATAGATGTTTAGCCATGTATCTGATGAAATGTCAATTAGTATCTCCTTCACAATCACCAGTCTGAGCTAAAAGCAGGTGAGATTTAACAGGAAGAGGAGAACAGCAGGGGGAAAAGAGCTTTGTCCTGAGGATGCACTTCAAAGGTTGGCTGGCCTATAACTGGGACAGGGAACAGCACCCTGTTATCCTTCACCTGCAGAAGTAACTGGGCAGTGCGATTACAATAATTAAAATGGGATCCCAACCTGTCCTGGTTGGAAAGGCTGCAAGAAAGCTTTGAGTGAGATCAGACTGCTTTCAGACAGATGGTTAGCCTGTTAAAGTGAAGTTTAATCTACAAGAAGCATGTTATACTTCTGTTTTATGTGCAACCATTTCTGTTTCCACTTATTATCCTTACTCACAATTTCTTAAATCCTTGTCTTTGATAATAAACGTATAATGGTTTCATTGCACGTATATCTCAGTGCTATGTTATTATAAAGGACCTGATCCTGAGTTGTGTCAGTCAAGCTGTGTGTGCACTGTTCCTTCAGGGGTAGCAAACCTGGTAATTTCTGAGTGTCCAGGGTCAGGGGGCTGGATACTATGGAGGGACGCTTCCAAAGGGACTCAGAGACTGGGGTACTAGTATTGTTATCTACAAGGCAATGAAAGGGCTAGCAGAGCTCTGAGGAGATTGTTTGGGCAGCCAATAGGTTCATGGAGTACAGGAGCTGATACTCAGCTAAGCACAGGCAAGTCTTTCTCTCACTGAGGCAGGAGTAATAAGATGACTCAGTCTTGGGCACCCTGAGAAGCCATCAGAGTATTCCAGGCCAGTGTACTGTCATCAGTGGGAGAAAACAGAAGGCCCTTGACATTTCTGGTGGAATCCCCCATGTCATAGTTTGGTGGCTTTGTCCCCTACATTCTCATGTCCCGCTAGTCAATACCCCTTCCTGCTGTCCCTCCCCTGCGCTCATCTTGTTTCCATGGTGTCTGAGTTTCTCTCTCTAATTTTTGGCTCTTTTTCTTGTTTTGCTTCCCATTCTCTGCTGACTGCTTCTAAACCCCACCCCCAGCTCACCTGGGGGCTATGTGCTGCCCACCATGGAGTATTCAAAAGTGGCTCCGTGGGGAGGTCAGGTTGCATGTGCTCCTGTGACTGGGCTGAGAGCTGACAGAAGTGAAACAAAGCTTAGGTTGGCAGGCTGAGCCTGAGCATTGTACACATAAGGTGTTCCTGTTGGCCGCAGTGCTAGGAGCTGTCCCAGTGTAATGCCAACACCCACAGAGGTAGGAATAGAAAACTGACCTTCAACTCCAAAAGCATAGGTCTGTACATTTAGTCCCCTAAGGGATTTCTAGTGTTGCCAGTTATTTATGGGCCAGCCAGCAGAAGGCACCATCTCTCTCTGTCTTTCTTTCTCTCACACACGTGGTGCACATCAGAGCAGGAGCAAGATCTGCCACTTATCCCACGTGGTAGGGCATGGGAGTTGATTTGATCCAGTATCAGTCAGCTTTCCTCAACCCTCGCTGCTGCTACTTTTCTGCCCTGTACCAACCCTGTCCCTCCCATAAGTCCCCCATGGATATGCAGGCACAGCCTGTTCCAAACAGAGCTCAGCATACTGTTCCTATAGGTTCTTTCTGGCATCCAGCTCCTCTGTGGCTCCTGGCTAGCCATGAGGCTGCTACTTCCCAACAGATTCTGGCCGCTTCCTCCCCTAACCTGCCTAAGGAAAGGGATGTGCAATGTAGAAGGAGCTGATGGGTGCTGTTGTTCCTTGCTTACCGGATCCACACATCCATGTCCCGGTGCTATAGGTGTTCACTGCACAGCACATTTTTCATTCTCCTCTCTTAAAGCAGAAGTTTAGGACATCGAGGCCACTGTGAACCTGCCATTGACTTTGATGGAACTGAGACTTGGCCCTATTAGCAGGTTCCACTGTAAAATCGTTGAACCCCAAATTCACTCATCTCCCATGAACTGCACATAACTCTCCAGCAGCATTCACTTGCTATTCCACCGAGCTTTCCCCTTGGGGCAGAGGCCTTCATACAGCAAAACCATCTTCAAGAAGCCAGCACTAAGCCTACATCAACATTTACATCTTTCCCCTTTCACAATGATGCCCTGACCCAGCCACCAGATGTTATTAACAAGTGGGGAGCGTGCCAATCTCAGCCTTAATGGCAGCTGCTCTTTTAGAAAGCTCTGTTTTCGTTTCAGCTGAGGCTGGTTTAACTCATGCATACATCACTGACAGGACTTTTGAAAAGGAAATATTTGTATGTATTTTTGGAAAAAATGCATGAGAATAAAGGGCCTTAAAGCTTTCTGAATTCCCACAGCTCATCCAGAGGGAACCATAGGGCTTCGACAGTTGCCTTTGGAGGGATCATTTTCCTTAGAATCAGGACCTGAAAAAAAAAATCACTCCTAATCTAAACACAACCTATTTATTGGCAACTGAGAGAGAGTCAAGAGGCTTTGATGGTAGGACATGTGCTTCTAAAGAAGCCACAATCTGCATCTGGACTGTTCCTGGGAGGGGTGAAGTGGGGGAGGAGGAGAGGAAGAAGGTAACAGAAAGAAAAACATTCTTGTTTTTTTTCCTTCTCTTGCACTGTTAATTATTCAATGGTTGTTCATTTTCTACATCTCCCATGTGTGGGAGCTTTAGCTCTCCCTGCAGCAAATACCTTAGGCAGGTAGCGTAAGCCTCAGAAGACTGCAGTTCCAAGAGGATCTACATCTCTTATTTCTTTTCACGTGTCTCCGTTTAGTTCACTTTTGAAACATTTTATTTTAAACTCAAGATTACAGATAGAATGTATCAGTCGTTCTCATAATTAAAGCTATTGTAGGCCACCCACAAGGAGTTACCTCCCTTCAGGAGATCTGCTGGAGTGGGAACAATCACGCCAGCACCATGCAAAAACCAATCACAGAAATACTTTCCCACTCCCTTTCTATAATACTCAGCTATATTGCTGGTGAAAGGTGCTGAGCTGACAATGCTGGAGAGTCATGTCCTTCCATTAGCCCTAAAGTTGCTCTTTACTAAGGAGAGAGACACATTCTTTTACTCTCTCCTTCAGACCTTAATTTTGTTCCTTCTTATTTTCCTTTATTTAAAATAAAATCCATTTGAAAGTATCTTGTTGCTTTCTGTGTATAGGAATACAGTCTAATTCCAGTTATCCTCATTCCCTTTATCTAAAAGTAAGCCTAGTTATCCAAATCCACAGTGTGTCACCCATGATAGTTAAGATAAACTTTCATTTATCCACATGCCCAGTTATCCAAAAGTTTTGGATGTCCTCCAGGCCAGTCGGCTAAACAGAAATGTTCTGTATATAACAAGAGGGGATTCAGAGATTTCAAGGCTGCCATTCAAATTAATATTCAAAGCATTTTAGTGAGGCAGTGTGAGCTAATGGATAAGACATTAAACTGAGAATCAGGAGACCTGGTTCATTTTCCCAGCATTACCACTGGCCTGCTGTGTGGTAATTGGCAAGACATTTTACCTCTCTGAATTTGTGTCACCTTCCACTCTTTGTGTAAGTGGGGGAATGGTCCCACTATTGTGGGGAACTTTCCTGGCTCATACACTACCCCGGTAGAGTTGGTTAGGAAAAGGATCTGATTCCTTGCTCTTCCCTAACCCACTGATCAATGCATATAGTTCAAAGCAATACAATTTATTAAACAGTAACCAATAAAAAAATAAAGAAAGAGGAGAAAGGTTAAAGGAAAACACCTAATGCTGCCCTCTGGCACAGAGACATCACACACAGCGTCTCTGGGATGTAAGCGGCTGTAGCAAGGCGCTGTGGCCTTCCTTGGAGCCTGGGCCAGAGGAAGGATCACGATGCCCCTGCTGGGCAGAATAAGGCCCTGCAGGTCAAATACCCCCAGAACAAAGGAAGCTGCTGTGGGAGGCAGATGTGTCTCCCTGGAGGCTGCAATCTGGGCCTGACCCAGGCCCTGCAGCTGTGCGGAGCACCGCCCCACCAACCGGAGCCTCCAAGGCCTGCCTGGGCTGCTGGGCCCTAGCGACTGGGAACAGCTGCCAGGCCTGAGTAGCTAGGAAGAGCCACCTGAGCGGGAGAAACCCCCCGAGGCCGGCCCTGAGCTGGAGGAGCTGTGCGATGCTGGGAACCCACTGGAGCTGCCGGAGCCCAGGGTGCCGGAGGACCCGCTGGGACCCTGTGACTGGAGGAGCTTCCCTCTGCTGATGGCCCTGAGGAGTTTTCAGACCTGCCACCAGCTGGCGGTGAGGGACTTGTGGGGCAAGGAAGACCCCTGGCTGCAGGTACCCGGGTACAGGATGGGCAGAAGTAGCCCAGGGAGAGCCGAACATAGTTTGGCTGAGGCTGTGGTCGAACCAGTCAGCGTGTTGCGGCTGGAGCCCCGCTGTGCCACTGATAGGGGCCTGGGCTGGGACGCAGTGAAGTTGGGTGGGCCTGCGTCCCCCTCCCTGCTTCCCTAACCATCCCGTGAGTGCTTGGCTCCTCTAAGTCTGTGTGCCAGAGGATACCGAGCTTGCCAGCCCGCCCTGTCTGAAGGCTGGGCTACAGACTACTTTGTCTGCCCCACCCTGCCGGAGGGCTGGGGGCCACAGACTACTTACCAGCCCTGCCCTACTTGAGGGCCAGGAGGCTACAGACTGTGAGGAAAGCCTGCCCCACTGGTTTATAATCCATGAAGCTTATTCCCGTACACCAAGGTGCTGTGGCCTTCCTTGGAGCCTGGGCCCAAGGACGGGTCGCGATGCCCCAGCTGGACCATGCCACCGGCCTACAGGGGCGTTCACAGTCTGTTTCTGCAGGGATGCAGAGTCAGACATTTGCTCTGGAGGTGGCCACATGCCCCCAGGCTCTAGGTGGAAGGGCCCTTCTCCCTGGTGTCAGCCCCTTGTCGGGGTCATGATTCCCCTCCAAGTCTGGCCTGCGAGGCCTCTTGGCTGGTGGCATCTCCCTGCTCTGGGCCCTGCCCACGGTCCCCTTGCTCTTCCCAGCTGCTCACTGCATCTGGCTCCAGATGGCTCCAGCCCCAGCTCCACCCTGCTTCAGTGTGGCTGTGACTCGGATCTGCTCTGCTCGGCTCTCTGGGCTGCTACTCCGGCACCTCTGGTTCTGCTGCTGTGGCCCTGCTCAGTTCAGCTCCCTGGGCTTCTTCTCTGGCCTCTCTGCCGCTGACTATTGTGTCTCAGCGGCTGCTTTGTTCTTAGCTCAGCCCTGCTCTCTTCCAGCAGTTCCAGTTCACACAGAGGACAGGACCCCCTCCCATTTGCCTGTCCACCCTGTCAATCAGGCTGACCTGGAGTGTTGGCCTCTCCCCACTGGGGAGAGCCCCCTGGGCTGTTCTGTCTCAGGGTCCTGATTTCTCATCAACCCTTCCCCTGTCCTTTGGTACTGAGAGATGGCCCACTAAGAAGACCCACTAAGTTTCAGAAGGGGCCAACAGCCCCCTTACGTTCATCTTTTCTATTTTGACTATAAGCTCTCGGGGGCAAAGACCAAGGCCGGAGTTAGGGGAAGGTGACCCAGGTGACTGCCTGGGGTGCTGAGCTTGGGGGGCGCTGGGCTCGGGGTGCTGTTTTTGTTGTTAGCGACAAAAGGGGAAATAGAATGTTTGACGTAAAATGTTTCAGGTATTCTGTATGTGGATTCATTTTTCAGAACCTCCTAGAATGTTCTGGACCTTTGTGGAATCTCGTGGAACCTTCCAGACTTTCCGAGAACTACGTTTTCCTCAAACCTCCTAGAATGTTGTCAGCCATGCCCTCACGCGTGTATAAGGGGCAGGGCGTCGCCAATCAGCCAGTGAGATATAAGCACAAACTGAAGTGAAGTTGAGAGCCCAGCTGCGATAATGTGAACCTTGTTTTCTTATGTAATTGTGAAAGTGTACTTGTGTTTTAAGACTTCAAGGGTGTAAGTAGTGACTGCTAAAGGACCTCTTTCTTGAGAGGCCAGAGATGCATAGATAGGGATCAATAGGTAACAATATAAAAGAAATACTGTTACTACTTTTGCCATGCTTAACACGTGTGTATTGTCATCTAGTATGACAGGGATAAATCATGCATGCAAATCATGCATCAAAGTCATGAAATGGGCTACAAATGCAATAAAAAATAAGGTATTCAGAGTTTAACAAATGGGGTAGGGAGGCCCCAAAGACTCTTCTTGCCTGGAGCACCATTTTGTCTACAGCTGGCCCTGGAAGGACTCTCTCTGTGTGTTTGTACCGCACCTAGCACAATGGGGTTCTGATCTCAGTTAGGGCCTCTTGGCACTACTGGAATAAACTACAGTAGACAGGACAAAGAACTAGAAAATTAAAGGCATCATTTGGGTCCTGACAAAGGTGGCAGGATTATGGACTGGATGATGGAAAGAAGGGGAGTCTTTCCATTGATTTTAAAAGGCAGTGGATATAGGGGACTTAATCAGTCTGTACCTCAGTTTCTCCATCCAAAAAACAGGGATAATATTTACCTGCCTCAGAGGAGTATTGTGTAGCTTAATTCATCGTTTTTGGTTAGGTGCTTTGAGGTCATCAGATGGAAAGTGCTTTAGAAGTGTTAAGTGTTTTCACAATTAACCTTTCATTCATATGCACCTCTGCTGGATCACAAGAGATTGGGATTTTATGGGACTCCTCCTCCCGCTGATGCTGGAGCAAATTGCCAGAACAAGAGCGTGAGGGAGGGCAGCAGGGCCTGCTCTCATCATCACTTTTCAAAGTGGGAGGCGAGAGAGCTAGACAAGACAAGATGCCGCCAGGCCAGCCTTCTGCTCTGTGCAGAGGGTGAGCCATTCCCTTCCCTCCCTTCCAAGCCACTACAGGGCTGGCCTGGAATTGGATCATTCCGTGTGTGGCAGGGGCAGGCACCACTATGCTGTCCAGTCCTCAGTGCCAGCTATGCAGGGCCAGGTAGCTGAGCAATAAATAGTCAGGAGGAACTAATCCCCGTCCACCTGGCCCAGAGCCCTTCAGAGCGTTCCCATGAGGTAAGCAGCAGGCTGGCAGCAATTAGGGGCACCTGGGGGCAGCGAATGCTCCCCCCTAGTTGTTCAAAGTGGTTGGTGGAGCTCTCTGCTCGGTGGGGGAGAGTGGCGGGGCCTGGGGGGGGGGAGGGAAAGAGGGGAGGATGTGTGTGGAGAGGAGGGGGACTGAGCAGGAAGGGGATGCTGCACATGTGGCAAGGGGGCTGAGGGGGGTGAAAGAAAGGGGAGGTGATTTTTGAGCCTGCCTGGTGCAACATTGGCATTGGCTGCCATTTTTCAGACTAGTGCGGGGTGGTGGTTTCTGGGGTGGAGCAGCATTTGGGGACACAACATAGCAGGGGTTGCATTGGGTGACAGGTCTTTCGGGAACCATACAGTGGCCAGAGTGCAGGCAAGGGCAGCAGTTTGGGGGCATGTTGGAAAGAGGCGAGGTTTTTAGGGGGAGGGTAGCAGTATTGGGGGCTGGCTGGGCTTGGCGGGAGGAGCAGTGTGTTTTGGGGAGCACTCAGCACTGGAAGAGTGCCTGGTGTTTGCTTGGGGGCAGAACGAGCTTGTGAGATGGGGGAGGTTGAGCTGCAGCAGCAGCACACAAGCCAGAGCAGCAGCACAGCAAGAAGGTGTGTGAGCATTTGGCATCGGCTCAGGAGGGAGGGAGGTTGCCCAGCCAGGTCCTTCTGCTGTGATATGGAGCCTTCTCTCTCCCCCAGCTCACCTCCTCTCATGTGGCTGTCTGCACCCTTCCTTCCTCATGCCCAACCTTCCTGCATCTCTCCCAAGCTCCCTGGAGGTCTGTTGAATGCACCCTGTCCCCTCCCAATGTTTGGGGCTGTTTGGTAACTTCCTACTGCCCCCATCTCAGCCAGGGAGGGAGGAACAGGCTGAGGCTCCCATCCCATGCCCAACCAGTTGCCTATGGAGGCACACAGCAGCTCACGCTGGCCTGGTGGGAGGGAGCAGAGAAGGAGATGGAGAGATGAGGGAGTCCCACAGGGAGCAGAGACACGTGGCAGTGAGCCGGAGGAGAGGGGGCGGTTGAGAGGTGGGGGGCGGAGAAGGGGTAGAGTATGGGCGGGGCCTGAGGGCAGAAGAGGTGGGACAGGGAGCTAGCCTTCCCTAGGAGTAGCTTCACCAGCTGCCCATGATTCCAGTAGAGCTGGTTGATATTTTTCATTTTAAATGCTTTTTTGACAAACAATGGCCACATTTCTGCAAGAAGTGTCAGTTTTTTATTACACTTCTTCAGGTTTTTCCATTGTGGGAGGCAGCTGCCATTTTGTGTTTGGTTCAGGAGCAACTTGTCACACTGGAGAAAGACACTATGCTCTCATGGAAACTTTGGCTCTTTTTCCTTAACTTAAAATTAAACAGTCATTCAGATAGACCATAGGGCCCAGATCCTCAAAGGGGTTTAGGCATCTAACTCCCACTGAAATCAAAGGGTGTTAAGCACCTAAATACCTTTGAGGACCTACCTGCTTAGTGTGTGCATTTGTGTGTATGCAGGTCACAGTCCCACACCTCTCTAGTGCTTAGATGAAGCACTTACTTTGAGTGTTAAAGAACATCTTGCAGGTTCATGGGAGGATAAGAGAAGCCTGATCAGCTCCACTCACAAGAGCTCCTGGCATCCCACATGTACCTAGACACTGTAATTCTGTCTAAGGAGAATACCACTATGGAGCCCCCAGTATCCATTGGGTAAAGGTCATTGAGCTAAGCGAGCGGCTCCCTGCACTGCTCAGCATAGATTAGTTCTGTTCCAGGAACAAATAGCCCAGGGGCAGTACCTTGTGCATCAGTTTCTGATGCTAAATAAGAGAGTCAGGCATAACCTTTCTAACCACCTCCCAGGTTATATCAATGTTGTTTTCCATACCTCAGCTAAATCTGAAATCTTATCACAGGAACGAAAAGCAGACACATTACTCCACTGAAGCACACCTGCTCGTAGATGGCAGCACAGTTGTGTTTTAGTGGAGAGGTTGCGGCGAGATGGGCATACGTTGGCAGACATTACAACTGCAATTCCAGACGTCAGGTCAGAACCTTCCCAGAGCTGGTGGAAGGGTAAGAAAATACTTAGTCTATTGGCTCACACAACATGGTGAACTGAGTAGGGCTGGGCAAGCAGCTTTACTGGGATAGGTGTGGACTTAATGCTGGGGAAAAGGGAAGCCAGGACAATTGCTAACTTTCATGAAGTGAAGTGTGTTCACAAAACCTGTGGTGCAAACATAGTCCCCCTGAGGGTGGAGGGGGAAGTGTAAGTCTGAAGCACAAATTGGAGTTGCAGCTAACAAGGGACGTGAAGGGTAACAAGAAGGGTTTCTACAAGTATGTTAGTAAGAGGGAGGTAACCTAGTGACATGATGATGTGGAAAAAGATGACATACTCAATACTTTTTTTTGCTTCTGTCTTCACAGACAAGGTCAGCTCCCAGACTATTGCACTGGCCAGCACAGAATGGGGAGACGGTGAGCAGCCCTCAGTGGTGAAAGAACAGGATCAGGACTATTTAGAAAGGCTATACATACACGAGTCCATGGGGCTGGATTCAAAGCGTCAGAGGATGCTGAGGGAGTTGGCTGATGTGATTGCAAAGCCATTGGCCATTATCTTTGAAAACTCATGGTGATTGGTGGAGGTCCTGGATGATTGGAAAAAGACAAATATAGTGCGCATCTTCAAAAAAGGGAAGAAGTTTGATCCAGGGAACTACAGACTGGTCAGCCTCACCTCAGTCCCCAGAAAAATTATGGAGCAGGTCCTCAAGGAATCCATTTTGAGGAACTTGAAAGAGAGGAAGGTGATCAGGAACAGTCAACATGGATTCACCAAGGCCAAGTCAGGCCTGACCAACCTGATTGCCTTCTATGATGAGATGACTGGCTCTGTGGATGTGGGGAAAGCGGTGGACATGATATACTTTGACTTTAGCAAAGCTTTTGATACGGTCTCCCACAGTATTCTTATCAACAAGTTAAAGAAGTATGAGTTGGATAAATGGACTATAAGGTGGACAGAAAACTGGCTAGATCATTGGGCTCAACGGATAGTAATCAATGGCTCAATGTCTAGTTGGCAGCTGGTAATAAGTGGAGTGCCCTAGCGGTCAGTGCTGGGGCCAGTTTTGTTCAACATCTTCATTAATGATCTGGAGGATGGGGTGGATTGCACCCTCAGTAAGTTTGCAGATGACACTAAGCTGGGGGGAATGGTAGGTACCTTGGAAGGTAGGGATAGGATACAGAGGGACCTAGACAAACTGGAGTATCAGTCCAAAAGAAATCTGATGAGGTTCAACAAGGACAAGTGCAGAGTCCTGCACTTAGGATGGAAGAATCCCATGCACTGCTACATACTGGGGACTGATTGGCTAGGCAGCAGTTTGGCAGAGAAGGACCTGGGGGTAACAGTGCACAAGAAGATAGATATGAGTCAGCAGTGTGCCCTTATTGCCAAGAAGGCTAGCGGCATATTGGGCTGCATTAGTAAGAGCATTGTCAGCAGATCGAGGGAAGTGATTATTCCCCTCTATTTGGCATTGGTGAGGCCTCATTTGGAGTATTATGTCCAGTTTTGGGCCCCCCACTACAGAAAGGATGTCGACAAATTGGAAAGAGTCCAGCAGAGGACAACAAAAATGATTAGGGGGCTGGAGAACATGGCTTATGAAGAGAGCCTGAGGGAACTAGTCTTGTTTAGTCTGCAGAAGAGAAGAATGAGGGGGGATTTGATAGAAGCCTTTAACTACCTGAAAGGGGGTTCCAGGGAGGATGGAACTAGGCTGTTCTCAGTGGTGGCAGATGATAGAACAAGGAGCAATGGTCTCAGGTTGCAGCGGGGGAAGTCTAGGTTGGATATTAGGAAAAAGTGTTTCACTAGGAGGTTGGTGAAGCACTGGAATGGGTTATCTAGGGAGGTGGTGGAATCTCCATCCTTAGAGGTTTTTAAGCTGTGGTTGACAAAGCCCTGGCTGGGATGATTTATTTGAGGTTAGTCCTACTTTGAGCAAGGGGTTGGACTAGATGACTTCCTGAGGTCTCTTCCAACCCTAATATTCTATGAAGAGAACCTGACTGTAGAAAATAGACATGCCCACATACATCAGTGTGTTGCTCAGATCAATAAAGAAGAATAAAATAAAGCCCTCTTGTAACTTTGTGAAGCCTGGTATTCAGAGAGCTATGCACCAGGATTGCGCCGTACTACGGAGACTGTGGCCCATACATAGTGCCTCAGCGCATCCTGAGCTAGGAAAGGTGAGAGCGCAGCCGACGCAGCCCACTTGGCCTATGAGGAGGTCTCATGTTTTTATGCACCAGCTGTTGCCAAAGTGTAGCTCACAAGCAAAATGTACCCAGTGTTCTATACCATGCATGTGGCCACCACAGCTTTATCATGGAACAGGGCCTGTGGGAGACAACAGGTCCTGACATGCAGTACTGCCAACTTCAGGCGTTTAAAAAAAAAGAAATCAGAAGTTTGGCTTAAAAATCCCAACATTAAAAAAACCCGTTGAGGCTGTATTTGATTTTTGGTTCGAACCCTTAGGCTTCCCCTTTCAAGCTTTTTCTAGCTTTCATGATTATAAAGAACTTCCTTTCTTTAAAAAAAAAAAAAATTCTCACATAGCCACATGAATCCAGGAGCTGGGGCTTTAAGAAACAAGCCAAATATACTGAGCCTTGCAATAAATGATGACAATGCAGTGTTGCAGTAGGATCGGAATGGATGAGGCTGCACTCTGCTCCATATGATATAGCCAGCAGGCTTCCAAGAAGCTGTTAGCATCACCATTAGTTGTGCAAAATTGCACAGCTGTAGGGGAAGGACACCACTCCAGCACACTCAGAAGGGACATTGACAGGACCCATCTAAGAGCAAGATCCATCCAATTACAAACTGCAGGATGCATTTCCCCACATAGCATCTGCCCGTGATTTTCATCTACCTTAATCTGCTACTGATGGGCCAGAAAGATCCACATCACAAAAAGAGCATTTCAGGGACTAGAGAAGGGAGAAAGTCAGACTTCTGATTTGAGGATGGACTACAGTACAGAGTGACATAAGAAGTGAATAAAAATTATGAGTGAAAGGTGATCACTCCAACCCCCACATCTTAGGACTGCTTTAGCCATACTAAGCTAGGTGTAACACAATAGACAGCAAGCTCCATTACTGCACTTTTGCTGTTCTTACTCTCTCTATTGCCTCCAACAGGTACAGTTTATCAAAATAGCATCACATCCCAAAGAGCAGCACATGCGTGAGGATGTGGGTGCTGGTCACAACTTTAGCAGGAAGCCAGACAGGACAGGGGCTGGGTTTTGTCTAAGGCAGAAGCTCTATAGTGAAGTAGGGAGGTGCTTTAGGGATAATATTTGTTCTAATACAGTTCCTTGTTCAGAGTGAGAGAAAGCAATTGTGATTCCTTTTCATTGCCACGTGGTCCCTTCCATTGTGGCGTCTGAGACCAACTGATGTGTTTTAACTGAGTGGGAGGGAGCAGCTCTAGGGGAAGAGGACAGCTTAGTATTATTAGCCACTCAGCCCCAAATCCTCAGTGGTATTAAGGCTCCTAATGCCCACTGAAATCAATGGAATTTAAGTACCTAACTACACTGGAGGATCTGGGCCTCAGCCCTTGGCCTCAAAGAGCACCTAGCAGCTGTAATCACCTTTGGTCATTACTAACCTAGTCAGGATTTGAGCTGGGGACTTGGAGGTGTCTCACTCCAAGGCCAGTCCCCTAAACCATCCATCCCCTCCCCTTTATTTTACAAGGTCTTTGATACCAAACTCTCTCTCTTTGGAGGTTAACTGGCCACTCCAAAGTCATTAGAGGGTGCACTCAAAACTGATATATGGAAATTTAGGGGGGTGGGAGAAGAGAATGGAGGGAGATAAGAGGGGAATGTGGAACATAGGCGGGAGAGCAGCTGACTAAGTGGAGAATACAAAAGGGAAGATGGGAGAAATGCAATATACTGTTAGAATGAGAAATTCAGTTTCTTCCTTCTGTGAACTGGCAAAGGCCATTTGCCACTTTCCAGTCACCTGTGCGGCTCATGCATTCCTGAGGAAACAGCACTCCTTTTAGATCAGAAATACAAGTTTATCTCAGCCAGGTGAATTCTATCATTTCTTTCATTCCCAGATCCTAGAGTAAGGGAAGAATGTTTCAGATCGCAATGTCTTGGTAGATATTTTTCATAGATGAATACAAATGGAGCATTGCCACCTCGTGGATTACTGCGCAACAGCAGACATCTAGGAAGAGGAGTGCTTTATGCCAGCAAGGATCACTGATCACTGAAACATATTATGGGTCAAAAATGCCACAGGCTGGCAGAGGTTTGATTCTACTGCAGATGGGATAAAATGCCCAAGTTTCTCCTACTCAGCTGGGAAAGATTATTTTAATGTGCGTTCTTAGGGGTTATTATGGCGAGGGGGGGGGAGGGAGGAGAGAAGGATGATAAGGGGTGGCACCAGGTTTCCTACACCCCCCAGAATCTGAACCAAGCCCCTACACTCACTCAAGCCTCTGGGCTGCACTGTCCAGTTGTTCCACACCATCAGCCCAGTCACAAAGGGCTCAGCCCCAGACAGTCTGCCCCTTCCAGGATTGTCAACAAACACAAACAGGCTGCTCCACAAGTGGACTTAGGTTCTGTTCCTGCAGAGGGCTTATGTTAAGCTGCGGCCCCCAACTAGGCTCACAGGCTAATGTGGAGAAATCATCCCACCAAAGATGAGCCAGCGTCAGGCCCACCCTTCCGGAAGGGTCCATCTCCGGCAGCAGTCCCCCAAGGACCTTGTGCCGTCAGTCAACCATGGCTCCAGAAGCAGAAAGCTTGCAGTCTAATCTCCCACCAACTTTGCTCTTTTCCTCCTTTTTTCAGCTCTTCCCTCCAGCTTTGACACCGCTCACATGTATGGCAGGGTGGGGTCCCCTGAGCCCCCAACAGCTCATTAACACTGTGGTGTCCAGTGTGGGCTTTGTATACCCCATCGCAGGGGGTAGTTGTGAGATTCGACATGGTAGCTGGGCACATTATTAGGATGCATGGGGAAGGAGTACCACACTTCAAGCCAGCCGTGCAGGTTCAGAACCAAAGAGCATAACTTCAGTATTACACCAGTGCTGGAATCACACATGCCAATAACCAGAAAGTTACATCATCATACTTAGCAAAGCTTGCTAACGGCCTTGTCTGGAAGATGCCATGGAGGCCCAAGTCCAGAGGTCAGCAACCTTTGGGAAGTGGCGTGCCGAATCTTCCCCCTACCCCTCTCCCATGTGCTGTGGGCCCAGCACCCTGGCCAGGAGCTGCTCCCGGCTCCAAGCAGTGCCATGCAGTGGCCGCTCCCCACTCCCGGCCCCACCCCACCCCTCTCCCACGTCACGTGGGCCCGGAGCCCTGGCCAGGAGCCACTCCTGGCCCATAGCAATGCCACACAGCAGCCGCTCCCCCCCTCCCAGCCCCGCCCCTTCCCCGCCTCTCTCCCACCTGACGTGGGCCCAGCACCACCAAAATTATACAACCCTGACATGTGCCGCTCAAAATCATCTCGTGCCACGGGTTGCCAACCCCTGCCCTAGTCCCTCTGCTAAGTATCATCCCTGTTTTATAGCTAGCAAAACTGAGACACAAAGGTCAAGGACTTGCCCCTTGTTGCCAAGTGGAAGAGTCAGGAACAGAGCGCATAACTCCCAACTCCTTTGCTGATGCTTGGTTTTAAAATCCCTGCTAGCACCGAAATGAAAAGGTCTGAATTTAAAAATAATCTGAAAAAACTCACACAGCACATTTCGAAGGGCTTTTTCTTTCTTGCTGTGTTTGAAGGATTTTTGGGTGGGGCCACCACCAAAACCTGCTCAGACCCACTTCCTACTTTCCTCTTCCCTTTCTCTGTGCATGCGTGTGCCTAGGAGCTGCAGGCGCTCAGCCTTTCTGCAAAGCAGAGTCACGGCCCAGTGCTTTCAGATGGAAGCGTGAGGCACATGTTCACAGTATCACTGACAAGCCATCAGTGTTCCCTCTCCCCACTCCAGCCACTCTCCATAGGGTGAGCGGTTTCCTGGGTAAGGGTGATTACAGGTTGCATGATGCCTTTGCTTTCTGGGGATACAAGTAGCTGATGACGTTTCATCTAAGTGTGGCTTGAGTGAAAGAATTAGACACTGTAGCTGATGCCTTACCCAAGGCACGACAGGCCTCTGTTCTACAATGCTTTGACAGTCATGTCTCCACATCAGCCTACACATGCTAGAACAGCTGGTTCCTCCATGGGTAATTACAAGTGACAAGCTAAGCGTCACCTTGCCAGCTTTAATTTCCATGTAAGATGCTTTTGACCAAGAGAGTCAGGCTCTCTAGGCCATGCTATGCTCTCAGCTTTCAGAGTTAGTCTGAATCAAGGCTCAGACAACTGCAGACCAATACAAAGAAGCCCTGCATTTCTGCAGGGGAAGTGATTAATACACCCTAGTTATATTGCTTAGCACATTACTCAAATTTTTACAAGATTTTAACATATAACACAAGATAAGCTGCTATCTTCTCCCCCTCGCCTCCCAGTAAGTGCCTTGTGCCAACCTCAGGTTTGTTCAAAAGTTGGGAGGGGTTTTTAAAAGGCATTTGTTTCACCTTTCTAACTGGGGAGAGAGTCTGTAAAATTGGCCTGTTAGTGAAAATGTAGAGCAATACCATCAATCTGGAGGAACATAATCTCAAGCCTGCCTGTATACTAGCCCAGCATTTAACAAAGAGTAGGAGGTGTTCAGGCACGTTGGTGGTGTCAGAGACTCAGAGAGCTGGAATATCCCTTTAGGGAATGTAGCAGATTGAGGCAGACTACAGATAAGGATGTTTGCTGTCCTCCATGCAGAGCTGCCACCTGCTCAAAACTGCAGAGTGGGCATCACATTTGTACACAGCACTTTGCATTTTCAACGCCCTGTACAGCTCCCAGCATTACCAACCCACGTGGTCAACCATCCTGCATCAGCCCTTCCCCTCCTTCAAAAAAATCACGATGGAAAAATCTTTCATGATGTAGTAAAATATAGATTGAAGGTTCTTTTAATTTGCCATCTAGTTTGAGCCTTTAAAATGCACTTCGGGTCCCTTTCCAAGCTCCTCTCTACAACCATGAGGTCTAGAAACGTTTTTTAAAATGAAAATGAGATTCTCACCTGTCTCCAGGAACTAAGGTTATAAGTAGAGCATCAAATATCCCCAGACTTGCAAGAAAAAGTTGGCAGTACTAACAGTTCCTAGGGCCTACCTGAGGCAGTTAAGTATTGTTATGGCATGGGTCACCAGATGGTGTGTTACACATAGTCTTACAAGTTTTTTCTTAGTGTGCAAGCAAATTTGCAGTTGGAATAAATGCTGTGTTCATTTTCTGATACAATTTCTTCTGGGGACCTGTGGCAAGCAGCAAGGGAGTTTGAGCTCTCAGTCTTTCAAACTAGAGTCAGTCCTCTGACTGGCAGAATTGCTCCCAGGGAACTGAGTATTGGTGTTTTGGCTGAGAGCTCTAAAAGGCGACTTCCTGCATGGTGTTTATGATCACCTCTGTTCAAGGACTGGTGTACACCAAATGTGCAGACTCCACATCACTGATTTCACCTCCACTTGGAGCACTTGGCAGAACAACAGTATTTTTTACCACCATTGCTTAGATGAGGAAAGAGAAAGGTTAAGGGGTTTGTGTCAGGTAGGGGTTCTCAAACGTTTTTTGCTGGGACCCTCTTTGAAAATATTTTAGACTGTGATGACCCCCTTCCCCCCGAAAAAGTGATGACCTACCCATGCCATGCCACCCTTATTGGCCATGTGCGGGGGCTGACAGCTCATGACACCTCCCTAATAACCTGACGACCCCCTGCGGGATCACGAGTTTGAGAACCCCTGGTGTCAGGGCATGGTGATCTAATGGATTGAGGTTGGAGCTGGGAGTCAGGAGATTGGGCAATTATCCTACTTCTGCCATTGATCATCTGTGAGACCCTGATCACCGGTGCTCATCTACACAGTGAAGCTAGCTCTGTTTACCTACCTCAAATGGGTTGTATGTGTACAGAGAGGCAGTGGGAAAATAGACAGATGTGGACATGTTAGAATATGAGGTCTACCAAGGAGCTTGGTCATCCATGTTTTTTTCTTGTCCAAAGCAGAGATTAGATACCAGGTGTGACATTGTCCGGTATATGAATAACTATTTATAATATTATTGTTATCAATATTGTAAAATTGCAATAATTTGTATGAGATATGCCATATCAGATACCACTGGAAAGGTTATAATTTGCTGGGTATAATACTATTGTTTATGTGTATGTATCATCTTTGTACTGTAAGTTATGGATATGTGTGATATATATCTGTATCCAAACACTCAGTGTCAGTATTGATGACTCATTGAGGGTCATCACCTCTACAATGAGCCCAGGGAGAGAAGCCAGAGCTGTGCCTATGAGTCATCAGGACATGTAGGGACATGTCTGTGGTCAGGAGGGCTGCAAGTGCTTTTCCCTGCCCATGTGCCGTGAGCTTGTGTTTGAAACAAGCCACATGGAAGACCAGCGATGATAAAATGCAGCTGCACCATCTCCATCTTGTCTTCATTCCTGCTTCCTACCTCTGGAGCAACTATTCTACATCTGAAGCTGTGAAACTTGAATGAACTTGACTTAATGCCAAGAATACTCACTCCGGGAATAGAGGGACTGGATAGCATGCAGCAACAGCAGCAGCACTGGCACCTCATACTCCCACAGCATGTCCCATAGGTCATCTCAGAATGCGATCATAAGTCTTCTCCAGGTCTACAAAATAAAGGTAGACCGGGTTAGGAAATTCCTACGACCCCTTGAGTATGTGAGAGAGCAAAGAGCTGGCTCATTGTTCTATGTTCGGGATGGAAACCACATTGTTCCTCCTGAATCTGAGGTTCAAATAACGAGTGTAGCCTCCTCTCCAACACACTGGCATAGGCTTTGCCAGGGAGTCTGAGAAGTGTGATCCCCTTGTAGTTGGAGCACACCTCTGGTCTACTTTCTTAATGGATCGGGACTACCTCACCTGTTTGCCAATCCCAAGGCACTGCACCCTCCTTCCATGCAACATTGAATCATGGCACCCTGACTTTCCAGTGATTTCAACATCTCTGGGTGAATCTCGTCCACCCCCGTTGCCTTACCACTGCGAAAGCACTTTACCGCCATAGTGACCTCATCAATAGAAACAGATCCAATCCCACTGGGGGTTTCCAGCACTGCCTCCTGAAAGGAAGACATGTCCACCGAGTTGAGGAGCTCCTCTAAGTGCTCCTTCCACCTCTCAGCAATCTTCTCAGTCACGATCAGCATTTCACCATCCTTGCTGAGAACAGCCTGGGCAATGTCCCACTGATCCCTCCTGAGGTGATGAATGGTTTGTGGAATCGCACCCAGCCCTCGCCCTTTGCCTCACGGGTGGTGAGCCCACAAAGCGGGTCCATGTCACCTTTTGGGGCTGAGCCTGGCTAGGTTACATGGGTGGCCCGTCCACCAGCCACTCACCTAACACCATCCTCAGGTCTGGCTCCAGTGGTGGGTCCCGATATCCCGAATCCATAACCCCGATCTCCGACATTCACTCGAACGCTTCGCTGCCCAGTGCGAAGTGGTGGGATGAGAATCAGCACCTCCAAATTAGAGGTCATGGTTCTTGCCTGGAAGAAAGTGGAGTGTTCTCTCTAGGTGAAGGGGGAGCAGATGCCCATAGTGGAAGTTTTTAAGTATCCAGGGCTCTTGTTCACAAGTGATGGTATAAGTGGGAGCATGAGATTGACCAGTGGATTAGTGCAGCGGCAGCAGTGATGCGGGCACTATACTGATCCATGGTGGTGAAGCAGGAGCTAAGTTTTCAGACGAAGCTCTCGATTTACAGGTCAATCTATGTCCCTGTCCTCACCTATGGACATGAATTTTGGGTAATGACCAAAAGGACGAGATTGTGGTAAAAGTGGCAGAAATGAGGTTTCTCCACAGGGTGGCTGGGCTGACTCTCCCAGATATGGTGGGAGGGCTCGGCTATTCGGGATTGCCTCAGAGTAGAGCTGCTACTTCTCCAGATTGAGAGGAGTCAGCTGAGGTGGTTTGGACACCAGATAAGGATGGCCCCTGGTAGGCTTCCTTTAGAACTATACTGGGCATGTCCCACTGGGAGGAGGTCCCAAGGCCGACCCAGGACACACTGGAGGGATTATATCTCCCAGCTGGCCTGGAAATGCCTGGGAATCCACCAGGAGGAGCTGGAACCTGTTGCAGAAGATAGGGATGTCTAGTCCTCCCTAATCTCCATGCTGCCACCATGACCCTCACTGGGAAAAGTGGCATGAAGAAGAAAGAAGCAGCAGCTGTGACACAAATGACTGAGACCCACTCAGGTACTGGGTGTACTCCACAGGAACTGTACAAGCCTGCAAACTCCACAATTCTGATATAGAACCTGATATATATGGACTTTGAAGACATTTATATGTATCTGATTGCTTTGATCATTTAACATCTCTCATCTTGTTTTTTGCTGGCAGTCTGGTATTTTGGGTAAGATCCAAACCCATATTGATCTGGTAATGTGGCTGATCCTTTGGGCATCAGGAGAATCTTTTTGGTAAAGGGAATAGAATTTTAAATAACTTATCTCTTTACTGGACCCAGTTGCTGATTAGGAGCCAGAGACTGAAATGCAATAAAAGGGGTTCTGTATTTCTTTTTTGGGGCTTCCTGATAACCAGTGTGGGAAATCAGGAGCAGTGTTTGTGACTGGTGGGGAATATAACTTCAGCGTTAGCCAGCAATTTGAGAGAATCTGCTTTTCTTTTTGCAACCGCCCCGACTTTGGCATTTTCAGGTGGGCTACCCCCAAGCACAGATGAGTCACACCAGGATATAAAGAGGTGCTTGACAGGAGCTGCAGGAGGTAGCAGAAAACAGCTTGAGAGGCAGTTCCTGTGATTTGGAACTTTTTAATGAGTTCTACAGCCATTTTCCCTAAGCATGGTGGAATGCAAGCTTTGCTCCCCACAGCCAACTTCCTTCCAGGCTTGGCTTTGGTTGCCTCTCAGATGAAGTCGTATTTCCCTTTCATGTAAGCTCTCTCATCCTGTTTAGAGTCTAAGTCTCCTCTCACTTATACCCAGTCTTACTCTCGATTTACCTAGGTGTATCCAGGGACAGAATCAGGCCCTTAATGAGTAGGGTGCTCACAGCAGGACAGGTCCCAACCCTTGAGTTACACTAAGTTCATTAGCTTGGAATGAATGCTCCCATGGCACACAAACATGGCTGGTTTTCATAGGTCTTTATTTTGGAAGTTATAGGATCTTTACAGGCACTGTGCGTTGGTGTTTCAGAACTGTTCAGATTGATTCTGCATCACCCAATGACCGAGGGGAGGTGGGAGTGGGAAAAATACCTCACAGCAACAGTTCCAGCCTCCAGAAAGGCATAAGACATCCAGGGAAACAATCCGCTTCTTTTGAAGCCACAAGGCAAGGAAACTAGTTTACAAAACAGACTTAAAAATAATATACACATATAGGAGCAACACAAAGCTAAACTACAGCTAAAACTGGTACATATCTAGGCTGCCGTTCAAACCCTTTCCCCAAAGCCGGAAAAGGACATTCTAAAAACTAAAAATACAATTAAAAAAAAAAAAGATTCCATGCATTAAGTCGTAGTGTTTTGTGCAATTAAAAAGGAATGAAAATAAATATAACTTAAAAAACCTTTTCCATGACACTAATGGAACAGGGGCAAGTCCGTAAGGCACTTCCACAGAGGCTACTCTAAGCAGCATAGGAAATCTGGGCAAAAAGCTGAACAGTGCAACCATTTACAACTGTATCTTAAGAACTACAGACCTATGCCTGGTGAGATACGAACTGAGAAAGTCTGACGAGATTTTAATCTCTGAGAGAAAGACTTGTGTACGACTGCGGAACAATTTATGGCTAAATTCCCTCCCCAGCACACACTAGTGCCACAGTGAGAGTACCTTCCTGATGTAGGAAGCTGCACCGATCTAACTATGGCAGAGAGAATTGATAGCATCACTACCAGGGAAAGAGATGAGACAATGGTCTTTTGGAATCAGGGGGGCAAGAAAGGTACATGACTTCTAACAGACGCCCAGCTAATTTGCATCATTCATGTAGAAAAGGCTGCAGGATTGTACAAGACCCAAGCTCAATACTGTCCTTATGTCCTAAATTCTGGAGAACTCCAAGCTCCCCAGGAAGAGTAAGACGCACCAGTGGCCTTCTCCTCCGGCCTGTCAATAGTTGACCTTTAGCAAGCTAGCTCTGATGTGAGCATGCTGCTTAGTTCAAATGTTCCAGGAAGTTAAAAATTAGTCTCCATCCTAAATAGAGAACTGGCTGTTTTCACAAGCCTTGAAGCAGAAAGACCATTTATACATCCAGTTTTGGCAGAGCAGATTAGGGAACTATTTGTGAAAACCAGAGCTGGATTTAATGAGCTAGATGGGCAACAAGGGGGGTGGGAGATGCCTTAAATCCCTATGTCTTACCAGGTAAAACTGAAGTGATAACCTTGAGGGCTGCCTTACTGCTCTACCCCCTCTATATACCCCTGTAGAGATGAGAGCTCTCAAATGCACACCATTTAAGGGTGCTTTGTTTTCACATATGAAAGAACCCTTTTAGATCAGTTAATGCAATTCTGTTTGAGATGTCGCCAGAACTAGTTCTACTGAGCACATGTGTATGTCTGGCATTTGGCAATTTTAAGGGCTAGTAACAAGGATACTACAAAAGATGCTCAAAGGCATTGAAAAGTAATGGGGACTGCTCCACTCATGAACTCCCTTTTGACCCAGATTTACCAGGGGCCCATGACCTTTTGCACTTGACAGCATTAGCCTTACACATTGCAGAGGATAGTTTGCCTGATTATTGCTAGGAATCCCCCACCAACATGGAAGCCTTTTTCACTCATTGGACGCCACTTTCACTCTCCCTCAGACACCATCCCTGCTTAGGAAGGCTGGAAGTTGCTCCTATAATGGGAGAGGGATCACCGGAGGAGACAGATGAGAAATTGCTTCCTTCTCATCTAGGCTCAGACCATTGGCTCCATAGCATTCCCAGCCAGTGCTGGCCTAAGAGGTCTGAGCCTCAGGCTCAGCTCCTCACGTGCCAGCACGCTGCCCTCCTGCTAAGTTGCTCAAAGGCGATTTCAGTCTGAAGCACAGGACCATGGTAATCATCTACAGCAGACAACGCGAACCCACCTCAATGGTTAGAGGGAAGCTCATCATCCAGCACCAGAGAGGTTAGTAAGAGCCACTGTCACACCATACTTGGCTCCTGACAAGAACGTACTTTGCAATTTCAATGGCCACTCCCAAGTAACGGAACAATCACATGTGGATAACAAGGTTGCTCGAAGAGAGAAACCTAGATCTGCTTTTATTAGTTACTCCTAAGGATTCTACACATCTAGCTTCCTAGGATGGAGGATGTTAGTAAATATAACTAAATCGCTGCCACTCAGCTACCATTGTTTTCACCTTTGCCAGAATCTGTCTCTTCCTTATTCCATAAACCTAGGACACTTAACATGGGAATCTAAAAGCTATGGAGCCTTGACTGCTTTGAGGATCATGAGTTACCAACTCTAGCCACTAGAGGGTAGATGATCCTTACAGATGAACAAGTCCTGTCATTCACTTAGCTGGAAGGGCTTTAATTACACAGTTCAGGAGCAACAGAGCTCAGCGCTGGGACACCATCTTCTTTCAGCTGGAGAGCCTGTCAGCAGCACAACTGCTCACTAAAAAAAGTTCTTGTTAAAAAGAGATTGACTAAGAGCCAGAAATGCAATGGAAAGAGCATGCGTTTGCCTAGCCAGCCAGACCACAGCTGCTCACTGCTCAGGCGCTCGCAGCGAGACCCACAATCTGCTCCCATCTACTGAGCAAAGCCAAGGCTTCAAGTTCGGCGTTTGTTCTGGCAGGTGATCTACATATGTACAAAAACTAAAAACCACCTTAAATAGGGAAATTATAGCTTTAAAACGGGCAGGGGGAAGTGGGAAAGTGTCTTGTAGTGCACTTCAGAAGAGTCAGTTTGCGGGGTGGGATGCTGGGTAGTGGTGGAGTTGGACGTATGGCTTTAATGCAGGTCCTCGCTCTGTGACAATTCTGTTAGGATCTCAATGAGGTTGTCCAGCCCCCAGAGGTAGCCGTCCTCTCTGTTCCCTTCCACCCAGGGCACGTTGTGCTGGAGAAAATGTCCCTCTGGCAGTGGTGTGGTCTTCCCAAAGTCTATCATCCAGACTTTGGCCTGTTCCTTTTGGTCATGAATGAAGAGGAGGGAGCTCCCAATTACCTGCAGAGGGAAGATTCATGGTTCAAGTTTTAGTTACACATGTACTGCAGTCACCATATAGCCACTTTTGTGGTCACACTTCCAAACCCATTATCTAAAATTGCACCTGCAATATTTTACACTTGAGAGTTTTTGCATGTGCAAAAACTTGGTTTTGTGAACACCGGCTGTGTTTGCACATGCAAAGCAGACATTTAAACTATCCAATCTACTCACAAGTCACGGATTTTGTGCATGCAAGAAGCTTTGCCAAGGAGAAGACCATAAAATATTCAGCATATAAAATTGCAGCTGCAAACTTCAGAAGTCAAGTGGAGGTCCCCGGGTGAGGGGCATGAGGGGGGAAGACAGGGCATGTCTTCCTGCGGACACTCAGGAAAGTTAAGACTAAAGGTGTGAGGTTAATGCACATCAGTTAAGGCACATGTAATGCTCTCATTCAAAAGTAAAGTGGCCTTAGTTTACTGTAGCATAATCCTCCTATTTCTATAGTCTCAAAGAAGGATAAAGCAACAGTGAATTTAGGCCTCTTTACTTTTGAATGAGAGGATCCATTCAGGAATTAATGTGCCTTCACTTACGCCCATTAACTTCACATTTGCATATGATTTGTCTTAACTTTCTTAAGTGTCCCTGTGTAGACAAGCCCTTTGCTTCAGTATTTAAAATAAGGATCTCCACAGCCCAAGTTATTTATGAATGATCAGTGCCTGGAATTATGCTACACTTGCTGGGTCTGTATCCTAAGAGATAACACTATGATATACGAACACCACCTCAGCAATTGTGCTTAAGTTCTTGAATACAAGTTACATGTGGACAAAATGCACTCTCCCAGATGGATGCTTCATCCAGCTACACTTAGGATAGAGCCTGGTGTAGGTTTCACCAATGCTCATGGCCTCTGCAAGTCTACCAGGATATGATACAGGATGGTAGGGTAACGGCCATCCCTTCCGTGACCTGGTGCCACTGCTTCAACAGGCTGTTTCACACTCTGGAAAGTCTCTGGACAAATCCCGTCCTCCGGAGGGTGTGCATGCACCTCTCTCACTGAGCCCAACGGGAGTTTGGGAGGGCATTCATGAGTAGAATTTGGCTGTGTGTTACTTTACAAAAACCCGCCTGGAGAAGGTAATCCATCTGCTGCAGCTTCCCCTCCCTGGGGAGTCCTCACCAGGCCAACCAAGGAGGGGTAAAATAGAGCTCAGACAAGCTCATGCAGAGGAAGGACCCCCTCTGTGCTTCTCCTTCCTTTAATGCCTGGCTTTATTTCCAGTTTGGCCAGGTGCTGAATATTCACAGATCTCACTGAATCCAATGGACGCTGTGGATGCTCAGCACCTCTGAAGAGCCAGGCCACTAGACTGTGATATTCACTAGCCCTACTGGGCCAAGACAGCCCAAGTGTGCTGCCTTTCAGATCCCTGTGCCTAGCCTTCTAAGGTGTTCCCCAAGGTCCTTACCTGGCACTGGGTTTGAGTCAGTTTTGTATCAATGCTGTGTTTTAGTTGTGCACATGGATGCCTGTATGACAAGACATTTCATAACCCTCACGGCATAGTTTTGCCTAGCATAGCTTCTACTTCCCCAGTTAAGGAAGAATTCAGCCTATGCATAAGCCTCAGTTCAGGAAAATGTTCAAGCAGCTTCCCAAACACAAACATTTTACAGAGTCAGGGCCATAATAATGTGTCTCTCAGGTGCAGTGGTTTGGTGGACTCGATACTGACTTGACCTATTGCTATTCATGATAGCAACTGCTAGTGCAACACTGACAGGAGCAGTGAAAGTGGGCAGCTTCATTTAGTCCCTCGAGTAAGGAACTGGGAATGCAGATGAGATCTGGAAGCTAGCAAAGAAAGACTCAGCCAATTGGAGGAAGCCATTCTTGAACCACAAAAGGGACTAAAGAGCAATTTGCTAGCTGGAAGGGGTCCCAAGAGGAGAAATTGGACTAACAAGACCATCTGACCAGTCACCAGACTGGTCAGAAGATGTTCCACATTAATCACCAGTTCAAGACAGCCTGGGAGGGAGTGTTGGATCATAGTACATCTGCTTAAGCGGTCCCCAGAAAAGAATAGTGATGCAGCTCTAGAAGAATTCGAGCAATGTCAACATTTCAAAATAGAAGTGCTACCATGTTTGTAGTATCACCAATTTTAGGTTTGCCTACAGGAAAAGGTTTTAAATGGAAGCATGCAGAGTTTGCATAAGTTGTTATGAATTTTACATTTTTGAGAAGGCGTTCTCCCTCACTGCATTGGACCTTGGCAACTTTCCCAGAGACAGACTGGTCTGGGAATGAATGCATATCTGAAACACTCCTTTCAACTCCTATAGCCTCCCTTTGCCCTGTAAGGCCAGTTTAGCTTTAATGAAATTACTCCTGCATAAGTGCTTCATTCTCACCTCTTTGGTAACTGAATTCTGAAAAAGCTTCTTCTTCCCGCTCTCCAGAGGAGAACCCCAATAACAGAGCTGAGCAAAATTTGGAGTTTCCATCCCATCGGAAATGCTGACTTTTCAATATACATTTTAGTCCCGAATCAGAATGAAAAGTTGTAATTTTGAGGTTTCCTGGGGAATGGAAATTCCAAAAGATTTCCACTTGGAAATGTCAAAACGTTTTGTTTCAACATTTGCTCAAAAACCCAGTGACATTGCTGCAATCTAAATGTTTAATTCTGGTTTGTTGCACTGACCCAAAACACTTTGCTTTGAGCAATTTCAACATTTCAATTGCCATGAGAGTTGTAATTCAGACACAAAAATGTGGGGAAAAATACAGAAGCTATTTTCTGACAGAAAATCAATCTGACAGAAGATTTCTGACCAGTTCTTCCCAGCAAGCTCTGTGAGTGATGTTTGGAGATACTTTGCCAGCATCCTTAGAGGTATCTGGAGCCTTGTTTGAATAGCTCATGATGCTGGAAGCCAACCATTATCTGGAATTTGAACTAGAGCAGACTTTAACACAGAGATACCATATATATATATTCTGTGATAGAATAGCCAGGAATATTCCTGAAGTCACATATAACCCTGAGCATTCTCAACCATCATTTACACATGAACTCCTGGACTAATAAAAATTGATGGTCATACATTTAAAGGTAGCTTTTACTTAGTGTCAGATGTGACAAGGTTACAGCAATGTCATAGCTCATATGTGCAAATCTATGAAAATACATCTTTGCAAAGAAACTCAAATTTTAGAAATGTGTGTGTTCTAACATTGACTATATCCCTTTCTTGGATAGAAGCTATGCCGTACGCATAGAGACAGATCCAGCTAAGCATCATCTCAAGAGACAAAGGCAAGTTCTACCTCATGGCATTTAAAGAATGGCGATGTTTCCAGGGTGGCACGGATCCCCTTCAACCGGTTAAGGTAACCGTTCTGGAATTATAAAGAAAATAAGCTGTAAGCACTACTGTGAGTTTAAGTCTTTTCAAGCAAGTCAGTGGTAAAAGCTGCATGTCTAGAATTAGGAACATGGTGAATTATTGGAGATCCTTCAAAGTCTCCTTGCTAATCTCACCAATTTTCCTGGTCCAATCCGAAGAGCAGGTTAAGTTCTAACATTCCAATGAAGACAGTATTGGCTAACCGTGCTGCCAGCCCCTTCAAACTCTGGCTTTGATGGGAGGCTGCATGGGGGTGGACTTCAAGAGGTTAGCAGTTGGACTCATTAACCTTGACCTCAAACAGTGTCACAATGGTTTGAAAGGACTTCAAGTCCATCTGCATATGTAGGGGCAATCTGGCCAAAACAGAGCTGGGTAGCATCATTTACAGAACCAAGAATAAGCCCCAGTTAGCTAATGTCAAAATAAACAGGCAGATTTGAAGTACGCAGCACTAAAAGCCATGCCATCTAGAGCCATTCGCTAATAGGCTTTATATGGTAGGGCCTAAAATGGAGCTAGTTTATCAAATTGTATATTTCACCCTGTCAGTGTAAAACATTTACAGCTAAACAGCTAGTTCACCTAGCAACATGTTGCAGCACCATTGGGCATATGCAGGATACATGAGTTTGCAACATTCAGGCCCAGGAGAGGGAGGGCTACAGACAAGCTGGTTTGCCACCGTCTCCCCGGATGTCAGGGACACTGGTCACCGTTACAGCAGGCCTTATTAGGCAGCCCACAGTCGAGGAAGGAAATCTTCTCCAACCACGCAGCCAGCGATCAGAAGTAAGGAACAAATGTAAAGGTCTGGTCTTTCTTCACCAGCCCCAGCCACTACTGATGGAGCTTGTTCCTCACATCTCAGGCCTGCAGCCTCCTCTCATAGAATCATAGAATATTAGAGTTGGAAGGGACCTCAGGAGGTCATCTAGTCCAACCCCCTGCTCAAAGCAGGACCAACCCCAACTAAATCATCCCAGCCAGGGCTTTATCAAGTTGGCCTTAAAGACCTCTAAGGATGGAGATTCCACCACCTGCCTAGGTAACCCATTCCAGTGCTTCACCACCTTCCTAGTGAAAAAGTTTTTCCTAATATCCAACCTAGACCTCCCCCACTGCAACTTGAGACCATTGCTCCTAGTTTTGTCATCTACTACCATTGAGAACAACTTAGCTCCATCCTCCCTGGAACCCACCTTCAGATAGCTGAAGGCTGCTATCGAACCTCCCCTCACTCTTCTCTTCTACAGACTAAACAAGCCTAGTTCCCTCAGCCTCTCTTCATAAATCATGTGCGCCAGCCCCCTAATAATTTTCGTTACCTTCCTCTGGACTCTTTCCAATTTGTCCACATCCTTGTTGTAGTGGGGGGCCCAAAACTGGACACAATACTCCAAATGCGGCCTCACCAATGCTGAATAGAGGGGAATGATCACTTCCCGTGATCTGCTGACAATGCTCCTACTAATGCAGCCCAATACACTGTTAGCCTTCTTGGCAATAAGGGCACACTGTTGACTCATGTCCAGCTTCTTGTGCACTGTAACCCGCAGGTCCTTTTCTGCAGAACTGCTACTTAACCAGTTGGTCCCCAATCTGTAGCTGTGCATGAGATTCTTCCCTCTTAAGTGCAGGACTCTGCATTTGTCCTTGCTGAACATCATCAGATTTCTTTTGGCCAAATCCTCCAACTTGTCTAAGTCACTCTGTATCCTATCCCTGCCCTCCAGCATATCTACGACTCCCCCCAGCTTAGTGTCATTTGCAAATTTGTTGAGGGTGCAATCTACCCCATTCTCCAGATCATTAATGAAGATGTTGAACAAAACTAGTCCCAGGACTGACCCCTGGGGCACTCCGCTTGATACCAGCTGCCAACTAGACATCGAGCTGTTGATCACTATCTATTGAGTCTGATGGTCCAGCCAGCTTTTTATCCACCTTATAGTCCATTCATCCAACCCATACTTCTTTAAGATGCTCTTACCCTTCTCTATAGCAGACTTCCCCTCCCCTGGTTTAGCCGACCAAGCCTACTCTTCCGTGTCTGTCCCATGTCCGTGGAGAGTCTCTTAATTCTACTAGCAAGTTGCTTAGAGCAAAGTCTGAGTGTTTCCATTACAGCTAATAGTGTGTTCTCACCTAATCTCTCCCTATACCTGCACCTCCTACGGACTAGGAAGGCTCTACTTTGCCCTTCTAGGTGCTATTTTCAAATGGGCTTGGGACAGCAGCAGCAAGTTTCATTCTGTGGTCCTTAGCAGCAAGGCAAGAGTCTAGAGGAGGAAGAGCCCATCCTGGCACCTGGCAGACATTTGGGTAATGTTTTTCTGACAACTGCTGACTCACCAAAACGTTACGGTTTCCTTTAGTGAATTCTCTGAAGGCCTCTGTGACCTGTTCCTTTGTTCTTGTCTTCTTGAAATCCCGGTTCACTGTGCCATCTTCTTTCTTAAAAAGGGAGAGAGAAACCCAGACACATTGTCATGAGAGTGGTCAGTTAGAGGAGGTGACTTGTGTTTTAAACACTGGGCATGTCATTAAACAGCATGTAGACTGGTCTCCTTCAGGGCAAGGGGAGAGGTGGTCAAGAATTAAGTAAGTGCCATGAAGTAATAATAATAAATAATACCTACTCTTATATAGTGCTTTTACAAAGGGAGGTACGTATCACTAGCCCCATCCTACAGATGGGAAAACAGAAGCACCCAGCAGGGCTAGTGGTGCAGCCAGGATTTGAATCCACATCTCCTGAGTCCCAGTCCAGTGCTTTATCCTCTAGGAGGCAACAGTCATCTGCCTATGGAAGATCAGCTATAGCAGCTGTTCACCTTACTGAAGAGATCAGAGGACATACTGTCCTGCTTTTTAGCTGTTGCGGCAGCTTCAGTATTGCCCATTACTTAACAAGGAATCTAAGCAGCGACTCTCCAGTGTCAGAAAGACCTGCCAAGGCGGCAGACGATATGGGCAAGTTGCCTTCCATGGACCATAGCACTGACTAACCACCAGGAAGTAAATACCACTCATTTTTTGCCATGCAGCTCCTGAATTCCTTCTTCTCCCTGCTGTCTCTGACCAGAACGTTTAATAGCCAGCAGCTGCCTCCTACTGTATTCTTGCTTCAAGAGGGAGCAAGCATACAAGCCATGCTAGGAAACATCTGAGGATGGGGGGTCAGAAGAGAAAGGTAGACATTTCCCAGAAGGGGACACACAAATCCCTAGGTAGCAAGTCTGATTTGAAACACTAAGGCAGCTTTTGGGTGGGAAGGCATAACGCAGGCTGTAGCAGCTCGCACATAATACCACTTCATACCTGCTTTATTCCCTACTAAAAGCCTCAAAAAAGGTGGGTCTGCATAACATGCAGGAGACCCAGGTCCCCAGGCCATTCATAATGGTTGAGAGTCCTAACCAGCGCCTACCTGCAGGCTGTTTATGACCACCTCTATGCTCAAGGACTGGTGTATACAGTGTAAAAACTCAGCAAGTTGTGCACAATCTTCCCCCCATTTCAGCGGAGCAGCGTTGCTACTTGAACACCTCAGCTGCTCAGGCTGCTAGACATGACCCAGCACACCTTCCCAGTTGAACCTGCCCGCCTTCATCTGCTCCTGCTCAGCAGGGTACACGGGGTACACAAATTGCTCAAGGCCAGATTGCAATCGCTTGGCAGCGAGCAGTGTTTTGCTCCAGGAGGGGTCCCATTGAAGTCAGCGACTCAGCATGAGCAAGGATGTCAGAATCCAGCCCTGAAGGATTCCCTTCGAGTCATTGTCAGACAAAGATTCACGCTGAAGACTTTGTGACCTATGTAGGCAGACCAGGGGTTGAGTCAGGTCTATCATTAAATATCTTCTCTCCTCCCAAAAGCCACATAGCAGGCAACAAAAGGAGTTAGTTGCAAGAAAAAAGATGCAATGATCATGAGTATGCACCTCTAGCTTTTACTCTTGACCTAAACAAAGTGGGATTTAGTGAAGAGGTAAGTGTTAGGCCTTTTTTCCTTAAATTTCTCTCCATTGCTATGAACAGTACAGCTCCACAGTGGCAGAGGTAGGCAAGCATGTTTATCATTTGGTCATGGAGGCCTGTTCTGAGTGAGGTGGCTATGGTAGCTGGGGCATCAGTGGCTGATGTATGCTGTTGCACTCCCTGTCAATAGCAATGGTGGGAAATTTTAAGAGACAAAGCTAATGCAGACACTGCTGAAGAGCAACATGAATACATCCCTGGATTAAATGCTCAATTTCAGGGCGCTCTGTGCTCAGCAACGACAGGAATAACAAGAAGACCCTGCTCCAGGGAGCTTACAGGCTACCAGGCAGCGCAGATACACACAACGCCAGACTGATAGCAAGGCAAATGGCAGATGTCAGGCACCAGTAGTGAATCAGTGCAATACCCTCGTAGATCTAATTCAGATCTGGGATTACAGCACACTTCCCAGGAGAACTTTGGCCCCAAAAGGCTCTCGTCTTACTATTCAGTTCCCAAAGGTCTTAGGGAAGGAAGCTTGGCATAGTGGCTAAAGCAAAGAACTAGGACTCAGGTGATGGGGGTTCTATTCCTGCTCTTCTACAGACTTCTTATGGGATCTTAGCCGAGACACTTAACCTTTCTATGTTTCCATCCCTCATCCCCAAAATGGGGATGATAAAGAATCTCACAAACTAATTAAGAAAGCCATTGTGATGCTAAGTCACTTTGAGAGCCTCAGATGCTGTAGAAATGAAGAGCGTAGATCAGTTTATTTCATTGTTTGTCCAGATTCTATAAACCACTGGGTAGTCAGAATTCGCTTTGGGTCCCTCACTTCCTGGATGTAGAGGCTAGTTTTAAACGGTGTTCTATACACACAGCTTTGTTTCCATAGCCTAGTTGTGCATGAAGGATGACTTGTTTGCCCACAACACCCTGAAAGGATGGGAGCCGGAAAGACATCCTGTTATGCAGGGCAAGATGAAGTAAGAATGAAGAACTGGATCAGAGGATGAGGGAAGGAACAGAGTACAATGAATATCCTGTCCTGTAGCTTCAGATGTCAAGGGGTTCCTTATAAAGCCTTCCCAGGACTGCTTCAACTATTCAGCTGAGCACCATTCCCACAGAGTAAGATACTGATTGCAGACAAGACAGTAGATGCTGAAATCAATCAGAAATGGATGGTGAAATGTATGTGTAGAATGTATGAATTGTGGGGGCGTGTAGACTGATCATGTAAACCAATGTGCCAAATTTAGTCAGTAAATGATATGCAAATGTAACCCTAGATTATGCAGATTATGTAGATTGATTTAAGCATCTGTAAAACCTACACCTAAAATGATGCTTGAACAATCTGACTTGCTAAAGTAGCTTTATTATGCTCAGTGGAATGGATCTATATGATATTACACCTGTGCCTGAAAACTGCTGTTTGTGCGAGTGCAATTGGGAGCCATTTATAATGCCTAAATTTAGCCCTACATGGTTTGGGACACGACAGTCTGAGATCATCTCAGGGCCTCTGCATCATTGCAGTGGCCAAGATCAGAGAAGCTGTGCTGACAGAACATGCACTCTCAGAGAGCGGGGGCATATCTTCAGAGGAGGTTTCCTGATTGTCCAGAGGAAGAGTATACTGGCTGTCAGCATGGTGCATGGCATCCAAGTTTGGTCAAGCACTGAACTGCTCTTTGGAAAGAGGTTTCTTGTGGCGGATTGGGGCAGTACAGGTCTGGAGACTGTTGGAGGAGTCTTGTGGATACTTTGGGGGTCCTAAGATGCCATGCACACAAGGTAAAAAGAAAGCAGTGTACACTACTGTGAATCAGTCATCTGAGCCCTTACACTCTTGTTGGAAACCTTCTCCTTCGATATAATAGATATCTATCTGAAGAAGGGCAATCACACTAGTTTCATATGAGATAAGGCATTAGCTCAGTTTCAGGAAAGCCAGCTAGAATATTCATAATGCTGCTCCTATAATTACTCCCCTCTTGAAGTTTTTCCTAACCTGCCAGGCACGGTTGTGCTGTTTTCAATAGGCATGACATTTACAGGTGTTCTAGCCCCAGGGAGTTCATCTTTCCAAAGAAGAAATGAAGGGCTGGTTGATTGGGCCATACCAACTGCACTTTCCCTGCTGCCACCCCCACTTTAACACCAGTTTTAGCCTGAGATAATTTTAGCAGCATTAAGGTTAACCTGTTTCTCCTATGGAATCCTAGAACTTCCAATCAGCAAGATCAGGTAGCCAGGTTCTTTCTTAAAGGGTGTTTGGGTGGGATTTTCAGGAGCCTAAGGAAGTTAAGTCAATGGAATGTGGGTGCCTATATAAATGTGTATATGTCAATACAGACCTCCACTATGCAGACCAGATACTTAAGAGAGTGACTGATGCCTCAGGGTAGTTTTAACTCCAGTAGAAATTGGATCCATTTTGAGTTTTACTCTGATAATTCTGATAAAATCTGGTGTTCCCAGCCTTTTCAATGCTGGAAAGCACCACTGTCCCCATTGCACAGACAGAGATGCAGCATGGGTAAGTGACTTATTCAAAGTCACCCAGCAAGCTAGGGGTAGAGTTAGGAATGGACAGGAACCGAGTTCCCAAGTTCCAGTCTTGTGGTCTGCCTACTAAACTCTGTTGCCTTGTTACATTCACGAAGGCTGTCTTCATGCAAGTCTTCCACTCCACCTGTGAAAAATTCTGCCTATCAATACATGCACGTAACTCCTAGTTACTTCAGTGGGAACTGCGCGTGCACATCTGAAAAAAAGATTTAGCACACAATCTTCTGTATCATGATATCCACTACAGACAACTTAAGGGATAGATTACTCCAGACAATCCTGTTTTTCCAGGAAGAAACCCATAGTGAGAAAGTAGGAAAGGAAAAAACAAGAACCCTCTCTAAATAAAACTTTCCTATGTTTCCCCATGAGGCTTCAGTAGCAGCTTCAAAATAGTGAATGCCTGTTCTCAGCAGGGGATGCTTCCTCAGATATGAAGAAAGTAAAGTAATACAATTCAGCAACATCTGCTCTCTGTACAACTTCTGTTTGTAGGCAGGGGAAAAGATCAATGCCAGTAACCAAAGTGAAATGTCAGTGCTGTAGATTGGAAAGGGAGGGGAGGGGGAGAATCTAAAAACTAGGGATTTAAAGAGAATTGCAGTAGTTAGATGCAAGAGACCCAATTAGAGCAAGAGGACAGAGAGAATCAACAGATGAATCACTGTGTACAAGATTTAGTCCTAAATGATCCAGCTACTTTTTAGCTTTTATCAAAGGCATCAGCCAAACAGTGACAGCTGCAGCAATGGGAAATGGGTGAAGGGTTGTTCAGAGTAAGGGCTGATATAGGGGACTGGCTGACAGTGCACTCACTGATTGGAGGGAGCAAAGAGGAGGGATTTTAGTGGTGTTTTGAAGAGGGCTAGGGAAGTCAGTGAAATGGGGCAGTTCTCCACAGCCAGTAAGGTGGCAGCTAAGAATCAACCTCCAAGAGAACTGGAGGGAAGGGGGAAACTGAGCAGTGGTCAGAACTAATTGAACAGATGAGGGAGTGTGGATTTTGGCAAGAGGACCAAGGTTTTGTAATGGGAAGGTAGCCACTGGCAGAGGCCTCTCAGGAAGGGGGTTATGCTGCAGCACACCAAACATGCTGAAAAACATTATTATTATTATTTTAGCATCTTTCAGTAAGTCCCTCAGTTGCACAGACAGATATAAATGCAATACCACCTGCTGGTCATGAATATTGCACCAGTTCAACCTCAGAAAGACCTCCTCTTCTCACAATGGGATCACCTTCATCACTTGGCATTTTTCCAAGGGAAAATATTTGCTAGGAGCTTGGATTTAACTGGTCCAGTCATGGCAGTTCAGTAAGAAGGTGCTTTTCAATGGGGGCATCATCTCTGCACCAGAATGTACACTTGTATTTAGTGACCTTCCCCCCTCCCCAAGTCTCTCAATCTTGTGGTTGTGAAGACTTTCCTGATGTAAATGGATGCAATGACATCTGCCCAATTTTGCAGACAGCATAAAACAGCAGCTGTGAGAATGTTGATTGTGCTTTAAATCCAATGCCTAATGACAATATAAATAATCTCTACACTGTTAGCCATTTCACTGCTGATCAAAGAGTGTTAAGAAAACAGGGTTGTTATTAGAAGAATCTCCATAGATGACTGAAGGGACATCTCTTTTTGGTATTATGAGCAGGAGCAGCTTGGATTGTGGGTGTAAATTGGGCGAGCGCCATTACTTGTTTTAACCCCATACCACTTGTTTTAACCTCAATTTGTTTTAATCAATCTGAGCACTGGTTAGCAGAGCTGAACGCTTAATCCCTTCTGCTCTTTTCCCCAACTCAAAGCAGGGTTTCCTTCATTTAATTCTGTTCTCCAGCTATAGGATGTTTATCTCTAGTAAAAGTTATGAAAGCACCTAAGCCCTATTAACTTGCAATGAGACTTATGCATCTAAGGCCTGGTCTACACCTAGAAATTTGATCAACCTAGCTTCATCACTCAGGGCTGTAAAAAATTTTGTGCCCTGGGCCACGTAGCTAGGGAAACATAACACCCACTGTAGAATTCTTCCATTGGCCTAGCTACCACTTTTTTGGAGAGATGGGTTACCTACATCCATAGAAAAACCCCTTCCCTTGAGGTAAGATGTGTGTACACTACAGTGGCACACAGTGGACACACCCTCAGTCACTTAGGGTTTGTCTTCTCTGAAAAGTTGTAACTTGTTCCCTAGTCATACATACAAACACTTCACTCAACTATGGTGCTTTTAACTCAAGTTAGCTGGCCCATCGGTGTACAGGCTACAGCTCAAGTTAGCACAACTCATTAGCTAACACAACCAGCTCATGGTGTGGACGCAGGCCAGTTCCGCTAGTCCTCCAATGCCATGCCGCAGTTCTCCCGCACCCATGTTCTCATGAAGGGACAGACAAGTTCCTCCACAATTCACTGGGAGAGAATTCCTAGAGTGGCTCTGCTTACTGCAGTGCACAGAACCATGAGACAAGTCCCCAGAATTCTTTGACCCACAGACAAGTGAGTGCAGCACCCGGGTGGACAAAGCAGCTCACATGTTACTTTGCAGTGCGGCCGCTTTCACTCGAGCTAGGCTAAAATTGAGAGAAGTAACTCAAGCGTAGGTAGCTCAAGTTAACTCTGCATTGAAGACACATCCTTCAGCACTTTTGCAAGAATTACCCATCATGTTTAAATGAAGGAGAGAGAGTATTCCATTACATAGGAGAGGAATCTCCATAGTCACTGATTATGACCATAACTTGATACTGCGATCTGAGATGGGCACAAGTTAAAACTCACATTCTGGTTTGGATCAAGGTTTCAGCTCAGAATTTTAGCATGACAATTCCAGACACCAAAACAGACACCCTGAGCTTTGCTAAAGTTCAGATCCATTTTGTGAGCCCTCGAGTTTGAGAGGAGGCTTTTGCTTCTCTCTGTTATAGAGACTGGAGGACTGGTCATGGTTTTGTCTGCCCCCTCCCCCCATCTACTATAGTTGTAACTTCATATATGCAGTTAGGACCACAACTTCCAGATTCTAAGTGCTACAAAGTCAATTAGACAGGCTGCCTCTAGAGGGCAGTTTTAAGCTGCTAGGATGTTACACAGCAATATTTAGTCTAGGACAGTGGTTCCCAACATTTTCTCTGCTGTGGCACACCTTGATACCTTTAATTATTTTGAAGCACACCACCATATAGTCGCCAAATGAACTCATGAATAGTCATGAGTCAATTCTGAACTCTTCAAGTAGTTTTTCAAAAAATTCCATGGCACACCTGCTCAGGCCTGACGGCACCCCAGTGTGCCGCCGCACCCCAGTTGGGAAACACTGGTCTAGGGCCTGGTCTACGTGTACAAGTTGGGTCGACATAACTACAGCCCACACTCCTGAGTGCCATAGCTAAGCTGAACTAAGCCTTGGCTATAGCCTATGGTGATGGAAGAGTTCTTCTGTCAATCTAGCCGCTGCTATTTGTGGGGGTGGATTACTTACATTGACAGAAAAATCCCTTCCATCACTGTAGGAAGTATCTACACTATGGCGCTGCAGTGGCAAACCTACGTGGGCTAGCTCTTCAGTAGTTAGAGTTCCTAGCCCTCCAGTGCCATTAGGGACAGTGGCAGCCAGTGAAACATGAGAAAGAAAAGCTGTAACAGCTCTGCACATTTTACCTATGCAGGCTTTTGCCAGTTTACTTGTGCCTTTAGCACCAAATTTCACTCATCTCTTATACAACCACATCTTGGGCGATGGCAAGGGGAGGAGCAGAAACAAGTTCTGCTTTGAATTTGCAAAGAGATGGGCTCAAGTCGCAGAGCTGGATCACGACTGTTTGGAAGGGGCTCCGTTCTCTGGTGCTGGGGCAGGTTAGGACCCAAAATTCAAAGAAAAAGTTTAACCAAAACTTTGCCTGTGTTTTGGGTGGAAACAGCAGTTTTCCAAGGCAGTCTCTCAGAAGCCAGAAGGTGGCACAGAACATCCTGAAATGCTATGAGCCTGGCTCAGAGAAATCATTCTGTGTGCATATTTCACCAAATTTGGTTATAGAAACTTCATGCTACTAATGGGGGTTGTAGGAACTTAACATTTCTCCCAGGCTGCTTTCCCAAAGAATCCTGCCAGTGACCCAGGTTACAGCGCGGAGGCGGGTTGAGAAGCCTCACCTTTATCCCCTCGATTCTGAATCCCAGCGTTGCTGTAGAACTAATAGTCTCCCTCCACTGCATGTATCGGGGCTTGGTTACTGCATGCTGGGCATTCTCCTCCTCGGTCGGGGCGTCAGGATCAACTTCAATCATCTTCTGATACATGTCCTTCCGCAGGCTGGGCTTCTTTCTGGCCTTCGTTAGCTCCTCCTCCAAATATGTTCTGCAAAACATATTTGAGGCAGAAGGGTTATTAGCTGTCAATGAGAGCGTTACGGTTCTAATGTATTGGGGTCACCGTCTGTACATGTTAATAGCACCGAGGAGGGACAGCACTCCTTGCTAAGGGACTGATCCCCCAACATTACATCATCCATAATAGGAGGTCCAAGTGCTTTCAATTCCCACTGACTTAACTCGAAAGTGAGGGCACTTAGGGTCCTCACAGGATCAAGCCCTAAAGAGGCAGTGTCATATGGGAGGTTTCCAAAGAACAAGAACCCCCAGCACTGGGCTGCAATAAATATGTATAGAGGCCTCCCATGCCCAGCAGCCTCAGACCGTGCAACACTTGAACGGGTATTACAAATAAAAACCCCACATTAGTAACCTGAGACCGGGCACAGGAAGAGTCCATAAGTTGCCATAGTACACAGCACCCTTCAGTTACACCAAGAAAGGAGATAGAGAAGGCAAATGCAGCCTGCACACAAAAGGTTTTTTATTTCTAGCCCACCTGCCAGCATTCAGAGGCTGAGCTCAGCCCACAGACGGCCATTACAATTCAGGTGCAGCCCCACTTTTCCCAAAATTATAACACGTTCCCAGGGTAGGCTCAGTAGGAGCAGCGCTACCATTCACAGCGTGTGCCAGGAGAAACACAAGAGACTGGGACTGCAGTAGTGCTTAGAAGCTACAGTCAGAATCAGAGCCCTACTGTGTCAGGCTCTGCATACTTAGTGTCACTCTTTGCCCCACAAAGCACGGATCTGGGATAACAGATATCCAGGGACTAGCTACCTATAGAGGAGTGTGAAGATATTAACCTACATACAGACTTGTTTAACTGATCCTGCGCAGTTCAGTACCCCAAGCTCCTATCCTGTTACAAATATTTCAGACATTCTAAATTTACTCAGGATTCAAAATTAATCTGGTTAAAATCAGATTAGTTCCCTTGCTCTGTCTATCCACGGGGACCCTCAGTTCTCTTCTGACAAGTGAGATGGGCGCTGAAGACCTAGGCAGGCCAGTAAAACCTCCGCTACCCTCCTATCACTGATAAATATCTGACAGGACTCCAGTACATTAGATTGCATCATCTTCTGATCGATAGGGTAGTGTTAATGTAACTGAGAGGTTACTCTATATGGATTTCTCAAAGATATCAAGGAAACAGATAATCAAGTTTGATGCTGGACAAATACTGGATAAGCTTAGGATGCAGCAGATGTGGTATTTAAGAGTTCTAGGTTTTCTCCACCAAATGAAGGGACCTGTCCTGCTAAGTACTAAGCACCTCTTGCACAGTGCAATGTTCAAGCTGTGCCATGTCTTCCTCTTCCCCATTCCAAAGATCAGCCTTCAGCTAAAACTGTCTGGGCCTTCACCACTCCAGTTGCTGTAATCTCTTCTGTGGTCTCCTGCAACACTCCCTCCAACCCATCCAGAAATGCAGCTACTGGGATCATCTTCCTCAACCACTGATCTGGCCATAGCTCCTGCTGCAAAACTGTATCAAGATCAAGGTTTTTGCAATCACCTTCAAGGCCCCACATAACTTCCACTCAAGGCTCAGGCCCTTAAAGTGCACCAAATCAGAGAAGGCACTGTCATCAACAAGAGGGGAAGTCTCTCTCAATCCTTCTCCCCTGCAATAAGCTGGGAGCAGATTACTTAAGGTTTGTCTTAGACAATTAGTTTGGAATGCTGAGCAAACCTGAACAAGGGGTTATTCTCCCAAGCTAAATGAAGCTTTGAAAATGTGCTCTGTAAACCGATCATGTACTGTGGAAACTGGCAGGATTCAAGACGAGAGAGAGAGAGAGAGAGAGAGAGAGAGAGAGAGAGGTTGCTACATCCCAACACTTGACTGTTAACAGCATTTGATTTTCCCTTTGAGAATCAGCTGACATGCTAATGCTTTGAATTCTGTTGAAGTCTGTCTTGTGCTTTTTTTCTACACGTCCCTGCCCCCTCACCACACAGCCCGAATAGGGTGTTAAACAGGATGTTTTCACACAAAGTTGTTTTGATATAGCTTAGTTTGTCTGGTGTTAGTCTGTTTCAGTTGGACTATCAAGGAGGCAAAATCTTGTTCCCAGCTCCTGTAAAATACAGCGCAGACTGAAGAGGTGTAACTTTGAACAGATCTTTGTGATTCATAACGGAAAACAATGGGACAATTGGAAAAGAAGGTGGGTGGGGCTGGATGCATGTTCCTCCATTGGATATATATGTCCTTTTCCATAGACATTATTGGTCTGGTTCTTTTGTCTGAATTTCTGTTCTATGAACAGACATGCAGTGTTTATTACCCTTGCTGTGGATTTTGGCCAGTCAACTCACAGTGATACCTATGACAAGTCAGGGGATTGGCAATGAAGTCTTAAAGCTGTTTTCAATGAGCCTCCAGACAGATGAAAACTGCCACTACCTAGAGAAATCTGTGGGCGGGGAAAGGGCAGTCTCTTCTAGGACAGAGTAGAAAGGCTGAGATTGCTTCTGTTCAGTCACTAGTAGCAGCTATGGCCTGCCTTCAGATAAGTCTCTCTCAGAGCAGAGCAATCACTTTTGCCAGATCTGTTGAACTAAATAAGATCTGCTAAGGAAGAAACTCTGTGCAGAGTTAGGAGCGTCCAGTGCTCTTTACAATGGCCCTACTGTCACAGTCTGCAGCGCTCATTTATATGCTTGAGGTAGGCATGGAAGGATTTGATTTTTATTGGTTTCACGGTACACACACACACACGCACCCCTTACCATCAATGATAATAAAAATGTACAGATAGGTAAAGTAAGGAAAAATGCTGCTTGAAAACTTATGAAAGTTTGATTTAAGGATATTTACAATTTGTGTTTTAATGGTTACAAAGGTTGAACTTTCTGAATCTCAATGTCTATTATCATTAAATGATTATTTCTGACTCCTCTATTGTTGCCCCTCGCCAGAATTTCATGCTTCTGTGAACATTTAAATAGCTAAAAATAGAAAAATGCTTAAAAATACATATTAGTGATATTATCCATTGAAATGATAAACACATGAAAATCAGATTCTGCCAAGCCTATCTCTAGGGACCCCCTCCTCCAGTAGCAGAGACATTCAGTAACCTTCATCATTTGCTGCTTTTCAAAGAGAGGTCTTGTTCATGATATCAGGCCTTAATCTTCCAACTCATGGGTCCCCCATCCTTCCCCCCAGGCCTTGCCCCCTATGATAAGTTTCACTACAGAAATGTGTATGAATCAGTATTTCACAAGCTATAATCCCCAAAGCCAACCTGAAGGAGCAAAGAATCTAAAAGAATCACTTAACCTACCTGTGAAATACATCTAGCTGTGGGGCAGCCATTTAACAGTTTAGGACAGCAGGTGGAAGCCACCCAGTTGAACTGCAGTGGGATTCAGGAAGGCAGATGTAATTACCAGAGGGTGAATATGACCAGGACACAGAGGGTATTTATAAGGTCCCATGGCATCTTTAATAGCCACAAGGAATCAAAACCTTGATTTTACATCTCCTCCAGAACAGCAGCACAGACTAGTGCTCTCTAATACAACAGTTCCCAACTTGGGGGGGCGGGGCAGGCACCAAAGATTCCACAGGGTCCATGAAGCTTCAGTAGTATGGAGCTCATTTAGACCCAGGTGCAACAGCCTCAAACTCTGTGCAGGCCAGAGTGCAGGAGCGGCCCCCCGAGCTCCATGCCAACTGGGCACAGCCCTCCTGAGCACCGCGCTGGCCAGAGCGGAGGAGCAGCTCTCCCAGTCCCACACAGGCCAGGCGCCCAGCTGGAGAGGAACAACCTTGCACCGGTGGGGTCCTGCAGCAGCCCCGGCCAACCTGCCAGCACCCGCCTTCATTACCCTCAGTCCATGAGGGATGAAAAGAGACGGGGCCACACAGGGTGTGCAGTGGCGGCTGTGCCAGGGAAGGCCTAGCTTCTTACTCAGATAAGAGTAATTGATTATGTAATATAGCGTTGTTATTAATTATTATTATATGTGTTTATAGGGGTTGTGTGTGTTTATGGCCCATGTGGGGTTGGGGCAGAGGGAGTGAAGGGGGTAGTGCAGGGCTCGACAAATTTGCTTTGTATCTAGGAGCCAGCTCGAAAATTAAGGAGCCAGATGAATTTTTCAGCTTTCAGGGTTTTATGTTTCAATGACTACCAAAAAAAATGTCACGTGCCACCATTGAACGGTAAACAAGTTATGGGCGAGACACACGTGTGTACACCTGTACACACCACGAGACTACAAAGCGTCATTCGTCTCGCATCTATTCTGTGTTTAACACGGATGAGCACACAAGCCATTCACTGTGCTCCTTGCTTTGCACCATGTGCCAACAAAATGTCCACCAACCATAAACTGCGATACACGATCGCAAATGATCGCTAAACAAAGAATTCAGCACTCAGATGCGCTGCCAGAGATGAGCAGTGATTGGAATGCATTATTGCTAAATTGTTGCTTGATAACTTCTACCTGAAACTCTCAATTCATATTTGTATTGTTTTGTGTCCAGGAGGAGAAAGCATGGGTGAACTTGGCCATCAGGCAGTTTATTATCCTCTCTCTAATTTCATCTTCCATTTCCCTGGATTCTGAAACTCAGATACTTGAAACTTTGCATTTTCATAATTGTCTGCCCATCTAGTTTCAAGGATAATTCTCTAGTGTTCATTCAAGGGCTGGTGGGCGGCTGTGGTAGCCCCACCCTGCCCTCTTCCACCACGTGGGCCCAGCGAGGCACCCTGACTGGAGTGCAGCAGCCACTCTCCCCTCCTGCCCCCAATGTGGGCCCAGTGGCAGGACGCTCTGGCTGGAGCACGGCAACCGCAGCGCTCCTCACTCCCGGCCCCGCCATATGGACGCAGTGGCGCCCTGGCCGGAGCACGACAGCTGCTCCCCTCGGGACCCAGTCCTTCACTGGGAGAAATACTAGGTGCCAGAATTAAATTCCTAGGTGTAATGGTGACCTGGCACCCGGGGTTTGTCGAGCCCTGACCTAGCATTAACTAGTGGGGCTTTCACTCAAAAAGGTTGGGAACCACTGCTTTAACATAATGGTAGAAAGAGTATCACTTACTGCAATTCCACTCCCTATAGCATGGTTTTCAGAAGTCTCTGCCAGTTAATATCCCAGTTCAATCCTGTTTGTAGTGGGAACCTGCCAGAGTTAAGGTAGTGTGATATGACAGATTGGATACCCCAGCAAGACACCATGCAACAAATAACCCTGCTGTATCCCTTCACTCTTTAGCAATTCACACCCACAGACCTGCTACAACAAAGCTATTCTCTTAGCTTAGCTATCTAAGGACCAGCTCTCTGCAGATGGGTCACGTTGTCTGTCTGTTTGCCTATGCCCAGGCAGCCGCTCAACCAGAGCTTTACTTCTACACCTCAAGCAGAACACAAGGGTTGGTGCTAGAGAGAATACATGGAAAGGGACTGCATGTACTTCCCCTAGGACTTGGCTAGGCCAGCTTATATCTGTTTCAGAAATCAAGGCATCTGGTCACATGGCAGGACTCTTTTAAAACCTCACCTGAAACAAAGTGGTGAAGGGCCCTAGCTTAAGTTGGTGTGTGACTTTTGGGTGGAGTGAGGCAGCAAGCAGTGTGGTCTGACATACCCTGTGAGCATAGGGAGAAGTCCAGGGTTTCTTCACTGATGGATACCCTTTCCTCTCCCTCCCAGTCTCCCCTAGGTTTTAGCTAATCACCCCATCCCACTGAATCTGGTTTTAGGTTGACACTAAGTGGAGAAGACCCTTGTAGACTTCATGTAGTTGCAATTATGGGGATAAGCCTCATTTGTATTGTGGTGACTCCAAGGGACCATGAGCAACTGTGGTGTTAGGAGCTGTACATAGATGGAAGTAAACACCATAACAAGGCCCTCTGGCTCCTGCTCCAATCCACAAACTGCTCAAAGACCCTTATGCTGGTCAAACACCTTGTGTAGTTTATTTACAACATGGGTTCCCCACTACCTTTATGCTATATATATATAGAGAGAGAGAGAGAGAGAGAGCTGCTCCAAAAGTCCTGGGGAGCCCCCATCTCCTGTAACAGCCAGCAGCACTACAATTACACAGTCTCTTTCCTCCTATTACTTGTTTTTCCCCTTTTCTGGGCCCTCCTCTTGTGTCTATTTGTAGACTTTGCCTAATGACTTAATTAGCCTCCCAGCTCTGCTCCACCCACAAATTAGGCCCAGCTCTGTTTAATCAGCTCCATTCTATACTGTTTGATTGGCACTGCTGTGACCATGGGCTGGCTCAGGTGTTCTTGCCTCGCTTTCTGTCACACAGACACCCCTTCTTTATTATGATAACATGTGGGGGCCACAGTCAGCAATCCAAGTGTAGTGGTGGTGCACATGTGTGTAATTAAGGTTGGTCTTGCCACAAAAAGCGTCAACAGGGAGAGCATAAGGTAATGGAAAAATAATTGTTGTTTGTTACACTAAACACTGTCACCAGCTGCCTAGCCCCTGTCCCACAGGCTTTAAGAGTTGAAAATGCAATTTGCTGACCTCATTGAGCCTCCTTTGTTAAGCTTTAGTGTCCACCTTTTTTTGCCCCACTGTCTTGCAAGTCTCCCCTGAAAGTTAAGCTCTAACTACCTCCTGAGCAATCACATGCAGATGATTTTGCTTAATTCCACATGCTGATATAGTGTGGCAAAAGGATAAATAGAACTGCCTGGAGTGCTCTACCTTCACGGCTTGTCAATTACACCAACACAGACCAGGTCTACAGCTCATTGCTGGTACAAGCAAATTTTAAGGAAATGATCTTCCATAATCTCCTTGATGAGGATGTGCTTTTTTTGGGCAAAACCTTGGTTAACCCTGCTCAGAATATTTTTCCATTTGTTCATGTTGTAACTTGAACTTCATTCCCCTTTGGTAAAGCAGAGGCCAACCAACAGAGTGCTGCAGAACAGTCTTCCTCCTTTCAGAGCTACAAACAAAAGCACATGGGCAGAGTTACTAAAACAGGGGGTTTTCTTGTGGGGTGTGTGAACAAGATTTAATTGTCACCCACAGAGGAACAGTCCCTGTTTCCTTCAAGTTACACATCAACTCATGCTAGCGCAGGGGCATACCATGAGCTTAGAAGCTGCCAGCACTCCATTACCTGCATTCCTTCCCCACCCCTCTGGAGGGAAGTATGGGTTTTGTGACTGACAGTCTAACATGCCAGCTCATGTTTCATATCAGGAGTTCAAAAGGGGAAGGGAAAAAAAAAAGACGAAGAAATTCCTCTCTTCCCACAAAAGCTGTCAGCTTTTCCAGAAAGCATAAGTGTCTCTACCACATCTAAGCTTTAAGATAGTCATTTAGAGGGATTTAAAACCCAAGCTGGCTATATCTGGCTCAAATCTGCACACTGGCTTTGGGTTTTGACATAAAAACTTAAGAACCTGATCCTGCAATGCTTGCCCATAATCCTTACTCACTCAAATAATCCTATTGCAGTCAACAGGACTAGTTCCATGATTAAGGAATAGCTAAATGATTGCAGGATTGAATTTTAATAGTTTGTATATGGTTCTCAAGTAAGACTAGAATAACTACGCTCATCCTTTGTGAAATGCTTCAAGATCCATTGTTGAAGGACAGAGTATAATATTATATATGCTGTAGCCCAAAGAGCATTCAACAGCAAGAGAGTGGTAAGGGAAAGGATTGAAAGCTGTTTGAATTCAGATCTGAAGTGGAGAGTCTGAGGCAGAGATACAAGAAGCCCGGTAGCTAGCACCACGGTTTTCATTGCAGCTAGACTGGGCTAGACTACAGCTAGATAGGACAAGGAATGCCATATGCCCTGATGTTTTTCTTGGGGCATCTCCCAGAATATGAGCTGTCCTGCCATACCTTGTCCCAGCATGCTAGAATATACTTTGATCATTGAAAACATTCCTTCAGAGAGGGGTACAATTCCCTGCTGCTCTTCACAACGAAGTCAAAAGTGGGCATGCAGCAGCACTGCTTGTGCTTTAGCCAAGGTGTGTGAGGTCTAAGAAATGCTGCCCCTGCTTTGTCTTAAGGCAACTTGTGGTGGGAGCTCCCAGGCAGAGCTTCCTCGCTGTATCTCACCTACTGACCTCTTTTTAAATCTGCTTCATTCAAGGATCTCCATTTTGACCCATATACAACTCCTGAAATGCCCCTCACCACTGCCCCTTAGATCAGTGCCCCCTGTGGGTGAGAGAGAGGGAAAGGCACCTTCTCAAAAGCTGCCATTCCCAGATTCCTGGAACAGCAATGGGCTTCAAGTGCAGATTGATGCAACATCCCCTTCACTCCAAACAACCCACTTCCACAGTACACCACAGGGTCACCGACATGTGACTGCAGGAGTCGGTTTTACCATTTCCCAACCCAGGTTTCCTCTTGTGTCTCTCCCCCATCCCCACCAACTTGGCTTCCCTCTAGAGGCCTGAGCAATAGTCATCCATGGCCAGGTGAGCCTGTTAGAATAGCGGTTTTGTTCTGGATATTCTTTATTGGGGTATTAAGTTGCTTCAAGCACTGGATTTGGATCCTTGAACTCACGTTGCTCATTTTTGCTTAGGTACAAGCCAATGCACCAAACAGCACTAACCTGACTCCCATCTTGCAGTCCATAACGCAGGGGGAGTCAAATTCAGCCAGCAGGTCTTCCATCTGATTGTACCGCTCCCCATCCTTCACCACGTCCCCGTGGTAGGCAGGAACAAAGGGCTTAAGGACATCGTTCATCAAGCGGTCCAAGCAGCGCTGCTCAGATTCACAGTGCTTCTTTAGTATACTGCCATTGGCTGCAGCCTTGAAGCTACCTGAGAGACAAAGGGCAACACAGTGCTTACTTGGGTGCAGAATACCGTGGAACCTTCCCAGAGGAGAGCAGGCAGAGAGTCATAAAGCCTCCTGCCCCTGCTTACAGCCCCACCCAGAACAATCAAGGGTACAGTGCCTGGAAAGGTGTAATGAAATTCTATTGAGTTTCCCACAGTGTCAAAGGTTAACAGAGGTAATTGCTGGCAGACCTCAAGTGAGAGTAAAGGCTATATATACTACTCACTTTCGAGGACTCTATCACTCCTTCCTTGCCCCCCAAACTACTAAGTGTGGTAGCTCTCAGGTATTGCTAAGTTGAAAGGTTTGAACTTGGGACCTTCATCATCTGAGCACAAACCTCTACTGCCTGAATGGCAGGAGTAACTCCAGTATCTGGCAGTAGGGACAGCATTGCACTTTCCTAGCATGCTACATTGGGATCTCCATAGTGTACAATCTAGCATTTAGATCAGGCCCTCCCTCAAGCCCCTGCTTCCCCAAGGATAAGGCTGATTAAATGTGAACACTCAGTGAGCAACAGAGTCAATTTAGGCCAGTACAGCTAATTAGCTTAACAATCAGGAGACTTCCCAACACTTCATTAGTCTCATGCCATGGAGGGTCCTCTTGATGACATGGCACAGCGCACCCTTCCATACCTGCATGCCCTGCTAGTTGAATCCAAGGATACTTTTTCTTGAAGGACATAACAAAGGGGGACCAGTGCACCATATTTTTGATCTTCCGCCATGACTTGCTCTAAGGAAACAGAGAAATGCATATAGTGGGTCAATTTTTTGCCATTCAGAAAGCCAGCTCAGAGAGCATGTTTGTGGGTTTTTTGGACAAGGGAAAAGAAAGCCAACACTGAAGGATGGAAGGGAAAGGAGGACAGGGAACACTGCTCCTCCCCTTTCTCTTCTGCCTCGGTGCCAGGCTGGACTAGTAGCATATAAGTCATTGGACCTCAATTATCAATTCACACTGGCATAAGTCAAGAGTGACTCCACTAAAGTGAATGGCGTTTCAATGTTACACTGGTAAAAGCGAGATCAGAATCAGGCCTACTGGTTCAGGAGATCACCCGCCTGCATACAGCAGGATCACCTACTATCCTTTCTCCACCTCTTAAATTTCCCCTTTAGGAGAGGCCAGGCTGACAGCTCATTTCTGGGGGGCACACTGGACAGCTCTTGAGTTAGAATTCTAGGAATCCTGGTAAGATTTTGCAAGTATGCCAGCATTTTGCAGGCTGGTAAAACTCAACTTCAGATCCATGAGCTAGAAGCCACTCAAAAGAAAAGCCTATTTTTGTTCCACATTGGAAGACAGCTGCTTTGGTCATTGAGCATTGAGTACGTGAGTGTCTGAGGGACCAGTCAAAACAAGTTAATAACCACGTTTGAGAGAACAGTTCACTTCTGACATGTGGTATTTGTTGTTAGATAGATTTATTAGTATAAATACTTGTGTGCACCACAATGGGGTTGTACTCAAACATAGGAAAGCTTCATTCAAAGACGCAGTTTTTCCTGAAGAAAGTTGTTTTCCCTAGATTGCTCTGATGGAACACACAGCTAGTAAGAGGCAGAGATATTTCTTATCTCAGCACCAGAAGGCTGTGCAAACAATCCATGCAGGATATATACAACAACAATGGAAAAATGTCTAATTGCACAAGATGAGGCAACCAGCGGTTTTGTCCTGACAACTCAGGAGCAACTGAGTTCAGTTTGGAAGTGCACATTAAAGTTTTCCTCATTTGTTCATCTTACAATGCACGTAAGAGAACAGCTTCCTCATTCCATATAGTCTGGAGAACTAAGCTTCGTTCCCTATCTGTGTGTGTGCAAGGGATGAATGAGTGATCCAACATTCCTAATCCTTAGGGCACTTACTTGGGGTGAAGTCACAGGCCAGAGCCAGGCAGCCAATGTGGTAGCCAATGCATTTAGGGAGAGGGAAATTGATCTGGGTGGAGAGAACAGATCAAAGTTCTTTATTTCCTAAGCCATCCGGTTGGAAGTTACCATTGTATGAGTTGGTAGTGTTCGGGCCTCTGCACTCATCGAGGTTGTTCAAAGCAGCTGTCTGAAGTCTCAGCAACAGAGGAACAAAGATGTGGTGTGGCCATTTGTCTGAAGCTCTGATCTCAGTTTTGAGAGAGCAGGCTCTCCTACTACTATTTTGGTGTTATTTTATAGAGTGGAAGGCCAGGTGGCAGAAGTTTTAACATTAAACCTCAAGAAGCATGCATTGGATGATGCCACTTAGGCATGGATCCAAATACAGGGTAGTGTGAAGCTGCATTGCCTCGAGGGGAGTTCAAGGAATCCCTGCCGGGCAGCCATATGCAAGAAAGCATTGACTGCATCATACTTTAGACTGGCTTGTGACACTGGCAGAACAGCCAACATGTGTATGACCCATAACAACTGAACAAGAGTCACTGCAATTGTAACCAAGACCATCCACTTAAGTATGGGTATCGAAGAAATGTTAATTAGACTAGAAATCACCAACTCATTCACTTTGTATGGATAAGAATCAAGAAGTTTGCTAAGTGTACTTGTCTATGTTTACCTGTATCCTTATAGAAGTTTACCAATGTAACCAACTAGCTTTGAGAAGCTAATTCCCTTCCATGTCTTAATTGCCTTATGTAATGTATGCATCCTCATTCAGTTAACCTTAAGATCAAAGATGTAAGATACTGCAGGAAAGTAATAGTATTACTTACATTGTCTGCAGTTATAATGGAGGACTGGTTATCTGCCTTATGTAAATAAGTGTAACGAGTTTACCTGTGTATGCACAGGAAATAGGAGATTAACTTCAAAGCAATGGTCCATAAACTACCTGCATGGCCTATTCTTCCTCAAAGGAAAGCCCTGCTGTGACAATTTCTATGAGAAGGTTGTCAGCCTGCAAGACAGCTATAAAAGAAAAGCCTTGAGCCTGATCTTTTCATCTCAAGTCTGCTTAAACTTTAACAGGGAAGGTCTAAACCATAGGACTGAGGTGTCCAGGTAGTTGTCTGAATTACCCTGGAATTCTCATGAAAAAACTCTAACAGATGCTACACCTGAACTGCCTTTTGGACTATAACCCACTGAAATAACTCCAGAGAGCCTTTTGCAAACCAGCGATCTGCTATAACATCACTGCTATCAGATCCTGATCTATGAACTCTATGATTCCTTTTCTATTTATAACCTTCTTCTTTCTTTTGCCTTTTATTAATAAAATCATGATATTTGGGTAGGATCTGATATTCATATTGACCTGAGGGTGAGTGTCCGACCCTTTGGAATTGGTAAAACTTTAAGAATGGGGCACAGGTTTTTCAGTAACTCCTCACTACATTAGACTTGGTTGTCTGGATGGGAGCTCAGAGCAGGAATGCCTAAAGGGGACCATGTTTGGCTTCTGGTTAACCAGAGTGGTACTACAGAAGCTCTTTTGTCACTGGCTTGGTGAATCTAATTATAGAATAAACCATGGGTTTGAGGGATTGCCTGTCCTAGTTCTTGCAGTCTGCCCTGAGTGTGACATCCTCTGTGTGGTGCATCCAGGCACCCAGTCACACATTCCAAAAGTGGTAAGGGAGGAGGCACGGCAAAGTATCGCTGTGGGACACAGTGCAGGAGCAGTCCTGCACTCCACATGGGGTCCAACTCTTGCATGGGATGCACAATGGATGGAGGGGGCAGGGAGGATCTTGGCGTACATCTTTACCACCAGAGTGCATGGACTGACCACTCACCCCTTCAAGTAGCTATCGGAGAATCAGAGCTGTCAGTCTGCTCCTGGGATATGTTTATAGACCAGAAGTTTGTCAAGGAAACTTCCAAAACATTAAGATCATGTAGGGCATCTGTCTCTCTTGCACTTTGCTGTTCAGGATTTATTTATTTGAGCTGCAACTTTGCCAGTTTGGGCCAAGGATGCAGAAGGCAGCTCCCTACCTGACATGTGGATGAACATTTTATTTATAAGTAAAATGCCAGAAGTTGTGTCCTTTGGCTGTTCTTTGTTCTCTTTTGGCAGAGTGCACAGGGGCTTTTCCCCTCCTTTTGTTCTCAAAATAGTAACACTGAGTTCTGACTGATGGGTTTATTTTTTAAAGAGGACTCCTGTTTGCAAGGGAGTCAGACTTCAGATCAATGTGACCCAACTTGTCTAAAATAAAAAGGGGAATCCTCCCACCAACGCAGAAACATAAGTCAATCAGTCCCAGGATATAAGCCAAGGCAACGACTGTTCTCGAGCCAAGATTTTGTTTTTCAGTGCTTAGAGGTTTATAGCAAAAGTCTTGATGTACTTCAAAGCATGAGCTAAATGAAGCCAATGGCCAGCCCCATTCCTTCCCCAGCAGAGGCTTTGAGATATTGCCAGATAAGTCCTGCTCCGTCAGTTCTGTCGGATTTCTTCCCCTACACCAAACCTGAAGAGCTTATTGGCAAAGAAAATAGAGTGCTCACAACTCTGGGGTTGGGCTAAACCCCTCCCCCTGGCAACTATTTTATCTGATGTGCTAACTAGTGGCACTGAACCCCCAGAGTGAACTTTCTATTCAGTTAAGCAGGATAAGGATCCAATGGCCCACTGAACCAGGGTCCAATGTTGCCGTCCCTCAGCAGGTCTACAAGTACAGCACAGCACATTCCCACTACTTTACACCCACAGGAAATGGTTCTGAAGCAGATCTAGGACAGGTGTTTGAAAGCCACACTTAAGTACACATCCCCTTCTCAGTGTTACTGCTTTTCCAGCAGGCTTCACATTTTGACGGTACCTCAGCTCTGCCAAACAGTCAGACCATTAACCCAGCCAAGGAGGTGTGACGGTGGGGGAAGAATCTGAAGTCTTATTGAATGGCCCTGCATTTCAGGATGTTTACTTGGAGCAGCTTTATGGACCATTTTGAGTAGAGCAGCAGTGCTTGTCTCAAACTGCAGAAGCCAACTCCAGTTGAATTCAAATGACCTTGGTGAAGCAGCAGTAAACTTGAGTATGTTCTTGTGTGCCTATAACTTGCTAGAGTTTTCTATGGGGATATTGGAGAAGTTTCAGGCTATGATTTGGTTGGCTCTGGTCTCTGGGAATAAGTAGCCTATTATAGACTCGGCCTATCAAATACCATGTGCCTATTCCCATGTCATCACAGTCCACCCCACTCCACAGAAGCCATTTCTATCTGGTTTCTCAAAGGAAGAAATTCACTTGAACTTTCCCAGTAGAGAAGACAGGGTGTGCTTAGTCTCTGCCACTGCACAGTGTATAAGTCTAGCAGGCAACAGCCTCAGCATGCTGCAGTTCCTTTCGGAGCCATCTTTATTTTACATATAGCTTGTGATAAGCACCTCCCAGCTTTACTAGGAAAAGTTTGCTTCACCAATAGAGTTCTCTTGTGCCATCAGCCCCAAGGCCAACCGTGTATCATTCCCAGACAAGGATGCAGGAGCAGCTTGTTTTGCTGACTAGCTCATTAGGGCTTATTTTATTGGTTAGGTGAAAAACAAGTGTTTGTCTGTTACTGTAGTGGTTAACAAGCAATAATTTTTGCCAGGGACAACCGCCCTAAGGAATCGGGGGGCTGCCTGACACTTCTGTGCACTCTAAAATGAGATCTAACGTCTCCTGGAGGAGACACAGGGATTATTTTACTCTGTCGTAATCAGACTGTGATCACAAACCTCCAGAATCCATTTGAAGAGAATCTAGCCCTCCTCAGACAGGGTGTCATTTTCACAACCCATTCTTCACCCCAGAGGTTTCCCTATAGAATCATAGAAGATTAGGGTTGGAAGGGACCTCAGGGGGTCATCTAGTCCAACCCCCTTCGCTATTCATATCTCCCACATGGCTCCGAGCTTGTCTGCCTAGGTATGCAGCACTCTCATCCAAAATCCATCCTGATGCAAGGGGGGGATCCAGGCCCTTGTATGCCCAAGCACCTCTCCACTCCTGCTCACACCTGCGAGTGGGAATACAGCAGTCCAGGCAATGAGGAAAGGTGGGCAGGGCACTCAGCCAGCAGTTTGGCTAACGCTGGTAATAGGAGGCAAACAGTGATAATGACTAAAGCCAGCTGTGGTGAGCCAGGACTTTGGCTAGAATGGCCCTTTCCCAGGACAGATTTAAGAATCAAGGTGCAGTCTCAGTAGTCAATACTGTTGACAAGTACACCTTTCTTGGGGAGATTCTGGGCTGGCATGGGTGGAAGTAGCCCCGCTTCCCCTCACCCCCACCCTCCTTGTCATTTCAAATAAGTTTCGTATGTTTGTCAACTGAACTTTTACTGGGCCAGCGGTGGAGAAGGCCAGCTTGTCTGTGTTACATGATCCATTTTCAGTCCTGCCACTAAGCATGAGCGGTACAGAGGCAACGCAGTAACCTTTGGGTACACAGCCCATTGGCACCTTTGAACCCACTGGTGATATTTAGGAGTTCATAGTGACCACAACCATAGGTGTTTGTGCCTGTGTGAACAACAGCTTGTGTTCACATAACGGTGAACCACTGCAAATGGATGTTGTGGGATTCATGAACAAACTAGACCCAACATGGGAGTTTGCACAACATAGTAGAAATCAGAGTCCCAAGGGTTTGCACTGCTCCAGTTTTACTCCCAGGTTCAGACACCAGCACCTCCTTGCACCAGCATTGGCTGCTGCTTCTACCCACAACATGAACTAATAATACACACCAGGAGTGTTAATGCTATATACGGCAAACAGATGTTTTTTAAACCAGTCTTTGGTTAAGTGTTCCATGGAAAAGCATCACCTCCAGGTTTTTATGTAACTTTGTTTGTACTTCAAGACATTATTCTAAGGTAGGTATAAGATCAAGCCTATAGTTTGTATGTAGATGAGATTGCATATGTAGTTATTAGAGGAATGTTAGGTGCAGGTAGTTGCTCACATAATCAGAGTAAATTATTGATGGGAACACCAGGAAGCGGGCATATTTGGAAGAGTAATGTGGTATTATAGAGCAGTGAAGTGAAGTATCACACAAGATAGTGGTTGTGGTGAAGTTATGTATGTGTCTGACCATTTCAGGAAGGCTGGTATGCACTGAAGTCAATGGCACTACTCATGTGGCTAAAACGAAGCATGTGTTTAAGTGCTTTGCATAATCAGGATCTACGACATGCACAGCCATGCTGTGTGTATGGTGTCCTTAGGTGAGGTTTGGAAGAGTCAGTTCTCCAGTTACCTTGCTTTCTAGCCAAAGGTCTGGTGCAAGGGTTAATTTAGTATAACTTTGCAGCACCAATCAGGCTAGACAGTGCATAAGTGGGGCAGCTATGGAAGATGTTATAAATGTAGTGTTCTCTCGCTGCATCCAATCTGTTTTAACAGCAGCAGCAAATACAGAGTGATTAGCTAGTTTGTGCTAAATTATTCAGAAGTGATGAAAAAAATATTCAGTGAAGAGCCCCACTTTTCAGGCTAAGACACTTATGTGGCAGTCAGACTTAAATATCACAGCTGTAGAAGTAGACTCTCTAGCGTTACTTCTGCCAGAACTCTTAGTAGCTGCCCGATTCCTCTGGCCAAATAAGGCAGTAGCTACTTATTAACTTTCTTCTGTGCATCTTTGGATGCTAGTTTGGGGCCACTCCTGCTAAGTTCCCTGGATGCGGGAGGCAGCTCAACATCTTCAGGGTCAGAGGTTTAATTCTAGTTCTCACTTTTGGTGTATGGGAGAGGAGGGTAGAGAAGACACAGTTTTATCTACTGTGTTTACCTTACTTATTGGGAGTCTAAAACAGACTGTAGGGTTCCCCTATCTGTCAACAGAGCTTTGTATGGAAAAACTATACAAGAACTCAGTGCCAACCCAGCAGTTCAGAGGAAATATTTTGTTTCATTAGATTAAACAAAATGTGACTGCTGAGCCCAAGGTTTGCTGTATATTTTCCCTATGGCAGGTAGCTTTCTTTTAAGCAGCTGGAGGTCATGACTGCTAAAAGGAGCTGTGCCTTCTGAGACCATCCATCCACTTCCCTTTCCCTGTATAGATTTTGAAGGGGTTTTATTGGTATTATTTCCCTTACAGATTGCTTTGTGAGTGTCTTCCCCTTACTACGGATTGAGCCAAAGATCTGTGGCAACCAGGTTAATTAGCTGCAATTATGGCATCCCACAGTTTTATAGGACCAATTGTTCCTGCAAATTGCTTGAGTCAGGCTTGTCCTAAATTATTTCTTTATTGTTATTTAATTGAACAAGTGCTCTATTTAAAATGAGCACATTGTTAGTCAAGGCGTACGTCAATCTCAGGCTTGGAAGAAGAAGCGAGTCCAAGGGCACTTTCAGTTAGTGATTACTCTGTATCCTAAAAACAACTTCACCCACACACTCCAGTTAGATTTTGAAAGAGAGTCTGGAGTCGGAACAGACAGAGGAGCTTAGGAAGTCTTTAGAGGAGACTGTGGTGAACAGTCCAATGCAGAAATGCTGAGCAGCCCCTATTTCCACTCCCTTCACTGGAGTTGCAGATGCTCAGCTCTTCTGAAAGTCAGGCCCTAAATATAATGAATCCATATTGGAAAGAGTGAATGGAGATGCACAGAGGATAAGGTGAGTCAAGAGCAGAAACAGGGATAGAACCCAGCTTCCTAACTCCATTTATAGACACTCCCTCTCATTTAGGTTTTGCCAGTTTCTCTAGGTTTCTATTTTCACAAGCAAACATGGGAGGAGAGAGTGAACTTAAGTAACTTCTAAAATCTGTACAAGAAACTGGTACTGAGTTTTATCTTTGCTGGGCAAGCAACCTAACTAGTTCTAAAACACAGCTTGGCAAATGTATGAACAGGATTATATACAGTGGAGTTGCCTGCCATAGCAGAGGCCTGGACTCAGTGACCCAGCAGGCCCCCTCCAGTCCTATGTCTTATGTCCCTGTGCGTGGCACATTAGCAGTCAACAAACCCAACACTTACTGAAAAACTGTCCATGGCCACCCATGCATTTAGTGATGTCCTTAAAATGACCACTGCATGCCAGTCACGTCTCATGTAATTCTTGAAAGACTGCACTGTCTGCAAAACCTGCAGAGAACTTTGTCCCCCACACCCCCCCAATCCTTTAGGCTTGCTAAGAGTCACAGTGTGCTGTTCAAAATACCCTCAAGAGATCAGTGTACACCTGCAGTGCAGGAATTCTCTCTGCCCCTTAGATTTAAAGTGAAAGCATCAGCCCTACCAAAAAAGGGAACTCCAGCCACAGGAGTTGCTTGGTTGCAATGTGACAAGTCACTCAAAGTTCAGTGACTTTCAGCAGAACTTGGAGTGCTTTTGTGGGGGAAAGGGTGAGGTGGTGTTCAGTTAAGCAACTTGTAGGTTTAAAGGTTAGCAATTTGTTCTCAGAACCTATTGCCTTGTCTGACAATAGAGAAAAGCAGATTTTGCACAACGTTCAGCAGAGTACTAAAAAAGCAGCGAGTGTTTGCCCACAGAGTTCACTGTGTGTCAGCCTGTTCTGAGGCCATGGTACATGCAGCCAAGGAAAAAGAGACCATTTACTTTTCCATGTTTAAAAGAATGAATGTGTTTTCTTTTGGTCTTTCAAAATTTGTTAAGGTTTCCCTAATGATGATTGCTTCCCTTCACTAGGAAAAACCTTGTACCTCCAGAAGTGATAAGAAGCACAGCTTTATTCATTGTATAAGAAGCTGATGTCCAGATTGCAACAGCACAATCTGTATGCAAGCCCTGGCAGGTAGATGCTTCAGGCTAAATAGCTCACTTCTGAAACCAAGTTTGTAAACCTGTCTTCAGAGCACTGGAATGTTCTGGCATACAAGAGAGCAAAACAATGTTGACCTAAAGAGACTTTAAATAGAAGACACTAGTGTGACATAGCCAAAGAAATCTGTAACAGAGCCAGATTGTGCTCCTTTCTTCAGAGTTGAGAATGTGCTATTCCTTCTTCCCAATCGAGGGGAAAGATTACAGACAGTGATTTTATAGCTTCTCTGGTTCCATCATACCATTCCTGCTCTCCATCTGCTTCCACATTGGACATCCAGTTGGTCCAATCAGCAACTTTGTTTGTCACCGGCAATTTTGACAGACACAAAAAGAGCCTAAGCCATCACTTCAATGGAAACCAGAAGGCAACAGTAACATCATGAAAATGAACTGCCCTTGAGATCTTTGGGAGTTGACACTCCACAAATCATACCCATTGTCCCTCAGTTGGGAACTCTCCCTTGCCATGTCTCTTGCTGTTAAGGACAAATTGGCTAGAGACTGGTTTATTTGTTTGAGCACCAGCTCCCAAGGGAAAGGCTTTGGATCGGTAAACACTTTTTTTTTTGTCTAGTCAAATAGGCATTTAATTCATGCATAACAGGGATTCAACCTCAGCAGCTCATTCAAAATCTGGTCCTAAGCAAATTCTAGTCAGGTTCTTACACTGCACCCATCACTCTGGTCTCTGCAAAGCAAACATTCTCTTATGACTAATGCCAACTTCTGCACAAAGGATGGTCAGTGGTTAGGGAATTAGACGGAGACTCTGGAGACCCAGGTTCAAGTTCCTGCTCCACCACAGACTCCCTGTATGACTTTGGGCAAGTCACTCCGTGCCTCAGTTCCCCCTCTGTAACATGGAGCTGTGCCTTACCTCAATCTTTAATGTATTTGTGTCCCCACAAATACATTAAAGATTGTGAGGCACTCAGATACTACGGTGTACTACCCGGGATAGATCTACTCTCATCACCTCTCCTAGAGAGTCAATCACGCACACCGACTGGTTACTACATGGATATGGATATCCTGTTTATTATTTCTGTGAAGTTAGATGCTATGCATTTTCAGAATCAGTATAATTCTACAAACCAAGGGCTGGTTCACCCTGTTAAGCTGTCCTACAGTGGCTAACGAGAATAAGTACCAACGTCAGGGCAGGCTGTTAAGAGCCAGGGCACAAACCCCAATTGGTTGAGAGTTGTATACTTCGATTTCACCAACCAATTATCAAGTGTAAACCCTTCAGGCACTGTAACGGCCTTAGCGTGGAGTCACAGAGAGTCCCCTCGGGTACTCCGATCTGTCTTGCCACCCAGGTGAGTCTACCTTTGTGATAGATGATCCCTTACACCATGAATCACAGCAATATTCGGGTTACTCCCAGTCCCAAAAGACCAGTCACTTACCCAAGGTCGATTGCAACTTAGATCTCAAACCAAAGACAAGGCTTGTAGCCAATCCTGTCATGAACTATATACAGATTTATTATTAGGAAAAGGAAACGAGAGTTATTTACAAGATGAAAGCAGGTAAACAAACATACACAAATGAGTTACAATCTCGAATATCTAAAGTAATAGAAGCTTCTCTGATAAGCAAGCTCTATGTGTCCTTTAGAGCTAACACAGGTTAAGCAGTAGGGATTTTGTGCTTATACCTAGAAATCTTGGCCCCCCAGAGTCCAAGCAGCATAATGATAGAGTTCCTCCTCGTTAGGGGTTTTTAATTCCCTTTCCCCTTTCTGCTTTGAGCTGCAAACTCAGCCAATGGGAGGAATTCACTTGCAAGACTCAGCTTCATAGGGCGGGAGGGAGGTAGAGAAAACACCAAGTTTTTTGTTCTCTTTAATATTCCACTTTAGTCAGTCTGGTGCTGATGGGCCTTCCTTGTCGGGCAGGACATAACCCTTGCTGGAGACCAGCATTTCACACTAACTAATGTCTCCCTCCTGTATGGTGATGTACATCATTAAAAAGACGTACAGTGCAAATGCTCAAAAATTCCTTTACAATACAGGATACAGGTGTTATAAGTGAGATTATTGAATGTTTGTGAGTTGCTGCATTAAAATCTAAACGTTTTTCTTATAATTCTAATATCTATTTTAATGCTAACACACAGGTGAGCAAGACTGTTTTCATCTCTGTATTTGTCAGTGTTCCACTGAGGCACAGAGATCTTGACATGAGCTGGCACCTCCAACACAAAAGTGGCAAAGAATGGGGCAGGCAAAGCTCTAAATACTGGTAGTTTTTTCTTCCATAGGCTCAGTCCTAATGTAGTTCACTGTGATTTCCTCCTGCTCTACTGCTGCCTCTGTAGCACTTGTAGTGGCACCCACTGTGGCAGGTGAGTGTGTGGATCATGGGGTCACCTTAAGCTTGGGCAATATGGTTGCATATGACTGACACCCCACAGTGATGGCAGACTTCTTGCTTTCCTTTTGGTAGGGGGTTTAAACCTTGCTCCCTTGGGATTTTTTTAAAATCAAAGTTGGGGTTAGGTTTATTTCCAATCCCCTCTTCGTCTGGGTGACATGAGGATTTCCCTCCCCCTGAGATTTATGCCCCCCATGAGCCCTAGATTCAACATATTCATCAGCAATTTCATCAGCCTAGAAAATGGTGGATGGTTTTTTGGTCACAGATGGCTGCTTTTATCTTGTCTGTAACCATTCATAACAATTGCTCCTTGGCCATCAGATCAAACAATGTTTTAGAACCAACTTCCCCCATTATCCATTTTCTCATAAAATTACACATTTTATGCACATATTCCACATGAGTGGTATTGTCAAACATGAGGTTTCTATACTTCAATCAAAAGGTCTCACGGCAATATTAAATCTTTTAAAAACTTTCTTAGACACCTTAGCATCACCCTCTTCCCTGTTAATCTTTCCCCATCACTTTCCCCGTTAATCTGGTTAAGAGGCTAGGCAGCTGTTTATCCCCTGGGATATTGTGCTTCCCACATAGTCTCTCAGAGGTGGACAGGAACTCTTCTATGCAGTTAGTTTCTTTATAAATTGGGCAGACATTCTCCCACTCCCTTAAGTTGCGGGGGGTGGGAGGGTAATACTCACTGGATGGGGAAGCTCCTTTTGCTGCACCAGTAATTTGAGCTGCAGTGTATGAGCATCCATCTGCCTCCTATGTGCCCTCTCCTCAGCTTCTATAATGGGTCTAACTGCTGCTAATTTTTCCATGCGTCTTTGGTGAGCTTTCTCTTCATCTTCTTTGCTGGCTTTGATTACAGGCTGAGCTGCCTCAGTCTCCCTGCTCTGCAATTCTGCCATCAATCTCTGGTGCTCTCTTCCTGGGCTCTCAGGTGCTGCAATCGGGCCAGTTCCACTGTGGTGGTCTCCTCTGCAGTGTCTGGGGCAGAAGGGTCTTCAGATTCCATCACCTCTTCTTCCCCTTGCGCCTGGTCAAAACTTATGAGCAAAGTTCTCGGCTCCTGAACTGGGTTTTCTTTTTACAGGATATTCTCCTCACCACCATAATTACACAAGTTCTTTTCTCACAAGACACCACATGACTGTAGTTCACTCACTGTGTCTATTCTTTAACCTTTAAAACTCTCAACATCAAGTTTAAATTTTTAACCATAAACTTAATTGACCTTTGGTATGTGAATCCTGCCAACGCTATGCAGGTGTTAAGCTGTACTCCAGTGGCTCAAGAGCACTAACCTCAGGGCAGACTTTTAAGAATCAGGACACAAACTTCAAATTGGTTGTGAGTTTTATACTGGGATTTCACCAACCAATTATGAAGTGTAAACTCCTCAGGCCCTATAACCATCTTAACATGGAGTCACACAGGTACTCCGATCTGTCTTGCCACACAGGTGAGTCCACCTTTGTGATAGATGGTCCTCTACACCACTAATCACAGCAATATTTGGGTTACCTCCAGTTCCAAAGGACCATTCTCTTACCCCAGGTCAATTGCATCTTAGATCTCATACCAAAGACAACATTTGTAGCCAGTCCTATCATAAACTATACACAGATTTATAAATAGGAACAGGAAACAAGTGAGCTTTTTGCAAGGTTAAAGCAGGTAAACACACACACACACCAATGAGTTATAATCTTAAATTTCCAAAGTAATAGAAGTTTCTATGCTAAGCAAGCTCTATGTGTTCTTTAGAGTTAATCCAGGGTAAGCACTAGAGATCTTTTACTTGTGCCTAGTAATCCTAGTCCCCCAGAGTCCAAGCAGCACAAAGATACAGTTCCTCCCTGTTAGGAATTCATTTGCAAGACTTGCTTCATGCAGTGTGGGAGGGGAGGAGAGGACGGTCTAAAGAACAAAGTCTTTTGTCCTCTTCTAGTGTTCCACTCTAGTCAGTCTGGTGTCGACGGGCCGTCCTTGCTAGGCAGGACACATCACCAGCTGTTGGAGACCAGTGTTTCACACTGATTAATGTCTCTGTCCTGGCTGGTGTTACACTGTTACAAAGGCTTACAATGCAAATGCTCAAATATTACCTTACAGGATGGTGTACAGATGTTAAATGAGATTAATGCAGCAACTCACAAACATTCAGCAGAGTCTACACACATTCTTACAACTGTAATGTCTATTTTAACAATGCTAACACACAGGCGAGCCAGACCGTTTTCATCTACGTATTAGTCAGCGTTCAACTGAGACATGGGAACCTTGGCATGAGCTGGCACCTGGTCTGCTGGCACCACACACGCCATGCAAGATACAAGCCACTCCATTTACCCTCAATGGGAGTGATCTCCAGCTGGAAGAGGAGGAGCAGCCTCTCCATGATCCCACCCTCCGAGGTCTTTACTCTTAACACTGCAGAGTGCTCTGCCTTCTTCGTTATTCCTGCTGAACTATGAAGACTGATGCGTCAGCCTTGGTGCTATTTGTGGAATCTAGTAACATCTGTTTGGATCACTGAAAAATATTCCAGCATGCTGGGAGATGGCAGCATGCAAGGCAGCTAGACTCCCTCTTCATGTCACCCACTCAGGAGAGAAGAAACTGGCTGAAAAAATGCAGACATGTGAGAATGGCATACTATAATTTAGAAGGAGATGTAGTGGTTAAGGGAGCCGGCAGAGTATATGTTATCCTTAGCATTTCTGTAAGTTACTGTGTGTTTACACTCCAAGCCTCAGCTTCCTAGCTGTAACATGGGGATAATGGTATTTACCTCATTTACAAAGCTCTTCAGATATATCTACACAACATTTTGGAGCCCGTGGGAGTGAGCCTTCCAGCCTGGACTGACAGACTTGTGTTAGCTGAGCTTGCCCTAGTGCTCTAAAAATAGCGGTGTAGCCAGCACTCTGAAGCTTGCAGGTTCGGCTCGGAAGGTCACCCCGCTCCCTTGGCATTAGGGCCTGCACTGCAGCCCAAGCCACAACGTCACGGTGCTGTCTACACAGCTGTTATGAGAGTACTAGTGTGAGCCCTGCTAGCCCAAGTCTGTCAGGCCTGGGCTGAGAGGGTCGCTCCCGTAGGTGCCAGCTGCTGCGTAGATGTACCCTTTGAGATCCATGGATGAAGAGCACCATGGAAGAGCTGAATTGTACAGACATTAAACCTTAGTCTTAGGTTTTTCATACTGCTGACCATCACTGTGGTAACAGAGCTTCAATACTTCCCCATTTCACAGTGGGAGAAACAGAAGCAGAGAAGTTATTTACCCAGGGCTTTACAGAAAGTTAAGGGTAAAGCTGGGATTAGAATTCAGAAGTTACTGAGCCCCAGGCCCATGAGTATGTCCCCGGTATATATTTCCTCCCAAGAGAGAGTGCTTCTTTTAAAGTAACAGCTGAAAACTTCCTAATATGGATTAGTCATAACTGGCCTTCCAGTAAAGCTGGTTAAATTATTAGTTGCAAAAGATTTAGACAAGTTTAGCCTATTTCTGTCTGGGACCCAATCCAGATTTCTGTGAATATATTTGTCATTCATTAGGTATACACCAAATTGTTTGGCTAGCCAGTTTTCAGCCCAAGAGTTGGAGCAGTCTATGAACAGCCGTTCGCTATTTTAGGCGGTCATCACATACTGAAGTCACATGATTTTTCTATTCCCTCAGAGGATGGCAAGTTTTAAAGTATTTGATCATAAATATCCTTGGCTGCAGTCAGAATTGCATACTCCAAGCAGCTATCCCCCCCCAAAATACAGGGACCTGGAGCCTATCCGGGTGAAGTGCTCATGAATAGTAAGCAAGGCACAGATCAGCTATTCAGACATTTATGTAGTGTTCAGACGGCTCCATTTCCCACGCTTGACAAATCAACACATCCTCGTGGGGCCCGAGCCGACACCACTAATGTCAATGGGATCTGTGCCATGGACTTTGGTGAAGCAGCATTAGGGCTCTGGAGACTTGTTTGATTTCTTTACACCGGCAGCACTGCAAGCTACATCCTCTGTTTCTCCATCTCCAAGTTTGACTTCAGCTCAACAACTCCCTCCGCTGTAGTCTGTCTAGCTTGCCATTAAATATCATGAGCCAGAGATTAGTGCTGATCCACAGAAGAGCCTAAAAGTGCTGAAGCAATACTGATTTCACCATTTCCCATTGTCATCTTATCTGTCCTGAAAGGACATCTCTCCCTCCCTCCCCACACAATCAACCATTAACTCAATTCCTGGCCCCTCTGCTAATATAGACGTTGAACTGGAGTTACAGTGGGTTACCATCTGTGTTTTGAGAGAACAGAAGCCATCCTTTCTTGATGGGAAATGCTTATTTCAGTTCCAGCCATACTTGTGACTAGAATAGCTGAACTAAAACTTCAAGCTGGTATGCAATTTCAATAACCCCAAACGAGTCTAGGGCTGCAGTTTGAAAGTCACATTACATTCAGCTCTTAAAAAGCCACCTTGAAAGTTTCTAGGTGGAGGACAACTCTAACAGAGAACACGTTCATGGTAAGAGCCTCCTGGAGTACAAGAGACAGCTGTGTTCTTGGAGGTGAGATAGCTTGCAAAGTGGGCAGCTGTGGGGAAATGCTTGATGTTGCTGGTTTGTACTGTACGAGGGAGCTATGTGGCACTGGTGCCATGACATGGAGAAAGCAGACACAGGCTTATAAAGTGTCCAAGTGCTCACAGTAAAACCGGCGATAGGAGATTCAGAAGTACTTCTGAGACATTTTGTAAGTCTCTCCCATTTTGTAATGGGCGGCTTTTATGGGCTAGTTCAGGGGTCCCCAAACTTTCAGCTGAGAGGGCCACACTACTCAGTTTTGCTCTTATGGCGGGAAGGTGGAGCGGCTGTCACACAGTACTGCTTGGGGCCGGGAGGCTTGTGTTGCCTCTTGGCCAGGGCACTGGGCCCACGTCACGTGGGAGGGGAAGGGGTGGGGCTTGGAGGGGGGAGCAGCCACTGCACGGTGGTGCTTGGGGCTGGCAGCAGCGGTGCTGGGTCCATGTGGAAGAGGGGGGATCGGACATGTCAAAATGTGTCGCTGGGCCATAGTTTGGGGACCCCTGGGCTACTTTGTTTAACCCAGAACACTTTTATTACTTTGCAGATTCCTTAGTGACATTTGGTCAAAGCCATTGAAAATGAGATATCAGCCAGTCAGCAGATGAGTCCAATATGAACTACTAATATTTGGACTTGGAGTTCTGTGTTGGCTTCATACTCACTTCTGGGTGCAGTTCAAAGTGTTTCCTGCTATCTATAAAGGCATAAGTGGCTTGGAACTTAGGGAGGAATGAGAGACTTTCCCCCGTGTACCACTAAAGCAGTCATCCCTGAACTGAAGTCCCTAACGTAGGGCATTCTTGGTGGATGGTCCTCATCTTTGGAGCTTACTCCTAATCCCAGGCCTACCTTGGGCAACTTTTAAGGCATGATAATACAAGATGCATCCGTTTAGTCTGGCACTGTAACAGGCAGAGATGATGTTGTCAAGGAGGAGCTGACTGATTTGTAGCCATGTTGATTAGCATGATAATACAGCGAATAGTATTCCAGAAGTCAGAGATCTGTAAATACTGGTATTTTGTTTTGCATAAGCTTGTTGGTGGGTCTAATAATGTTATTAAATTACTTAACTTGCTTTAAAGCTGCTTACATGATATTGTGCAAAAAAGTTCCAAATCCCATTGAAATAGCCCCAAAGTAAAAGACTTCTATAAGCCCTATTTGGAAGGCATACTCAACAAGAGAACTTTTGTCATAACAGTGCACTCAGGAGCCCCACAACAACTCAAAATGGAGGTACAGTACTTTGATTTTAAAAAATATATTTCCATTCAAGATCTTTTGTGCAGTTCAACCCCCTTTAGCCAGTCAATAGCATTCCACTGTTTGCCTTTTAGTTAAATTTCATTATATAAAATATCTATAATTCCCCAACAGAACGAGAAATACTGAATGAGGGTTTTTAAATGCTTCATGCTTTAAAAAATAATAATAATAATAATAATTTTTACAGCATTTGTCCTGCAGTGAATCACAAGTTTTCCTTAATCACATTTGCTTGGAACAAGCAATTCAATCATAAGATCATGTGTTTACCCACACGCATTGAGCACATGGAGTATAAGAAATGGATTTTTAAAAGACGGTGGTTATGAATTTCAGTGATGTGACTGAATCCTAAAGCTGAATAAGTAATGCTGAACGGCCCTGACCTCTTAATTCCCTTCAAGCCAGTTTAGTTCTTTAGTTTATATTTGGAGTTCTGAGTTCATGTTTGGATAGCACTTTGAAGATGACAACTGCAGATGCTTTGATAATTGGAGTGAAAATTCTCCACTTCCACAGTAACTTCTGTAAATCAGAGCCTCTGCTCAACAGTTATAGTAGTAGTCTTAGCTTCCCCTATAGGAACAGGATGCATGGGAGAGATGAATATGCCCCCCTCCAGGGCCAAAGGCCAAAGTGACAAATTGTTATGTCTGGCTAGAGGCCATCAATAGGGTATGTATGTTGTACCAAGCTCAGAATCCTTTCTTTCTTTTTTTTTTTTTTTGGTAAGCAAAATCCTCATCTAACTGATTACTAAACACCAATATGGATGAAAAAGTTGTTACTTTCTAGATGTATTCCCAGATTGATGTTTAATCCTGCCCTAACAAGACATAGCCATGTAAGTGGAGCCAGGTAGAAGGGCAGGACTGACCCTTCCTTTGGCATTGGAACCATCTAGCTGTTGCAGGGCAGACCTATGAACTCTTCCAGCACACTCTGCTGCTGCTCTGGAAAAGAGTGGCATGCATGTCTGAGCTTTGCCACCCCCAACCACATGGATGCTTCTTGTGCTCACGAGCAGGAGCCGGTCTTCCTCCCTAGGTTCCTCAAACATTAGGCTGTATTCCTGCCCTGCTCTGCACAGTGATGGGAGCTGGAGGGAAGGAGAGAGAGACTCCTTGTATCCTCTTCCCACAGTAAGGCCACTGCACAGCACAGAGGACAATTTGGTCCCAGACATGCTGGACTCCTACAGGAGAGGACAGCTAATTTAGTGCCTACATGGCTTGCTCCTTGGATTCTTCTTATAGTCTCAGAAAGGAAAGTATCTCAGTGATGTCTAAAGTGATTGGCAGGTTCCAAAAAAAGGGCAGTGTTTCAAAGAGACGTTTAAAGGAAACCTGGACAACTGACAAAAATCACTATTTCTTCATGTCTGCCAGAGACCAAGACTCAAAGGGACACCATGTTTAGGTTTGGCCCAGTGTCTTCTACGTTGTATTGATTCACAGAAAGCCTCCATTTGAGAGTTCTGGCAAACCATTATAAAGATCTTTTAGAGACAATAATGGTCAGATATAAGGGCCTAGCCAAGAAAAACATATCTGAAGCTCTGTTCCAAAATAAGTGGCCTGATTTTCAGAGAGCTCTGAGCACCCAGAAGTTCCCACTGACTTCAGCATGTATCTGGGAGCTCAGCACTCTCTGGAAATGTACATAATTTATCTAGGTACCTAAAGATAAACATTGCTTCTGGATCCTGGTACCCATTTATTTTTGAAGTTCTTGATCAGATCAGATGATTTAGTTGGGGTTGGTCCTGTTTTGAGCAGGGGATTTGACTAGATGACCTCCTGAGGTCCCTTCCATCCCTAATCTTCTATGATTCTATGATCAGGAGTTTTAACCTCAACAAAAACTGAAGTTATGACACCTTACTTTTGTAGATGCAATTCCCAGACTGCAGCTGGAGTTAGATGTGAACTTTGTGACCTTTGATACCAGTTATCACAACAGGTGTGTATATACACAGCCATCAATGATGAATGTGAAAGTTGTATATGCATAACTGATTGAGCCCCTGGGGTTAAGCCTAATTTTTCCAGTGCTACCTACCATCTGAATCAAAGATGTGCAAGTGAGAGAAACACTAGTAACATACAGCAGTCACATTCCCACCCTGTCTAACTGTAGATTGTATTGGAATTTTATTAAGAGTGAAGTAAATAAATCTATGAGTAACAAGCAATTATTCAGTGCTCATGTTCCATCTCAGAAGACTCAGATCCTTTGATTTTCCTCCACCTTTTCAGTTGACGTGCACAGCAACAGGGCCTAATAGAAGTAGAGAAAATTGGTTGAGGAAGCCTATTTCACATGAGTTTATGTTCGTTCAGACAAATAAGTGAGTGAAGAGATGCTTAGTGCCAAGAAAGGTATATCTGCAGACCTTCCCACTGCCCACAAAATTGGATCAGGGTTGAAAGATTAAGTGCTGGTGGAAGGTGTATAATTGGATAGAGGATATCAGTTTCCAGGACTGTCCAAATAGCACAGTATGTGTAGTAAAAGTACAAGCTTCTCCATACTTGCTTGGAAATATGGCTCATCCCAGACCCAGAGGCATCACCTCTTGACCAAGCTTTGAGGAGATCAGTCTTTGGCACCCATGGTGGCAGTCTTGGGGCAGCCAGTTAGAACCAATTGTAGTTGCAATTGATTGCAATGAAAGAACTAAAATAAACTCATTTTAGATAAGCAATACTGCTGGAAACCATTCACATTCACTCATAACCAGGGCTGGATTTGAACCCAAGAGCCAGGTGAAGGATTCTGTCACATTGCCTACCCCCAGACTTCCATCTATTTTTTGTATTGACCAGGAAAAAAAATGCACAAAGCACACCAGGCATTCCCTTTATGAACAGCAGTTCACACAGACTCTTCTTTTCAGTACCCCTTAATCGGAATCTGCAATGCAGTCACGTGGTATCAAAAGCATGTCAGAATTTGTATTTTTTCACAAGCCATTTAATTACAGGGTTTGAAGAGCCAGTAACTCCCACAGCTCTCCCAATTCACATGTACAGCAACTTCAAATTACAGTCCTAAGGCTAGATCCTCAGCTAGTGTAAGCTAACATATCTCCACTGAGTTCAGCTGAGCTACCCCAGTTTACACCAGCTGAAGATCTGGACCCCATAGTCATTTTTATATAAACCTATTTGCTCCCAAAGCCTTTTACACAAGCACATTCTTGGAAATAGGAGTTGATAGAGGAACTTAGCTGAAAAGTCAGAAGAACTGAGCTTCTATCAGCTCAGTATATGGTATGGACACCAAGGACCTTTGGGACTAGGGTGGAGAGACATTTATGTGAGTGGCAGACACACCACGTGATCCCTGATCTACAAAAGCAAAAAGCTTACATGGAGTCATATCAGCAGTGGTCAGATCTCAGGGACAGCCTCAATATCAATTTGTTCTTTGTTTAACTTATCCTTCAGAAACTAAAGATGTCAATCTTTCTCTCAAACACACACATACACACACACGACATTAGTTTATTTGGGAGTCTTCAAAATGCCACTTTCAGGTTTAAGACTAGAACCCTTGTTCAAGTTTACTGTATGTAACATTGACTATTCGGATGGACATGTTGCTCACTGTACGCATTAGTATTATAGAAATCAGAGGCAAAAAGCTACATTAATGCAGAGTTAAGGTTGCTTAGTGGTACGTTGTCCCCTTGCAGAATGGCGAGTTGAGCAAAACTCAAACTTCTGAAAACCAGGAAATGCAGTTAATGTCGCCCTTGCAACCTTAACTCTGCCTTCTTTCAACAATGCTCCCATATGCCCTGTTAACACATATTCCTTCACTCTGCTGACCCCCCAGCTGATGAAACATGCAGGCTCTTCATTTCCTTTTACAATCCATTCTCTCTCACCCACAGGACTCCATCTATTACTGCTAAAGGACAAAAAAAAAAAAAGACAGGGAGGAGGAAGTTACCCACATCACCTTCCCTCTCCTCCCCTGAAGCTGGCAGGAGCCAATGGGAATGAATCAACTACATCCAGGTGCAGTCAGGGTGTTAGGTGTACCTACCCATGCTAAATAGTGGAGGCAGTAGCTGGGCCTCCATGGTAAAGGTGTGTTTGTGATATGAAGACAGGTGTGGGTTACCCTGAGGTATGTGACAGAGCTGTCATCATCATAGGTGGAGATATATGTTTGGCACCCTCTGATGTGCATGAGCAAAGGGAAGAGCTGCAGGTGTCCCTTCAGGAACCAGTATGCATCATTTCAATGCAGAATTGTGCACGTTATATAATTAGCAGGGCAAGACCTCTCCCACATGGCAGGGGAGAATGTGGGGCTGACTGGTGCTCCTGCCTTTATTCTCCCCTAGTCTCCCTGCTACTCACCCCCATGTCCCTATTTCCAGTGTCCTGCCCTTCCACTCCTTCAATCCCAGTCCTTCCTCACCTGAGCCCTCTACCCTCCCCTACCATCTATCCTCATTAATATATTGCTGCAGCCCCAAACCCTTCTCCTCCTCCTATTCCTCCACTCCTCTGCCCCCTATACCGCTCTTAGGAAGCATTCATATGGCTAATTTTTCCTCAAAAAATTTACTTGGATTATTTTCCACACAAAAAAAATTGCTACCTATGACTCGAATTGTAGCAACCTCCAGCCACTTAGTTCGAGACTCCTTTTGTTTTAGGTGGAGGGTTGGGATTAATGTGTCCTTAGTTATGTTAACTGAAGGGTGAATTCACAGCCATCCATCTCAACAAGGTCTGTGATTCATCCAGTCATTAGTACCTCTCAGTTAAACAGTACAAGGCAGCAGAAGGAAATTTTTATGGGGGGTCTTTAATTCGGGAACCCTTCAGTCACTTGACACCAAATTTGGGTCACTAATGCTACCCTGTGCTCCCATAAGGCACATCAAATTTCAAAGCAATCTGAATAACTGGTCAGATTTTAAAGCAATTTACAAGACTGGAGCTTTAAAGTATATAAAATGGCAGGAATGGAAACCCTCGAGCTGTTTTTCTGTATTCCCACAAGCACACTGTAAAATAGGTACATTTTCTTTAACAGCATTTTCAATTTGGGCCCCCCAGAGATTTGATGGGTGTCATGCACTAGCCTGGGTAAAATTTGACAGATTGACTATTTTGATACACATCACATCAGTAGTTTGATTTCTAGCTTTGTGCAAAAATCCCTCCTAGAAACTTTCTGGAAAATGGGTATTTTTTTAGATCTTATTATACTGCAATCCCTAGCTCAAATGACCCCAAATTTGGATCTCTAGTCCTACCCTGCACCCTCCTCAGACACACTATATTTCAAAAGAATCTGACTAAGCATTGTCAATTTTAGAGGATTTAGAAAGGTGGACCTTGAAACAGAAGTCATGAGGCAATCCTAGCTATAGTGGAGAAGTGCAATAACCACATAGAAAGACATCCACATGAATAGGCAAGTCAAACAGTTATCCTTGCTGAACATGGGGACGGCAATAATGATATTCAGATGTGGTCAGAGAGCTGTGGTTTCCCTTTAAATTGACATGTGGCAGATGAGTAGGCAGCACACCACGTGGGGAAGGCAGGAGGAATAGAGGAGGGAGAAGAAATTGAGACAACAAGCCAAGATAATTCTTGCTGACAAATTGGCAAGAGGGTTTCCTATACTTATCCTCTTACTTTAACCTGTCTGCTTTGGGTTGACAATTGGAACTACTCAGTTAGGCTTCAATGCATTTAAAATACAGTAGTGAGACCATGGATTCTGGTCTCTACAGAACTCAAAGGAACACTGTCAAAACTTAACTAAAATTGTTCTGAACACTGATGGCTATTTTCAGCTAAACCCACTGATGCACAGATATAGCCAAAAAGATAATAAGAGGACTTTAACCCTAAACACTTGAGGACTTTTAAAGAAAACCACTCTGTATACAGCTTCCACCTACGTAAAACATTAGAATCTGAAGGGCAGACGCCCATAAGTCATCACCCAAAAGCTCTTCCAAAAATAGCTACTGTTTCCTGTATGCAGTATCCCAACAACACCAAATGAAGGGGACAATAATAAGTACTTCAGCATATTCAGGTTTTAAAAAAAAGGAACCCAAGAAGACTCAGAAAGGAATTACTGCTTTAACTCATGTTTACAGTGTTCCACTGGGTGCTGAGGAGGAAGTGGTTTCTGTAACCCAAAGGGGAAATGCTCATCTGAAACAGGAAAATGGAACTTTCTTTTGAGCATTAATAATGGAAAACAGTCTCTGCAGGGCTGCTTATATAACCACTGGCCAATGCGAAGAGAACATCTGAGGAAAATGTCACCATTGTGGAGTAAGCCCATTATGGATCACCTGTAATAAAGATTCTACAGGGGCTGACCTTAGTCACACCTGTGCAAATGTACTGAAGATTGATTACACAGGATTGTGCGCAGCTAGGATGTAGCACTGCAATTGGAACTTGGATCAAGTGCTGCTATTTCCTTGGTGTAGATCTGCAGTAACTCCATTGGCTTCAAATTTACATAAGAGAAAGAAAGCTGTATAGGTATTGATAGAACTAAAGGGCCAAGTTCCAGACTAGAATCCAGCCTGTTCTCCCACAGTTCCATTGACTCCGCTGGAATAAAGAAATTGTGGCTGGTAGATGTTGCCTACAGGTGTTGCAGAAGAGTGATGCAAATGCAGAAAACTATGTGTAAGATCTATTAGGAATGGGGTGCGAAAAATTTAGTCATCTTCTCCACTTCTCTCCTTATCTCCTCTTATTTTTTCATGTGTCTCAGCAACAAATGTTGGAGTGAAACTTTAGGCCTGACCCGGTATTTTTAAAGGAGGTTCCTTCTAGAATGATCAACTGATCTAGCTGATCAACATGTATTGAGTAGGGTGTGAGCAAAAACAGCTAGCGGTCACCACTCTGGCATACAGAATACTCTGCTATACTCTGCCATACAGAAAGCTGCCATGTAGCTCAGTCAGTGAGAGAGCAGCACGTTGGCCCTGGAGAGGGCTGAACACACAGTGGCTGCTCTGCGGTGGGGATGGAGAGACTTCTCTTTCTTTAAAGAAAACAGAACATAGCAAGCTTCATATGCTAAAGGGTAAACGATACCACTTACTACTCCTTTAAGCTTGGCCAAAACTGGAGTACTAGTTTCAGCAAGTGAAGTGACAAGTTATTTTCGTCATTTTCCAAAGGTAAATAAGATTCACACACCCTGAGATCTCTCTGTTTGTTCCCAGAGCCAACATGAAATGAGCTACAAGAGCATTCTGGCTAACGATGTGCAACTTAACAAATATGGTTCAGGTGTTCTCCTGCAAAATGTCAAAGGGCATTTTTGCCACTTAAAACACAAGACATGACTGACCTTAGACTACCTAAAAATGGGGATGTCTCTCATCTCCAACAGAAATATCAGTGTCTACTTCTCAAAGCAGCCATTACTTCTGGGACTGTGGTACACCAGGCAAGAAGCCAGGGTTCCTGGAGTGAAGGAGTCATTAAAGTCAGGAGAAACGTCTGCCAATGCTGGAATTGGTCCATTAACTATATGAAACCCCATCAGCAGCAGTGAGTTGTCCCATCTCTGTTCACCCCCTGGAACTGCTGGAATGGAGACCTCTCTCTCTGCAAAGGCAGCTGCAGCCTGGCACCCTTTCCAATTCAATATCATTGTACAGACAGGTGAGAAAGAACACAGGGGCTGGGTAACTTTATACTCTGTGCTCAAAACCAGTAACAATGACTGCTTCTAACCAGTAGAAGAACAGCATCTTTAGCTTTCTGTGGTTCCAGACATGAAGTGATGCAAGACTACTTTTGGAGGTGTATGTGAAGGAATAGTTAGCCCTGATAAAAATGTTAATTTCAGTATTTTGGAACCAGAGAGAGAACATTAGACTAAAGAGGATTAGTATTAAGCAGTGATACTCAGACTGAGGCTTAGTGGCTCTTTAATGTGTTTCCTGCGGCTCTTTGTAGGACATATTAAAACACCGTGTGATTTAATTTTTAACCAATCTAAGTTATTAACCAATCAGGATGCTTTTCCTATGTTATTAATCAAATGTAGTTGATAAAATAATACTTGGTTAGTCATATTGCTGTGAAACTAATAATATTATATATATATATATATATATATATATACTAAATATTTCTCCTGTTGTACTGTTTAAATATGAATATATAGTACTATAGTAAATGAAATAATTAATTCACACTACTGTGGCTCTTTTGGGTAATGTATTGCAAATTTGGCTCCTGAGGTCTGAGGGCTTTATTACAGCACCTGACACAATGATGGCCTGGTCCTTATTGATAGCATCTAAAGGCCACAACTGTTACTGGCTGTGCATTCTAGCTGGGACACACTGCTTACACGGAGAGAGTGTGAAGAAAAAGAACCCAACTGTTAGTAAGACGCAAACAAAACTTACAGTGCATGCAGCCAATCCAGAATCAGGCTTTGGTTTCTTTGCTGCAAACTGAAACAAGAGATGTGATGCTGACAGAAAGCCCATGCTTGCCGGGCAGCGTTCCCCTTTCAAAGGGCAACCCTACTTATGTCTCCATAGCCAAGGCATTTTGAAACTGCAGTTGGAGCATTTTGGGAGGCTCATAATAGCTTGTAAAAGGCACCCTGACTGTTTCCACCTTCCTGTTGCTTAAACTTTACTACAAAGCAATATAAATAAGTCTTCAGTATTTGTTTATGTTTGATGCTGTACAGCAAGACCTGTGTTGTTAACCTAAAAATAGGAAGTACTGTGGCAGCTTTAAAGAGCGTAGTGTTTTTCCTATATTGATATTAGCATAGTGGCCAAGTGCCAGCCCTTCTGTTCTGCTTGAAGGCTGGTGAAATTCTTTGTGAAGCTCATAAATTACTGCTTTGTTAGCACACAGCAGGCTACAGTGATACCAGACAGCCCTGGTATTTCCCTGTTCTCAGCCACCACATTGGTGGGGGAGGGTGGGGGGGATACTCAGTGTTGCACTTGATCACTGTACTGAAACTGACAGGCAAGCCTGCCTATTAAACAGTAGTATAGTGGTTGGTTGCTAAGATACCACATGACGTGCAGCCAGGCTTTACTTCTATATTTTTCCATTACACTGTGTTGATGGGAGCTTGCAGAACAGGAGGAGTCTCTCTCAAGAGAGCTATCTAGAGATCAGCAAAAGATTGTCAGAGCCTGCGTGGCATATTATGTATGAGTTCCATTACATTTCAATTAGGAGTTATAACAGAGACAGAAACTGATCAAGTTCATACTAGAAGTTAGTGGGGGCTCCAGTTATTGTCCGAAGACACACTCTCACTACACAGAATACAAGTATAAAAATTGTAAACACAAAATTGACCCACCAGAGTCAAGAGAAGGTGCAAAGAACATAATCCACACTACAATCTTGGCTTTGTACAGTATCCAGAGGACAAGTTTTGACTAATATAGGTGTGAAATGGAAAGGGAGGGCAACAAAGTACAAGTAGTGGAGTTAGATGCCTTGACACTGGTCCCTACATTTGACTTGAGACCATTAGCCAGAGAGTATCAGCTGACCTCAAAGGTCATGAAAATGACTAAGGAAAAAGACTGTCTGAAGTTAAGTTGACCCTAGCCATACAGAACTTTACAAACAAACACAGATGGACAGATTTTGTGCAACGCCTCTTAGGGGACAGACCCCAGGAGTCTGAATCCAAGTGGATTCAGCTTTAAACCAACTTTGCACTTCCCTAGGCATAGGCTGCTCCGGAACTGGTGCAATTCCTGGCACAATCAGATCAACCCCAAGGGCTACATTAGCTTGCAGGTAGAGCTGGGCTGAAACGGTTTTTCCATCCCGAGAAAACTTGCGAATTTGAAATTTTTTTCCTGTTTTGCATCAAGATGAAACCACCAAGACCTTTATAAGTTTCACAAAAAAAAGGCAGAGACCTCCCACCCCAGGACTCACCTGGTGAGTGAGAACTTTAACCTAGGTCTCCCCCATCCCAGTCAATCACTGCTCTGGGAGATAGATGGATGGACAGATACACATACACACCTTCCATCCTAGACTTTTCCCAACTAAAGTTTTGTCAAAGTCCTGAGCAGCTCTACTTAGAGAAGCCCGCATGACTGTCCGTGGGCTCCTCTAAAGAGGAGCCAGAGCACCAGCTGATTCAGCCACCCTCCACACATACACATCTGCTCCCTTCCCACCCCCAGCCATGCCCCCATTCTAGAATTCATGCAAAAGGATGCTATAGAGCTGGTTAAGTCAGCCTTGTATTGAGAAATTCCTCAGAAGGCCAGAACAGAGAGAAGGGGCTGCAGTGGGGGACAAAATCTGTTCCTAATTGCCTTAAATTGTGCCTAGAAACAAGCTGTCCATTATCAGTTCTTTGACCGATTGTCAACTCTTCAAGGCAAGGACACTTTCTTCTGGTGTTTGCTCTACCGTCTACCGGAATAGAAGTAAGACAGGGAGCCAGAGAGGAGTCTCTGGTTCACCATTGTGCCCTCTACAGCTACACAACAGCTACAGCCTGCACCCACTGTCTCTTCTGAGATATCGGATCACTTCCTACATCTTTTCCAGAGCTGGTTTAAAGAAAGCGGTAGTTTTGCAGACTTAAAAGGTTTGGAAGTTTTTGGCCATCTGCACTTTTCTAAAGATAGAGGCAAAACCACAGCCACATCATGCATCCTGGGAGGAGAGTTTATATAGCTTATTGGATCTTGATGCTCATGAAGCAAAGAGTCAGAGCCAAGTACAATACATGCAGGAACAGTTCAGGCTACCCCTAGAACGCATCCCGTGGAATTCAGACATTAGTTCTGGACTGCTTCCAACAGGGATTCCCAGTTTTAGTGAACAAGTGTTTACTAGAAACTAGGTTGAAACCACAACTCACTTGTGACCCAAGCCACAAGCCATTATCCTAGTAGAGCTGCTGTACTGTCATTAGCAACACTACCTGCACCTTGATACTGCCTGCAGGTCTGGAAGGTGTAAATGTCATCATTGCTGCAGTGGATTTTCTGCTCTGCAGATTTAATTCCATCCATTACTTTTAGATACTACAAAACTAATGCCATTATACTAGGCACTGTACAAACACAGTAAGAAAATCCTTCCTCTGGCCCCTAAGACAGAAAAATGGTAGGAGAACAAAAGTATTAACTAAACAATACTGAGTTACAGGATAAAGAAACCTCCCTTCCTGCAGAACAGGGGGCATTTTAGAACCCTAGGATTGTTCCATACCATAATATGGTCTTCAACTCAAGAACAGCTTAAGAAGAAGTTGTAGTAAGGCAGCTTAACCTGACAGATATTTGGGACAAGTTTTCCAGGAGTAATCAGTAATTTGGGGTGTCCAACTTGACATATTAAGCACCCACCCTCTTTAAATTGAGTCCGATTAGCTCTATCTGAAGATCAGGCCTTTTAAGATCTCACATTGGGTACCCAAAAACTGGGACAGTTACAAAGTCACTAGTTACTTTTGAACACTTTGGCCTTGAATTAGCTTACTAAGGGCCTGTATATATCCCAAGCATAGCTGTGCTGGTTGGCCAGTACAATTAATTATACCTTGTTCCAAAAAGGTTTATTGTTTGAACTGTGAACAACATGGTTGTAGAATCTCATTACAGCCTAGGCCATGACTGTAGCAATCATATATGGGATGTTAGAACCTGGTGACAAATCTAACAACAGAAGGTTAGCTATGACACATCCTTATAAGGAATGAGAATCAGAGATTTACAGGAAAGAAGTTCCACCAGTCTTGTTACATGTAAAGTAGTAGATTTGAAAAGCTACAAATGGAAAGCTTCATTTGCATTTTTTGCATGACACTGATTTGAATCCTCTGTATAAACATCAAGACTCCTTGCATAAAAAACAGGAAGCTACTGGCAAAGAAGCTCTCTTCCCACTGTTACACCTGCAAGGATTATGTTCCCTTGAGAAATTCTGCTTTCTTCCTCTCAGATCAGGCAATGATATTCAAACAGCAACAGGTCACTCGAGTTCAGATGATATTGCTATCTGCTAGCATGAATAAGATGCATTGTCCATTAATGATAGCAACCTAGGAAATTGGCTTGTTCTTGGCCTCTGGTAACTGGGGACAAATATCTTAACCCTCTGCTCAAAGTTGTGTAATAGCAGGACCAAGTCAAGAACAGGAGGACCCTGATTGTTGTTTAATTCAGTTCTCTTGGATGAACTGGAATGGAAGAGCAATTTATCTGTCTGGCTCTAAATATTAGAAGAGAATAATACTTGTTTTAGAGGTAAGCATTTTTATTGCTGACCAACTTCTAAGCCAGAGATACTGAAGTTGTCCAGATGTTCTTAGTTACTAGTAGCTGACTTGGTATGGCAAAGAAGAACTGCCACGTGTATTGCCCAAGGACAGCTGTGATTTACGTAGCAGTAATTTCTATTCAGAGGAAAATAGACAGATATGCAAATGTAATGGCTACATACATTTGTGATTAAAAGTGGTGTGTAAATTTATATGCAAGTTAGGTAAAGCTCTCGAACACCTGGCTAGTGGCTAGCATGTCCCAGTGTTGCCAAGTTTGGACACTCCTGGTGTAGAGTTACTGAGAAGAATGGAATACAAGGACCTGTCCCTCTGAAAACCTCACGGAAATGTAATGATCCTTCATCCTCCCCAAAGTGGCACCAATGGCGTTAAATACAGACATGGGCAATGGGACTAGAGTTAAAACCTAAGGAGTCATGAGCTAAAGTTGGAATATTTTTAAACGTGAATACTGATGCCTAGATACTAAGGTGACGGATGCACTAGAAAGGCATAAGACAGAGTCTTTACCATTAGTAAATGTTTGCTTAACATGGTCCAGTCATTTTTATAGGGACTTTAAATACTATTGTGGAAGGACTAGCACCTTCTGTTGCACACAATGGCATAGGGTGTCAGCAGATGCACGAAGTCCAATCTAATTCAGCCTGTAAGTGGCTGGATGACTTCCACGTAGTTAAGTTCAATCACTGGAAGGTAGATGTGTATGTGCCAAAAATGGTGCCTTGCTAATGAACTGATGTATTTAAAATAGCCAGGGTGTTGGAAGTACTAATGAAAAAGGTGTTGGATTTAGAATTGTGTTTGAGGTGTTAATTTGCGATGTGCACCCTGCACATAACAGAGACTCTGTTCAACAGGAACTGGTTGACTTCAGAGAAACTGCTAACTAAGAAAGGGTCATCTATAACATCTATAACAATACAAGGGGGGACAAACAGGGGCACAGGACCCCCCAATAATAGTCAACGGCACAGAACTCCTCCGGCCCGGTAGCAGGGGTTGGGGAGAGAGTGAGCTCCTGCCGGGGCCAGGGGTAAAAAGGGGTCAAAGTTCAATTTCTGTGCACACCCCAATAACTGTTTGCTATTATCTTCTTTTCCAGATGTTAACAGAATTAGAAATAAACTGCTCATATAGAAAGGTGTTCCTGTGCAATTCAAATTGCTTCCAAGGATAGGAACAGAAGTGTTAACAGAATCAAGACTGGACAAAATCACCAGGGAAACAGCTGCAGTATTTTTGCTACACAGTAATAAGAGCTGGGATTTTGGGATTAAGGCTAGAATTCACTCAGGAAAAAGTGCTCTTTTTTGCAAATGGAAAGTTTTGGAGAGAGCCACACAGGTAGTATTATAGGGTGGAAAAAATATTGTCTTTTCCTTCACAACCCTGCTGTTTCCCTAGACAGGAAAGGGTATAATATCAAAATAAGTTACCCAGTTGAAGTAACTGATACAGAGACCTGGGTTTAATGAGTCAGTTCTAGGTTTGTTTAGTTGTGTCTCCCACGCCTTCCAACTGGACTCAATTCAAAACATGTATTCAGATGGGTCTGGCCTTTGCATGTAGGCCCTGCTCTGCGATCCAGTCTATTCCCAGCACTGTGCTGGGCGTCATGAGACATGGGCTCAATTCCCAGACTGGCATGGAGCCCTGAGCTATTCACTTAGTTGTTCTGCCTCAGCTGTCCCATTTCAACGTAAGAATAGCACTTATTTACCTCTGTGTGTTGCTGTGAGCGATAGGAGTAAAGAGGAAGACTATAGAGAGCAAGTCTCGCTCCGTGCACCAGAAAGCATTGCTACCCGAGACCCATTCAGACAGCTAATAAGACATTGTCGCTGAGATAGTCACCTATAAGGTTGACAGATCAACAGAGCAGCCTTACTCTGAAATCACACATATGGCTGCAGCCTTTATTTTTGGGAGTGGAGTTAAAATCCTTCTAGTCTAGTATCTTATCTCCAAAAGTGATTAATATCAGCTGTTTAAGAGGAAGGTGCAAAGCAAGTTGCAGTAGGTAGGTAAGTCCGCCCATGAGGAGAATTTTGTCCTGACGCCCAGTAGATAGTGCTTGGCTTATTCCCTGAAATAGGAGTTTATATTCTTTCCAGAACTCTTTTTTTTTTTTTTTTCCTGACAGTTTGTTCAGTCACTGCTATAACTAACCAGAAGTTTTGGCCTTCTGGTCTTCAGGAAACACTTGGTGATGTTTTCTGGCCTGTGTTATGCAGGAGGTCAGACTAGATGATCACAGTGGCCCCTTTCTAGCTTCTCTTCTGAGTGACCCATAACAGCGTACTGTTTGTGGGACACTGGTGTCTGCATACACTACTGGTTTTTGTTACTTGAATTACAGTAGCACCTAGAGGCTCCAACCACAACTGGGGTACCACTGCACATTGCACCAGATGCCATGTGAACACATGGTAAGAGACAGTTCCTGCCCCAGACAGCTAAGCTAAATAGACAAAACAGTAACTACTATCCCCATTTTATTTTGGAAACTCAGGAACAGATTAAGTGATTTCCCCAGGGTCTTTTTGGCAGTCTGATTCTTGGTTCTCTGAAGACTCAGATCTCCCTACTCCAGCTTACAATTACTTGTAACACATGCACAATTCAGGCATCCTAATGTCTGAACTACTCCCAACTTCCAGCTTTGTCCCATATTTGTATGCCGCCAGCGTGTGCTGCATTATCACTTTGGCACACTCATTCCTTCCTTGACGAGACAGGCCAAAGCTAAACTTTTCCGTTGAAATGGATAAACAGAAAGACTTTGCCTATTCCCCTGTAGGGAAGTTTAGCCCAGGAAGTCACATGAACACAGCTGCATACAGGATGAAGTTACTAACATGCCTTCAGCTATTTGACATGTATGAAAGCTCTTTACAAGAGATCAGTCAATTAGCCACTAGATTTTGGGCCAAAGTTCTAACCTTTAGGTGGGACTCCATCAATAGGAGTTCTGCCCTCTTGCATTAAGACCCAGTCTGAGCCCTTGTCAAATTGTATTTGATGGCATAGGACACTTACTTACATTGGTGAATATTTTGTCAGTGATGCCCCCATTTTACACCTCATCTCTCCAATCTAGTTTCCATCACCCAAAAAGTCTCCTCCTGAAGTGCTACATTGCTTTCAGATATTGACACAGATAGATTATGCCCAGGAGCCCTGGGATATTATAAGATTGATACATAAATTCTATTTATGGGATAGACCACGCCCCTCACCAAGCCTTCCAGAGCTAACACTAGAAGTCCTCGGAACACAGATATTTCAATATTTCACACAATGTATGAGCAAAGAGTGAGTGGAATGTCATAAAGGGAGAACCCCACCGCACCCCTATGGATTTTCTGACAGTCATTTTTGGCTATTATTGCAGTAAATCTATTCAGGAATCTGTCAAAACACCAGGACAGAGAGAACTCTGAGCCCAGCCTGCTTGGGAAAAAAAGTCCCTCCTCTGACCAGACTTGAGTTTCCCAATATCATTTAGAGGCAACGAGAGCACCAGCTAATCATACATTTGTCTTTGACCTCATGTAATTCAAAGCCCCTCACAGTTTCTCTGCCTCCCCCAAAGTAAGCAATGGTCTCTTCTGCTTAAAGCTACCAGAAATATGTCTGACTCCACACACAGCACCTTTCAGTTGTCCGAGAATTTGATAAATGTTATCTAAGGTTGATGAGGACTAACTAGTTGAGTGCAGAGCATATCATGCCCATTTTACATGAGACAGAGGGTACGTCTATGCAGCAAGCGGCATTGAGTCTTAGAGCCGAGGACGACAGACTGGGGCGTGCGGGGCTCGGGCTAACGGGCTAAAAATAGCTGTGTAGAGCTTGCGGCTTGGGCTAGAGCTCTGGAGTTCCACCCCAATCTCACCCTAGGTTTCAGAGCCCATGTGCCACATCACAATATCTGGAGCAGGGAGCCGGGCCCAGCTCTGTGGAACAGGGGTGAGCATGGGGCAGGTTTGCTCTCCAGCCCTTCCCCACCCCAACCCCTCCACGCTGAACTGTGGTTCCGGGGCAGAGGGTGCTGCTGGTAGTGACTGGTGCCTCCTTGGCAGCTCAGTATTTTGATGACTGATACATATTTCAAATTTCAACTGGAAGGATTCCACTTGTGCCTCCTCTTCATCTCCCCTTCATTTATTTCAATTCAATAGTTATTGTGGAGACACAGCTTATGTAACCTAACCGGTGCCACCTAACTCATCAGTGGGGGGTAAAACTCCTAGAGACCAGGCTGAATAACAGGTTTCTGATTAAGGGACATAATAAACAATGGTAGTATCTCTGTGAAAGACACAAGGAGTTTTTCTTCTAACAGGCTGCAGAAAGAGAAATCATGGCAGCTGTTTCTTCACAAAAAGAGTTCTTGGACATTAGAAAGGAACAGTACATAAGTCAAAGCTCTCAGTTTCAGCAGCCTTTGGCAACTCCTTTAGCTGGAAGCAAGTATCAGGCTTTCACCCTCGACACAGACCAGAAATAGAGGGAGACATGAGATATGCACTTAGGCAACAGTCAGCAGCTTATATTTGTATGAAAAATAAAGCTGTGCAGAACTGTATACCCATACCTCATGTATCTTGTAACAGATTAGCTAGTGCTTGAGAAGCACTGTCAAGGATTTTGAAGCCAACATTAGACCTCACTGTTCTGATGTGGGTTTGCCTCTGGATTTTAAGCCTTCCTTTGCACATCTGCATTCCACATTTAACATCTCTTATTTCTGTGGGACCCCAAGAAACTTCTCAGAAGCAGTTTAACAGACAGTTATTTAGCACCAAGGTCACAAGGCAACCATGTTATGTTTAGCTCCACTAGTGGGAGAAGTAGAAAAGGGAGAAATAGCCACCAGTTAAGAAGTATTTTAAAGAACACTAGTGTAAGAAATAGAGAAGTGTTTAAAATTTTAATTGAACATCATTATGTCAATCCACATCAAACAGTGGGGAAAGTCCTAATCTCACTGTAGTCAATGAGAATTTTGCCACTGATTAAAATAGGGTCAGGTTTCAGCTAGCAGTTTTAGATTTAAACTTAGTCTAGATCTATTTCTTTAAGTTAAGGTTAACTTTCACATACACCCTGCCAACACAGGAAGACACTGGCGGGTGTGGAAAGGCCCCTTTGTTCATTTGTCAGAACCACACTTAAAATGTTGGTGACAAAAGCTTTGCCAACATACAGCCACTGCTGTAATTAAATCACTGTTGCGTGTCTTCGCTATCTCCTTCTGTCAGTGGATTGCATTCACAGGATCAGCTCTTTTGTTGAGGAAGTGAGCAGTGCACTGTGGGTAGCTATCCCACTGTGCAACTGCAGGCAGGGTGCTTTGGGAAGGGTTTGCAATCCTCATGGGACAGGCCCCGCGTCACATGATGAAGGTTTCTGAATCCCATCCTTCCATGGACATCCTACTAGTTTGACAGGTGCTTTTAAACTACCCTGTCAGCCAAGCTGACACTGCTGAACACAAACACAAGAAGCCCACAGAAGCGGGGGGAGGTGTGTGTGTGTGTGTGGGAGAGAGAGAGAGAGATTCATACACACACACAGAGAGAGAGACAAACAGACAGCGTGTGTTGGGGACAGTGAGTAGAGTGTGTCCGCACTCGTCCTGTTTCTTTAAGTTCAGCCAGCAACAGTTGGAAGCAACCAATGCCAAGGCAGAAGCTGCTACACAGACAGCTCATAGCTGGTGTCCCCCCCACCCCGCCCCTGGTCCTCCACCCCCCTCAGCAGAGATGGGTCCCATACACCCACAGGGGCGGGGAGAGGGACACAGCCCCCACCTCCCTCCCTGGCTCTGCACAGCGCAGCAGGAGTTACACACCCCTCCCCTGTAGCTTAGGAAAGAAACCAGTGTACAGTACTATTACTGTTTAAATAACACACAAGATTATACATTGCAGCATAAGTAATACTACACACATACGTTCTCAGTACATGCTGGTATACAGGTTCTCAGACATACACGCACGCACAGTCACTAGCACACCTCCGCACAAGCTCATGTATACATACATACACTCACCCACATCACTCATTCCCACTCACAGTATCTGAAGGCTCTATATAAGGTAGATTGCTATATTAGGGCAGGAAGGCAGGCAGAACTGTCTTTGCTGCGCTGTGGAGTGAGCGCCACAGTGAGTTAACTTGAAAACTTCCTGGGGCTTTGAAAGGGGAGGGGCAGAGGCCAACGGCGGATCTCAAACTGCTTACCAGAGCGGCACTCACGATGGCATGCTGGGATAACCGGGAGGCTATTTTTAGCGATATGACCTAAGGGCAGTGTCTACATGTGCTTTTTCGCAAAAACTTTGCTGAAAAAGGCTCTATGCCTCTCGTCTAGGTGGTTTTATTTTGTCGACAAAAGGCAGTGTGTACGCCAGGATTGTTTTGTCGACAAAAGGTGACTTTTGTCAATAAAACTCTCTAGTGTAGACCAGTCCTAAATCCATAGCAACCAAAGCTATAGGTTCTTGGAGGGAGGGAGCTTTTTCTTAAATCATTCCTCAACGCCAAGTATCCTCTTGATTGTTTCTCTAGCTTGAAGTTTGCTTTAGCATCCTTAATTATTGATAATTGATTATGAGTTTATCTGCAGTATATTTAATTATCAGCTGCAAAACAGAAGCCACACTGGCATTAAGGCTCTTGTAGCCAACTTTCAATCTCCACACCCAGAAGCTTGGACAGTTCTGTGAACAACTGATCATATAAACAATACCTTTTTGTTATCACTTTTGGCCATCAGGAAATAGTTCACTGGTTTCCTCCTTTGGGCTGTATGATATTAGCATCTGTCCCACCACCAAATACCAAGAATTTATCATCTAAACTTTAGTGCATTGTGAGGCATGTGTCTGCAGAGAGCCGGCTGTGAGCTTTGTTAGTGCAGTCCAGCAGAAAGAAGAATATCTTGATTAGCAAGTTGCTAATTAATATCTCCTCCTCCACCACTTAACAGCAATGGACCTGCAAAAATCATTTGATTGCCTCAGCTATTTACTGAAAGAAAAATTTGTATTGTAGATAATAAAAATGTGCAGTTGGACCACACGTAAAAGCACCTTCCTTAGAAAGACATTAGATTAAATTAGATTAGACATTAGTACTGCCAAGTACTTTAGAGCTGGGATAAACTGGCAATCATTATTTTGATTCTCTTTTACTGAGACTGTATTTTCCATGGTGGGCATTCTCCTTCCACGTGGGCTAAAGGGTTGTCTACACTTGAAAGTTAATTTGGATTAAAGGAATGAATTTAAATTGCAAGAGCTATTCCTGTATAACTCCATGTGTGGACACTCTTTTTCTGCAATAAGAATAGTTATTCCTGAATATTCTGAATTATTCCTGAATAGCTATTGCAGAATAAATTCGTGCATAGACCAGCACTAAGGTGTTCAGCTATCACAGTGATGAGCAAAGTATCAGTGCCAGGATGCTGGACAGTAGCCCTGGAGAATATAGTCTATTTCTGGGGTAAGGAGGCACTTTTTCCTCCACAGCAGGTCCAACCTAACCTCACATAGCCACCTGCCTTCAGCCTGTTTCTTGCCCCCTACATAGTAAGGTCCTTCTAGGCCTGGTGGGAATGCAGGGCCTGGACAACAGAACATTCAAATATTTAGCCCCTCGGATTAATGACAAGCTGTATTTTTCAGTTTTGTATCATTCCTCCCCAAATCAACCCATCACACCTGAGGTTGACTCCTGCTGCACAGGACACAGCACTAGATCTAGATATGCTCTGATTCAAGTAGGACTCTCGTTGTTTTCACCTCCTATTGATTTCAATGGAAACAGTGGGTACTCAGCACTTCTGAAGATCAGACCCTTATCTTTCTTTGTAATGCTGCCCTTCAGCATTCGAACCCATATTTCTTTTGTTTACTTGAATCTCATCCTTCTACCTATCTACCTAAAGCACCATTTACCACACTATCTAGATGCTGTTGAGCACCTGCCACTCCCAAGATCTTGTCCTGATGACTCCCTACCTTAGACAAAAATCCATGCCAGTTGCTCCGCTCCATTGCTGCTGTCCTCCCTTGAGCCCCTTGCACTGTGACCCAACCTCTCATGGCATTTCCTCTACCTAGTAGCAGCTCAGAATGTGGCATGCCCCAGGGGAAAGCACCACCAGCTATGTGTCCCTCCCTTGCTCACATCCAGCTAGTAGTACTCTAAAAACCAGTCCAGACTATGTGCTGAAAGGTTCATGCATCACAGGGAGCAATTCATTAAACTATAGGATGGTTTTCAAGGAGGTTTCCTGGATCTGCTGTACATGGCCACTGCTATTAATCAATTCTACTGCTTAGTCACCTCTGTCCTTCCAACCTGTGCCAAGTTAGAACTGTTATTTCACAGCATGTACTGTACTGAGTAACCAGTTCCTGTAAACTGTCTGCTCCACTGCAAACTGAATCACATATTGTTTTCTGAACTCTCTCGTCCTCTGTTTCAGTGAAAGAAACAGGCTTTACAGTTACTTACAAACAAGAAATGGAAAAAAAAAAAAAAAAAAAAAGAGTTAAATGTCATTTTAAGGTTGGTACATGTGATTGAATGGTGACCACGTGCTCCTGGGAAACTGGGGAATTAGCATAGGGGTGAACACAGAACTGAAAGCCAGGAGCTCCAGGACTCTATTCCCAGCACTGACACCGTCTGCAGATCACTTAGGCCAACGTTTTCCAAAACAACCACCAATTTGGGGTACCTCAAATTCTGGATGCTCAGCCACAGACTGATTTTCAGAGGTGCCGCATACCCATAATTCCAGCTGAAATCAATAGCAGCTGCACATCATTCCAACAAATCAGGCCTTGCCTGCTACTAGCATGTTTAACACAATGGTGGTTAGCAAACACCTGACTTCCATGTGTACAAGGACTAAAAGTGCTATGTATCAGTGCAGTTTTTATTGCTTCTATTTGGGTGAGGAATGGTGTGATGTCAGTTCCCTTACACAAAGCACCTTGCCTGCTCTCCTGCCTGTTCCCATCCACTTCCCAGCTATCGAAGGTGAAGTTTGGCTAAAGGAACAGCTTAGTTGAATGTCTGTACCAGATGCAAACCCCCAGCCTGAGATATGCTTTGCCATAATCATTGGGTTAGTAAATCCTATCAGATCCCTGATGGAAAGTAGATATGGCCCAAGCTCCAAAGTTTGAGTTCAGGTGAGAACTTTTCCAAAGTCAGATGTGGACTGTTGTCTTAGCCCATTATAGAAACAGGGGCCAGTTACAAAATGACAATCCAGTCCCAAAGTTCCTTAAAGCCTGGGGATGTTTGGACCCAGGTGTTTAGTTCAGCACACTACAGAGATCTGAGCCAGCGGCAAAATGTGGATTTGGAATTGAATTTTCCCCAAAGAACAAGAGGGTTTGAAACCTGTATCTCCTCCTGTTTTTGGCAGATTCACTCAGGGCTGGTCTACACTACACAGTTAGGTCAACATAAAGCAGCTTATGCTTTATCCCAAGGAGGGGACTGTGGACATGCACCACTGCAGTAACTACTGTGGTGGCTGTAAGTCAACCTAATATAAGTTGACTTACATTTCTAGAGTAGACATAACATCAGGTGCACTGTAGGATCTTAGGCAAACAGTCCATCCTTTCCATAAACACATTCATCTGACCACTTTCCTGACTATGCCTGTTGAACCAACTAGCCAACATCTTCCAAATCTAGCTGAGACAACAGGCCCTGGGCTGGGTGTCTGGTTTGTAATGAAACATGGAGGAAGGACGTTCTGCCTGGCTGCAGGTTCTTTAGTGAAAGCCTCATACACTGTTACTAACCACTGGGCTGGCCCAAGAGTGGCCATTTTAATGAGGAGGATTTTTCGTTTTGTTTGTTAGTGTAAGCGAATGGATCTGACTGTCTGTTTAAACATTCACCAGCTCTTCCTAGCACCCACAGGGAACAGCTGTTTTCCCTTTGGCCTAAGTTATTACAGAATCCTAGGCGCTTGTCATGTTAATAAAACAAAAAGCAAAAGCAAAGTTCACAGTGGTCCAAATCCTGAAGTCCTTATTCATTTTCTGCATAGTCCCCTACTCAAACAAAACTCCCATGGACTTCTATGGGAGTCTTGCCTGAGTAAAGACTGAGGGGAAAAAATGATGAGGACTTTAGGATTTGGCCCACTAGGTACAGCAGTGCCCACGTTGTGCTTAGGAACTGGCCAGAACATTCCACTCAGTTGGCCAGCAGCTGGAGGGGCGGGGTTGTGAAAGAGAGACAAAGTCCCCTTTCTGCCTGAGTCACAAGGCATATGAGTTTGTTCTAGACACTCCCCTACCCCAGGTTGTCTCTTGGTCTGACCTGTTAGCTAAAGCTGTAGCAACTTATGCTTTTCACTCTGGAAGTTGCTCGTTCAATTCTCTGCTGGTCAAGATGGTGACATCACATATTCATGTGCATAGTCTCTATGTGTGTATGCGTCTGTCTCTTAGTATGTGGTGGTATATACATTCTACAGCATGCATACCACATGTGTCTGTGCATGTGCACATCGTTCCAGCATGGGTGTCATTCTCCTATCTCTTACTCCTGCAGCATGTTAGCCAGCTGTGTGATGAAAGAGAGGCCATACCGTAAAAGAACGTTGATCTCCTGTAACAGAAAGCAATGCTCTGTTTCATTTTTTTCATACCCTCTCATTCCACCTCAAGTTGTTTACAATTAACCACACTCTTAAGAGGTTCTTCCGCCGTTACTGCACTTCAGGTCAGTTCAAAAAGGTTGCAAGAGAAATGCAAATCCGAAGAGGAAACCCTTACACCCCAGTTTATGGGTTGCATAGAGATGTTTTTATCGGTTATAACGTACTTGACTTGGCAAGCTGCCTTCAGAAGAAGGAAACGTTGTAGATCCCTGTCTTCTCTTGCATTAGAGGGTATGGGCTCCCCTTGCAGCCCAGACAATGGATGTATTTTCTTTCACACAAATTATAATGTGCACACTTATTTCTAGTGATGCAGAAAGCAGATGCAGTTCCTGCCAGTATTAGATCCCTGGAAAGAAAGGGGACTTGACCCACTGGCCTCTGCTGCAGTTATTTTTTGGCAGTGGGTCCTGAAAAGAAGGGAGGCATAGAGCCAGAGCTCGCCATAGTGCAGGCAGCTGGAGATGATAATTGTGACCATTTGTACGGATCCCCAGCTAGGCACAAAAGAGGTTAAACTCCGGCTGTGTACTGAGTACCTGCCTGACCTCTGAGAAAGTGCAGGGCTGCTTATCGTGGTTGCAGGGCTAGGAGAAAGTAGGGAGCAGGAAATCAAGAGGAGGCAATCACATAATGTAGCCAAGTCTCATGATTTTGTCATGATTCTCATGATAATTATTGTTTTTCTTAAAGTCCCAACTCCTGGAGTCCAGTAGCTATGTGATGATTTCAGCCTTTATTGTTAAAGAAAAAGTAAGTTTCTAGCCCTCGTGACTGTGGAGAAAGATTCAAAATGTGACCCCAGTGCATGCTCTAAAAACAGAAAGCAGGAAAAAAAAACAACCCCAAAAAACCTATTATTTTTACATAATCATGATTTTGGTGAGTCTAACTTTATGATTTTGGAACATTTGGGGTAGGCAATACTGTAGCTCTAAGATACAGGCAAAATGGGTGAATGTGCATGAGTAGCAAAATGGTTGGTAAGTGCATCTGTGGGCAAGTCTGACTGTAGAATGGTAGGGGTGGCAGGTTGCTGGGGTTGCCAAAGTAGAAGTGCTCCAAGATCTGACCCTGCTGGCTGTCTTCCTGAGGGGGAGAAACAGAATCTCTCTCCAATGGGTGAGGGGAATTTATGTAGGCAGGGCAAAACAGCGCTCTCCTGGGCTGCTATGGGGGGCTGCTGCTGGTGATAGGGGGGAGAGACTGCTTGGGAAGAATGGATTTTGCTGGACCCTGGGAGCATAAATCTAGAGTTTGCCCGCACCTTGTTAAAGAGGGGGACTGTGTAGTGTGAACTTAAATTTCATTTCCTGAGGGGCTGGAACTCTGATAGCCATAGGGCCATGCTGCTGACACTGTTTTATATCCTCTGTTCCAAGGTGCTGGGCAGATTACCCCAAGCCAGCAGAATGGCAGTGAGGGAAGGCAGCGAACACAGGGGACTCTTGCTCCCTGAGAGCAGAAGACGCTATTGTTGTAACCCTTCCTTCCTTGTCTAACTGTACAATATAATCCAGACTGCCCTCTGTGACTCCTTAGTGCCCTGCTAGCCACTTGCAGGCTCTGAGGGGCCTGACCCATTCTGCCACCTGATGACTCTGGCACACAATACCAACGCGCTCATGGAGATGTTGAATAAATGAGTTCATGTTTGAAAAGCACTAAATGTTAGTAGTGAGCTACAAAGTCCTGCTCACATCCCCCAGGCCTGGCCCACAACATGCTGTTGTTCCAATCCTGGCCTCTCCTGACTGCCACTTCAACTGTGTGGAGAGGTGAATGAAGAAATAAAGTCCTGAGGCCCCTTGGTTGAGGCTCACCACACTCATTTGCTCTTGTTACCAGAAGTAGGATTTGAACCCAAGAAGTTGAAAGAGTACCACAGTACGGTGCACACAGTAACTCAGGCCCCAAGCCAGCAGAGCATGAGCCTTGCAGCATATGGGTAGCCCCACTGGAGTCACACATGCTTAAATGCTTCCTTGGATCAGGGCTTTACTGTAGAAGTTAAGCAATTGAAGTAGCTTGACTGTCAGGACTGGGTTACTATAAAGAATTCAAATATGACCAATACTAATGGACAAATAGCCAATCTCACTTGACCTTCCCTAGGGAACAGTCAAGCAGTCATAACTCAGTACAGCTTTTGAAATATCATGGCATAAAGCGGTGCCGAATACATTGACACTACAGTTGTTGTGGCTGACCCGCACTTTACTCACATGGTCACTGAACACAGCATTTATTCTCTCTGAACTTTCATGACCAAGCCATCCTACCCTTCCCACACCCTCCCCAGCCCTGTTGGCTTCATTCTTTGGAAGTTAAAGTACTCAATTAAACCAGTGAGGCTTTAAATAACATACCAGGACTCAAGTGTGTATGAATCCCAACTTTGCTAAAATGTCAGCCTACTGATTAGTCAAAGTCAACAGACACACGCATATGCAGTTAATTTGATTTGAATATGCTACAGTAGTGTGACCACTTGGGCAGTGCACACATAATCATTTCTACTTAAGCCACTCCTTAGACATAACCACAACCAACCCCATATAAGTACATATCAGGTCTGATTCATTCCTTCTTGATTAAAAAATACCTACCATACATCACATGTCCGCCCGTCCCTCCCTCCCCCCAGCAAAGGCAAGCTGTGCACTTTATACCAAATGTCAGAGCGCCTTGTTTTTTCCATATTTCTCTTATGCTCTGTTGTGATAAAGCATCACCAGGGCACAGCCTCTCTAGTCACAGCGGCAGGAAAAGGGTGGGGTTTTCTAACAGAACTGAGCCGTTACTTATTTATGTAAGCTGGAGACTATGGGCCAGATCCTCAGCTGGAGGAAACTGCGAGAGCTCTGCTGAAGTGAATGAAATGATGGCCATTTACACTCTTCTATGCTGACGTCCACAAAATACACATTCCAATAATGCTGTAAACCCTACAGGAGGCCTCCATGCGCACACAGTTCTCTATGCTGGATCAGACCATTGGTTTGTCAAGCCCAGAATCCTGCTTCCTGCAGTATCTAACACCTATTAGCCTGGCCTGCTTAGTTGGTAGTTCATGATACTCTTACTCTCAGGGTTGTGAATGGAGTCCCACTTCGTATCAATCAAGCCGTATAAAGGCCTCTTAAAGTGGGCATAAATTGTAGTTACTTTAAGGCCCTTTGCACTGCCAGGCACCTTAATGTAAATGAGAATCAGGCTCATAATCTCTGTCAGCAATGGTGCCATGCTGTCTGTGTTGTGTAGAAATTCGGAACTGAAACATGATATAATTACAAATCTTAGCCTGCATAACTACAGATGTATACTTCATGGATGTAGCCACTTTTTTTTTTTTTAAATCCAGCCAGTTTTTGACTCTCTGACATCTTGCAGCAGTGAGTTCCACAGCCTGGCTATGTGCAGAATGAAGAAGTGTTTTCTTTCAGAAGTCTAAACTTACTCCCTTTCCATTTCATTGAGCAGACCTTTTTCTTGTACTACGGGGCAGGGTAAGTAGGAAGGAAGAACTGATTAGTTTTCACAGTAACCTTAAATATTTCATTCAAGCCCCATTTCCGTCTTCTCCTTTCCAAGCTGAATCGTAACCCTAGTTTTTGCAATCTATCTCGTGTAAATCCTACACTGCCTCTAGCCATCTTCATTATCTGGACCTTTTCCATTTCAGCCCAGGGGTTGCAATGTTCTGGTGGATAAAGAAAGCAAGGTTTCAACCAAAATAATCTCGAAATACCATTGCAATGATCACAGGTGTCTTGTGGTTTTGATGATCTTCTTAAAATGTAACCGACCATGAGGGTGACATCTCAAATCCTAAAATCTGAAATTATTTATTGAAACATTTCATGATGACAGCGGAAAGAGAGAGGGGGCAGCCTTTGCATTTTTCCCTGAGGGTATTGCAAGTAGATGGCAAAGGGACTTTACAGTCGCAGAGAATACCACTTGCCCCTGGGATGCTCAGTTCCTGCCTTCCCATTGGCCAGAATTTAAGCACATGCAAGAGAATTAAAGTGTAGTTAAGGGTTGTTTAGAATAAGTGACTATATACAAATAATGCCTTCTTAGTCAGCTTATCAGCTCCCTGGGTCTGATTCTCCATTGATTGGCAATTGCTTGTGTTTGCACTGTTGCAAAGTGAGTGTAAAACACTACCAAATCAGAAATGATTTACACTCACTGTACATTAGGGTCAATGACTATAGCAGGTGCAGGGCAATGGAGAATCACACCCACTGTGTCTAAGTCATTTTCTAACACACATGGCTTTATACAGTTAGCCATGCATTGCCCAACTAAGCAAACTAAATTAGTTTGTCTGAGGCAGCTGTATTCTAGGGATTGACGTAAGAGGCAGAAAGAACACAACTAGTGTTTCTAAGGTGGAGTTTGCAAAATTCAACAATTAGAAGTCCTCTCTTGACTTCTAAACTGATTCTCTCTCTCATGGAATTCTTGAGAAGGAATAAATATGGAGAATACATGACTTCATGGTATTCATTTTTCTGACTAAATACTCTTCAAGCCAGGGGATATGAACATTGTGAGAATAAGGTATCTTGGAAAAAGGACTAAGCGAAGGATGCTATCGTTTATTTGAACCCAGGCATTACATCTGTTTGGCAATGTCACAGTCACTAGATTTGACTTCCATCTTCATCTTCAATTTAAATAATAAGTGATGCATGTTCAGCAAAGCTCTGGTAGTGTGGGAAGCTTTCAGATACTATGACCACAATGCAAGATGTGCTGCTTACTTGTATGTCTTTTCAGATGCATTTACATTTTTTCTCCAATTAATGGGGAAGATTGAATTAAGTTTGAATCAGGTTCCTCATAAAGCAGCCAGTTTCCATCTCACTGTGCTATGAACCTCCAATGAAAATAGGATATTCTCAGTTACAATCAACATGGATTTTAATCCCTGTGTATTGATAGCCTCACATTTGCAGGGACAGATTTAAGGATAAGTGCCCAATGGGCAAAGGAACATGGGGCCTAATTGTAGAATTTGGGTTTGGGAGCTCGCTGGGGAGGGGTGTGAAGAGGAGAGCAGAGCTGCAGAGAGACAGACTGCCTGGAGCAAGTGGAAAGCAAGTAGGAAGTCCCCTATCCCAAGCCTGAACTGTGACTGGGACACAAAATCCCCTCCTCTCTCTCCTGCAGTAGGACTCATGGATGTCCCTCTAGCTCATAGTTTCTCAACCTGTGGTACCCCCGGGGGTACGTGAGATACAGGCACTGGGTACTCAGCGAAAAACCCAGTGAAGGGAGATGGGCGGCAGCTGCCGACTTCTGGGAAAGCCGGGCGGCAGTTGCTTGCTTCCCGCCTGGTCCCAACTCTCAGCTGGGAGGCAGGCAGCAGCCACTGGCTTCTGGGGGAGGCGGGCGGCAGCCGCCGGCTTCTTGCCTGGTCCCACCTCCTAGCTGGGAGGTAGACGGCAGCCGCCCCAATCCTGGGAAGCCGGGCGGCAGCCGTCCACGTCCCGCCCAGTCCCAGCTCCCAGGTGGAAGCCCGGCAGCAGCCTCCTGCGCCCTGCGAGCCGGGTTCGCAGCTGGGTGGCTGCCACCCGTGCCCCGGCTCTGAGCCAAGAGACAGCCTCCCGCACCCTGGCTTGAAGATGGACAGCAGCTGCCTGCCGCCTGCCCGTATCCCCGGGTCCCAGCCTGTGCGGAAGCCTCTTCTGCCCCAGCTCGGATTGGGTGGCAGTCGCCCACCTCCCGGGTTGTCAGCCAGGCGGCAGCTGCCTGCAACTTGCCCAGGTGGCAGCTCCGCTCCCCGGCTCAAAGCTTGGTGCCCAGAAAGCCAGGCAGAGAGCCCAGAGGCTTGCCCAAGTCTTGGAGCCGGGCTCTACCCACAGGCTTACTTGTCAATTTCACTGCTCTAGCTTTAGCTAGTGAAATTGACAACTGACAGCCACAGATTTTACCAGTATAAAAATCTTAAGGGGGGCCCACACAGTGTGATTTGCCCCAGGCACGCACCCCCTAGGGACAGCCATGGGGAGCGCTGCTGCTATCCACTCTGGTGGGCCGCTAGAGCCTGCTCATACCTCACAAGTTCCCACCTGTGTGAGGAGAACACCATGTGACCCTGCCATCAGGCCATAGTGACTGGCTGGTTGTCCTTTGCTCCTATATGGAGGAAGGGGAGGAGGAAGGAGGGGAGAAACAGCAGTGGGGGTTGTGATCTGCCACAGCCAGACAGCACTGCAGAACTCAGAACTCTCCTGCTTTACGAGAAATACAGTCGTCCAGCGGTAAAGGGGAAAAAGATTGTATTTCTCAGGGTGGAAAATTGAGTGTTGGGGTATTTATTAAAATGTTCAGATGTTAAGGGGTACTTGCCACTTAAAAAGTTGAGAAACACTGCTCTAGCTCACAGGCTTCTCCCACTGGGCTAGTAGCTCAGATGTTACCAGCAGCCATCAAAAGTGTAGGGCACCTCCCCTCCCTTTACCAGAACCTTTTATGAAGGATTCAGTACATTAAATACACGTTTACTAGTAAACCCTGTGGGGTGTTCATGTGGCATCATATGACCGGCTCAAATGATATGGGTCAGTTTTTCAGAGTTAGAGGTGCACAGATATTTGCACATGCTTAGCTGGTGCATCCAAATCTCAGACGTGTGCATGTTGAAGCAAGTAGTCACATGTCTGTGTGGCCAGTTATACAGCTAATTGCTATGCATGCACAAAGCACCAAATGAGTGGACATACTTCTGCCACATGCATGGATCACTTTTGAAAATCCATCCATGTTCATAGAAAATCCAGTGCCATTTGTGCATATTAACGTATTGTAACGCTTTGCTACCAGGTGTTATTCAATAATGTTAAAATCCAACTGGTTTGGCCTCCTTTGCTGCTGTTCTCCCTGGGTAACTTTTTCTGGGTAAAATCTTGTGCACTAATCCTGCCCCACTCTTCCCATTTTTTCCACTGCCTGTTTGCCATCAGTTGAATTTCCTCTCCCGCGTCCTGCCTTTCTGTCCTTTTCCATCCATGAAATCCCCTCCTTCTTCCCTAGCTCACTCTTCTAAGCCATCACCCCTTCAGCTGATCCCTCTTTGTCTACATCCCCCTCATTGCCCCTGCTTCTCAGCCTACTGACACTTGTCACTCACCTGCTGACATAAACACACATACACTCACTCACCAGGCCCCACCACACGTATGCCTTGACTGAACTTGCCTGCCCGCTCAAACGTGCAAACCCAAAGCACCCACTCACTTCCCCTCCCTTCCCCCCTTCCCCCAACGACACACCCATGCAACAGCTCATTCACTGCCTCCCCCCGCAACTCTTCACCTGCTCACTGACCACCCCCACAGCCCTAAACTCACTCACTCACTGCCCCCACAGCCCTACACCCGCTCACTCACCGCCCACGCAGCCCTACACTCGCTCACTCACCGCCCCCTCAGCCCTACGCTCGCTCACTCACCGCCCCCTCAGCCCTACGCTCGCTCACTCACCGCCCCCTCAGCCCTACGCTCGCTCACTCACCCCCCCCTCAGCCCTACGCCCGCTCACTCACCGCCCCCTCAGCCCTACGCTCGCTCACTCACCGCCCGCTCAGCCCTACGCTCGCTCACTCACCGCCCCCACAGCCCTACGCCCGCTCACTCTCTGTCCCCCACAGCCCTACACCTGCTCTCTCTGCTGAGCTCCTTAACAGCCATATACCTGCTGTCTTACTCCCCCCCGACAGACACACACCTGTTCACTCAGTGCCTTCCCACATTCATATATTTGCTCTCTCACGGTTTTCCTACAGTGATACGCCTTCCCTCACTGCCCCTCTCCCCATGTACTTTACGATCCCTGGAGCCTCTGAGGGGCTGTGGGAAGAGATTGCTATAGAACTTCTTCAAAAATAGTGTATTGGCCTCTGAAGAGGAAATCTGCAGCCAGGATTCATGGGACCCACAATTGGTAGCAGCAGGTTCCCAAATGGCTTAATGGTTTCTCCTGCATTCCATCTGCACTCCTTGCTGGCTCACCTTTGCACTTCCCTTCCCCATCTGCCCCTGCCCCCTAGCTCCCCTCTTGCTGCACACATTGCCCCCTTGATTCTTCCTGTTGATCTCCTTCTTTCCCATCCCGCATTGCTCTCTCTCTTTCCACAGATGGCCCAGCTTTCCTGGTGCAGGTTTCCCCATTCTATCCCTTGTGTTGACCCATTTCCCCTGGTCTCCCTATTTAGCATTGCAACCCTTTGCTGCAACTAACATTTAATATTTGTTAACCATTAAACCCTCCTTGCACTTCCGCCATATGCTGGTCCTGTAGAGAGCTATTTAAATGCACTGTCTTCATCTGCCATCAGGACTATGCCTTGGGGTCCATGGACAGTAACATGAGTCCCATGACAATGTGATGGTTTGGAGCCTGATGAATTCAAAGGTTGTGGATCTTGACCATCCTCTCCTATTAACCTGAACCAAAAGGTACAAGGAGATCTAGCATGTAACCTGAGAAGTGTCTCAGCTTCCTTTTTTAAAAACATTGGCTTCCCACTAATTTTGTTTAATTTTGTGGGCTCATCTCACTTCCATCTATTCCTGCAGGGCCTTTGGGACACATCACAGCTCTTTGGGCTTCTACTGAAGTTAATATTGATCCTGTTTCCATTGAAGTACATGAGGAATTTTGACAGTCATTTTAAGGGAAGCAGGACTGGGTTCTTTTTCATGACATCATCATCACATTATGTTGTCATATTGTGACACAAAAGAAAGTGATCTGGAACAAACCACAAAAGGTAGCAACTACATCTGGTCAAAAATTTTCCATTGAAACTATTTTTTGATATTAAGTTGGGTTATTGACTAAAACTTTTTTGTGCAGTGTCTGCTTTCAACAGAAAATGTTTATTTTTTATTGAACACATGAACACCTGAAAACTGAAATATTTCAATCTGGAAATACTGCTGTGGTGCTTTATGGGAGTTGCAGTTCTAGTGCCAATTCTGCTCTACGCTCTTCGTAACCCCAAGAGGGGAGACCATAGTGCATCATGGGAGATGTAGTCTGAGTCCCAGGGATCCCAGGTTACAGAGAAGAATGGGATCATGAGGCATCCAAACTACAACTCCCATGTGGCACTGTGCTCAGCATTTCTGAATCAAAATACTTCAATTTTTGGCTAAAATATTTTTGTTTTGGGCCAAAATTCTTCAGTTTGGGATGAATTTTAGGGGTTTTCAAATCTCCACTGCAAAATATGAAAATTTTCAGTGGAATTTTTTTTCAAACCAACTCTAATGGAAATCCTTTCTGGAGTGCATAAAAATGCCACAAAAAACAAGTGCCATAATGCCAAAGGCTTATCAACGTTAGGGACCAACTGAACAGACAAGCCATGAAATGGGTTGATGAACATTTAAAGCCAGACATGATAAAACCTTGGAGTGATGGGCCAGGTGGGGTTCAAAAGGATTCTAGCATCTCCAATTTCTATGAGAAAAATGAAAGAGACAGAGCCAGGGACAGGGAAGAATGCAGAGAGGGGAAAGAGAAAAAGGAGTGGGATAGACAAAGGAAAGGGAAGATGGTCAGAGATGTATTTTAAATACTTTTTTCAAAGACCTACTAAAAAAATAAATCAACCTGTGGTGGAAATGTACTTTCCACCTTTCTGGTTTCATTTAAAAGTTGAATTGGGGTCATTCTGTTAAAAGATGAAAGCAGCTGCAGGTGTTGCTAAGATATATGGCCAGCCCTAGCTTTATTATTAAAAACAGCGGGAGAGGATTCAGTTATACTGCATCCTTCTGCTAACAGCAAAATGGCACCTCTCTATTCTATCTCTCCCTCTCTTTCCTCCTGCCCCCATGAACCTAGGTTCTCTAAAATGCTGCAGTTGACAACAAACACCAGAAAATGCATCAAAAATCAGCTGCAATGTACCAGCCTTTGTTATATTACATTGGGCCTTCATTCTCTGCAGTGATCAACTGATCTGGGCCTGACCCAACCCCATGGACTGCAATGGGAGTCTTTCTGGGAACTATCCAATGGCAAGTCTCCCAGCAGCATCAGTGGGCTTTGGATCAGGCCCTCAGCGTACATCATGTAAACAATCAATAAGTAATGCTCCATTTGACTATAGATGCCCCCTTGGCAGTGAAAATCCTCCTCTGGTCTGGGAAGAGAAACTATAGTAATTTCAAAATAGCAGGCTGCACTTTTACTAAATGATTTCAAACCATTTTTTTCCATTGATCTGACAATACTGATTACTCAAACAGCTTCTCATACGACTTCCTGTTCCACAGGAGAGCTCAGCAATTACGTTGAGAGAGAAAGAGCTGCATTCTAACTTTATTTTGAGATGACCAGAAATAGCTGAGATGCACAATTCTTATTTCTGGTCTACAAATGTGTCCATGAATTTACTGCTGAAGAAAGATTCTGGATTGACAGCCCTGAAGTCTAAGCTCCTCTGTGTACCCTGAGAGCAGGTATATCATGGGAAACCTTCACTAACACAGCCCTGCCGATGCACCTCATCCCTGAACTAGAGACACCTACTCTAGGAATAAGGAGATAGTTCAGTTTTCACAGCCCACTCCATCCTTGGCCTTTCTGGGCCGAGACTGTCAAAGAGGGCTCAGTCGTGTTAACTGCAATGGTGGATTTTGTGTTGTGTCACCTCTCCAGACTAGCATCTGGACTGAAGGTATCAGCTCTCATCACATAAATCCTCATTTAGTTTTTACACTAAATGTTGGGGTCTTTATTCAATCAAAACATCCATTGAAGTTAATGAAAAATTTGACTAAATAAGGATTTCAGTGTCAGAAACCATGACGGGGATGGTCATGCCTAGAAGTCAGAGCCAGGAGTCAGACCAAGAATCAGGAGCCAGAGTAAGGTTGGATCAAGGCAAGAGCTGAGCTGCGAACAAGGCCAGATCAAGAGGAAAGCTGGAGCAGGACTAGGAATTGGGCTGGAGCAGGCTAAGGCCTGTGGAGACTGTTACCACTCAGGCAAAGAAGAGTTCCAAGACATGACATGATGCTGAGCAGACGGAAGTGCTGTTTGTCCTCTAAGGCTTATATACCTGCCTGGAGAGTCACGAGACCAGCTCCACACTTGTGGATTGGCCAGAGCCTAGCATAAGAATGATTCATGACCTTACAGAGACCAGGTGGGTAAGGACCAATTTCTGTTGGTGAGAAATACAAGCTGGGACCCTCCCCCCACATGAGGTCCCAGAGCTTGGGCTCCATCTCAAGCCCAAATGTCTACACAGCAATTATACAGCCCAAAGTAGCCTGAGCCCCACCATGAGCCCACGTCAGCTGACCCGGGCCAAACTCAAGTGTTTAATTGCTGTGTAGACATATCTCTGAGTCAGCTCTCTGTCTCTGGATCAACAGAGGGTCAAGATATTTTAATTTACTTTATATATTTTTTTCTTGGTTATTGATGTTATCTTTTTCTTGTTATTAAAGGTTATGTCTACACTGTAATTAAACACCCGTGGCTGGGCCATATCAGCTGACCAGGGCTTGGGCTATAGGGCGGTAAAACTGCAGTGTAGATATTAGGGCTTGGGCTACTCTGGGACCCTGCAATGGGGGAGGGTCCCAGAGACTGGGCTCCAGTCCAAGCCCAAATGTCTACATGCAGTTTTACGACCTGCAGCCCAAGCCCCGTGAGCTCCAGTCAGCTGACACAGGCAAGACATGAGTGTTTAATTGCAGTGTAGACAAACCCTTAAGGTTCAGTTTATTTCACAGCTGAATGTATCAAGCTTTGGGCACAGAGGGGTGCAACTCATAGACATTTCCTATTTCTCAGGAACTCTGCCATGAACACCCCAAACCAACCCATCTAACCCTCCATTTTCACGTCTTTCATATATTGGACCAAATTCATCCCTGGTGTAAGCCCACTGGACTCAGTGGACCTATACCAGAGATAAATTTGGCCCAATGTCATTATGCTTGAAAATTAAGCGAAACAATGTTGTATAACCCCAGTTACCCAAACATGATAGTCAGAGCTTCCTATAACTCAGAGGAGACAGCACATACTTTGCAGTCTGTGCTCTTCTAAGTCAACTTCTCTCAGTGGCAGAAGATAGACTGCTAATTAAAGAGCATGAGCTGAATTCGGCAGTCAGAGGTGTGTGTACTTGTTCTATTGAGGTCAACAGGAACTGTGCATGCATCTGAAGGCAGATTCAGCCCCAGAGTACACGTCTGGGAGCCACACACACTATATATGAGCCAATATATTTCAAAATTGAATGTGAATTTTGAGGCTGTTGCTGATCCAGTATGAAATTTAGTACATTGTGAGGGTTGGAAGGGATTAGCAGGTATTTTCAGAAGTATTGTATTTCAAGGGGTATTATACCTAATGTGTAAGGCTTGTGCAGCAGTGCTTTAAGATGTTAAGTACTATCACAACATTAGTATTTGCTTGGGCCAATGTTCATTTCAGAAATCCCCATTCTGCTCAATAAATGTTGTCACTTAATAGCATTCATGATTTGTTTGTTTGTTTTGTAACATATGATTTGTTACAGCTGGCGATGCAGTTTAAACTGGCTTGTAGCTTAATTCCCAAATAAATTATTTCATTGCATAGCATAGATGTAAAATGATGTTATGTAATCTTATGGGGTTTTTTTTAATAATATCCAGTAAACTTATTTCCCAAGTTAATTTTAAATCCTAGAAATGTTCTGATTATGTTTATTAGATGTAGAGTAGGTGGTGTTAATATACCAATGTGTTTCTAACCTCCAGAAGAACATTGCATGTTATATACAATGGGTACAATTTTCTTCATAGTTATACTAGTGCAAATCCATCAAAGTCAGCATAACAGAAGGTGTACCTGAGAACATAATTTGATCCATTGACATTTTAAACATGATGCACCTAATGTTGATGATTTTGATTTGTGGATTATTACAATTAAACATTTCAAGAGGCTCTAAGAAGATATTGAAAAGGAATAGAAAAAGAATGTCCTTATCTTGGAATGTCCTTAGGAGCAAGGATGTATGCCCATCCATTATTAATGAATGAGGCAAACAATACAGTTTTTCAGTCCAAGAGGAAAAAGTATTTCAAACCATTTAACCGTGTTAGGTCCAAATCCAAAATCCTTTAGTACAGCTAGAAAACAAGGTCCTTGGAAGCTGTCCAATGCCTTTGTAGCATTCAATTGTATGACAGTTGTAGGATGTTTAGATAACCCTGTTTGATATTTTCTGAGTATTGTCAGTACCTAATCTTGCCTGTAAATAAAAGTGTGCTTGATCTTCATAGATCATTGTGCAGGTTCAATTGTTTAGTCTGAAAGTCAAGATTTTTGCTAAAATCTTGCAATCTGCATCGAAGAGAGATATTGGCCAACAGCCTCTGTGCTGGTTTCCTGTGTTAGGATTAATATAATCAGAGCTTTTTCCTATCTCCTGGCAGCTGCTAGCATCAAAGAGTTCTGAATGCACCTTTTATCAGTATCTGGCCCACCTATGTGGTTTTTTGCACAGATACTCTATCTCTCTCTGTGAATACTGTGCTATTCTATCAGGATATTAAACATATTCAGAGTAGGGTTGGTGTAGCGTAGTGAGTGCAGTGTAAAAATGCCTGCATCCTGTCTACCCTATCTATACCTTGCACCCTTTGGTAGCACTATAAAATTGCACTGGAGCACAAAAATGCTTACAGACTTTCCTAGTGTAGACAGAATAATTAGGCAGGCCAAAAAAGAATTTGAAGAGCAACGAGCAAAAGCCACAAAAACTAACAGCAAAAAATGTTTAAGTACATCAGAAGTGGACAACTGAGGTGCTAAGGAGCACCCAAGGAAAACAAGGCAATTGCAGAGAAACTAAATGAATTATTTGCATCAGTCTCCACTGCAGAGGATGTGAGGGATATTCCCATACCTGAGCTACTCTTTTTAGGTGACAAATCTAAGGAACTGCCCCAGACTGACGTGTCATAAGAGGAGGTTTGGAACAAATTGATAAATTAAACAGTAACAAGTCCCCAGGATCGGATATTCACCCAAGAGTTCTGAAGGAACTCAAATATGAAATTGCAGAGCTACTAACTGTGGTGTGTAACCTATCACTTAAATCAGCTTCTATACCAGATGACTGGAGGATAGCTAATGTGATGCCCATTTTTAAAAAAGGCTCCAGAGGTGATCCTGGCAATTACAGGCCAGTAAATCTAACTTCAGTACCAGGCAAATTGGTTGAAACTATAGAAAATAACAGAATTATCAGACACATACATGAAATAATTTGTTGGGGAAGAGTCAACACAGTTTTTGTAAAGGGAAACCATGCCTCACCAATCTACTAGAATTCTTTGAGGGGGGTCAAACAAACATGTGGACAAGGGTGATCTGGTGGCTATAGTATAGTTGGATTTTCAGAAAGTTTGACAAGGTCACAAACCAAAGGCTCTTAAGCAAAGTAAGCAGTCATGGAATAGGAGGGAAGGTCCTCTCATGGATCAGTACAAGACAGGAAACAAAGGATAGAAATAAACTGTCAGTTTCCACAATGGAGAGAGGCAAATAGCGGTGTTCCCCAGAGAGCTGTACTGGGACGAATGCTATTCAACATATTCATAAATGATCTGCAAAAAGGGATAAACAGTGAGGTGGCAATATTTGCAGATGACATAAAATTGCTCAAGATATCTCAATCCAAAGCAGAATGCAAGGAGTTACAAAGAGATCTCACAAAACTAGGTGACTAGAAAACAGAATTGCAAATGAAATTCCATGGATATAAATGCAAAGTAATGCACACTGGAAAACATAATCCGAACTATACATACAAAATGATGGGGTCTAAATTAGCTGTTACCACTCAAGAAAGAGACCTTAGGGTCATTGTGGATAGTTCTCTAAAAACATTCACTCAATGTGCAGTGGCAGTCAAAAAACTAACAGAATGTTAGGAACCATTAGGAAAGGGATAGATAATAAGACAGAAAAATATAATGCCACTATACATATCCATGGTACACCCACACCTTAAATATTGTGTGCAGTTCTGTTTGCCCCATCTCGAAAGAGATATACTAGAATTGGAAAAGATACAGAGAAGGGCAACGGAAATTATTAGGAGTATAGAACAGCTTCCGTATGACAAGAGATTAAAAAGACGGGGACTTTTCAGCTTGGAAAAGGGATGACTAAGCAGGGATATGAAAGAGGTCTATAAAATCATGAATGGTATGCAGAAAGTGAATGAGGAAATTTTATTTACCATTTCATATAACCCAAGAACCAGAGGTTGCCCAATGAAATCAATAGGCAGCAGGTTTCAAACAAACAAAAGTACTACTTCACACAACAGTCAACCCATGGAACTTGTTGCCAGGGGATGTTGTGAAGGTCAAAAGTATAACTGGCTTCAAAAAAGAATTAGGTAAATTCATGGAAGATAGGTCCATCAATGGTTATTAGCCAAGATGACCAGGGTGTCCTCATGGTCCCTGTGGGTGTCCCCAAGCCTCTGACTGCCAGAAGCTGGGAGTGGAAGATCACTCAATAATTGCTCTGTTCTGTTCATTCCCTCTGAAGCACCTGGCATTTGCCTCTGTTGGAAGACAGGATATTGGGCTAGACGGACCATTGGTCTGACCCAGTATAGCCATTCTTATGTTCTTAAGGAATGATCTCTATTTTAAAGGTTTTATGTGAAAATCAACTGGAAATCCAGGTAGCCCTTGAATGTGTTTGGTGCTAGTTCTTCTGTCATCTCTTATCTGTTTTTGTGCACCTACCTCAGCATTTTGTCCAGGAGATAATAGTGTGTAAGCTCCATGTAGTTATCAGGGTCAGGCTGATTCCACTAACTCTGCTCCCAGGCACATGTACCAACAGGAAGGCAGCCTTTGTTTTACTGAGCATTGGAGTATGGGGCTCGGGTTTTCTTTAGCTTGTTTGTTTTTATTATCGTTAGCAAAATCTGCTTAGCAGCTAGGTGTGGCTTGCTTTATGGCCTTTCATCCCATCCATTGGAATTCCTGAGCAACAGAAGAAGCCATCATGTAGTGTTGCCAACTCTTGTGATTTTATCATGAGTCTCGTGATATTTGGTGTTTTTCATAAAGCCCCAAATGATTGGTTAAGACTGTCAGCTTTCATTTTTTTTAAAAAAGGTAAGTTTCTAGCCCTCATGGTTATGGAGAAAAAGCCTGAAAATATGACCCTGTGTCCAACCTAAAGACTAAGAAACTCCAAAACAAATAAAATGAACCCACAAATTATTATTTCTTTTAAAAATCTCATGAGTTTTTAGGCCTGATTTGTGGTTTTGAAAGGCTTTGGGCAGGCTAGACTGCAATAGGAATGCTGCTGTGTAGAGAGCTGCAGAGCTGTTACTGGACTGAGCTATGGAGCTTGGCAGAACACTGGCTGTGCTTCTGCTGCAGCCCTTTAATGCAGGATCCACCAACAGAAAGGAGACAGTCCTGCATGGCCACTTGCTTAAGGGGTCCCCTGAGGTAGCATAGAGCAAGCAGAATTTTTCTATCCCATCATTGCCTCTCACTACCAACACGGAGGCAGGTCAGCACTAGGATCATTGCTAGAATGCTACTGGGCTCTGCTATTCTCAGTTGCTGCGCTGGTTCCTGTGTTCGCTGTTCTGGCCCACCCATGAGGTTTTATGCACAGACACTCTCTCTCTCTCCATGAACACTGTGCTATTCTATCAGAATATTAAACATATTCAGAGCAGACTTAGTGTCACATAGTGGGTGCAGTGTAAAAAAGTCTGCATCCTGTCCACACCATATCTTGCACCCCTGGTAGCACCGTTCAAATTGCACTGGTGCACAAAAATGCTTACACATTTTCCTAGTGTAGACAATCCCAGGTACATTACTGCAGAAAGGATTATTTTACTGACTTTTGTCAAGGTTGCTGCTGAAAGCGTAACATTACCACACAATAGCTCCTATTTCTCTTACTTGTCCAAATCGCCCTGAAGAGATGAGTCTAAGGGGCCAGACTTCAGCGGGCATAAATCCCCTTCCCTGACCATTGATGTCACTAAGTGATTTATGCCAAGTGAGGAAATGGCTCAACACTTACAAGCAATGCAGAAAGGGCAGCAGTGACTAGAGAGTTGTGATGCTTCTTCATACAGCACATGTGCATGTGCTCTTGTCTCTCTCTCTCTACCTAGAACCTATGCAGCTAATACAAGCTATGATGAAGTACTAGCTAGCTGCCTGCAGCTGAGTTTCCCTTTTATTGAATCTCTTGAATGAGCCTCGTGTGAATGTCTGGAGGAGTGAAAGTCTGCCACTCAGCTGGATATAAATGCAAGCCTTTCTGAAGATTTCCAGATCAGATTTCAGGGTCCTGTGAATGTAAGTTATTTTTCTAAATGAGCCACAGCAGTGTACCTTCCAGAGAAGCTGCCAGTTATCTAAAGACCCTGCAGCTCTTATTCATTTGATACCACAAGTTTCACTTTGAATCACAGCAAAGTGTGGTTGACCTCAGATTAAACTGTAGTCCTTGTTCATGCAATTAGAGCTAAGGGTTTGTCAGCACTGCCATGAGGCGCCTGTCTTGCCAAGGTTTTCACTAACTCTGGGCCAGAGACAAGGGGGTAGATTCTGTGCTACATCTCTTGGGAAGCACAGCACAGAAAACTCAGCCCCAGAGTTTGGGGATGGGGTACAAACATGGCTCTGCTACGTCACCTCTAATTCTGGGCAGCTCCAGGATCTGCAGACCAGCATAACCAGAGCACTTTGTGTTTGACCATTCCCCCTGACACCTTCCCTCCATCCAGCTATGCCTCCAGCTTCTTCCTACGCAGGGGGCTGCACAGGAGGATAGCACAGAGCTGGCTATATCAGCCCTACACCAACCCACACTGGGAAAATTCTCCAAGAAGCCATTCTAGCCCCTTGACACCCCCAGAGCATATATAGATTCTGGCCCCACAAATACATCTTAAATTCAAAACCAGAACCCTCAGGGTGATTGGGTGGCAGAAAGGAAATCCAGACCTGCTTCCACAGAAGTAATTGGAAATTTTGCTATTGACTTCAATGGAAACCTGATTGGGCCCAAGGTTTGTAATGAGATCCAAAGGCTTGACTCTCCAAAGCCCAGGCACCTTGTGGAATAATTTACACCCAGTGCAACATGAGTGAAAATGCTACCATTCTGATTTGACAGGGTTTTAATCCCACCCTGTATGAGGATTGTCAATTTTGGTTGGACGTATTCCTGGAGGTTTCATCACTTAACATAATCTTTAATTAAAGATGAATCTTTAATTCCTGGTGGGCTGGCAACCCTACAGGCCTGTACTCACTTTTTAGCAGGTGAAGAATCAGGCTCAACCACCTCCAAGAGGCTGATCCAGCAAGGTGTCAGCACCTCATGTGATCAGGGTCTAGAGACAGACTGGGTCACAAACTTCGGATCTGGATCCAGATTTAAGCTGCTGTAAAGATCTGGCACCCAATTAACAGTTCAGGTCAAAATATACTCAGTGTAGGAATTGAGAGGGAGGGCAAAGGTGGCTTTATGCTACCTTTCTGATTCTCATTTATTCTTGGCCCAGCCTCTGGCATAAATCAAACAAGTTTCGGGGCTACTCTGATTTAACCTTGTCTACACTACACAGTTTTATTGACAAAAGTCAGCTTTCGTCAACAAAACAATGGAAGTGTACACACTGAAATGCTCCTCCCACTGATATAACTCCCCTGTATGCCGACAAAATAACAAACGGCATAGAGCTTTTTGCGACATAGTTGGAGTGACGCAATATCACTGTAGACACCGTGCTTGGTTATGTCACCCTAACTGATCTCTAAGAGATATCCCACAATGCCCATCCTGACCGCTCTGGTGTGCACAGTTCACATGGCATCTTTCCAGCTAGTTTACCATGCCAGCTTTCCATACCAGATGCTCTCCCATGTGGAGCACACTCGAGCTGTTGGATTTGCTGAGTCTATGGGGAGAGGAGGCTGTGCAGTCGCAGCTTCATGCCAGTGGCAGGAATTTTGATACCTATGGGCTGATTGCTAGGGGCATGCAGAAGAAGGGGCATGAAAGGGACATGCAGCCGTGCCATGCTAAGATCAAGGAGCCGAGGCAGGTGTACCAGAAGACAAGGGAGGCCAAGCATCACTTTGCTGCGGTGCCAAAGACATGCCACTTCTATAAGGAGCTGCACGCCATCCTCAGTAGTGATCCCACCTCCACTGCCAAGAGCTCTGTGGTACTTTGGGGGGACTGCAGACTCAACCCAGATGACGAAGGGGTGGACAAGGAAGTGGAGCTGGAGGATGAACGACTTCCCCTGCAGCCACTACAGAACTCGAGTCCATGCCCTCCCCAAATTCCTCCACCACGTTCCTTGCACGTTCCCAGTTCCTCACAGTACCCCATGCACTCTACAGGACTAGGGACTGATTTCACAATGAAAGCTGGAGTTACACACAGCTCTGAGAGCCCTTACCATGAGACTGTTCCTCATTGTCATGTCCCTGTTTGACCCAAAATATGTGTTTTGTCCTGTTATTAGACTTGAGTCTTCAAAATAAAATGAGTCTTTATTTGTGACATACATACATCGCTCAGTTCTGACATTGACACATAGTGGCTATAAGCAGGAATATTTGCTCACTGCAATTAATGCTCAGGAAGCAAGCACTACAGGGGGTAATTCAAGTCAGTAAGTACACATTGCCTGGCAAATGCATCACATAAAGACACGTTACTGGGAATCATTGTCAAAGTGCTCCTTCATGCCTCCCTGATTTGAATAGCCACTTGCTGTGCCCCTCTAATTGCCCTGGTATCTGGTTGCTCAAAATTAGCAGCCATCCAATCTACCTCAGTGGTCCAACCCTGGGGAAACTTTTCCCCCTTCACTTTGTAAATATTATGCAGGGCCCAGCAGGCCACAATGACCATTGGAATATTTTCCTCATTGAGATCTAACTGGCCAAAAAGACAGCGCCAGCACCCTTTTAATCAGCCAAAGACACATAAAACAGTCATTCAGCATCTGCTGAGCCTGTTGTTGAAGCGCTCCTTGCTGCTGTATAGGTTCCCGGTGTAAGGCTTCATGAGCTATGAGAGCAAGGGGTAGGCAAGGTCCCCAAGGATCACTGTGGGCATGTCCACATCCCCCATTGGAATCTTCTGATCTGGAAAAAAGTTCCAATGTCCAGCTTTCTATACAGTCCAGTGTTACTAAATATGCGTGCATCATGCACGTTCCCTGACCACCCCACATTGATATCAGTGAAACAGCCCAGTGATCCACCGGCATCTGCAAGACCATGAAGAAGTAGCCCTTTCGGTTGATGTGTTCTGTCACAAGATCGTCTGGAGCCAAAATTGGAATATGAGTTCCATCTGTCTCCCCTCTGCAGTTAGGGAAACCCATTGCCTCAAAGCCATCAATTATTTCCTGCACATTACTGAGTCACAATCCTTCATAGTAGGAGGCGATTAATGGCCCTACACACTTGCATCACTGTAATCTCCCTGGTGGACTTTCCAACTCCAAAATGATTTGCAACTGACCGGTAGCAGTCTGGAGTTGCTACAGTTTACGCTCCTTTAAGTCCCTCCCACTGCAGCAGTTCTCTCCATCTGAGCCAGTCTCATTATTCAAGATTACAGCAATAGTCCATGGAAATGGCACCAAACAGTGCATCTCACAGTATGTTTAATAAAATCTTTTGAACCTTTGCTGGAATGCTGTTGTGCTCTTTGATAAAGGATGCCACCAAATCTGCACACACCCATTTGAAAACTCGCCCTAGAGAATTTATCTTTGTCAGTTCCTTTGCTATTAAGCTTGTAATGCAAGGAACTCAAAGGCCTGGTCTGCACACAGAAGTTGCATCAGTTTAACAGTGAGTGTGAAGTTAAGTTGTTTTAGCTAAACAGATGCAACTTTGTGTGTAGACTACGCCTGTTGGGACAAGCTAAACAGATTTAAACCAAAGTAGACCTACTCTCAGAATAAGGAGTAGCCAGTATGCATCTGGCTACTGGAGAATACCCCCCTGAATAGGGGGATTCCACCAGGTGACATAGAGCCAGAATAACAGTTCTATGCTAACCTCTCTGTCAGTCCTCAGTCATGTGTCTTTGGGAGAGAGGGCATGGCCAAAGTACTGCTGTGCTTCTGTTACTCTCAGCTGATGGAATAGCTCTTGGAGTCAGAGGCAGCCAGAGTGTAAGGCATGTCTACACTTACAGAGCTAAGTCGACTTCAGTTATGTTGACGATCATAAGTCGCTTTATTAACATCGACTGAGCACATCCATGTCTTGTGTCAGTGGAGCACATCCATGCTCATTGCTCTTGCATCGATAGAGAGAACATTGCATCGTAGGCAGCTATCCCTCTGTGCATCTTGCCATTCTCTGTTACTCTCTGTTGCTGGGAATGGATTGTGGTGCATCACGAGGATGTGCATACCGTCCCATGATGCAGTTTTCCATCCCATCATTCCATGCACTTCCTACTTCATTTCATGCCATTTTGAACAGCCCTTGTAAACTGTGCACCCATCATTTCTGTCTGACCGAATGGATCCTGACCGGCTGACTAGTCTGGTAATGAACGTTATGAACAGAGTTGAGAGGAGACATATGCTGAAATGAAGCGATGGTTTGGGCAATGAACAGTCCTTAAACCTTTCACAAACTAAGCATTTGCTTCAGGAAGGTGCTCTGCCCTTGCACATATGAAGGCCTGAGTTCAGATGGCAAGTTAGGCAAAATTTTCCAGCCAAATCTTTTATTCCTAGCCTCATTTGTGCACATCCGCGAATTCACAGCAGTTGAGCCATGCTCTGCTCCAAAAAAGCCCAGGGTTCAAGTAGGCAAGGCACTGCTGTCTTTACACCTGCAACTCAAGATTGAAGTATGGGAGTAGGCAGCATAGTGGCTGCCTGGCTCAGGGCTGAGTTGTTAAACCCCTCCAGCCCTGTCTTGACAGACAAAAAGTGTATCAGTCAAGTTAACTTAACCCCTTTTGGGTTCCCCCTTTGAGTCTTTCTACACAACAATGCAGCTTGAGTTAGGCACACACACATTAGCTTTCATCTAGCGAGCTCAAATAATAGAAGAGAAAAAGCAGCAACACCGACCCTGGCACAGTATGCACCCAGGGTTCCACTGACACCTCAGCTGCCATGTTTTCACTTCTATGTTAGCTACACTGACTAGATTAAAGATAGCGTGGGTATGCCTACTGAGCTCCAGCTGCACTGTAGACTGGTCTACACTACGGATTTAGGGCGACACAAGGCAGCTGATGTTGACCATTAACTATGGAAGTGTCTACACTTAAATTTCACTCCTGCCGACATAGCTGCCCCCCCATGCTGACTTCATAACTCCTCTTCCATGAGCAGTGTTGAGTCATGGTCAATGTAGTTAGGTTAATGAGATGCTCATGTAGACACAGCGTTGCTTACATCGACTGTTACTGGCTTTCAGGCACCATCCCACAATACCCCACACTGACAGTACGAACGATACAGGCACTCCTGCTAAGGACGTGCATTGCTGACACCAGGAACAAAGTGTAGACACACACAAGCAATGTAATTACTGTGGCAGCTGTGCTGACATAAATTAAGTTTACTTAATTTTGTAGTGTAGACATGGCCTTAGACTAGGCCTTGGGAAGTTGCATCAATATAAAGCAAGGAGTTAATATAAACTGATACTGTTAAACCGGTACAAATCACTGTGTGGATACTCTTACTGAAGTTTAAAAGTGACTTTTTCTGGTTTAGTTTGAGGGCAGTCTACACAACACTGTGGTGCTTAAGAGAAGATGTTCCTATGCCAATGGGAGAGAGCTCTTCTGTCAGCATAGTTAATCCACCTCCTCGAGAGGCAGTAGTTATGTTGACAAGAGAAGCTTGCCCGCTGTCATAACACTGTCTACACAGGAGATTAGGATGCTATAACTATGTCACTCAGGGTGTGGATTTTTCACACCCCTGAGCAATGTAATTATACCATATAGATCTGTAGTGTAGACCAGGCCTAAATCAAGTGAGAGCAGGTTTAAGCTAGAATGAAATAAGTAATTCTGAAATCCAAATAGGAATGTCCACCTGTTTAACTATATTGGTTTAAAAACGGATATTAATAAGCCAGTGCAATTTTCCCATGTAGACAAGGCACAAAATATGACCAGCCAGCATAGCTTCAAATCTTTTAGCCAGCTCCTTAATGCATGTTAAGAGGCCTTTTCAATGGTGTTTAACTCAAAAACTGAAAAACACATCCTTTTGGCCTGTCAAGACTGGCAGTGTCATGAGCCCTAGCTTCACTTTGTTAGTTTCACAAATGAGTGAGATTCAGCTCAGCTCTGTTAAAAACACAGGCAAAAAAAACCCCTAAGGTTTGCCAAGTGGAAAGAGGACAAAACTGATTAAGATTGAATTTTATTTACAAGACCCTAGAAGAAAATTACAAACAATGGAACTGGGGAGAAAGTACTTGACGTTGTTTCTTCAAATAATAGGTTTTACATATATTGTGCAGCCTTTTAAAACGTTGCAATAACTTAGGCAGATGCAAATCAATATCTGAAATCTCTTTTCTCTCTTTGTTCTCTTCCCCTTTATCCAGAGCTTTCACCCTGCCCTTGGACAGCCGAGGGTGTCCCTGCAACTAAAGCCTAGCACGATGGGCCTTTAGCACTATGGCAATACACTGCTGAAGAGATAATAATTAACAATTTTTCTGTAGCTGCTTAAACACACTAGCAATTGCATTCCCTAGTATCTCCTCATACTGTGACCACAAGCTTCGCTTTGAATGCATGACCAATCATGACAGCCAGTGTTTGTCCCAAGCTGCAACATGAGGTATGTATTTTGAACAGGCACTCAAAGGTGAGGGGTACTTGAAGCTGGACTTTTTGATTTGGTCCTTTATAAAAACAGGATTTGGCTCTAAAATCCAGCACCAGATTATGTTCAGGTTCCAACATACAGGGCCAATTTTTTTCTTATTTACATTAGTGTAAATCAGGTGTAACTAACGATGTCTATGGACCTGATTCAGCACTGATGTGCACCTGGTACAGTCATTTGCACCAGTGCACAATGAGTGCACAGCAGGTGTAAAATGTTATCATTTGTATTTGAGAGAACTTATCCCCCACCTTGCATTCACTCTGCACTGGTATTAATGACTACAGAAGGGGCATGGCAGTAATAGTCAAACAAGTATAAAACTGGCGTAAGTGAGAGAAGAATCAGATCCCCAGTTTCAAAGTTCAGAGAGTTGTGCAAATCTGCAGGGCTTATTCAGGCTTGTCTCTAATTACATCCCTTGCTCAGCATTTTTGAACTTGTTGTGTAGAACCCAATAAGGACTTAGTTGTAGTTTCTTATTTAAGTTCTATGCCAACCTGCCATTGGATTTTCCACTTGACATTATTAAAATATTAAGTTGTTTGCCTCATTATCATTATTCCGTCCTGTTAGGTGTTGTACAAACTAGATCTGGTCAGCCTAGAGAAGTGTTTTTTTTTTTAAAGATATAATTCCAATTCTGGCTCTGTCCTTATTATTGTTTAAAATTGTTACTTGGGATATATAAACTTTGCTGACTCTTAGAATCTGGAATTTATTAAAGGAAGCATTAGGCATTACAACATGTCATTGGATTAGACAGTCCTGATTCAGCTACAGCTGTGGAAGAAATACATAACAGGAGATCCTGCAGAATTATACAGTTTCAGACTTAGGTCATCATCAATTGCCATAGAGAAGATAAAAACAAATGTAGCTGAGCCTGGAAAGAATGTTGCTAAAATTGGAGGAACATTTTATGTGTGTATCTTAAAACTTTGACTTTAATTTAACAAAATCCACCAGCATAAAATATACCAAAAGAGACTGCAGATTTATCTTTCTGGTCTGCAGATCACTGGGAAAATCAACCTGCCTTTTTTTTTCCTCCTACAGCTTCAGGTCTGAACACTCTCTGCTGTGTTAAATATAAACTGCTAGTAATAAAAAACTACAGTATAGTTTCCTTATAGGGTTCTAAATGCACACCCCAGAAAAACCCACCCCATTCACAATAACATCCCCATCCATGCCAGAGCTTGTGGGATGGCCCTCGTAAGATAACTATGATTGTCTTACACTCTGCTTGCATTAGGGGAATTCTCCTCTGGCCACCTAAGGGGTTTTTATGACCGCTGTGAGTAGCCAAGACACCTACAGGGACTGTAAAAGGAGGGAAACTCCTCCCACAGTGCCTTAATCTTGTCTCTTTTTGGTATGGGCATTGACCCCTTGGCCATAGTATCCGAGTGCCTATTTAATGGAAATAATTTGAATGCATGTGGAAAGATGCTGCAACAGTTATTCCTGTGGCATTGTAGTGCACTTTGTCAGTCAAAATGCCCCTTCTTTGGCAAAGCAGCAATCAACGTTTGAATGGGAGCTACTGGGGAGGGCTTGGTGGTGTTTTCTGTTGGTACCCATTTATTGTGTGAGGCGGGAATGAAGACCATTTAGCAAAACAAAACAAAAAAGAGCCCTGAAGGGTGCATTCCAAGAGGTCAGCCTGAAGGTCTTTCTACTTAAAAATCTCCTCCTACTTCCAAAGCATGTGAAGGACCATATTTAGCAGTGTGAAGACATACTTGGGGCCTGATTCTCCACTATCTTACTCCAGATTCATGCTGGAGTTACATCAGCATAAACCTGGGGTAGCGTAGCAGAAAATCAAGACCCAAAATAATAAACCCCCCAAGACCAGATCCTCAGTTGGCGTAACTCAGCACAATTCCATTGGAATCAGCGGAGCTATGCCAATCTACACCAGCTGAGGATCTGGCCTTAGTAGGTGAAGACAATAGTTCAATGTGGAGAAGAGCATTGTTTGGTTCTGTTATATCTTCCGGTATATGAATTGTCCAAGCAAGGACAAAGGGCAGTTCCAGTTTTCTGAATTTGAATTCTCAGGAAGGCGGCTGAGTGAGGGGGCAGATGAGAGCAAGTTCATGCTTGCTAAGGCAGGTAAAGATGCTGGGCCAAATCCTGTGCTGACTTCCGCTCTGTGCAGCTCCCTTAATAAAACCTGGCCCATTGCTAACACCATTCAAAGGTGAGAAAGTCAGAGCTGACAAACTGGTTTTGCAGTCATGACAACAAGCCGCTCCTGTTCTCTTTGGGTCAGATACTCCAGTCTTTATGTGGGCCATGCACACCCACTCAGGCTAATGGGAGTTTTGCTTCAATAAGGACTGTCAGATAAGGCCCACTGTGTTTTATATCATCTAAGGGCCATATTTCAAGAGGTGCAGAGCACCCACAACTCCAGTAGAAGTCAAGGGGTGAAATCCTGGGCAACACTTCTATTCACTTCAGTGGCCCCAGGACCCAATAGCAACTATAGGTGCTCAACACTTCTGAAAATCAGACCCTAAAGGCACATTGCAGGGAGCAGCTAACAGTGTACTTCAAATCCAACTCGTTCAGATGTGAGCATCTGACTCCAGAGACTGTCTTTTCTGGGGAATAAGGGATGCTTTCCCATTACCTACAGACCCCAATAGTACTGATTGTTAATGCCATTTGTTCCCATTCAGATACTACTGTACTATTTACAGGAAAAAAGTTTCAAGCAGCAAGTAATATCCTAGTTCTCCCAAAATAATCCCTGTGTTTTGATAAGCAACAAATCTTAGATTTGAAAGAAAAGACTGATTTTTTGTTTAGTAGACTGTCTCCTTTTCCCTGTGTAATGATAAATATATTTTTACTACAAAATCTTCTTTTCTTTCAAAATTGACATGCATGATGGCATCAAAAAATAGCCTTGTAGCAGGAGGAAGAATTATAACGTGAGTCTTAAGAGCATTCAGCAATTCATTAATTTTGCGACATCTATGAAAAACTACATGAAGGCAGAAAGCACTGGTGCTCACCAGTAATAATAACTAGCACTTCTCTAGAGCCTTTTGTCTGAGGATCTCAAAGAGCTTTATGAACATACATTAAAATCACACAGCAGTTTTGTATGCTAGGTAAGTAGTGTCACACCCACATTGTAGAAGGGGAAACTGAAGTACAGAGAAGTTGGAATCTACATTTTCAAAACTAATTTGGGGTGCTTCCATTTATGGTGCCCAACTTGACATTGACAGCCTAATTTTCAGAATATCTGAATACCCACAGGACACTTGAAACCAATAAGAGTCGCTGAGTGCTTAGCGCTATTGAAAATCAGGCTACTTACATAGAGATTTAAGACCCTAATTGTAGGCACCCACTTTTGAAGCTCATCAGATAATACTTAGCTTCTTGAAATACTTATAGCCATCGTGCAGACTGTGGAGAGAAAAATCTATTTGTGCTTCTACATAATTTGGCTGACATAAAGGTCAAACTTTCAAAAGAACCTCAGTGCCACTTTCAGAAGTGACTTAGACACTAAGTCTCACAGAAATAGGCTTTTGTTTCCTAAGTGTCTAAGTCACTTTTGAAAAATGGGAGTTAGCTCCTAAGTCACTTAGGCACATCTGAAAATTTTACCCATATTTTCTCTTTTGCAGTGCTTATTAAATATTAACATATTTCTTAGCTGGGTTCCATCTAATTAAAACAGATTGGAAAAACTGCACCAATTCACCTACTGGTATGGATAAAAAGGGAGCTGTAATAATTGCACAGGACTAATCTTAGTTGAAGTGAGGTTTAATACCAGAAATAGGTGCCAACGTACTCAAGAAGTGTCATGCAATGATTGAAAGTGAGTGCTGAGCTAATGTTATTTCTGCATGTCAATCTGTTCTAACATGTTATAGAAATAACATGAAACACATGAGACAGGTGCTCACTGCAGTTTGATTGCTTTTATCACTCTATGGTTATGTACTTTATGGTACAGACAAAAATGTGAAAAGTCTCCACTAATTGGAGATCTTAAATTTTGGGGTGTCCAATCTGAGACACTCAGATCCTGATGTTCAGAGGTTCTAGGTACCTACAACTCAAACTAGCATCAGTGGGATTTGCGGGTGGGTTGGCCTGCAGTGTTTCAAGTTGGGTACCCAAAATGAGTGGACTATTTTGAAAAGCTAGTTCTTAATTATCCTTTGGGTACCGCGAGTCACAAAACTGTTCAACACAGAATTAGAATTCCACATAAAGAGTTCTCAGAAACCTCCCCAGCTTTCTTTAATGAATATTTTCATCATGGAATTGATCAAAACCATTAGAGTGAATGAATGTGCTGGTAAACACGTGCCTATAAATAAAAGGATCTAGTATGTGCCATATAATCCCCATGCTATAGGGCATAGAGGATGTGAATGCAGTAGAAATCCTCCTCCATTTGCTCAAAAACTGCTGAAGAGAGGGGAGCCAAAATGGTATCATCCACCTTCCCTTAGGATGGTTATGGAAGCGCCTCCACTGGGCCACAATGCATTTGGAGGTATGCAGGGTTAGAGAACATGGCCAGATGGGAAGGGCGTGGCAGGGGGCTCTGCCCAGCATCATCCCCAGCAAACCCTGTGGGGAAATACTTGCTTTTACATATCCACTTCCTGATTAAAATTACATCGAGAATAGGAATGCAAACATATTGAATTTGATTGTGGGAGCAAGTCAAGAGTGCTACTGTAAGACAGTGCTTTGGAGGCACCCTAGAAAGAGAGCAGGCAAGGGGTCTGTCTGCCTGGCACTTGGCTGGACTTGTCACACCTACATTGTCTCATTTCAGAAATATTTTACAGTCCCTGCTGGTCAGACAAACAAATAAATACATTCCCCTTTCTGCAGTAATCACATATGCACTTTCCAAAAGCTCTCACTATCTAGCTCGCGTAATGGAAACTCCCTACTCTAGGCAAGTGGCGATTACATGATGCTTGTTGAGAGAGGCAGAGTTCTGTAACGTATTGAAAGTTGTGTGATTGCAACACTGCAGGGTTCCAAGTCCTTCCGTTTCTGTACTAGTGCATGAAAAGGCAAAGAAGAAGAATGCTTAATGGCATCTCAGGCTACTTTTCCAGGGTTTTTTTTTTTTTTTTTAAAAGGCCTTCATTTTCATAAGGGAAATAGCTAAATAATGTTCTGACAAACCGCGTGTTGCTTTTCTCTGGCCGTGGAATTATTGAGGAATCAAGGATTTTGCTTGGCTATCAGCGACTAACCAAAGTGATCAGCACATGATGATACTGAGCAATAACAAGTTGCAGCAGTCTTTTGCTGAAGCATCATAACGGCGAGTTTACCAGCTGTAGGGGCTCAGGTCTCCTGCAGCAAGATATGAATAATTCCACTGGCTTTACCAGGAGTTACTCAGATCCTGTGGCAGGAGAATAGGGCCCCTGTAGAAAGAAGCACGTGCAGGGCCATGTTCTCCACTGAAGGCAATGGGAGTTACACCTGCTCTGCCACAGGAGGATCAGGTGCCTAATGAGGGTGAAATCTTCGGCAGGGGGGGCCTAATCTTCCCCTCAGCTGTGCCTGTGCAGCTGCATTATCCCTAATGGGAATTGAATGGGCACAGCTGCCGGGAATTGGGATAGTAAGCCCCTCCGCCCCTCCTAAGCATAGAGCCTGTGTGACAAAAGACAAGAAAGGACTCCTTCCCAACATGCAAAGCACAGGCCTGTCTACGGGGTGGTGCCTGCTATCCAACCCCCAGGCTAGAGTAGCAGCTGGGTTATATGACACGTGGACCCACTGGCCACACTCCCTCTTCTCCTTCCCCAGCCTACCCACAAGCACACACGGCGGGTGCAGAGGCTCTGTGGAGTACTGCTCTGGGGCACCCTACGCAGCAGATTCCCCTGGACAGGATCTTCCTCCTACGTTGCTTAAGAAGTGCAATAGCTCTGCTGCCTTTTGAGCATTACAAGCTTGCACAAATGCAGGTGGGGTTTCCCCCAAGCAACTATCTGCAGCCCAGTAAAAACCAGGCGCCTGAAACCCTTACGCAGTTTATTTAAATCTGGGGAGGAGTTACTACAAAAAAGGTCTAATTTGTTTATTGTCATTTCGTAGAGAATCACTAACACACTCCCTAATAATAACTTCTATGTCAGTCTTCTCGAACCATTCATCCTGCAGGACCTCAATGCACTTTACAGACAGGAAGTTTATCAAGCAGACTGGAACAGGAGTGGTAGCTCTCTTCTCATCAGTCAAGGAGGGGGGGGATCTAGAGGGGTATCTAACTGTAGAGTTACACTGAGAACGTCATTCCTAATTCAATGTATCTCGTCTCCAAAGCAGGTGACTAACCCATCCACATTCTTCATGCTAAACAACTTAATTTTCTGGATCATTTGGGGGATTATTGTCTGCGTGGCCGGCCTGACAGCAGGGATTGCAAAATAAATGTAGACAGCAGCGTATCAGCAGCAACGACGCAAGCTGAGTTCTGAAGTCCAGCTGAAGGAAGTTGCTTGCCCTACCCTGCAAAGAACACAGAGAGGAACTACAATAGACAGCCGGACATCCCAGATAGATTCTCTAGCCAGACAGCCTCCAGAAAGGAAGAGCAGAAGTGAGCCTGCTGTTTACTGAATCTGTAAACACCCAGCATGAAATATACAACCCAGAACATACCTCCAACAAGAACCACTTTCCTGTTACCTCATTCTCAGGTGCAGCAACCTTTCCCATCTGCACAAATATCATTAATTGCAGAATGTAGATGCCCAGGCCCAGATCGTCAGCTGATATAATTCGCACAACACTACTGAGCTGAGTGGCGCTAACCTGATTTACATCAGCTGAGCATTTGGCCACCAGGGTTTATCTTGTCATAAAATGTTAGTATGATCTGTAGTCAGAATTCCTTATGCATGTTCCTGCGCTATATATTTAATTTCCAGACAGTGCACTTTGTTGAATGGGGATTGGGAAAATCAGGAAAACAAATGTGTGTACAATCTGAAACCATTCAAGTAGCTCTCTTCTGTTGTCATGGATTCTGAAATGTTCACAGTGAGAACATGAAATTGAGGTGTGGGAATGTTTTGTTATTTAAGTAAATCACGATCTGCAGAAAACAATAATGGATTACCAGGCATTTGCTCAGAATCCTGGTGAGATATTAACTATAAACTGACAAAGCAGGGGATCAACTCCACAGTGGAACTTCATGCTGTGGTAGGGAATCCTGCAACCTAACATGTATGATTGGGATTATCCAAGCAAAATTAAGTGCCAGTTAACCTCCCCCAGATTTTCAGGAGACACTTTGAGCCAGATTCTGGTCTCACTTAGGCTGGAGTAATCTCACTGATATCAATGGAGTTAGTTCCACCAGATTTAGATCAGACTCTGGCCCTTTGCTAATACAAATGAACTTTACCTACACGAGAACTTTGAATCAGGTCCGTTGTCCACAATGAGTCCTGCTGAAACAGCTTAGAAAACAGACTGTCCACAAGTAAGGATGAGACAAAGCTTTTTTAGCCACGTTTGCACACAAATCAGTTTTGAGACTCAAGGAAGCTTCCTACAGCAGCTCTGGAAATGGGTTTTGTCCCATCCACACTACCAGTCAACTGTCTGCAGCACAGGTTCAGCAGGACTTATTCCTGATAACAGTTGTCAGTGATGGACAATGAATGTCCAGAGATTTCTAAAACGAATATGCACAGAACAAAAATTTGTCAGCTAGAAGAATATCACAAAGCAAGGAGTCCAGAGAGTGACTCAAAGGATCTAAATATGCCAAACTTTTTGAAAACATGAAGAGCTACAGCATCCATAACTTTGCCAACAGTGTTTCTGCCCAGCTGCTTCTCTAGCCTCCACAGAATCGGGTCTGGATTCTTGCTATATGAAGAAATAGGCAGACAAAAAAAGGTGTTTTTCATTTTTCATAAACCACATGGAACAATCTTCCAGAGGAGATCAAGTGAATCCAGAGTCTGACCATCTTTAGGAAACACTGCAAAACCTTCCTCTTTGAAAAGGCTGTTCCACCATAGCAAGAATGACACTCACAACACTGACACCTCTCCTACCCAAAAAACCCCAGTCAACCCCAAAACCAACCGAACAAAAAAACCCAACACAAATCAACCTCAAATAAATATATAAATAAAAGTAAATTATAAAAAATGTTAAACGCTACTCTAAGCAAAGTTTTTTACCCCAAAAAAGGGAGAAGTGCCAGAGAGCCCTTGAAGTGTATTAGCTACTTCATTATTGCTATTGACTTTATGTGGAAGGTGTGCAAATGCCACAGTGGTGGACAGACAGATAGACAGATAGATAATTTGACCAACTGGCATTAAATTCTGAAGAGCAAATGTGCAGCCTTATTCTGACATGAATCAGGGGAAACTCCTCTGAAGCCATTGGAGTTATACTAGTATAAAATTGATGCCAGTGAGAAGAAAAAGAACCACACCATGGTCTGAAGTTACAAAAATAATAAACAGTGCTAGGTAAATTCTTTGCAACCAGGTTTGTAGTTCTCGGTTTGGAATTTTGCCTAAATACTACCAGACTGGGCATTCCAATGGATTGTGCAAGATCCCTCCTAAAAGCAGGGGATGACCATCAGCATACTGTTTGTGCGTGTGGGTGAGAGAGAGTGAGAGAGAGATTCTCTTAAATGACTGCAAGTTTCTTCTAAACACTTACAAATCAATATGATTTCAGCCAGGTCTGAAAGAGTTTGATGCTGGCTTTGTCTTTCACCAGAGTTTAATAAGCACACTGGGTTTGGAGTTGATGATGGCTAATGGAGCAGCATCCTGGTTGGGATAAAGAAGGGCAATTGACAGGTCTTTTACTACAATTGCCATGCTGATGATGCATTAGAAGAGGGGTTCCCAAACGATCTAGGGCAACAATATCCATTTACCTATCCTCAGCTGCCCCAGCCAGTGGCCCCCCTGCCTGTCATTTAACTGTTCACAGTCTAAGCAGCCTGGCACTGGTAAGCAGCCAAGTTCCAGGATGGGAGAGTTAGGGTACAGAAGAAGCTAGGGAGGCTGCTCCCAGCATTAAGGGAAGGAGCCATTGTGGAGACTGGGGTATCAGTATTAGAGCTGGCACTGGGGACACAACCAGGGGGAAGCTGCTTTGGGCAGGACTTACCACTTTGGGCTTGTGCTGGTCCAGAGTCTGCAGGAAGGCCTGGGCTTGATCCAAGGTGCGCTCAGGGTCGCTGGAGATGTCCTCCTCCGACTCCTCCCAGGATGAGGAGAAGCCAGTGGAAGAAGCTGAAGAGGAAGACAGCTTCCTGATGGGCATGTTCACTTGGGGGCTCTCCCCGGCCTCCTCCTCCTGACCCCCTAGATCGGTAATGATGACAGCGGGAATGCTGCTCCCACAGCAGCCCTCCCACGGGGGCTTCCCCTTTTGTTCTGTGGGTGCCGCTGTCACCAGCAGCTGACGTTCTCCAGGGTGGTCCTGCTGCGGCTGGACCCAGGCTTGATCCCCTGTCCGGCAGGAGCTCCCAGGCGCTGGGCGCAGCTCCTCCGCAGAGCCCGCCCAGGCCAGAGGGTTCCCGGGCGCCTTCCAGCAGCCAGTCTTGGGGGGGCAATGCTGCTCCTCACCCCTTCCTTGCTCCGGGGCGACTGAAGAGTCTGAGCCTCGCGATCCGCAGGTCTCGCTCCCCTCCTCTGGTGACGCGCTGCCCTGCTTCATCACCCCGGAGCCCTGCGCTCTGTGGGTCCCGTCCTCTCTCTCCATCACCCCTGAGCGCTGCGCCCGCCCAGACTCGCTCCTCGGCTCCAGCACTTCTGAGCCCTGCGCCCTGTGAATCCTCTGCCCGCTCTCCAGCACCTCTGAGTCCTGCGCGCCACTGCTCCCCCTCTCCATCACTTCGGAGTTCTGCGCCGTCGGGGAGCCGCTCCACTTCTCCCTCTTCTCGGATCCCTGCAGTTCGCAGGGGCCGCTCCTCTTTTGTGTCTCCTCTGATCCCAGCCCCCTGGGCACCCCGCCGCCCCTCTCCATCTCCTCCACACAATGCGCTCCGAGAGTCCTGCTCACCCTCTCCATCTCCCCTGACATTTGCGCTCCGTAGTACTCCAGCCCTCGCTCCGTTTCTCCGGAACCCTGCCCCCTGCGGAAACAGCTCCTCCCCTCCATCTCCCCGGAAACCTGGGCTCTGGGGGTCTCCCTCCCCCTCTCCGTCTCTCCTGGGTCCTGCGCTGCGCGGCTCCCGCTCCCCCTCTCCGCCTCCTGCCAGGGAAAGGGGCTTCTCGGGACTCTGTCCTCCCCCCTGGGCCCCTCCTCTGGGGCTCTGCCGCTGCGGGATAGGGTGGGAGACGGCGATCTCCTGCCCAGCCGGGGGCTCTTGAGGTGGAGGGTGGCGGAGCTGTGCGCCTGGATGTGCGCCTCGAAGAGCCCCACTTTCTGGTTCACCTGCACGTTCTGCAGCTCCCGCTGGCGGGGCCGCGCTGGCCCCTTCCTCCCCTCCTCGGAGCCAGGCGGGGGCGACCTGGCAGCGGCCCCCGACGGCTCTTCTCTTCCCAGCCGGCTCGACCAGCTCGGGCTGCTGGGCCGCCGTGTGCCCCCGGCGCTCCCCGGCTCCTCCGGCGGCGGCTGCTCGGCCGGGGGGAAGAGGAAGGCCGAGCTGGTTCGGGAGCAGCTGGGGCTCCCGGCGCCCGGGCTGAGAACGGCTAGCGGGCAGCAGGCGCCGTGGCGCTCCGGTACCTGCAGCAGCTGCCCCCGGGGAGGAGGCGTCTTGCTCCTGCTACCGCCGCTCTTCACCTCGTTGCTGCTATTCATCATCACCAGGCTATTGAGCGCATAGCAGTACACAGCCATAGTACTGAGCCCGGGCGCACGCGGGGGGAGCCGCCGCCTCCTCCTCCTCCTGGGTCAGCCTCTGCGGGGCAGCCGGGGTCCTCCCTGGGCCAGGGGCAGCACCATCGCCTGGGAAGCCGGAGGGTGGCGGAGAAGCCCTCGCCCGGAGCTCCATAAACAAATCAGCTGGCGAGGAGAGAGAGCGATGAGCCTGCAGCGAAGAGGAACAGACAGCGCTATGGGCACAGGCATGGGGCAAGGCACCGAGGCAGCAGACTCTGCCCGGGGGCACAGAGGGAGGGCGGCTGCCGGATCTAGCTATGGGATGAGGGCGGCAGGCGACAGACCCGGCCCACGGGCAAAGGCTGAGAGGGGGAGTGTCTATGGCTTGGTCTGCTGGGGCCCTCTGTGTGCATGGAGTCAATTGTATACATGTATATCCACTGCTTCTGGCTGTGTGTGACTTACTTTATATATGTGTGCAAGTGAGTGCCTGAATCGACTTACTGGCTCACGTGTCCATGTGTGTGTGTGTGTGTGTGTGTGACACTCTGTATCTCAGTGCATCTCCATGTGTGTGTCCAGGTGTTATGTCTGGGTGCATATCCGTGGCTTTGTGTATGTTATGTGTGTATCACTCTGGCATGGAGTATGCCAAACACATGTATGTCCTTGTCTACCACTTCAAGTGTGTGTTTGCATGTCTCTTTGTTACCTTACCTCCGGTAATGGCTACTTCTAGTTTGGAGGTGTTTCTGGCTGGCTCTGTATAACTTCTGCCTGTGTATTCCTACTGCCTTGAACATGTGTGTATCTGCATTTTTTTGGTGTAGGCTACCTCTATCAGCATTAGCTGATCAACATTTGTCTGTCAAACCTGTGTTTCAATGGAAAACTGGGTTTTCATTCAACTAAGTAAAATCTTTCACAAAAAGTGTCCACTTTCTGTGGAAGAATTCAACTTTTTCAACTAAAAACACACACCTTGTAGTTCACATGCCTCATGCCTCCTGTCTCCTCTGCAGGCCGGCTCTCCAGCCACACATCTTTCAGGGTGTTCTGGCTAAGCGAGTGGGGAAATTATTGTGTATCTTGACAAGAGGTGTAGCCTAGCTAACAGGCCCAGCCTATAGAAGAGAATGGGGGGCATGAAGCACTCAAACTACAACTCCCATAAAGCACCACAACAGAATTTCTAAATAACAATTTTGAAGTTTTGGCTTAAATATGTGGAAGTACTGGTGTGGCTTTGTCTGTTATGTGTGTGTGTATATGTCTGTCCTCATAAGACATGAAGATCAATGAGGTTCTGCTTTTCAGTGTAAATGGGTTTTAGTTCTATGTCTTTGTGTGGCTTGTATATTATGGATCCACGTGTCTGCTGTTCTCTCTCTGTGTGCATCTGTATGGCTTTGTGCAACTTCATGTATGTTAGATCTAGCTGTGTTTACTCTGTGTGTGTCAGCTCTTTGTGGTATACATTTGTGTATGCATCTCTTGAATTACAATCTTCCATATACTCTTGGGCATGTCTAGCTTGTGTTCGGTATATAGACATCTGGATGGGTGTGTCAGCTCTTTGTGTGTATGTGATTCTCCCTGTGTGGGTGACCCTCTATCCATGTGTGCTTCTGTGTGTCTTTGTCTGTTTATAGTAGCCCTGTGTGTTTCTTTGTACATGTATGTATGTATGTGTAGCTAGAATTACAGTCTGCTTTTCAGGTCGGAGCATTTTAATTCTATGGATGAGAGATGCATCAGTGTGTTTTATATGTGTGTAAATGTTTATTTATATGCACAGGAGCATACACAGGCTGCAAGGTAAGTGTCTTTGAATGGACCTGTGTGCAACTCTATGTCCATGTGTACTTCTGTGTGTCCTTGGGAGTCTATGTGCTAAAGGCCTTTGTATTGTGTGTTAAAATGAAATTAAAAGGCAGCTGTTCGCGCGGGGGTATAATTTGCAGCAGTGTGCATGTCCGGTGGAGTGTGCTGGATATTAGCTCTGTGCACATGCATCTCTAGCATGCCAGCCTTCTGGTCACACTGGTCCATGTTGTGACAGTGTGCAACCAGGTGCGTGCAGATTTCGTGTGTGTGTGTGTGTGTGTGTGTACATGCCCATCTCTAGCAAAGACATTTGAGCGCGCCCACCCTGCTACAGAGTGAGAGAGCCTTTCATACTTAACTCCTATCCGGAGAGATGCAATCTAAGGCGGGCGGCTGAGCAGTTTTGCCCATTGCCGACAGTTTGCTTTACCCTCACTGAAGAGAACAAGCCCATTTTTCTTTTCAATGGCCTTCAGAACGGCAGGTTAACACGTTTACCCGAACATGCTCTGACTGCCTTTTGCCACCACACTCATCTTTTCAGACATGCATTTGCTGCTACCGCTCATCTTGCCTGAAAAGGCTGGCAATTTGCTTCTGCCTGCAGCAGAATGCAACTGCTAACGCAAAGGGGTGAAAATACAGCTCATTACATAGCGGAGAAGGGGCTTAAAATGGCATTTGCAAGAGAGGCACGTTTGAGAAACATCGTGCAACTTGTGCAATTGATTTTTGCCGTGATCCAGCCCTTCTGCCCTGCAGTTCTTCCCAGATAAAGACAGAGCCGCTTCATCGAGCGAAAGCTAAGGAAAAGCTCGAATTAAACAAGCCACCCTTACCTGATATATCAGGGACTCATGCAGACTTCACAGTCCTTTCAGTTCACATCTCCTTGAAAGACCCGCAGGAACTGAGACCCAAAACAACGCTCCCGAAATCATTTCCTCATCCAGATCAAGATTTTCAAATGTAGCCGTATGTATTGTATAGAACAGAGTTTTTAAAACATGGGCTAGTTTCTTTTTCGTTGACTCGCCGGGCTTGTCTTAACTGATTTGTTGCTTTGCTAATTGATTGTCCTTTCCCCGGCAACAAAGCCATCCGCTTTGTCACTTTCAGCCTTGCCGTTTCTTGAATGTTTTTTTGTTCAATGTGTGCGATCAAAAGGGAAAGAGAGAGAGCGGGAGGGAGGGCGGAGAGCTAAGGGGAGGGGGGTAGGAAAGCAGGAAGGAAGTTGTGAGCCTGTCTGGGGTTGAACTCAGCGGAACAAGTTTCATTTCTTTTTTTTTTTTTTTTTCCTATTGCTTGGTAAGACCGCTGGAGGGAAACACTAAAAAAAAGTTTCCATTGTTAACTAGTAAAAAAAAAAAAAAAGTTTCAGCGTCTGTGGGTTAAAGATACACGATCCACTTTCCACCCTTTGCTTGCTCTTACTATGTATAACTTTCTGCACTATTTTAAAACACCTAAACTTCAGTTCCTTTTCACAAAGAAGATCCTTGGGTCATTGCCTAGCGTATACAGAGGCTGCTGTTTGCATCTAATACACACACTGCTGGGCTTCCAAGGCACATGATGCAGACCTAGGCTAGGTACCAGGGAAGTCATAGTGTAAGAAGCTTCAAAACAAGGTGGGTTCAAATTCTCTAACCTAAGTAGCATTTTTTTTAGAACCTTAACGTTCAGGATTCTAATTCCAGTACTCAGGGGGTTAAATGCACCTCTGTACAGAGGGCCTGCCCAAGGCCAGTGTGGTTAAGGCCATTTCAGTCCCACTGACATCCTGTTTTGAGGCATTAAGTGGTGCATGGGCTTGTGTGGTACTGGCCTTCTGCACAGGGGAGCATTTCTCCCAAAGTGAGGAAATGACTTGGAGGGGATTCAGTTCTCCCCTGCCCTGCACCTTGTTGGTCATTTGCACATTGCACCTGTACAATGAGGGTGCAAAATGCTACCTTTCCAATGTGGTAGTGTTTTATTACCTAGTTGGCGCTGGTGGAAATGACTAAAGATACAGGGCAACAGAGAATCAGGATCCTTAGCGTAGATCCTCAGCCGATGTAAACTGTCATAACTCTGTGATAACTTCACTTAGCTTAGGATCTGCCCCCTGTATTTCTGTAGGATAGTGTTCTAAATGTGGGTCTAGAATGAAGGGTGTCCTTCCTGTTGGGGGATATGTGATACAACTGCAGGCCCCAGGCACAACTCCCATTTGGCAGCAAGACCAGGCCCTTGGCTGGGAAAAGGGGTGATTTTTAAGATTTGAGATGGCAAGCTCAATGTAAAATCCCTAGTGGAGGCAAGGCACTGCAGTTTTTATCCTGTAGCTAGTCCAAGATAACGCCAGCTAGTGGTTAAAGGGCTAACCTCAACTAGCTATACTGAGGTAAAAACAACCCTAACTTGTCTCTGCTAGGATTTTATACTGAGATAACTATCTTGATGTAAAACCATACCTCTTTTGTGCAGTAAAGTCATAGCCTTTGGGGTGAACAGGGACAGACAGTTTTCTGAATCTGCAGGAGACGTGGATTGCCAATCCCACAACCCACTAAAAATAAGCACATTTTTGTTTTTCTAGCCAGAGAAATCTCATTTAGATCTCTGTGCAGGAAAAGAGAGTTTTAGAATCTTTCCACAAAAATAGCAGCTTTTTCTGCAATTTCTGAGTTCAGAGGGGCCTTGTTTTTCACGGACTTAAGCATGTGGGTAATATTACTCACAGAAGCAGACATATTGACTAAAGTTACTCGTGTAAGAGTTTGCAGGATCTGACTTCGTGGCTCCCACTCTATGCAATGTGTATATACATACCTACATACATATATATACATACAGATAGCAGGAAAATTTTATCTTTATAATAAATAAAGAAACATCTGAAGATTTAGGTGTGCCCCTTTAGAAAATCTGCAGTATTCTACAACAAGGGCATGTTCGCATATGTGTTGCTATGTATCCATATAGCTGTATGTGCATATTTTAGACCATTACTTAGGGCTTTTTTAGACTAGGGATTTTGCCCCAAAGTAACCACATTAAAAAGCCCTAATGCAAACCCACTGCCCTGGTGCAAAATGCTGCTTCCCTCAGTATGACCTACCCCAGGATAATTTACCAGGTTACGTCACATGAGTGCAAGCTCCATCTTCCACCAGTGCAGCACATCTACATTGCAAGTTTGCATTGGCGTAGCTACATTTATACATAAATCCCCAGTGTAGACAGGGCCTTCAAATATTGTAATATTTTTTAAGAGTCAGAAAATATGACCTCCAGATCTAAATTTCTTCTGCATACATCACATAAAACATCACTCTTTTAATCATACAGGGAATGGTTAATAAAAATTGAAAGAAAATAAAAATATCTTAGAAACAAATCCCATTTTTGTGATGTTTAGATAAGGCAGGGAAATGGTACTTTCCAGCCCTGGTCAAAGTTCAGTGCGCTAGTTTTCCCATCGAGTAACTGGCAGAAGATCGGCCTATGCTGTACATCAATTAGACTAAGTGGCAATCACAAATCTAAATAGGTCACAAAGGTAGACTATTTGGTCCCATGGATTCATATTCTTGCTATGTAAAAACATGGAAGGGTAGGGAAATAATATTTCTTTCATGAAATGGAGGATCAGTTCTATTATTTTATTAATGATTAATTATTATTACTATAGTGTATAGGGGCTCCAGTCATGGACCAGAACCCCAATGTCCGAGGTGATGCACAAACAGAACAAAAAGACAGTCCCTGTTCCAAAGAGCTTACAGTCTAAATATAGTAAAAGTAAAATTCTTAAACAACCACAAAAGGCCTAAGCCAGTAGCAACCCTATCACTGACTTCAGTGGAAGATAGATCAGGGCCCAAATCCCTCACATCTAAATTTATAACCACTGCTCCCAAACAAAATCACTGTACCACAGGGGAGACACTGAAGTGGACTGAGACGGGATAATATACAAGCATCGGAACCTACAAACCATTACTCATGCCAATAGTCCTTACTCACATGAACATTGCCATCAAAATTAACAGGATTACTCACTTGTGGAAGGGTTTGCAGACCACAAAGGAAGCAGAGAGGAGACAAATAATGAAAGCAGGCCATAGATCCAAAGGTGTGTAAAAGACTCCCATCGACACAGAGGATGGGAATATTTTAGAAAGAGAAACTTCATGATTCTCAAAGTTAATGATATCATGGTATTTTTGTGCACTTAAAGGAATACCAGTGCATCGATCAGTTAATTATATGCATGTTCTAAATAAGAAAATGTACAGGTCAGGAAAACTGATACAACCCTCCCCCCATCTACTATATATCATCCTGTCTAATAACAATAACAACAACAGCCTCAAAGTATCCCCATTCCTAATGGAATTGTGTTCCACTTTTATTACATGTTCCATCTCTGTTAAAAAACCAATCTTTGCCAGTCTCTTGAGTGGTTGCTTAAGACATTTTGCATTGTGTATTACAAATGAATTTTCAAAACAGGTATGCCTGTCACGATCTCTTCGACCATGAATGGTGTTTATAGCCTCCCAGTGGAAGATATTATTTTGTTCATATTTCGCAGCAGAAAGTCCAGTTGTATAACAATAGAAAATATGGGTATGGAAATAAGGAGTAATTCCACATAAGGCAAGAGACTTACTTCACATTTACCTCACTATAACTGAGGATGAATTTGGCTAAAATTTTCTAAGAAAAATAACCACACGTGACTTAACAGGAGATACAACCCAAAACTAATGTTGAGGGATGGCTACTCTTCATGAAATGTGAGCATTCCTGTCACAAGAATGATGCATTTCTGATCATTCCAGGGAGCCAGAGTGAGCAGGTGGATAAAGTAAAGGAAGGGGAATAAGGAATTAGATATTCAGTTGCACGTCAGTCCCTCTTTGTATTGTTTCAGAGGCGCAAAGGGGTGAGAAAGCAGCCACCTCTAGCCAGTTGAAAATTTCTCTGTCATGGGGGAACTCTCAGCTGGGTCAGAGCTGGCTTACCAAATCACTGCACTAACATCTTTTCCCACTCACACATATTTGGCTCCTAGCATGGGGAGAACAGTGAGGTGGGAAGAGGGTATGGGTGGAACATTGTGGTCCAGTTCTTGCTCAGCAGGCATATGGGTCCAGATCCTCCATTGTATTTAGGTACCTAACTCCCACTGGTTTCAGGGTTTCACTATTAGAATTTAGAGCTGCCTCTAGGCTCCATTAACCTACACTAGAACTCAGACCACTGTAGAATCTCCATAAGAATCAGTTGTGGCTGTCTGAAAGCTGCCTCTTCTCGGCCATGTCAAACAAGCACAGTGAAGCTGAGAATCTGATGCAAGGATTTCTATGTTTTATTCTCGATTCCACTACTTGCTTGCTGCATGATACGGGGGATGTTTTAAAAAATACTTTTCTGCCTGTGAAACAGGTATAATAATCTACTGTGCCTCACAGGGGTGTTCATGGCTCCATATCACTTGATGTTTGTCAAGTACTGAGAGATCTTTGGATGAAAGGAGCTAAATGCAAAGTATTAGTGGTAGTATTCTAAGAACATGAGGCTAGACGATGTGCTCCAGCTCTTGTAGCAGGGGGTTGGAGAACTCTGAAAGAGTTCAAGTGCTTTGATTTCTGTGGATGAAAGGAATTATACAAAGACTAAGTAAGTAATTATCTATAGACATGGACATGCAAAGAGATAGGGAAAGAAAGAAACTTTTGCACTAGGCTTAGACATCCATCCCAGATCTGAGCTATTACTGTTCTGTTTGGTGCAACACACTCATGCAGAAGGTATCTTTATTGTTCCATTAGATAATTTACTAAATTGTATGTGTGTGTGTCTGTGATTGTGAAGACACATTGGTTTTATGCTCATGTAATTCAATTGAGTTCTGTAGAGTTGTTCCTTCTGTAGTCTAATGTGAGAGAAGATTCAGGCCCAAGGTCTGTAATATGTGTGTGTCATAAACACGTTTCACTGTTCTGCAATAGATTAGCAAGTTGACCCACTGTTCTCACTTACTATTAATAATATGTGTACAGCTGTATATCTGTGGAGTGTCCTATGAGTCAGCATTAAGGTTTCCTTTTTGCACTGACGTTGAAAGGGGCATTACAAAAACACAGTAAAACATACATATTTTTTATTTTCTTAATAAAAGGATGCAAATGGAATATATCTCACTCATTATTTCTAAGGCTACTAACGGTTGTACATAAGTGCCTGGAAAAGGGGTTAAAACACCAACTGTTCAAATACTATTTCAGTATCTGGAAAGGTTTTCCTATTCATCGGCCACAATTATTCCATTGGACTGTGACCACGTAACCATAATTGGACAGCTTTGCATTTGTTTTAGATAATTTTTATTATGGCAGGAAAAAGACAAGCTGTTTTTAAAAAAAAGTCTGCAATATGTCATGTAAGGTTTTTTTCACCGGCTCTGGCAGGGTTGCTCTCTCTGCTTTTGTAAAATATAATGGATGTATATTACATGACATGGCTGAGATAATCCACAGAACCTTTTTTAGGGATGAGATGAACAGGAAATCACAGGAAATGTTGTCAAAGTTTCCATTCTCTATAATGAGTGGCCTCTGTTTTTGGAGGGAGAAAAGAAAAGGGTGGGGGGAGGGGAATTTAGGAAGATTTGTTTTGTAATTTTAGATCCCACAGTGGGAGGTGGACATTTAATGCATTTAATTAAAAATAAAGCATCAAGGATCCATGAGAGAATCTATTGTTACATATATCTGAGGGCCTGTGGCATAACAATACATTTTAAGGATTTACCAAAATATTTTTAATAAAGCACACGCACAAAAAGAACAGATGTTTATCGTACTCTCCTATGTCTGTGAAAGGAAAAATGTCCAGATTTGAATCAATACAGTCGATTTTAATAAACTGGCATCTGATGGTTAATTGCTATTAATTTTGAAAACTAAGTCACTAAAGCTAGGAAAATATCCTTAAATGACGCTACTGGACAACAATGTATTCTGTTCTGTATACAGTACTTCTCATTGCCATGCAACGAATTGCAAAGGCCAACGGACCTCTGACCCCGAAAGACAGCTTGAACTACAACACTCACTGAAAACCACCAGTCCTTAAATGTAAAAGCAATTGGCTCAAGCAAGAACATCTTCCCCAGCTAGAGTGAAATCCATGTTCTGGTTCAAGTCACTGCTTTCCCCTGAAAAACTAGATATGGGCAATACCCCTATGGAAATAACAACACTTGCACCCACACACACTTATGCACATGTGCACACGCAGTCAAGAACGGGATGGGGGTGCACACAAGCTCTGAGTCTGAGCAAACACTCAGTTCGTGCATTCACACAGACATGCACACACATATACGCTCCTAGCTAGAGTAAACACACCGGCACAGCGTGACCACATGCATGTGTTCTACTCCTGGCTCCATTACCAGGGGCATTGGAGTGGGAACTTGTGCATGCATGTGCTCACACACACACGCTCAGGTGCACACACTTGAACATGTTTCCACCCTCCTCTAGAATCGGAAGGGCTGGTAATCTTGAGAGGGAGTCGCATCTCAGAAGATTTCCAACCCAATGCTGCAGACTCACAAGGTTTAGAGCAGGCTAAGAAGGTGGGTGCTTAGTCTAGCGTTTAGCATGGGACTGGGAGTTAGAGGTTCTATTCCCAGCTCTACCGCTGACTAACGCTGTATCTTTAGGCAAATCTTTTAGGACAAAATTTTCAAATCAAGCTGCCTAAAGGAAGGCACCTAAATAAGTAGCCATATTTTTAGGGGTGCTGAGCACCACAATTCTCACTGAAGTCAATGGCTTTTCACCAGGGATGAATCTGGCCCATTGTGCAATTTTGCTTCTGTGCTTCAGCAAATGCTGTCTGATTATTTATTTTTCCTTTTAAAAATGCAAAGAAGTTTTTACATTCTGGACAGATAATAATAATAATGAGCTGCTTGAAACAAAATGTCTAGAGAATAATTACAACCAGTGAAGATGCAGATCTGGCCCAGGAGAAAACATTAGCCACCCATTTCCACAGCTGCTGAATAAGACCTGAAGCAGATGGTCAGATTAGTCCTAGTGGGCTCTTCTGAAACATTAAGTCCTTTGCTGCCTCGCTCCTGCAGGATAGGAATTAATTCTGCGACACATCTTGGAGAATTCCAGGGATATTGGAGAAGGGTTCGCCTAGAGAGAACAATAAAAAAGCCTGGATGGGAAGAGGTGAACTTTGTCTCCTGAAATCCCACAGCACAATTCTTGTGCTTTCTTCCTATCCTTTGATCTGCCTTTGTCCTGTGCGCTCTTCCTGACACACCTATTCATCTGGACCAGATTCTCTTCCACCACATCAGTGTGAGTCCCTTTAATTCCCAGGGGAGTTGTGATATGAGACAGGAAGAAGTTGGCCCTCTGGAGTTATATGCTGCTATGTTAGTGTGAGGCCAAATCCTGAAGTCAGGCAGCTGGCTCGCCTTTACTGCCATGGAGGGGAGCTTTTACGCTGGCATGCCTGATTCAGAGGACACTCAAGCTGGTGCAGTAAAGGATGTGAAGCAGATGTTCAGCCACTCCATGGTGGGAAGTTCATGCAAATAAGCTCTTTGCACCCCCTCTGACTGTGCCTCCAAAATCTTGCATTAAGGAAATATGGAGGTTTCTGTTGCCTGGGGACAACACTTGGCTGCCTGGTGATGGGGAAGGGGAGACGGGATGGAGTTGAGTGTGACCCCTGCATCCCAGAAATAGCACTTGTGGAAGGGGAGCTGGGTGAGCTCTAGGAGCTACGCTGCTCCCACTCTGATTGGCCAGGTGGGACAGGCTCCTTTAGTTCCAGAAGGCCTCTGTACCAGCTGACTGCTCTATTTTTACAGCTGGCATTACTTTTGGCACAAAGGCTGCTGTTTCAATGCCCTGCTCTGCAGATGCCTCCAGGAGGCAGTGGAGGGATTGATTTGTAAATGCTGAGTGAGATTTGGCCCCACAGCCATAGAAACCAAGGCAAGTTTTAAACATCGGCCCTTTTATCCCCACCCACAGCCCAGTGAGGCTCCGTTCTTAAGGTCAGTCTCATCAGAAGCAGGAGTGGGAGAGCTGGACAGAGCTCCACAGATTACCCACACCAGCATTTCATTTGAAAAAGTATTTGGGTTTTGCCAATTTCATGACATTTTCTCCTTTTGCTAATCACACCTCCCACGCTACCCGGATTGTGCAGCTCCAGGGAAATCCTGGATCTGCTTTCTGAGACCAAGCAAGGAGAGATTATGCACAGATTACTAGTGAGCCTGATGGCAGCTTGGTTCTGTACAGGCCACGTGGGAGCCAGAACAACATGTACCAGGCAACGCTAACCCTTCCCCCTCAGTCCAAACCCCAAGCAGAGGGAGAGATTTTGTTAAAAGGTGCCCGCAGAAATGCCTTGGAAGAGTCCAGTTTGATAGTGAAGACCACCAGTGTCCTGGAATACCCATCTTTTTGGAGAGAGGATGCTGGCAGACCTATTGAATCAGCACTAGGATCCACTCCACCGCCATGCAGCCAAATTTCTGTATTCCTCAGCTGAGTAATTTCTGGAGTGGCCAGTGACTCTACTTTATGAAGAAACCTTATTTCCTTCTGTTTTATTGATCTGACATTTCCCAAAAAGAACAAAATGTTGGAATAACTAAATATCTTCCTCTTCCCTCCTCCCCCCCCAACCCATCTGTCAGTACAGAAGGTTTACAGTCCTTGGTACATGTTGCAAATGTGGTGGATGGGGCTGAACAAAGAGTTACAGTAACCAGTGAAAGAGATGGCCTTGGAGTTATAATCAGTGATCGTCACCAAGGAATCACCTGCCATTTGCGCCCTTTGGCAAGGAGAGCTATGGGAAGCGTGTCGCACACACTACTTAAAATCTAGAGGCTGCACTGGTGACTGCCAAGGAGGCACTTTCTCACCGAGTTAGAGAGAAATCCATGAATGGTGGGAGCGGGAGTTGTTTTGCTGGAGGTGCACAGGCTCATGCCCGTCTCACACACACGAGTGGGAAGCAGGAATAGCTCTATCAAAGGCGCAAGTGAGCGGAAAATCGGACCTGCTGACTTTTGGGTGGGACTTAAAAAGAAGGGGTGAAATTCTAGCCCCACAGTAAAGGGGGGGTTAATGGGACCAGCATTTCACCAAAGTCTTTCCCTTTTACAACCACTAGCGCTTTTCCCAAGAATGGGAGACTGAATCATAGAATGATAGAAGATTAGGGTTGGAAGGGACCTCAGGAGGTCATCTAGTCCAACCCCCTATTCAAAGCAGGACCAACCCCAACTAAAACATCCCAGCCAATGCTTTGTCAAGCTGCACCTTAAAAACCTCTAAGAGTGGAGATTCCATCACCTCCCTAGGTAACCCATTCCAGTGCTTCACCACCCTCCTAGTGAAAAAGATTTTCCTAATATCCAACCTAGACCTCCCCCATCCTTCTCCAGCATCCTCATCTAATTCTAACTGAGAAATGTATATTTTCCTAATGACATCATCACTGGGGTTTCAAAGTGACACACTATTCTTCACACTCCCCCACCTAAAAGGACCCCGAAGTAGCTGAGTGTTGCTGTTGCATTTCCACCCCAATGCATGAGAAGTGATCACTGTACACAGGGTTTGTAGAGCTCTTTGGGATCCTCTGGAATGAGGTGGAACTCTGGCCCAGGAAAGCACATGATTCATGAAGACGATGTCAGTAGGGCTGTGGCATGGCTCCAGAGGGTTTCTGCTTGAGGCCCATCCTGTAGGGACCCTGCTTCGGCGCTCCCACTGAAGCCTCATCCCTTCCCTCTCCTTATTCTCAAAGTGGTTATTTGGTTTGAGAATTATCCTGGCAACCCAACTTCCAATTGTGTAAATGAGAAGTAACACCCCATGCAGTCAAAGGAATTGCACCAGGATAAGATGGAGGCAAATGAGAGGAGAATCAGGCCCCAAGCATTTAAAGTTAAACCAGCAAGGATGTAGAGGGAAGGGTGGCTACCCTAACAGAAGGAGTTTAACTCAGACAAACACTTGATAAGCTCTTCCCTCCTATCCCTTTACAAGTGCAGTTAGTTATCCCACTAGCTGGATACACACTCTTCCATGTCCAAGTTAATTTCTGGTACAGGGTTAGTTTGCAGCTGGGAGCAGGTGATGGCATGGGCTCTGGCATTCGTTTGTCACCAGCATTACATTTAAAATACTTTATTTTAGCTGAACAAGGGCATTGAAGGCCTTGCTGGCCATTGCCCATGCTGACTCTTCAAACAAAGATGCAATGCCCAACGGTCTGTGGTTCCCACATTAGTTTTCTTTCTGGAAAAATTAACTCTTCCTTGGCAGGAACCTGAGCAAGAATTTTAGGACCTACATTTGGAAAGTCCACATCCCTGGCAAAGAAAAAAACAAACACATTGATGCTAACATTAGAGCTGTTGACCTATTTGCCACCAAATGATTCATTACCCAAAAAAGCAGACAGTGCCGGGGGAACTTTAAGGACCACAGGGGTCAAAAAAATGGGATGTGCACAGGTTAGAAATGGTGCCCTTTGAAAGCATTAAAAGGGCAATCCATACTCAGTAATTAGTAATGGTCCAAGACAATTCTAGAAGTAGCCAGGATAACGATGCTTTTTCACACCATGTTATCCTGGTTTATGGTACCCAGAAGTTTCTTTAAGGGACAATAACAACTGGAAACAAGTACCAACTCTACATTATCATCAGAGGCATGTATTTGCAGAGCTCTCTGCCTATGAAAAACTTAAATGGGAAATTAAAAAAAAAAGATGAGCAAGACTTTAAGTGTCTCATTGATACAAACACTTCAGAATCCTTCCTCATACTTTACAAACAATCTTAATGTTTATTGCAGACAAGAGAGTCTCCTTCCCAATAAGCAAATGTTGCACACAAGTTTGTCACTGCATCACACAGAGGACCAGATTTCAAGTTACATCATGGGAAATTTGGAAACAATGGTATTTTCTGCTCTTACACCAGTGTCACTGACATCAGAATCTGTCCCAGAAACTGTTTCTTGTGGAGTGGACTAGAGATGCCTCTAAATGATTGTTTCCTATTTAGAAGCAGAAAAGAAAGCTCAATGGAGACTGGTTATTTTAAAGGCAGCACTTGTGTTTCAGTGGAGCAGATTTGAACCACATTCGGAAGACAGTGATGATGCCCTTTGTGCTCATGACATGGGAAGAGGCACTAACACATATGCATTTGTTGTCTGCATTTGCCTGGCAATTGTCTATAAGCTGCGTCTCTTCTGATATTATCACAAGATGGGAGATGTCCAAGATCAATGTTACAGCTAGTTTTACATTACAATCCAGATGTTTGATCCCATGCTAACTTCATGAAAACTAAACCCAATTCTCAAATTTTTCATCCCTGATCTCAAGACAGAGAGGACTTTTTAAAAGCAGGGGTCAGTCAGCCCAGGGGTTTGTCAGAGAGGGTAGCTTGGCAAAGATAGGATGAGGTTAGCTCTTTGTGGAGAGTTTCTTAACTTTTTTGCCAAGCCCTGTCTCAACAATGGATGAGCTAGAAACTTTCCATCTGGTTTAATAGGTTAACCTGTTGTCCTCAATGGGGAATGGTACCTCTGACATTTTTTAACGAAATCAGATGGGAGAATTTTGGATAAAAATCACCTGGTTTTATTTTTCCTAACTAACTTTCAAACGTTTTAAATTTAGGTATAAAATACCAACAAAATAAACCTAACAGGCTCTTTTTGGATAAAATGTCACTTGGTTACATGCAAACTGAAATGGATTAGCTATTACAGCACTCACTTTTCCAAACTGTTACAGAGAGATGGGATTACAGTGAAATATTTTACCCTAATAATATTAAACATTAACAGTTATTGAAACTTTTTCAATGAGTAAATATAATTAAGCTATTACAACAATTGGGCTGAGGCTGTAGTAACCCTATACAGCTCTAATGAACCTATTTCATAATGGGGTCAACAAGAAAAATCTATTCCACTAGGAGGAATTCGTCCCTAAAATTAAAACACATGCCATTCTCCTCAACAGCCAGAGATCTTTTATTCTGTCAGTTAAATCTGAGATGTTGCTGAATGCCAGATACACTTGCTTTGGTTGATTCTCTGTTCTGTGTAGTAATTCTCTGGTCAGCAAAGAAATCCCACAGTACAATATTTGTCTAGAGCAAAATCACATGCCATTCCTCCAGTTCTGACACGTCTAGTAATCATACAGAATGCTTGTTCGATGAGCCAGCCAGCACTGTGCACCACCCTGACCTGAGTATTGTGGTGTGCGAAATGAGTGAGCTAAAACTTTAATTCATTTTGATGGCATCTTGATGGTTGCGACCAAGTTCTGGCACTTACAACTCACATTGAGGCTGGCTATCATAAAAAACTACAGACTGATGTAGCATCTGTCGACCTGTCGTCTGCATGTGACACTGTATGGATTAAGGGCCTAATGCTGAAACTTGCAAAAATTATACTTTGCTATCAAACACTTTGTCTGCTGAGGACTATACTGAGTAATAGATGCCTCCATGTGTACCTAGGTAATAAGACCAGCTCACCCCGTACCATAAACAACAGACTATCACAAGGCTCTATACTCACGCCAAGCCTTTTTAATATTTACATAAGTGACGTGCCTCCAACTAAATTACGAAAATTTGGCTATGCGGATGATCTTGCTATGACAATGCAAGCTCCAAAATTCCATGACATGTAAGAAGCATTAACTGAAGATCTCCGAATTATGGAACAATACTTCTGGAAATGGAGGCTCAAACCAATCCCCAGAAAAACCATAGCAAGCACACTCCACCTTGACAATAGGAGTGCCAAAAACACACTGAAAGTAGCTTTCTGTGATGAAAGTGTGATACATAATTACACCCCATCATATCTCAGAGTGAAACTCAATTGCACCCTTCCTTTCCATGACCCTCTTGAGAAGGTAGCTGCAAAGATAAAAATGAGAGCTAACAGAAACTAACAGAAACTAACAGGTACAACCTTGGGTGCATCGGCATCAGTGCTGTGAACATCTGCAATGGTACTTGTATATTTGGTAGCTGAATATTGCACACTGGTATGGAGGAGATGCAGCCACACGTGACTTGTTGACACCCAGCTCAATATAGTGATGCAGTGCATCACTGGAACCCTTAAGTCAACTCCAACACCATGGATACCTGTTTTGTCTGACATCGTTCCCCCACCGATACGCCAATCCGCTGTGACACTCCACGAATCTAGGGGTTTTCCTATCCACCGAGACCTCGACAACGGCCCCCCATCTCCCAAACACTTAAGTCCTGCAAGCCTTTCTGGGAATATTTGCTTAGTCTTTTACAAACAGGCTATGATCAGAAGCAAGCTTGGAAAGCAGAGTGGGCTAAACAAGACTTAAAAAATAAGCACCTTGTACCAGATCTCATGCAAAAGGTTCCTGGGTTCGACCTTCCACAGACAACTTGGTCAACTCTGAACCAAATCCGAACCAACCATGGTAGATGCAGACACTTAATGCACAAATGGAAAATCAAGGACTCCCCGGCATGCGAGTGTGGTTCCCCATGACAGACCATCAAACATATCACCATCTATTGTCCAATTTATAAATATGAAAGAGGCATCATTGCAATAAATTCTGCCACTCCTGATGTAGTCATCTGGCTCGATCAACTTCAGCTGAAATTGTAGTTGCTGCTCTGCACCAGCCATATGAAAGAAGAAGATGGCGCTTGAAATAAAAAAATAATTTGAAATTAATGGGCCAAATCAGTTCTTGGTGTAATTACACTGAAACGAATAATGCCATGCCATGGATGAATTTGGCCTGTTACCTGGCATTTATACAGAAACTGTGGATCTCAAAATGCTTCACAAATGTCACATTAAACAAACCCTGGGCCTCATCCACAGCCCATTTAATTCAATGGAAAGACTCCCATGGACTGCAGTGGGTTTTGGATCAGGTCCTGCATATTGTACTGCGACCACTTCTCCCATTTCTGAAATGCAGCCATCTCTGGGTTAAACACTGTTGAAAAAAAATCTCTCTTTGTGACTGATCTCAAAATTAAATTCACATCCAACTCTCACATTGCTTGTCAATACTAGCCAGGAAGCATTTTTCCCCTCACACTTTCCTTTTTTCATCTATGCTATTCAAAAAGCAGAGTGAGGATTTACATACAAGCCTCTAGGTAGCCTGTCCAATTCAAATTAGTTTCCACTGGTTAGATGGTTTTTCCATTTCACAGTTCAGGTAATGACAGCAGACAGCCTTCCCTGTTAAGGGACAGCTGTGTTTACAAGAGAATGAACAGCTTACTAATAATACTCTCACTTACAGTCACTGGCATATTTCATTCAAGGAACTCAAAGCATTTTACAATGGTGACTCTATTCGTCACATTATACTGATAAGGACACTTAAGGCAAAGGGAGATGAAGTTGCCTAAGATTACACACCGAATGAGGGCTGGTCTACACTGAAAACTTGCATCAGCATACCTACATCTCTCAGGGATGTGAAAAATCCACTGTGCAGGGAAATCCCAAAGTGAAACTGACTCTGAACAGAAAGTGAAACTGATCAGCTCATTTCCCCTGCCTAAGGGAAGAGTGGAAAAAAAAAACCCACAAAAAAGTAAACAAACAGCAGAGTTGATGAAGTATGGAAGAGCTTTGAAAGTTTGAGTCATCCAGTTTTCTTAAAAGCAAAACAAACTCTGGCTCCAGGCCTAGCCCTACACTCTGATCCATGCAGGGGACCTTCAGGGCAGTATTTCTCAAATGCAGCCACAGTGGCTGCATGCAGCCACAAGGGGCTTTTCTTGTGGCCACAGCCTCCTGGGCAGTGATTGGGGTTGAGGGCAAAGCAGCGGTCTCTCCCCCGGACTGCTAGTAGGAATTGGACCCTTCCCTCCTCTGGAGACAAAACTGCTGGAGGAACAGGCAGCCAGTGAGTTACCCACCTTCCCAGGGTCTGTGGGGTCAGGCTTCAGCTGGGCAGCAGGCTCCAGCGGTGGGACTTCAGGCTCCGTCTCCCAGCCATGGGGCTTCGGGGTCCAGCCTTGGGCCCCAGACTCTGACCACAGGACTTTAGGCTCTGCCTCTGGGCCCTGGGCTCCAGCTCCCAGGCACACGGCTTTGGGCTCCGGACTTACTCCCATTCACCCCTGGCCCCTGCTGCCTCTTCTGGCCCCCATCCAATCCCCGTCATCCCTGGCCCCCACTGCCTCCCTACCTACCTCCTCATCCAGGGCTTATTTTGTCCCCAGGCTTGCCAAGGCTGAATAAGTCTGCTGTGAAAACGCGATATTTGTATGCCTGATATTGACAAACACACAAGTATCACTTTTCACAGCAGCAGACTTACTAGTAGAGCTGTACACTCATATATCTGGTAAAAGACAGTCCCTCTCCCAAAGAGCTTACAATTTAAATAGACCAGATAGACAAAAGAAGAATTCTAAGCCTCATCGTATCAGATCACACAGAAAGTCTGACAGAGCTTGGAAATCATCACTTATGCTCTTATTCAGTGCCTTATTCACAAAAAGCCATCCTTCCTTAATTCTTCTAAATCCTCCTACTTCCTTTCTGCAGTGGGACTGGTGGTTAAGGCCCCTCCATGCCATCAGAGGGATATTCTTGACTGGACCTTTGCTATGTAGGGGGTATCCGTTCAAGGAATGAGGATAATCAGAATAGCTATAGTAGCTTGACATTGAGGTTAGAAGTCAAATTCAGACTCTACTGAAAACAGGGACATAACTATTCCAATGGGAGAAACTTCAACACTTAAGCTATGTCTACACTACCACTTATATCAGTATAACTTACGTAACTCAGGGGGGTGAATAAACCATCCCCCTGAGTAACATAAGTTACACCGACATAAACGCCAGTGTGGACAGCGCTATGTCAACGGGAGAGCTTCTCCCGCCAACATAGCTACCCCCGCTCATTGGGGATGGATTAATTATGGCAACTGGAGAGCTCTCTCCCATCGGCTTGGAGCAGCTACGCGAGAGATCTCTTACAGCAGTGCAGCTGCATTGGTATAGCTGTGCCACTGCAGCTCTCTAGTGTAGACATAGCCTTAGTCTATGCGGACTTCACACCCCATCATTGAGAACCGCAGAATGTATCCACTGTAGAGCTAGTTATATCCACTATAAAACTGGCTGTTTTGACAACAGGCCAAATCCTGCAGGCCTGACTCAGTCCGGAGTTAATCAGAAACTTTACCTGTGCAGGGATGGGAGGATTTGATTTTGTAAAAATGTTTTCATGCTGTGTATCTGAGCCATGAAAATATTTTAACAGGGGAAATAATTTAACTGACATTTATGATGGTTGCTTTGGATGAAACAGTGAAATTAATCAGAGGCAGTTAGGGAGCCCTCAGTGAGAGACCTGAAATAAACACACATGAGATTAAAAGGCTCTGCAGTAAGTTATAGAAGATGAAAATGGAATTTGGAAGGAAGGCAGAAGTGGGGTGAGAAGGTATTTAACAGCTGGTAGTGAGTGCAGAGAAGTGGTGATCATTCATCTTCATTAAGGATAATAGTCACTTAGCACTTCAATACCACTTTTCATGTATGGATCATAAGGCACTTTACAAAGGACAGTAAAGCCAGGTTGACACTACAGACCTATGTCAGTATAACTACATCGCTCAGGGATGTGAAAAATCTACACCCCTGAGTGATGCAGTTATACCTACCTAACGCCCTGTGTAGACAGCGCTATGTTGACAGCAGAGCTTCTCCCATCAACATAGCTACTGCCTCTTGGAGAGGTGGATTAACAATGCCGACAGGAGAGCTCTCTCCCATCGGTATAGGAATGTCTTCACTTAAACACTACTGTGCTGCAGCTGCGCCATGTAGCGTTTTAAGTTTAGATCTGCCCTTTGTATCATCACATCCATTTTACAGATGGGAAAACGGAGGCATGGAGAGGTGAAGGCCAACAGTTTTAGAACTGGCCACAGATTTTTGGTGCTTATGTTTTTGGGTGCCCAGCTTGTGATACCAGACTGTCAGAAGCGCTGGGCACCCAAAGTTTCCATTGACTTCATGCAGAGTTGTGCCAGCTATGTACATATGAAAATAAGGGTCGAGGTGTCTCATTTTGGGTGCCCAATTCGAGTGGCCATCTGTGAAATATTGGTCTCTGTGACATGCCCACGGTCACACAGGAAATCAGTGAGTCAGAACCGGAGCTGGGAATAGAGGCTGAGCCTCAGTCACCAACACTTGCTGACTTTTTCTGAACATAATCAAGATATAAACCAGCTTTTCTGACATGTAGCTCAGAATCTGTTCGTAACTTCTGAATGTCTCCAATGGTTCTAAAGCTACCCTATCCCTTTTCTCTCTTGCATATTAATACTGACCCTTTGTTTGCGCCTTCATTGCAGCTTTTCTAACATTTCCCATGATCCCATTCTCAGGTGAAAGACTCCATTGTATTTGCATCATTTGGGGCTCATCTCCTGTCTCCATCCTTATGAAGGCATTTATTATTATTTGTATTGCAACAGTGCCGGGAGGCCAAGACTCCATTGTGTTAGGCGTTGTACAAACATATGACAAAGACAGTCTTAAAAAAGCTTATGACTGGAAAGGAGCCAGGCAAGTTACCTTCTCAGTCACCAAATTATCACATCCTTGCTGTGCAGAAGGCCAACCTCATGTCAAAAGATTCTGACTGCAGCAGTGAGTGCTGGGCCAGGTGGCGATGTGAGTGTCACACTTTGCTCCACCCTGCTTGCAGTATATTGTCTTTTCTACTATATTCTTTGCCTCAGGACCCAACATTCTCTGACACTACTTGTACAAACACCACTTTGCTTGCGGGATGCTAGGAAAAAGCAAAGAGGAAGGTTCAACAAATACTTGGGATGCAGACTTGCAGGTTGTATTCAAATTAACGTTTTTAATGTACTCATTTGCAATGTTCATTCATATCTAGTCCTCACTCCGTCCTATTTCAGGTAACTAAATTTACATACTGCAACCCTAAATGCCCCCGGCAGTTTCAGTTCGGCATGGTACTCGTCTTCATTTCCTATCCTTAAGAGTTGGGTAGTGTTGCTGTGAGTTGTTAAACAGATACTATGTTCCACACCAGCACTGGATGAAGTTATTTTTATATAACCTTTCCACACAGGAGTGGCCTGAGGCTGAACTGGTTGGGCTGAAATTCACCACAAGGCAGAGGGCTAACCCAAAACCTATGCACTAATTAGATACTGCTATACCCCAGTCTCAGAGGCTTAAGTGGAGTATAAGACTTGGACTGGCCCTCTGCAAAGGGGTGAATTTCAGCCTTAATGCTTATAAAGTTTAATCACTACAGAAGTGCAAATTATTACATATTAGCTTGCGTGTGAACTCTACAGTTATATCATTGTGACAGCACATCAACGCTAAGATGTTTTGGGAGAAATATAGCCCAGCTTTTTGGGAAAGGAAATACTCCAGCCTTATGGCACTTATGAAAAATAATAAATGGGGCTGTGAAGGAGATGTATAACTCATTGGTAAAATGTCAGACTTTCAAGTACCTGGGATAACCACAGATGTTAAGATTAATTAGCCCTTCTTGAAGTGATCATGTCCATAACATGAGAAAATATTAGGAAAGTGTCTTCTGGTGAGAATGCTAGAAGTGTGTCCATAGTTTTGATTTTAAGTTTATATTGCGGTAGCAGATAGGAACTCCAGTTGAGATAAGGTTGCATTGACTTTTACACTTAAAACGTCCATTCAACCTCTGTTTTATAAAGACATGTTCTTGGTTATCTTTTGAAACATACCTACGATTTCAGGGTACAGTAGGAGAAACTAACAGCGTGATTCAAAGCTGATTTAGTTAAATCAGTACAAACACCTCTGTAGACACTCCTATTTCAGTTTAAATCAGGCTTAGCTGGTTAAGTTTACATTGATTAGGAACAGTTTTAAACTCAAGCAAAATAAGCCCCTCTGAAATCAAAATAGCAGCTACAAAGGGGTTTGTACCACCTCCATTAATTGGTTTAAAAAGCAGTCTAGACAAAGCCTAAGAAGTAGCATGACATTTAATCCAAAGGAATTCCACTGATTAATGTGGAGAAGTGGATGAACTTCAGATACAGGCAGCAAATATTGTTAAAATCAAAGTCCAGATTGTGATTTTATGAAAGTCAAAATATCCCCCAGGAAAACACAACACCGTAGCTCAAATTTCCTACCATTGCTACCATCAGTTCAGCTCCACCAGTGATACCAATGGGCCCGATTCAGCAAGATACTTTAGCACATACTTAACTTCAAGCATGTGAACCAAATCATAAAGTCAATAGGGCAACTCATATGCTTAAAGTTATGCACATGCTTAAGTACCTTGCTGAACTGGGTCACTGATGGGAGCACTAGGGTGGATAAGTCATTTCATTTGAACCTGCTGTTGTAAAAAAATACCAGACAGAAAAATTGGATGCTACTATAGTTCAAATACACTTCTAATATTTATCGGTGTATCTGAGAGAGAACCTTCAGATGAGGTTTATTGGGGAAATCTTGGTGAGATCTAGTGCACCAGACGAAAGCAGTGAGGTTAGAAAAGAGATGTAGTGCTGCAGTAGGCATGTCTGAATAGTATCTCAGAATCTGTCAGACAAAACGCAATTACAAAAACAATAGCTTTAAATAGTGACAGGGATTTTGCAAGAGACATTTGACAGATAAACTCCCCATACAGGGGAGCAGTCAATGAATTTCACATGTGTTTGATAAAATACACCTCATAGATAGTCATGAAAAGTAACAGACTGCAGAGCAATCTGCAAAGCAAAGCTGTAACAGGTTCTGAGCAGATGGAAATCCATACAAAGAAGGCCTCTGCCCCCTAGTGTGTGTTTTAAGGATTTCCTATGCGATACAAAGGGCCAGACGCAGAGGCTACAGCTACACAGCAATTGGGAGGTTGCTTCCCAGTGCCAGGAGACAGACACAGGCTAGCTTGAGCCAAGCTAGTGCGCAAAACATAGCAGGGTGGCTACAGCAGCATGGGCCAGCTGCTTGAGTATGTACCCAGTGGGTTGGGCAGGATTGTGTGTGTGGGAAGCACCCTCCCAGCTGCTATGTAGGCATACCCAGAAGTATGATGAATGCTAATGCATAATTTCAATTCCTTGGTCCAGATCCTCCTCTTATTTCTGTGCGCAGAGGGCACTATGACCAGACAGATCCCAACGGAAAAGGATGGATCCCATCCACATCATTCCTAAAAGCTTTTTTTTTTTTTGTATAGAGTGTGTATTTTTAAACCTTGTACTTTCTTTTATCCCAAGATTGATGTTGCTCCCATTGAAGATAACGGGAGTTTTGCCATTGATTTCAGTTGGAGCAGGCTTGGCCCAAAATCCCACTTGCCTTACAGAGGTGAATAATCCTGTCAGCTTCACTGGAACTAAGGTAAACAGGATTTGTCCTTAAATCTGCAAAGCCGGGAGGAATTGCAAAGCTTCAGAGGGACAATACTAATTTTCCAGCATATGACATTCACCTCTGAAAGAGTCATTTGATTTTTGTCAATATTCAGACATGCCACTAACTGGTTAATGTCCTACTAATGGTTAAAATCTTCAAGAATTCACAGAGAGTTTTGCTGTGGATGTCACATTAAAAAACAAAACACAAAAAATCTCTCTCAGCCAGTAGGTCCCATGAGTGAGCCTTGCCCTTTACAGTTCTTAGAATCAAAACAGTTCTGGGAAGAGCAAAAGTAACTTGACGAGTACATTTTGCATAGTGTGAATTAAAGGATAAAAATGATCTCTTAGACGTATCCTTAGCTTTGTTACTAATACCCTACATTAATAAAACTGAGGGCAAGACACTCTCCTGTGCCACAGTCTGCTCAATGCAGAGAGCAAAGTGGGCAGTCAGGGTGTAGATGGTATTTCCTCGCTGGCTTTATTTGAATGAGAACCACTGAAACAAGTATCATGCTCCAAACTGTTTGCATTCTGTTATGTGAAACTGGAGGGACCTGTGAGGATCTTTTAAAGGAACTCATTATGTAAACTGGAGCTCGGCTCAAGTAGAGATGTAAATGTTTATAAGTATCCAAAGGGTACAAAACCAAGGAGAGGAGAGTAGCTGTGGGCTTGCCCTATTAGCCTTGCCAGTTGCCTCAGATTCCATATCTGTAAGCGAGGGATAGTGAGGCTAATTCACCTTTGTGTCAAACACTTTGATAGCCTTTGGTGGAAGAAGCTCATGAGTGCCAAGTATTAATCATGTGATATCGCATTATCAACTCCATGTTGTTTGTTTTCCACTCCACTCCTGCGGTCCTCATGTCTAAGAACCTTCTACAGCAACAGTTATTTATCTTAATCCCAAATACACTTGCCCTCAAACAAAAAGACACACACAAAGGGTCTCCCTGCACTCTGTTTAGTGGGCCCTAGTCTCACCTCTGCAGGAATACCAGCATAAAGGACTGGGAACTAGTGGGGAAATAAGATTTGCCCCTCTCCCCCATGCTCCTGCAGAAGAGGCATAGAGCTCTGCCCCAAAAAACCCTGAAATCTCAAGGGATTCATGGTAAGCAAGGGATGATTTTTGCCTCTCTAGTGTTGAGTGGCCTCTAGAGTTCACTGAAACCACTGTTAATGTTTCCTGGAGTTTCTCAAACACCAACTGCCGCAGGAAGCCTCCTGCATGAGGAGGGTCTACAGCAGGTAGGGAAAAAAGTGTAAATTACCACAGATCATCTGCAGCAGTTTGTGTGGCTGTGGCCCTCAGGTCTTGGGAGGGTGTGAGAATCTAGTAGCCCATCCCTTCCCCTTCCAACTTGGGGAGCCCAGAGTCCTCAGGAAAGGGCTTTTTCTTTTGCACAGATGTGACACTTGCCTTTCCTGCACTCCAGGCAGGGTGGGGAGGCAGAGGAGGGAAATCAGCAGGCACATTCTCCCAGGTGCTGGGAAAGCAAAGCATGTGGGAAGGAATTTGTCCTGTCTTGGAGCAGAGCCCAGAGCAGGGATGGAGAGAGGGCAGCTTGCACTTCCCAAATCCTGGAGCCACCAGGGGCTGGTTTGGCCACAAGATCTAAGGATTGTCCTAGCTGTGGTGTCAGAGGGTCTTGCAGGGGAGAGCAGGAACAGAAGCGGTTCTTCCTGCTCTAGGGCTTCTGCAGGGGTCTCCTGAGCCAGGGATATGGTTTGGGAAGGGGGGTGGAGGGAAAATGGTACAGACCAAGGAGCCTTAAGACAACAGTCAAGCTCAGACTTTCTAGGTTCAGTGAAGTTACGGAACACTAGGGGGAGCTCCCCCATGCAGATGATGCTCTGTCTGTATTGCCTAGTTACCTTAAGAATTAAGTCAGGACCCCGCACCTCTTAGCCTAAGCGCCATAAGGTGGGTTTTGTTTTTGTAAATACATTTTGGGTTTTTTTCTTTTGCCTTCTGGTTTGACTCTTTAGGATGCACTCAGTTCATGTTTCCAGCTTTTCTTCACAACTGCGAGAACTGAATTTTTTTCCTCCCCAATGAAAACTGAGACTCTCAGTCACACAATTCCAGGAATGGGGCCTTTAGAAGAAACACCAAATATCCTGAGACTTGCAGTAAAATTGTAAGAGGTGGCAACACTTCTCACACCAAAACAGTGGCTTTTGTTTGTGTTTTTGGAGGGTAGGGAGAATGTGCCTTGATGACAGTAAAGCAGAGATTGATTCAAAACATTTAGAAACTAGAGAACAGTCATAGAATCATATCACAGAAGATTGCACACCAAGTCATGCCTATTTTATGACAAATGAAATTCAGGAGCTTAACACTTTTACTGCTAGTGAGTCCTTTTCTACTGCTGTGTCAACTCCGTGCCTTGGGCTTTAAGTGAAGTTTTCATGTTTTGACAAGCTCCGGGTAAGAATAATTTTTATCAGTTCTAAACCATTTTAGATCTTTAGACCACCAGTTCAATGGGCTGGTCTCAATTACCGTTGGCGTCCATGGTAGCTGGGCATCATCTCTGAGCTTGGATGGGAATACAGCGTTGATAGGCACATGTAGACCTCTGCCTCAGTAAACCCCTGATCCTGTAATCTGATCTATGCCAGCTGACCCTTATGTCTGTGCACAGTCCCATTTAAATCAAATGTCAGCATGGGTGCAAAGGTCTGTCTGTGTGGATCTGGTTGCAGGATTATGGTCTATCTGACCCTCCACCCCATCCTACCCCACCCCACCCCACCCTACCCTCTTGGGCCTACGCCACTTTGCCTGTTTAGGTCTCATATCTTGCTGTTTTAGGACATCCATAAACACAGTATCCTCCAGATTATAAGTATGGAAGTCAGTGGAACTGTAGATCAGACCTGATCTATGCATCAGCACAGCATGGATGATCAGGGAACGTTCAGCCAGCAGTCCATCAGTAAGTGCCCCTTCAAAGTAGATATGGGCCTGAACAAAGTTCAGATCGAAACCCAACTGTCTCTAGAATCTTGGAGCACTTGAATCCAGCTTTTGGTTCTGTCCATTATAATAATAGGGGCCAGCCATACTGTTCAGAGCTAGATCCCAAATTCAGGATGAGGGGTTAGCTTTGAGGCCACACAGAAGTGTCTAGCATGCATGCTAATTCAAGGAAGCAGCAAAGGAATGGGTTTCCTGCTGCATGTAACTCCATGCCTGTCACCTGATCAGTATCCCAGCGTATGTAAGAAGGATGCAGAGTTCTGAAAGCCAAGCAAATGCACAGATTCACTTCAGTGTCAGCCAGTGTTTGTATGAGAAAGACATGCACCTTGATGTTACATGACTCGCCATCTCTCCCACAGCAAAACCCAGCGCTGCAGTGCTCTGCATCAGTTTCCCCACAACATTTTTCAGCCTACTACAGCTGTAGAGGTGACTTGTTTCACCCTCCAGTTAAGCCAAGTCCATCCCTTCTGGGGCAATCCTAGTATAAAAAACAAAAGTAAAACAAAGTCTTTGTCCCAGTCTCACACTGACCCAGACCATCCTTTCTGAGGGTCTGTCTTTTAATTCCAGCACTCTTCTGCCCACCCCCTGGGTCCAGCTTTGGCCCTTCCCAAGCTTCTTTCCATCTTTCCTCTCAGCCTCTCCTGGGTTCCTTTCCCAGTAGCCACGCCCAGGCCTTTCTACCTCAGGTCTTCCACAGGCCTCTACCTGCCTCATGCTTTCGTCTAGCCTCTCAGAGCTTTCTGCTGGGCTTCCTTCCTCCTAAGTCCAACTTCCAGCACAGATATAGCAGGGAAAAGCTAATTGATCAGGGCTGACTGACCCAAAGCCTCCTGGCCTGTAGAGGTGCAGACTGCCCTGTTACCCTTGGTTTACAGTAATTACTTTTCCCTGAGTGGTTACAGGCTAGGACAAATCTACTAACGCTCTTGAGGAACACTGTATTCTAGAGTAAATGTTTCAGAAACACACACCAGCTACTGGTCCTACTGCATGTCATCTACATAAACTTAAGAGGATTTAATGCTATTCTGATGGATAATATTGTGCCTATTTCCATTGGAGAGCCAATGTAGCATCTCACTGTTTCACTTCTATCAGAAATCATGCTTCCAGTTGGTATTTATACCTCCTGACATTAAATAGCTATGACTCACTGCATACACTTGGACTACTATAACAGTTTAGGATAGAAAGATCTGAGATCTCACACTCTAAACTCTCTGCTACTAAAAAGCAGAACAGTGTACTCTAAACTTTTGCTGTCTCAGATGAGGTCAACCCCTCTGAATGTCCCTCTGTGTTTAGAAAAACAGTCAGCCAGCTGACAATAGTTTCTGGAAAGAGAATGTGACCTTCTGCGCTGGAAAGCTGAGGTTTCGTTTGTCAGATGATCTTCTTAAGACTACTTCTCCCTACATTATTTATGAAAAGTGCTTTAAGGAAATGACTGCACAAATCTGTTTGTTTTTTTTAAAAAAGGAGTAGAAAGCCTTTTTCCGGTGCATGCACTAATATAGATTGGGCAGTTAGTAGAAAGGATTCTTTAGCTTACTCTAAGATCAGATGCTTCTTGAGTGATGTATTCAGAATAGCATGTGAAGAGATTTCCAGGCTGATAGCTCCTTAGCAGGCATTCTCAAGGAAGGGGTCTGCAGATGGCATTGTCTTAGAACTATTCACTCACATACCACAGAGATACATAGCTAAGGCAGATTTTTTTCTTGGAAACCAGATATAACCAACTAGGGCTGCCACCTGTCCAGGACTTCCCAGGATCGTCCCTTTTTGAGGTAGCTGTCCTGGGAAATCTGTAAGGGTGCTCAGCACAAACTGCCAGCTGTCCAGTTTTAGGGGCACAGGATCATCCCAGAAATCCCTGCTTTTTATACTTCTGAGGTGACAACCCTATTGCCATCTCGCAATTTTATTTTGAGTCTGGTGATATTTGGCATTTTTCTTAAAGCCCCAACTCCTGGAGTTACATGAATAAAGTTCTCAGCTTTAATTTAAAAAGCAAAGTACATTTCTAGTCCTGATCGTTGCAGGGGAAAATATGAAAATGTGGCCCAAGTGCACCCTAGAGGCTTAAAAAAGAGAAGGCAAACATAAAGCATCCCACATTATTATTTTAAATCTCATAATTTTAAATTACTCTTGTGCTTTTAGGGACCCATGTTATGATTTCTGAACACTTGTATTTAGCAATACTGCAGTAATCTTTGTTCAATTTCCCTTCTCCTCCTGGGAGAAATGGACCAGAGCTTTGGGAGTGCTGGCGCTGGGGAGAGAGGTAGATACTTAATTTGATATAGATAAGCCCAGGTGCTTGGTTTATTCCGGTGACTGAAACAGGACAGGGGAAAGGAAATCAAACGGTCAGTTAGTGCAGAAAGATAAGCCAAGGTGGCAAAGGGAGAGCAAAGGAGTCAGCAAGGGGCACAGTTTTTAAACTAGTAGACCATACTGTGATTGTTATAAGACATATAGGTAGGAATGGCCCAAGCCAGAGAAGAAACCAAGAGTGAGGCAAGCAAGGTAATCATTTCTCAAGTAAATTAAATCTGCACAGTGAAGTCCTTGGTGGACTTACTGGAATTTTCTACTCTTCTCACTTCCTGGGATAATGAATGAGACTGCTTGGGGAATCATCTTTTTTTAAAAATCACTATCTTGCTGATTAGGGTCAAATACATTGTCAAGGAGGAGAGTATTGCAGCATGTCCTGAAAGTGATCAGACTTATTGTAGAGTGAATTCTTCCTGTTCTAGTGGAGAGTGCATTGCTCCTATCATAGTTATTTTTTACACCTGTTAAAACAGCTTGTTTCTTTTTAAACAGAGAAAAAACAATGCCATGTCCCATGGCAGCTGCAGTTCTACAAAAGATCTAAGGCACTGATATTGTTGATTTAGCAGCGGTCAGCCTAAGGACAACCCTGAACCCAAAAGCCTCTGAACTGCCCGGCTGCTTGCGCCGTCATTGGCACCAGAGCGCAGTGGGGGTAAAACGCTCCCAGATCAGAAGGGCAAGAATTCCTTAGCTGGGCTAAACCCTGGATAGAAAATAGAGCCCAGGCTCCAATCCGGAGCCGAGCAAAGCCGAGTGGGACGGGCGTGGCAAGCAATATGGGCTGGACTCCCAGGAGGTCCCCGGAGTGCAATCACTCCCACGAGCCACCATCACGGCCCGAGCCAGGCCGGCCTCTGCTCTGGCCCACCCGATCCAACACAGCCACCAGCTAGGGAAATAGGGAATTCCGCGCACGCGGGAACGCCGCCTTCCCATTGGCCGGCCCGCCCCGCTTCTCCTCTCCATTGGAGGAGAGGTTTCGCGGTGGGCGGAGGCAGGCGACAGCCGACTCGGCTAATCAGAGGCCGCGCTAATCCTAGGCCCGCGTTCGGAAAGGGAATTTGGCGGAGCCAATGGGAGCGGCGCTAAGCTGGGTCGGACCCGGACTCTGCGGGGGCCGGGGCGGGGTAAACAAACCCGGACGGAGCTAGTGCTGCTGCTGCTGCTGCTGCTGCACCGGCCCGGGCGCTGTAGACTGGCGTAGGGGCGCCGGGGCGGGCGTTGCAGATGGGCCGGGGAGAGCGCCGCGCTGCGCCGGGTAAGGCTGGCCCGGGCTGCGGGGGCCTCTGCGCTCAGAGTTCCTTTGGCACCGGCTTCCCGGAGCCGGGCCCGGCTCCTGCTGGCATCGGGCCCCCACGTCCATGTGCGCTGCCCTGGCCGGGAGCCTTTGCCGGGGCGAGCCAGACCCGCGGGCGGGCGGGCGGTGCCTGGAGAGCTCGGGCGCTGCTTGGCAGGAGCCCAACCCCGGCGGGGCGCCGTGTACCCGGGGCCGGTGCCCGCTGCCGCGAGTGGAGCCTTCCTCGGGCCTGGCTGTAGGAGAGCAGGAGGGGCTGGCCCGGTGCTGCAGCTCGGTCGGGGCCCTTCCCTTGTGGTAACGCGCCGCGCCCGCTGCCCTCCTGCAGCCTCCCTGCTGAGGGGGACTTGCGCGCGGCGTGTCACTCTCGCCCTGCAGGGGCTCCCAGGTCCCCCGCCCCCCGTGTTGACCGACGCCTCTGGGACGGGTGATGTTGGGTTACTGGGCTCAGTTCTCTAGGGCACTGCCCCAGTGTCCGTGCCAGGCTGGGACTGGCTCCACCTCGTCCCTGCGTGCACAGCACTCTGGCAGCGCTGCCTTGGTAGGGTTTAGCAACGGGAGGAGGTGCACTCGCATAACGCTTTCCCCTTGGGAATGTTTAAATTCAACCAGTCAGTTTCACATTGCTGTTAGTCACTTGTGCTTTCTGTTTCCCTAGTCAGGCGTCATGGTGATTGGCTTGAGAAGACTGCAGGACAGCTACAGACAAATTGTTCTAGAGGAATTTTTTTGAAAGCACTGGAACTAAATACAGTAGAACCTCAGAGTTATGAACACCAGTTACAAACTGACCAGTCAACCACATACCTCATTTCGAACCAGAAGTACCCAATCAGGCAGCTGCAGAGTTTAAAAAAAAAAAAAAAAAGGCAAATACAGTACAGTACTGAGTTAAAGTAAACTATTAAAAAAAAAGGAAAAGCAGCATTTTTCTGCTTCATAGTAGTGTTTCAAAGCTGTATTAAGTTAACGTTCAGTTGTAAACTTTTGAAAGAACAACCATAACATTTTGTTCAGCATTACGAACATTTCAGAGTTACAAACAACCTCCATTCCTGAGGTGTTCATAACTCTGAGGTTCTACTGTATTAGTTTTTGCACAGTCTCATTCTTCCTATATGAACTGATTGGAATTGTTCCTATTGCTACAGCATACCGTCCTATTCATTCATCTATGGGTCTATGCTTTAAATTGGAGGCATCATGGAAGTTAACAGGTTAATTTTCTTGTTTATAAGTATGTGACATTTTTTTTCTATTTTTTTTTAGCACTGTTCATCTGAGGATCTCCATGAACTTCTAGCCTCACATCTTCCCTGTAAAGGAAGGTGTGCATTTGTCCCTATTTTCTAGGTAAGGAAAATGAGTTATGAATATTTTGAGTGGCTTGCTGCTAAATCCTACAGTAAGACCCAAAGCAGAGCAATGCATAAAACCCAGGTCCTGATTCTCATTACTGTGCCTTAATCATACAACTTGCCCGTAGTTGTAGAGATGAGATCAAGACACAGTCTTGTTGTTAAAGCACAGGATTATTATTTCTTTTTCAAGTTAAATATTTTTACCTGTTACTACTTGATATTTGTTTGGAATGAATGTTAGTGAGCCTCAAAATGAATGGCCTAGAAAAGTCATCTAGCATGTGATTCCCAGAATGTTTCATAGTGTGAATCAGCACCCAATTCTCACACTACCAGCTTGTCTATTTGTAATCATGTAACATGCTGTAGTGACCGTTTGTGTGACAGGCTCTGTTACTGGCTGTGGTGATCAAGCTGAATGGGAACGCTGAATAAACTTCAGGCTTTGAAAACGTTGCTGAGAGGAGGACAAGAGTGAGGCTGCTGGATTTCTAATGCCAAAGACATCTTTGCAAAAAGAAAACTAGACCATAGCACTAGCTAAACAGTTATTGGATGGCGTTCAGTTAAACTGTGTTTAGCTGAGAGCCTGAATTTGGGTACGCCTTCCAGATGGGGATGGCTTGAAGGTTTGCCCATGATGTCTAGTGACAGCTTTACCTGGCAACATCCCCATTCTCTGTAGGTGGTAACAGCAGTAACTTTCAGGGAATTGTTGTAGATCTCCATATGCATCCTCTAGCATCCCTATTTAAGGGTGGATTTTTTTCACCTACATGATCTCTAGTCTTAGTCTGCTCTTGTACTAGAATTTTCAGATATGTAGGGGGATGTGGACTCCCACAGCTCACTGTTTGCTCTGCAGCTATGAGAGAGGGATTTTGCTCTCCTAAAAATGTACAGATTGAGGAGGGAGGTAAAAGGAGGACAGTGAAGATCTGCTCTACGTCATGCATACACCATTCATTGTATCAGTAATCATTTGAATCCATATCCTAAGTAACAGATGCTCAGAATCATAAACTTCCATTGCAGCAAAATTCTGTCAGACCTTCCATCTGAAGGGAAGCGTTTGTGGTCAAAGTAACAACTGAAATGTTTAGATTCCTGGGAACCATGGAGCCAAATCCAGAGGTGGATGATGATGATAAAAATATTTTTATCATCACCTTGGGACCTGAAATAATAACGGCTATGGCATATAGCACTCTAGGATTCTTGGGATGAAAGACACACTATACACATACTGTATTTACTGCCTCTCCTGTTAGGGCTCAGAAACAATTGTAACAGTGTAACCAAAGTAGTGATGTAACAATAGCTGTAATAACCTGTAACGATAGCTCTGGGCAGTGTAAACCACCCCTTTCATCTCTGAGTTGTTAACTTAGATGCCCAATGGTGATGATTTAATCATCAACATTAACTATTTATTCCTCATGTAAGAAGGAGAGAGGGAGGGGGAGGGCCATAGATCTTCACAGTTTATTATGAATGACATCTCATTTTGGGGCCATAAGTGAGGGGGACATAAGTACTAGTTTCTCTTAATCAAGAGGGAACCAACCACAGCGAGCCCAGCAAAGCACATGGATGTAATCAGGCCCTGCTGAAGGAGGATGCCAGGCATCACTCAATGTCATCATGTTTTGAATATCTACACAATTAACTGTGAGCCTTCTCTCATTGTGGTGACTTGCATAAGGCGGGGCTTATTTTTGTGGGCCGCATTTGTAAGAGTAACATCACCACTGTGTTTGTTTTCCCAGTTTATCCCTGTCTTCTATATTTTCTAAAAAATATTTTTTCCCTATTTGGTTTGTTTACCAGCAGCAGTGACCCTTGTGGCCTAAATTTTAAGGATAATCTGTTTATATTGCTTCAGAGCTTTTCTTGACATAGTTAGAAAAAAATGGGCCTCCTCACCTATTAGAACCAAAAAGAACTGTATAAGTAGGTCTTAAAACTTTCAAGTCAATTAATCTTCTGCGAGAGTAGACCAGCTATTCTGTGCCATATATATACTGATACTATATTTCATTTGCAATGGATAAAACACAAGATGCAGTATTCCCTCTTGTGCAGTAAGAGGGAGCTTTAACATGCGGTTCTGTGGAATAAGCCTATAAAGGAAACTGTGTCTGGTACAGTGGGATAACAACACAGTGGGTCACATCCTCAGCTCCATTGGAGTCAGTGAAGGTACACTGATTTACCACAGCTGAACCACTGTGTGAAATAGTTCTTTTCCTCTTCTCAAATATATCTGCTTCTCAGACAATTGGTAGAAAATATGTGGGTGATGACAAAGACAGAGTTGGAGCCAGGACTATTGAGTTGCATCCCTACTTCTGCCAGTTACTAACAGCAATTATTTAGTACCAGAGGGCCATCATTCCCTTTCACTTTTGCCATGCAGGTCTACAGGATCAGCCTGTTGATTCTCTTAGATTTTTTTTCTATAAATTGAGAGAATTCTACTAACCCCTGACTCCACAATGTGTGATCTTATGTGACTTATTAGGATCATATTTAAAACTGCACCACACTTGGTGTCTCTCTTCCTTGTTCACTTGAGTCAATTGCTCATACTCTTTCCATGAGGCCTGTCAACACTAATCCACCATCAAAGTGATGTAGAAACAAACTGTACTACTATGACATCCTTTTCCTGGTCAGCTGGTGCTTTATGTTTCAATTGTGTTGTCTTTCTGTTTGAAGTGCGAGCTCCTTCAGACAGGGACCTTGTATTCCTCTGCTTTGCACAGCCCTAAGCATACTGGCAATGCTCAACAAATATGAGAGAGAGATCAGGTTGGATCCTCAAGCCTTACTACTCTGAGGGAGAGCTCACTTAAACAAAGGAGATGTTTTGTAACAGAAAGATGATGCAGAAAGGAAACTGGACCATTCTGGCTTTGCATGAAATCTGTCATCTCTGAGAGTAGTAGTCGCTGAAGGGTCAGTTGCTGTAGGGATCTAGATCAGGCCCAGTACTACTATATTGTGATGTCTTTCAACCAACCCACCATTAAAACAAAACTTCATAAACAAGGGAAGGGGGGGGAGAGAGGGGATTGGTAAAACTATATGGCTTGGTCTGACCTGATTAGCATGGTTGGGAACTATTTTAGAATTGCGCTGTCACATCTCTGCATTTCTCCCTGCTTTATTTTATTCCCCTTTCAAAGAGATGTTAAGCTTTTTTAAAATCTGAATTAAAATACAAAATGTCCTGTGTTGTATTGCTAACCCCTAAGATTACTGAAACTACCAACCCTTTAAAGTCAGTGAAAGTGAAATAAGTTTTGAGACTGTAACTGTCAGTTTACTCCTGGGGGAATTGTGTGCCACTGCACATGTGCAAAATTCATGTTCCCTCACCAATTTTTTTCTCCACAGAATATAGATTCTGATGGTGAAATGCTGCAGTTACACCTTTCATCCACCAGGGGCTTCTGTGTGCTAGAAGAGAGGGCAGCCAGCTGGCAGCTGTGTTCCTCATAGCAGGCCAGATGACCAGGCAGGGGATGGACAGAGTAGGGCGCATGGGGCTGCTGGGGGTGGGGAAGTCACAGATGGAGGTTCAGAAGGGTTAGTGAGGGGGTACAGTCAATGGTCTGTATGGAGGGAGACTCCCCAATTCCTTAACAAGCCAGCCCTCCTGCCCCTCCTCCCCAAAAAAACAAACAAAAAACCCCCCACTCTTTTCTATATTTCTCCCACCCACACCCAACAACCCTCCAGTTCACTCCCAGGCTCCTTCCTTTTCCCTCAGCTCCCCCAAACCCTTGCACTGCTTTTTAGGGTGCAGAAAATGTGTTTCTATATTGTAGTTTAAATGAATTAAGTGAAGTTCTGTATTAATATACCTACTAAGAAATCTGTTTGTCAAAAAAAAAAAAAAAATTCCTGAATCTTTTTTGTTGCCGTCTTTATTGTTAGACATACTTGCTGACAGGTATTTTGAAATAAATCACCAAAATAATTGAAAATGGTGTGATTTATATTGTATTACTTTGACAAATACAATTTCCAGAATTTTATTATAATGTGCTCAGTTTTTAATTTTTTGTCGCACAGTTTCCCCAGGAGTAAACTGTCACTTGTGCTGTTTGTTAAACTTCTGAACTTGACACAACTTGGTGAGTGAAAATAGGCTACTTGGTGTCCCTTTCTGGGTCCCGTGTAGTAGCACAACATTGTTTTGTTCAGGTTGCAGAAACTGCAGGGGAAGGCTTACACCCAGATAGATAGATGGAGAGAGAGAGAGAGAGGTGTGTGTGTGTGTGTACGTGTGTGTGTGTGTGTGTACACGTTCCTGAGAATGCTTAAGCTGTGTAAAACCTAAATGTTGGGCCTACACTGCTTGAGACTGGCCCCTTATTCTTCCCATAGTTCCCTGGTGTATGCAGAATCTGTATGGAGCCTATTCGGCTACACTGGCCGGAGGGCTAGGTATTTGTTACTGTTTCGGCATGTGTTATCTAACCTGTTCTAACTTCACTGATTCAGAAGTATGTAGTGCCTGAAGACTTCATATACAACATAAACCTGACTTCCCCTTAAAAGACTCAACTTCATGTATTTCATAACTTGCCGAGTTACTAGGTGCTTGGGCCTAAATTTTCAAGAATTTTGAGTGCACATGCTCACTCTCACAATTGTCTGATAAGTGCCTGATAAGCACCCATTAGCAGGCGACTTGCACATGCATGATGGACAGGCACAAAAGTGAAAGTATGCTCTTGAGAACTTGGGTAATCAGATTTTATTCTACTGAGCAAGAACATAGCATTATTGTGAAGCAGATAACCCAAGACGTAGTGTTTCTGCCATCTTTTCCGCCTCTGAGCTGTACTGCTTTTGTTGATAATTCAGGAATACAATGACACTGAAAGCTTTGAAGGGTCGGTGGAGGAGACTTTTCTGGAAAGAGTATCTCACTTGGGAGATGGATTTTCTTTCTGAAATTTCCTCTTTGAGAGGAAGGGACAAAATGAGTGAAGATTAGGAGTTGTGGTGGAAAGGGAATTTCTTAATTCCTCCTAAAATTAAGCACAGTGAGAAGAAAGAGGAATCGTCCAGGTATCTTTCAGACTACCAGGTCTGAAACTCTAGGCTATGCTCTCTCCCAGGAGATCTCACTGTTTGGACCATGAGTGTCCTGACTCTTGACTTATTCTGTGACCATGGCCAAGTCACTGAGCTTCTCTGTACTTCCATTCCAGCTTTAAAAGGGAAACAATATCTACCACTTGGGCCATATTGTTGGGTTCCTGTTTTACGATCCTTGGATTAAATGCTCCACATATGTCATGGGGAATCACATATTTATCGCTTTTAAATTAATCTGTACAAACCATCCAAAGTATGAAAGGTCTGGTTTTGCCTTCACTTTGACAACGTGAGACTAGCCTCAAAACAAGAAGTGACCAGATTAATTTAACTGCCTCTCTAAGATGAACGGTGAAATGCTAAAATGAATTCTCCTGGATTGAGCTGTCCTGAATCTGCTGCTGTGCAAAAGCCACTTTGATAAGGATGGGGGGCAAAGTAGGTGAATTCTTAGGGTTGACTAAAATCATGGCATTCTTGGCTAGTGCAGGCTGGCAAAAGCAGTGCACCTAATCTCCAACTCTTTTTATTTTATCCCCTGTTCCTCTTGACATTTCTTCATGTCTGTTTTTATTTTTGAATAGCAGCACATGGAATCAGGCCAACACAATGACCTGTGCTGTTAAACTCCAAGCTGTTGCTCATCCAAGTGTCTTGCTCTTCCTCTATGAAACAATACAGTTGGAGCAATGCTGGCTAACTTACAGTGAGAGAGAGTTCCTTTTTTAAGAAATCAGTTTTCTTACCATGCTTAGTGGGGGAGGGAAATAATTTCATAAAAAATGTATAGAGCTACTAGATACGCACATTTCAGGAGATTGGCTTGAATCTAGCCCAGGTTCTTAATGACCAAAAATTTACCACCATCTGGCTTCTGCTCATTGGTCTATCCTGTGGGCATTGGACTCAGTTTTCCATGACCCAATCAAAGCTTCACTTCTGTCGAGTGCCAGTTGTGAAGTGGTCATTTGTCTGCTAGGAAGCAGACTAACTGCTTCTAACTCTTAGGTCATTCTTCTGTCTCAAAGTCAAGACATAGTGGTGAGGAGGAAAGAACAGATACAGCAGCCATGCATGCTGTGGCTAAAAAGAGGACTTGAATCTCACTTTGCTGCTAATCCAGCACTGAATTTCACTTTTCCTACCCAACTGTTTTAAACGACAAAACAAACAGACACAAAAACCCGCAAACCCCACTATCTAATTGCATCTAGAGCACTATGCATTTTTCAATGTGCTAGTTTATCACGTGATAGTAAGATATGATGTCAGAACATCTGCTAGACATCCCCATTGCAATTGCACTTCTTGTTCATGTTTCCAACTCAGTGTCTGTGGTTTTCAGTTTGTACCATGGCTTTAATGTTTTCTCCTGTTGTGTTTGCTTCTAGGCACTGTATGAGAGACTGATGATGATCACGTTCATGAACAACTCAGACAGCGAAGAGGAAGCCTGCAATGAGAGAACATCACTGATGTCAGTGGCGAGCCCTCCTGCATCCTCCTACCAGGATGGCCTGCAAGCACCCGAAGCAGCAGAAATACAGACGCACAGGGTAGGTCTGCATTGCCTCTAGAAAGAGAGGAAATGTGGTATGATGCCACTGCTATTCTGCTGAACAGATCACTCAATAACTTCCTGTGTACTGTGCCCTAGGGTTGGTCAGTTCTTGTTTCAGAGGTACTGCAGTTCGTGTATTTCTTAAATAATAGCAGTAGTGCCCCCTGTCACTTTCCCATAATAGTCTTTTTTTTTTTTTTTTTTTTTTCCCCCTCTCTCTTCATGCCCCTCCCTTCTCAGCTGCTAGAGCTAAGAGTTTAAGCATGATCTGATACACATGTGACTTTCCTGAGTGATATTCTCTCAGGCCCTTTAATTAACAACAAGGAAGCTTAAACTAGCACCTGAGCTACTCTCCAGAGCTTCCTCAGTACTGGGCAAACAAAACCAATGTTAAACTGGATCTTATCCAAGTAATAGTGAAACAGCCATGTAATACAAGGATTGGATTGCTGAAAGAACAGATTGAAATGGCTGGGCATCAGACTCTTCCGCTGGAATTTTCTTCAATTCCAATTTTGTGTACACTGCCTCGCTTCCCCTCCCCATTTTAAATATCTGCAAATGTTTAAGCTTTAGACTAAACACATCATTCTGCAGTTCATAGCATGTCAGATGCTGGTGGTGGTGGGCAGCATTGCTAGTCATAGGGCTTACGTTCACTTCCACGTAGTATGAACTTTCTGCTATTCTATAGGGTGCTACTGTGTGTCACCAGGAAATATAATTAGTGAATGCTTTGCATAGAAAATAAAGAGGGTCTCATGCATACTCTGTAATCTCTCTTTACAGAAGAGGCATACTGGTAGCAGTCATAGCCCTAGTGATGTTGACAGAGGTAATTCTGACTCAGGACTTCCAGCGAGAGACATTGCTCTGGACAACGAGGAGGAGGAACTGACTCTGAAATACGGAGCAAAGCATGTGATCATGCTCTTTGTGCCTGTCACACTGTGTATGATTGTTGTCGTTGCCACCATAAAGTCAGTGCGCTTCTACACAGAGAAAAACGGGCAGTTGTAAGTAGGTTCCTAAAAGCAGCATGTCTCTGTGTTTCCAAAGATGCGTGTACCCAGAGGCCTTCCACAGTAGGATGGAACTCTGTAAACCGGCAAAGACTTTATTCTTTTGAACTAGGCTAAATATACTAACTTCAGCTGACAGGAATGGATCCTAATGTATCTGTTACAAGCCAATGTGAGAAAAGGGCACTGATGTTAGGATAGTCATCTAGATAGGACTTAAACTGATTTAACTCTGCCTACGTCACAGGTTGTGATGAAGTTGCTTCCCACTGCATTATAGAAACTCAGGTTGGATTCCTTGTCTCTTGAGCCACCAGCTGGCAGCAAGTGGGACATAGCACGCTCACTTGGGTGGATGGAAAAAAAATGTCTCACTGCTCAGTGATCTCTGTGGCTGTTAAAGACTCATGTTAATAGGCACAGAGAAAGTTCCATCCAGCCCTTCTTGACCGGGACAGTGACTGAATGAGGACATTATTGGGGCTGTAACAGGAATGGAGGATGTTTCATAAGGGGATTAAAAAGGGACTAGCACTTCCCTTGAATGTAGCTGAAGGAAACAAAATGTTAGGATGTATGAAAAGTGGAAGCGAGACTAATACCCTAGAATAATAGTGCCGACCTTAACCTTTTCCCAAAGAAGATATAGCAGAAATAGAAGGGTCCATAGACAGGCAACAAAAATGACTAGTGGCCTGGAGAGGCCTCCATATGCAGAAAGAATGAAAAGTTTTTTAAATGAAGATGCTGAAGTTAATGATCTCTTCCCTTATAGTGGTCCATGGGGTTCTTTAAGAGCTGTTGGCTGTGTATGCTCTCTATGAACATTCTGGGTATTCGGGCCGGGATCCCAGCGATCATGGGAGTCTCACACATACATTGGAAGGCAAAATTTGTCTTGGTGGCAGTGTAATAGCATAGCACGTACCCATCTGTTGCATTGCGTCTCTTTGCTCTGCAGGATCTACACCCCTTTTAGTGAAGATACACCTTCCGTGGGCCAGCGTCTCCTGAACTCTGTGCTGAACACCATCATAATGATCAGTGTTATCATCATAATGACAGTGTTCCTAGTTGTGCTGTATAAATATCGTTGTTATAAGGTAAGGGGTTTATGCTAGACAAAACAAATGTCATATAGTAATCAGCAAAAGCATCACAAACTAGTTTTGACAGGACTTGTGTGTTGGTAAGAGACATTCAGGTATTGCATTAGCTCTTCACCTAGATTTTACACATAATAAGAATCTCCTTTTAGAGTAGCCATTACCAGCAGTTAGAGACTTTTATTATCATCTTTTCACAGTCAGTAGGCATTCACAGGAAACGAACATGTTGTGGGTTGTCTTATTTTTTGACTGTTGGGAGCTCATAGCTAGATTTTTGTAGAGTAAAACCAAAAACACACAGGCTTCATCTCCTTCACTCTTGTGTAACACCCTGTGAGACAAACTAACACTCAAACAGCTGTTGAATAAAGCTTTGCACTCAATAGAAACTGCATTTTTTCTGTCTCCATTTCTTGCAGTTGGTTTTGAAGTATGGTCAGTCTCTGGAATTTTTTAAGTATTTGAGAAAGTACACTTCACATGTAACAGAGCTGTATGAGCGCTCTGTCTAGGCTCAAGGTTAACCTGAGTTTATTTAATAAAACTCGTGGCTTCCTTTCCTCCCCCTCAGCTACCCTTGCCTGTAAGTTAAAGGTCTGTGACTTTCTGCTATAGTTTCCATTTTGGCTTTAATCTTGTAGCTTTAAGTGAAGAGGTTCAGAGTTTATACTTTGTCCTGATTGATACTAGCCGATGGTGTCATAATATAGCTAAACTGTCCCATCAGTTTCCTCTTCTTCAAAAGTTTGAGACCAGGTTCCTGAGGAAGTGGATAGTTCCTGGCTGTGAGGATTGGTTTAGAGTTGTCTGTGGTGGGTGGGATGGAGAGGAAGAGGCGCATAGTTACAGGAAAAAGCACTTTCAATTCTTGTCCTGTTGTGTGAAATGGCAACAGGCTGCTCAGGAAGAGATGTCGGATGTGAGATTGCATTTATGGAGGGACTGGGGGGGCCTAGAAGTTGAGACAGATGTAAACTTGAACATACTAGTAGCTGAATGTCTTCCCAGAGACTAGAAAGCGAGAAGAGAAAGTGATCAAAACCAGAACCCTAGGGGGACACCAACAGGCTATGTGGGAGAAGAGGAACTTACCAAGTGGTCAGGTGTGGAGGCACTGATGCAAGCAACACTACACCATGAAGAAGAAGCCAGCCAGCTGCTTCAACTACTCTTTTGTCTTTCCATTGAACAGTTTATCCATGGCTGGCTGATCCTTTCATCACTGATGCTGCTGTTCCTTTTCACCTACATCTATCTAGGGTAAGCATAGGTGGCATGAGACTCCTGCCTTTGGGGAGGTTGGGGACTGGTGCTCTGACCATGGCCCTGCCCCCTGCTTCTCCTTGCTAGGCCTGAGGCCGCACTCACACTTCGCTTTCTGCCCCAGACCCCATTCCCACTCAGCCCCCTCCGCCCAAGGGCTCTCTCCTGCCCGCCACTTGTACCTCTTCAAAACCCTTTCCTGCCCACTGCTCATGCCTCTTGGGTTAGGGGACTGAGTGGGTGGGGCCTTGGGGTCAGAGGTCCAGTGGGAGCTTCCGCCATTGGCTGTTTGGGGAGGCTTAGCCTCCCCAGTCCTCTTATACCCATTGCCTGTTACTCAGACTTTGTTCTCTTTTCATAACGTGCTATGGTCCGTCATCTGGCACAGATATTGTCAAGCAAACTAACTAAGCCTCAGTGGACAGTAAAAGGACTTTGTGAATCTTGTGGTTGCCTTATCTTTGCTTTTTAAAAATTGTTTACTTGCTAATTTGCAACAGGTCTCCCAGTCATTAATGTGAATTGCTGAGATTCTGACACATCCTTCCCCAGAAGGCTCCCTGTTTGGAAAGGGTGCTATCACTGAAGTTTGCCACTTGAATAGTGAATGGCTTGTTGGTCCAGTAGTGGCACCTGAGAACTGGGCCTGAGAGAGCTTTTTCCGATGGGAGGGGTGGGAATGCTCTGACTTGAAACAATATGCCTTATTTTCCTCTCTAACCACATCTCTGCATGTTTTTCTTTCCCCTTAACTTCAGTGCTGGGTCACACCTCACATCTGGCTTGCTAATGATATTTTTATTTTGTCTTGAAAATTGTACCTTGGACAGGGTGTTTCTCATTTGCTGTCTCTACTAAATGCTGTCTACACTGCTGCACTCTTATTTTCAACTCAGTCTGGAAATCTTGCCCACCTGAGTGAGCAATCCAATCCTGGGTGTCACTCGCTGTCTACCCCAAAGTGTAAGGCAACACAATATTTGTGTGCTATATAGTGTCCACCCTACTGCCATAAAACTATGGAGAACTGGAAGCAGCCATTGAGGGCAAGGCAGGTGGGCAGTTAGTGATGGTGGTGATGGGAAGTGATGGCGCTTTCTGCTGTGGGTAAGAGGAACGAGTTTGTGGAACTGCTGCTTCTTTCAGCCGGACCTTACGATTGCTGCATCATAATTGACAGCATGGCCTTCAGTTTCATAGTGGCCAGCTATGCCATTATTGAGGAGTCTGGTGCTGGGAATGGGGAGGTCCATCTTACATAATTCTTATAGGGACTGAGACAGATCTCTCTTGGGCAAGTGGAATTTTTAATTCAAGACATGACTTGCTTCATCAGGCCTGAGGTTGACCTCTTTGACTAGTGCTATGAAAGTGTCTTGCCTGTCTGTTACATATTGCTTGGCTAACTCAGCTTTGCTTTCATTCTGCAGCGAAGTGCTGAAGACCTACAACGTGGCCATGGATTACCCCACCTTGGTTTTTGTCATCTGGAATTTTGGAGCAGTTGGGATGATTTGCATCCACTGGAAGGGTCCCTTGCAGCTCCAGCAGGCCTATCTCATTATGATCAGTGCGCTGATGGCCTTGGTTTTCATTAAATACCTACCCGAATGGTCAGCGTGGGTCATTCTAGGAGCCATTTCCATTTATGGTAAGGGTTGACTGTGACTAGTTAAAGAGAGACATTATAACAAAGTGCAGGAGGAACACCTGAATTTATCTAACTGCTTGGTGTGAGGAGTGGGCTTTACCGATAGTAACCTGGCAGTAATGCAGAACTCATTTGTTTATTGTTGGGAAATCCCAGATTTTGGCTTTGAGTAAAAAGGGTGTGGCTGTATCTGCAGAACTGGGGGAAATTTACCAGGTGACATTGGAAATGGTTTGGGGCTTTGAAGGGGGTGAGCTGGCACACAGGAATGCAATGTACGAATGACATGAGTTATATAGAATACAAAATAATAAGAGTCTTGAAACAATGGATTTTGAAACATTAATAAAAAATTCTATGTGCAGTCTGATCCTGTACACCTCTAGTATGCTATAGTCTCATTTTAAGGAAATGAGGGTCTGTCTTAGGGCACTTGTAATGTTATCCAGCACACTGAAAAATCGTATCATAACATTGAACCAGGAGAGTGTATTTCAGCAAAGGGGAGCTCCAAACAGAGGCTAATTATGAGATGATATTTTGGTAATCTTACAAACTTTACATCATGGCTATCATGCATAAAATATCTCTAGATGCCATTCTGAGGGAAATGGGGAAAGAATAGCCTATTAGAAAGGAGCAGTGATTTGAAATGTACAGAACATGTGGCTTGAGATTAGAGAGTCTGACCCTTTTCTATTCGCAGATTTGATGGCTGTGCTGTGTCCCAAAGGGCCTTTGAGAATGCTGGTAGAAACTGCCCAGGAGAGAAATGAACCTATATTTCCTGCATTAATATATTCTTGTGAGTAATCGCTCCTAGAGTTGAATGCCAGTGTTTAAACCGGATGTATATCAACTCCAAGCTTATGCCCACACTATACCTATGAGCAGTGTTTTCCTTAGCTCCTTGTTCTCAAAACTGCCAGTGTTTGTCCTGGAACAACACTTATGTATGGTCTAAACTAATATTTATAAAGGTGTTGGCTAATTGGTCAATTAACTCAAACTACAATAAGGCCCCAAACCTAGACTGGACATGCCCTTAGAAATCCAGGTGTTTAAATGCTGATTTACCAGGTTTTTTTATCACTTCAAATAACATTGGCATGCGTGTCATGTGGGTTATAGTCCACATCTTTTAAGACATGAATCAGCCTATTGTATTATTAAACACAAGCTATGTTAGAGGCTGTGAAGTCAAGCACTCAGATTTAGAAAATGTCAGAATTAAGGTTACCTGTGTACTTTGCATTATATAGCACTTCATATGTTCAAAGCACGCATCAGTTGACTTCAGTTGCAATTGTGAGTGCTCAACAGTTCTGCAAATCAGACTCCAGGGTCTCAAGTTGGGCATCCAGAAAATGAGGAATACACCATTAGTGACCACCTGTGAAAAGCTTGGGTTAAGTGATGTGCCCAACATCCCACAGGTACTCTGTGGCAGAGGCAGGGATAGAAGCCAATTCTCCAAGGGCAACATTCAGCTGCCTGAACCACGAGACTGTCTTTTCTCGTCCTGTAATCCCCTGCCTTGTTCACCGTGCACCTTCTAACTCTGCAACAAATGAAATAGGGGTCTTACAGACAAAAGCCTCTTTCACAACACCACCCTGGTTCATCCTTAGCACAAGTCCATTGTGTGCACCGAATGAAGCAGGGGTCCAAGAGGAAAAAAGTGATCATGTAACTAAAGACTGTATGATGTATATGCACAAGAAGGTTATGCTGTAAGTTGCTGGAGCCATGCCCATTGCGCACACAACATTCAGAGACTTTGGCTGCTAAATTTGAAGAAGTCTTCACTGAGTGTGTGCAAGCCAAGATTTTTCAAAAGCTTTAAAACTTGGCTAAAATTGGGCAGATGTTCACAGAAACAGCAAAAGGTCCACCCCTAACACCTGCTAAATTCAAGTCCATGTTCCAAAGCATGGTACAAGAACTTGTCACAGAAAAGGTCACCAGATTTTTTTTAAATATGGGCAAATAACAATTTTTTCCTAGCCTTGTTCTTGCAAATAGCTACAGTCTTTTGGTTGACACTTTCCAAAAATATTCAACCTTAGACATGTGGCCAGCGTGGAAAATTTCAGCTCAAACTATTAAAGTTTAGCAACATTTATAAGGAACTGAATCAGGATCTTATGGGAGATGTCAGGCAACCTTCATAATAGCTGCTGCTACCAACAGTCCCACTTACAATAAGATTTCTGTCTTTGATTCTCATGCATGCCACCTTCTATGTCTCCTTCACAGAATCAGAAGTCCTAGAGAAAGAAACATAAATCATCTGATTTGTACTAATATTTTAGCGGGTGAGCACTGGACACAAAGGAAACCAATTTATGCCTATGTTGATCTCAGCATATGACTCTGAGCTGGCACCTTTAAGGGTATCATCTTATAATATTAGCTAGTACAGGGCAATAGCTGCTACAGTAGTCTCCCAGCTACCTTCTCCTCAGTTATGTCCTATGCCTTAGTGAAATTTGGCCTGCATGATTCAGATCTGATATGATCACACCCATGCCAGAGAAACCTATGTGCAATGGTCCTGACAGCAGAATTACTCTAACATTCCTACTGTCAGCCTCCTTGCTCTTTCTGTTCTGTACAGGTGCTTCCACCGCACTTATCACAGTGGTATTTGAGCACCTTTCAGTAGTGCATTAAGCAACATGACAGACATCTGTCACATGGCTGGTTCTCTCTCATCCTCTCTCCAGGGGGAGAATTACATGTGCAATGTAGTTTTTGTTGCTTGTTGCCCGCAGCTTCCCTGTGAAAGTGGGTAACTTTATTGGTGCAGCATTTCTCCCCGACTTATTTTTAAAATGTAGGGTTCAGAAAAGGCACAAGTACCTCTAAGGGCTTGGGGCCTGTGATGTTTAATGTCTTGTTAAGGTGGGAGACCATTAAATCCATATAGAAAGGTGTGGGGATTTTCTTTGCCTCTTATTAGGCTCTCCAAATTTCCTGGACTGACAAACCTCTTACCAGGTTTCACCCCAAAGGGAAGTGAAATGCTTGTGATGAGATATCCCTAGAACAGGGGGCTTATTATGAAAGCAGTGACTTTTACTTATTCCTCACCAGCTTATTACTATAGCTGATACCACAGTAACATTTCTGCAGAAGTTATCTGAATGGCACTGAATGTACGATGACCCTTTTTTTAGATACAGGATACTCAGTCTGACAGATGGAAATTGGCATAGGCTAATATCGCTTTTCTTTAATGAAGCCTTTTCCTGGTTCACCCTGCTGCCATATGGTGATTAGAGAGGACTCCCTTGGGATGTTTTGCTTCTTAGCAAGGCTTCTGTTAAGCTGGGGGAGGGGTGGGGAAGGTCTGGATAAAGTCTAACTCTCAGTACAGCTAATAAATCAAGAACTTCTTCCATTGGAGAAGAAAAACACAACGCAGAAAACAGTAACTAAACAAAACATTTATTTTGCCTGACATCCTTGTTTCCATTGTAAAACCACAGTCCGGGGATGCTTCCTTGCCACAACTGAGCCTTTAATGGAATAGCAGTCTTTATATCTGCTTTGGTGCTCTCAAGGGCTAGCTGCCATAAAGAAATCAGAGCACTAGTGTACATCTCAAGTAAACTCCTGCCTCTCTTCTGATCTTAAAACAGTCCCTGACTTCCTTATTTTAGGGAGCCATTTCAAAAGTAAACCCCAAACCACCCTCTGGCTGCCCTTGTATATCCTCACTTACCTCCCAGGAGGCTTCCAACATCCACCTTACAGAAAAACAAGAGGGAAGGGGTGGCCAATCAGAAATAAACAGAAAATCCCCTCTCTACCCTAGGTAGGCGGGTTGCAGCATTCTTTCATTACCAAAGAATGTTACAGAAAATAACCTACCACTATCCCTCTCTTAGTAGCACTGTTTCCTGGGCCACCTCTTTCCTTTAGCAGATCAAGTGGCCACCAGGGAAGGAAGGAAAGGAGATGATGATCTGGGACCTCAGTTTTCTGAGATCCATAGAAAACAAAATGGCTTCCTTGCATGCAATAACTTGTGGTCTGAGTACTGAGGCACATAATATGCTGCCCCCATCCCCTCTCACCTTGCCATGTAAATGACTAGGGAATGGGAATATGCCCCTTTAGAGACCAACCAAGAGGGGGGTTTTGACCCTTTCCCCAGGAAAGGGGGTATATTCATGGTGATATCTGGTTTCTTTGCCTGCTGTGTAAAATTCAGATGAAAGTAGAGCCAGTGAAACCACTAGCTCGACTGAACAGCCAGTGATCTACAATTCTGTACACACATTATTTCTTTTCTCTACAGCTGCTATGATGTGGACAGTAGGAATGGCAAAGCCAGACACAGCATCAAGGGGCCCTAGTCAGCAGACATGGGATTCAGGTTTGTTTTGTTTTTAATAGAGAACGATGTCCTATAGTTATAGTGTCCTTGGTATTGCAGATCTGTGGCACAATAAACATGAGCCCCTTTTTAATTAAACTTGTGCATGTTTTGCAGTTTGTTTCTATTGCATGCTAGATAGGACGGTAGTGAAACCTCGCTGATTTCCACCCACCTCCCTCAGACCCCTCAAATCCTCACCTGGCTTGTCGGTAAAGATTAGTAGAATGCTGTATGGAGGTCTGGTATTAATACTTCATTACTTTTTATAAAAGCATTTTCTAATATGTCTTCAAGTGCAGTTAGTAAAACCCCAATTATTAAATGGTTGGGGGGCACTTCTGGATTTTCACATAATTAGGTTGGATAATTAGTTTACTTTAGATTAAAATAAAACCACGTCTTAAAAATGAATGAGCAAAACCTGACTTGTGATGAAGTATCCTGGGGAGTGAGTGGGGTTTACTCTAAATGGTTTTCCCATTTAATCACTAAAAATATCTGCTTCTGTTGCACTTCAGAAGCCGGTAATAGTAGCTCTCTTAAACAGAGTTTTTAATTTTAATAAAAGGAAACAAAACAAATGGACCTTTAAAGCTTGATAACTGGGCACACTTATGTTCAGAATAAACCAAATAAAACTAGACTGGTCAATTTACTAACTAAGTGTAGAGGAGCATTAGTTCGCATCTAGTCCATGCAAAAGCACAATCTGGTGACGTAATGCGAACATTGTAGTCTGCTTGCTTGCATTTGCAACAGTGCGTTTAACAATAATCAGGGGAGGGATCTCTCAAAGTTTATCGCATACAGAGCAACTTGTTCAAGCCATTTTACCTCAACAAGGCAGTGCTTTGACAGGTTATTTAAAAAAAAAATTAGATGTTGCATGAAAAGTGTAATGAGCGCCCTTGACTAGCCTGTGAAGACTACAGATTCAATCACCTTCAGTACTGAATTGGTTTGAATGACGTGCTGGAAGGACTCATGTTGGCTTCAGTGTGTGCTGGATTGGGCCTCATTACACTAAAGACAAGACAGGCATTATGTTCTGTGTCTGTGCAAGTTTAGTGCAGCCCTTGAATTCCTAACAAATGGCTAAAGGGGCCCTTGGCGTGATGGCTTCTGTGTTTGGTCTGAGAATACTGTAGGTATGCACTCCAGACAAAGCCATTTAAAACCTGTATTTAATCCGGTCCTTATAAACACTACTGTTACACACTGAGACTTCACCCACTCATCCTTTAGTTTGGTATGGAGAAGCCCCTTATAAAGGCAACTTACCTTTATGTTTCTGAAAGCATGTTATTAATGTAGATGCCTTCATTTTGTTTCTTTTTTCGTATGTGGTTTTGGTGTCTTTCATTGTTGTTTTTTTGTGGGAACCCAGCTGAAGATGTGAGAGAGAACCATGACAATCCTGCATACTTGGAGTCCGAAATCTCTGAGGTCAGGACTCCAGCTCCAACCCATCCAACCACTTCCTTGTTAGAGGAGCTGGAAGAGGAGGAAAGTAAGGCAGACGAGTCTTGAAAACTTGCTTTTAAATGACATCCCACCATATACAGTAAGGGTCAGATTTTCCCACTCCTCACATTGGGAGCACCTTACTCTGAGTACTTCCATTGAAACAAATGGGACTATCTGAGAAGTAAGGTATGACTGAGTGAGAGTAAGAAGTGTATCAGAATCTGACCTGAAGTGGCTTTCATGCTGCAATATCTATTCTAAGTATGCTTAGAATTGGAGGCTGTTCTACCTAAGGGCTAATCGTAACACAGTTTTTGTACTAATTTAACTACATCAGTTTAGAAATTGCTGTGACTATATTGCTTTCTAAATGGATATAGTTATACCGGGGGAACCCCTAGTATGGAAACAGTTATAATTGGTATAAGGGCATTTAAAGTCTGGTAATAATAAGCTATGCTGATTTAAGCACTTTTATCCTAATATAATTGTCTGTGCTTGGGAGTTGGACCCATTTTAACTACATCTGTCTCTACTCCAGTATAGTTAAACTGGTACAAAATATATATGTAGAGCAGCCCTTACTATGCAAATGTTTACTATTTATTGGTGCCCACTGAGCTTGAGAAATCGTCACGTTATGTGGGATTCAACAGGCCAAACTATAGTAATGCTTGAGCTGGTTGGAGATTGGGTTTGGGGAGGATGGGAGAGAAGAAGGAAATTCTTTCCTGTTGCATAAATCTTCCAACCAGCTCTCGGTAACTTTTGATAAAAGAGATCTTTTGCGGTTTTGTGCATCTATAGAGGGAAGTCCTTTAGATTCTGTGAAATGAAGAGAAAGACTGTCTAGACAGGGAGGACATGGAAAACTTTAATGTTGTTAGCATGGTGGTCTGAGTTGTTAGTCAAGAGTAGAAAGTTTGACCAGTTGCACTGGAAGAGAGAGAAGGGATGGGTTTAAACCAAGGAAAACTGAGAAATGGGAGCACTGATGTGAATTTTTCACTTTTTAACAGGGGGTGTCAAGCTAGGTCTTGGAGACTTCATATTTTACAGTGTGCTTGTAGGGAAAGCAGCTGCCACTGCTAGTGGAGACTGGAATACAACACTAGCCTGTTTTGTAGCCATCCTTATCGTAAGTAAAACTGTAAAAGTTCTTTTTTTTTATTGAGGGGCATATCAGTAATTGGTCACTGTTAAATATAAAGCTACTGCTGTGTCTGTCTTGTGTAATATATGGGGAAGCCTACATGTGAATCTAACTATCATACTGTAGATAAAGGTGATAAGCATGGACACTTGGATATCTCTGGGACAAGAATGTGATCAACTCTAAACTGTCCCTCGGGCAAAAAAATCCTTAAAGAACAAGTAAGGGCTACTCTACACTAGCAGTTCTGCAGCAGTAGCACATCTGGTGAAGATGCTCTAAGCCGACAGGAAAGAGCTCTCCTGTTAACTTAATTACTCCACCTCTGTGAGAAGTGGTAGCTATGTCGGCAGGAAACGCTGTCCCGGCGACATAATGCTGTCTACACCGGTGCTTAGGTTAGTGTAAATTATGTCGCTCCAGGGTGTGGATTATTATTCACACCCTTGAGCGAGGTAAATTATACCTAAGTAAGCTATAGTGTACACAAGCCCTAAGATCCACATCGGCTGAAGTGTGGAGATCATGGGGCATGAAATGAGGACCTGGGGAAAGCAGCTAGAATTGAGCTGCTGCTGCTGTTGCTTCAATGGATAGAGATCAGGGACTTTTGTCACATTTAAGAGTGAGTAGTGAGAACTGAGAGCCTGGGCTCGAGAGAGAGAGAATTCCCTGCTTTGAGCCTGCTTGCACAGGTGCAACAGTGCGGGGGTGTGGCCTCCCTCACAGACTGACAAGGAGGGACGGCCCCGCATCCAGACACGGTGGAGAATGCAGGTACTGTCTGCCCTTCTGAAGCCCGGAGGATTGCACCCATTCTTAGCCTACCACCAGCAGAGGCCACCAAGGATTGGGACCAGCTGGTGAGATGGTGGGCCAGGGACCAGTGGAGACACTAAGCTGCCCAGATCCAGGAACAACTGTTACAGCGACTGGAGGCGCAACGCCAGATTTGGGTCATGTGACACCATCTCCCCACTTGAGCGTGGCCATATGGCTGATGGAGACGAAGGCTCCTGCCATGCAATAATGCCCTCCAGTCCAACAGCTGTTGGCCCTGTTTCGCCAAGGTCACGGTCATCGTGGGCCTTGCAAAACTATGCTTACAAGCCTTAGTTGATTCCAGATGTGGGCAGACCTTAGTGCACTAGCAGCTGATTCCAGCCTGCAACCAGACCAGAGGTCAGATTCCCCTCCACTGCATCCACAGGGATGTGAAAATGTACCCCACAGCCAAAGTGGCAGTGACGGTAGCAGGACTAACCCGGACGATGCCTGTTGGGGTCACCCCGGAGTTGCCTATCCCATCATACTCAGCCGAGACTGGCCTATGTTCTACTGGGTTCTATGAACCGTCAGCCTCTGAAGAACTTTGTGACATGATATCCCCCGTGTACACCCTTATGGTGTGATTTGTGTATCATTCATGTTCACCCTTACAGTATAACTGTGTATTGTCTAATGCAAAGTATGTCATGGAAGATGTTTTTTTTTTGAATGCTCATGACATACTGAACATTATTGTTATGGTAGCATGTTTCCTGCAATGCCATGCATATGTATAGGTAAGAAATGCTGTTAGGTCATATCCCCAAATGTGTGTCTCACATGGCTGAATAGATACAAACACACACACAGCTGAAGGTCCATGCCCAGCAGAGGCATGCATACAGGAACAATGGACTGGCCTGAGCATCATTGAGCACTTTGGCTCAAGTAGAAGAAATCACACCCATTGCCGGATGTGGCCGATCATCTGACCCCATGGGGTGTCGAGGAAACGTCTTAAAAGAAAAAGGCATCTTTGTCTCAGGGCTCTCCCTTGGAATCCATCTTCTAAGCAGCACCAAAGACTGAGAATCTGCCCATGGGGGGCGGGGGGGCAGAGCCTGGTTGCTAGAGGCATCGCAGCCAGCCTGTGTGGTAAACTGTCAGACTGAAAGTTACTGAAATATTAATCTTAGTTTAGGATGCAAGTTATTTTTTTAGTTAATTGTAATCTCTTGATTTATATTAATCTGATTTATAATCACTTAAAATCTTGCTGTAGTCAAACTTATTTGTTTGTTTTATCTAAAGCAGTGCATGTGGATTGAGTGTGTGCAGAGACCTCACTTAGAGTGACAGAGCTGGTGCATATCAATTTCTTTGATAAATTGACGGACAAATGTAAATGCGCCTGCAGGGTGGCAGTGTACGGCACTGAACCCTGCAACGCAGCAGTTCTCGAAGTTACATTGGGACTGAGGGTGTTTGCTGGAAGTCTATCCCAGGAGCGGCTGGCCAGAAACACTCCTTCTCTAAGTCAGGGACTGATTACTCGCAGGAGGCTGGGCATGGGCTGACCCAGGATTGGGTGGTTCATACAGCAAAGCGGGGTAAATTGGGGCCCAAGAGTGAGAAATTGGGGTGACACAGCTACACACAAGTCCAGATTGCAGGGGGGGGAACATCAGAAACCCCCATCCAGAAGGCTTGGGGGATCCCTCCGACGATATGGAGGTAGAAACGGGGAACTGGGCCTAGGTGACTTTGAGGGGGACTGCCCCGACCACATGGAGATGGAGGTAGAGGAACCTGACCCCAGCGATCAGTGTGCCCCACCAGCAGAACAGATCGCCATGAATGACAAGGCGTCCACCCTGCCAGAAGGGGAAAATGTCCGACTAGACGCAGCTGTGAACTTCTGCAGAGACCAAAAAGACAATCCCATGCTGAGCAATGCATATGAGCAATTGGCCTCTGTGGATGGCATTGCAGTAGACCTATGGTGGGCCACTCAGTGGACTCAATCCGAGCTTGTCCAAGTCAAACGGGTTTACCAAGTCAAACGGGACCCTTGGACCCAGGAGCCCCAGTCCCAACTACTGGTCGCTCGCTGCCATCAATGGGCTATGCTGTGATTGGCCCACAATGTCCCAGCCACCTGGGCCTGGGAAAAACCCTGGCCTGTTTTTTCTGGCCCAGCATCCACCAGGACATTAAAGATTACTGCACCTCATGGCCAGAGTGTCGGTTGTCGGCCCCAGTCGGGGGTACTGAAAGCCCCCCTGTTCCTCTTTCCACTGGTGGACACACCCTTTGAGAGGGTAGCCATGGACTTGGTGGAGCCTCTCGAGAAGAGTGCTGCGAGCTTCTGGTACATCCTCATAGTGGTGGACTATGCCACTCGCTTCCCTGAGACCGTGCTTCCCTGAGACTGAGTCCTCACCCTGCTCCCTTCCAACAAGTCTAAGCTGTTGGCCCACTAGCAGAGTCCATACAAGTTAATCCGCCGGACAGGCCTCCTCAACTACAAGGTCCACCAGCCAGACTGAAGGAAGAAGCATCACGTTAATCTTCTGAAGCCTTGGTGCAAACCAGAGGGACTCCTGATCACCCTGTACACCCCCAGTCTTGAATTAGGACCCTAAGTGCCTGTGGCAACCGAGCCCGAGACACCCTCCCTCCCCCCCTGCTCGGGGATGCCCTCTCAGAAGAACAGCTGAAGCAGGTCAGGTGTCTTATTGAGACTTTCCCCAAGACTTTTACTGCTGTGCCGGGCAAACCATGCAGATCCACCATATCATCTCTACTGATCCTGGAAAGATCATTGGGGGACAACCCGACGACTCCCGCGCCACATGCAGCAAGTGGTGGAACAAGGTGCCAAGTCATGTTGGAACTCTGAGTCATTGAGTGATTCTCCAGTGAGTGGTGGAGCCCTGTCGTGCTCATCCCCAAGCCGGATGGGACCTGTTGTTTCTGTATCTACTTCCAGAGGGTCCACGCAATATCAAGATTCAACGCTTACCCAACGCTGTTGGTAGATGAGCTCCTTGACCACTTGAGGGAGGCACAGAATATTATTACCCTTGATTTAACAAAGGGGTGCTGGCAGAAGGAGAAAACAGCCTTCGCCACCCCCAGTGGCCTCTACCAGTTTACCCAGATGCCTGTGGCTTCCATGGAGCCCCGGCAACCATCCAGCGACTCATGGATCACCTGCTGCGACCCCACATTGAGTACACCGCTGCCTACCTGGATGACGTCGTGATTTATAGCTGATGCTGGGAGGACCACCTGAACCAGATGACAGCTGTCCTGAGGACCTCTGGGAAGCAGGGCTGATGGTGAAACTCAAGAAGTGCCACATTGGTTGACAGGAGACCACCTGCCAATCCCTTGGGTGTGAGAAGGTGCAGCCTCTAATCAGGAAGATCTAGGCCATCCAGCGCTGGCCACCAAAAAGCAGGTGAGACAATTTCTGGGACTGGTTGTGTAATACCGCCGGTTTATCCCTGGGTTTCCCTCAATTGCTGCTCCCCTGACTAAGGACTGGCCACAGTGATTCCAGTGGTCCCCTGCATGTGAGGAAGCTTTTCGGGCTGTGCCACGAGCCCGTACTCTACAGCCCTGACTTTACCCGTGGATTAGTGGTCCAAATCGATGTCTCAGAGATAGGACTCGATGCCGTCTTCTCCCAGACCTTTGACGGAGAGGAACACCCGATCCTTCACCTTAGCCAAAAGCTGTTTCCCTGAGAATGCAATTACTCAACCATTGAGAAGGAGGCTCTGGCAATTAAGTGGGAGGTCGAGGCCCTCCGGTACTACCTCCCAGGGGCCCCCTTCCCCGTAATCATGGACCATGCACCCCTCAAGTGGCTCCAAATCATGAAGGAGACCAACCCCAGACTTATGAGGTGGTATCTTACCCTCCCGCCATTTGCATTTACTGTGCAACATCAGGCCAGTAAGGAGAACACAAATGCCGATAAGCTATCAGGGCTGGGTGAGGGAGGCCTGGCCAAACCCGGAGCCTTGGCCAGGGCATCCATGCCTGCCCCCACCTGAAGGAATATTGTGTAATATTCCCAAAGATGTGTCCTTAAACAGATGTGTGCTTAAAACAGATCCAGGCAAAACTCTCCAGGAGCAGAGGGGTAGTTTGCACCTCATTAAGGCGTGTATAGAACAAACCCAGATCAGCATTCCAGGAATAAAGGACTGGCCTGGGCATTGATGGAGGGTCCTCTCAAGTGAATCACCTCCCTTCCCTGTGGTAGCTTGGAATCATAGGGAGTGATGCTCACAGACTCAGGACATGGATGAGTCCATGTAAGGACATTGGTTATCGTCTGACCCGGGAGAGTGGGGGGGCAAAGCCCCAGAGGCAAGAAGGAACATTTTAAAAAGGGGAGACATTTGCCATGCTCGCTCTCTCTCTTCCTCCTCCATCAACAAACACAACCAAGGAACTGAAGTGCTGACCAAAGGGGAGAGCCTGGCTGAGAGGGAATCAGCTAGCCTGTGGTGAGAATCACCTAAGTTTGTAAGTTCCAGAGGGGTAGTCGTGTTAGTCTTCAAGGTGCTACAGGACTCATTGTTTTTGCTGTATACAGACTAACAAATTTCTGCAAGCATAAGCTTTTGTGGGCTGCAACCCACTTTGTCAGATGCCTGCAGAAATGTGTTAGTCTTTAAGGTGCTACAGGACTTTCGTTCCTTAAGTTTGTAAGGTTGCTGAAAGTGTTAAGCTTAGTTTAGAATGAGTTGGTACAACTTGCTTGCTGGAGGCTGTGTGCAAACAGCCCAGAAGTGGGAGTTCTTACAGCAAAACAGAGTAAGATGGGCTCCAGGAATGGGGGATTGTGGTGACACAGTGATCCACCAGTCCAGATTGCACTATGGGAACATCACAGAGGGATGGTCCCACACCCCTGCAGAGATATACAACCAGGGTTATGGAACATGTGACTTGGTGCCTGGTTTTCCTCAGATAAACAGGCTATGTATGAATAGTTTGTCTTAACAAAAAGAGTTTTCCTTATAAAACCACTACAAATCCATTGATTTGTGCTGTGCAGTGCTCTGGGAAAATTGGTTAATTCCTAGTCCCACTGTCTTGCTGTACATGTCTGAAGGAGCTGAGTGTTGCAGAGGCAGTATGTGCATGGCTTGCTCAGCTATGAACAGGCCTTTCTGTGTGAAAGGAGTGGGCAGAAAGAAAAACTTCCTTGATGGTAAAAGAGCCCTAGAGAGGGAAGAATGCAACCACTGAATGACTGACTGGAATTAGGTTCTAATCAGCCTTAAAATCTAGGGATCATGGTTGAAAAAAGGACCGAGTCTGCTTATCACTAGCCATTGGATGCTTTCAGAGGTTAAAGGGAAACCTACCATCTCTTACTGGTGATAACCCTTTAAAAGAAAAGAATTCAGACAACTGAATTGTATGCCAAGAAAACAGATATGCACTCACGCGCACCTATATCTCACATGCGTGCACACACATGCGCACACACACCTCACTTTGGCTCTGTTGAAGGGACACTCCAAGTGAAATTCAGATCTTGACCTGCTTTACAGCTACCAAGTGTTTATCCCAGAATAAGGAGAGAACTAATCCGGGAAGGACCGGAGGTTTTTTTTCTGTTTGGTGGGGGGTCCCCATAGACCTTGACAACTGGAAAGATGTTAAAAATAGATCTACTATGTGTTAATCCCTGTATGGAAAATGAAGCTTGTTGTGTTTGTAGCTAACTATAACTTAGACACTTACCTGTAACTGATCAGTAAATGCTACATAAAGGTGTAGAACGAAGATTTGAAATAGTATGTAAATAAATTAACCTTTCAATGTTAGTTGTATATTAACAAGGACATGGATGGTACCTCTTGCTTATACTACCTTCCTATCTGAGAGAGCTTGTGATCTGGATTGCTGGGAGATTTTCTGATCCATGTGCCCTCAAACATGGATCAGAAAATATGCTTCCAGTGTTTATGAAGTAAGGGACTACATCCCAGCCCCTCTAGCCCCTCATGCTTCGCTTTCTATGCAGTACATAGTATATTATTCACATCCTGTGGTGCCTACAACAAAAGCATTTCTGGGTGTCTTGTGTGTAACGTGTTCTTTTGTCCTTGTTCCTCTCTCTGGTAGGGTTTGTGTCTGACTCTTCTATTGCTGGCTGTGTTCAAGAAAGCATTGCCTGCGCTTCCCATCTCCATCACGTTTGGCTTGGTATTCTACTTCTCAACAGACAACCTTGTTCGACCTTTCATGGACACCCTTGCATCCCACCAGTTGTATATTTAAAGATGAAGAAGAAGAAGAAGAAACAAAAGTTGGAAGATTCTTTTTAAAGCATTGCTGTGAAATATGGCATTTTAAATGGATGAAGTTGTATAGTTTTACACTTAGTGCCATATATTTTTAAGAAAAGTTCTTAAAACTATCATGGGATACTTAGTAAAATCTAGTAGCAAACATCTAGGGCTAAGATTTTCAAGGGAGTTAGGCACCCAACTGTTGAAATTCACTGGAAGTCGGGTATCTAACTCCCTTGGGCTCCTTTGAAAACCCATCTTCAGCATTGGTGCCTGAGTAGTACCTGAATGCATTTGATCTAAATATCTGTTGCAAATAGAGAGTCTTTTATGTAGTACATGTGCATGTAGGAGGAGCTAGGACCTGTGTTTATGCTTTTGATCTGGATTTGCAAAATGCACAGCACTTTGAAAGTGAGAAGTGCTAACACTAATTGAAAGTAAGCCACAGAATCATAATTGGACAAGTGAGGTAGTCAGTGAATATATAGGAGAGTAGATTAATATCACTGGCTGTGAGCATTCGACAGAGAGAGTGCTTTTCCCATAGGAATGTTTCCAACAATTAGGGCCCAATACTGAAAGCCGTCTGTGGGTGGAACTCTCACTGAAATCAGGATCTGGCCCTTTGTCTAAAAAGGTTGCTTACTATTTCTCTAATAAAACCCTGGCTTTTGTAACAATGTGCCCTTGGTTGGGATCTAAAAGCATGAGGCTCTACTGGCTGAGCTAAAAGCTCAAAGGTTATGTACAAACTCATGAACCCCATAAGTGGATGAGCCACACTGGAAGAGTGAGTTATGTTTTCCTCTTTTCCTAGCAGTTGAAGTGCTAGGAAACATCTTCTCTGTTCACTATTACAAACCTAAGATGACCAAAAAGGTTGGAAATATGACAGAACTTCAATTAAACCAGTTGAACTAAACTTCCTGTGTGTATCCTTTGTCTTATTCCTGTGTGCAATGTAATCATTATAGGGAGAAATTTTCTCTCTCCTTTATAAAGAGATTCTCTTATACTGACCTAGGCTTGACTTATCTATTTTTTTAGTATTGTTTAAATACTTTTTATTACAAGCTTAGACATACTATATAAATATTTAATGGAAGAGTGACTATTTTGGAAATACATTACTATAGTTTGTATCAAAATGTGGGGATGCAATTTTTTTGATCTGCAGTCTGTTATTCTAAATAAGGCATGGATGAAGCTAAAAATAATTACAAGGCTAAAGTGACCCCATCAAAATCAGTGTTTTTTGCAAGCTAACATGTGTCTGACTCGAGCTTCCTGCCAGATGTTAATCATTCTGTTTTTCATTGTGTTCTGTTTTTCTTCCAAGAGCCAATGTCTAAGAAATATAATTCCTTTGATTTACCTCAAGTGTCAAGCACATAAACAAGCTTATTTTGCTTTGACAGTTAATGTGTAAAATATACCATTTATGCAAGGCTTGTGTGAACAAATGTGATAGAATTGGCAGGAGTAAAAAATTAATGTCTGCAAGTATTCTTTTTTAGAAAAGGCACTGAATTATGTATTTTTAATTTTTTTCCAAGACTTAAGTCTAACCTATTTTAATATTTTAAAAAATGCTTATTTAATAATATATTTAATAACAATTCACTCAAATAGTTTAAAAGCCAATTGTAATTTGGATGTTTATAGGGATTTTATGTATCTCAGCTTGGACAAAACTCATTTCTGCTTTTTGTTGAGTCTGTTTCACTGTCATTTTCTCACTGCTGCTATGTATAAGGTTACAAATGCTTCAGCAGAGTAGTTAATTGTTACTAAAGGTGTTTCCATGGAAATCTAAAAATAATGGGCATATTTGTTGGTTTTAAGGTTTATGTTTGTTTTTGAAATAAAATATCTAAATTTTTGGGCAAGACTTGACTGAATCTAATTTTTAGCTAGATGAATTTTTTTCTCAGATTGCATAGTGTGGAGTGAATGTCAAATCTTTATATACAATGAAGAGAATGCTGCAGGCTGCACGCATTTGTGGCATATTTATGTTACAGTGAATTTATTTTACGCAATCTGAAATTGGAAATGAAGGAACATAGGGTTACCTCCTCTGGTGTAAATTGACGTAACTCCAGTGAGGCTGATGTTGCTATCCTGATTATATCTGCTGAGGATCTAGCCTTGATTGAGCATATCTGCCTGAAATCTTTCTTCTGAATGTAATTAAAAGGCAACTTAACAACACACTCTAGTCAGTGCAACTAAACATATCCTGAAGGAGTGGTGGTGGAGTATATTGTGTCTATACTAGAGTGGGTTTAACTGTACATTTTATATATAGTTTTAAATAAGTGTACAACTTTTAAAATGACCTTGGGTGATTCTTACATATGTTGCACAAAAGTGAAACTTTGCTCGTGATGTTAGTGTGGTGCAGAAAACTTGAAAAGGGAGAGGAGAATGGATGACTTGAAGGAGAAGCAGGACTCTGTAGCACAGTGGCTGCTAGTATGTTAAACCTTTATCTAAGCCCTTGCAATGTAAATCGGTCCTGTGACCCTGAACTTAATATCTTTAGGATAAGTGGTTTTTTGTTTTTGATTCCGTAAAATACATAAGTATGTACTTTAAAACCCATCAAAAAAACCGTGGGTCTTCAGCACATGCTTTGCTGAATAGGGATTTTAGTAGTATTGGAGAAGCCACATAGCAACATGTACTAGTCAGGACATGGACTGTCTCTTACCACGTACAGCACATGTCACACTGGAGCCCTGCTCTGAGTAGGTCTCTGGCTGCTGCTGTGCTATAAATAACAAATATAATCACAAGGAGGGAAAGGGACTCTACCAGGCACAGCCCAGAGGCCAAGATTCTGTATCTTAACTGTGATAACATTCTTAAAAACAAGCTTTTTAAACTAAGCCAAATATAGGTGTATGTGGTGTAACACAGCAAGATTTGGCCCATTCTGTCCTGAACAAGTTAATCATCCACCAGAAAAAGAGAACAATAATTCTCTATTCCTTAGTTTTTGCCAGTGTTTTAATGTGTTGATATCTTACAGTCCTGCATACAATCACTGTATGATGATAAAACAAATAACATTTTCAGCTGCACTTTCCTCCTCTTTAACCCTAGTTTGAGAATCTTCAGGAGGCAATTGCTGTTTAAATTTGACATGCTTGTGACCCATCTGTACCTAGGGTAGACCACCTGAAAACGCCAAGCTCAGGGCAGGCTGCAAAAGGAGAGTGGATTCTCCCAGCCCTGGTGGGTAACACTTAAATTAGACTTCCCAACCACAAACAGTGCTTCTGATTGATTTCCCACACTGGTTATCAAGAAGCTAAAAACAGAAAGTATACAGCCCCCTTATTGCATTTCAGTCTCAGGCTCCCAATCAACCACTAGGTCCAGTAAAGAGAGAAGTTATTTAAAACTATGCTCTCAACTAAAATGGTTCTGATCCCCAAAGGGCCGGCCACATTACCAGATCTAAGTTTAGGTCTTACCCAAAATACCATGCCTCCGGCCAATCCCTTAGTAACTAAAACTAAAGGTTTATTATAAATGGGAAGAAAAATTATAAAAGAAATGTTAAATGGTCAAAGCAATGGGGGAGACAATGATTCAAAAGTCCATCTATATTTCTCTGTAGAATTGCAGAGTTTTCAGGCTTGTATAGTACCTGGATGGGTCTCAGTCCTTTTGTTTCACAGCTTCAGTTGCAGGTGAGTTGATCCAGAGGTGGGTGAAGACTGAAGACTAACTGAAGACCAGATGTGGTGCAGCTGCCCTTTATAGTGGATTGCCAATTTGCCATGTGGCTTGTTGCAGACACAAGCTCTCAGCACACATGGGATGGAAAAGCCTGAGTCAGAGAGAGGCAGAATGCCCTCCCCTGTCCATAGGGCATGCCCTTACATGTCCTAGTGATTCAGCAGGTGTAGCCCTGACTTCTCCCCCTGGGCCCATTGTACTTGTGAGTTTCCTTGATGGGCCCTTAAGCAGACTAATGCTGTAGCCATCCTGCCTGGGGTGGCGCCCAGAACATAGCACAAGTTGAAATAGATACGCCTTACACATTTATAACCTGCATTACAAATATGACACACACACACACACATACCAATATCACATAAACAATATCATCATACTTAGCAAATTATAATCTTTCTAATGGTACCTGATGGCCTATCTCATATAAATTATTGTAATTCTGCAATATTGATGTTAGATAATATCATAAACGGTCCCCCTAATCCAGCCACCATCACAGGCTCTTTCACCATAATTGTTCCAGGGACTACATGTATCTATAGATGGCCAGATCCATGCTGCAAGGAGCTTGCAAGTTTAAGATCCTGATCCTGCAAACTTGTACATAACTAGTTACTCAGTTTGTGCAGAGCCTAAATGGATGAGTCTGCCTTCAGGAAATACCTTAGAGGATCTGAGCACTGATGAGATTTATGTCAGGGGAACCACACCACTTGTACTAGCTGAGGATGAGGCTCACAGTTTTGAAGAGGAGAAACTGTTCCAGGCATACAGCATGGTCTGTCTGAATGGTAAGAGACAAAGGAAACACTAAAGCAAGTGTAGATGCTGGAGAATTGTACATGGGAGACAGAAGGGAAGTGGAGGATGTGGTGGATGTATCTCATCTAATGAGAGTAGCAGAAAGTGGGTTTTGGCTAAGAGAAAAGAATGGGAATGGAGCATTGGAGAAGACTGGTCTAGCTAGTCTGTTAGGATTTTGTTAAGCACCTAGTGACCTAGGTCCTGACTTTCGGAGGTGCCCAGCACCAACAACTGCAATAAATGGGAGCTGTAGGTGTGCTAGTTTGTATGAGGTGCTGTAATGTTGGTTGTATGAAGTTCCGTCCTGTAGGCTGGCTAGAGAGGAAAGACTGATAAACCTAGTGACTGGTACTGACTAGTCCTGTGTGTTCCTAGCGATGTGATGAGAAATCCTCAGCACTAATTGTTTCCCCTGCATGAGATGCCTTTAAAAGGGATCACTGGCTGCATTCTCAAGCTATGAGGCAGAGAGGAGTGATACCTGTACTGAGGGAGCCAAATCTGAGCTATTACTGTGGAAAATGCCTGTTTCCTGACCACCTGAAGCGGTGCGGGGAAAGTATCTCTATTCTGCTTCTAATGTAGATTGATGCATTCTGGTCACCTCTGCTGTCCTCCCCACCTACCACGGAGACCTGAGGATCTGTCAAGGAGCAAACTGCTGAAAGAAGCCTGGTAAACATGGCTGCTGAGACTCCAGATACTTCAATGGTAGATGTTGACAGCTCTTCTGCATGTTACTTGGAACATTAACCACATCGTTCAAAAAAGGGCTGGATATCTATTGTTTATTGGCCTGTCACCTTTTATCATTTGCTGCTGTCTGCTTCGATGACATTCTTGAAGTGCCAGTGTTGATTGAAATCAGGTTTGAGATGTATTTTGTTTATGTATAATATACATTAAGCAGCAGCAAAGCCATAAATGAAGCTGGCATTGAGGGATGCATACAGCGCTTCTGTGCCACTTCTTAGCTAAGTCTCTAAGTCCTTTATGAACATGCATTGATTAAGCTCCTGACAACCCATATCAACTCAGAGCTATTATCCCCATTAATCATATGAGGAAACTGAGGCACAAAGGGCATAAGAGATTTGCTCGCTGTTGCATAGTGGGTCACTGGCAAGGCCAGAAAGAGAAGCCAGCAATCTTGACTCCCACTCCCCTGCTTTAACCACTAGCCATACAATCTCCTTTCTCCTACCACGAGCAGGGGTTAGTTTAACCATCTCTCTGAATAAATGCTGACTTACTAAGGAGGCCTACTGATAACATCTTAACTACTGGTTCACTAACGTAAAAAGTCTACAGCTCAAAACAAAACTCCCAGTCAGTTCTTCTGTCTTATTCTTCTCCCCATAGGATCTGTAAATTAATTGTACAGAATATTCCTTATATCCTTTTTGCTTCCAATTTCATCTACATTTTACATTGAATGTGGATGAGTAGTTTTCTTGATTTCCTGTTTTCTTCGCTTTCTGGACTTAAAATTGTTGGAGCTACAGATACCCTATGACCACCACCAGAGGGCAGCAAGTTTATAGCAAGAAGCACCAACCATTTTAAAAGATCTTTTGGTTCTTCCTTCATACCGCTTTTGTCCTCCTCCTGAAGCTAAAGCCTTTTGAATCTACCCTATTGCAACAAGATAAGAGGCAAACTTTGGTTTCCAAACATGGCTGGAATTTTGGCACAGTTGGGGACAGATCTTGAGCTGATGTGGGCTGATTATGGTGGAAACCGTTTAAAACATGTTGGCTTCAATGTGAAGCCAGCCACAGCTGTGCAGTTCTGAGTTTGCTGGTATATGGCACAGATATGATGTTTGGTTTGAGTGTTGCGTGTGGTTTTTTCTTTTCTTTTTTCCTTTAAGCAAAGCGTGAAGGTCATATCTGAGGGCTCTGCAGGGCCCTGCCCATGCCTGGTGTAAGTTAGCAGCCTCTAGTTTTCTAATGTGCTTTCTGCTTCCCAGAGGACCTGTAAGTTCTGTGCAGCAAAGCAGTAGCCGCAGTGCCTTGTGCTCTGCTCACACCCCTGCCTGTCCCCTCCTCCTTTCCCTAACATGTCCTGTATGCAGGTGCTGGGGGCAGGATAGGCAAACAGTCCTTATACTAGCTGTATACGCACCAGGAGTCCCCCAGTGCTTTTGTGGCTCCTTTTATGGAGTGGTGAAAGTGGCCTTTTTGTAACTGAGAATCCAGTCCACTGTGTGTCAATGAGGAAGAGTGTTATTTGAGTTTAATAGGTTTTTTGACATGTATTAGGGCTGGGAGGTTTTATGTCCTTATATCAAATTTCTCACCTAACTAAGGTACCTACATGGTCCCCCATTATTTTAGAAGCTGAACACCACATAATCCTTAATATCTTTATCCTCACCACACCCATGTGAGATGGAATAGTACCCTTATCCCAATTTTGCAGATAGCTCCTAAGTGACTTGCCCAAGATCATGCAGTAAGTCTGTGTCAGAGCAGGGAATAGAAACAGAGTCTAAGGCCGATGCTCCAAATGCTAGATAATGCTTCCTCTCAGACCTCATGCTTGATTATGGCCTTACTGTCATGCATTTCCTGTTGCACCTTGAGGCCTTGTCTACACTAGAAAGTTTTGTTGACAAAAGTTTTGCCAGACTACAGCCACTGCTGTTGAGTGCCTTCGCTGTCTCCTTCTGTCAGTGGATTGCATTCACAGGATCAGCTCTTTTGTCAAGAAGTGAGCAGTGCACTATGGGTAGCTATCCCACTGTGCAACTGCAGGCAGGGTGCTTTGGGAAGGGTTTGCAATGCCTCATGGGACAGGCCGCACGTCACATGATGAAAGTTTCTGAATCCCATCCTTCCATGGGCATCCTACTAGTTTGACAGCTGCTTTTAAACTGCCCTGTCAGCCAAGCTGACACTGCTGAACACAAACACAAGAAGCCCACAGGAGCAGGGAGAGAGTGAGTGAGTGTGTGTGTGTGGGAGAGAGATACACACACACACAGACAGATAGACAGTGTGTGTTGGGGACAATGAGTAGAGTGTGTCTGCACTCATCCTGTCTCTTTAACTTCAGGCAGCAGCAGCTGGAGGCAACAAATGCCAAGGCAGAAGCTGCTACGCAGACAGCTCATAGCTGGCCTCCCCTGCTCCCCCACCTCCCTCAGAGAGACGGTCGGTGCACCTGCAGGGGTGGGGAGAGGGACACAGCCGCCACCTTCCTCCCTGTCTCTGTCCGGCACAGCAGGAGTTACACCCCTCCCCTGTAGCTTAGGGCAGGCAGGCAGAACTGTGTTTGCTGCGCTGTGGAGTGAGCGCCACAGTGAGTTAACTTGAAAACTTCCTGGGGCTTTGAAAGGGGAGGGGCAGAGGCCAACGGCTGCAGGGCAGCGGATCTCAAACTGCTTACCAGAGTGGCACTCATGATGGCATGCTGGGATAACCGGGAGGCTATTTTTAGCGATATGACCTAAGGCAGTGTTTCTCAAATAGTGTTCCGCGGAACCCCAGCTAAGTTGAAGGGTTCCGCGAAAAAGCGGAACCGCGCCGCCGAAATTAATAGAAATCGCGCGCCGCCGAACAGCTGTTGGCGCCGGGGAAAACAGCCTACACTGTGCCGCCGAAAAGGGGAAAATTTCCCAGACTTTTCGGCAGAGGGTATGGCACGGTCGCGCAAGGGTTTTGCGGCGAAATATAATTGAGAAACACTGACCTAAGGGCAGTGTCTACACGTGCTTTTTCACAAAAACTTTGCTGAAAAAGGCTCAATGCCTCTCATCTAGGTGGTTTTATTTTGTCGACAAAACAAGGCAGTTTTGTCGACAAAAGGGTCATTGCATAAGGTGACTTTTGTTGACAAAACTCTCTAGTGTAGGATCAGGCCTAAGTCAAGCTGCTGTGCATACTCTGGTTACTCAGGGAGTTAACCAAGTCTAAGCAGTGAGTTGTTTATCTGTCACTACGTACCACATGTTTGTTGTTAACTGTTTTGGCTGGTGTGAATAAGTGCCCAGTTTGTCTGCATTGCTGAAGGTGTCAAGGCTCAGCACTATTTATGGTGTGATATTAAAATAAGATATAAATAAACTGAGTCTTTGAAATGATAGCAGCTGGAGTCCTTTATAGCCTGAGTCAGGTACAGGGCCAAGCAGCTGCAATGGAAGTTTCCCAAAACTGAGAAGTGCTTGTATCAAATGCAGCCTGGACTAAGTGGAAACTCCCAAGGCCGTCTTGGGGTTAGACTAGTGCAGAAATAGTGTGACTGGCGTGGTCCTGGTATCCAATGGATGTGCAAAATGAATGTGTCTCACATGGCTCAGAGATCAGAAGGGGACACAGCAGGAACAGCAACTAACCTGAGACTGTCAGATAAAACAGATCCCCATGCTCAGGACCTGCTCTCTGGCTCACTTACTCCATGTAAATAAGGAGTAACTCCACTGTTGTTCCAAATTTAAATGGAGTAAAACAAATGCAATTGAGAGGGGAATCTGGTCATGTCCTTTAATCTATCCCACGCCATCCTCAGTTCTTCCAAGGCTAAATTTAAACTTGCTGTAATTTCCCCAACTTCATTAGGAGCTGCATCTATTTAGATAAGGGCCTAATTTTGTTACCCACAAAATATGAAATTTGGTGTAAATCACCATTTGTTTTATTCAGATTTAAATAATAAGAAGAACATATCCAAGGCTCTAGGTGCCCTAACATCTAATTAGTAGTACAATGAAATCACAACACTATGAAATTATTTCAAACAGGAACTCTGCCAACTACCTATAGTTGTTTCCAGTCCATCATTCTGGGAAGCATGTCCTAGCCCTCCCCCAAAACTCTACAAAACATGGCTTTTGCAGTGTGCCTGGAATGTTGATAAATTTGGGCTATGTTGAACCCAAAATAATAACCAAGATTCATTGATTGTGATTTTTTTTAAAACAAAAAACAAAAAAAAAACCTCCCATGATTTGTGCGATTCTGGTGGGTGAATGAGATGGCAAACATACCAAGCAGTTTCAGAGAACATCTAATGTTTGCAAGTCAAACTCTGGGTCACACAGGAGCCTAACAGAGAATAGGAGTGCTCAGCAACTATGTTCTGGCCACACAAAGACTCAGAGCAATGGATTCTCAGTGATATGTTCACTTCCCCCACTGGAAAGAATTCAAGATAAAAAAAAAAGGCTGAAGACCTATAAAGGTCAATTCTGGAGTGCCAGCTTCCATATTCAGATCTGTCCACTGTTACAAGTGCACAAGCACAGTTCAATGGACTTACACAAGGATGGGGAAATAAAGGTTGTTTAGGGCATGAAATAATGCCAAGACTGCTGACTTTTTAAACTATTTTCAGGAGTTTTGCTATTTGCCCTTGTCCATCCTGTGATTTCTTTAAAGCAATGCCATGATGAAGTCCTTTTCCTGGCAGGCTTACTCTGCCCAGGGTTTGAAAGCAGATTTGGCCTTTTACATAGATTAATCTAAAGCAGCCGTGTGTATGGGCTTGTAGTGTGGACAGTGCAGAAATGAATCAGCCTGCAGTGTGTAGCCATGGGCTGCATTCTGAGAGATATGAGTGCAAGATAGGTATCTATAAAGAGGGTGAAATCTACACCATTTACAGGAAGTTTCTCAAACAGCGGACCACGAGAATAGTCTTTTCCAGAAAAGCAGTTAGGGAGAGCTTTACAATTATGCTAATAACTTGCCTACTGACTTTCATTTGAGGCTCTCAAAACATGTTACACAGTACACCAGGATCAAACTTCATAACAGCTGTATGAGGCAGAGAATTATCATTCATCCTGTTTTACAGATCTGATAAGTTAAGTGGTTTGCTCATAGTCACATGCTGAGTCTGTGGCAGAGCCCAAATATGCTGACTCCCATGCTTGTGTCTTAACCACATGGCCAGTCATTCTTTTGTAGTGGCTTTAGTTTATTGTTGAGTTCTTTTCTGACCAACAGATGTGTGTCTGAGCCCAGCCAGAGAAAGCTAGTTTTGCCACTAATTGGTCTTTATTTGCACTAATACAAACATGGAGGTAGAGACCAACAGCTGAGTTCAACAGCCTTCCCTGGCTGACCTCAGGAATGGACCATCAGCTACCAAACAGCAGTAAAGGGGCCCTGTCTAGCTCAAATATGCAGCTAACTCCCCGACCTCCAGTCCTCAAAGGACTGGCTACTGGTAATGGGCAAATCATTGGCACTGAGCTCAATTCTCCCCAAACTGTGAACCCCTCACAAGCTAGTGATGTGCACCTATAGCACATCCATTTGAGTTTCAACAAACCAGCACTTCAATCTGTTGGAGGGACAGAAGTTCATTTCCATGAAGCTGTCCCCTCCCAATTGGTTCTGCTGCCTGTATCATGAGAGAATCACAAAAGTTCACCATCAAGGCAGCCTGCCTACAAAGAGCAACCATCAGTGATGTGGAAGAAAACACATTCTCTTGTGAATAATACTTTCAGACTGGAGTAACGCATCCCCAGAGCTCCTCATTCTCCAGCTGGAGACAGGAATAAGTTAGAGTGAATCTCTGGGCATGGGTAGCAAACTACTGAGAGCCAATGCAGCTGGGGTATAACCAGCCCTGATTTCTAAGAAGCTCGGTTCAGTAGGACGCTCCATGCTTTTCCTTGTTATTTGTAGCTGTGATCTTCCTTGAACAAACCTGACACAAAGCCAAGATGTAAGACCTCCCCTCACTTGCATGTAACCTGGCACAATAGTTGTTCTTCAGTGGTGTGTGAGCATCTCATGCAAGTGAGGCCAGAGGAATTTTTGTTGCCTAGCAGTGTTTGTTGGTGCCATGCATGAACTCTGTGTCTCTTTGTACTCTCATACAAAGGCATAAAGAGTGGGGCAGCCACACATTTTCCAATAGGGATGCCTCAAGTTAAATAGCTGTCCACATGTGGATGAAGGTAAATAAGTGGCCTGATTTACAGAGGTGTTGAGCACCCCAACTCCTACTGATTTCGATTTAGGTATTGATTTAGGTCACAGCAAATTGTTGACAAACAGGGTGGATAAAAATCCATTATTATTTTTTATTAAAAAATTGGATATTTAAAATTAATTTTTATTTATATTAAATACATCTCTTTTTAAAAATAAACATATTTAAAATTATGACAGCCTATGTTGAGGCCTAAACTTACTATAAACTATTTAAATTATTAAATTAATTTTAAAAAATTAAGCAATGTTTGCTGCCAAACAGACCATGAGAAATGTATGTATTTATTTATTTATATTATTAACTCCTCACAGCAGCTTTGAAACACCAGTTACTAGAGCCAGTGTTTTGAAAATATAGTATGTGGTGGGGGGTTTCTATTTGCAACATACATACACACACTACTTGAGAATGTTAATGATGTCACATTATAAAAATTGACCTTTTTTTAAATTGCTACTTACAATACAGTCAATAACAACCTTCCTGGTACTAATGGCACCAGAAAATGATATTGCTTCTATAGCTTGGCGCTTGCCTGGACAATGGTAGGTATGTAGCTCCATCTACAGCTTTTCTATTGAAAATTCATTCTATTAGTTGGCATGTGTCATGAGTGCCTGTTTATTTAATGAAATATTGGCCTCCAGGCCGATGTCATGTGTAGTGTGAAAATGTTGCAAGTCCATGCCCTCCCCTTCCTGTCTGACAGTTTTTGACAAGAGAATTACCTTTATCTGTCCTAGATTATTAACAAAGTAACCCTCTCAAAACAAGATAAAGCAATTCAATCACGTCTATGCCTCCATGGCCCATACAATTACACTTCCCATCCAGCCCCCGTTTTATGCCCACTAGTGACATTCCTAACATTGCCATTTCCTCTCCTTTCCCAGTCACTCACTGGTACATCATGCCTCAATTCCCAATGCGATGCACATGCACTGACAACCCCCTATCACTTCCACTCTAGTAGTGCTGGATTTAGGGACAGGCAACCACTTGGGGTGCTGGGCTTGGTGGGTACTAAGCTCGAGGTGCTGCTTTTGTTGTTAGTGATAAAAGAGAAAATAGAATGTGTGAAATATAATGTTTCAGGTATTCTGTATGTGGATTCATTTTTCACGAACCTCCTAGAATGTTCTGGAACTTTGTAGAATCTCATGGAACCTTCCAGACTTTCTGAGAATTACATTTTCATTGAAACTCCTAGAATGTTGTCAGCCACGTCCTCGTAGGTATATAAGGGGCAGGGTGTCGCCAGTCAGTCAGTCAGATATAAGAACAAAGGGAAGTGAAGTGAGAGCCCAGCTGCGATATTGTGAACCTTGTTTTATTGTGTGATTTTTTAAAGTGTTTTAAGAGCTGAAGGACACTTTTTCTAACGTGTGGATAGCTTTGAGGATTCTGCTCATGCTGTGAGCATGGGAGACTAGCCCCCTTCGCCATCCCTTCTGCCCAAGACTCCTTCCACCTGAGGCCCTGCCCCCCACTCTGCCCCTTTCATCCCTCCCTGCTTTCACTGGCTGGCTCGCCAGCTCAGCCCCGAACCCCGGCTGGCTCCCAAAGCAGCCCCAAACTCCATCTGGCCCGTCAGTGCCTGGAGCAGCCCTGAACCTCAGCCAGCCCACCCAGAGCAGTCAGGAGGAGGAGCCCTGAGTCCTGGCTGGCTGGGGCTGAGCCCTAGTGTTACCAAAAGACAGGAAGGATACCCTATTTCAAGGAGATCTAAAGAATATAAATCTTTAATTAAGTCAAAACACAGAACCCCTCCCTCAGGTTCATACCCCTTTTCCTGTATCTCTATCAATAGGGTAGTCTTGGAATTATACGACAGGCATTCAATGGCGAAACAATTAAGTATTTATTCTAGAGTACAAATAAACACAAGATAAACAAAGACTTGGAGGCTGAGGAGAAGGCAGGTGTAAAACCTGCAACCCTTACCCACAAACACATCCCTTCTCTCAAATGAGGGGTGTTACTGAACAGTCAAGTGAAGGGTGGGTAGAAGGAACAGAACAGGAACCAGGAGAACATGACCTGAATATAAGAACAGGTAAGTCAAGGACGTCAGGAGCAAATCAGGAATGATGACAGTGGACTGGATCTTGACCTGTCGATCAAATCCTCCAGGGTATGACTGCTGCTTTCGCGGCATCTCTGAAGACCACCAACACTCACGCTGTCACGCACGTCACGTCACGCTGTCACTCACACAGCCCCGGGCTGTCTTGGTTTCGTGTATATATGTCCTTCCTTTGCTGGGCAGATTCTGGGGTTTCCCACCTCTGGCTTCCCGCCTTTAGCTCAAAGAGCGGGAAATGTTCATGAAGACAGTGTTCCAAGATGCAGGATAATCCAAACAAAAATGGATTCGAAAACAAAATGGAGTCCTTACATTTTTGTTGTGTATTTTGTGTCCTGCCTGGTTGCCTAGGTTGCCCTTGCAACAGAGCCTAGCTTGTTGCCATAGCAACAGAGTTAGACTATTATGGGATAGCTCAGCCAGTTCTGGCTGGTCTTAGTTGTAGTTCAATAAATCTTAACTGTGCATTTACATCTCTCTGTGTTCCTGTGCTGGTTTCTCTCTGAATGGAAGTAACTTCCAAAGATCCAAACATAAAGTGACAACGAGGAATGATGAATCTGTGCTGAACTGCCACCAGCAAGAAGCAACAGTTAAAAATCCAGGAAAACCTTTTGCTGTTCTGGGGGCTGTGCTGTTTGTGTTGACAGTTGAAACTGAAAGTAAAGCAGACAGACTGGAGAAGCGGGGGAAGAAGAAGAAGAAGCAGAAAAGCCGTGCTAGTGAAAGGAAATTACTAGCAATTGTGTATGAACGACTCCCAACACACATGAATAAAAGACACTAAATGAAAAGAAGAAGAAAAAAGGCAGCAATGGCTACACTTACAAGACCCCTGGGACCTTTTGATGAAATTGTGTAGCAATGGAACTCATATACTGAGCATTTTCAGCTTTTTGTTATTGCAAATGGAATTACAAATGCAAAGAAGGTGCCAACTTAAGTGTTGTGGAAGCTAAAACATATAGCTTACTGCGCAGCTTAGTGTACCCTGATAAGCCAGACACAATACCTTAGAATGACATTGTGAAAATCCTGGAGGCACATTTTTCTCCAAAACAACTGGATTGCAGAGAGATTTAGGTTCCACAAAAGGAATAAAGAAGAAGGTGAAAGAATTGTGCAATTTGTAGCAGCTCTGAAGAAGCTTGCTGAGCACTGTGAATTTAATGATGTGTTAGATGACAGCCTGTGTGATAGGTTTGTGTAGTCTGCGCAGTGAAGCAATACTGAAGCGCCTATTGAGACTGCTCAATTGCCACTGTTTATGGTGGAAGGCAATTACCCAGCCCTAATGGGAAGGTCATGGCTTAGGAAGGTCCAGCTGAATTGGGCAGAAGTGCACAGGATGGCTAAACAAGAAACAGATCTGACAGCTGTATTAATGAAATATGCTGCTGTTTTTGGAGAGGACCTGGGAAGTATGAAAGGAATCACTGTGAAATTGAACATTAAGCCTGACAGCCAACCAAAATGTCTGAAAGCCAGAATGGTGCTATCTGCCAAAAGTTGGCCAAAAGTTGAAGCGGACCTGGAGCGCCTGGTCAAAAATGGAGTTCTAGTACCAGTTACCCACAACCAATGGGCAACCTCAATCATTCCAGTATTGAAGAAAGATGGCTCCATTCAGATTTGTGGGGATTTTAAGGTTACTGTTAACCTGGTGTTGTGTGCAGAGCAATACCCTCTTCCCCGCATCGATGACCTCTTCGCTGGCTTGGCTGGTGGACAAAAGTTCAGCAAGATTGATCTGATTCAGGCATAATTACAGATGCACGTCATTGAGAAGTCCCAAAAGCTGTGGACTATCGTGATGCATAATGGGCTGTACCGATACTGTTGCTTGCCCTTCGGAATAATGTCTGCTCCAGCTTTGTTCCAGATGGCTATGGACCAGATCTTGAGTGGCTCGCCAGGAGTCCAGTGCTATCTTGACGACATCCTGGTCTCTGTCAAGAATAAGGAGAATCACCTTAAAAACTTGGATGCTGCCCTGCAAAGATTGGAAGAGTACGGGCTATGAGTCTGCAAAGACAAATGTGAATTCTTCCAGCCCTCCGTTGAATATTTGGGACATATCATAGATGCTACAGCTCCTGCAAAAGTTGAGGCTATTGTGGAAGCTCCACCTCTTCAAAACGTAGGCCAACTTTGCTCTCTTTTAGGTCTATTGAACTATTATGGAAAGTTTATTCCACAGTTAGCAACACTATTAAAACCACTAAATGAACTCCTTTGCTAGAATAAAATATGGAAGTGGACTGAAGTCTGTGATGTTGCATTTAACAAGGCTAAACGCGCATTCCTAAATTCAGAGGTTTTGACACATTTTGATCCGTCCTTACCTCTACAGTTGGCCTGTGATGCCTCCCCTTACAGAGGCGCTCGTATCACACATTACGTCTTATGGAGAGGAGTGACCCATTGCTTTTACATCACTCACCTTAAGCAAGGCAGAAACTAACTATGCCCAAATCGAATGTGAAGCACTGGGAATCGTTTTTGGAATTCGGAAATTTCACCAGTACCTGTTTGGACGGAAGTTCACACTTCTCACCAACCATCAATCTATAACATTAATTTTTGGACCACGCACAGGCATTCCACCATTGGCTGCTAACCGTAATCAACGATGGACATTGTTGCTTTCTGCACACACATATAAGATCAAATATTGTAGATCCACTCTGCATTGCAACGTAGATGGTCTCTCAAGACTGCCTTTACCAGTTAAACATCAAGATATTGGCCAGAAAAAAATCTTCTCCTTTGCACAGGTATAGAGCACACCCATTACTGCTACTCAACTAAGGAGGGCAACTTGCATTGATCCAGTACTGTCTCAAGTTATGGACCTAGTGATGCATGGAACATCTCTACGGGGCTCTCATGTCTCACCCAACCTTCGTCCCTACATGTCCAGGAGGATGGAGCTATCAATCCATTCTGGTTGCTCGTTGTGGGGAATGCGTTTTATTATTCCACCACTACTGAGATCACAGATGTTGGAACAGCTACATTCTGATCAATGTGGAATAGTGCGCATGAAAGAAATTGCACAAAGTTAATTTTGGTGTCCTGGCCAGTGCCATTGAAGAGAAGGCAAGAGCTTGTACTTCATGTCAGAGTGTGAGGAACGCACCGCAGTTGGCACCCGTACACCCATGGGACTGGCCTGAACACCAGTGGCAGTGTATTCACGTTGATTTTGCCAGCCCATTTGAAGGAAGCATGTTCCTAGTTGTTGTCGACACCCACTCCCAATGGCCAGAAGTCTCTGTAATGCCATCCACGACTGCTGAAAGTACTATCCAGAGGCTGTGTGAAATCTTTAATCATTTTGGTCTGCCAGAACAACTTGTGAGTGACAACGGACTGCAGTTTGTCTCTCAGGTGTTCGAAAATTTTATGAAAGCAAATGGGATACATCACATCACTTCAGCACTGTATCATCCATCCACCACTGGATTAGCAGAGAGGTTTGTGCAGACAATGAAGCAAGCTTTAAAATCTGCACGGGGACATTTGTTCATTCAAAAGCATCTGGACACCTTCTTACTATCCTACAGAAATACACCTCATACTATGACCAAAGCATCTCCGACCTTTCTGATGATGGGATGACAGCTGCACACTTGCTATGACCTGCTGAAACCCTCCAAAGCACGACAAGTTGTGCAACGTCAACAGCACGACCAAGCAATCAGACGTGCACACAGAGCAAAAGACTAAATCTTTAGTCCTGAACAGCCTGTTCTAGCTCGAAACTATGCTTCTGGAGCTAAATGGGTCCCTGCTACAGTCATTGCCCAGACAGGACCTGTTTCCTACATTGTCCAGACTGCAAATGATCTCACCTGGCAGCAACATGTAGATCAGTTGTTGCCAGGTCATACAAGTCTCAAGGACACATCTCCAGTTGAACTGCCTGACCTCACAATTGCAGGTGAGATATCCTCGAGTCAAGAGTCACGCATTCCCGACTCCCCTCCTCCATCCACCTCTGCAGCAGATACAGCACCTTCATCTGTTTGAACTATGAGCCCGGAGCCCATTGTTAGACCCGCACCAATAACACCTTCCAGTGCAAGAACACCAGAAGTCCACCGTAATCCACCTAGAAAGAGAAGGCCTCCTCAATGGCTGGATCTTTAGTTAGGGCAAACCCACATTTACAGGGCAGAAATATCCCCAGAGTTTAGCTGGGAAATGAGGCAGTCTACCCTCATTCCCTAGTTTAGTGATTGTTCTGTTAAATGGGTGTTTTCATTAAGGGGGGAGGAATATGTTGTGTATTTTGTGTCCTGCATAGTTGCCTAGGTTGCCATTGCAACAGAGCCTAGCTTGTTGCTGTAACAACAGAGTTAGACGATTATGGGATAGCTCAGCCAGTTCTGGCTGGACTTAGTTGTAGTTCAATAAACTCTGTCTGTGTGTTTACATCTCTTTGTGTTCCTGTGCTGGTTTCTCTCTGAGTGCTGTGACGCTGGCTGGATTAGGGGGACCATTTATGATGTTTTTTAAAATCAATAATTTCAAAATTACAATAATTCATATGAGATAGGCCATGTCAGGTGCCGTTAGAAAGGTTATAATTTCTGAAGTATGAAGATATTGTTTGTGTATGTTTGCACTGGAAGTTATAGATGTTGTTTGTGTATGTTTGCATTGGAAGTTATAGATGTTTTTTGTATCTGTATTTCAATCTGTGCTGTGTTTCTGGGCGACTCCCCAGACAGGATGGCAGCAGCAATAAGCAGCTTAATGGCCCATTAAGGAAACTCACAGATACAATTGGCCTGGGGAGAGAAGCTGGGGCTACACCTGATGAGCCACCAACACTTACTCACGTGACCCTAGACTCCATCTTATTTCTGTAAATTTCCACAAACAGCATGGCACAGGCCAAGGGACATAAAAGGCAGCTGCACCACATCCATTTTGTCTTCAGTCCTCAGTCTTCAGTCAGTCTTCACCTATCTCTGGATCAAAGGACTGAGACCCTGTACACCAGAGGGACTATACAAGCCTGCAAATGCCACAATTCTACTGGAAACATGGTATATATGAACTTTCCAATCATTTATATGTATGTGCTTGCTTTAATCATTTAACATTTCTCTTATAGTTTGTTTCTTTCCTTTTATAATAAACCTTTAGTTTTAGTTACTAAAGGATTGGCTGGCAGTGTGGTATTTTGGGTAAAATCCAAACTTACATTGATCTGGTCATGTGGCTGACCCTTTGGGGTCAGGAGAACCTTTTTGGTAAAGAGCGTAGAGTTTTAAATAACTTATCTCTTTACTGGACCTACTGGCTGATTGGGAGCTAGAGGCTGAAATGCAGTAAAGGGGGCTGTGTATATTTTGTTTTAGCTTCTTGATAACCAGTGTAGGGAATCAGAAGCACTGTTTGTGGCTGGTTGGGAAGTCTGACTTCAGTGTCACCCACCAGTGCTGGGAGAATCTGCTCTCCTTTTGCAGCCTGCCCTGACCTTGGTATTTTCAGGTGACTACCCTAGGCACGGATGGGTCACAAGTGCAAGTAACTTCCAAGGATTGAAACATAACAATTTTAACCAGACTTGCTCCTTACATTCTGCTCCGTGGTGCCCAGGGATATTTTAACCTGTGGCACCACTTTAAAGATCATAACATTATTTAAACAGATAACTTCAAATATCATCCCTGCCCAGCCACCATGCTAGGCGGCGCCTCACCCACCATATAGTATGGTTACAAATTGTATTATCACTACAAAAGGGTGAATGAGTATATGCCACACCTTGTTATTTATAAATGGATTGGAGAACAAATTTTCCCACCAGTGGGAAAAAGGCAAATGGTTTTTTACCCAATCCAAGATACATATTATTTCTCTTATGGAGTGGTGGATAGAGATCATTGTGGACTTTCCTGTTGCTTCCAATTCTTCAAGCCATCCACTTATATCAGGATGGTCTATTAGCTGCTTGAATACTGAAATATCAGCACCTAGTTGGACAGGCTTGATATTGTCATACATTTCAAAAGTGAATGCCAATTCCTTCACCATGGGAACTCCTGAGGTGAAGTCTATGTCACACCCAAACATACTATATATGTTGAAGAGGTACTATTTACATTTTTATTACATAATGCTACACAAAATTTGTTTACAAAGAACCTTCTGCATCTGCTTCTCACACATATACAGTCCCATGTTACTTGTATGATGATTGAATGATTTGTCTGTTCGGATTTCATGTGATAGTGACATTTTCCCAAATCGTTATCTAAGCACACATGACCTTCTTAATAGATATTATTGTTGCAGATGTAGCCCTTCCCTGATTTCCACTGGGACTCACTCAAATCTGCCACAGTGCCATCCAATTTCACTTCTTTTGGAATGTCCATGGGTACCAATATAGCACTGCCCAGATTTAAACCTATAGCTATCAAGGGATACACCCACTCAACTGAAGCATTACTAATTGTCAGAATAAAAGCCATTTCTATGGCAGTTTTTGGCACATAGGTGAAATTGACTAGCTCCCACCTGTGTTCATTTTGCACCTTGAAGGTATTTAGATTATTCCTGTGTAAGCAAGGTCTGAATGGCCCTCCCCTGCTCAGCCATCTGAAAGGGGGGGCACTTTATTTGTATAGACTCTGTATTTGCATACGTACAATTAGATGCTCAACAGGAGTGCAATGTATCTGCATAAGCATACCTAGTGCTGAATATGATGGAAAATGGTCAGTTTGACTGGTATTGGGTTGCAAATCACTTTAGTGTTAACTGCAGGGGTAATGAAATGTTGTCCCTCTGTTGTATGAACAAATGGCAGCAGAACTGCGTTTAGCCCTGTTCTCATGAAAGATTCACTCTCATCTAAACAGAACTTAATAAAGGAGGCATTCGGATGCTAGAGCACTGTAAGAGCAGCAGGGTGGGGTTGGGTCTGATTGGGTTGTCCTGTCCTACCCTACCCCACCCCACCCCGGCTGCACCAGCCCTGATTAAAGGCTGTCCTTAGGTATAGATGATTATCTTCTCCCACTGTTAAAAGGTAGAATTAATAATTCCTCTTGGAGTTGTTTGTCTTATTAAAAAGCAGAGACAATGCACCTGTGTCAACAGAGGGCCTTTCCCATGAACTGAGAGCTGAAACTTGCTGGAAGCTGAAGTCACTAAAGGAACTGGGAAACCGTGAGAGTCTGACAACCAGCAGAGGGGGCTGGTCAAGGTCTGCAGGCAGTAGGAGCCAGCAGAGGAGGCTGGTCAGGCCTGCAGGTGGTGGGAGCCAGCAAAGGGGGCCCACAGGCAGTGGGAGCCAGCAGAGAGGGCCAGTCAAGGGCCGTGTCCAGCAGGTGGTGGGAGCCAGCAGAGGGGGCCAGCCGAGGCCCGCAAGCGCGGGAGCCAGCAAAGGAGGTCTGCAAGTGGCGGGAGCCAGCAGAGGGGGCCAGTCAAGGCCCATGTCCAGCAGGCAGCGGGAACCAGCAGAAGGGGCCAGTCGAGGCCTGCATCCGGCAGGTGGTGGGAGCAAGTAGAGGGGACTGGTTGAGCCCCATGATGGAGAGATGGACAGTGCAACTACGATGGTCAGTAGGGCAGGGGAAAGCAAGAAGGGAGAGGCAAAGGACACACCCCATGCACTCTGGGGTGGGGTGGATTCTGCTTATTGTGTTCATGAATTCTGTTTGCACTGTTTTCCCAAACCAGTGCTGTGTTACTTCCTTCCTTTTATTAAAAGGTTTGCTTTCTACTCTCAGACTCTGGGCTTGCAAGAGGGGAAGTATTGCCTGTTGGGGGCACCCAGGGGATTAGTGTGTGATTTCCCAGGTGATGGGGTGGGGGCTCAAGTCGGTTTGGTGTTGTATCATTGACAGGAACCCCTAGACATAGAACCCGGCCCCTGCTGCCGCCGACTCTTTCTGGCAGAAGGATTAAACCTGAGCAGCCTTTTTAGCTACATGGCGGTGTCTCCCCTCCAGACCTCTCTTAGGAACGCACTAATTAAGGCAGACAACCAAGTCTGACCTTGCAGGCAGTCCAGAGCCCATGAGCTTACTTAACCCTCCCAGAAAAGTTCTGTCATTCCCTTGTTGGGCTATGAACCACGCAGGCAGGATTTTGGTGATTTGGTACTCTAAGGAGGCGATTTTACTCAGGGAGGACATTAGGGCTTGTTCCAAGGATGTCACATAGTGTCCTGTATTACTGATTTTCATGACTGGGCTCTCAGCATCTACCACATTTTTAATCCCCGGGCCTGTCCCTATGCCTCCTAATACTTTAGCCACCCAATCTCTCTTCCTCTGAGTGAATCCTCCTCCCGATGTTACCCTTTCTACCCATGCATTCCATCCTTTTAATATGATGGACACATACGGTCTACACCTTCCTTGGACAGCAATAATGGATACAGACAAGGAGATGGTGACCTTTTTAAAGATGTATTCCGGGTTCACTGATACCTGTTTCCTACTATTCTTTTTGATCACCATTGCCCCATTGCCCCAACCTGGTAAGAATAGGGACATGGTGCTACTATTACTTCTGCCACAGAGTATTCCCCATAAATTCTATTGGTATACCATTTACCTGTGTCATTGTGCCATACTGACACATTATTTTCTCCCACACAGTGTGTGGTAAAGGGTCTCTCAGTTGAATTAATACAGGGAGCCCCAGCTCCGTTTGTATGGGAGCAATACTTGTGTATATTTGATGTCCGGCACACAGCCTTTACGGTCCAATTTTGATTAGATGTTCATACATTCACCATCACTTCCAGGAGATATCCCTGGAGACTCGAAAGGACTTTAAATTGAACAGACTCCTCCTTCACTCAGGAAGACATCTGAAGGAATAGGCATGAACACTTGCCTATTCTCTGTGCCTTTTGAGGCTTTGAGCACTTCCCTAGAACAAAATCCTTCACCTCCCAACTACATTGGCAGTTGGTTAGGGTCTCAAAAGAGGGACTCGAATTATCCTCTATAGCAGGAGTGGGGAACCTTTTTCATGTCAAGGGCCTGATGGTGGCCCTGGCGGCAGGGGAGAATTCGGCGGTGGCGCGGTTTCACGGCGGCGGTGGGGTTCCGTGGGGGGCAGGGGGCAATGCCCGCCGCCAAAGTCCCCCCCGCCGCCCAAAAAGGACAAATGGCAGCAGGGTTTTCGGCGGCGGGCACTGCCCCCCTCCCCGCCCCCGCCGTGAAACCGCGCAGCCGCCGAATTCCCCCCGCCGCCAGGTCCAGAATAAATGATTTTGTGGGCCTTAGACGGCCCGCCGCGGGCTGGACCAAACCATTTCACCGGATGTTCCCCACCCCTGCTCGATAGCCATAATGCCAGACTTTTCTCCTCTCTCTTGTTTCCATACTAAGTAACAATGACATCCTGACATAAACACAAATATTGCTAAGATGCCCAGTCCTCTTAGAGGGAGGCTCATCAATGCTTTGTACTTTATAGCCTCAATTTCCTCTGGCAGATTTTTCATTTCGCAAGACTAATGTTCACCTTCATGAATCATTAACGAGGATGTCATTATCCAACTGGATGTTATACAAAATATAAAGCGATTGATGGTTGCTTTTATCATTTTCCTGTATATAAACAAACAGAAAAGAGGTTATTTATATTCATACAGATAATTACTCTTAATCACCTTTCCTCTCTTTTAATTGAGTGGAATGAAACCTCTTCTTGTGTCGCTTCCCTCTTGTGTCTTTTAATTCGACTTCATACACGGTGGGGCCCGCCTTATTAGTGACAAAGACAGGGCCCACCCACCGGGGACTGAGGGCATGTTCCTTTTTGGAGAAAACATGATACACAAGTTTATCTCTCACCTCCCATTCTTTTACTGGGAACGTGTCTCCTAGTCTCTTATCCATGCCTTGTATGTTAGCTCTAATCTGAGCGGCTACCTGCTTTTAGGTATCATTAATATTACTGAGTAAATTGGACATGAATTGATCAATCTTAACCCTGGGTTGGTACTCATCGGGGGAACTCCCCCCACCCACCACAACTCGGGTATCTTCACAGGTCGGCCAGTCATGACCTGGTGAGGCGTAAACCCATGTGCTGCTACCGTAGACCTCATGGCCATTACAACTAAGGGAAGTTTTTGATCCCAGTTTTTCCCTGAGGTAGATATTATCTTTTGTAATAGGCTGTCTTGATCGTCCTGTTAGTCCTCTCAACAAGGCCAGAGGCCTGAGGATGTCAAGCGATATGAAATTTCTGGCACTCTGTGCCTCTTTTAACCTTTTCTTAAGGCTTTCTATTTTCTTGATCCACTCAGTGTGACACCCCCCCTCCCTGCGAGCTTCTCAGCTCTGATACCAACCTACAAATGGCTGCTTGTGAATCCTCTTGGTTAGAGGCAAGGGTTTTAATCTCCTTGTACTTCCTTGCCCCAGCAACTGTCAGCTCTTGCAGCTGAAGCTCTAGACCTTTTAAGTGGGTAGCTTGACTCAAAGTCTGGGAAGAGAGCCATTACTTTTGCTTATTTAATTCCTCTAGCTCTTTATTTTTCTCTGCCAACAGCCTTTGGCATTGAGCAATCTCCCCACTCTGCTCTTCTATACACTAGTGTAACTCCTTAGTTACCATTACTAACCCATATAGAAGTGCTCTCTTTTTTATTTTCTTAGAGGGCCATGGCTTGCCCCCCATAAACTCTTTCCACCTTGCCTTTAAATCCTTATAGGCAGTTGGTCCCTTAAATAACTCTCTTTCCCACAGGTTTTTATTTTTACTAAACCCATTAACACACGATTCCAAGCAATCTTTATTTAACAGCTCCATCCAGCCTGCAGCTCCAAGAAGCTTGTTCCCATTCATCTCGATTGGATTGCATGTCTACTTTAGCACTCTAGTCTGAAGACTCAACACACAGGGCTGATAATCCTATGGTGGGAGTATTTCCACCCAGTCAAGTTATCTCCTGTCCTTATGCTGAGTGAGAATCGAGAACACTGTGCTCTGATTGGTGGCCAGAAGAGCTCTGAGCCTTGCCACAGTTGGGTTCCCCAAGGTCCATTACTCGCTGCTTGTGAAGGATGGGAAGAGGCGGGCTCACCACAGTTCAGGCATCTGGCAGTGGCTGCACCAGGGGAGGCTTGGCTGTGGTTCATTATATCTGCCACCCATGGCTGCCAGTCACAGGTGCGAGAGGGGAGCGCAGTTTTTTGAAGCTCAGACTCATTAAAATATATCTTTGATCAATGATGGTTGCTGAAGACTGACATCGCTTGCTATTTTATAGCTTGAAAATACAATTGGCCAGTCTTTATATCTTTCTGTCGCTGTGCTTCACTTCCTGAGGGCAAAGGTGAGAAAAGCGATCTTTTGAACTAAAGGACTAGGGTTAACATTCTAGAGCTGTCACCTACTGTAACATTATTTAATAACCCAATTAGTGCACAGTTCAATTTCTTGATGTTAGTACATTTAAGTTATTCTTAAAATTAAAAAGTTTCTGTACATTTAGAGAAAATTATTTTTTGTTATTTGCTTATAGATGGCATGAATAACAGATTTACAGATCCTAGCATGCAAATTTATTGTCTGATATGACATGGATAAATCATGCATGCAAATTCTGCATCAAAGTCTTGAAATGAGCTACAAATGCACTAAAAATAGGGTATTCAAAAATTTAACAAATGGAGGGGAGTGGGGCTGGTAGCACCATTTGGTTTAGGGTAAGCCCTGCATGCTAGCCCTGGTTTTTAACCTCCCTGTCTTCTCCCAGTTCATTCCTCAGTATTTCTTTTTCTCCCAGGAGTCAGGGCCGTATTATCCATTAGGCACAACAGGCACAGTGCCTAGGGCCTATGAAACTTTCAGGGCCTGTGAATTTTTTTTACATACATATATATATAATTTTTTATTTTTATTAAGAAAAACTATTTATTAATAGCTTAAAATCAAATTAGTTATTTCGGTCAGGGGCCTACGAAGGCAAGCGTGCATAGGGCCTACAAAGGTCTTAAAACAGCCCTGCCAGGAGTACATCAATTGTACATGCAAATCTCAGGTGTTTGTACCTGATATTATGACATCTTACTGTCTAAAGGTTAGTCTACACTTTAAACAGTGTGGCACTGTTGTGTAGCATAGTGTAGACAAAGTCTAACCCTGACCACATTTGCTTCACTGAGCTAGAACAAGTAGACTCCCCTCTCCCCCTCCATCCATGAGCTCTATCCACATGGTCCAGGGACTCTACCCTCCATGCAGTGCACCAACAGAGGGTCTACATTAGCTCGCTTGCGCCCAGCAGGGGCAGCTGCCCGGCGCTGGTGGTGGATCGCCTTGGCTCAGACCACCCGCAGCTATGCAGCCACTGCAGAGCACAGGGGGGTGGAGCGAGAGAAGTAATATGTCTGGCGCAGCCCGTCCCCAGCTTCCCTTCCCCGCGCGGCCCCACGGCTTTGGCTCTGCAAGACGCGGTCGGAGCCCCTGCTCACGCAGCGCACAGACAGCAGCTCCCGCCTGTCCACAGCGGCAAGGGAGAGAACTCCGGGACCCAATAGACACACGGCAACCGCGGCTGCGCGCAGTGACACCCGCCCTCTCCCCCACTCCCCAGGCGGCCTGCAGCCTCCGCGCCTGCCAGCAGCTAGCACCGCCTTCCCATTGGCTGGCGGTGACCCCACCCCTTCCCCCGATTGGAGGAAGCGCCGAGCGCACGAGCCCAGCACGCTCTGCGCCTGGGGCGAACCCGCCGGACGCCCCGCCCAAGCCAATGCGCCAGGGGCGGAGGCGGTGCCAGCGGCGGAGCCAATGGGAGCGGGGCGGAGGCGGGGTCTGAGCCCGGCCAGGGGCAGCCGAGTTGGTAAACAAGCCCCGAGCGCCTCGTGGTGCGGCTGGGCGGGTGCGGCGCGGGTCCGACGTGGCGTTGCGCGGGGGGCAGGTAAGCGGACGTGGCTGGTGCGGCCGTTGCGGGGTCCCCTGGCGGTTGGGGGAGGCGTTGTGCCCCGCCCCCCCGTCGGTTCGGCCCGGCCCGGCCCGGCCCGGCCCGGCCCTGGGGCCCGGCGTGGGGTTTCTCTCTGCCTCTCCTGCCCTGCAGCCCCGTTGGGCGGGGATGCTGCGTGGGCCTCTCCCTGTCGGGGCGCCCGCTCCGGGCCGTGCCCTGCCCACTCGGCGCGGGCCGTGGGGCCGCTTCCCCTTTTCCCGGGCGTCGCGCCGGGGCGCTGCAGCGGCGGGGGCGCTCTCCCGTGGTTGCGGCCGCTCCCCCTGCCCCTCGTGTCGCCTCCGGCTCCGCGCCCCCGTGTCCCATCGGCGGCGGCTGCTGCTGCTTTTCGTGCTGCGGCTTCGCAGCGGCCTGGGCCCGCGGGGCTTAGGCGGTTTTTTTCTGTCCGTCTCTCTCGGTGCGAAGTGCACCTCCGGGGCGTGCCAGGCGGAGCCTCTGTGCTGCGGAGAAATGCGCTGTGCGGCGCCGTGGCCGGGAGGGAAACGGGGGAGACACTGAGCGGGTAAAAGCAGCCAAGCAGCACGGCCGAAAGAGGTGGCAGGCAGCAGGAGGCTGCACACTGCAGAAACCAGTAAAGGGGGGAGGCAGGGAGAGATGGCCACAAACCCAGAAATGTACGGCCACCGTCGAGGGTTTTAAAATGATATCTGCTGTTAGTGGCACTAAATCCTAGTCCCAGAAACAAAATCGTCGTGGGAACCCTTGAATTCCTCCAGTGTCACAGAATACACCCCCACGTATGGAATAGTTTTCCCTCCCTTTCCAAGCGCTCTGCTCCCTTCCCAGTCCTGCTCCTTCCCTTTGGCTCCCCAGCACAGTGTGTACAATTCAGTTGGTGTGTGTGTGTGCGTGCGGGGGTGACCTTTGCATATTCGGGGGGCCCGATCCTCCAAGTCTCTGACCTCTATTCAAGGTACTCAGCACCCTTAATCCCATTGACTTTAATGCGTTTTGAGGATGCATGGGATCTTGCTCTTGATGGATGTATACTGTGTGTTAGTGTGGAAAGAACCTTCACCTTACTGGGGCCCTAATAAAGTATGGCTAGTGCCAGGAATGGTGTTTTGAAGCCTTTGTGTGGTAGCCACCTGGCCAATTTTGGTTTGCCTCTGGGGTTATTGACATTTTATGTCAGATGCAGATCTGTAACAGAAATAGGAGCCTAGGTTGAAGGGGTTAAATTTTTCTTTCTTTTGGAGTATGGATCTAAGTAGACGCAAACATGTTCTGATATGGGCTTATGGAAATGAGATTTGGAAAAATAAAACAAATGCTAATGTTAGTTCAGAGCTCTTCATTTTAGAAGAGCAATTAAAGAACTGGATTAACATGCTGCATTAGCAATATATATCACTTCAACCTTTATTAGGTAGAGGCTGAGAATTATAACCATAAACAGGATTTAAAACTGTCATTTTTGACTGATTGCTAGTGGTAAAAAGGAGCACACTTGGATAGTGGACCTAAATTAATGATGATGTTTAACAGGTACCGTTTGCAATCACAAAAAGCCAAACATTGAGAAAATTTTTGATGATGCATTCTTTTAAATATATATACACCATCAAACTGTATTGATAACTGGTTTGTGAGGTTAACCTTTGTTGTGTTTGTGGCTCTGTCTGTGAGGTGCTGACTTCAGTTGCACATGGTCAGCTGGGTTGGGTGATCTTATTGTAAAGGTCCCAGGGGTGGGGGTTGCCCAATTAAAAGAAGTTTATATGCCGAATTCCTCATATCTTTTTCTGGGAGAAAGATGAGAAGTTGCTTTCTTACTTCATATAGTATATGTTCTGGCACATTACTGTTGACTACAATAGGAAACTTGAACTTGCGTCTCCTGCTGCATAAGTGTAACAGGAAGCCTTAGAAACCAGCAAATTTAAGGATCATGATACAACTTGATGAAGAAACTGATCCCTTCCTGAAAGATTTAGAATAACAGGTTGCAAAGAGAAGTAAAAAGAGAATTACTTTGTATTGGTATCTGTTAGTGGGCCTAATATGTCTTGAGACCAAAATGTGAATGGAAACTTTGGCCATTCAGTATCTATAAAACTTGCAAGAAAAATAATCTTTTAATTTCATATACAAAGAGTCTATAGTTCTTTGGGATCTGTTATCTTGAGTAACAAAAATAGCATCAACTAATAGACTTACACTGATTTCTTCTGATAACCTTCTAAAAATTGTTTTGGATATAGACTGTTTGCAGTGGTGGTGTAGCCATGTTGGTCCAGGATATTAGAGAGACAATAGATGAGGTAATATCTTTTATTGGACCAATTTATGTTGGTGAAAGAGACAAGCTGTGTAGGAGTGTTGGTGTAAAATTTTTCCATCAGTTTACCTACTACCTCTCAGGAAGGTAGATTACCTATGTCCTATGCCAATCGGAGAACGTCTGTGCAGCTGCAGTGTTTTAATTGTAGATAAAAGGTATGAAACCCCAGCAGACTGTATTTAGACACATTGAATTTGGTGAGCTAAGCCAAGAAGTGACATGGCATGCAGTTTTGCCCCTTGTGCCCATAACCATGGGTCACCCCTTTTTTATGGCTTTTGTTTTTTTAACTGATGGGTAATCAGTGAACAGTTATATGTTGAGCTGAGCTGCATAAAAAAGATATTTACAAATTATTTATAGAGCACCTCAACTGTGTAAGGCACTTCACAGAACATAGAAAACACATGATCTGTAGGAGATGTCTGAATGATCTCCGAAGAACTTAAGTTTTATAATTACGGAGCTTCTTGTTTAGAAATGTTACAAACTTACATAGTTCCAGAGGGGTAGCAGTGTTAGTCTGTATACAGCAAAAACAACGAACTCTCGTTGTTTTTACAAACTTAAATGTTAGGCTTTTTTGAATTGTAACTTCATCCCTAAAACAACCAACCTAACCAAATCAGGATTTCTTAAAAGTGGCAATTATTTATACCTATAAAGTGTGGTAATCTAGTCAATATAGAACCTTAATCTAGTCAACCTAAAACAGTGGTTCCCAAACTTTTGGGTCATATCTCCATTTAGTTGTCCATGCCCCCCCCCCAGGAGTTGCAATCAGGAGCAGGGCCAAAGCTGCGGTTGGGTTCTGTGATTTGAGGCCTGAGCTGGGGCTGGGGTGCGGGATGCAGCTGGGCGTGGGGTGCAGCCAGGAGCCTCGGCTGAGCCTGCAGCTGGGGGCGGGGGCTGGAGCAGAGATGGGGGCAAAGTGAGGCTGGGTGACGCTTCCTCTCCACTCCCGTGGGGGCTGGCCCAGATCCTGCTGCAACTTCCCCCTGAAGGGTCATCTGTGTCTCCCCCAAAGGAGTACACCCCACAGTTTGGGGACCTCAGACCTAAAATATAACTCCTGAAACTTAAAAAGAAAGGCCTAAATGTCATCCTTAAAACATGTAGATTCAGTACATGAAGACACACAGTACATGTAATCTGCTGGCACTTGAGTTAGTTACAGGGCTGTTTTATGTTGTTACTGGATGATGATGTTCAGTCAACATGAAGTTCTTTCTGTGTTCAAGTATCTCCTTGCCCTTGCTTTGCCCCTGCAATTACTCCATTTCCTATGTCCAAATTAGGTCTTTGTTTATTCAGTTTCACTGTTGCTCTCTGGATCTCCTCAGATGTTTTCTTCTTCCGTCCCTCACCTGGGTCTCCTACCGCGTGGCTGTTGCATGTTCTAATGAGATCTGATCCAGTTTTCCTAACTTGTACACAGCTTCTATTGTCTTCAACGTGGCAAATCCCAGCACACTGTGGGTATGTCTATACTGACGGTGGCAAAGTCGCCACCGTCAGATCGATCTTTCTGGATAGATTGAGCAGTCAGTGTAGACCCGCTCAATCGATCAGGAAGTCGACGCAGTAAATCCCACCCCCTCAAATGGCGTAGCGCTGCATTGACGGGAACACGGTTCCCGTCCGCACAGTGCAGTGAAGACAGCGCACAGAAGGGAAGCCCAGCAGTCGACGGGAGTTACGCAAGCTACTACTGCCACTGAATTTCCAGGTAAATGTAGACCAAGGCTGTGACAGAAGAGTACCTGTACATAGTGATCAGGGCTGGGAGAAAGGTGGAAGAAAGGAAAGAAAGCTAAGAGCAAAATGAGAATTTCTTGATATCTTTTTGTTTATAAGGAACTATGGAAATGAAGACTCTTCACCAAGAGACAGTCATCTGAATTAATCACATGTTTTATGCATATATATATTGCATTATATATATATTGCATATATATTTTATGCATTATATATTGATTGTGGGTGCATAGAGGGGAGCAGGTACAATTACAAACTCAACCTTTTTGAATGTTTTAGAACTCCAAGACAGGAATTTTTCAATCTTGGCAAATGAGCAGTGAGATTCTGTATGCTGTTCCTTGGTCGTGCAGCATAGAACTTGCAGCCCAGGAGAAAGAGGCATTGGAACACAAAGGTATATACGTGCCATCTTTGCGCACACTGTATTCTGGGCTGCTTCAGGGGCCAGAACGGTTCCTGGTGTAATATAAACAGCCCTGGAGCTACTCTAAATTATAGTAGCCCATCCTAGGTTACCTATGGGCAGTGACACCGACCAGAAGCCCTGTACCTGCTACAGACCTAGCTGTTGCACTGGAGCTTGTGAAGGGGCCTTCATGCTCAATGCCTGCCCTGGCAGTTCTTCCTTTTAGAGCATACCGGGGCTGTAGCAGAGGGGAGGTTTCCTCCCAAGATCTTCAGTGCTCAGTGAATGTGGGTTACATATATGCAGTTGAAGATTGGATAGTTGTTTCCAAGTGACTAGGTGAAGAAAGGATGGTTATGAAGATTCTCTTGGAATTGTATGATCATATCTGTGGTGACTGAGCATGGGCTCTGCTCTGTTGAGTGTGTATTTGGGGTGTGGAAAGATAGACTTAAGCATTTATGCTTAGCATCAGCTAATAGTTCCTTGTGGAGGAAGGTGACCTTTCAATCCTAATGAGTCAGGGATTAAACCCCATACCTTGATGGCTTTTTGAAGCACTGCGGAGTGGGAGATATGAGTGGGGAGCAGTTAAAACCCAAACAAGGCTACTGAACTATTAAATATATCCTATAGATATGGGAGATAGCTATGGAGACCCAAAGATACTAGTAAATACTCTATCAGAAGAGACTGGTTAATTCTTTCTAATCTCCGGCAGTCTTGCCCACGCTGTGCTTTCAATGGGAATTATGCTCCTAAATCACTTATTTTCTCTTGAAAATCATGCTGTAAAAGTGCATCTTGTATGTCTCTCCCTGTATCCCCATGACTAGCTGTGTTGTATACAGCCATGTCTCCTGTGGTTTGTGGGACAGAGTTAGTTTTTGTATTACGAGTCTGAAAGCTTGCAAAGTATGTATACTATTATGGTATTAATACATAGCACAGGAGCTCTCGGTCTTCCAAGTGCTTTATACACACTAATGCTCGAGACACCCCTGTGTTTATCTTCATATAATGAACAGGGAAACTGAGACAGAGGTTAACTAACTTGTCCAAGCTAAATGTCAGAGCTGGGATTGGAACACAGGAATTTCTGGTTTTTAGTAGACTAGATTACCCCCCCTCCAAGAAGATGAAATTTGAATATTTAGTTGGACATTAAAACTGTGACCTATTTGACATGCAGTGTCTTTAAGGCTGCCTTTGACATAGCCCTGTATTCTATGCTTGTGCTAAAAAAGAGAACTTGTAGCAAAAACGGAATTGGAAATTTGTCATAGGAGCTAGGACTCCAGTTTGCTAACTGGCCTGTAAACAGGCAGCAGACCTTGTATGAGCTATACGAGGCTAAATTTGAATTTAACCCTAGCTTACTGGGCAAGGCTAAATGTGTTGGGTGTCTGTTTAGATATTTGTACCTCCTGAATCAATAGTGAGAGGCTGGGATAGTTGACCTTCTGTTCATAATCATGACAGGATTATCTTTACCATGTGGGCAGAGAATGTGTGAACTCCTGTGAGTTGCACGCAGTATGTGCATGTAGGACAGGTGACTATTTAAGTAGTAAAGTACGATAAGATGTGTGACACACTCTTGTATGTCTGAGGGATGTGGGCGCAAAAGCAAAATACTTTCCTACAACTGGTAAATGTAGGTGCCTGTGGAGCTGCATTTCAGGTGTTAACTGCTTTTCTATATGGTCAAAAGTCGTAGAACTCCAACCTTCAGAGATACACCATGGTACCTGGGCAGTCAGAGCAGTCAACCAGTCTGATGTTTCTTTTCATAATATAATGGTAAAATGGCTAGCAAACTGACCAGTTCTGTGGTTCATTTTTTGCTCTGTATGGGTGGTTATTACAGTACATTTAGGGATGTATTATTAATCACTTCACAGAGGAAAAGCTCCTGTTTTCTCAGCAATCTATAGATTGTTTCAAGTTACATGGTATTTCTTGGGTCTGAAGGACTCCAGGTTTGTTTCTGAAGTGTGTGTATAATTTATTAGTTTATAATCCTCATCCCCATGCTTTGACAAAGTTAAAACTTCCAATAAAAGGCAACTAATTATGGTATAATATGCTGCCCCAAAACTTCAATTACCAGCTAATTAAGGAAAAATCCCTATGTTAGATGCTGTATCTCACAACATGGGGGTTTGAATGGCCCTTCTGAGCTCTTTGCTATGTGTTTGGAATTTAGTGCTCTGTAGATATGCAACTTTCTGTGTTTGCTGGAGATAGGGAACTGAACTTTGATAGACCCTAAATAGTACAGTAATTGGCAAAGAGATTTTTGTGGCAGTGCAGAACTAATTTGTAGGGGATTGTTAAGCAATTTTTGAGATAGATGTTTGTGCTTTTAGGTTTATTTGAAATGTAGTTCCTGGGCTCAGTAAGCAGATCTTTCTCTTTAAAATGTTTGCACTTGAAGCAAAATTTCATTGAGACACTAAAATTGAACAATTTCAATCAGCAATGTTTATAAAAGGGACAAATTATTTTGGGCTATAAACTAAGTGTGATAAAGTGAGTGTCCGAAGCCTTTGTTCTCTTAAACTCTAAGGTGCATAACTGACAAATGTAGAATAAAATCTTCATTTTTGTATACCTTTACCTTTAAAGTCCGAAGTGGGTTTCTGCCCACGAAAGCTTATGCCCAAATACATTTGTTAGTCTTTAAGGTGCCACAGGATTCTCGCTGTTTTACCTTTAAAGTTACTGAAGGGACATACTTTCAAATCTGGGCATTGTCATAAAACGGGAGAAATGGTTTTCGGTGCTACTCCTGGGTCCCTCTTCAAATCTATATGGTTTTGCAAAGATACTTTCCAATTTTTAAAATATATTTTTAATATATTCTCTTCAGTTTCCACACGAAGGAGCCACAAAAACAGGTGAAACTGATGAACACGCATTGAGTAACTTTAATCATGCGAATAGTCCAACTGAACTCATTGAGTAAAGTTACACTCATATTTGCAGGATTGAAGCCTTAACTTTCTATACAGGAGAAAGTGAAAGAGATTATACTTCAACCAGTGCTAAATTCACAAACTGAAGAAATAGGAAAAAATGTTGACTTTTTCCCTAATCTTTTGTCGTTTTTCCTAATTTTTTATTCTCCCTACAACAGTACAAGGTGCCTAGATACTACAGTGATAGGTTGTGGCCATATAACTACCTAGATAGAAAGACTTTGAGATCAGAGTGCATTTTTTAAAAAATTGACAGTGTCCATTTAAAATGGTAAACCTTTGCAGTGCCCATATACCACTTCAGTGTGTCTGGAAATTACAGTTACTGAGTAGGGGAATAGGAAGTTGATCCACAATTCTTTCTAAAACTTTTAGAGACAGACTAATTGTCTGAGAAATTAAATTATTGGCCTGGTTTTGCAATAGCATAACAGAGCCTATGTCATGTTCTCAGCAGAATTGCTATTTGGTGATTTGGGTTAAGGACTGCTTCCTTTGTTGATGTTACTCCACTTTTTAGGTAAACAAAGGTGGTTGGAGGGGGGGAGCGAGCACGACTTCCTAAAATGTATAGTCAAGTTCTGGCTCTTGAAACAGGAAACAGTGGAGTTGGTCTTGTTGATAAATTTTGAATTACAGTTTGAAGCCAGTTGGAAAGTGGGGCCAGTCCTACTTAATGAAAGAAATCCAACCTAGTGAGGCATGACTGGTCCAGATTTCAGGTGAAAGGATTCTGCCTTTTAGAAGGGAAGGGAAATAGATTGCTGGTGATTGTCTCCTGTCTTGTTGCCTGGGGAAGCTGCTGCTGCTGCAGGGCCCAGCTGATGTCATCTCATGCATCTTGTTTTATGGGTTCCTGGAGAAACTGAGAATAGCTTCAAATAGTCTATTTTAAAATCTTCACGCGAATGATAGAAGCACAGAGCTGTTCATCTGTCTTCCCAGTGTAAAACTTTGAATTTAGATGCTTGTGATGCATGGGCCAAATTCTGTGTTGACTTACACACCTAATGCTCCACTGAAATCAAATGTTACATGAGATTTGTCCCAGTGGAACAGAGAGCAGAATTTGGGCTGTAGAACTTACATTAATTAGTAGGGTATGTGTAGTGTGTGAGGATGTACTGAGTGCAGCAAGTGGCCCATAATGAAGGGAAAGCAGTCTCGGGTTCGTATCTTAATTGATGTAAGTGAATTATTTCTAGATCCCTGACCATGGTAGAAAGAGGTTTAATCAATTCCTGGCATGTGAACCATGACTGTTTTTGCATGTCCCCAGACAATGTCTGATCTAATCAGAATGAAGTAAATAAAGCCAATGGTCCAGAACATTCATTTTGCACTGATGTATCTGTGCCTAAAATAAAGTAGACAGCACACTCAATCTTGAAGTGTTCAAAGTCAGCATCAGACTTTTATTTAACTCCTATATTGTGTGTCAAGCCATGTATGGGGAAAACTGCTTGTGCAGGCTTCCTAGCCAGCTGATACTGGCCAAAGTATCACTAATCTTGAAATTTTTGGGATGGAGATAAAGGGCTTTTATTTGATATTTATTCCATTTTAAATGTCACTGGTAAATCTGTTCAAGGATGTTTATAAAACTTCTTTGAGACACTGCAGATTAATTAAATTGTACCTCAGGGCCATCCTACAATAGGACTCCTAAAACAGAAGGGACTTGTTGGCTCTACAACCAATCAGTTCTTTAAATAAACCTCCTTATTGGGGATTTTAATCTATCGTATAATCCTGCAAAATTTTTGACTGATTTGGTTGCTTTCTTGAGGAGGAAATGACTATCCTTAAGTATTACTGTTGCTTGTGCTCCCTGCTCAGTTGAGATTAGTGTGAGTCTGGACACAGGAACGCCAGTTAACGAGAACACGCTTCTAATGTGGGCCTCGTGTTCTGTTATGGATAGTGCCCTACCAAATTCCCGGCTGTGAAAAACATATCATGAACCGTGCATGGGGGAGGCATATAGGGCCATAGCTATGCTGCTTTAGTGTCTGTAATGTAGATGTTGTCCCAGTCGGTGAAGTCTCCTTTGCAAGCATGGAATTGAATTTCCTGCCTTATTGCCCCATCAAGCAGATATTCTTTGTCATTTTACTTGGTTTCTTTTTATAAAAAAAATTTTTGTTAAGGGAGGCAATTACATATAAGCAATGATTTAGGGAGGCAGTGTGGTCTAATGGATAAGTCATTGGGTAACGCCTGAGTAGTCAATGGGAGGCCTCTTTACTAGCCACTTCTGAGCCTACAAGTTGAAGAGCACACAGGTTACCATCACATTTTCACTGGGTTTAAAATTTACTTTTAACTGTATTGGTCTTCATACAAAAGTGGAATATCTTCCCTCTGGTCATGGATAAACCTGGAATAACAAAGTAAAATTGATGGTGCCCAAGTGTCTGACTAGCCCAGGAAAGGCATTCCTGAGCACCAAGATGCTGCATTACAAGAAGCGGAACATTTCTTAAATATCTCCATCCAAGGGCATATATGCTTCTGATCCTATTGTGTATATATACTGGGGGTTATATTACAGCACTCTGCTGATTCAAATTACTATTCCTTAAAATAATGAAAATCATGAAATGATGAATTTGACTGGCCACATTTGACTGTGCAAGTGTCTGATAGAACCACATTAGGGGTCCCAATGGAAAGGGTCTGGTGTAAAAATAAGAATCTAAGTTGTATCTGATCACTGGTTTTGTCCAGTGGTTATACAGCTGGCCTTTGATCCCATGCCTCACCATACAGTCAGAGGGAGTGTCTTGTTATAACTGCACACTCCTTGTGTGGTACTGGCTTTAAGCCTTCGTTATAATGTTGCAACAACTTCTCTAAAGAAAAAGTAAAATATATCTTTGCTCCCTGCATGTTGTTCTAAAGAGCCTGCAGTGGTCTGATATATTCCTTGATTTAGCCTACAGTGTTTCAGCTGGGTTTGAAATTCAGTGCAGTGGCATGAGGGCAGATTACTTGCTGGTGTGGCATGTAGCTTAAAAACAAAAAAACCCTGCTATCTTCATCTTGTTATATGCCCTAGTGACTTGATTCTAGCCTCATAAACAGCATTCTGCCTTCCCCTATATTAAGAGATGTGGGACGCTTTCCAGAGATCATAGAAGATTAGAGTTGAAGGGACTTCAGGAGGTCATCTAGTCCAACTACTGCTCAAATCGTCCCAGACAGGGCTTTGTCAAGCCGGGCCTTAAAAACCTCTAAGGATAAAGATTCCATTACCTCTCAAGGTAACCCATTCCAGTACTTCACCAACCTCCTAGTGAAAAAGTTTTTCCTAATATCCAACTTAGACCTCTCCCACTGCAACTTGAGACCATTGCTCCTGGTTCTGTCATCTGCCACTACTGAGAACAGCTTAGCTGCATCCTCTTTGGAACCCCCCTTCAGATTGTTAAGGCTTCTATCAAATCCCCTCTCACTCATCTCATCTGCAGACTAAATAAGCTCCGTTCCCTCAGCTTCTCCTCATAAGTCATGTGCCCTAGGCCCCTAATCAGTTTTGTTGCCCTCCGCTGGACTCTCTCCAGTTTGTCCACATCCTTTCTTTAGTGGGGGGGTCCAAAATTAGTGCCAAATAAAGGGGAATAATCACTTCCCTCGATCTGCTCCCAGTGCCCCCTATAATGCAGCCCAGTATGCCGCTAGCCTTCTTGGCAACAAGGTGCACTGATGACTCATCTCCAGCTTCTTGTCCACTGTAACCCCCAAGTCCTGTTTTGCAGAACTGCTGCCTAGCTTGTCGGTCCCCAGTCTGTAGCAGTGCATGGGATTCTTCTGTCCTAAGTGCAGGACTCTGCACTTGTCCTTGTTGAACCTCATCAGATTTCTTTTGGCCCGATACTCCAGTTTGTCTAGGTCGCTCTGTATCCTATCCCTACCCTCTAGCGTATCTACCACTCCCCCCAGCTTAGTGTCATCTGCAAACTTGCTGAGGGTGCAATCCACCACATCCTCCAGATCATTAATGAAGATGCTGAACAAAACCAGCCCAAGGACTGATTCCTGGGGCACTCCACTTGATACGGACTGCCAACTAGACGTGGAGCTGTTGATCACCACCCATTGAGCCTGATGGTCCAGCCAGCTTTCTATCCACCTCATAGTCTAGTGGTTCCCAACCCCATGGTCTGGGGTCAAAAGTGGCCCATAGGGTCCTTCAGAGTGGCCTGCCACTCCCCTCCCGCTGGCTGCAGAAGAGAGCCGCTGCCTAAGGAACCAAGTGGAGTGTGTTGCTGTGGGGCTACAAGACCGATGCAGGGTCTTTGCTGCAGCCAAGAGGACGGGAGATCAGCGCTCCCCTCCTCCTGGCTCTAGCACGGAGCATGGCAAAGCGCTCTGCCTGGGCAAGGTGCTGGGGTCCCTGCTAGAGCCAGAGGGAGGGGAGATGAGTGCTCTCCTCCCCCAGCTCTAGCAGAGAGCAAAGCACTCTGCGTGGGTTCCTAGGCGCTGGGGCTTCCAGTGACTGAATTTTGACTATTGCGTTCTTTTGTTCAGTGTTACGTTTGCTGCTTTGGTAGTACCTACCGGTGCGAGCAAGCATTTTCTGCCATGATACTGATCAAAACCAGAAATAGTGCCCGCCTTACAGACACAAATTTGAGTGGTCTGATGATACTAGCGGTCACTAACTTGAAGCCAGACATTGACAATTTAGCTTCTGGTCTCCAGCTGCAGAAGTCGTATTAGGTTACAGTTGTGCGAACTGGACATACATGGAAACTTTATAACAGTATTTAACAGTTTAATTTTTTAAAATTTGCACTAAATGTTTACTTTAAATTTGAGTGATTTGCAGTCCTTAATGGTGTATACATCAATACATTTTTTTATGAGTTGATACACTGGTGGCCCTACAGGGTTATAAAAATATTTGTGGCCCTTGAGCCAAAAAAGGTTGGGAACCACTGCACTAGTGAAATAGAATTTTACTGTTCTTGGCTTATAACTTCTCCCTGATAGTGCGAGGTACTTCTTTTCGACATTATGTAAGTTTTAAAGGATCATTCATTGCTACATTACTGTTTTTATTTGTCCTGCTCACTTTGCTTTGATACTGCCCAACACATGGCAAGGAAGGGATGGGGAATTTAATGGGAGGGAGTTTATGGTAACTGTCATATCAAAATGCTGGACATTTTCCTCTGAGACCCAATTCTACCAGCTTTCATTTGTTGGTGGCCTCCTTGGCACTGATGTTCTCACATCTTTATGTACCTCAGCTGTGCCCAGTTTTTCATCAAGTTGGAATGTAAGATCTCCAGGGCAGGGTCTGGGTCTTATTTGGTGGTGGTGGGTTTTTTTTTTTTTTTTTTTTTTTTTTTTTTTTTTAAAGAAAACAGGAATACTCATGGTGCTGTTATTCATTGTATACATTAAGCAAGCAAACTTATTTCCCATTTAGCCTTATGTGGTTAAGCCTTTTTCCTTCATGTGGTCTACTTTTTGATGTTTATGGTGGGATTTAATATAGTAGTAAATGTGGATCCCTTTTCAAATAATTTTGTTTGGGCTCCAGGATTTCATTTGGTGTGGTGGCTTCTGATTTGATACATTTTCCTGTGCAATATTTTTAGAGTAATATTGATTATTTTAAACCCTTTTGTGACGTTCCTCTCCACCTGTTTATAAAGATAAGCTCACTTTGTCTCTTTAGCTGAATGAAGGAGTACCAGGATCTATGGCTTACTTCTAGTAAGTTGCCATTCTGCAGCTCAGGACAAGGTCACTTTAAATTTACAAATGACAGGTGGGGCTCATAGGGGTGGTAGGGCTAAATTTCTTGCTAGCATAAGTGGTGTGTAGTCCATGAAAATCAGCAGTGGTTTGCCATTAGTGAATTTGGCCCAGTATCTGCTTTACAGCTAAAACTAACAAAGGGGAAATGGTCCTATTTGCTCATTGATATATTTAGCTGTGGAGGATGAATGCACTCTGAGCAATATACTTTTTCCATTTGTGGCTTTTAACTTCTCTGTTAATTTCAGAATTAATAAGTCTTCCAAAATAAAGTGCCTTGCCATAAAACTATATGGGTGTTATGGTAACAGAACCTAGATGGTTTAGTTTAAATTTATATTAGAAGTTAAAAATCGATCTTTTATTTTTCCTGATTCCATTGATTTTGCTCTGGTAGCTATAACTGCACCATCTCTTTCATTGTTCCAAGTGGATAAAAAATGAAGTGTGTTCAACAATGATCTTTGCCTATATTACTACAAACACTTGAGATTGTTGAAACCCGAGCCACTTCATAATGGTGAATTCCTACACTTAGCATTCTTGTCCAAGCTGAAATACTATACTGGCTACTTTCCCCCCCCCAAGTCTGATTTGCAGGGGTAATGCTGCAGACACTACTTTTTGTTAAGACTTAGCAAAAACTTCTGGTGTTTAAAGATGAAAAACCCTTGATAGATACAGTAAACCTCTTTCCTTATCTAACGACAGTTTTTAAGTTTAAACATACATGATGCAATATTGCATGTATTAAGAGGCTGGCTTCAAACTTCTCAAAGTAGAGAGATTCAGAAGTAAAGGTTTTATTTGGTCTCTCTTTTTTAACCATTTTGAAGCCTTTTAGATACATCATATAAAGTGACCACTTCCCCCTCTTCCCCCCCCCCCCCAAAAAAAAAAAAAAAAAAGCCATTCATGGCCTTTATTCTATTTCTTGTTTATTGGTTTCATTGTGACACAAGTTGGCACCTGTGTAAATCCTGGCTCTGCAACTTACGCTGTAATGAGAGCTTGGCCCTCATAATTTATAATATTTCTTGGTTGCTTTAGAATAGAGATAGCTACTCTTAGTCTTGGGCATTGATCATTCTGCTGTGTTATACAAATATTCCTGTAACTAGGCGTTGCTCTTAAGTTGCAGAAACAGGTTGCCCTGGAATTCAGCTCTCTTAGTGCAAGGTAACCCATGCCACTTCCATGTGATTGATAAATGAAGCTTGCTTACAAGAAAAGTCTTTACATTTGCTCAGAAAGTAACTAGATTCAGTCATTCATGACTTGCAGTAGGGCATAATTCCATATGTACTGTTGTCTCTGAGTTTGTAGCTAGAGCTCTGTGGATCCACATATGCTCCAATCAACTTACCTCCGACCACCATCCGCAGTTTAGTCATCCGCTCCGCTGTGCACCCACTGCTCTGGGGCCCCCAGTCAGTTGTTTAGAGGCCATCCCTGCTCCAGCCTCCTCTGCTGGTCAACTGTTCTGGAGGCAGCTGCCCAACAGCTGATTGATGGCTGGCAGGAGAGCACTAGGGAATCACTGATTTCCAGCCTGCAGCAGAGCCCCATTGAACAGCTGATCAGCAGCGAGCCCCAAACCCCATCTCAGAGGCGAGGAAGCAGCCTCAAAGGCTATGAGCTGCAGATAGCTGCTTCCCTGCCTTTGAGATCTGCATCTGATCCACCATTTGCCAAAAAATGATCTGCAGATATCCGTGGATTTGCAGGGCTCTATTTATAGCACTTGGCTGTATTAATGTTCATAATCATTGTGCATATGTATGTGGTGACAGAACACACTCTAAAAATGAAATGGTGCTTTTGTGCAGTTACCCAGGAAACAGTTTCAATACACAGTGACTTTGGCCATACCCAATGGAGGCTGCAGCCAGAAGTGTTGAGGACAATTTCTGGAGGCCAGTATAGAGAATTCTCCAACTGGGATCAAGCCTTAGAAGGCATCCTGTGTCCCAGCGTATGCCTCTATGTTCTCTATCAAAGTGGATGTGTGAGCCAGCACTGGAAATGACACATTTCAAAGACTTGAAAACTGCTGTTGAGGACCATAATTTTGCCCATGTGTACAGTAAAGTTGCTGGAGATGAAAGTGAAATAAACTGAAAATACTATTTTGCCTGTAGCTGCAAATCTGCTTGGCACCACATACCCAAAATAGTGAGTGTCCTGTTTATGTTGCAGTCACGGCTCTTCCAGTCTGAGGAAAAGTTACTCAGAAGAAATCACTTTTGGCTTATTTATTTGTATTACTGTAGGGCGTAGGAGCCATAGTCATGGGCCAGGAACCTATTGTGCTAGATGCTGTAGGAAAGAGTTTTGTTTAGAATAATGAAGTCAATTGGCACATTTTTAGCAAGTGCCCTGCAAATCACTTTAATATGCTGAAATTACATTAACAGTTCATTACAAATGTAGGGCAATCTACCTTTCAAATGGACACATGACCCAACATTCATTTCCTAATATTCTGGGAGCATTTTGTAATCGGTGTGTTTATGCATTCTGAATGCCCCTAACTGTATATCACAATTAACTGAGCTTGAAAAATCTACTAGGTCAGGATGAGTGGACACTTTGTCCATGTGAGCATGGTTGAAGGTCCTGCTTGCCCCTACTCAGGGAGGGGAGGGCAGCAGCAGAATGGCCTCATGCCACTAGATTTTTTCAGAAGGGGGGAAAGAGCAGCAGTAGTGCTGCTCTTTGCATGGGTGGGAAGAGGAGAGAAACAGAGCAGTGCAAACATATTTCTCCTTTAAGAAAAAGGAGAAGCAGATTAGCCCACATGGGAAGTTGGAGTGGTGAGGCTGGCTGCCTCCTTCATATCCAGCAGGTGGTGCAGCAGCCACGCCCTAAAAGAGGTAGGGACTCCTAAATCTCACTTGTTGGGGATGGTTGGAGGGGGACAGCTCAGATCACACGTATCTGTGTATGTGAGAGGAGAATTGACCCACTGGAGTGCATGTGGCTAGAAATGCAGTTTTTGGAGGGACAGAACTAACCTAGTGTGCATTGTCAGGGTTTACTTACTGGTGGGAGAGTAAAGATGTGGCCATGTCAATTAAGTAGGCATGGGTGGGTGGGGTGCGTGCGTGCGCGTGTGTGTGTGAGTGAGAGAGAGAGTGTGTGCATGGCAGTTGCAGGTACTCTTCACTCAGACTAGCAGGCTTAGTCCTGAGCAGATAGATACGAAAGAAATGTTTCAAACCCTGATAATCAGGTGTCAGATACATGCAGATGCTTGTGTGCATAGAGTAGGAAGGAGTGGGCCAGTATACCTAAAATTATTGGCTTTACCTATCTTTGGCTCCCTTTGAACAGTTCTGTATTTACTTGAAGGTGTGTGGGTCCTAAAATGGTATGCTTTGTGCATATTTGTAGGAACAGAGCTTCTTTTTGGCTTGCATTCACGTTGGCCAATTAGCTATTGGAGCTTTAAGCAGAGATTCCTAAGACTAGCAGTTGCCCAAATGGGGCGATGGGCAATTGGAACATGATGTTGACTCTCATGAGCAGCTTAATAAATAATTGAAGACTTTCTCTTGGTGTTACTGTACTCCATGACTTTCAATTGTGTTTTTTAGTGCTGAAGGGGGTCCGTCATGGCAGGTGACGCCATCATGCTGATCAGAGGATTGGCTAAGCTCAGTAAGGCCATCCTGGAAACCCAAGCAGGACAGCTGCGACAAGTATTTGTTGGTGGCGATGCAGTTGTCATTGCAAGGACCGTTCAGGCTACTGTTGAAGAGCAATTCAGTGCTGCCATGGGGAAGATGCAGGTAAGGAAGTGTGTGTGTGTGGTTTTTTTCCTCCCAGGAGTAACTGGCCTCTTTCTCCTGTTGGCTGTATGTAACTGCTCTGTGAAAGGGGTCATCTGTGTCTAAGAGGTAATTGGTGGTGCTCTGCACATAGGGGCCTCCCAGTTACTGCAGGATGCCGAGACCATAGGACAAGGTTTGCCAGAACTCTAAGGCACTGGATTTTTAATGCTACACCATGAAAAATTCAGATGATAGCTCCTTGAGTATGGAAAAAATTATCTTAAAGCAATACTGTCAAAATAGTGTTTCTGTGGTTTGGGTGGGGGCTCCTTCTTCTACTTAACCTGGTTCTTCAGTATTCTTTAAAGCGGTCATCTTTGAGTGACTCCACAACCAAATCAGAGTACTTGCATATCTATCTCAGTTGGGTTAATGGGATAGGCATGTATCTTCCTGTTTCTGTGCACAGGCGAAGGGGTTGAAATATGAGTTAGGCACAAAAGGCCAGCATGTCATGTCCCAAGTGCGAAAACACACCTGGGAGGCCTACCATTAGACCTACTGATCTCAGCAGCATGTTCATGGGTGCTTTTTTGTTTTCCCCAAGGAAGAGTCATGAGATGAAGTCAGGGATTTGATGTTTAGAAGATTGTTTCCTAAAACAGTGGTATGAAAACATTAAGCAAACATAAGATCATGTCCTCCAGTAGGATAAATAACCAGTAGGAATTTTTTGCCCCTTCTTCAGATAACTTATTTGTATTGTGGTAATACCTGGAAACCCCAGTTATGGACCATTATATCAGGCACTGTACAAATAACAGAAATGTCAGATCATGTTGTGGTGTCTGCAGGCATTTTAAGGACATACATGCTTCGGTGCCCAGACAGAACCAGAATGTGAACAGAGCCATCTCACTAGGTCTTGCCTCTTTTCCCAGTTACTCCCAATACCTAGCATTCCTTGATTCCCTACTTCCTGAGTCAAAGAATTACAATAATTGTGGTGTTCAGGTTAGAGCATTCTAGTAACTGACTCATGATTGCTGGGTACTATGTAGCTTAATTGCTCCTAGGTCTATTGTTTCACTAAACTGGATTTATTTTTCCAGTACTATCGCTGAGCTTTGAGAAATGCTGAAAATGGAATATGCTTCAATCACTTGGCTTCTTTATCTTATCAAAAGTCAGGGTCCTGCTAAGATAGTAAATATCTAAGCTGCTGGCCTTCCTTCTTCAAACTTTGGTTTATAATAGTTATTTCTCTCATTTGGCTGTGAGAATGGACTTGTTTAAGGGGAATTATCTTTCTACCTTTGCACTTAGCCAGTCCCTCCTTCTATGGAATTCTGCTGCTTTGCAGCTCTTCTTTCGTACCCACTGGCAGGTAGTATTTTCTGCAGAACTCAGGGCCAGATTTTCAAGTGGTCCGTGCCCACAGTTGGGGCTGGAATTTCCAAAGAGCTATTTTCCCATATAGGAACCGAAATAAAGGCCAGATTTTCAAAAGTGCTCAGCAGCTCTTCCTGTGGTCCTTATGGCCAGAGTTACAAAAGCATTCCATGCCCAATGTTCTACCATCTCTTGAAAATCTGGTGCTTAGTGCCCAGTGAAGATGTGAGTCTTTATATCAAAACTTGGATGTCTTTTGAAAAGATATGCTATCGCTTAAACACAAGTTATAGGCTTGATGCAGTAATTACTTGATGAGGTTCTAAGGCCTGTTTCATACAGGATGCCTAACTAGATGATCATTCATAATAATGGTCCCTTCTGGCCTTAAAATCTGTGAATCTGTCAGTCTCTGTCCCATGTTATCATGATTTGGTTGAAATTTGCCATGATTTTGGTGACCAGAACTCTCCTAAGTGTATCTGCTTGTTGATCCTTGTGGCAATAACTTTTTGGCTGCCTTTACCTTATTTTAGTTTTCCTTTTGTGATCCCAGGTTTAAAATATACATTTTAAAACTGTGCTTCAATCTCTCTGGTCTCAGGGTCTATCTAATATGGCAGCACTTTTTTGTGTTCTGATCAGCTTTGGCAGGAGAGAATTAGGGAGAGCTGTGCTCAAAACATGGCAAATTTCTGTAGCCTATCTTTGTGCACTTTTCTGCAAAAGTGGAAGGTTGCTTTTGTAGACTTTAAATACATCTCACTGCTTGTAAATCAGTTGCATTAGTAGCAGTAGCCAAAACAAGAGTATACAAATGTCTGCAGTCTGGGGCTTGTTTGAAGAAGAGAATGTATGTTACTAGATGGAAAAAAAAGAACCTTTTGCAGTAAATGAAACTGCTGTCCTTGACAAGTATTGACCGTTTAAGACTTTTAAGCTAATTCTTATTAAGTATGAAGAGAAGAAACTTGCTCACTACACATCTTGGTGGAGGCAGTGACTGCTGCTGCTGTTGTCACACTGATTAAATCTGCAGAGGTTTTTTTTTTCAGTAATGTTGATGCTGGGAATTACATGAGACCTGACTGCATAACAGGAAGGGCTGCATACAGCTTTTCTTCCTCAAATGGGGGGAAAATAATTAGCATTTGGGAAAGAGCTTGGAATATGCTGCTCTCTGCCTGACTGTATAGGGATTAAAACATTGATTTGGTTGCAGTTCTCAGCAACACCTTACAAGGTGTATTTGTGGGTGAGTCAGGTAACTGGAGTTCCAGGGGCACTAGACAAGCAGTTCATTGAGTTAATGCTCTTTCTTTCTTTCTTTCTTTCTTTGATATTGCCAGTCACTTTGCAGTATTCACAAATATCTGGAATAGCAAGGAGGTATCGTAAATCAGGACCTAAGTGCATTGGTGGAGCTAGGTGGGGAAAATTTGCCCAGCAACACCTCATATTGAGCTTAGCTGTGAGGTCGCACCCTTGCTTTAAGCACAGACTAATCATGCTGGCAATGAAATATACAAATGCTACAATAACTTGCTTGCTGGTTAAAGAAATACTATTTTCTTCTATTTATGGGCTCGGCCATGTGGGGCTGAGCTAAATTGCTCTATAATTAAAAATTCAGTTAGCACTTCTGAGAGTTTCGAATGTAAAAATACCTAAACTATGAATAATGGGGAAGCATTCAAGAAGGGTAAAAACTGAAGTCTTGAATGATGGAAGGATGTTGGGGAGGTGCATAGCAAGATATTTCTGTCATCGGGTCTTTCTACAGCACACATCATTGTAGTATCTAAGCACTGTGTTCCATATAAATGGTCTCTAGAATTCTTCCTGTGTACCCAGACTGTGTGATGGTGTTGGTTTGATTGGATACGCATAGGAGTACCTTCCCTTGGCATCAGTATGACCTAATTGCACTCTCACTTGAGAGGGTCCTTGTTGGGTATCCTGTGAGTTTTTTAAATTTCTGGTTTCTGACCCATTTCCAATGTTACTTGCAGGAGCTGGGTAAACAACAGGAAAACTTAACCGATTTCAGTGAGGACTTTGGGAGTGATTACAATTTCTCGGGGCCAGAATCATCAAATGCTACAAAGGACTTCTCCTCGACCCCAGGCCAGCCACATGAACGTAGCAGTACCGAGGGTCCAGCTTACACCTATGACACCAACGGACCTTTTAGAAATGTCAATGAGACTGGAGATGCAAGTCCAGGGCAGATGCCCCTCTCTGCCAAAGTGAATGCAAAGCTATTTGGAGGCTTTAGGGACCCTGGAAATCCTTTTGCTGCTGCTTTTGGGCAAAACAGGGCTTTTCACCAGGACCATTCCTCTGTCAGTGGACTAACAGCTGAAGATATTGATAAAGCCAGGCAGGCCAAAACTGATCCAGACCATAAACCTCACAAACAGATGGTATGTGATTTTATCAATGACTTCCAGTCCTGTGCTTTTGCCACAGAATCATCCTTCTCCACCCTCTCCTCCTGCTTCTCCTCCTCCTCCAAATCGGGTTTATTGCTACCTGGAGTGGGTGGGAAAGGGGGAAGGTATCTTTGTTCTTTGATTTTAGTCCATGCAGTGTGCTTCCTCCCAATATATCTGCTGTGAGGGGATGGTTAAAATGTGTACTTGAAAGTAGAGTTCTGTATTAACAGATACTCACCTGTCATTCCCCATGCTGGGCCCTCGTGCCATTGCATGCTTAGGATAGTTAAGGGTTTATATTTACTCTTAGCCTGCAGACTGAGACACAGAGCAGGTGCAGACAGCTGTAGGCTTTGGCAGTGCATAGAATGTCCTCCTAAAGAATCCATTCTGGTCTGGAGGGGATTGTCTGGCTAGTGGGCAGTCTCAGCAGGGGTGTGAAAGATTGAGTGGGACATATATGCTAACCTCCTTTGAACCATGGGAGTGATCCCTGCAGTTCAGGGTGGTCCCCACTATTAGGACAACATATAAGAAGCTTGCACTTCCACCCAATAAGTGGAATGTACAAGCGTATCTAAGAGCCGCATAATCTTGCAAATGCTGACTAGGTCCCTGTGCCATCATGTGGAAGAGGAAGGAGAGACTACAGTGGAATAAGAGAGTGCACCGCAGACAGGTTTGCTATCATCTGTCTTTCACTGTCTCCTCCTTCCCCAAATCCCACTTCAGATGTTACCAGAGTTCACAGTTCATTTACCCACTGGACTGCATTTAGTAAACCCACATGTCCTTTACTTCATCTGTAATTGGATGGGTAGTCTACAGTGCTATGAACCTGGTACCTTTCAGGAGCATTAATTTAGCTAATGCAAGGTGTGTTGGTCCCTCCTATATCCTGTAGATCAAAGGGCTGCTAAGGTAACTATATATAATGGGCTACTTAGAGATGAACACAAACCTTTTTATCCCTCACAACTTCCTTTCCATAGCTCCCCCAGTGTGTGCCACTGAACATGTTTAATGTTTGCTTTGATTTAAAGTTTGCATGTTTACATTGTGTTCTCTTAAATAAACATGAGCTTCTAGAGGTTACAAGCATCAGTACCCCTGAAATACCTAGGGTGGGATTTGTGGAATGCTAATTTTTAGCATGGTGCACGTCTTCAAGCATCAGATAAGTTACGTTCTTCTTTTCTTTGCTAGCATCAACCTCTCCTAGCTGAGTTTCACTGTGGATTTTCTTTTTTGTTTCTCCCAATCACTGCAGCTAAGTGAACGGGCCCGAGAGCGGAAGGTGCCTGTCACGCGGATTGGGAGACTCGCTAACTTTGGAGGTGAGGGGTGTGTGCGCGCATGAAAATGGAGGCGAGGTCCTCACACTTATGCACCTGTTTATAGTCGTCAATGGCCATGAGGATGCCGATAGTGAAGCAGCAGGGAAGAGTGGAATGCTGCAATATGGAACGCTAACGAACTCTGTTTCAGTTAAGGACTCCATTAGCAAGTGCCTTGCTACAGATGACTGGTTTGGATCAATGCTCAGCTCATGCTTCTCTATTATGGTTACAGACCTTATCCATTAATCTGAGTGAAGTTGCAGCAGGGATGAATCTGACCCAAGGCGCAATGGACCAAATCCCTGTGGTCATTATGATGTGCATGTTCTGAGGCTTTGCTCTTTGTCACTTTCTTCTGTCATTCTCTCCTGTATTAATCTGGCTGCCATTGCAGAACGTTGCCTCTAGTCTGATGGAGACACATGCTACTCTTAGAAGTTCTGTGGAGGATTTGGGAGGGTGCTACTCCTCTTCTTGATAACACTCTTGTCTTCATCCTTCTGTTTTTTTGTTTAGTTACCTGTTAACTGGTTAAAACACCTCTGCTTTGGTAGACTTGCATCCATTTTATTGAGGGAATCCTTCCTCTGGTAACTTCAACAGCATGAAGTACGACAGCAGCTTGTTTTAGTTTGAACTGATCTATACTGTTCGCTTGACTAGTGGCCAGATGTTAAGAAACGTATTATTCTGGTGTGGGGTGGAGAGCTGATCTGCAGAAATGCATGGATGATGCATTTAACTCATTAATAAAGTACCAGAGGGGTAGCCATGTTAGTCTGTATACAGCAAAAACGAGAGTCCTGTAGCACTTTAAAGACTAACACATTTAATTTCTGCAGGCATAAGCTTTTGTGGGCTGCAACCCCCCACTTCACAGATGCAAGAAATAGAAATCAGATAGGGAGTGTATATATACATCCAAGGGTAAGGAACAACAGTGGGGAGGTTAGGTGTTAACAAAGTCCATTCAGTTAGAGTAGATGAGGCCTATTCACAACCGTTGATTAGAAGGTGAGAATGTGTGAACAATGACAATTACTTCTTGTAATGAGAGAACCATTCCAAGTCCCTATTCAGACCCAGTTTAATTGTGTCAGGTTTGCATATGAGTTCCAGCTCTGCAGTTTCTCACTGAAGTCTGTTTTTGAATTTTTTTTGAGAAGTATAGCAACTTTTAAGTCAGCTACAGAGTGTCCTGGGAGATTGAAGTGCCAACTGGTTTATGGATGTTACCACTTTTTTGTGTCTGATTTGTGTCTGTCTATTCTTTTGCGTAGTGACAGTCCGGTTTGGCCAATGTACATGGCAGAGGGGCATTGCTGGCACATGATGGCATATATTACATTAGTAGATGTGCATGTGAATGAGCTCCTTCTGGTGTGGCTGATGTGGTTAGGACCTGTGATGGTGTCATTAGAGTCAATGTGCGGGCAGAGCTGGCAATGGGGTTTGTTTCAGGGTTAGGTTCCTGGGTTAGTGTTCTTGTATGGTGTACAGTTGCTGGTGAATATTTGCGTCAGGTTGGGGGGCTGTCTGTAAGCAAGGATAGGTCTGCCTCCCACGGCTTGAGCGAGTGAGGGATCATCTGCTAGGATAGGTTGTAGACCCCTAATGATGTATTGGAGAGATTTTAGCTGGGGGCTGTAGGTGATGGCCAGTGGTGTTCTGTTGTTTTCTTTGTTGGGTCTGTCCTGTAGTAGGTGACTTCTGGGTACCCGTCTGGCTCTGTCAATGTGTTTCTTCCCCTCTCCAGGTGGGTATTGTAGTTTTAAGAATGTTTTATGGAGATCCTGTAGGTGTTTGTCTCTGTCTGAGGGATCAGAGCAGATCCGGTTGTATCTTAGGGCTAGGCTGTAGACAATGGATCGTGTAATGTGTCCAGGGTGAAAGCTGGAGGCATGAAGATATGTATTGAGGTCAGTTGGTTTTCGGTATAGGATGATATTAATGTGACCATCCTTTATTTGTATTGTAGCGTCTAGAAAGTGGATTTCTTGTGTGGACTGGTTCAGGCTGAGGTTGATGGTGGGGTGGAAATTATTGAAATCCTAGTGGAATTCTTGAAGGGACTCTTTCCCATGGGTCCAGATGATGAAAATGTCAGCAATGTAGTGTAGGTAAAGGAGAGGTGCTTGGGGACAAGTTTTGAGAAAGCAGTGTTCTAGGTCAGCCATAAAAATGTTGGCATACTGTGGGGCCATGCGGGTGCCCATAGCTGTGCCACTGACTTGAAGGTATAGATTGCCTCCAAATCTGAAGTAGTTGTGGGTCAGGACAAAGTCACAAAATTCAGCTACCAGGTGTTCCATATCATCATCAGGGAAAATGTTCCTGATAGCTTGTAGTCCATCTTTGTGTGGAATGTTGGTGTAGAGAGCTTCTACATCCATAGTGGCTAGGATGGTGTTTTAATAAAGTACTTTCTAATTGGTAGATATGTAGGGCCTGATCCTACAAGCTCTCATTGTGATGAATTCTAGCTGAAATCAGTGGGATCTGTGCATGAATGGCTTGTGGGATTGGGCTCGTGTTGAAAGGGTAGGTGCTTTTAAGATAAATACCTTTATAGCAGTAATAATAGCTGGCACTTGCATAACACCTTGTATCTGAGGATTTCAAAAGGCATAACACATATTACTGAAACTGCAAAGCACCCCTGTCAGATAGGGGAAGTATTACACCCAGGTTACATGGGAAAACACTCATGGAAGTGTATGACTCCCAGTCCCCTATTGTATAATCATTAAATTTTGCAGCCTTTTTTTTTTTTCCTCTTGCTTAGATGTGATCATAGTGTTTAAAGGTAAACGCAGCATAATTACATTGTCAGTTTTCTCTCTAGTGTTTTAGAGCCTCTCATACATAGCAGGACTTCACAAAATCGGCTTGAAACATGCACAGAATCCGAATATTCCCAAACTATTGATTCCAAGAGATGAGAAAGCTATGTAGTCTGCCCAATATTGTTCAGACCTGCTAGTGCACAGGTGTAGTTCCCCAGCCTTCCTATATTGGAAGGGGGGGTGGGGGAGAGAGTGTGAGTGTGTGTGTGAGAGAGAGATCTTTGCAGTGTGGCTTGGCTTAGGATAAGCGATACTTAGATTGGGAGAAGACTCCTAAAATCGGCAGGGAAACTAAACTCTGCATTTTCAGTGCAGGGTTCCTTACAGTCCTCAGTCTGCTCTGCTCCACAAAGAACCGTGCATCACGATCCACTTTTTTGGAATAACAGCATCCCTTTGAAAACAAAAATTTTGAAGCTCTGAAAGGATAGAGGCCGCCTCAAACCTGGAGCACTGACATTGGCGCTTCCTGTACCCATGTTTTGAGGAAAGCATGTTGCATCACTGCCAGCATTTTTTCCATATAACCAGATTTATCCTAGCTGCGTGCTGACAGCTGCTTGATGTGAAATGGCAACTGTCCATTCTCTCAGTCTCTGGACTTTCAGTACTGTGGCATATAGCTGCAGTTCTCTGCATCCAAGACTGTGGCATGAGGAATGGCTGACTCACGCTTCAAGCTGGAAAGTTACTCTGAGGGGGTGAAGAGAGAAGTGAAACTTTTTTTAAAGAGGAGAAAAAAAACCCCCATTGTTTACAGCCAGAGCCGCTTGGAAAACATACCACCCTTCCTTACATCACTCCCCTTTCTGTGGTGCTTGAAATTGAAGGCAAGAACTGCTGGGCTGTTGCTTTCAGCCTGTTCTCTTTTGTTCCTGATTTGCTTTTTTGGGTTTTGGTGTAAGAGCGCAAGTGTTCAGTTTCCACATCCCCGTGTGTTTTTCCTTGCTTATCAGTTCTTGACACTATTCTTTTCTGCAACAGTAGGGAGAAATATGATCTTGTTTTGATTTTGTTAGCCCCTAATAGGTGTCAGGCAGCAGGTGGATTGATTCAATACCCAAAGCCACTCCTTTGGTGGGCTTTCTGATATTTAAAGGAATCTTTCTTGTTCTGAAGTAATGAGGAGGCAGTACAGAATCGGGAATGATGGATCATCTGGAGTAGGAGGGAAAGCTCTTTAATTAAAGGACTTGGGTCTTGGCTGGCTTGAAAGAGAGAACTATAGCTTCAAAATATTTTAAGCCAGTGTGAGGTCTGTGTGTAGAGAGGCTTGGCTCTGTTTACAGCTAAAGCCAGCTTCTGTACATTATTTATTCTATGTTTAGAACTGTTTGACCTGCACATGTGCTTAATAATAAATACAGTATACTGTAAATCCATATCTGCTAACTTCAGAGTATGGTTTTTCTTGGCTTATTTTAATCTGATGAGATAAATACTGTCATCTTATTAAATCTTTACGATACATTTTAAAATTCTGGTGCAGTGTATACTGCCTGTGAGAGATTCCTTGGGCTGTGCTGCAGCAGTAATCGCAGTCACTTCAAAGCTCAAGGTCTAGTTATTGGAGGTGCTGAATGCTTGCGGTTTCCATTACATTGTTGTGAGCTGAAGGCTTACACTTTGAAATAGTTTTCCAATTACTTAAGATAAGTGGTATAGCATGTGGCTTTGTGTATGGGAGTTGGGGCAGGAGTAAGTAACAAATGGAGAGTTTATTAACGGGCTAGAGCCAGTCAGGTTTCACAGTTCTATGTAGGGTCCAATTTAACATCTATAAGGTCTGAAGCAAGAGGCAGCTGCCAGTGAGATGTCCTGACTAATAGTTTTCTTCAAGAAAGACCTGACCAAGGGCAAGACTTGTGAGGCACTGTTCACTTTTGCCGTACTCAGAAATACCAGGCAGCTCCAGGCTGTTGATGGCCTCCTGCAGGAAGCAATACCAGGCAGAAGTGGTGAGCAAGGTCAACTTGTCTGCTGTTCAGAGAATGAAGTGTGATTCACTAAACCATCAGTAATAGCTGAGGTCAGCCAAGGAGGGCCACAGTAGTCTCCTCCTCCCCTGCGTTACACATGCCCCTGTCTCTGTGTATGTTCTGAATGGCTATTTACTAGCCTTTGAGTTTGAGGAGAGGACAGCAAAGGTCTAACATGGCTCTCATCACTAGTATCTGGATGCCGCACAAGCCGCCTGAATGTTATTGCCTACCTCACATGAGTGTTGTGAGAAGTATTACTCCCATTTTTATATATAGGGAGCTAAGGCACAGGGTGGTGACTTGTGCATGGTCATACAAGAAGGCTGTGACTGAGATGGAAATTGAACTGGAGTCCTAGACCAGTGCTCTGTCTAGTATACTAGTTTTCCTCTTCAAGCAGAATAAGCACTAGGCAGAGCAAATGCCCCACTTCAGAGCTCAGACTAGTAGATCTGCTGGAGAGTTCCTGTAGCTACATAGTGTTGTCTCCCTCCCACATTCCCTTTCAGCTTGCTCTGTCAATATAAGATGTACCAGAGACAGGAAAACTGCACCTAGGATGATCTAGCGAGAGATACCAGTTACACTGCCAAGGTTTGGGAACTGCTGCAGAAAGGAGTCTGGGATATACTGCAGAACAGAGGCAGGCAAGAGAGAGGATGTTGAACAGTGAAAGGGAACCCCTAGGGTGAACATAACTCCCATTAAGCTGTGAGGTAACAGCATATTTGCTTTGTCTTTATAGTCCTTAGAACTTTGAAGTGATTGAGATTGTGTGTGTGAACACAGTGCAGTGCTCTGGGGAAAACACATGGTTTCGGGATATGATCCTTTTCTGTTCCATCAGCTGTCTATTAGGATATTTAGGGGTGGCAGTTGTGTTCCTTTGTGACTCAGTACTAGCCAGGCTTTGCTGTCCTTGTGAAGAAGAATCACTGTCCTTCTTGCAAATGCCTTATCCATTGGAGTATAACCTAACTTCTAACAGCAAGGAAACTGACAATGAGTTCTGAGTGATCTGTTCTCTCTGAACTTTGAGAGAGGTCTTTACATGGCAGTGCTTTCATTTGAAGATATATATGGGATGGGGAGGACATTTTTAAATAGTATTTTAATAGTTGGGATAGGTTTCTGCTGAGAGGTGAATTTGGATTAAAAAGATTAGTGTACAGAATGGCATTTGACCTTTCTCCAACTTTCTTGAGGAGGGACAGGAGCAGTTTAGCTTTCATTTTAATATGAAAATTGAGTTATTGGGGAAGGATGGGTGTGAAGGTGAAAACCTAGGTTTAGATTTCAACTCTCCCTCTAGAGCTGTGGATTTCAAACTTTTTGTATTGGTGACCCTGTCACACAGCAAGCCTCTGAGTGTGACTCCCTTGCCTGTGTGGGTGCCTGCCCCTGTCCACTGGCGGCTCCCCACTCCCTTTTTGCCTCAACCCCTGCATTATGCCCTCTTCGCTCCTAACCCCTGAATCCCTCTCCTGCACCCACCTGGGGAAACAGACCTGCCTGCTCCCACCTTAAAAGCTGCTCCTCCATACATTCCTTAGGAGTTTGGGGAGGGGGGGAGAAGCTACATCAGGTCTCCCTGCATCCAGGTCATTTTCCCCATTTAGGCTGAGTAAGGGGAGGGCAGAGAGCAGCAGTTCCAGATGCTTGCCTCACAGCACTGCACAGGTGGGGAAAGTGACCTGGATGCAGGGAGCCCTGGTGTTGCTTCTTGCTCCACCTCCCCGCAGCCACCTTTGTATTTGTGTATAGCTGCTCACCCACTCTCCCCAAGTTTCTCTGCTAGGAGGAAGCACGGAGGCTCACAGCCCTGTGCCTGGCCAGAATCAGGGCGCTTAGTCCTGCAACCTCCACATAACCATGTCATAACCCACAGTTTGAAAGCCAGGGCCCTAGAGTATACAGAACTGAGTACCCAGATTCTTTCAGGTTGGACCTGCCACTACTTTCTTCTCTTCCACAAGAAACCAGGCAGCTGGTTTTCTTTTCCCCTTGTGAATTTGAGCAAGTTAGACATTCTGGAGAACATACTGGTCTTTCAGATGTCTTATTGGAGCCCTTGCTGGAAGGGGAATGCTTGAGGTTTTTGTAACAAAGGGTGTTTAAGTATGTTGTCTCTTGCTGGGAACTTGCCTGAATCACCGCCTTTCTGGGAGCAGAGGTGTAGACTGCTTTAGCGCTTGAGGATTCTTTCCTGCAGTGCATGCATAGAACACTATGAACTAATAGGAATTTAATGTGGACTAGAAGTAAATTCTTTCATTGACCTTCTGTTTCCCCTCACATGCATTATACATGCTTGGTTCTGCTGTCATGTTAACAGTAGCACAACTCCAGTGTAGCGTTTTACTGAGACTATTTATTAAATGTTAGAAACTGGCTGTGGAGTCATTCTACCTGTGATTGGTTTCTGAGCAACTCTCCACAAAATACAGGCACTACTTTACTGTATGGAGTCCGTTCTTTTTATTCTAATTAAAATATATACAGGACTGATGATTACTCTAACTTTTTTTTTGTGAGTTTAGTGCTCAGGAAACTAAGAGGAATCCATGCCAATGGCTAGAGTCATGTTGCGCAAAGCTGTTGCACGCAGATGGTCAATCTCTCCTGCATTGCAGCACACTGTGTAATGTTTGTTATGTGCAGCATGACCATATCCAGAACGCATGCTGCTAGAGGGGAAAATACCTTCCACCTTCAGAGCTTGGCAAGCTGTGCAGAGCAATAGCAAGCTGTTCAGTCTCCATCAGCCTTGTTATGTCAGTTGCTCAGTGTGCGTCCCTTTTGGACAGACCTGCTTTCAAGGATGACTCAGATTTTTATTTCAGTTGTCGCGTCATGGGTATTAGCAGATACCTGGCAAATGTCTAAACCAATCCACTGGTGGGAAAGAAAGATGTAGTCTGTAGCCCTGAAGTTACCCATGTACCTGGGTAAAACATAGTTGGCAGTTGCACTTTATATTCTGATGCCAGAGGATTATTTTTTTCCCCCTTCCAGAGCTGCTGAGCCACTGCAGTTCCTGTTGCCTTCACTGGGAGCTCTGGATGCTCAACACCTCTAAAAATCAGCCCAGAAGTGTGTGGATTTTTTTATAGAAGGCTGCCAACTATTTAGAGATATAGTCAGATACTGTAGGCCTCAAATTACAGCCTTTGGAATGGATGGGTAGGTAGAAGAACTTTGGGAAAACAAACATTAATAGATTTTAATGAAGAGTGTCTTGTGGCCTCTAATCATTCCCTTGCAATGTTTTTAGGCTTGGCATTATTCAATTTCTAGTTTTTTCTAATTTTGACAAGATAATCCCCCCCTACCCCCAATTTAACTATTTTTTTTATTTTTACAGTTGCTGGAAACTAAGGGGGGGGTGGTAGGATTGGGAGTTAAGATAGTGCTAGTAGCAGGATTGGAGCAGGCTCCTGGGAGTTCCTTGTGTGGCAGAGGGGCCACCGACTGTTACTGATCAATATCTTTTTGGTGATTTCAGTCTGTCAGCTGAAATAGATGTTTATCCACATCTATTTAAATCAAATACTGCCAAGCCTAAAGGTTTGCAATATTTGCTAGTTCACAAGAAGGGTAAAAGTGAAAATGACAGATTTTTTTATTGTGTAAGCTGAGAGATACCCCAAAGTGTCCGTAAACGATTAATGCTAAATTTGAGTTTAGTGAAAAAGGAAATTTAGTGGTTTTAAAGTACAAGATCGAATTAGTCCTTAGTGTAATTCTGTTGCAGTCAATGCAGTTACATACCAGTGATGAATTAGGCCTGTGCTTTCTATTTTTTAATTTAGAACTTTCCAGTAAATAATGCAGGAAGGGGAATAGAGAAAGACATGAACTGTGAAAACTCAAGATTTTAAAAAAAAAAGTGCTCTGTGTAAGCCTCAAAGATCAGTGAAATGCACCAGGTCTTGAGGAGGGGGACTGCCTGATGTTCTTCATGGGAATAAGAGTCTTCAAGCTGTTTAAAATATTTTTACCAGCTTGTTTGCTTTTTCTTGATGAGTGGAATGGGTTAGCAGTACAGTCAGTTACTGTTTTCGCAGACTTCGCTGTAGTATAGCAACCATCAGAGCAGCGTGATCCCACCCACCCCAAAGGCACTTTCTTCCCTCCCCCATGGTATTTAGACCAGAATTGTATATTGTATCCTTCCCCGTTACATTTCCAAATAGTTCATTTTATCAGCAGACCTGCTGTGGGGATGGTGATTTGAATTTCAGTATAATGCTCACTGGACAATAACCCAGTCAGACTCAGACCACCACAGTGTTGAGATGCTTATAGCCTTTAAGTCAAGTCTTTCGGGGTTGGAGTACAAAGCAAATGCCAAGGCTTAAGCTTGCCTAGGCCTAGGTTTTTTTGTCTCCTGTTTTGAGCAGTAGTTGGCTGACACTTGGTACTCGTTTTCTAGCAGAAAACTCTACTGAATTGTCCAGTTTAAGAAGTTCTGTTGTTCCAAACTCCTCTTTAATCCCTTGCTATATACAGTTTAAATTCTTGCAGCCTTTTCCCAGGGTGAACTGTTGAGTTCCAGGGTGAGGGATGATGAATGCTGGGCCAGATTCTGATCTCAGTTACACCATTGTAAAGCAAAAACTACTTTTAAGTATGCTCGAATTGCTCCTAATTAACACTGGTAATTGAGACTTGGTCTACACTGCTGCTGGCGATTGACGGGAGATATACAAGCTACGTAAAGTAGCTTGCCTATCTCCCATAGATTTATGTTGCCATACTGTGGAGTCTTCACTGTGCTGTGTCGACTGGAGATGCCATCTGGTTGACGCAGCCTTACTCCTTTCAGGGATGTGGATTAATGCCGTTGACCGGAGGGCACTTCCGGGATCGATCCCCAAGGAGCCGGCAGCGTAGATTATACCCTGAGAGAGAATTTGGTCCTAGTCTTTCATTTGCGTGGGACATTGTAGAAACTGTTAAAGCCAAACTAGTTCAGAATTGTGTTAATGATAAAACAGAGCTCGAATAGGAGCATTACTCTTAATGTGAGTGTTACCAACAGATCTGGGGCTGAATGATCTATATCTTGGGGTATGTCTACATTGCCGGCTCCTTGGGGATCGATCCGCTCAGTTGATCTCAGAAGTGCTCTCTGGTCAATGCCATTAATCCACCTCCCCGAAAGAAGTAAGGCTGCGTTGACTGGAGAGCATCTCTGACTGACGCAGTGCAGTGAAGATGCTGCAATACGGCAACATAAGTAAGTCAACTGGAGATACGCAAGCTACTTCACATAGCTTGCATATCTCCCATCGACTGCTGGCAGCAATGTAGACCAAGCCTTGGCGCTTGAGATCAGCATTCATTCACAGCCTAGAAAATTGTCCTTTTGTCTTTGCTCTCTCTATGTTGTCTTGACTGATTCTTGTTGCTTTCTACTGCTAGTTCTGTAATATAGTGCTTGCTATTGTATGTATATGTCAACTAGAGATGGAGGAATTTTTCAAGGAAAGGTTTTGTCTGAAAGTGCCAATTTATTGGGAAGATTTCTGAGGTCCAGGATAGGAAGAAGGGGGAGAGAAACCCCAGATAGCCAATATCTCCTTCCCATTCTAGACCTGAGAAACCTTCCCAATGAATTGGCATTTTCTGATAAAACCTTTCCTTGAAAAATTCCTCCATCTCTAGTTGGGAGACCCAGGTTTGAGTCCATGCTCTTTCTGATTCAGAGGTGTCTTTTGTGTATGGTTTCTCTTGTGGAAAACTTTGAAGGGTGTGTCTCTTGTTCCAGTATGGAATGAAAACAAATTTTGAAACCAGCATTTTTCATGAAATAGAATTCTTGTTTTCTGCCCAGTGCTAGTGTTACCACTGTGCTTTACTGGATGGAGTCTGACATGTTTGAATGTCTTAATGTTGTCCTTCAGCAGCTCTAATCTTTATTATCAAGGTGTGCCTGGTCAGGTGTGTGTTTGGTTGTGGTGGCAAAACAGCCTTGTTTTTTGTCCCTGCTGTCAACTGCTGAGGCTTTATAGCTACATAATTATTCAGTATGAGCAAGGTTATTGGTCCTGTAACTCATTATCCGAGAGGTTTATTACTTGTTTATAGCTTCAAAATCCTTACCTCAACATGTTGAGATCCTCTAAAAGGTGCTATTTAAGTGCAGAGTTTTATTGCTTAACTTAATGCTTCATATATTGTCAAATCTCAATACAGGATGAAAGTTCAGTTTGAAAGTGAACTGCCTTATCAGAATAAAATATGTAAACAGAAATGAAATCAGTCAGAGAAAAATAGTCACTACTGGTTAATGTTTAATAAGAAGCCACTGGAATATCACTGGAGAACCTTACGGCTATTCCTCACCTGCACTGGATGTTTTGGATGTGGAGAGGTTAATCTGTGTGATGATAAAGATGGAGGTGTGTTCTGTGCGAGAGCACATATTGTACCTGGTTAAACCTTACAGGTCGTTGTAATTAATTGGGAAGAAGGAGAGAAACCCATTATGCGAAGAGTCAGCTGGTTTCGGCCCAGATTTGTTAAACTGGAACCACAGAATTCTTCTGGTTTTGGTTGTGTTTTTTGTACACAAGCGCCCCCTTCCCTCCCCCTCCAAACAAAGCCATATTAGTTGTCCTTGTGTGTCTGTACATGTGTTGCCCGGGCTATTTTGTCAGTGCATTCTGGGAAATTATCCCATGGTGCCCAGCAGGACTAGAGTGCCTGGAGGACATGCATATTGAACATCTAATAGTAGGATGTGTGGCAATGCATTCTGGGATATCCTGGTTGCAGAGCGGGGATATAGGGCTGGCTAGCGTGGTTACCAGTGGGGTCTCCATTTATCCAGAAAAATAAGTGTTACAACCTGAAAATGTGAAAGCCAGCCTCTGCCCCTACTTCTTGGAGTCCCACTCAGCTTTTGTAGGGGAAACACTGATTTAAGTGCTACACAATCTCTGAGGAGACAGTCACAACGCAGGTATTCATAGATTCCAAAGCCAGAATGGACCACTGTGATCGTCTAGCCTGCCCTTCTACATAACAAGCCAAACCTTGTTGGTATACCATGTTGATGAGTTGGGCACAATTAGCATTTAGAGCCAACAGTATTGCTAGCTGCTATGAGTATGATTGTTTTATTGTGGAGATTCAGCTTAAGCCTCTGACCCATTATTGTAACTTTACCAACAACTGCTGTGTCTGAAAATGTTTTCAGTTTCTGTAATCAGTGTGAATGGGGAGGATTTTTCTTTCCTGAGAACTGTGCTATCAAAAGCAGTATTGTAACCTACCTTCCCAAATAGACATCTTCCAGTGTGACTTTAAAGCATGGCCACAACTTGAGTGTGGGACCCTATTGCTCCACTCCTCTTCAGCATGCTTGTGAGCGGAGAATTTTAGAACTCTTTAATCAATAATAATATAGCCCTGATGTGCCAGAGTGAATGAAGAGATCTAGGAAAAGGGTCGTTAATGTGGAATTGCTAGCTTATAGCATCATAGAAGCCAGACTATTCTAATCAAGTTATTTTATACATTTATAAATGCTAAAGTCCTGTCTCCCCTGTCTGTAAGAAAAGATTATACGTTCTGCAGTCTGTGCAGTCAGGCTGATTACAAAAGAGCTACCTCTCGGCATCCTGAATCTATGAAATGTCTTAAGCATACACAGATGGCATTTTTATGCTCCTTCATCACTGACTTTTTTGTTTTTTCCTCTTGTTTTAAAGGACTAGCTGTTGGTCTTGGCATTGGGGCCTTGGCAGAAGTTGCAAAGAAGAGCCTTAGATCTGAAGAACGCAATGGTGAGCTCCCTTGTGTGCAGGTTCTGAACAGAAAACCTAGTTGCTTTCTCTTTTAGGCATGATCTACTATATAGAAGAATAAAATCCTGTGAGATCTCTAAAGGCTGGGATTGTGATGCAATATGTTAGGAGTAGAGTATTTTTTTTGTATCAGTTTCTTCTGGTTGAATTAATTTCTTTTTGACCTTATACGACTTGTCTGAACACACAAGTTGTACCACTTCAACAACTTACCTGATGTGGACACAGTAGTATGGATGTAAAGGCTCTTCAACTGTTGGTTTATTCCCATATGGAAAGATGGGTAAGCTGTACTGGTATTAATGTTTAGGTTAAAAAACAAACCTCACTTCTGACTGAAATAGTTATACTGGTACAAAAACTGTGTGTAGACCAGGCCTTAATGTCTGAAATCTTGTGATAGTGTTGAAGCAATAGACTTTTCTTGACCTTCAGCAATATTCTGCCTATTTGGTTCTCAGGTGATGACTGCTATAGAAAACCATGAGAGAATAATTTATTCAGACACTAAATTGGCATTTCACTTCTTTCAGTATCTTTCTCTTGACTATTCTGCACAAAAAAGTGCTATGTGCCATACAAGCAGGTTTATACCAGAGTTTGTTTCTCCTCCTGTCTTCCCCTTCTCACCCCCCAATGTAAGAAAAAGGATGCTGTTTTTAGGTACTCCTCCTTTGCCCACTAGCTTTGCTCTGAATTAACATGTTTACTGCTCTTCTGTACCTGTATTCTAGCTGGAGAGTTCCAGCCCCACATGATGGTAGGGAACATCTAGTGCAATCCATAGTACAGGGGGGTGGAAGATAGATATGAACATGATCTTTTTTCCTTCTCTAGAAAAAAGCACCTTACTCAGAGTTTGTGGCTGGGCAGATATTCTTTGTTCTACTTTTTGTTCACAAAGGTTTGGATCAGATGCAGCATCACTTTCCATGAAGTTCCTGCCAGTCATCCAATTTCTCTGCTGTTATATTTGACTTAACACAACGGGAGTCTTGGTACCATTCAAATTAACAGGAAGTTGGTGGTATAGCCAACATTGGAGCTGAGCATCTTACTGGCTCCTGCCCTTGGCTCCGTCCTTGAAATCCTGGCTTTTGTAACTGGAGATTCATATTCCTAAAAGGAGATAAGGGTCTGCTTAGATCTAGGGTGCTTGGGCAGACCTGTGTTGTTTCCGTAGGGAAGTCATATCTGTAGTTGCTTAAATTGGGGGGGAAGGGAGAGGAGGAGGAGGAAGAGGAAGGGCAGGTAAGGGGGGGGGGGGCAGGAATGAACGGGACATTGATTTACTTCCAGGCTCCATTTCATGTGATAGAGAGGGAAGGATGGATGGGGGACATATCTAAGAATGTGTGTGGGTGGGTGGGTGTGGAGAGAGAGTCAGGTCGGTCAGTCAGTCACCCACCCACCTCTCATTGACCTCCTGTATAAACACATTTGCTGACCTGGAGCAGCACTGCCCCACCCAGCAGTGAGATGGTCCATTCTGGGAAGTCACTCCAAGTATTCCTTATTTTCATAATCATCTTGGGAGCTTCTTCAGCTCAGATTTATTTAACAGCCTTGGTTTTACAGCTATGCTCAGAGCCCCCAGTCAGATGAGGGATCCCTTTGTGCTAGGTGTGAGAACAGAGTAAAAGATGTTCTTTACCCTGAATAGTTTACAGTCTTGGAAGACATGATGTAACGAGTGGAAGGAAAAAAGGTGGAGGATTACAGAGAGAGAAAATCATAGTTGTGTAGCTTTGCACTGTAGCTAGTCCTGTATATATTTGAGTTCAGTTTAAAAAAAAAAAATATTGGATATCCTTATTGATCTAGCTTTCATTGGGCATTGTGGCAGTGATGGATCTTGAGGATTTTGAAGGACAGGGTAGTGGCGTTTTAGACTAATTTGTGGAGGATGTGTTCTGTGCACAGTTGGAAGCAGAGGGGTGGTAGATGGAGGCTGCCATTGCTGGCAGAGAATTTGATCTGGGGAGAGGACAGCAAGAGTGATGCAGCAAGAAACCAGAGCAGATAAGTAGATGGGGGATTAAGCTGTAAAGGTTCTTAAAGATGGCAAACAAGCTTGTATTTGTTCCTGTGGAACAGGTAACCATGGCAGGGATTGAAAGAAAGGAAGACCTGGTTAGAAGAGACCAGCATGAAATCAGTAGCAGCATTTTGAACTGAGTAGGACAAAGTGAATGTCAGGAAAGTCAGAGAGAAGGCTTTAGTAAAAATGGGAAATGAGGACCAGGGTGCATCCTAATGTTATGGGCAGTGAGGAGACCAGATATTAAAGATATACCAGAAAGAGATAAGATTTGGAAATGGCCTAGATGTGCAAGTCTGAAGAGAGGATGGTATCAAGGATGATTAGACTCAGAGCCCAATGCCTCTCCACAGCCCTTCTGAAGGTTTGTGTGGATCCTCCATACATCCTAAACGGGCATCGTACAGTGTTGCGTGGAGCTGAATCCATCCCCAACCTCAGCGTTGTCTGCCTCTTAGAGTGATAGAATTGTAAAGTAAATATCTGATCACATGCCGGCAGGGAGCTGAGGGTGAAGAGGGTAAGGCTTCCACAGCCAGCTTTGATTTATTGTTCTTGTGCTGCACTGGTGGTTTCAATAAGGTAGACTTGTTAGTGAGGGCAGTTGACTGCAGGCTGTAACATGGAAAACCACCCACATCCAAGCTGGATTCTGCATGACTCTCAAAAGAATCTTTTTGTACAAGGGATCTACAAACCAATATAGCAACCTGATGGCCTCTAAGCAGTTAAACAAATTCATGTTCCTTGTATCTGATCTTGTGGCTTCTTTAAGATGTTCAAAGCAGGTCAGAGATCCATGGTAACTAAACTTCCTTTTGAATGTTATCTCTCAGTTCTTCCACTTTAATATTATAATATGAGAGAAATGTCATGTTCTTGTTTTACCATAAATAGCTCTTTTGTTTGCCCAACCTTGGTGTCTGGCTAACCCTCTGAAACTGAGGTGAAGGTTACAAAGCAAGTTAGATAAGGGAAATTTTTTTAATCACTGCAGATTTTGTGCAGTGGGTCATCATTGGGGTCAGATTGTAAACTCACTCCCACAATATCTGATCCTTACCTGACCCAAGGGTTGATCGGGTGCAGAGGGTGTCGAAAAGGAGAGGTGAGGGAGGGAGATGAGGGCAGGGCTTGCAAGCCCTTTTATTCTGAGTCCATCGTTTAACTTCCTTTGCTTAGTCTAAGTGAGGTGCTCTGAAACGCCCCATGAGGATGGCTAGGATTGTCACTGAGTGGGGATAGATAGCAGTTCTGCCATGTGCCTTGCTAGGAGACCTCTGATACCATTTTTCTGTTAGTCTCTCCCTCCCTGAACTTAATGAGACAACCTGGAATTCCACTGTATTGCCTCCAAAGATTTTCTGACCTCCCTCTCAAGCAAACCATAGAGTTAGTCACAAGTAGAGTCCAGGTTCAGAGGACTGACTCTTGTCATTGTATTTACTCTCGTTAGTTAGACCATTTTTGTGCCCACCTCTGCCCCTCTCTTTTTTGTTAAGTTGCTTCTGCTGCTTCTCCTTCCAGAGCCTGACTGTTACTCAGGTTGAGAGGCAGTTTGCGTTCTCTGCAACAAGACTGTGGGGTAAGAGGTTGTGAAATTGATAACATGAAGGTGCACTGAGAGAGTCTTTGAACTGCAGCACACACAGCAGTAGCAATTACTTGAATATTGCATGACTTCAGCTATGATAAACATGGCATCATTTCAGACCTGGCATCCTTTCAGCAAGTGTTAATGATTCCAGTGTGTCATATGCTACCTGCATGCCTTCTTTTGAAGAGTATTCAGCTACAACAGTGATGAGGGTGAGGAGGGTTTATAAGCACAGACACAAGAGGAGGTATCTGCAGTAGCATTTGCTCAAAGTCACATCAAAGAAACCAAGACCAAATACTTGCCCATGGAGCAGGGGCCGTTTCTTGTGATGCATTCAAGTCTCTAAGTAATTGGATGTCTCTGCTTTCGCTTTCAAACAGACTTGATCAGTTCTTAAATATCTTTCAGATGTTGCCATTTCAGGTTAGGTAGGGGAGAGGTTTTTGCAAGCCACACCCTCCTGAACCAGTGGGAGGCAACTGTACTCTTTGAGGAGTGCGGGGGTGGAATCCATCCCAAGAATGGGTGGTGATTGTGTTAGCGCCTGGAGGAGGTCCACTGAAGCCATGGCATGGCTAACTGCATCTGGGCCTCCACAGGGATACCACTGATGGACACTACCTGGAAGCTGCTTGTTAATCAGCACCTACCCTAGCCATACCCCCTCTTTGGCATGTGCTGATGACCTTTGGTTCTGTTATCTGACTGTAAGCCATGTGGTGGTGGAGGTGTTATGATCTCCTCTGTCTTTAGGTCTTGTGCCAGTACATCACAGTGCTGAATCAAATCCGAAGTGTACTAAATGCTTCACATAGCCTACTTGCTAGGGCATTCGGCGCCTATTACTCTGTTTTGGGGTGTGTGTGAGAAGGATGAGGGTGGAGCAGTGACTCTTCCATTTCCATCTCAGGTGGCACAGTCTAGGCTTTGTCCATCATGACAAGATTCTCTTGTAGCTGAGACCTTTCCTTGTTTCTGGAAAGTCAGCACAAGCTTCTGAAGCTTGTGTGAGTTGGTGTGGAGGGAAATGCATCTCTTATCACAGGAGAGGCTGCATATAGACACATTGATTTGGCAGCATGGCACACAATATAGTGCTGTTACAAAGCACCTGGATTTATCCTCCATTCTGGTATTGCTGAATGCACCTGCTATGCCATCAGTGTGTTGGGTGAAATAGGCAACCTCTCACTACTATATTGTTCTTAGTGATTCACTGTAGTAACATCAGAATGATGCTGTAAATACTTCTTTTTCCCTGCTGCTCTGCCTGACATACCCAATATGCTCTGACCTTCCTCTTAACCCTCTCTCTGCTGGTTTGTTCTTAAGCTCCTTAACCGACTGAATAAACACAGGAAATGAAGCCAAAGTGCTCCTAGTTCAGAGGCTTTGCTTTGAAGCTGAGATGTAAAACCTGTGAGGGTTCTGTTTTTTTCATTTTAACATCCCCAATGCCAAATATTCCTATGTTGGTTGGACCTACAAGGACATTGATGAGTGATGAAGATTGAATTCCTGTCCAGTCAGCTGATGCTGCAGTGTGAAGACAGGTGTTTCTCTTGGAGACCAGTGGACAGGCTATTGCAAATTTCTCCATGGTATGGTGTTTGCTTTTCAACCTCCATTACCTGTAAATCTCTCATTGCATTATCTCTGCTTTTTTTTCTGTATAAAGGTTTAAAAAACAAACACAAACCCCCCACAAATCAAAACCCAAAGCCCCATGCAAAGTCCTGAGTGTCCTGGATCTGTGGAAGCAACAACAGTCTGCAGGTGTGAGTTTTTGGTTGCTCTGATGTACATTGCACACAGGCAGTACCCAGAATGCATGTGAACAAACTTGGCCTGGCTTGCAGGATCCTTGATGGCTTTTGCTTGCAGCACTCAACACCTTGTCTGTCCTGCTGCGAAATGGAGCTTTAACTGAGGAGGGATTGCACAGCTGTTTGTTTATATTTTTCTCCTTGCCAGGTACCTCTAGCTTGGCACTCTCCAAAGTGAAAACACAAACACTGCAGAGTTATGAAACTTGCTGTAGATAATGAGCTTTGAATCTCTTCCTTAGAGTGAGAAGGGGAAGGGATTTTTTTTTAAAGGAAAATTGATACATTTCTGCAACATAAAAAAACCCTTCACTTTAGATATTTTAAGGAACTCTTCTTGTATCTCTTGTAAATTTACTGTCACTAGCCTGCTCTGTCATTTGAGCCAAGTACTGATAGATGTGAGTGTCTCTTGAGGAGGCTTTGATGGAAAATGCAGTGATGGAATGAGGTAGTGATACCTAGTGACTAGGGCATTTGGATCAGGAGTCAGACAGTCTGGGTTTTACCTTTGACTCTTCCACAGATGTGCTGTGTGACTTTCAGGAAGTCATTTCACCTTTCTGTTCCTCTTTCTCCTGTGTCTTGTCTAGTTAGATAAGCTCTTCAGGGCAGTAACTGTCTTCTATTGTGTGGCCAGGGTGCAGTGAAATGGGACCTCAGTCCTGGTTGTGCCTCAAGGCACAACTATAATACAAATGATTAATGATCAAAAATGTGACTCAAAAACATCTCCATGCTTTTTTTCTGATTCCAAGTCAGACTTGCTGTATTAATAAGTTGAAGGCCTTTCTGACTCTCACCCTTGTGAACTAAGGCTGTGATCCATTTGCCTCTAATATCACTCATTATTCAGAGTCTGTCATTGGAGCCTAGGTGTGAGTCCTCTTTGTCCCTTCTTGCTCCGCAGTGATGTTAACATCCTAACTAGCCGTTTTTTTGGTAAACAGGTAGGACTCAGACTGGACTAGGGACTTTCACAAAGCCTTTCTCCATAATGGCATTGAGGGAGAGGATCCAGGAATGAAGGAGAGGGCCTGTGTGTAGTCTTCTCCTAACAAATCCATGCATTGCACTCAATGGACACAACTAAAATAACTTCTGTCATCCACTCCTTCAGGGCTGGGACTAGAACCCTACTGTTGCAGCTTCAAAGGCAGTACTGTTTGGGCTAAAGATCTTGCCATCAGCCAGTCTGTTTCCTTTTCTTATGTTCCTATCTTGCTGTATTACCACCACTGATAATCCTGCTCATTTACTCCATGTGTTTTGGGCCCACATGATTCCTGGCCCCATTCTGAATGATTTAGTAGCCATGCTAACGGCTTCAGCAGCCTTACTCTGGTTTTCTACACACCCTTGTATGTATTTGGTTTCTTAGCCCCTCTTCACTGTTCCACCACACACATGCTCCTCAACTCCCCTTCACCCCCCTTGCTGTGTATGTGTGTTGGTTAGGACGTGTAGGACCTGGGGACTCAGCAAAAGAGTCAGTTTTCCCCTCGAACCATGAACTTTCACTGACAATGCTTGCTATTTTGGTGGCAAGATCTCATAGGGATTCCATTCTTTCTGCTTTCTGATGCCCAGGACACGCACTGATGCTCTCCATTGCTGAAACCCTAGTTATAGCCGTAGACTGTGAGGGCCTTCAGTCTTTAATGCTGCGATCCCTTTAACTTTAAAGGAACCACTTATAAGAAATAAAATCTTTGCTCTTCTATAAAGGGAATAGTGTTATGCTATTTCCAGTATGGAGTGTGGACAAGTTTCACTGTCTTTGTCAAGCTAGCAAATTAAAAATAGCCCCGTAGCTCACTGCTGACCTTCGCAGCAGTCTCAGTACCAATGCACAGTGTGTGTATTATTTAGAACATGTATTTAAAGCACTAGGCTGACATAGGTGTTGGAACAAAGTTTCCAGGAATAAAAAAAATGAAACCCCGCTTCCAGACAAATACACTTCACTGCCAGCAAAGGAGACCTTGGCTTCAAGGTCAATTTTATCTTTATTGATACCTTAATAATACAGTGGTGCCTCACCAGGTCCAGTGCTTCACTGTGCGAAGTGCTGTGCAAACATAAAGCTGGATGTGGTTCCCAGCCTGAAGTGGCTAGCAATCATTCTTTCTCCCGTAGAGACAGTGTGGGGTTGAACCTGTGGCCATTTGTCTCTAGAAATGTCCTCCTCCTTAAAGTGGAGGGAGGGACAGCGTAGCTAAGTTCTAGGCTGTGTCCCCTTGCCTCAAAGTTGATGCAGAGCAGACAGTCCTCAAAGAAACCACCCTGTTCAGTGACTTGCTCTGAAGGAGCAGTCTGTTATCCATTTTTAAATCAATCTAACAGTAAGGAAAAAATCAGCAATGATCGTTGGTATGTGTCAAGACTGAGAGCAGTTGTGTAGCTGTGAGACCAACATAAATTTGGAGGAGGCTGGGCTAATTCTAGGGTTGGAAAGGTGGTTTTAGAATTCTTGGGAACATGTGCAACCGTGGTTTGCATACAGAAAAGCTTAGCAGTCAACTTCTGGGAGCAGCTGTAGACTAGTAGTTAGAGTAAAAGGTTGAGGGTCTGGACCCTGTGTTGTCTTCCTGTCTCTGCCACAGACTTGCTTTGATTTAACTTTCCTGTGCATTTTCCGATCTGTGAAATGGTGATTTGCTTTGAAATCTAGAGATGAGAAGGTCTGTATAAAAGCAAATGCTTATTTCTGTCATAGAGAAGAGCTAGCCTACCTCTACTTTTTTGCCTCTGAAAAAAGGCTTTTGTATGAACTGAACTGGCTTGAGAGGTGTATTCCATGAACTATATTAAATCATGCCTTTAAGCTTTTTTCCCCTCTTTTGCTGTGCTAATGATTCCTTTTCACCTAATGTTCACATAACCCAGAAGGTGACTTGGGAAAGAGAGAGAGTTTGTCCATTTTTAGTACAGTGCATAAACAGGCTTTATTGCTAATGACAAAGCTGACTTATGTTCAGGTTAGTGTTTGTGTGGTATTTATTTGTTGGTGAGAAATATGCCAGGAGGAAGTGATGGAGTGCTATTGTTGGGGATTTTTCTTTCTCTGATAAGGTTGTTTTTGAACTGCTAGAGTTCATTAGGTTCTTGAAACCATTTTAATCATTAACTGTTTCCTTAGTCTGCTGTATGCAGAAGGGTGTGTGTGTGTGTGTGTGTGTGTGTGTGTGTGTGTGTGTGTGTGTGTGTGTGTGTGTGTGTGTGTGTGTGTGTGTGTGTGTGTGTGTGTGTGTGTGTACACACCTGATACAAAAAGGGTGAGATTCAGATAGACATTTTGGATGTTTCAGTTTTCAACTGTATTTTGAGCCACTTGTGTGCTGGATTACTTACCTTCCTACCCTCATGGCTGACGACTTAGGACTTTCTGTCAGGGACAGTCAAAAGCCAGTGAACTTTGAGAGGTGGAAGGAAGGGGGAGATATTTCAGACTTGTCCGAAAGCAGCTTTAAAAGAAAAGAAAAGGTAATCTAAATCCTGTTGGATTGGGCAGGTCCAGGAGACTCTTCTGTCCTTCAGGAGAGAGACTCCTTGAAACCAGGATCCTGAGCAATGTTCACTTCTAACTCTTCCTGTGGATGACTGTGAATTCCTGGGGATGACTGCATGAGCCCCAGTTTAAATCTGAGCCCAGTTCCTTCTCCTCCTCCTCGATTCTCTTTCCTGTTCAATCTGCTCCTCTAGTCACTCTCTTCTGTTTTGTTCCATGCACACACGCATGCCCTCCCACACTCTTTCTTACACTGTTTGGGCAGTGGTCTGAAGAAGTCCTCGCCTCCTCAGTTGGCAACACTAGAAACAGAACAGAAGTGGAATCTGCAGAGCCCAGAGAAGAGCAGTGCCGGGCACCTGCCTCTGTATGTTGCCCACCAACATTATGCACCACTTAGGGGGGATGCTGATCCTTAACATTTGTGCCTTGATCTTCAGCGACCACTCTTCGTGGGTCTTAGGCATATTGACCAGGGTTGTGTGAAGGAAAACAGCTGGCTCTGACTGCGCGCATGCCTGTGCATTTGGGTAGCAGGTGCAAGTTTGTGACCCAGTTCTGGCTTCTTTTGAACTGGAAACTCCAGTGAAAAAGCTCATACCTAACCATGTAAACTCAGCAAAGTTCATTATGGAACAGTCAAACTTCGCTGTGGGAGAGGCGAGATCCAGACAGCCTGGATTCCTTTTGTCTAGCTACCTTCGCTCAGCACTGGGGGAGAAGCCTCTCATCCTACTGTCATTACATAGTACCCCAAGAGACCCTGTTCTTTTTTACTGCAGCAGCTGGCAAGTCTGTTTTCTTCCCTGCTGCCTTTGCCTCTTCTCTCCCGCTAATGTCCTCATGCAGTCCCTTCCTGTCCAAAATAGGTGTGGTGGCGCGTTCACATTCCATGTGCAGTCGTTGTCTAAACAGACGCTCATCCTCATGGAGGAGAGGCAGTGAAATGCACAGCACATTTGTAGCTCAGCGCACAGCCCTATGTTACAAACTTGACTTGTAGTACTCCACTGTAACAAACCCACCTGTGGCTTGGCTCTAGATTTGATTGGTAGGTTACCTTTTGATCTTTGCTGGCACCATCCATCACACTGACACTTGGCTGTTCTGTCAGGGAAGTAGACATGTTTGGCAGGAGCTGTTGCAGACCCTGTGTTCTCAATCTTGATGTCCTAGGCAGAGCTGCTCTTTCTTGGTATCTTTTTTTTTTTTTTTTCTGGAAGGAAACTTGGGGACTATGACTTCAGCTTCTGAGCTAATATTCCCCCCCAAGCTCCTCTTTAAAGGAGTGTTCTCATGGCTTGTAGCAACTAATTGTTAGGAATTGAAGGCTTGTCACAGGTGCCTGTAGGAACCAGCAGGTGAGCCTGTTCAGTGGCAGGTTTTACTTGCTTAGTTGGGGAGCTAAATAATGTTGACATTGGGCCTAATCCCACATACTTTAATATTGGTGGTATTGTGAGAGTGAGGCCAGCAGAATTTGTCTTCTCTGTAGAGCAGTGTTTCTTAACCTGGGGTTTTAGAGGGGGGTCGCAAGTGCAGAGCTGGTATTGGGGGTGGCAAGAAAGGCAATTGCCTGGAGCCACAGGGGCGCCATGAAACTAAGTTACATGCCTCAGCCCCGTGGGGGTGGGACTCAGGCTTCAGGGGTACAGTAGTTTGGAAAGGTTAAGAACCACTGCTGTAGAGGAATGAGTTTGAAATTCAGACAGAACAATGAGTTCATAACCAGCTTGAGCTGTTACTCTGTTTAAAGAGCACAGTAGAAATGACAGAAATTAAAGCTGAGTCCCCAGTTAGGGGATGGCTAGGCTGGCACTCACGAGTAAGGAAGTAAAATAAGGAACTGGCATCATAGTGATGACACTCCATCATTCTGGCCAGCAGGCTAAGGGACCTGAGGAATACATCTCCAGTAGAACAAAATGCATGTTTGTCGAGTGAATCAAATGAGTAAAGAATTTTGAGGGAGTCTTAAAATAAAGAGCAGCTTGGGGTGAAAAGTGGGTGGAATTAAAACATCCTGCATGGTCACAAATACTTGGAAAGATAGCAGGCAGCTGACTAAGGAATCCTTTGCAGTGAACATCACTGAAAGAGTGACCTCAATCACAGCATCCTAACCAAACCGCGCAGAGCTGGAATTGAGATGCAGTTTTTCTTAGTTGACAGGAATTTAAAGCTGCAAATATGTATATATTTCATCCCTTGCAAGCTACTTGATAGTACAGGGTGGGGACTGACTTGGTTCTGCTGCTGTATCTGAAGGCATAGTTAGGTCAGCTTGCACCGGTGTTTTGTTCTAACGAGGTCTAGGTCCCAAATGAAGACAAAAGGTTGACGGTCTCTGTGGTTCACTAGTCCTAGCACATGCCAGCTGTGTGTCTTCTCTGCTCAGGATGGCAATATCAGGGGGAGGTGTGCTGGGGAGGGTGGAGGTGGATTGGCACAGCTTGTGGGGTGTGCTTTTTCCTATCTTGCAAAGCACCACAGGACTTTTCACAAAGCCTATATTTGCCTTTGCTCACTTGTACCTGTGACGTTTTGAGATCATCCAAACCAGTAAGGAGTTCTGTCATCGCCTGCCTTGTAACTTTGGGTTCCTTAATGTTAAGCTGCTGTGGCTCAGAGCCTGGAAACCAATAGCGAGCTAAAAAGCACAAGGTCTCACACTGACTTCCACCAGCCCAGTTACTCCTTGCAGGGTGATCCCAACCATCCTTCCAGTCCCATGTCTTCCCAAATCCATCTACCCAGAGTTCTTAACTACCAGACACTTGGGCTTTTCCCTCTCATTTGTCATCCCATGCATGCACACTCCATGCAGTGTGCACACTGGAGACTTGCTGGGGGTAAAAATAAAGTTTTATTTAATAGAAAAATCACAAGTTCAAAGATGAAATAATAAGGCAGAGCACACATATATAAGTTACACAGAAAAGAAACATAAAGATGCAATCCCCAGGCTTTATACTTTCATTTGAAACACATTATCTTTTCTAATATGTTACCTGTTGTTGTCTTTGAATAGTTTCCCAGCATGCCTTTTGTTTTAGAGAGGATCCAGTATTTCAGAAACAGTTTTCTGCTTAGAGGCTACCACTCAGTTTCTAGATACAAAATTTCAGACACAAGCCTGCTTTAAAAAGGACTTTTTTCTTGGCAAGGTGACTTATGGTTCTTTAAGTGCTTGCTCATGTCCATTCTATGTTAGGTGTGTGTGTCACATATACCAGTGCCAGAAATTTTTTTCCCTCAGCGATATCTATAGGGCCAACTCTAGCGCCCTCTGCAGAGGCGCACGTATGTGCTGGTATAAGGAGCGCCAGTGATGCACCACCCTCCCTCTCCCAGTTCCTTTTTACTGTCTGTGATGGTGCTGAAATGTCCCTTGCCTTGGCAAGCATTACTACCAGTGATTTCCCCTTTAGCATTAGTGTATATAGATATTAGATAAGTTAAGAGTTTGTAGTTTTAGTGATAGTTGTAGTTTTAGTCCCACAGGGGACATAACCCCAGGGATGGGGCATGCTCATGAATGCTCCTCACCAGAGCTGCCTAAGTGCCTGGTTGAGACCCATGTCTGGGATAAGTGCTGGATTTGTAGGAACTTCAGACCACGCACTAAGACAGACTGGGGCATCAGATTAAGAGGCTCCTGATGGAGTTGACTCTCAGACTGGCCTCCAAGCTGGGCTGTTCAGACTCGGCGCCCAGCACGTTGATGTTGGCTCGAGGCACCCCTCCGGCATCGGTCACCATCCCCGCTGCCAAAGAAAAGGCATAAGAAGTTGCATGCTGGAGGAGGGTGCTCCTTGGCCCTAAAGGAGGACAGAAAGGGAATGGGGAATGACCCAAGACTCATGCCAGGCTGCTTGTCTTCCCCAGAACTTGGGTTGGCTACAGTCCTCACTCCTGAGAGCTCCCAGTCCTATCTGGGACCTGCCTCCTGGATCATTGCTTGTATCCAGACTTGTTACGAGCAAGCAAAGGTTGCACTCCCTGCCACTCTGACAGCTCACTCAACAAGAGTACAAGCATTGTCAGCAGCTTTCTTAGCTCAAGTTCCAGTACAGGACATTTGAGGAGCCATGATGTGGTCCTCTGTTCACACCTTCATGCCCCATTATGCCATCTCTCAACAGGCCCAGTACAATGCTGGCTTTGGCAGAATGTTATTGCAATTGGCACATCTATGAACTCCTGGCCCACTCCTAGAGGTACTGCTTGTGAGTCACCTAACATGGAATGGACATGAGCAAACACTCAAAGAAGAAAAGACGGTTACTAACGTGTCATAACTGTTCTTTGCAATGCATTGCTCATGTCCATTCCATGATCCACCCTCATTTCCCTCTGTCGGAGTTCTGGCAAGAAGGAACCGGAGGGGGGGGAGGGGAAAAGGAAGAGGAAGGGAGGTGGTGGCCGACAGCGCCCCTTATGGTGGCACATACACATGCCAGTGCAGAGGACACTAGAGTCAGCCCTTTGGATACCACTGGGGGAAAATATATCCGGCACTGGTGCATGAGGCACACATTCACCAAACGTGGAATGGACATGAGCAGCACATCTTGAAGAACAACCATTATGAAAGGTTAACACAGGGAATTCCCTTTTGTCTTGGTGTCTTTCCATTAGCTGTAGTGGTCCACTGTTATCTTTTCTTTGATTTGCTAGTTCAAAGCATTACAGGTTTTCATAAAAGACCTTACTTGATATTTTTATACACTACCATTGTATACAACCAGTTGATTCAATTGCTTACTCTTTGAGAGTGAGATTCCCTGTTCTCCCCTTGGGGTGTCTGGACCCTGATTGTTACACATGCCTCAGAGCTGCTTCTCTGAGGTGTTCTGGGAATGGCTTCATGCTGCTCTTCTGGATGGAGGATAAATGTGTATGTTGATTTATTGAGAGAAAGGAGGTGGAGGGTAGGATGGGATTATGTGGGGGGCTTATCAATGGGATTCATAAAGCATTTTAATAATCTCTTACCACTCTCAGGAAAGAAAGCAGTTATGGATTCCAGCCCCTTTTTGTCAGAGGCCAATGCAGAAAGAATTGTGAGAACTCTGTGCAAGGTGCGGGGAGCTGCACTGAAGCTAGGACAGATGTTGAGCATTCAAGGTAAGTAGCAGGTCTGTGGTGTTTGTCAACTTCTATTTAGTGGCTCTTTTACCTGTACACGGGACAGGAAGGGTGTGAAGGCATTGCTAATGAGAGACATTGGACATCAAGGTCTTTTTACAAGCCAGCAGCACAGCAAACTGTCCTCAGTTAGTAAAATGGCTTCAAGTGAATGGTGATAGGTTAGCTGAGCAGCTTCCTCATGGGAGAATGAAGATTACAAAATTGCATAATTGACTGATAAGTTTATTTCTCTGTGGTTCCCTGAAATGGTAGGGAATGTGGGTGTTGGATCCTTCTCCCTTGTACACACATCCTTCTTCCTCTCAGCGTTTATACTGTAAACATGAATTAAGTCCTATAGAGTGCCAAACTCCAGTAACTATTTGAAGCCTAGTTAACCCTTCTGGAATTGGCCTAAAATAAGATGGCCATGTACCGTGAGAATGGGTGAAGGTAAAAATCAAATCCTGAAACTTAAAACAAGTGTTACAAACCTGGCAGCTGAAAGACTGAGGTTAAATTCAACAAGTAAATGTACCAGCCAGACGGGGAAGGCAGATGAGAGCACAGTCCTGTTCTTAGTTAAGCATGCGATCAACACAAGTCTTCAAAGTACACCTGCAAACCCTCGCATAGCACAAAACTGCACCCATGTACAATCTAGGGCAGTGATGGTGTAGTCTCCCTGGCTTGTTCACATGGCTCACTGGCCTGTGAACTCTCCTGGTGGAGAGAGACTGCTGCCTCAATCTTCCTACTACACCCAAGCCTATTTGGCTGTGTCTGGGGAAACTACCTTCTGTTTTGCTGTAGTGCTGAGTGTGATTTAATTTAACTTCTCTCCATGTACTAAATGCCTGATGACCTTTTCCAAATGCTCTCTTTTGCACTGTATCTTCCTCCATGTTCACATGTATATCTGCTGTATTGAAGCTGGGTACTTTTAGGTGACTGGATTGGTAATGGAGCTATAGAGACTTTCATCATGAGATCAATTTCTGGGAACATATTTTGTTCAAAATCTCTCTCTCAGAGCAGTGCTGACAGGCCAAAGTGGGGGTGTCTAATTGTTTCTCAGCTAGAAGAATAGTATCCTTAGGGTTAAAATGTGGTAAAGTGGGAACTAGATAGGCTCTATTGTCCCACTGCCATTCATTTTCTGTTTACCAGTCAGTTTAGATTGCAGTCTGTGATCAGGTCACCTCTTAAGGATCTAGATGGGGAGAAGATTTGATAGTAGAGAATTCTTTAATTTAGCAGACAAAGGCATAATGACATCCATGGCTGGAAGTTAAAGCTAAATGTGCACCCCAATGGCTAAACATGCTGAGAAGAATGTTCTTTTTTCCGTCTAAGAACACTGACTTCCTCTTAATACACCCACCACCAAACTCATTTGTGGTGCAAGCAGTCATTCAGTGGGCTAGGCAACAACACCCCAGGACCACTCCTCCAGTTAGAGCCACCAAAAAGCAAGACCTCATTGGCTGTAAGATCTGTTCTTCTGCCAGCCTCCCAATTCCTCATGGCCAGCTACCAGGCCATTCTAGAGAAGTAAAGTCATACTCAAGTCTAGCAGAATTCCATGCCTCCCTCCAGGAGGACAAGCAAGCGGAGTTTAAGGCATTCATTGACGAAGGCAAACTGGTCTCCAGAGCCTCCCTCCAGGAGGCAGTGGATGCAGCAGACACGGTGGCTCGCTCCTTGGCATTTGAGGCGGTGCTCAGAAGTGACTCCTGGCTACAAACATATGGTTTTCCTAAGGAGGTCCAAATGACCTTGGAGGATCTTCCTTTTGACAACCAGAAGCTCTTTAGTGACAAAACAGATGAGCCTTCATTCCTTGAAGGACTCTCGAGTGACACTTTTTGGCTTACTGACCCAAGTACCTGCACCGACCTGTCTACCAACCTTACCCTCCACACCAGCAGGACCAACCGTGTTGTCATCAATGCTCCCAACACCCTCAACACTCCACCGCCTCTATCTCTGCTACCTCTAGTTTCCATAAATGCCCTCTGAGACAACCCTTTTGACTCAACATCAGAGAACTGCAAACTCCTTCCCACCCTGTTGCCAGCTCCCCCGATCTGTTCAAAGGCCGTCTTGCTCTATTTGCACACAATTTGAGCAAGATTACCACCCACCGATAGTTATCTGATAGAATTCCACATCTTCCCACCCTGACATCTACCTCGGAACAACCATGTGGACCGAACACAGATATGCCTCCTCCACAGGGAAACACACACTCCTCCAAAAGGTGCCTACTTTCATGTGGACATCCATCCTGCGCATGGCAAATTTCTTCGTTATATGGTGGAGCAATCCCACTACCAGTTCCGTGTTCTCCCCTTTGGGATTGCTACCACACCTTGTGTGTTCACAAAGGTCTTTGCTGTTGTGATAGCATATATGTGCCACTTGGGCCACTCCGTATTCCCGTACCTGGATGACTGGCTCTTAGTGGCGTCATCCCATGACCACTTGCTCAACATCTTTTGGACTCTGTGGGATCTCCTTGCCAACCTCAGTATAGGCATCAGTGAAGAAAAGTCTACCCTCATACTGACCAAGGAGCTCACGTTCATTGGAGCCAGATTGGACTCCTGGACAGTACATGCCTTTCTCCTAAGAGACCATTTATCGCTGTCACTACCATCATGGCACAATTCCAACACTGTCTGCATACACAAGTCTGCCACTGTCTTTCATTCCTGGGACACGTGGTAGCGTCCACTTCTCTCTCTCCGCACATCCGACTCATATGAGATGCTTTCAGCAGTGGCTGAGAACAGTGTATGATCGACAGAAGAACCACCTGAACAAAAGTCTCCCTATCTCCACCGGTGATAACCTCCCTGTCGTAGTAGTGCAGGGGTTCTCAAACTTTTTTCTGGGACCCCCTTTGAAAATATTTCAGACTGTGATGACACCCTCCCCATGCCATGCCACCCCCACGTCATGGCACCCTTACTTTTGTGCTGCTGCTGGGGACGGCGCTACCTTCAGAGCATCCAGCCAGCAGCAGCTGCTGCTCTCCAGCTCCCCAGCTCTGAAGGGCTCTGAATGTCAGCTGTGCATGGGGCTGACAGCCGCAGCCATGGCATGGGTGGGGGCTGACAGCTCACTGATCCCCCCCAATAATAATCTTGCAAACCCTTGAGGGGTCCAGACCTCCAGTTTGAGAACTCCTGCAGTAGTGCAACCTATCTAAAGTTATTCAGGGTACCCCGTTCCATCAGCACACTCCAGACATCACCCTCATGATGGATGCCTCGCTTGCAGGATGGGACACATGCACACGGAGCCATACGGCAGAAGGCCTATGGTCCACCAGGGACAAGGATGCACATCAACATCCTAGAACTAAGGGCAGTCCAACGCGCTTGTCAAGCGCTCCTTCCTCTTGTTCAATGCAAACATGTACAAATCCTCTCTGACAACAAGACAGCGGTGGTGTACGTAAACAAGCAAGGTTGAGCCAGATTCCGGTCCCTCGAAGCTATCCAGCTATGGAACTGGTGCCTCCGACACATCACATTACAAGCAACACACTTACCAGGTATGGACAATATTCTGGCACACAAGATCAGCTATTCCTTCCATCACAACCACAAGTGGGAACTCCAGGACCCCACTTTTCACAATGTCTTTCAGCAGAAGGGCACCCACTGATGGGACCTATTCACCACAGTTGAGATTAGCAAATTTCCCCTCTTCCGCCTCAGTGGAGAGCTTGGATGGGGATCACAAGGAGACACTTTTCTCCTCCTGTGGACGTCAGACCTCCGTTATGCCTTCCCGCCCATCCTGTTCATTCTTCAGGTTCTCCACAAAGTGAAACGAGACCAAGTGACACTCATACTCCTAGCCCCATTCTAGTCCTGACAATATTGGTTCACAGACCTCCTTCATGTCTTGACCCACCCTCCAGTGCTCTTCCCCCTTGGCTACTCACCCAGCAAGAGGGTCAGATCCAGCACCCCAACCCGCAGCCTCTCCACCTCCTGGCCTGTTATTTGGATGGGGCTTGCAAATAGATAATGCGTGCTGCATACCAGTACTTACAAGTAGTCGATGCCCCGCAACTAGAGCTTGCTGCCAAGCCAAATGGAGGCGATTCACGAATTGGGCCTCTGACAACCACTACGCTGTATCGAACATGTCCATATGGACCATCCTGGATTACCTACTCCACCTTCATTGTTCAGGCCTTGCCCATTCCTGCGTAAGAGTACACCTGGCAGCTATTAGTGCCTTTCTTTCACCAGTAGATGGAACTTCCATATTTAGCTTCCCGAAATATACTTGCTTCCTACGAGTTCTACTGAACACATTCCCTTCCATCAGGGAACCCACCCCGATCGGGGACCTCAACCTAGTCCTTTCTGCCCTCACAGAACCACCATTCAAACACCTGGCCACTTGCCCACTCACTTTTACCTATCCATGAAGGTAATCTTCCTGGTGGCCCTCACCTCAGCCCAGAGAGTCAGCAAACTGGCGGACATGATGGCAGACCTTCCCTTCACAGGGACAAAGTCTCCTTACGGCTCCACCCCAAGTTTCTTCCCAAGATGGCCTCACCGTTCCATCTCAACTAGGTCATCCATCTCGCCGTCTTTTATCTCAAACCACACTCCTCCAACAGAGAGTGCACTCTACACTCCCTCAATGTCTGTTGTGTTCTAGCTTTCTATCTCTCTCATACCCGCCCCTTTCAAGCCTCACCAAGACCTTTTTGTCGTGATAGTGGAGCACTGTCAAGGCTGCGTGCTCGTTTTCCAACGCATCTCTAAGTGGATCTCCTGATGTATCATGGAGTGTTACTTCCTTTGCCAAGTCCCGCTACCACCAAGCATCAAAACTCACTCCACACAAGCACAGGCCGCTACGTTTGCTTTCCTCGCCGAAGTCCCATGGCAAGACATTTGTAGGGCTGTAATGTGGGCCTCTATTCACTTGTTCACTGCACATTATGCCATAGCCAACCCATCAAGTGATGCACCAGTAGGCCATGCAGTCCTACAAACCTTTACATCTGATGAGCTCTTGCACCCACCTCCATACTGGTTACTGCTCACTATGCTAGGGAGTGAGTTGTGTGGTCCCTATCTGGCTTCTAGTCCCGCCCCTCGTCCCCTCTGCTGCAGGCTTGATGCCTGTTAGTAAGAGGAAACTGAAGGGGCGTCGAACCATGCAGCCTCATAAGACCTTGGGCATACCACGTGGACCACGCGAGGCATGCACATGGGTCGACAAACACTACTCTGAACTGTTCCAGCTCTTGCGCATGGTGCACATGCGCACCCATGTCTGGAATCCAGATAGGGAGGGACCACGCATCTCGAAGAACCGTCAATTACAGTAAGTAACCTCCATTTCTATAATTTGATGTCTTATTTGGACAGATCTTCCAAAAATAAGGATGGTGGCTTGAAATTACTTCCACACATTTTACAAGATGTAGGGGAGCCATAAATAAAGAATTTTGAGGTTAGTCTCGCAATGTGCCCTTAAAGTGGGAAATGTCATAGGATGTTGGCGGTGTGCTTTCTTTGGGCTCTGAGATTTTTGTGGAAGCCTGATCTGCGTGAAGCAGAGGACTTCCTTTGGAGAACCCATCCTTTCTGTTCTTGATTCTTTAAATATCAGTGGGTTAAATCCTTTCAAGTCTTGGTTGACTGTTATTTCAGCCCCTGCTGTGCTTCTCTTAAGTACTTCTAGCATGCTTGTGCTGGAATCAGTGACAACGTTTCTCAACCAAAATTTGGCATTTGGGGTGTGGCTGGGTATTAATCTTTAGTATCACACAAACCTGTAGAGCAGTCTCAATCAGCCAGAATTGAGTTTTTACACATTATAGTATAGTGACTGTATCTGTATACAAATGCAGTGTTAATTTTGCACATGGTGGGGGAAGAGGGGGGAGATCTGTGCATTACATTGTATGTTTTGCATAAAACACTATTCCATTGTTTTAGATTTATCCCTACTTGCACCACATTAAGAATCGTCATACATCACCACAAATAATTCCTCTCAGCATTCCTGTAGCAGCAGGATTGCCATATAAGTGTAGAACATGCTGATGTTTGTTTGCTTTGTTCATTAAGATGCTGATGAAACATTGGAAAACCAATATTAGAATACATTGTATGTCATGAGATTTTATTCTTGCAAGTGTTTATGCTTAAATTTGTGACTGTGACGGGGCGGATGGAGTGCAGAGAAGTACAACATGGTCATGGTCATTCTGTTCTGGTCTGGAGGATGGGGATAGAATGGAAGCTGTATTGTGCCAGCTCTTCTTCTGTCCCCAACCACCCTTTGTTCCTGCCACTTCTCCTGACCCAGGATTTGTGCAGGTGATTTTCTCCCGGTTACCAACTTCCCAAAGGTAATGCTCAGGGTGGGTAGTCTAGAATGCCATTTTTGCAGGGTTGGGAAGAATTTTGAATCATAACGTAATCTTGGACTTGGCTTCTGTACATAGCAGTATCCTTGTACAGTTGTAGTTGAAGGGAGGACTTTGGGGCACAGAGATCTAATGGGCTCATATGCACGTTAGTGATTAGAAGCTTGTTTAGAAGTGTGAATTTCTATGAGTGTAGTTCCCTCTTTCTAACCAGCTTGTACTTTCCTCCTGGCAGATAATGCCTTCATCAACCCTCATCTCCAGAGGATTTTTGAGCGTGTACGTCAGAGTGCAGACTTTATGCCAATAAAGCAAATGATGGTGAGGAATATTCTGTCCTGCTTAACGGGGAGAGGGTGTAGGAGTGGAATAAACACACCCTGTGAATTGCCCCAGGGGAAAGCAGGGGCTGCTATTTTTAGAGTACTCTTTCAGTAAATATTTTGACTTTAATAAGGGTTGGGTGCAGCTAGTAGAGCTGGAAGGATTTACAAAAGTTGATTGAATTTTTCTTTCCCTGTAACTTAAACCCACCCACAAGAAATTTAGTTCTGTGCTGAGTGAAAACCTTTTCTCTGTGTCAGTGCTAGGACTCCCCACCCACAAAGCTAGGCTGGCATAATTTAAAGGCTGTTATGTATATCACATTTTCTGTTTGTTATGCTTTTTTGCTTTGCTTCTTTTTCCAGTCTCTGCTAAGCAGGAGTTGATAAAATTGCCAAAGCACCTAAGTCCCATTTTCAAAAGTGATTTGGACACTTGGGTGTGTCAGTCTCATGGAACGTCAGTGGGTAAAAGCTAAGAAGGTCAATATGGCAAAGTGAAGATTTTAGCTAGTAACTTTTCAAGGTGACCCTTCAAGCAGGGTCAAAATGAAGCAAATAAGTTTTGCCATCTTTGATTTTTTTTTTTTTAAAACTACAAAGATCAGTAAAGAGGATTGAGGCAAATTAACTCACTAGAATTGTTTGTTCTGCATAATACTCTGATCCACATAAACTTCCACACATGTTGGAATGGAAAGTGAAATAACAGGCTGGCAGTGTATCAAAATGCTGTTAAGAACAGATTGCAAGTACAATTCTATATCCTGCATCTCCCTAGAATGGTTTTCTGCCATGTGCCTGGGTTGTTCTGGTTCAGACTGGGAGCATGACAGAGAAGGAAGAATAATGATAATAAAAAAGGAATATCCCTCTGACTTCTTCCCCAACTCCTGCCCTCTTTTTCTGGAAGATGGTGAAAACCACTAGATAAGAGGCCTTGATGCATCAATCAACTCTTTAGGTGGCTGTGTGTTTTGTTTTAAGATCTTAATCTTCTATTTGGAATGTGTTGCATGTCTCTAGATTGAGCAAGACTATGGCTGTTTGGCTTGAGTCTAAATTTTACTGAATTTATTTGGGGATGGAGACTGTTATATCTGACTAGAGTTGCAGTGGCTACAAAGGGAAGATGGTCTAGAAAGTGGGGCAGGTATGTCATTAGACTCAGAGGCAGTCTGGACCTTACCAGGCATCTCAGAGGAACATGCTGGTTTCCAGTAGAGGGAAGTAAAATTTTGGCTTAGATCCTAGCTCTCCTTATCTTGACTTTTTTCTGTGTCTCTAGAAAACTTTGAACAGCGACCTTGGTCCCAATTGGAGAGAGAAGCTGGAGTTCTTTGAAGAGCGTCCCTTTGCTGCTGCTTCCATTGGCCAGGTTCACCTGGCACGCTTGAAGAATGGTAAAGAAGTTGCCATGAAGATCCAGGTGGGTTTGTAGGTTGCTGTTTCTCTTGGTTCTAAGATGGGCACCATGAACCTTAGGCCCTAAATCCACTCCAGCTTCATTCCCCTCTATACAGACACATCACATTTACTATACAAAGAGGGATTTGAAGTGTTATACAAATAACAAGCAGGCCCTGGGTTGTGTTAATGAAGTACAAGCACAGAGAGTATTGGAAGGGTATGTTTCAGGGCTTCAGCCAGTAGCAGTTGGGGTTTAGGATGATCCCCAATAGAAAGGGATGGTCTAGATAATGTTAGGTCCTGCCATAAGTGCAGGGGACTGGACTAGATGACCTCCTGAGGTCCCTTCCAGTCCTACATTTGTGAGATCTTCATAGGGGACAGACTAGCCCACTTCAGTCTGTTGTGGGATTTCTTGCACCTTCCTCTAAGGAATGTGGCTTTAGCTGTTGTCAGACAGAATACTGGATTAGTGGACCATGGGTCTGATCTAGAATGACAATTCATATGTTCCTAATAGCATATAGGACAGTTGACGAATCGATCAGAATCCACCTTCTGACTAGTGGCCATAGGCTGTTTTGAAAAACTTTGACTTGTTGCAGCATCCTGGTTGTGAGTCAGATTTGAAATGGCAGGTGTTCAGCCTCATCGCAGCTCTTGTGTACATGAATGTTGCCTGTCAGAACAATACAGAACATTGTTTACCTACACACAATAAAACTGTCTAATTAAATCAGTCAACAGCGGCAACACAAACTGTGTGTGTGTTCAAACTAGTTTCAGTGACACATTTGATCCTTCTAATATTAATGAATTCTGTCATTGGAAGTGCTGGCTTTGTCACACATTTGAAATCTAGACGAGCTAAATATTCTGCTGCAGATTGTAATAAGCCACTGGGCATGCATGCAGCTCTAGATGCTTCCCTTTCCCTCTGTGAGCTGTCTCTACCTGGGTTGGTCGTTGTGTTTGTGGGCTCCTTTTGTAAGCAGGGGATGTTTTGGAGATACTGGTTGGATTAGAGGGTTGTTGATATGACCTAAAGCTTTTCATCTCTAGGGCATCTATTTGAATTCAGGCCCCGTGAATATTGTTGTAAGGTTACCATCATGGTATCATTTCAACTCCCACTTGACAGGTGTTCAGATTATTAAAAAAAAGTGTAGAATTGGCTCCCTTCTTGACAGTCCTGTGGAGAGAAGTGAAGTATTGAACAGGTGAAGAAACTGATCCAACCTCTCACCAGTTCAGGGTTGGAGCACATCGGCACGTAGAGCACGTTATGCGTACGCTGCCACTGTGCATTCAGTCCTGTTCTATGGATAAACAAAGGGCTTCTGTCTCCAAGGCAGTCAATCTGCCATGTTTCAGCAGTGGGAGTGAAGTGAGAGTCTGTTATTGCCTGGGTATTTATTTCTCTTAAGATGTTTTCTGTGTGTGTGGAGTGAATCCCTATGTCAGAAAATCATAACTGGCCATTTTACTTGCAGTGGGTTTAGGGAAGAATCTAACATTTCTGTAAGGGTTGTTTTTTTTCTGTTGCCCATCGTCAAGTGTCTGAACACCTTCCAGGTAATAGATTTACGTAGCAAGGTTCGTAGTGGACTTTAGTCATTGAGTCGTCTCTCTTCCGGTGTTACAGGAAGCTCTGTTTGGGTGTATTTTTGAGGTGGGAGGTGCTGGTGGCTATTGTAAGTACCACTCTGCTTGTAGAAAGTCTTGTAGTGGCCTAAAGATGCCCTAACCCTAGTTTGTCTGATCTCACTGCTGCCCTTCTTCCTCTGCAGTACCCTGGAGTGGCCCAGAGCATCAATAGTGATGTTAACAATTTGATGACCGTCCTGAGTATGAGCAATGTTCTCCCAGAAGGTAAAGTAACAGACATACTGGCTGAAGCCTTCCAAGAGAGAAACACCCTGCAGGGCCCCTTGAGGCAAGGTGGGAAGGAGAGAGAATTGGTTCAGACATCCACTGGTGCCTCTTCCTGGTTACATAGCCACTGCCTTAATAATCAGACTCTGTACTGGGCTGCTTTGCATCTCCCACCACCCATTCAGTTCTGTCCCCTCATAAACAGTAATGGAGCTGGGGCTACTCCAGACACCTGTCTCCTCATTGTGGCTGGCACAGCCAAGATCTTAGTCATGCAGGTGTACGGTTTAGAGCCCTGCAATGCAACCCAAACCCAGTGGGGCTCAACTACAAATACCTGTTCTGGCTCGGGTGGGAAAAGAACTGGGACTTTTTGGGCTCAGATTGGGTCTCCTCCAGCTGTCCATGGGAAGGTGTCGTAGTGCGAGTGCAGTGAAGCAGGGGGTGGTGGATTGCAGGAGCAGGGCGTGCAGCTGCTACCACTCTGACCTCATGGGCTGGAGGCAGTGGCAAAGACAATGACTCAAGTTCACAAGGCAAGAGTCAGGTTGGGTTGAAATATGATTCAACCTGATCGAATCCATGTCATGCCTAAAAACTAGGCCTGAGCAAACCTCTAGGACAGTTATTGAAAAAAGGCCGAGCTTCCTTCCAGCATCCTCAAACAGGATTGTGGGTGGGAACTAACTCTTCATTTAACGGGGTGACCTTCCCAAATCCCTTATGCCAAAACAGGCCGTCTGGAGCCTGTCGGAAACCTGGTGCTCATGGCACTTACAATCAGAGCCTTAGCCAAAGAGGCACATCATATAAGAGAGAACATTCCATGAAGCTCTTTCTGGGTCAGGGAAGCCTATGGCAAATGGTACTTTTAGTTTCTGGACACAGTAGATTTTTATTTCTCTAGATAAATTGCTGCTCCAGGCTAGGAGTCCTCCTCCCAGGTGTTGCTGCCATGCGGAAAGGCTGCACGCTGTCTAGGAAAGCCCAGCACGCCCATGTCATTTCAGTAGCATCAGCACAGGGAACTCTCCCCTCTGCCCAGCTTTCCTGGTGTGAAGTCTCAGTGCCTGATGGGTGTGTTTTGCCATTAACACTTTAATAATCAAATACCTATTTAGCTGGGGTGCCCCATGTAGAAACCATCCCGTGGGGGAGAATGTGAGTGTGTATCTATGCCGGGCAGGGAGGGGAGAGGGGATGCATTCTCAGTAGGGAGTGTACAAGGCCACCCCTTTCTCTTCCTGTTTGTTCGGGGGGACCAGCTGGGATTGTTGCCTGGCTTGAGCAGTGCCTTGGAGAACTTGCTTCTGGTGACTTCCTGGGCCTGTGTGCATGCAGTGTGAATGTTGGCTCATGGAGTGTATTTATTTAATTCTCTTTAATTCTCATCAACTCTTTAATGCCCATTATTTGCCCTCACAAATCCCAGTGTTCAGCAAAATCCATTCTCTCCTTCATGTCCTACAACTCTGTGCTGCTTCTTCGAGTGATGGTCCCTATGTGGATTCCATCGTGGGTGCGAATGTGCGCCATGCACCGGAGCTGGAACTGTTGAAAGCATGCCTCGCGTTGCCCAGGTAGTACGTCTGAGGTCTTGTGTGTCTGTGAAGGTCGACGCCCCCCCTCAGTTTCCTCTTACCGCCGCATGGCTAGGGTCGGAACATCTTGTCCTCTTCGGACCTGAGTAGCAAATAAACTTTTCCATTGTTAGCGGTTAGAAGAGTCAGTGAATCTTTAGTCGTTAGCAGATCATTAATACATTGTTAAGTTTAAAAAAAAAAAAAAAAAAAAAAAAAAAAGATAGAATTAGATAGAGATTCAAGTGTGGGGGAGTATGCCAAAACAGGCAGGCTTCAAGAGTTGTGCCTCATGCCCTCAATCCTTCTCAGTAAATGACGAACATTTGCACTGCTTATATTGCTTGGGGGAATTTCACATTGTGTTGCAGTGCTCTGTCTATTGCTCCTTCCCGCTGAGAACGCGAGAAGCGAGGCAATTCAGACTTAGCTTCTTCCATAAGAAATTTTCTATACGTCTGTGTGCGCACCATGAGGTGGCACCAATGGATCCTTTGGAGCACCCACCCGCACTGGTGATATCAGCATCGCCAGCTGCATTGGTACCGGTGGAGCTGTGAATACCGATGGAGTCACATAAGAAGAAACATAGTCATGGGCACAAGTGGATCCCCGAGAGGGACCACTTCTAAATGCCACGTTCCCTCCCTGAACCACGACCAGCCGTTTGAGAAGTCGTGAGTGGATTCGGCGGCTCCGGCACCCAAAAGAGCTAAAGCTGACAAGAAAATGAAGCTCGTTGTCAGCCCATCCACCTCTCAAGCATCCATAGAATATGGACCATCCATGAGTCCACCAGACCCGGTACCGTGCACTCCGGGATGGCTATTCCTGTTGACCCCCACAGTGGAACTCTGTAGACTTGCGGAGGGCTCAGCTCACAAGGAACCTCAGGAAAACATACAGTCACTGTCTCCGGCCGATGAACCGCTACTGTTGCACCACTGTCTGGAGCAAACATATCCTACGATTCCACCAGTACCGACAGGCACACAACCGTGCTACAGAGGAGGGCAAAAAAAAACTGAGGGAGCAAGGGTCAACCCGCGCAGACATATAAGACCTTAGCCATACAACGTGGGCAACGCGAGGTGTGCATGCGGGTCGACGGACACTGCTTTAAACGGTTCCAGCTCTGGCGCATGGTGCACCCATGATGGAATCCAGATAGGGACCACGCATCTTGAAGAACCGTCAGTTACAGTAAGTAACCTCCCCTTATTCCCCACAAGATGGCAGGGAAGAAAATGACTATGGTCAATACCCTTCCACAAGCTGAAATAAAAGTGTGTGATCCCTGGCAAAAGCATAAGGATTCTTCCCTCTCACTCCCATTGCAGGAGTTGGAGAGCTGAGTGGGATTCTGTACCTGCTGCTACTAAATGTATTTTAAAGGATTGCTGCTGAGTGACAGGAATTACCCCATCTGGCACCTGAGGAGAGGGGGTCCTGCATACAAGACCCCCAGTACAATCCCAGCCCTCGCTGGCCTGGTGAACACAAGTTAGTTTTTGGGTTGTTTTTTTTTAAATCAGAGACTGAGTGAGGGTGAAGCAAACTTGGCCACTAATCAGAAATGTGAACAACCTGGGGAGGCTGTGTTGCCTTGGCTCCAAGCTGTTTGTCTTGCAAGTTCTCTTCTCAACCAGTGGCTTGCTTCTTATTGAACCACTAAGCATTTCTTAGCCCCTGACACTGCCTAAATATCTTCTTCCTTCTGCGGTTCTGTGTCTAGGTCTGTTCCCTGAGCACATGATTGAAGTTCTGAGCAGAGAACTGGCTATGGAGTGTGATTACAAGAGAGAAGCTGCCTGTGCTAAGAAATTCAAGTGGGTTCACAGTGTTGCCCTCTTACGCTTCCCCCCCTTGATGCATGATGTTGGGAGGAGGAACCCTATTATTTAACTCCTGGTGCTAGGGCTTCTGCAATGACCCTGACTATCAAATGTTTGTGGATGTGCATGCCATTGGGGCAGGGGATGGGTGGCACTGGGGGAAAGGATGGCTCTTTAAAAGTGTGAAATTCTCCCAGCCATCTCCAGTGTAACTCCCTCCTTTTGGAGCTGGGTTGTGTTGGTTGGAGATGACCCTGTGAGGACACCCAGGGGTGTCCAGCCAGGAGCAAGGCAGAGCAGCTGCTGCCCCCTCTCATCCCAGGGCACAATTGATGAAACTGCCTGTTTGGCCACCTGGGGAGGGGTCCTGCCGGCTGGTGAGGCAGGATTGAATAACTTCTTTGTCTGCTGGGCACTCCCAGCTTGGTGGTAGAAATGCGCTTGTATTCTTTGGTGAGACTGTAAACGTCCCCCTTCAGGCTTCAAGCACTTTCTCTAGTGATTGATGCTAAGAGCACAGCCTTGCTTCCCTTCTTTCCACCTGCCCTGCTGGTGACCTCACTGTGAGTGCAGCCTGGCTGTTTTATGTGGGGCAGAGCTGGGAGACAAGCTCTTCTTCCTTGTCCTCTTGGCTCCCAAGGCTGCTGGCTGGCTGTGCCCTGTACGCTGCATTTGCTAAGGTGCCGTCCTGGCTCTTTGGGGCAGCAATAGCTAAGCTTTAAAAGCTTGTGCCCTCCTGGCAAGGTATCTGGTTCTTCTTTAAAATTGCCCCTGCATCCCTTGCTCTCTTCAGTCTTGAGCCTACCTGGTAGCCCTGCAGGGGGATCCCTTTCCGTGCACCCTGCTGCGCTACACATTTGGTCTCCTGTCAGAGCGACGTTTCTGCTAGGGAGACGCTTCCACCACCACCCCCTTCCCCCGGTAGCAGCAGGCGTCCTCATTAGTGCCTGGAACTGCCAGCCTTGCTTCTCATGCAGTCTGCACTCCATCACCTAGGCAGAGGAAAGGGCACTTGATGGGTCCTCCCCCATTCCCAGGGAGTCCCGAGCATTTCTAGCAACCATAGTCCTGGCTGGGATTATATGGAGCCTCCCTTCAGAGTCATCAGCGGCTTGAACCAGCCTGAGTGGTTTCCACTGCTGTGTGAGGGATTCCTTTCTCCCTATCCCACTCTGCAGGAGCTGGGGACCCCAGGTGTGGCAATACAGGGCATTCGGGTGCCCTGTAGGCAGCTGGTCTCCCCTTGTAAGGAAACTCTGCATTTGCAATACAGCAGAAGTGACAGCCTCCTTGGGATCTCCTAACCCTTTCCTTGCTGTCCCCAGGGAGCTGCTGAAGGATCACCCTTTCTTTTACGTCCCTGACCTAGTGGATGAACTGTGCAGCCAGCACGTCCTGACCACGGACCTGGTGTCTGGGTTCCCGTTGGACCAAGCAGAAGGATTGAGCCAGGAAATCCGAAATGAGGTATTACCCCAACACCGCTGTGGCTGGGCGTACAGTGCAGAGAGCTGTGTTTGCTTGGTTATTGTCTTGGAGACCTTTGTTCATGACAGTGACTTGGGCACTACAAAGTGCGGGGTGGAAGGAGAGCTGCTAGGGTAGAGGACCCTGCTGACCTTGTCGGGTCTCTTGAGAGGGGCAGCTCTGGATTATAGTTGTTGGGACTTGGATAGATTGTAATGGTGATTCTGGCAAATTCTGGGATTGAATTGCAAGAGTTACAAAGAAAGTTGGCATTCTCTCTGGGCAGTGGGGGTTAAATGGCAGTGGAGCCTTGATTGTACAAGGAGATGTCTGAGCATGTCCTGGCCCCCTAGCTCTTTCAGACTATATTTCTGTTGTGATGTATATCGCTATACAGTCGAAGAAGCATGCTGTATTGCTCCCCTAATGAGAGGCAGGCCCTCTTCTCTTCCTTTCGAAGGGCGGACCTGACTTTGGGAGGTTGCCAGCTTGGTGAGAGAGACTCTTTGCTTGCAGTTGCTCTCCGGGAACAAGAGCACAGAAATGCATTAGCAGTCAAATATAGCTTTCACTGCTGGATTGGCTTGTGTAGTACAAAGGTCTTGGAAAAGTACCTTTCAGAAAACAAGAAGCAGAGGGGAGGGGAAGTGAGGATGTGAAAGCATTGGTGCTGAATATAGCAAGGGATGAAGAGTTACAGCAGGGCAGGCAGCTCTGGCTGCTGCTCAGTTAGTAGAAATAACTGTTCTGGTATTTGGATTCAGTTGCTTATGGGCTGGTGTGAGCTATCAGCTGTTGGCAGGTCACTGGGGAAGCGCACAAAGTATATTCCTATAGATAAAAGGTCCAAGCAACACACTGTACTTGGAGCTGTGCCAGATCCAATTGCCTGTGACCTCTGGGCTGTTTTGTTGCTCTTGAGCTTGTCATTCATGATAATGTGACTGCTTATGTGTTTGGTGATTGGTTTTTTTAATAGCCCACTGGACACCACAGACAGTCTGCAAAGAACAGAAAGCACTTCCCACTTATAAAAGGGAGATGCCAGGGGGTCTGTCCCTTACTCTGCACAGTGTCCAAGGGACTGACTTAGTGACTCTCTAACCCATGTTCTCCTGGCCCAAATGAGATCGTCCTGCACTAGTTTTGGCTCATGATCAGTGTTGCGTTGTTACCCCTTGGATGCGGTGTTTAAAAACAGTTGCCTTCTATCCAACCTTGGACAGTAGCTGGGTGGAAGCTAAAGATCTTCGGAAGAAGCAGGAGGTGATCCTGCCATTGAGACTAGGGCTGGTCCTCTGTTAAACAGGCTCAACTTAAGAACCTCTTGATAGAAGAATCCTGTAGGATTTGAGAGTGAGACCTCTTCTGTAAGGAGTTTTGAGCCATTATATAGAAAACTATATATTGCAGTGTTCTGCGTAAAGTTCGTAACACTGGTAGCTAGTCTCATTCTCTGTTACTTCTGTAGGTTTTTAAGGATAGGTTCTCTAGACCCTTGTTACAATTCTACAGAACTTGGTTGATTTCACCCTGACTAAGCTCTACAACAGGGCTCTTTCACAAGGGTGAGCTAGAATAGCTGCTCCCCTGGCCTCCCCACTCTCGGCACTGCTGGATCTCTTGGCATCGTAAAGAGCTCCCCTTACTGCTGTGGGCGCACCAGGGAGAGAGACAGGCCTAGTCTACGCTGACAGGCAAATTCAGCGGCAGTCAACGGGAGTTGCACAAACTACACAGAGTAACCGCGTAACTTACGTTGACTTTCTAAATTCCCTTCTGCGCACTGTCTCCACTACGCTGTGTCGACAGGAAATGCATGCCCACATTGGGGAGCTGGTTTTATTAAATCGACTTCCGGGTCAGTTGAGCGGGACTTCACTTCCACTCAGTTGATCCAGATAAATCGATCTGACGTCGACAAATTTGCCACGATCAGTGCAGGCATATCCTTACTGTGAGTTACAGAATTTACAGTCTAACCTTGGCAAACTGAAAGAGACACTGTATTCAAGTACCTGCAGTTATGATCTTCCCCCTGGAGGCTACGGTCTGCAACTACAACTTAGCAAACTTCTTTCTAATCAGCTAGGAAAGCATAGTTTGGATACCGTGTGCTGCATCCTGAGCAAAAGGAGTGTATCCCGGCACATGGGGACTGACAGGGGGCAGATGTTAACCTCCAGTTAACTGGCAAGTCTGTGTCTTACAATTGGCACTAGTGTAGGATTTGCATTGAGGCTCCCTGACTCCAGAAGTTAGCCAGGGATCGCCACATCTGAGGAAAATGAGGCCTTCCTTTGGGACTGGGAGCAGCTAGGTGGGGGAATAGATGCTCATGTTGAATTTTCCACAACTTTATTAAAAGCTTCACTTTCTGAAAAAGACAGGCCTAAGTAGACAACAAGACCCTGCTCGTGTGTTGGGCATGCATGGGTGCATATGGCACCTTTGGCTCTGAAAGCACAGCCATCGGTACCTGAGACGTGAGAATTGCCAAGAGCAGTAGTGGGTCCTGTATCCTCTTGTCAGCTGGCCAACCAGATGAGGGAGAGTTTTAAATGAGGCATGTAGCGTGTGGTTTGCAGTTGTCCCCATGCAGAGAACTCCGACTGGTGGCTTGAGGTCAGTGGGTGTTCTGTGCCCGGGGGACAGCCGCAGAACAGGTCGGATGTAATCTCACTGTTACTTCCTGGGCACCCCGCCCTGGCAAGCATGCTGATGTCGTTGCTGTGTGCTAAAATCGGGTAAATCTGGAGCAATTGGTGTCTGACACTTTGCTAGCTGTGACTCACCCATTCTTCTCTCACTGTGCTTCCAAAGATCTGCTCCAACATCCTGATTCTGTGCCTGCGGGAGCTGTTTGAGTTCAGGTTCATGCAGACTGATCCGAATTGGTCTAATTTCTTCTATGACCCACAGCTGCACAAGGTAAGCCCCAGCAGCAGCTGGTCCTATACTAGGCAGGACATTTTATTGGTTTATGACGCTCTCCCCACCCCCAAAGCTAAAGAGTCTCTTCCTGAACCTCTTTTATAGACCCTTTTCCTTCAGACCACAGAGCCAGGGGCTGTGGTGCCATAGTGGGTCATCTATTGAAGAGGGGTGTGAGGTCCTCACAACACTGCAGGCTTTTGGGGGAACAAGCCGGCTTATTTCAGTGACATCTAAAGAACTGGGATCCTGGCTTTTGGGTATATTGTATGGAGCCAATGTTGTATCATGCTCCTCAATAGCCATATGCATATGCTGAAGTCTCAGGCTTTCTAGTAGGGGGAGGGAGTAAGATGATCTTATGTACCCCAATTCCATTGACCACTGTCTCCTGAAAGTGAAACTTCCAGTCGTGATAGGCAAAGGTGCCGGCAGAGCCGGCTGTCTTGCCAGCACCCTCAGAAGGCCTCTGCATGGACAGGGCAGCAGCTTTTACGATGTCCTCCTGCTTCATTACAGAAGCATAACTGGACATGTTAAAGGGTGTGCCCTTTTGCTTCGTCAAAGGACAGAGAATGAACATTGCTGCTCTCCAGCCATGCTGATGGAATCTGCCTCCTCTTTCCTCCTCAGCTGATCATGGGGGTAGAATGGTCCCTTTCACCCTGGCTGCCCACCCACTCTGTCCTGAATCCAGGACCAGTTGCCTATGACTCTGGGTCTGTTCTGACTTTACTGGAAGCTGTCACTGAAAAGACACCCTGCATGTTCTTTACCCTAGGAACAGTTAAGGTATTATTGAGTAAGGGACAGTTGGATCGGATGCTTGCCACTTGTGCTATGTTAAACATATTGATGTCTAGTGAGGTGATTCCACATGGTCAGGGTTTCTTTCCTCGCACCCCATGGGTCTGGATTTTGCGTATATTTGTGTCCTTGTCAAGTAGGCTTGGAAACTGCATTGGCGCCAGGGGCCAATGTTGGGCTGTCTGATTTCCACATTTGTAAATGCTGGAAGCAAGATTCTCTGCTGATGTGATCCAGAGCAGAAGTCACTGGTGTGGGAGCTACTAACCCAGCAGATATCATGATGTAGCTATAGGTCCTGCCTCCTCTGATGTCTGAAAATATGTATGTGCTTAGGAGTGATTCTCTAATGTGCTGTATGCTATGAAGTATGTTGGGTGTAATGTTGCCCATCATATCCAGTAAGGAGAGAGTTAAGTGGAAATTCAGATGCTCTGGAAGGAGCTCCAGCCCCATGTGACTTATGATAACTGAGCTAAATGAAACCACTGCTCTGGGCTTCCCACACCAGCCTATCCTCTTTTGTAGCGGTTTCTACTGTAATGCAAAGGGTTTGTCCATATCCAGGTGGCCCTGCTGGACTTCGGCGCAACTCGTGGGTTTGACGAGGACTTCACTGACCTCTACATTGAGGTGAGGACTCGAATTGCACACGCTGTGGCATGGAGTATAGTGTCACTTGCACACCCCTGCTTAACTCTTGGCTACGTTGGGTCTTAAGATCTTGCATATTTGAGGAGCACGTCTGTTTGCAGCTGAATCTGCTCATGGGAAGAAATACGGCCTGCGGCATGTTGAAGGAGACCATGCCACAGCTTTGCTTCCTTCTCTTAGATTCACCTGTGTCCCTCACAAACCTGCCAATATCCCAGTTCTGTTGTAAGTTTATATCTCAGAGGGAGACCTGAGCTGCTGCTCTGTAAAGGGTCAACTCCTGCCCTGGGTTTTCCCTGTGTAACTCCACTTTACTGGGGTGTCCCTGAGCTTGGAATTTGGCCCTACGTGTCTCAGTGAGCAAATAATCCCTCTGTTACTTTGTGCTCCCTGCACTCTTAGTCTCTTACTGTGGGTTGATCTCTCCCCAGCTTGGGGTATGGGGAACCTACAGTTGGCTACTACGAACTAGTATGCCTGCAATTCAGCTGCTGTCCTGCTGTGTAATAGACGTGATAAGGACTTGGCCGCCACAGTGACTTTTCTGTTGAAGTTCCAGTCCCTTTCAGTGTATTCTCCACATGCACAAATCCTACTGCAGTGAATTGAAATATTGCTCTCTGGGAGATCGGAGCAGTAGTGCTTATTTTAACGGACAGGTACCTTTCTGCCTGCTGGAAATTCAGCAATGCGGGTGAAATGTGTGGACTTGGAGCATTTCATACTCCGCTCATCTCCTGTAACTTCAGCCTGCTTATAAACTGTTTGACAAAGCCAATTAATATCACTAAGCCACTTTAATTACGTGCCCATTCCTTTATCTATCAGAGCACTTCATAAAATAAGTCCAGATAGCTGGGGTTTGCAGTCTCTCCTAACACTGCTGGTGCCCCAAGCAAGGTTTGCTCCTCCTGTTTCACAGGGAGCAGGGAATTGTAACTACTGTGGCCACTTGTTTTGTGGGCCACTGACTCCGGTCTTGTTACGAAAGGCTTTTGCAGCAGATGCATTTATGCAAATAACTCTGAAACTGGCCATCTTCCAGATTGCGTAGCAAATGCTGCCGCTATTGCTCAGTAGCATAAATGTGTGTTGGGTGCAAGGCTCTCGTCTCCTTGTTTGAAGCCTTCCTGATGGCGTTCTTCCTATTCAGGTAATAAAGGCGGCTGCAGATCAGGACAGAGAGACAGTGTTGAGGAAGTCGATAGAAATGAAATTTCTTACTGGCTATGAAATCAAGGTATGGAATGGAATCCTCCCCCCTTCCCCCCCCTTTATTGCTGGCTCTTTAAGTTGCTTGGATCTGGTGTTCTGTGGATCCCATAATAGGGGAAGACTAGTGACAATCCATGAAACCTGCACTGTTGGCATTGGCAGTGGGAAGGAAAGGATACAGGATTTCTGTGACACAGCTGTCTCCCTCTCCTCAAGCTGAGCTAGAGATGGGGAAAACTACCACTGGCTGTAGCAAAGATGTATTTTATCCCTTCACTTCCTTTGCTGTAGCTTTTATATCTGTGCAGCATGGGTTTTGATGGGAGCCTGGCACACAGGCCCAAGGGTAGAGTAAGAATCTGTACCCCTTTCCCCAGGGCATAGATGCACCTGTAAACAGTGTCCCTGCTGTGCACCAGAGAACTTTGCATTCCTCCTAGTGACCGCCTCCCATTATCCCAGCCAAATCCTCTGTGTAGAGATCTTGTGACTGAATGGCCGAGGATCTCCTGTAAGACTCCAATACAGCTGCAAGTGAGTCATCTTGGGTTTCTGCAGAGTCTCTGTGCTGGGGACTGGACTTTACCTCGTCGTTTGCTGAGTGCTAGCTCTGGTCTTTTACTTTTTTTCCTCCATACGTTAAAAGCAGCTGGTGCTGGAGTCATCCTTGTGTGATACTGACTCCTCTTTGTTTTTGGGCAGGAGATGGAAAATGCCCACTTAGAAGCTGTTCTCATCCTGGGAGAGGCTTTTGCGTCTGAGGAGCCATTTGACTTTGGCAGCCAGAGCACCACTGAAAAGATCCATGGTTTAATCCCGGTCATGCTGAAGCACCGGCTTGTCCCTCCACCAGAGGAGACCTACTCTCTCCACCGGAAGATGGGGGGTTCCTTCCTCATATGCTCCAAACTGAAGGCCAAAATCTCCTGCAAAAACATGTTCCAGGAGGCCTATAGTAAATACTGGAGCAGGAGGGCCAAGGAGCAGGAGCAGTAGCGAGGATGAACTAACAAGTGTCTTGTTCTTAAGGCCCAATCATACTGTATCTAGCGAAGAGCAATGTAGTCGTCTCTGTCACATCCTCACATTCTCATCTTCTCGAGATGTAGCAGCCTTTGTGCTGGAAGTTCAGTGTTTGTTTCACAAAGGACAAAATCACTCTTCAATGCAGTGTCTGTCCTACATTCTGTCATTAGATTCCCATGGCTTACAGGAATTGTATCCTCGTGAGGTGGTGGGGTTAGTCTGCTGTGTTCTTCTGTGGCACTGTTCAAGGCACCAGCCAGCTATCTCTAGTGCATTTTTAACATTCATGGTGGCTTCATACTGTGATTGGGTTTTTATAATGCGTTCGATGGGGGAAGAGAGAAAACAACTAGAACTAGTTTGTATTGAAACCTGTTTATAATTCTCTGAAAATTTAAAAAAAAAAAAAAAATCAAAAAAATCCCCCTCACCCCTTTTCTTTCTGCTAAGGTGAAATTTGAATGGTTTTCATACTGTGAATTACAGACTAAAATACCTGGTAACCTACAACGGACCCTATTTTTGTAAGATGAATGGTGGCAGTCAGAGAAGATTCCTGGATTTTACTGACCGTGATGTAGTGTAAGATGTGTACCCATAGGATGAAATGTTATACTTTCTGCTCTTTCTTCAACTTGCAAGCTAAAGCTAGGAAGGCAAAGAATTAAAATATCTGATGCAAGTGGTGCCAAAATTTATATTTAAAACCTATTTACAGAGAACCCCTGCTCAGAAAGTCAGTCAGTTGTCTTTTTTTAGTTTTAAGTTGAATGTATTAAGCAAAGGAGCTGTGCATAAGCACAAATAGTGGGAGTCTTCCGTAGCTGGGATGTATCAGCTCCCCTGTAAGCCGAAGCCCAGGCACTTCTTGGCTTTTTAGAGTCCCAGCAAAGAAGCTAGTCTCTTCACCTTCCTGTCTGTGCTCTCTAATTCAGAGTTTGAGAGAAGGGGGAAATGTTCTCTGGGAGTCTCTTGTTCTCTTACGGGCATTTCAAGCTTTTACTGAAATATGTACTACATGTTTATAGCCAAACGCACAGTTTTAAAGAATTGGAGTCAGGCTAGCAAACTTACTTTGTTAGGTTTTTGTACAATTATTGTATCTCTGTATGACTTACTGATTTCAATAAAAAAGTGCTTGTGCAGAGAGCTTCCGCCTGCAGTTATTCCGTCGTCTCCGCTTCACATGATCAGGATAAAAGAATAGCAAGGTGGTAACATACAGTCAGATAGACTTTCTCCTATAGTATGACTAGAAGAAACTGGGTGTGAAGAAGGAAGATCAGAACCTCTTCTAGTACTTCTTCCGTTCTTTCCTGGAAGGGCAGTGTCATTTTGCGAAAGAACCACTTCTACATGTGCCTGTTTCAGTCTCCATGACCTGGTAATCGATTTGAATGTCACCTTATTACCAGCCTCTTGAATTAGACACATTCCATCCTTTCTCCCCAAACACATGGAAGAAAATCATCCCCTTGCACTAATGCTTTAACTAAAGCCAGTGGTACAGTTCTACTTAGTCTGGATGGTAGTGGATGCTGAAAGGGAATTACTTCCCAGCAGGATCAAATGGAGTAGGCTCAACACTGAAACCGAACAGCTGTCAGCTGGTTGGTCTGCTCAAGATGGGAACAGGCACTGGGTGGGTGTGTATTTTATACTTTCAATACACTCTGCTGAAACAGACCTAAGCATATCTGCTAGCACTTCACAGGTGCTAAGCAAAGCACTGGTAAATGTGTAATGAAATATGCCCAGTTCCTCAGTGTTGCACTTATCCAGCCTTCTGTGATCTGTAAGTGTAAAAAGTTGACCTCCCTTGCAGACTATAAAAATAGCATGTAGGAATTAAACTGTTTGTCTAATATAACTTTTTTTAAGGTCATGGACAAAACATGGACATTGCTTCACTTGAAAGTTATAGCAGTGCCCAGTGCTATCTAAAAAAGTGATAAACTAGTGAGTTTAGAAGACCTACTAGAAAAGTGTAAATCTTACTATTGATTCTGTTGTCGACTGGCCAGTGCAATAATCTTCCTGTACATAGGCCAACACTGACTAGCCCCTGATACAAACAAGAAGGACTTTTACTCTGGCTCTGTAGCATATGCTACTTTGTTTTTTGTTTCATCACTGATGGCAGCAGCCCTGTGTACAGAACAGACTTTCCTAGCAAGGTCTTCTTTACCACTTACTGCCAAAGCTCTTTTCTTGACTATATGAATTTACTGTGGGTTGCTATGCTTCTAGTCTGCTGAACAGTCAATTGTTTGGGGAGTGTATGGGGAGGGGGAGAACTTTTAATTACTGATGGCTTTAAAGCTCATGGAGGTCTAGACCTGGCTCCTTTAATATTAGAGGAAGTGAAATATTTAGATGTCAAAGGCTTATGTTAGCATTAAAAAGCTGACGGGGGACCAGGACCAGGTGACCTTGTAGATCAGAATGTTTAAAGCAGCATGCAAGCAATTCAGCCAGAGCTAGTGCATTCAGATTGTATGGTGCATTGGCAGAGTTGGAACTTGGTTAAAGGTGGGATTTAATGTATTGGTAGATGGCATTCACAGTGGAGGGTTGGATCAGATTTCTTGTACAAATGATTAGGGACTTAGTCTATTACTACATGTAATGCCAGAGGTGCTCAAGTCTAATTTGGAGCAAAGGCAGTGTCATCTTTAGGATACCTGGGTTAGGATAAGGGCAGGAGGGCAGTGTATTTGTTAGTAGAAAACATGGGATTCACCTTAGGGGTATATTCCAGTGGAAGGTGAAGCATGGCTTTGTTGGAGTGATGATCAGAACTTGGCTCTAGTCCTCCTCATGTATAGGCTCAAAGGGAGGCTCTGTAACTATCAGTCCCACAGTGACATAATAGGACTATATATTTTGAGGCTTTTGTAGCACAATGCACTGAAAAACCCTCTTAACATAAGGGTGACCCAATGTTCATGCCCCAGTATCACACAAACTGGAGATGGCCCAGGAATGGGCTTGGTGCACTGACCAAGCCCTGGTCAGAAGAAAGTCCAGGGTATTTTATAACTGAGCTGGAATTTGTATTTGTGTCTGTCACTGTAGTTCAGCTAGCGGGCATGCTCAAAATATAGGAATAGGTCAAGGATGTGAAGGCGTCTGCTCTGGAGCAGACAGTTGCAACCTCTGGGAATCTCTTCTCTAGGAAACAGCACTTCTGTTACTTTGCTGTAAAGTTTGAAAGCATTGAAATTTGCTTTTCCCTTAAAGACAACTTTCAGGGATAAGAGTGGAGGCCAAACCACCAAGGACAGGCTTTTCCAAAAAGGCTTGACTTCAGGTGCCATCCTGTCTGTTCAGATGTTACAGCCACCATCATCTCAAACAGAACATGGGTATTGAGTAGCAGGAGTTCCCCAGTGCTGAGGAAGTCAAGCAGCTAGCCTGAAATCCAAGCATAATGCTGCTGTGCTTTCCCCTCCCCCCCCCATTGCCCAGATCCCTCGAATCTGTACAGCCCCTCTATAGGACAGTCACAGCTGTGGGGGGGAAGTTCTGGGACTACTATAGTTTGTGCCAAGGCATTGGGAAGAGAGGCCCTTTCAGATAGAATGCCATTGGCCAAGAGTGAAGACTATAGAGGGCATATGTGAAGCCAGGCCTACAGGTTCAAACCCACACAGGCCATGACCCTGGGGGTTTTTCACCTTCCTCAGCTGCATGGGACATGGGTCTCTTGTAGGTTTAAACTACTGTAAATGGTGAATTCTCTGTAACATGAAGTCTTTAAAGCTCGATTTGAGGACTTCTATATTTCAGCCAGAGGTTAGGGGTCTGTTTCAGGCGTAGGTGGATGAGGTTCTCCGGCCTGCAAGGTGCAGGAGGTCATACTAAGGTCAGAAGGGACCATCATGATCATCTGAAGTCTATGAAATGGCACAATTGTTCTGATTGGGGGTAGAGCTTGACGTATGGAGGCTGCAGGTGCTATGACTCTGTCATGAAATTCAATAAAAACAAGTACAAAGTACTACACTTAGGAAGGAAAAATCAAATGCACCACTATAAAATGGGAAATAACTAGCCAGGTGGTGGTACCATTGAAAAGGATTAGGGATTATAGTGGATCACAAACTGCACAGGAGTTGTCAAGGTGATGCAGCTGTGGAAAAGCAAATAGCATTCTGAAGTGAATTAATAGGCATATAGTATGTAAGATGTGAGGTAATTGTACCATTCTATTTGGTACTGGTTTGGTCTCAGTTGAAGTACTGCATCCAGGTCTGGGTGCCACAGTTTAGCAACAATGTGGACAAATTGGAGTGAGACTGGAAAAGAGCAACAAAAACGATAATAGAAAACCCAACTTATGGGGAGAGGTTAAAAAACAAAACAAAACTGGGCATGTTTAGTCTTGAGAAAAGAGTGGGGAGATACGTCTTCAAATATGTTGAGGGCTGTTATACAATTGTTCTCTGTGTCCACTCAAAATCAGACAAGTAATGGTCTTAATATTAGGAAAAATGTTCTAATTACACAGGTAGCTAAGCTCTGGCATTGGGGATTCCACAGCCCCAACTTCCAAAGGTTGGAAGCCCAGTATTAGGTGCTAGGAACAGGTTGGACAAACACCTGTCAGGGATGGTCTTGGTTTACTTAGTCCTGCCTCAGAACAGGGGGCCTAGACTTGATGATTTCCTGAGGTCCTTTCAGTGCTACATTTCTATGAGAGGCTCCGGCAATCTTGGTAATGAACTGTGTGCCCAGAATAACTCATTTCTGGTAGAGACATGATAGGTGCAGGTTTAATAACTCATGTCAGGCCTTCTCCAGGAAAGCAGCTAATATAGCACTAAGGCTACTGTCAAGAGAGCAATAAAAGTATTTTAACCTGTCACTAGTGCAGTTTGGTGACCAGAGCCAGCTGGCTCCTGGTGAAGCTGATGCTGGGCTCTGAGGATTGGCCCAAGGACTGGGTAATAAAGAAGAAGGCTGATTTCCCCGAGGGCAAAATGCCAAGTCAGTTGCAGGGGGATATGGCGTTTAGCATTCTTAAGAAAAATCCCCCAATTGGACAGACCTGTCTGAGTGCATACCAAATTTTCAGCTTTCTGTTTGAAATGTAGATCTAAAAGGGGCAAATGCCCTCCTGGTGCAGGCCAGTCAGAAAAATTGAACTCTGTATCCCTGTTACAATGGGGTACCTGGTAGGCTGATGATGGTCCAGAACTTCTTGGTGAAAAGCAAAGCAATTTCATCAGAGTGAAGGAAGAGGGCCTCAAAAGCAAAAGGAAGATGGTGGCTAACTATTGATGAAAACATGGTCTACTTACAGTGGGATAGTCTGAACTAATCAAAAAGCTTAGGGGAGCTGTAGCTGATGAAATTGAATATAGAATCATAGAGTTGGAAGGGACCGCAGGAGGTTATCTAGTCCAACCCCCTGCTCAGAGCAGGACTAACCTCAGCTAAATACTAGCCTCCGCTAAATATATTTAACTGTAAGGTGGCTAAAGTTCAACAGAACTCAACTCTTAACATCAATAATGCATAGTGAGTTTCTAAAAGGGTGGTGGCACCTGTAAAAGTAGTTTCATCTGTGTATGTCAATATGATGTAGTAATGTGCACATTTACATGATAGTTATACTCAACATGCCTACAAGATTCCTTCTTCCAAAAGATTAACATGGGGTGGAAAAAAAGCCCACAAACCATATGTATTTCTAACAGTTCCCTGTTTTTATTGCAATACATCAAAGTAGGTTAATATTAAGTGTTACCAACATAAAATATTGGTGTCAAGTCATTTATTACATTGTTGACTGTTCCACCTTAAATATTTCTGTGCAAAAGAATCTACATCATTCTGTAGCAGAGAATCTCTTACAACGTCCCCTACCACAGTGAGGGCATATAAAACAAAATAAAGAGTGAGAAGAGGCAAAAAAGCAGTATCTTTTCCCCACACACACACGCACACTTACAGCTTTTATACTCTAAAACCAAAAAGTGATTACATCTATGCCATGCAAACCTGTACAATAATATTACAATGAAAAAAAACCTAAAAAATATTTTTTTAAAAATAAATGATATGAAACGGTCATACATAAAAAAGCAGGTATAATTGCTCTGCAATACCAAGACTGGTTTTGTTTGTAGATTTCTTCCCTGTGAATGAGGTTTTGTGTCGTCCCCCCGCCCAACTGCCTGGAAAGAAACAAGCTGTGGAATTGCCTCACTGCACACTGAGGTCTTAATGCTGAAAGGTCTACTACCGCAGATTAGATCTTTGGGTTTTTTTCTCAAATAGGATGTGAGTACACAACTCCATTTTATCTTCTAGAGCTACACTGTTGCCTATAGCGTTAGCTTGAGATTCACCTCAGCACAGAGGGTCCTTTGTAGAATTAACTCTTGTGAAGCAGGCCTGCACAAAGTCCACGTACCATTTAAATTCTCAGGGTAAGGTTTAAGTGGTGCATAAGCTCTCTGCTCAAGGGTGAACTTCACCCTGGCAAACTTCTCAAAAGTAAAAATATTTTCAAATTTTTTGTGATCATGGTTGAAAGAAAAACGCTTCCTACAACCTAGAAATAGCTGGAATTTTAGGAACTCTGTTCTCTATCAGTCAGGGGCTGGGCCCACTCTATTTTCAGTCTGGCCCCTCAAAGCTGCTTGACATACAAGGCTCTATCTGCTCAGGGTGTGCCCATTTGTCAGAAATTCTTCTGACCGCAGTGTATCATTCTGCAAGTCTGACACTCTTCATGTTTTGCTTAAGTCCAGGGCTGTAGTTGCAATTAACTACACCCTCCCCAATACATTGTCTCTGCTTTCATTTGTTTTGTATGCAGAGAACCCTGCATTCCTCTGCTTCATTGTTCCATAAACCAGATAGCTGGGAGTGCAATACATGTTGTTTGTAATTTTATCAGACTCAAGATTATTGTTCTTAACAGCACAAGTCAGAACTGCAAAACTTTTGAATAATAAAAATCCACATAACAAACAACCCAGATAGTAAGAGACCGAGATGGAGAGAAAAGCTGCCTAGGTGATGACAGAATATTTTAAAACTAGCAAATGCAGTGGGTTTTCGAAGAGGTGGTATGTGAAACAGACAAAGTGCTAAAGCTTGGTTTGAGAATTATGAAATGGGGGAACTAAGTGTGATTTTTTTTTGGGGGGTGAGGGGGAGCTTAAAGTGATTTCCTGCACCTTTCTTGTTCTGGAAGCTATGGTCCTCAGGGAGGTGTTTAAATCTATTTGGAGCCTTTCAGTGACTGAAGCAAAGGCATTTGCTTAAGCATAGTATATCCTGATAAATGAAGAATGTTTTCAGTCTTAGTCTGCCCGCCCCCCCCAAATATATATATGAGTGTACACAGAACATATGTTACAAGATGAGTCAAAAGTCAATGGGAGATTATAAATTGCCTGGCTAAATGCAAGCATATATGACTGGAACCTTTAAACAATGCTACAATGCATAGTTGCAAACACCAAACCTTACACGCCAACTGCTTCTGAGATATCAGAGTTCAAATGACAAAGTTATTTTTCTTATTCTGATGAGACTTGAAAAAGCGTATCTGCACCATCCATGTTTTGTAACAAGTGTTCACAACAACAAAAAGATTTAACGTGGCCTAAACTTAAATGGAACATCAGAACCAATTCAGTATATAACTAATTCCTAGAAAGCTTTTTTTTCTTTTCAAATAACTCATGTGGACATTTAATTTTTAACTGAGAAAACAATTGCTGTTTCTCCCTCTTTTTAACAGGAGTGGATTTGTGTAAAACATACAGTACCAGACTAAAAACACTCATCTTAAAAAGACACTGTGAAGGATTACTGTACTTAGGCTAGGCTTCACAGGGTAGGTCTCACCTTCTGGAATTCAGCTCTGCAAAGTGACAAATCTATGCTCCATCTGAAAATGTACATTTGTAACTACAAACAGGTTCATATTCACCATAATATGAGTATAAGCAAATATACTGGTTTGTTTAGCATTAGTTTTAAAGTAAGTTGTATCTTGGTTCCATTTTCAATGGAGCAGAGACAAGGAATACAGTTTGATTCCTGATAAACTGACCCTTCCATGTGGGACTATATTTTTTAAATGTTAGCAGCCTCATATCCTCCCTTTAATAGGTAAACGTCAAAATAGGATTAACATGTCAATACAAAACTAGTCTGCACGCTTTCTTGACCAGATGTGCTACACCAGGAGAAGGCAATTGTAGGAAGAGGAGCCTTTGGTGCACATGGAGCAATATACAACCTTTTTCTTAAAGTTGACTATGGACTTTAAATAATGCCAGTCCCTGTGGTATGTCTGTCCTGCAAAGACATGAAAAGCTACCAGGCTGGGAAGGGATTCAAAGGGTTTGGTATAGATTTTAATATTCAGTGCCAAGTTTAGTTGTGACAGTGAAACATCTGGCACCAACTTGATACCAAACAGGACAGGTAGGATTTTGACACATGATGGTTTGTAGAACATTTTTGTATTCCCCGTCCCACCCCAAGCCCCCAAAAAACATTTGAATGACAGGTTTGTGTGTGGACAATCCACTCAATACAGAATGAAACACAGAACTAGCACCTAGGAGAGTAAAGGCAGTAAGTTGTGTCTCACTCCTTATTTTGTGTTTTGGCTGTGCCTGTAAATTACCCTAATTCATCTGTACCCTGCTTGAATTTACCCATAATTTCCTTCAGTGAAGGGAACTGGAAAAGTCCCATTCATTTCAGCATCTACTAAGGTGAATAAAACATGTTATTCTGCTGCCTGTAAGCACTTGGAATGGTTTGATAGGAGACATAAAAAAAATCCCAAATCATAGGAAAACCAGCTTTCTAAATACAAAAAGCCCTTTTTATGCTTGAGTGTGGTTGTGGCGTAACGTTAGCAATGATCCCACGGAGAAGAGCCTCTCACACTGAAAAAGGGAATGGACTTATTTCCTGCTTGACATCCATTTGCATTTTACCTTGTCCCCCTCTATGCCGTTGAGTTAAGTGTCAGGCTCTTTGCTGAAAGGTAGACATGCATCTTTTTTCTGAGCCTGCCCTCTGGTGGTGTGCTTTCCGCCCTGCAACCTGCATCGGTGTTAAAAACCAAACAGCAAGGTATGGTATAGAAAAAAACTTGAAACCACAGTCCAAAATTTGCAGGGTGGGAATCATTACCCTCATCAGCATGGCAGCACTGGGCTACCAGATGTCAAACTGCCACAGCATTAACAGTATTAGGTCAGCATCTGCAAGGTTCTTCACTATGCTACAGCAACAACATATTCAACGGAGGCTTTTTTAGGGCTAACGGCACTCATGTTTGACTGATGTAGATTGTACACTAACGTTTGGTAATCAATGTAACAGCTTTCTGGTTCACAGGTGGCTAACGATGCTCAGAAGACCTAGTTCCTTCCTCAGTAAACCAGGTCAGTCACTTCCTTTTTGAGAAATGGTATTCTCCTATGATTTCTTCCGCACTGCCCCATTACGGCCTTAGGGTGTGCTGTATTCAACAAAGATCCCATGCGCTCCAAGAGTGTCAAGTTGCACAACTAGCACACACCCCACTGGAAACCATGATGCCAACATGGTTGAATGTTGCTCTCCATTGTAGATAGGAGAGTGGCAGGGCATCTTCAAAATGAAGATTACAGCTTTAATTCTGTTACTGACAAGAGGAATAAAGGTCACTGACCACAGTGGGGGGGATTTCTCCTAAAACAGTGCAGTGTTACCCAAGGAGAACATTCTGCTCCTGCATAAATGTAGGCCCCAGGCCTCCAATGTGTGTGTTACTTAGCATGAAAGCGGGAACAACACAAATCTTTGAAAATTAAAGGGTCTCTTAAATAGGCATCCATCTTCTTCACATACAGGATGCTGCTTTTTCTCCTTGAATATATACATATGTATTTACTCTTAAATTTGTGTATTTATTTAAACTCTGTACTGTAGTAAAATATGCATCGTTTTAATAAGGATTTGCTGGCGACAATCAGATTGACATTCAAATGTGGTGGCTAGCTGAAAGCTTTTATGTGCCTCTGATGGACTGATTGGAGTCTCTGTGCTACTCTTGTACAGAATAATCAGCTCTTGCGTGAAAACAAAATCCATCTGATTTATTCATTTATTGATACTCTTCTGGTCTAGTTAAGCTACTTTTTTTTTCAAATTAGGGTGGGTAAATATACCTATAATAAGGAAAGCAGCTGAAACCACATGAAATGAAACCAGTACTAATACAAATCTGCATCTGTTGTTTACTAACACCCTAGGTTTGCTCGTTTGCTGCTGCTAAATCTGGGGAGACCGAGGCAGCATTGAATAGTGTTAGAGAAGGCAAACCTTTTATCTTCTTCCCTCCCTTCCCAGAGGGAGGGGAAGGTGATGAAAGTGAGAATTGGATTGAGTGAAGGGGGAGCCATGGGGATAACAAGCCGCAGTGATGTTGGATCTGAATGCTGAAGCAGTTCATGTGTCCCAACTCACGTGGTCAGAGCTCTCCAGGGAGAGACTCTTGGTCTTGTGAGGAGAAACTGGGCTGGGAGGACTACTTAGGTTGGAACTGTTAGAAGCTGTAGAATGCCTTGGAGAATCAGAATCCTGCAGCCCAAAAAAATGCAGAAGAACATCAATAAGCAGTAACACAACAGGAGTAAATCAGTCAGAGCAAAGGGGACCATACATTTTGACAAGCAGTTGGCTGGAGCTAAAGTTCTGCATACATTTCCACTTATTGGACAGAAAACTTAATATTCTTTGCTCAATATTTGCTTTTCTATGCATTTGAGCAAGTTTTCTAAAGCCCACACACAAGGCATAAGTGATGATGGAATATAGAGGAAGCATCTGCCCTTGTTATTGACAAATGACAGGTATATCACCTTAGTGAGGTTTGCAACTTTGGGTTGCTTCTGGACCCCCATCTGCTCTTGGACGCCCAGACAGCAGTGGTGCTGGAGACACTTTGTTTCACACCTGTGTTTGGCTAGGAAGTTCCCTTTCTGATGTTGACCTTGCCCCACAGTTATCCGTCCCTTTGTAACTGAATGCTGATGCAAAGCACTCTGCATGAGCTACCCATCTTGAAGCTTCAGTTAGTGTAGAATGGACATGCTCACTCTGCAGTCCGAGCTGGCATTTAATTCACTTTCATCTACAACTGAAAATGTTGATTTTGATTTATAAAAACCCTGGCAACCACAGAGCCCCGATCACTCCCTACGTAATAACGATGCAGAGGGGGAGATCGTCTGGGGCATTTTTGCCAGCCGTTTTCAGTTTGAACCATCAGGAGCATGTTGCTGGTGAAGGGCCCCCGACACTGGAATTTAGGCTCATCTGTATACTCCAGGATTCTGGCTGAGGAACATGAAGGGGGAATGCAGTGAAGCGGTGGCTGGGAGGGGTTGTATTTGTATGTGCACCTGTGGACTTAGTGAAGGGCATGTTTTATAAATGGTGTAACAGATGAAATGATTTCTCTTAGCTCCCTTTAAATATTTGGGTGGAATGCAGATAAAGCTTGTCTGAAGAGAAAAGATTTTACAATTTTTGTTTACATATTCACTGATTAATTCTAGGCATTCAATGAACACAAACCAATATGTCTTTTTTATGATTCATCTGCTTCTGCCCTAAAGCTTTCTTGCTGCCAAAAGACACATGGAGTGTTGGCCCTTTTAGCTGCAAAAGGTCAGTATCAAGTTTGTGCAGTTACTTGATCAAGTACATTCATGAGCCTTATTGATTCTAGGTCCCCAGGATACTGAGTAGACCACCTCAGTGCATTTTCTGCACATCTGTCCAGATGTTTAAAGCTGATATAGCCTGACCAAAATCCTATGTCAGCAAGTCTCAAAAGACAAGAAATAGAAAATTTTATTTTGAACAATTATTTCTAAGCTTTCCTAGGGCCAAATCCTGCTCTGCTGCACCAGCAAAACTGAGACTAGAATTTGGGCCCTATCGGTATCTACAGTTTGCAGTTTTCTTCTCTTCTCTTGTTACTCACCTCTCGTTCATAATCCCTTGTCGGCACATCACTGCCTTGGTCCAAACCACCAGAGGACAGTGAACCATCTGATGGCGATGCCATAGGCTGACGCTTTGCTCCATAGCTCCCTCCTGAGAATTCCCTCCGCAAAGCGCTGCCATTCTGTGCAGATGATCCTAAAAGGTGTGTGTGAATAAAACTGCATTATGAATGTGTGTGCAAGACACAAAGAAGTTTGCTAGCTGTTACTTAGACTAGTTTTGTTTTCCTACAGAACCTCCCTCTACATAATCTTACATGTACTCTGTTATACTCTGGATTACATGGTGGATATGCTCGTGCACTGAATCCTGCAATATCTAGGCAGGCTGGTGGGAGTAAAGAGCAGAGTTTAAAATTTAACCCTTCCATTTTCAGCAGCTGTTTCCATTTCCATTTCCAGTGCTGTTTCATGCACAGAAGAGTCCAAGTACTTAACGCTAACAATGAAGTTAAAAAAAACAATTTGCCATTGACTTCAGTAGGGGCAGGATGAAGCCCTTAAGTAGCAGTCAAGAAGTCACAGTATTGAGGAACACAGTACTAATTCTGATCTCAGTCATTTAATACTATCAAGAAAGATAGATATGTTTTAAGAAACAACAAATACCATGTGGGATTTTCAAAAGTGCTCAGTGTCAGTCTAATTGCTCCCATTGAAGTCAATGGTAAAACACACCCATTGGCTTCAGGGGCAACAGAGTTGGGCCACTGCCGAGCAACTCTGAAAACCCTGCTCACCAAGCACAGCCGTAAGCATTAGCTTATAACGTTTCTGCATGGGGCTTGCGGCAAGACGGAGAGCTGGTCACTCACTTGCTGCCAACCCGCTACTAGCGCTCATCGATCGCCCTGGTTCTGTGCGGGATTTTGTGATAGATGGGATACTGACAGAGCCACTGAACATGGTCCGACTTTCCTGAGGCCGAAGGTTCTGCAGTGCAGGGAGACACAAAAAGAGAACGGTTTTTATTCGTTATTCATTTACTGCTGAGTCAGCAGTGGCTGCTAAAGGCGGGAGGTACCAAGTTAAGCAAAAAAAAAAACCCAAATGCCCCAACCGTCCCAGAGATAATTATCTGGGTGACAGGTCAGCAAATTTGCAGGATACTATTTGCAGGGACTGAAAGAACACAGCATGATAGTGAAGTTTTGAATGACATGGACATATGCAGATGACTGAAAATGTGCTAATAGGTCAGAATTTCCTTGCTGATGCTGACAGGGAGTCTGACAACTGGTACCAATTTAGATAATACAGTCAGTTAAAGAAAAGAGGCTTTGTTTCTAGCTATATCTTTTCAAGAAGTATTTTATTAAAATTATCTCTGATACCGTAATTCATGGTTTGCATATACTTTATGAAACTAATATTATTTAATCAGCCCGATTCCTGCACTGTATGTCTTGCAATTACACAGACATATTAAGTCAAACTGTGCTTTCAGTTATGCTCAAGTCACTCCACTGCTTTCAGTGGAGTTACTCCAGAACTTCATGGAAATATTTAAGAGCAGAATTTGGCCTCCTGTTTTCAGATTATGCTTTTGGTTTTTTATAAGTATTTTCATTCATTGTCATCTCAAATTAGGGCTCACTTTACTGTTTCCAATGTGACTGCCTGTCTGTGAATCTTTAGCTAAACATAAGAGAGTACTTAGCTTGTGCTCCAGATGGTTTGCATATAGAACGCAGTAGCATTAATGGGAATTAGGTATATCAAACCTCTACACACAGAGGTGAAAACACAGTCTCTTTATAAAAAAGCAGAACCAAACAATTACAGATAGCACTGAGCAGTACTAATTTAATTTCTTGTTTAAACTACACCCGCTTCTTCTTTTTTCTATCAATAATACCCCATGAAATCTTCATTATAGTAGGATAATACAGTCAAGTATAAAAGAAAATTCACAATGGCAGCTGCCTTCTGAGACAGAGATGTTACTGAAACTTAAAAATACAATACAAAGTTTGAAATTGGCTCTGCCCAACCCTCCTACTCAGAGAGAATCAGAAATGTAACAGTTTGTTAGCAAAATATCCTGGACCACAAAAAATAGCAACTCAGCCTGACCCGCACCATTTTTATGTCAGGGAAAAGCCCTAACCCAGACATTCCATTGCTGTCATGCCATTTCCAAGGGGTTTTTTTGCACAAACTTTGCAGCCTCACTAGCCATTCCTCTCATACACACAATTATGTTCCCAATACAGAATATGTAACTTACTACACTTTTAAAGATTTCTCTCATATATACTATATTTATTTCTTCCATTACTACATAACAGATACCTTAGCTGCAAGGGATCTCAAATCTACCTTAGGAAAAAGACATAAGGAAGAAGTCAACATTACATTTCCATTTTCAGGCCCCATGTTAGAAAGATCTGAACACACATCTAACGCCACACCATTTTATTAAAGAATTAATTTTTTTCTTTTATTGAAGAATCATATTAAGTTACAGTTTAGTTTTGTCTAATAGCATGTCAATAATAATACAGGTATATCAAATCAGTATTCAAAACCAGTTTACAGGGGAAAGGGTGTGCTTGAACAATTTTATACAGTCTGCATCACATCACCCTTTGTCGCTCTCATCCGTTGATAAACAGGTGTCTAAAATACATCTCCTTATGTATATAATAGATGGTAAGAATGGGAAGCAGATGGTAAGAATATGTACAATAATTTAAAGTCTCTATTCATTTCTCTAGGTAGGTTATGTAAAAAGAGGGTTTAACTGGATTAAAGTGAGCAATGCAGTTAGAAGGTGTAAAGGGGTAAGAATTATTGTTTGTTACTGCCATTGTTTCTCATGCCACACTTATGATCAGTCCTTCCCGGTTAGTAAGAGAGGCCCTCCGCCTCATTCTCATACATGGAGGGAACAACTTTTATTCGCAATAAGCAAACATGAATTGTGAATTTCTTTCCAGTATTTCTCTCAGCCACCAACATATGAGAATCTGAGACTTTAGGGATGGAAAAGCCTTACTGATTATCCAATGTGTCTCCCTGCCAATGTTTGATTGCTCCCAACGGTAATTTAGCAGATACCTGCAGGTGTTAAAAAGTGCCTTTCAAATCATTCCCAAGAACATATTGCCCTGCATTGTCTGTGTGCTCTTCTTTCAGAAAGCAGTGGACAAATGAAATATGTTATCTCACTTATCACAAAACATGAAATGGAGTATCTAGTGCTTGTTCTTGTGACACCCCAGCACATGGTAGGCAATTTTGATATAAATTACAACAACATGAACATATAGATAGTTTAGAAACAGTAAAGATTGCACAGACTGAGAAGGGATTAAGCACTCAGGGGTATTTGGCTACTGAGCAGGTAATTGAGGTATTTTGAGACACATTAGAGAAAGCCAAATACAGCACTTTTGAGTTGTTATATGTTGTGATTAATACACTGGAAATGCAAGAAGGGCCTTTTATGCTTGTCAAATAAGCAGCATATGGGTCTTCAAAGAGACTATTTAATGATAAGGTGGCTAACCTCCTTAGACTTAATCAACAAAGGGGGTGGGGTTGGAAACAAACAATTTTGGTACTTGGGAAGACTACATTCATTTTAAAGAGATCAGCTGTAATACAATAAAACCTTTAAAGTTAACAGGAACAAAACTTGACCACCATTGTTTTCTCTTTTATCTGTTTGGAAAGTCCATGTAATCCTTATATGCGTTTATCCTCTCTGAGCAAATATTTCACTCTTCTTTCTGCTAAAAATCAATGCCAGTAAAATACAAAAAGAACAACAACAAAACCGTGTGCACATGAAGCAGACAAAGACTTCACATAAGGGAACAAACAAAGCAGTGGTTATAAAACAGCAAAGAGCAGCAAGGTAAAAGTCATTAAGAAAAGAACCCTGAGACAAATACTTAACACCCCCCCCCCCACACACACACACACCCCCCAAACAATTCAAATCCCAGCATGTAAAATCCATCACCAGCTCTGAAACAAGCAAAAAAAATACACAGGGAAATAGAAGATACGCTTTGAAGAGGCAATAATTGCAGTGGCGACCTGCTTGCAGAACAGTCTCAGTTAATTGTTGTGATGGAGGCTGAAAGTCTCACCTTAGTTTACTGCATCAGAATGCCACTCATGAGCTCAGGCCATGTCTGCACTAACACTTATGTCAGCAAAATGTTTGTTGCTCAGGGGTGTAACCCGCGCCGGCTGTCTTCCCCCGAGTGTCATAAATTTTGCTGGCATAAGCGCTCATGTGCACAGTGTACCATCGCTTGTTGAATTGGTTTTATTATGTTAGCAGCACAGTTGTAGCAGTACAGCTATGCCACTGTAACCTTGTAAGCCTCAGTCAGAGAGGAACCAGCTGTGGGCAGGGTTACTACGCTGCACAGATACAATGGCTAAGAGCTCTGTGTAATGGTGGCTCTACAGACTTTGCTCCTGCTCCTCTACCATGTTGCCCTTGAGCTACCCTCAAACCATACCTCCCTGTGGCCTTCCCTAATCCACCGCTTTATGCAATGCAACTACACCAGTTCTGCTGCACATAGGCCTTGCAGAGTGAGTGGGTGAAATTTGTCTCTATGGGAGATTTCCGTTGTATTTTCTAAGCAGTCTCCTACTGGGATTTCTATTCATCCATCACTAAGCAAACCTTGGCTTACTATTTCCCACTGTAAAAGGTTATTTTGGGCATATGAAATCACAAAGCAACATATGAGCGCCCATGTGTGTTACAGACCCATTGTTTTTACTCATACTGGTGATTCCATCCTATTCAGGTGTGCCCATTGTTGTGGTATCTGAGCAACTACTGAGTTCTATGAAGAGTACCAGCATCTGTAGGCTAAGTGGGAAAAAAAAAACCCAACATCTGATGGTTTACACAATACTGTTTCTCTCCTCAAGTCAGAACAAAGCGAAGAAAATGCATTCCATCACACAAGCCAAATGTCATGCGCTCAGGCGCTTGAGCTGAGCCCCACACAAAAGGCTCCTGATTCACTTGTGTCACACTAGTTTAACACTAGTGTAACATCACTGATTTCAGTGTAATTGTAATGTTAATATTGTGGGTGCTCTTAGAAAAAGATCAGTATTTTTACCATGATTTTACACAGCAAGGGCCCAATCAAGCAGCTCTCATTGGTTTCCCTACATGAGTAAGGAAGGGATACAGGATTGGGGCCTGGTGGCTGATTGCTTACTGAAATACACCAGGATGTTGTAGGTATAGGAAATAATACATGCACTAAGTAGGATGCAAGGAGAGACTTTAGGGGGCATAAGCACTGGACTGACCTTTGCACAAAAATGAATATCAACCCTACTTAATAAAGATTGTTGTTGTTTCTTTTTTTTGGGTTGGGTTTTGAGTTGGGTATTCGTTGCATATATTCCACGCAACTCTCCACCCAACAGAAAAAGCCACAAGTTTAAACACAAACAGAACAAACCAGATGCAGATGACTACATACAGGCCATCTTCTTCAAAATGCTGTTGCTTCATTTTTTCTTATTTTGTAGTTGTGAAGGTCAGGACGTTTCTGACAGTGACAACTGACCGTGTGTTTAGTCCTTGTGATTTAATTGTGCCTGGCGGTCCACGTATAATTTCCCAAAATTTTCCTGCTAACAGCCTTGACTCTGTATTGCAGCTTCCTCCCCTTTTATGTGACGAGTAAATTTCCCTCAGGAGTCCAAATTCTTCTGAATACTGCACAGACCTGAAAACCCTACGCAGCAACAGGAAGCTGTAGTGGATTCTGGTTTAGGTTACTCAAAGCTGCAGAGACACTGCTTTATAATCCCTCTGCAAAAGAAGCAGCGAAAGGGCATTCCTGGCAGTCTCACAGTCAAGGTTTTGCATATAGATGCATAAAGGGCCTGAATCCAAAGCCCACTGCTATCAACAGGGGCCTTTTCACGGACTTCAGAGAGCTTTGAATCAGACCCATACAACCTTGATCAAGTTGTGGCCTTTATGTACAATCTTCCTTGCAGGTTATTCCTAGTCCCACTGGAGATAATCTGCACAGGGGCAGGGAATGCATGGCAGAAAAGACCATGGTGTGTAACAGTGTGTTTTGCAATGAATGTTGGTGTCCATTTTATTATTATTCATTATTTGTATGTATAGAGCCCAGGATCCCCAGAGACTGACCAAGGACTTCATAGTGCTAGGCACAAACACAGAACAAAGAGACACTTTCCTTGCCCCAAAGATTTTACAATCCAAGTCAAAGTGTCTATTCATCACTGCCTGTCCTACACCTCAGTCTTTGCTTAAATATACCAGGAGTTATAGAATTTGCTTTCTCCATAAGGAAGCTCACAGTATTTTTATTTGCTTTTTCTTTAGTCCCTCCCTTTGTCTATCTTTTTGTTCCAGGTTTGTCTAATTTAGGCTATAAACTCTTCAGTGCACCAAATGAGTTTTTCTTTTAATCATACAAAGTTCTTAAACTACAGAAAAGTTTATTATTAATGAACAGTTCAAAAGTTTGGCTCAATATAGGTATATCTTGAGCCCTTTTCGAGCTCAAATTTATCAAGAATACAGAATATCCTTCTATTGTTTACTGCTAGAGGATGAACACTGTGGAATATAAAGCTCTATAATTTAATCTTCCACACCCCTTTTCATAGGGACAATAATTTTGCTCCTTAATTTTTTAAGCTGTGAAAAATTGTTTCTTGATATGTCATGAACTGTGGAAGACATCAGGATTGCCTGCAAATACAAAACAGCTGGGAGGACTAAGAGGTGAAAGAAACCATTCACAAAATTTTGTTTCTCTCATGTTGTTAGCCAGGCAAAATGAAAGCCACACAGTATTAGTACAGCGAACACCCAACTCAGACGTTCATACCCTCGGAGTCATAAAGGCTGGTGTACCAGGGACAGAGCGCAGAGATGGGGAATATGCAAGGTTTATGGAATCATAAAGTAGGAATTTTTCAGCTGAATTAACAGTCATGTGATAGATGTGCTCAAAGTTGCTCGGAGAAGAGATCAGACTGAAGTGACGATGCGGGGATGGATAAGGGAAACATGGCTATCAAAGACAACAGAGAGAAAAAGATAATGAGAGATGGTTCCACTGGTTATACAGTAGGTGAAATTACTAGCAAACACCATCTGCAGGGATATGTGTAATTTAAAGGACTGGATCAAATTGACAATAAATATCCTGCTTGCTAGAAAATAGACACATCCTTAAGTTACCCTCCCACCCCTCATTATCAACTTCTTTACATTGTATCCCATGTACCTGTCACCCTTGCTACTGCTATAAACTTAAAACAAATCAAGCTTATAACTCATTGGGAATGTATTCTAATATTTATTATTATTTAATACTTCAAGTAGCACCGCAGATGTGCATGGTGCTTTACAGACAAGAGAAAAGCATCAGATCCCTGCTTTGAGGAGCTCACAATCTAAGTTAGACATAACACAAACAAGGGATGATGAACAAAGATGAGATGGTAAGGGAGGGAAGATTTGGGGGCATGACAGTGAAAAAACAAATTCTGCTTCTTGTTATGCATACCTTTTGATGATTTCATTAAAAAAATCAATCACCATAAGGATATATTATATTTATAGCTTCAGGGAACAAAATGTGTCAGCAGAACAGGAATGGAGATCAGCATGGGAAGGTGAACTAGTTAGTTTCAGGCTAGTGGGGTGAAATTTACCCCCATGTAAAAGGACAGGGCAAAGCCTATGCATCAGTAAAGACCCAAATAAGAACTATGGGACTTTAGATCTCGTAGTGTCTCTCTGTACAGCAATGAGTTACACCCTTAGTTCATGAGGCAGAAAGATATTCAGAAATCCAAGTATTTTTATAGGTCAACTTTGCACTGTTGGGTGTTATACTCCCAAATTGAAAATATAGACAAAGGAAAAAATGAATTAAATCTGCAAATTAGACAAAAATCAACTTCTAATGAGTCTCCAAAGAATGTATGGCCACAGATGCTCTTGTAATTCTAAGACTGATTTGAATATTTTAAGTTTCATTTTCCCTCCATCTATAGAATCATTCCATACATGGATATACGGGTTGTCAATTTGCTTGGGGGTATATTGGCTAATGGCAAACTAGGCCACTTTTTCCTAATCTCCATCCCTTCCTCCTTCCCTTGTCCAACTGATCTCACCAACTTTTGACCAAAAAACATCTGAGCAATGTGAGAATTTAAAAAATAAAATATGCTGCAATGCAATCAGGTGACTTCTGCTAAACTTAAGGCACTACATTTTCTACAAGAAATTTATGAAAGTTCCGGAAAGCGTTAAGTGATAGCCCAGTATATATTATCTCCAGTATCAAACAATAGTTATTATTGCTCTCTACTGTTCCCTCAAGCTGAGTTGGTAAACTCCCAACATTTTTTTACACATTTGTATTATGAAGCATTGCATGCCAATAAAGCATCAATTATTGATTTACTGCATTTGGTATATGGTATATTTTAATTGCTATTAATACAGTTAGCAGAATCCAGGATATTAGTGCAATCACCGGTGCAACGGAAGCCACTTTTTTGATAATGGTCCCAAGAGAAAAGCAGAGATTGCTGAGCCATCTATACAAAATAGTGCGCTTGCTGCAAAGTGAGGGTATGTTTTAAAAAGCCTAATAAGGAAGGGAAAAAACGTACTAATACTACCAGCTTGGAAGCTGAGGGCAGGCCCACAGCAGACCACAAAAATGTTTAGCCAGCATTCATTAATGTGGAAATGTCAGGATACAGCAGCACTTTTGGAAACCAATCCTCCTGCCAAGGATCATAGTCTGCCCTCAGATGCAGTGTTCCCACTGGCTTTATGTAACACTAAAAGTGCGTAATAGTAATTACTCTGAATGCCTCTACAAGTAGAATTCTACCTGTTTCAGTAAATCCAGTTCGTTACTGAAATATAATGGTTCATGTATAATGAAGTCAGATTTAAGTATAATGAACTCAAGTTCAAATACAATGGCTGTCAAGAATAGTCTTGTAACGAAAATATCAGGCATGCAGAGTATGAATGGAAAATCAGTCCTGCACATCCGATGGACACAGGTAGTTGGTATGTGCTGCAGTAACTGCAATCCCAGGATTCGGATCTTCACTATGAGGGAGCATCCATGATAAAGTGGCTTCAAGAGTCAAAAGGGCAGAAGGGAGGCCAGAAAATGTACTGAACTGCCAGGACACAAGTTCATGTGTTTTTAATTGGTGACAGACTGCTAGGGGGAAAAAGTGTAAATAAATAAGTCTGGGGATATTAACAGGAATGATTCTAAATTACACAAATCAAGACTGATCCAGAACTAGTACCTACATATATATATATATATATAAAATCTGTTGGTGGCAGATAAGAAGTTTTGTTCTTTTAAGAAAGTAAACCCACCTACCGCAAAGAGATTCACACTGACCCTTAAAATATAATGGAAGTACTGCTGTTAAAAACATTACAGTTCTGATTGCCTTTTGTATTTTCACCATGATGGCCCCACTCCTACACTGAGCTCTGTGTATACAAAGCCTACCCAGAGCCCCACTGTGTATGTCTACATTGCAGCTTGGGCAGACAGACTTGCACTAGCAGGGTAAAGCTAGTGCTCTAAAAATAGCAGTGTGGATGTTCTGGCTTAGGCTGGAGCGCAGGCTCTGAAGCCTAGGGGATCGGGTGGGGTTGGGAGCCTAAGCTTCTGCCCAAGCTGAATGTCCACACTGCTACTTTTAGCATGCTAGCACAAGCCCTGCTAGCGCAAGTCTGACGACTGGTGCTGGGAGACTTGCTCCCAGCTGCAGTATAGACATGCATTGAGGTCAATGGGGGCTGTGTGCAGGTGCATATGTAACCCACAGTGGTTACAGTGTAGGATTGTGTTAAAAGGCAGCAATTTACTCCAGTTCATAGAATCATAGAAGATTAGGGTTGGAAGGGGCCTCAGGAGGTCATCTAGTCCAACCCCACCTGCTCAAAGCAGGGCCAACCCCAACTAAATCATCCCAGCCAGGGCTTTGTCAAGCTGCAGCTTACAAACCTCCAAGGATGGAGATTCCACCACCTCTCCAGGTAACTCAATTACATCCAACAGTTTGACTTACTCCTTAAAGAGACAACTTTTCAAAAATAGGTGTCTAAATTGTGTTTGCAAAGTGCATATAAGCACCCACAAACTTGAAAACGGCACACACAAAGCAATTATACCTTTATGAGCATATTGTTACATGCATAAGCAACTACTCTTCAAATTAAAAAATGCATGTTGTGCATGTCCATGTCCACGTGCTGGCATCTATTTTGGACAATGTGTCCCACAGTTTGGAACAGCTAAAAACTCTCAATCTTACTGATAATTATTTTATAACTTTAAGATACTGAAATTAAATTCTTCTATTTTAATTTAATTTTAAATTAGTGCTGTACAAGACATATTTCAAGACAGTCCCTGCTCAGAGAAATGTATACTCCAAAAGGCGCACACAGATAAAACACTGAGAAGAGGCAGTAGATAACAAAATTAAGCCTGTTTCCCTCTTTCCTCTCCCCCTACCAAAAAATCCTCAATTTTTTAAAGTGCATTTTAGTGCTCATGAAAAAACAGGCAAAGCACAGGCATAGACAGTGTAAACTTTCCTCACACACGCTGCCCTGCCAATGGACCTCAACCATGATCTAGAGCAGTTGTTCCCAACCTGTGGCCCGGAGGCGAAAAGTGGCCCGTGGGGGCTTTCAAAGTAGCCCACAGCTCCCCTCCTGCTGGCTGCAGAAGGGAGTCGTTGCCTAAGGACCCAGGTGGAGCCCGTTGCCGTGGGGCTACAAGACCGGCGCAGGCTCCTTGCTGCAGGCAAGGGGATGGGAGACTGATGCTCCCCTTCCCCAGGTTATGGCAGGGCAAAGTGCTCCGCCTAGGTCCCTAGACGCTGGGGTCCCTGCTGGAGTCAGAAGGAGGGGAGCACTGATCTCCCATCCCCTTGGCTGCAGAAGGGAGCCACTGCCTAGGACCCAGGTGGAGTGCATGGGGCTACAGGACACGTGCAGTTTCTCTGCTGCAGCCAGAGGGACGGGAGATCTGCAAGGAGAGAGGCAGCCTCCTTGCCGAACTCCTTCCATTTGGCTGTAGTGGGGGGGAGGGTACAGAAGGGCTGCTGGTGGAGACTGGTTGTCCTTCAGGGTTGCAAAAATTATATCTGTGGCCCTTGAGCCAAAATTGTTGGGAACCACTGATCTAGAGGATCTACTCTAAGAGTTCAAGCTTTGGCCTTTTTCCTGAAAGTGACAATTTGTGCCAACTGTGATAGTGGATGTATTTGCTGTGTGGACAGTTCTCCACTAGAAGCTCAACCCATTTGACAAAGGCCACCAAGAAGATGCTAGACAACAGTTCTTTTGCATTAGATTACATTAGAGATAAAAGTCTCCATATCTCACAATCAAAGCCCGCCGTCGTCATTAAATATCTATCCTGCATCAGGATCTACTAGCAAGGACCCTTCTGCTTGTGCAGCATCCCACTGACTTCAATGACACTTCATACTGGGGTATGGGTCCATGCTGGCAGATCCTGATCTAGAATTGGGGTAGCCAAGTAAGGATTCGCTCACATGAATAAGGGTGGAAGATTTAGCCCTTGTTTCTTCATATTTTCAACTTTTTTTGACATGTTTGCATTCTAACATTTAAAGGACACTTATTGTTTACTTTAAATATAAAACTGTACAAATGCAATTCTTTGACTTTTTTCAAGATAAGAAAAAATAGAGCTCATAAAAACAGTCTGACAAATGCATTTTAGCTGTGAAATGGTTGGCCTTTGCAATGTGCATCACCTAGTGGTAGAAACCTTGAAAGGTATTTAGCTTGTCTAGTTCTGCTTTAAAAAGGGGATCAGAAAATAAAATGTTCCAATTTTTTCCCTACTTCTTGGAAATAATTTTCATTAACACTTTATTTTCTAAGGTAGAAAGTGCAATCTATGCAACATGAATAAAAAAATCCCAACATCAGAATTATTATGCACTCCAGAGTCACATACTCGTATTAAATTTTCGTAACAAGCCATGAGCTAATGGAATAATTTCAAGGGCATTTCCTTTCTTCAGATAGGAACTATCATACAGGAAAAACGTCGTCATGTATCAGACTTTTCACCTTTCGCTTTATTTTTGTACCTCACATTCTAGTTCTTACAAGTATTTTTGAGTTTAGATAATGGCTTGCCCACTCCCAGCCCATCTTCCATTCCCAGCCGATCCTTCAGTGAAGTCACTATACGTTAGATCTGATTTGTTACATCACACTCATTTGTATGGTAACAGACGGTGATGCCAAAAATAAGGTCTTTGGACTTCACTGCAGCATCATGCAGCAGGGAAACAGCTGCCAGGAGAAGAAGCCTTATCCAGATACAAATTCTGAAATTATGCAAAGGGAGCGCAGAGAATTACTGTCTGGGCTTAAATTGCTTTATGTACAGAGGTCCCCTTTTTCCTTTTTACTTCAGTGTGAACAAAATAGACTAATAAAAGTCTGTCTAGCTCAGTATAGTGTCTCTCTCAAGAGGAAGCTGTAAAAGAACCCCATGTTGTGCAACAGCATTTCGTAGGGGTAATCTTCTTTCTGACCCCAGGTGATTAACATGGTGATTGATATAACTCTGATCATTTTTATCCTAAATTGTGTAACATTGCAGGCACTATTGTAATAACAAATGTCAAATGCAGTTTAACCTAAGTAATATATCTCAGCATTGAGGCCCATATGTTAACCTATAGTGGTGAGTTATTAAGGCTAACTTCAATACTGAACTGCAGTAGTGAAGAAGTCCAACACTGTATATGAATATAATGCCCTTTAATCCATTTTAAGTGCAAAGTGGAAGTTACACATTTTCTCCAAAATGTCATATTCACTGGTGAGAATTAGAAAACGAATCCTACCTCTAAATGTGACCATTTAATTAAAATAAATCCTGTTTAATCAGAATGAGTTTAGAACTAAAAGTCTTTTAGAACTAGGAACATCGAGGAAAAACAATGGCATTTCTAAAATGTTAATACTGGATTGATGTATTTTTATAAATTAGCTCATAAAGGAACATTTCACACTTCCACTCATGCCAATTTTTGCTTCTAGGAGTAGGGGTAGGTGAATAATCTTTGCAACTACTGGTTCCCTCCCACTGAGGGTGACTAACTAGTGCTTTTTGACCACCTCCAGGAGTAGTAGATATTCCTTCCTCTAGAAAAGTCAAGCATTTTTTAAAGTTCCAGCTGAAAATCAAAAGAAACTTTCTCTCCTTTATAGCTTTAACCCTAAACCCTTCCCCTCAAAAAAATTACCACCCTCTTTTAAAATAATTGAAGTTGGAATCCAAAAGGAGCCATTTTCCAGCAGTTATTTATTAGTGAAATAAATACGGGCTGTTTGCCAAGTTCCCTGAGATCTGCCTCAGGCATTTCACTACCTGGCCTGTTCTAATTTGACTTATAATTACTTTTGTGTTGTTTATTTCTTAATCTCACTATAAATGCTATCAATATCAGGGTTCTCAGAGTGCCCCATTACTGGCTAGAGAGTTCATTCATTGCATATATACTTTCCTCAGCCTTGATTGCCAAATACTGCCAAAAGAGCTAATGTACAATAGGCAGGGCTTTATGGTAATGCACAATAAAAAAGTACCATCATCTGCAAAACTGAGGTAAAATGAACTTTCACACACATCCTTTTTCTGCCTTACCATCATCTTCACCACTTTTTCTGAAGGAACATTAACTGCTGCAAACGTTAGTTAAGAGTGATGATCATTTAGCCCATTGTATTTATGACATATGCCCATAAGTTACATGAACAAATCCTTATTCAGGCCATAGCCCAGAAAAACTCATTCACTTCAATGGGTGTTTTGCCTAAGTAAAGGCTGGAGGAGGTGGCTATATATATGTAAGTATATTACACGTTTGTCATGTTTTGCATTACGTAAAAATCAAATGGTAGTTTTCACACAAAAGGCTCTGTTTCAGTGATGCCAGCAGACACAGCAGCCTGGCTAGAGGCAGTGGAAAATGGGACCTTCAGCATGGATGAAACCTGAGCCCTAAACTCAGTAGAACTTGTATGGTTCCACTATACAAGGGGAGCAGACCAAGCAGGGGGCTCTGCATATGGCAATGCAATGTGAGAAAGATTCACTGGCCGTTCCCATTCAGCAGTCAAAACCAGGCACCACAGATGCTACTGCTGTTCTGAAAACGCAGCAGCAGTGCCAGAGGGGGAATCCATCTCTCTTTATTTCCACAGAGACCCATGTCCAAATCCCATTAATTTGGATTGTGAGAAGGGGTTGTTGTTTTTCCCCATAATGTGTGCCATATGAACAGCTATTAACTATCATATGAGTGGCCAAACCCCACACTGTCCCTAAATTAACGGTGGCTTGTGACTTTTTTGACAGATAAGGCACAAATGACAAAATCGTTATTTCCACCTCTGCCCAATGTCTGATGTATTAAAAAGCTTACCTTATTTATAGTGAAGCACCAGCAAGGAGACCCAGCAGCTGGAGCCGCTGCTATACTGGCTGGGGTGGGGAATGGAGCATGAGGCAGGCCCGGTGCACAGCACCAGCTACTTGCGCACATGCATGAGGCTCATCAAATGGGGTAGGGAGTTGGGGCGGTGCAGGGCACATGCTCCATCTCTACCACCTGCAAACCTTCAGCAGCCCAGGCTTAACTGCATCGCCTCACCAAGCTGCGGTTACCACAGCAATGCCTTTATAAAGTGACTCCTGGGCATGGTAGGTTGCCATGGTAACAAGGCAGCTTCTTGAGGCACAATTAGCTATACCAAGACTTGAGCCTCACACACAGCACTACTTTCTTCAAACTTTCTGGCATTGCATTTCACTACTGGACATAGTGAGTTGTGACATTAAAATCAAATCAAGATTTGTTCCTAAAGCTGTATATGTTTATCAATTAAATAAAAAAAGAAGATGCAAAACGTATTTTGTAGCTGAACCTCACCCACCTGGGCTGACGAGCTGGCCCTAGTATAAACTCAGAAGCCATCAACGATTTGCCTTTCCAGTATGTATTTGCACATATTTATGCTTAAGATCACATCTATGAATGTCATTTTAAATTCCACCTTGGACAGTATAGACTCTTTATATCCATTTTCAAATAGTTATGTTGCTGCTTGTATGAAATATAACATTTTTAAATTGTAATTTCTCTTTTATTTGCAATCTCAGTTATACTCGTTGATACATATATTTGCTCCCTTGCTTACCATAGGCAGGTCTTTGAGGATCTGTATTCCATCTCCTGGACCCATGTGTGCTATATGGTTAAAATTAGTTGGATTAGAAATTAATTTATTTCTCATTTCTGGATCTCGGAGCATCTCCCTGTAAGAGAAAATACTTAGTTTAGATATTTTACACATAAGAAAGATGGACATTAAAAAGATCAAATAAATATAATTTCATTATTTGTTTTTAAAATGGAAATTCATAAACTAAATATTTGGCCATATTAAACAGAAGGATAACCCTTGCTGTTGATGCTGATCTATGCCAGCCCCCAGCCTGGGGAAAGGGGACAAGGGGCAGGAAGAAAGGAACGTTGTTTTGCAGGCTAATAGCCAGCACCCAAGAAAATCCAAATAGTTACTTAGGTTCAGAGACTGCACAACCAGTGTGAGCTGAGACACTACTCAAGAAAAGATGCAGAAGCGGGCTCATTGATGACTTGGTGCTGCAAAGACGGAGGCAGAGATGAAGGACAGAAGATAAAAGAAGAATTAGAAGAATACTACACTACCTTTCACATTCTGTGGTCAGAATTACTTTAAGAGCTCTCCAAAAATGGCACAGATGCATTCATTTCAGAACTCAAAATATGTTTTAAAAGGTACAACCCCAAGCAATTTGGAATCGTAAAGACAAGAACTATAGCATTTTAGCACCACTGCACAACAGCTGTTGCTTTTCTTAGAGCCAAACAGAAAGCAAAGTGGTAGGTCAACCATGTTTCCAGTGGAAAAGTTGGTAGCAAACAAAAACATTCATTTCTTCAGATATGTTTTAACACAGTTGCTGGCAATCTGTTGTGGGAAAAAGGAACTCAAGCGGCTTAAGTGGTCAGTAACATCAAAGTTAGGTATGGTGTGAACTCTACAGATACTTCTGGACTAGTCTTATTGCCAATATTTGCTTAAATGACAGTCCTTTCAAGACATTTATATTTCGTATACATGTCCGGAAGCACCACCTTCCAGGTGACTTTGTGTGATTTAGAGCATGCTTATGACAGTTCCGTAACACTCATTAGTTAAGTAATACATTCTAAAAAACAGGTGCCTTGGAATACTGTTGAGGGTGAGATGGGTATTGCCCTAAACAAAGAAAAACAAACAATAGAACCAGAGTCTGAAATTAATTAATTCATATGCATAATTAGCAATGTAATCTCCTTTTGTAAAATGTTTATTATAGATCTTTATATATACAGTATATGCACACACACACACACACACATATATATATACGTATATACAGTATGTGGGGGCATGCATTCAAGTTACAGTAATTGTTTCACACAAATATTTTATTAAAAAGGAATCAAAGTACTGAAATATTCAGTGCATGTTCACATCCAGACTAGTATTAATATAAATTATACATCAAGGATAAACACAGTGGTGAAAAGACAAATGTCTGAAAACAACTTTCTCTAACAAATGAAATACTACACTGACATCACACAGACATTCCTTCAGGGCCTACAGGCATGTACAGAAGACAAGTACAGGTTGAATACAGACCTCCTCTGCTGCATCCTCTCCTCCTCTGGTACTCTGAATGAATAACGACGCTTATTGTTGATGTTTCGAACCATTTGCTTCCGGCTGTTATCTGATGTCTCAGGAACTACCAGTTCATCTCCCTCTAGAAACAACATCAAAAATTTCCAACAAGTTGCTTTCTTCGTAATTTAAGAAACCATTTAGAACAAATCACTTTATTTAGTTTTTGTACCTAAATCATCTGACAGCTGCTCTGTAAGAGAGCATAAAAAGCTGGTGGGTGTTCAGAAACCCAAATAGGAAAACAGTAAGATCATGAATAAATTAAAAAATCCTCAATGGTGGATAAAAATACTTTGGTTCTCTTGACAGTCTATCAACTTTAGAGTCACACTGGAGAATTCACCCCAGAAGTCACATACTCTCAGAAAAAAATAGAACGCAAGTTATGTCTGAGTAATCAGAAATACTATGAACATAACAAAAAAGCTTGTAAAACTGTAGTTTAATCAGTAAAACCTGATTCTGCAACACTTACAACTGAACAGTCCCACTGTAGGCTCAGTGCTAAATATAATCTCATTCTTCCCCCCCAAACAGAACACGCAGCCTGTTTAACCCATGCACATATACGCATTCTAAATATTTTCTAATATTGATGAGGTTGCAATTAAATTTGTGCATTCTAGTGTGAGGGAGATCAGTGTGTCATGAGCAGTGTGTTTCCTTAACAGCGGAGGCATAAGGAAGTTCTTTGTGAAAATATGGAGTCTGTGTGGACAAGTACAGAAAGGAGTGTCCCATGGCTTGGCATTTTCTTGCTTTAAGAGTTTGGGGGCAAGACAAACTGAAATTCTTTTTAAAATAGTTTTTGTTTATGGAATAACAATACACAACTCAGTTTCATAGTCACCTTGCACTTCCTTCATGTTCACCATTTCTTGGTTGTTTCATGTACCTGTCTTTCCTCGTGCTAATTTTTAAGATCTTTAGGACAGGAACTGCCTTTATTACACATGTGTACCATGTCTAGCACAGTAGGCCTTGATCCTTGACTGGGGCTTCTAGGTGCTATGGCAATGCAAATATTAATCAATAATTAAAATAATAACTGGGTAGAAATTAAAAGAAATTGCTTGTTACCATAAATATTGGGAAAAAGTCTTGTATTTAGACTACCTAAAATATTTATTTGTTTCAAACCTTCTTATTCTGAATACCCTAAATGCATGGAGAAAAATCTATTGTGTTACTCAGTTGCAATGCTTTTCTCACCTCATTTCTTGACAATTTCAGGTAACCCCATTTCCTGCTAAGGATAAGTAAAACTTCTTTGGATTTATGGATTTTATGGGTGTGATGCACTGTACTTCAAAGTAGCACTCGGTGACCCCCATATTCATCATTTGTATATGGTTGTGATATTTCATACAAAGCTTACCTTATAAGGCACTATATGATCTGCTGAAACCCATTGTTCTGTCAAAATATGTATATTGTTATTGTATATGGAGTTATACAATTTTGTTATATGGCTGTTATTGAAATATGTTGTGTGTCCATGAGTCACCCACTGCTGATTCTCCAGTGCAAGAAAGGAGGTGACCCACACTCAGATGGGCGTTAAATAATCATCACCAGCCATTGACCAGCAGGGGAATTGTAAACAAGAGGTTTACAATTCATTAAGAAACAGATGTGCAAGCACCACACAATGGGGATTATTCAACTCTCTGAGTCAGCCAGACCCACCAGGACATGTTGGGACCAGTGCTTTTCCAGGCACAAGAACTAAGTGTATAAAATAAGGGTCGGTGGCATCATGAGATTACCTCTCTCCTCTGCCACCTATTCGGAAGGCAACAAGAACGCTGGGAAGACAAAGACTTTGAAATGGGAAGATTGCTCCCAGGATGAGAAGAGAATTTAGCCTGTGTATGAAGAACTGTAACCTGCCTACAACATCCAGTGGGGTGAGAAAAGTTATTTGAATAAAATCTTGCTTAGTCTGATAAAGTTTAGAATTTAGACTATGGTTTTATTTTTTATTTCTCACATCTCTGTCCTTTATGCCTACCACTTAAAATGTATCTGTAGTTAATAAACTTATTTTAATGTTTTATCCTTACCAGTGAGTTTGTCTAAAGTGCTTGGGGAATCTGCTCAGATTACTAAGCCTGGTGCATGTCCACTATCCTTTGACAAAGTGGTGAACTAATTAATGAGCTTGCATTGTTCAAGAGAATGTTTTGAGCAGTGTAAGATGGTGCATTTCTGGGGTGCAATCTGGGGGGGATTTGCTGGTGTCTCCCTCTGTATACTTCATGAGTGGCTTAGAAAGCATTCAAGCAACTTAGCTGGATGTGTCTCTGCATGTTGTGGGCTGAGTGATCACAGCACCTGGAGGGGTTTGCTGCTTGTCACTATCAAAGCATCACGAGATACGTCCCTGGCTGGAGAGTTAAATTAAGGAGGTACAGCGGTCCCACAGTTCCAGGTTGTACCCTGAGGGTCCCATCACAATATGGTACCTATGTATTATGTCATATGATAACAGGCTCTTCTCATTTTCATAGAAGAGCTGCAACAAATACACTCCATTCTCAAAATACCTTTCTATCAATTCTTTCAAATAAGGCAATGTATCATGATCAAGAAAATCTTCAAAATCTACAAAATATAGAATTCATTTTCTCAACACCAATAAAATCCACAAGGTGTCATCATACAACTTTATAGCAAAGAAAGCTAGAACAGCTCAAAAACATTCAGAAGACCAGGGAAAGGATCTCAAGTCTCGCACACTAACTTTCTTTGGAAGACCTTGTTTAAAATCACTAGAACATTGTACTTCTGCCAAACGTCTGGAAACTCAGTGCAAGCTTCTTCTTCATTCATATCTTGCTCCAAAGAGACTATTTCTTATGAAACACTCAAGCTCTGGTATCTTTTGCCACAACTGTGGGAAAGAGAAGGTTACTCACCTTGTGCAGTAACTGAGGTTCTTTGAGAAGTGCATCCCTGTGGGTTCTCCACTCCAGGTGTCTGGTGCATCCCCATGTTCCAGATCAGAGATTTCCGTCAGCAATGCCTGCCACAAGCCGCATGCACGCGACCAAACCCCCTCTGTTCCTTCTCTACCGTGGAGATGATAGACTTCGAAGTAGAGGGGATTGCAAGGGGGTGGGGGGCTGGAGGGAAGGTAGTGGAGCACTCACAGGGAGACACATCTTGAAAAACCACAGTTACTGCACAAGGTGAGTAACCTTCTCTTCTTCTTCGAGTGGTGTCCCGATGGGTGCTCCACTCCAGGTGGATCTCTGTTCCAGTTCAGAAGGAATGCGTCCCCCCATCAATTGGGTCCCCAGACCTGCTCTGGAGCAGAACTGGGAACACTTCCAGTTTTGTGGTGTTTCAAAGAGGTTGAGGCTGGGTGACCCCATCTCTGGAAGATGTGTTGCATCATTGCATCGTTCAGTTCCCACTCATGCTTTTGTCTGAAGTGTCTGCTGACAGCATCTGCAGTTATGTTTTGGCAAACCGGTAGGTATGTGGCTGCTACATTGATTTTATTGAATCTCGTTGCTTCTTTGCACAGAGCTTGGGATCAAACCCCTCTTTATTGGTTTATATAGAACATGCATGTGATATTGTCCACCATGATCTTTATCATTTTGTTCTTTATGAGTGAGAGGAAGTGTGAGCATGCGTTGCATACCACGCAGAGTTCCAGTAAGTTTATATGTAGATGTGCTTAGGTTGATGACCATCTGCTCTGTACAGTGTGGTCCAAAAGATGTGCTCTCCATCCCATTAGGGATGCATCTGTAGTGATCATAAGTGAAGATGGACCCTGCGAGAACGGGATAAAAGAACTCATGTTGGTCCACCATAGTAGGGAAGCTTTGATATTGTTGGGCATTGTAAGTATTTTGAACAGGCCATGTCTACAAGGTTTGTAGACTGTTGTCAGCCATGCCTGCAGGCAGCACATATGTAAATGTGTTTTGCATCACGGAAGTAGTGGCTGCCGTGTGTCTTAACAGTTGGAGGCATATGTAAGTCGTCAGAGTAGGGTTGTTTCTTATTGACAAAATTAGGTTTATGATAGTGGTGAGCCTTTTTTCTGGTAGTGATGCCCTTGCAGATATTGAGTCCAGGTGTGTACCTATAAATTCCAATTGTTGTACTGGATTGAAAGTGAAATAGCGATATCATTTGCTGGATAGGTTGTATGGCTTGTATTCGACTGTTTGCTTTTATCAAGCAGTCTTCTAGATAGAGAAATATTACAATCCCCTGTCTGCAAAGATATGCCATTACCAGGGCCATTATCTTTGAGAAGACTCTTGGTGTCGTGGAGAGACCAAAGGGGAGTAGTCTGTACTGGTAATTATTGTCTCCCAGGATGAATCTGAGAAGCCATCTGTGTGCTAGGTGTATGGTGATGTGAAAGTAGGCATCTTGGAGATTGAGGACTGAAAACCAATCCCCTTGTTCCAGTGATGGTATTATTGCTGTTAGTGTGACCATCCTGAATCTTAGTACTTTTACAAACTTGTTCAGTCTTCTGAGGTCCAGAATGGGTCTCCATTTTTCTTCTGGGTTAAAAAGTATCAGGAGTAGAAACCCTTCCCTCTGTGTTGTTGTGGCACCTGTTCTACTGCACCTAGAAGTACTAGATGTTTTATTTCTTGCTGTAGCAGATGCTCGTGAGATCGGTCCCTGAAAAGGGGCGGGGAAGCAGATTGGATGGTAGGGATAGTAATAAAGGAGATAGAGATCATATGATCAGGATGCTCCAACACTCACCTGTCTGATGTAATGGATGTCCAGATGTTGCGGAAAGGGCATAGACGATAGCCAAATTGATTGATAGGTGATATTAGCGCTGGGTGGTGAGGGAGATCGTTCAGACCCTTGACCAAATTTTCAAAATTGCTGTTTAGATGACAATGGTTGCGATGTTGCTGGTTTTGTCATCTTCTGTGTGGTCTCTCTCTTTCGCTGTGTGTCATATTGCCTTTGCTGTTGTGAGTATTGTGGATATCTTTGTTGGTATGGTTGATATCTGAATTGTCTCCTTCTTGTTGCAGGGGTATATATGCCAAGTGTTCCTAAGGTGGCTCGTGAGTCCTTCATTGTATGAAGAACTTAATCGGTCTTTCCAGTGAATAACTTGGCCTTGTCGAATGGAAGATCTTCAATTGTAGACTGAAGTTCCCTCCGTAAGACAGCTGAGTGGAGACAGGATGCCTTTCTCATTATGATTGCTGTAGCCATCATTCTGGGGGCTGTATCTGCTACGTCAAGGGCAGCCTGCAGGGCAGTTCTCAATATGAGGTGACCCTCATTTACAAGGGATGAGAACAGTTCTCGTCTTTCCTCTGGGATTACCTCAATAAAATCCATAAACCTGGTATAATTGTTGTGGTCATAACTGGATAGAAGCACAGCATAATTGACAATGCATTGTTGTAATGTGCCTGAAGACTATACCTTGTGACCATACAAATCCATCCTTTTCCAATCTTTGTCTTGTGGTGTGGATTCATGATGGGAATGTTTGCCCCTCTGGTGAGCTGCCTCTATGACAAAGGAATTCAGAGGAGTGTGGGTAAAGAGAAACTCTGCTCCCTTGGAGCGGACATAGTATTTCTTGTCTGCCCTTTTACACGTCGATGGAATGGTGACTGGGTTTGCTAGATGGTATTGGCAGACTCCATCAGCATGTCGTCCACTGGTAGGGCTATTTTGGATGAAACTGGAGTGTGTAAGATCTTAAGGAGCTTGTGATGAGTCTCAGACACCATCTCAAGAGGGAACTTGAGGTCTGTGCCACTCTCTTAAAACAGGTCTTTAAATTGCCTGAAGTCATCCACAGTTGTGGGTGGGGGTGGTATTATGGTTTTATCCAGCGATGAAGAAGAGCTGTGTGGTGTTGGTGAAGCCTCTGTTCTGTTTCATCTTCCACCTCTTCCATGGATTCGGGGGGAGATTCCAGAACCAGTTGGGTCAAACAAGTGGATACAGTTCTATACCTGTGAGAGTTAGGAGGTCTGCTATAGCCCCTTACGTAGGGCGATCATGTGTCCCAAATTATGCCAATGTACTGGGTATGGCATGGGTGGTCCAAACCATGGGGGTGCATACCACGGTTATCTGTGGTATCTGCTATATTCCCTAGGTCCTGAAGGTGTGAAAATGGGCCTATGAGGTGAGGAGTGTTGGGGAGAGAAAACTCCTTCCTCTTTATCATCTTTGTCTCCGCTAGAGAATGGTAGCAGAGATATGGTTTCATGCGGAGGTGGGAATGTGTCCGTCCTAAATAGTGGTGACTGAGGTGTGGAAGTCATTCCTATATCGTCCTGTTGGCAATGATGTGTCTTTGCCTTATGCTTTTTCCCCGGCACCGGTGTCGATGCCGTGGAATCACTTGGTGCCATCAGCTGGGTCAGCTCTGATGGAGCGGTCGATGCAGAGCTGGAAGTCGGTGCCACACTCACTGTTCATGCCATACTCGTGGCCAGTGCCGCCCTGAGGATCAGTGTCGCACTCATAATCGGTACCATTTTTGTAGTCAGTGCTGAGGTTTGTCTCGTCGGTGCTGTGCTGGAGGAGGTAATTTCCGTTTTGGACCTCAACCCCGCACCAGGTCTTTGAGTCTCCATCGGTGCCGTTAATGCAGTGGTACCTGAAGGGTTAGTGCCACCGTTGGTCTAGTTAGTACACTCCTCTTTTTTGGTGGAATTTTGGGTGACGTTAAAGCCCTTTTCCTTGACTCTTTTTCACCGGGTAAAGGTGAGGATTCCTGGCCAGGGTCAGAGGTGGGTCTCAGAGATTTCACTGTTAAAATCAATTTGAGTCTGGAATCCCTGTCTCTTCTGGCCCTTGACTTTAGATTTTTACAGTGGGGACATTTTTAAGCAATATGTCCCTCACTGAGACATTGGATGCATTGGGCATATCCATTTGATGCTGGCATGGCATCCCTAAAGGACGTGTATCTTTTGAAGCCTTGGGAGCCAGGCATGGCAGTAGTCCCCTGAGGAGGAAAGCTATTCTACTCTATTGGGTTAGGAGGTTAAAATCTCAGGAAAAAAGTGGTTTTTCTTTTAAACTAGAGAGAGAGTAAATAAGTAATAACTGACTAAACTAGTACAAACTAACGCTAAATCTACACTATCTGTACACAAAAATGAGCTGTGAGGAGAACTGCTGCGCGCTCTGTCTTGGACCATGGATGGTTGAGAAGGCACTGAGGGGGTCTGGTCACGTGCATGCGGCTTGACACACCAATGATGCCACAAGATGAGCTGCGCATGCGCGATCTGGATGGGCACTGCTGACGGAAATCTCTGATCCAGGACGCAGAGACACACCAGACACCTGGAGTGGAGCACTCACAGGGACACTATTCGAAGAAGAAAGGGGAGATTTTTTCCCCCCCATGTACTGGTCGTGCCAAGTCATCTCCAAGTATAGACTCATAGGCTTTAAGGTCAGAAGGAAACATCATGATCATTTAGTCTGACCTCCTGCACATTGCAGGCCAGAAAACCTCACTCACCCACTTCTGTAATAGACCCATAACCTCTGGCTGAGTTACTGAAGTTCTCAAATCATGATTTAAAAACTTCAAGTTACAGAGAATCTGCCATTTATAGTACTTGAAACCTGCAAGTGACCCATGCCCCATGCTGTAGAGGAAAGCAAAAACCTCCCAGGGTCTCTGCCAATCTGACCTGGAAAAAAATTCCTTCCCAGCCCCAAATATGGTGATCAGTTGGACCCTGTGCATGTGGGTAAGACCCACCAGACAGACACCTGGGAAAGAATTCTCTGTAGTAACTCAGAGCCCTTCCCATCTAGTGTCCCATCACCGGCCATTGGAGATATTTGCTGCTAGCAATCACAGATTAGCTACATGCCATTGTGGGCAGTCCCATCATACCACCCCCCCATAAACTTATGAAGCTCAGTCTTGAAGCCATTTAGGTTTTTTTCCCCCACTACTCCCCTTAGAAGGTTGTTCCAGATCTTCACTTCTCTGATGGCAAAAACCTTCATCTAATTTCAAGCCTAAACTTGTTGATGGCCAGTTTATATCCATTAGTTCTTGTGTCCACACTGGCACTTAACTTAGATAACTCCTCTCCCTCCCTGGTACTTATCCCACTGATGTATTTAAAGAAATCAATCATATCTCCCCTCTTTTTTCGGTTAGGCTAAACAAGCCAAGCTCTTTGAATCTCCTCTCATAAAGCAGGTTTTCCATTCCTCAGACCATCCTAAGAGCTCTTCTCCGTATCTTTCTTAAACATGGAAGACCCAAGTAGAGGATTTGAGCAACTAAAAAACTGCTTAAATCTAGAAGCCTTTCCCTCAAAATAATGATTTCTAAAAACAGGTAAAATGTTAGGCTTTCACAAGATTATCTCCAATGTTGGCTTGAAATCGTTTTTACACATATCTAACCACCGCCCCAAAAACCATACCCTGTGGTTCACTGTATTAGTGTCAGGAAGCAATGTAGTACCATTCTTCATAACATGTTAACAAAGATGATCTGCATTTGTGTGCCAAAGAGTTGGTTTTGAAATGTTCACAATTTCTTATGCTTCTTTGTAGCACATGTTGCTGAGAGATGTTTGTGTTGCTTTCTTCAGTAAAAATGATCAGCTAAAATACAAGTTTCAGCCACATTTTTTGTTATTGTTTTACTTTAAAGCACTTTTACTGTTGATGTGTGAGGATTTTTCTAACTTCCTTTTTACTGGAAAATTAATAGAATGTGACAAATACTACATAAATAATAATAGTAATAAGAGTTATAGTAGGATCATAATCAGATATTACAGTTAATCATATATAATTTTGATCCATAGAGAGAAAAGAGAGTAACCAGTTAAAGCAAATAATTTTACTGTTGTGAGTATAGAATAATACTGTACAATAAAGGAGGTTTGGGAGACCACAACTGCACATAGTATTCCAGATGAGGTCTCCCCAGTGCTTTTAAGTGCTTAGGCTTTGTAAATGAAATAATGTAGTAGGCAAGTAAACAGTGACCTTTACTGAATTTTGAAACCAAGCTGTTCATTTCTGGAACTCTATACTGAATAGCAGTTGGAACCAGGAACCGAGATGACAGTCTTCACATTTCCCCTGATTTTGATTTCCTATTTTATAGATTTTAACAGAATTTATGCTGGAGAATTGTGCAAGATTGATAGTTCTAGAGAGTTAAGTCCTCCATTCATGCACAGATCAGATACAGCATGGAAAAAATAGTGCACTCCCTCTGTAATGTACCTCAACTTAGTTCCACTGCGACTGTTTCTAACGATGATCTATATCCAACAAGATTTGGCCTTTCTGCTGAAGTTACCACTGAAGGTGTCGACTTGTGATGATTGCGGATCTATTTTTGTTTATTTTTCCATTTAGTTTAAAGTGAATTAGCTCGTGATCACTCAAACCAAGGTTGTCTCTTACAACCAGCTCTTAGGGATTAGGTCTTTAGCAATGTTAACCAAATAACAGGAACCTCATTTTGAAATAAGGCTAAGACTGCTCTATTTGGTTTTGAACATATAGTGCCTATAGTCACTATGCATGAGCTCATCCAACACCAAGTGCTGACTGCAAGTAACTTTGCATATAACTCTTCCTTTCCTTAAGATTAATGGCTGGTTTCATAAAGCATGGTCTATACTAATTATGAAAAAAACAATTACAAAGCTTAAAAGTGATAAACTTGCAGAATACTATGTTGCTTGACACCCTTTTTTGGAAGACGCTGAGATGTACAGGAGCAACCAACCTGTTTTGTTCACTTCTTTATGGGGTAGTTTAGCTCCTGATTTAACTCACAGTCCTCATTGAGTTCTGCAAATTCTCTGTACATACTTCCAGATATTGCTCCTCTTTACCACTTTCATCCCACTTTATAGTAATTTGCTAGCCAATAATTGGATCTCAATAGATACTTAACTCTCTCTCTAGAAAATTATATTACTGTTAGTTTAACTTTTAAAGGCCACTGGTGGTTTTTTATGTGTAGAGTTATAAACTTACATACCATTGCAATCATTCTGTTTGTTCCATTCTTTATTGCGGCATTGTGATTTGAACACACCAAAATACAAGAACCAAGTTTTGAAATAAAACATGATCATGGATTTTCCAAATATTTTCAGTGACAATCATGGGCTTTTGGTGGGCTCTAACCTCTGTTTTCAAATCTCTTTAAAGTTAAGTTTAAAAAAAATCATACTCTTTTGAGTATTGAAAAGTATTGAGATTGAAAAGAGAAGAAGTTCAGACTTTGTAAGTAGGCTTTTATACCTCTCCAACTCATTGTGGTATCTCAGTGCCTGGTTTGCTTCCAAGTTAATAAATACAGATGGATTTGAAATATAATATTCCACAACACAAAGATCCAGGCCAGAGCAAGGTGCTATTTCAAAAGAAACATTAGCAGTAGTAAAATCTGCTCTCACTTACTTACTTACCTGCCATTTTATTTTTGAAATATATTAATCTAATTGTCTCCAGTCCTAAAAGGTTTAGTGACCCTTCTGTATTCAATGGTCGTACCTGAAACAATTGAAAACAAATATCTTAATGATAAATCATATTTATATACTGCCTCTCATCTTCAAAGATTCCAAAAAATATTACAAACTGCATAAAAAAAGCATTATTGAGATGCAGCCATCTCAGAGGTGGAATGAAGGAGCCGACCAGTGCAGCATATACTGCACAACAGTGGCAAAGAAGAAATTCCAGCCAATGCTATATGGGAAATCACTGCACTCTTGAGGAACGGCAACACATATTTAATGGTCACCCAATACAGAGGCAATCCTAAGGCTTCATCTAAGTAACTTGCAGATAATAAATTGCATAAAACAATTTATTTAACTAAATGATGGAGGGCTAAAGTCCCAGATTTCAAACAAATGGTTCTGCAAGAAGTCAAAAAATTTTCATATCTTAAGAATACAGCACTAAGACACACCTCTGTCAGGGCATTAGCATCATGTCTTGATGATGGCTTGGCACCTTGATGATGTTGTGATGGCAGTGTCACGACACACAGTCTTTTGCAGTTTCAAATTTCAAAAGACGAAAACCATTTCTAACTATATTTACACTGTATATTCTATTCAGAAATAAAATTTTATATCAAATCACCATCGTTGAGTCTCCTACATGTAGCAGTTTCTTGCTGAAAAGAGGCTTCATTTGTTACACTACCATTTTGTGTTTACCAGTAACCAAAGATTATAAATTTCACCTTGATAAGTAGGAGGAAAAAGTTTTGGCTGCTTAAAACTGGAGTAACACATTGGTAAATCAAGCCCGAGGTGTGACAAACAGTTTTCAGTTCTTGAACATTTGAGTGCAGAAAAACATAGCATATAGTGATGGTGACAGTTTTCTCCTAGCAAAAATATTTTCTTTGCTGTGTTATGTTGTATTTTTGGAAGGAAAATATTTCCTCATCATTGATGCAGGACCAGTGCTCCAAAAAAATCATTTTGATTCTAGTAGTATTTGTGCTGGTCTCACCAAAATGTTTCTAACCATGGCTGGTCCTAACATCCTGAAATTGCAAGAGGGGCAAGACTTGTTCAGATCTTTTCAATCTGTAACATCTATTAGCTTATGGCAATAACAGAAATAATTAATTTCTATGAAACTGCATGTAAATTAATATTCAGACATTAATATTCTATCATAAAACCAATAAGTGCAAAAGTTTCTCCTGGGTGTTGATTCATCACTCACGTATCCTCAAAGATGAAACTGTAGCCAAAGCAGACAGTAGGTAAAGGTAACTCTGATTTAAAATCATGCATGTTATTCTGTTAGCAGCTCCTTTCAGTTCAAGTATATTCTTTAATGATGCCCCATATCCCAGCTGCTATCAATTTTTTAGATGGATTTGCATAGGAGTATCAGAGCCTGATCCAACTGCTTTGGTGCCCAAAGATAGTTACCTTCTTCAGTGGAATAGTCTGAATCCATTCCATGGAGTTCACATCAAAGATATCGACTGCATTTTCACTGTATACTGAGAGGTATGGTGCATTGTAACCTGAGAAGGAAGGATTAAGTATATTGTCATATGTATTTAGCCAACACAGGGTTCATAGCATAGCATTTCTTAAGGATAGTTTAACTGCATTCATTGAAATATACTCCAGATATTACTGGTACTTCTGAGAACCCTGGGTTAGTTTCCAATTCTGGAGAAGCTGAAACCTTCTCTATAGTTAAGGGTGCAACTGACTTTCATCACAAACTATATATTGGCAACCCTATAATATGTGCTTAGAAAATCTGACTGACCTCAGAACTGCCTTAAGATTTATTTTGAAGGCAAAAAAGAATGATTAATTTTCCTAAGACTCTGCAGAAACAAACTATTTTGAGCTATAAATAACTAAAAATTACTTTGATTTGAAAAGTTAACTTTTGTTTAATGTTTCTTTGTCTCTTTCTAGGGTACCCTCAACTATTCATTTCCTTACTTATAAGTGCTTAGATTTTGGAAAGGAAATTATGTGGTAGGCAAGTAAACAGTGACCTCTACTGGATTTTGAACCAAGCTGTTCATTTCTGGAACTCTATACTGAACAGCAATTGGAACCAGGAACCAAGAAGACAGTCCTCACATTTCTCCTGGTTTTGATTTTCATTTCCTATTTTCTAGATTTTAACAGAATTTAATGCTGGTGAAATGTGCAAGATTGATAGCTCTAGAGAGTTAAGTCTTCCATTCATGCACAGATCAGATACAGCATGGAAGAAATAGTGCACTTCCTCTGTAATGTGCCTCAGCTTAGTTCTGCTGGGTCTAACGATGATCTTTTCTGCTAAATTTACCATTGAAGGTGTTGATTTGTGATGATTGCTATAACGGTTTCTGTGATTGGACACACATTCATTAGGAACTGAAATTAGAACATCCACTTGCTTCACACTGGCAACCAAAAAGTCTTGAAAGATGGCAATGACCAGGTTGCATGGTCTTTGAATTAGTGGCCTACTAATGAAAGCCTCAGTTCTTTGAGCCACCCCATGCACATTTCCCCTTGTTTTGTCCCATTAATTTTCAAGGTCCTAATTCTGCAGCCTCCATCTTTTTTAATATGAAATAGCTGACAGATGTCCCTCTGGATCCAAAGAATGCTGTTCCTTTAACAGCCAAAACGGGGTGCATTCATGCAATGTGAAACCCTCCTTTTGTTATAGGGGCTGAGTATGCTGCCTTCACAGTGAAGGAAAAATTTCAATTATAAAAAACAAAACATCAACAAAATCCAATATAAAATATAATACTGTGCTTATTAACTGATACATTTTAGGGCTACTGTATGTTTTAAACTAATTTTAAAATGAACTGAACTGAAAGTCATGCCCTTAAAAATGTGCAATAAATATTTAACAGAGAACTTCTTGGAATAAGAAATCTTGGCATGTTTCAATAAGGAAGATGATTTTTCTTAAACTCATGGAAAGTATTGTTAATTCCTCCCGTTTGCCAGACTTCTTTCTTTGTTTCTTTCTTTGGAGGGAGAAGGGGAAGAGAAGAGGAGTCAGATGGGGAGAAAGAAGAGAAAAAGGAGGTGATGGGAGAAAGGACTGAAAAGCAATAATAATACTAGAGACAGGTATAAACCAGACTAACAGAACTGAATGACCCTGAACTTTGAGAAAGTTCAGTGTTGACCAAAATTTTCACGTTTGAAGGCCTAGATTTAAGGCTCCTAAATAAAAGTGACAACTTTTAGAGGTGCTGAGTGCATGAAGCAATGAACCTCAGTAAGAGTAGGGGGGTCTCAAGCACTCTGAATATTAGGCCACTTATTTAGATGATTTTAGGTATCCGAGTTTGAAAATCCCGAATCTTTATTGTTCTTTCAGTAACAGCAGCATAAGTCAGTTACAGAAGTGTAAAACTAGGCCCTCTGACTACAGTTTGAGACTCAGGCTCAATTTTAGGTAATACATTCATAAAGTGCTCGCTGCAAGTCCACCTGGGGCACTGCACATGCAGTTCAAATACAAACAGTAATAAATAATAATTATATACACACAAACATTATATTATTATATAGAGAGACTTACAGCAAGAGGATGGTGTTGCAGGCCACATCAGTTCCTGTTGTCTGGATCTTCGGCCCTGACAGTCAACGTAAACCCCAACGCTGCTAAAACACAGCAGATATTCTTTATTTGAGATTTCGACTGCGCAGATGGCATCAGTTGGCTGCTGTGCGATAAATGATAGCGTGTGGTCATCTGGGTGGAGCAAACTGTATGGGTTTCCTTCTCCATGCAAGGGATATTTTAGGAATCCTGACTGGTAACCCACACAGAGCCGCTCACTGAAGACCGACATCCACTGAACATTACCCAGGACTTGGATCTCCTTCATCTTTTTGTGACGTGTCTTGCTCTGATTCAGTTCATAACAAAGGACCTGTCTTTTCATAGCCACACATAGGCAAGTAAGGGCTCCATGGCGTACCTGTCCAGAAACTATTGTCTGGCAGCCTTTTGTCTCTGCCAGCTTATAAAACTCAGTCTCTCTTCCATCCAGGGCTGCCATAGGAAAAAGCCGTACATGACGGTTTCGTCCTGAGATCACTGCAATGAGCTGTTCGTTAGGGATGAGCTCAATCTGATGAACTTTCTTATTGTCACCAACACGAATAATCTCTACAAAACAAAAACCTGAAGTAAACCAATCTTAACATTCTGATTTAAAAAATTCTTGCAAAAAGGGTTAATTTAAAGGGGAATAGGAAAAAAAATCCTTTACTGCTTTCTTATGATCTATAAACACTGTCTCATCATTACAACACAAATAAAACCATTTTCCCAGCTGTTTTTATATTAGACATACCAGGTCCTCATTTTCCCCTTCCTTTACTTGAGGACTTGAGTAGTGATGTGAGTCAAATATGAAGCTCTTCCTCCCAACAGCTATGTGAGGGAGGAGAAGTGGATTTTTCTTGCAAATGGTTAAAGCAAATTCCATGTGAAAACAGTTAATTTAAAGAGTGCCTGTAATCAGAAGAGTGACTAAGTAAAAAATATTTACTCAACAAGCAGGTCTGCACTTTGTGGTGGGTTTGCTTACTTTACAGAATTAATGAATTTTTATTTGTTAGATTTGCAGAGATATTCTGCTTAATGAAACAAAATCATGCAAATGTAGCAAAAAAAAAAGTTACATTTCAGATGTAGAATATTTATTACCAGCAATGATGCAAGAGGCAGAAACAACACGGAATAACTTGGTTATCAGCACCCACATGGAAACTACACAGCTGGCAATTATTAAAGTAACTTTTGGAACTGTAAACTTAGAAAATTGGATCTAGAAGATATTGAAAGTTCATAAAGTCATTTTTCTGACTATTCAAACTGACCATTAGTATAATTAGTACAATTCATTATATCTTACCATCTTTGGTGACATGCACAACAAACAACCCTTCTTCATTGCCCAGAGCTATTCTTTCATGATCTATGATAACAAAAAAAAAATTAAAACAAAATAAAAACAAAAACAAACAAAAATGGTGAGGCATTTCTCTTTGGACACACTGCTTCAAAAGGGGGACATAAAGCAGATACATGTTGTTAACACATGAAGTTCTGTCACTTATAGAAAATCATGGAAATGTAGGACTGGAAGGGACCTTGAGAGATCAGTTAATCCAGTCCCTTGCACTGAGGCAGGACTAAGTATTATCTAGACCATCCCTGAAAGGTGTTGGTTTAACCTGTTTTTAAAAACCTCCAATAATGGAGATTCCACAACCACCTTAGGTAATTTGTTCCAGGGCTTAGTTAGGAAGTTTTTCCTAATAACTAAGCTAAATTTCCCTTGCTGCAATTTAAGCCCATTACTTCTTGTCTTATCCTCAGTGGATAAGGAAAACACGCTCCTCTTTATAACAGCCTTTTACATATTTGAAGACTGTGATAATGTCCCACCTCAGTCTGTTCTTCTCCCGACTAAACAAACTCTATTTTTTCAGTCTTTCCTCATAGGTCATGTTTTCTAGACCTTTAATTATTTTTGCTGCTCTCCTCTAGGCTTTCTTCGGTTTGTCTACATCTTTCCCAAATGTGGTGCCCAGAACTGGACACCGTACTCCAGTTGATGCCTTATCATTGCTGAGTAGAGTGGAAGAATTACTTCTTGTGTCTTGCTTACAACACTCCTACTAATACATCTTCTAATACATTTTTACAACAGTTTTACATTGTTGACTCATATTTAATTTGTGATCCACTATAATCCCCAGATCTTTTCCTGCAGTTCTCCTTCCTAGGCAGTCATTTCCCATTTCGTATTTGTGCAATTGATTATTCCTTCCTAAGTATAGTACTTTGCATTTGTCCTTATTGAATTTCATCGTGTTTATTTCATATCATTTATACAGTTCATCAAGACCATTTTGAATTCTAATCCTGTCCTCCAAAACCAAAATATATATATGAAAATAAAATGCATTGGTAGCCTCCCTTTTTTTCTTTCATAGTATAGTTGAAAGAAATATCACAACCTTTTTCTATTTCTCATGCTAGTAGAAATGTCACTATGTAACATTATCCATAACAACTGTTCAGAGCACTTAAGCATAGTACTGACTTTGTAGTAAACAAATAAAACATCAAATTTAAATAAACCACAGATGCTGTGCATTAACATGTAATAGATCCAGACTGATTCTCTGTCCTAGATTGTTGCTTTCTGTACCTACAGGGGATAGGAGTCCTAATGGAAGCTGTATCTTCAGTCCTGAGACGATAAAGTGGTGAAGGACGTTCTGTATTACTCACTTGGTAGTGCTACTTTGGCTAGTTAAGGAGCTGTGTTCACAGAATGCAATGTAAATCAAGCCCACTCCTCAGCCACAAGGACGGTAGTTATGAAATAGGGTGGGGGAGTGCTCTTAAGGATTTATCAGAAACACTGAGCATCCCACCACACTTCCCCATATCACCATCCATACCGCCATACGGCATAAAATGGTCAACAAATGTTATTTATTCAGTAGCCAATATAGAGGGTTATTTACCTCATTCTGTGGGTAGTTCTTGTATCCAAAATATTTCACAATGAAGTTTAACCCAAGATTATTTTTGTGTTGAACTGCATACATTAGGGTCCAGATTCTGAGCATGCCTCCTGAAAGGCCAAATCCTAATGTCCTAACCCACCTTTCCTTTAGTCTGCTTTACTAAGGCAAATTTCCATTTGTTTCACAGATTTTGCTGGAAATTTGCCCAAGTAAAAACTAAGTAAGAGTCTAAGGATTAGCTTCAATTACACAAGTGAGATTCATGAGCACCACTATTCTGAATGTGCAAAACCATTATTTGTGCATGTAACTTTTGCTCATACAATTACTCATTTTCCATGTGCAAAACCAAGTTAATAAGTGTTGAGGAGCACAATTAATAGTAAACATAATAATTGAGAATTAATCCTTTGGACCTAGAATGTAAAATTTTGTTGACATTTCTGTTTGAGTAAAGTGCACAAACATTTGTCTTGGAATAACAGAACTCATAGACAGAAGCTTTATTTTTCTTAAATTTTCAGAGGGTGGGAAGAAACAAAGGGGCTGAATTTATCTATCTTTTGCTTATAATGAGCCAATCTCTCTAGCATTTATTATATACAATCAGAAGATTGTAGATTGTCATAAGTAGGATCTGAACTCAACCCTCCAGGGAGAAATGCAATCTTAACACAGCACTTTAAACCCCTTGGTCACCCTAATTTACAAATCAGCTTGATCTACATTTTAGAAAAAGATCTAGATGCAAATGTATGGCTCATTGCATTGTTGCACTGCCTAGGAGGAAAGGAGAATGCAGAAAGTGTTAACATCCTAACTGTGTCCAGTAACACCCAAGAAGTGTTTATGGCAAGATTATCAACTTCATACCTATGATTGCTGCTGACTGGGTTGTTTTGATGAGAGGAAGGGTGCTGTCATAAGCCTCTTTGGGAACATAGACTGATCGGTCTTTGAGCTTGTTCTTCTTCAAAATTCTATGTAATTCATTCAGCACTCCTACCCACTTGCTCTTTTCATTCTCACTGTCTGCTAGAATCAGGATCGAACACTTATTACTGGATGCGGAGAGCTGGGAAGCTGTAACCTGAAAAAGTTTTTAAATGTATATGTTTAAGAAACAAAAGAAAAGAGTCTTCATCACTAGTTATTGAAACACAAGTCCCTGGCTATCAATGTCCTTTTCATTAGATGCTGACTTGAGCTGCATTCAATCAACTGAAGAACTGGGTTTCTGCATCAGAAATCCATGCAAAAATAATTTAGTGAAGGTGACTGAACCAAGGAAACTTCATTTTAAGTAGATTTGTTATCAGTTATATAATTCGGAGAGATCTGCTCTAAATTATTAAGGGTATCTATGTTTTATGGCAGTTTTATAAATGAAAAACATGTTTACCCAGTATTTCTGAAAGTGTATTCTGTATTTAGTGCACACCTACAATTCTTATTAACATTAATGTAATGGGAACTCTGCATGAGCAACCAAGACAGGAACCTTTTCAAATAGTTGGACCACTTGATTACATGTAAGAAAGAAAAACAATCTCTGATTTGAAACTGCACTCAGTATCAAACGCAAGCTTTTTAAGAATTTAACTTCTTTAATGACAGTGGCTGTTATTCCAGCAATCTAATTCAAAATTATATTAAAATATTTACTATTATCTTGGACTTTCCCCCCTACTTTGACATACTTTCTATAAGAGTAAATGTTTCCCTTTAGAACAAATCCTGCTGTCAGTCACTAGACTGAGTGAGAGAAAGTTCTGCAAGATCTTTTCCAAAAAGTGTTTGATGATTCACCCTAGCAGTAACAGGAGATCTTAGCTCCTGCACAAAGAGTGAAAAGTATACTTCTAGCTAAATGTTTCTTGTCATGGCATGGGATTGCTTCCTTCCATATTATGCAAAAGGGGAAAACAGAAAGGAAGAAATTCATTACTTGGCTTTAAATTAAAGACTTAATTTAGTATGTGTACGGTAAATGGGAAGGAATCTGAGTATTAAGCAATGATAATGTAATCTGTTAGCACTTGAAGAGGACCCAAAATAAATGGAAGTCAAGATGCTGACTTTCAGCAAGAGATTACCTTTACCTCTGAATCTGGGATGAAATCCTGAACCCACTGAAGTGAATGGGAATTTTGCCACTGACTTCAATGGGGCTAAGATTTCACTCCTGATCTTCCCTACAGTTCTTGATCCAGTGTTGTGGTTCAGGCTCCTCTTTTATTCCAGCACAATGAACAATAGATGAAGAGAAAAGGCATGGGATAAAATGGAATGGGATAATAGAGCAACGGTTGGGAAGTTAATAAGAGGGAATTAGACAGACAAAGATAAAGAATGCATTGTCAAAGTTTGTAGGAATAATCTAGTAAAAAATGTTAAGAATATAAGAAAAAACCAATGAAGGCAAAATCCTACTTTCAGATCTGCAATGCAGATCTCTTGTGAATATTCTGCACTTGATTTCTATCCATTGACATGAATGGGAGTTTGCAGGAATCAAATGTATATGTTCAAGAGAGATATGCATATATACAATAAATGTATGAACTACGGATCCAGGAATAATATGAAATACAGAGTAAGAGTAAGGTTAGAAAATGTAAATGTAAAATATCATTGCAGAACTAAACAACAACAAAAAAAAAAAGACATTTCAAGAAGATTAAAAAAAAGAGAGATCTGTGAAAATTGTATCCTTTAAACCACGAGAATGAGATGCAAGTATATATTTTAAACATTACTTAGATTGTAAGCTCTTTGGGGCAGGACCCATTTTTTTGTTACAGTGCCTACCACCCGTGGGTCCTGGTCCATGTTCAGGCTCCTAGGCTCTATGGCAATACAAATAATGAACAGTAATTCTAAGCACCACTTCTACGATGGGTGGAGCTGGATCTGTGTTAGCAATGGAGATAAAAGTTTGAAAACGAAGGCCAGTGTGTGTGACTCAATCCTAATACATCACACTAACAAATCTACACTTATAAGTAATTGGGTTTAACATATATACTTACTCTAAAGATACAGGGAATATCTTTTCGATTTGCATGGATGACATCAGAGGCCAAGACAGAACTCACTGAGAACTCTTCATCCCTTATGTAGACAACAAATACCATTTAGGAGGGAATACAAGTCTGATATTTTACTTGTGTTTGCACAGTAAATGTAGATCTATTATCTGAAGCACACAATAATATAGCACCCAGACCTAATTTTTAAAATAACTTGATTTTCCATCCTCCAGTCAGTATCAGCAGAAATAAATTACAAGTGTGTTGTAACCAAATTTTGACCACACCAGCTGTTCTGCATTAGCTTTCTACTTAGGTTAAAAAAAAGCCAACAAAAATCCAAATCTCCCTCTCCCAAACCCCACCACCTTGGACTTCCGAGGAACTACAAATTGTAGCTACATTGGTAAATACATTTGAAAATTTAAAAGATTAGCTTTCATACTAAGAGCTGAATTCTGCTGAATTCTGCAAGGCGTTGAGTGCCTTCAACTCTCAATGAAGTCAACAGGATTTTAATAATACCGAAGTCACTGAGAGTTGAGATTGCTCACAGCCTCACAGGATCAGGTCCTAAAAATAAAGAAATCCATTAGGTTCTCTTTATAACAAGGTTTCAGTTTTTAATCATTCAAAACTGTATTTGCCCACAAAATTGGCATATTTTTCCTTCCCTCCACTCACCCCATGTCTTCTACACAATATGGCAGATGCACAGTTGCATAGAATGCAGTAACAAAATTTAAAACACCCACATGAATTCATAACAGATTGGGGTAAAATTTGGCTAAGCATGCACTGAGTGTAGATTTCAAATACCGGAAGAGGGCTTTCCCAGGAAGGATGATAGGCCTTAAAATGCACTGAAATACTTCACAATGCACTGGAACTAGTCTATTGATTTCATAGCAGAGGACATAAGAAATGTCTCACCTACAGACTGATTAAGCTATTGGGCTTGATACTGTCAAGTTTTGATACCTTACAAGCCTTTGATAACATTCTGTACACTGTTGGTGTCAGTACAAACCCTTGGGTATAGAGACCTAAGAACACACTGGATATTTATATAGCAAAAGAGATTAAACTTCAGCTACAGCCACTAAACACTGTAAGTTGTTATTACCACACTTGGTTAATAAGAACAAAAACAACAAAAGATTCATTTAGTTCCCTGGCTGAGAACTTATGTAGCAAGTTTTATACCGGAACAAATTTTTACGATATCTTAAATAGAAATTTTCTATAGCAATGAAGTTTACTGGATAATGAGCCTCAGTTTAAGTATTGATCAGGGATATAGAACCTTACTGGATGTAACCTTCATTCCAAGGAATTCAAAGTGAAGAATTTGCTATCTCTGGTTTTCCACTGAAAACCATACTCAGCATCACACCGCTTACCTCATGTCAATAACCTGACTCACTACCACGCTGGGCTGGGATGCTTTTCCTTCTGCTATATCATATAGGAAGAGTTTGAAATCACAGACCACTGCCAGTGCTCTCTGCCAACCTTTCTTTACTCCAGCTGGTTTAGGAACCTTTAGTAAAATAAATAACACTGATCAGCTTTCCATGAATTTGTGTATTCAAAAATGAAAAAATGTAAAAGAGCAAAATGCAAGTATTGGCTCTGTCACTGACAATGAAGAGTAGTATCAGTAACAGTAGAAGTGTACAGTGAAAGAAATAAGAGCCAGCTGAGCAGCCTGTCCAAGTGTCAGATGTGAGCGCTATGTTATATTATAGAAAAGCTGTAATGTCATGGGTTCTGTCCCCACCTCACCCTTCTACACCCATAAACTCATAAAAAAAGGAACAGAGGGATTGATACAAGAAGAAACAGAGTCTTACACCTCTCTAGTTCATCTACTGGAATGCAGCCCAGATAGATAGGGCGGTAACATTCAATGGCTGTTTGGTGATCTCAGTACAATGCCCACGCACCTCATAAGAAACCACCACCAGAGCTGACACTAATCTCAATAGATGGGCCCAAAGATTGACTGGACTTGGAGACAGAACTAGCCTCTTACTCTAGAGGTGGTTCCTCTAAGACAGATTCAAAGCACACTGGCACAGCAGAAGGAGAGGAGCTTGGTTGCTGCTGCCAATATTATAACTGTTCTGTGAATAATCAAAGGTCTTCAGTGTCCAAGACTGCAATTTTAAAACAAAACAATATAAAACAAAACAATTCAGAGCTAGACTTTAATTCCCTGCCATGACAGGACAACAGCAAAGTTAACACCAAGCTACCAACTCCAGTTTCCTGGTACTTACTCGAACATGACCTTCGTACGCAGTTCCTATGCCTTTTTGTGGATCTATCCCCAGAGGGCCTTTGGTCTGTTCAGGAGGGATTGGGCACACTGCTGGGGCCTTGTCTGCACAGGTCACATGGCATGAGAATCCACATACTTATCAGAGGATGAAAAAAAGGGGGTTAATGTTTCATGTAAAAATCTCCTCTCTTTTGTAATGTGAAAGCTATAGTAATAGTACATGGAAAGCAGAATTTGCCCTCTATTGAAGTGTACTTCATTGCCAATAACTGAATTATTTCAATAAAATTTGCTATACTGAAAGAGGGGAAAGTAAGGTTACTCATAATAGCAGTAAACACATGGCCTTGAATAGCTAGATTCTGATATGAATGCGAACTTCTTCAAAGTTCAGAGTGCCTGGATCCAACACTCTGGTTTGGAATATATGGGAGAAAGAGGTGTCAGTTGTGAAGTTAGGATTGGGGCACTTGCAAACTTCAGATCTATGATTTTGGTTCAGGCCCATTTCTAACAGAAAACAATGAAAGCTGAAACTCTTCTCAATGATTTATGTCGGCTTGTGTGGATACAAATTTAGACTAAAGAAATCCTGAAGAAGTGTAAAATTGGGGTTGAGTGTCAGGTTGTCTTTCATTTTCCCCTTAAGCCACAAAGTCTGGCTGTTGTCAGCACACCTGACTGCTACCATGATTCCTCCCTGTCATTTAAAATCTAGAATAAATTATTAAACTACCTTCAACTATCATCCATAATATTCTAAATATTTCACATCATGTCCTGTTTCCCCAATTACACAGTTTACTGTAGAATCCTCTGTGTGGGAAACCCAGAATGTTTAGCTCTCACTGTTACAAGATTGCAAGATGAAGAACACAACACATGATTTAAACATAAGAATTATGGAATGCATTATTTCAACATAATAATGTTGCTTGCGTAGTTTGAATAACACTTTCCCTAAGACCACAGTCACTAAAGCTCCCATTTACTTTTGTCACACTTACCTTCACAAGTGCAGCCCTGTCTTATTAAACCAACCATCAGAGATGTGCACTGGTTGCATTTTGTAGGAGTATTAAAAGATTTCACTACAAACTGGTGGGCCTTAGGCTGTGAAATAAATGGGCACTATTGTTAATTTCTGGTAACCTTTTTACAAAAAAACAATGACTTTTGTATAGACATACCGTACATAAAAGAACATACATGTAGGTTTGAAAGCTCAGCTTATGTATGCTAACAAAAACGAGAGCATGACTCCTGGGCTGAAAATTTACCTTGCAGCACTTATCAGGTCTTAAAATAGCTCAATTTTTATGGATTACTGCTATCATCCTCTGTAAACTAAACTACTGAAACTTGGACCATGTCCCAGCATATGAGTTTGCTACCACTGTTGAAAGGAAGGTTGTCAAGGTCAGTAGGTATAGTGTACTTCAGAAGTTGCAGGCAAACATTTTTTTGAAATGCTGTTCATAGAAGCTTCATGATAAGGGCAGTGGGCCTCAGCTGGAAAAGGAAAGCTACACGCGGGTGGCTCACAATAGTTTAAAATCCTGACATATACTGGAATGGACGATATAGTTCAGTTTTACAGTGCTAGGCATAGGTGGTTTCATAAAGTCAATGGTAAAATATTTAAGGAAACAGACCACATAAGGCTGATTTTGAAGGGAGTTCCCTTCTCTGTGACTCCTGGGAACATGTATTGTGTGAACCAATGCATATATTCTTTCCCTCCACAGGGTGAACAGGCTGCCACAAAGATAGCAGAGACAAATGACTGTGTCTGTGTGATCAGCCTGTTATGACTCATAAAAGATTCTACATGATGCCCAGGAAGCTGCCTCACATATTTCCTGTAGATAAATTATTCCCACTCTGCCCAGGAAGAGAGTCTCCTCTAGAGGAATAGACCGTGGTGGAAAAGGGAACAGAACGTTTTCCTACTGTACCTTTCGTGAATGCAAAAAAATCACCATCCATTTGTACAATGTTTATGATTTGAAATAGGGAGACCTTTGCTGAAGATTTTTGATGTCTAGGAATATTATAGTTCAGCTAGCTGTTTAAGATACTTATCAATTAAAGACTGACTGCATCCATCTTTATGACGCAGACTGTTTGATTCATATGTAGAGAGTTTTCTGACTACAGACAATTTCTCATCAGTTTCAAAAGGAGACATTAATGTCCCATTTTAGAAACCTAGTGGCAAAGCCTAATATAAGATGAGGCAGCTCCAAGAACAGAAGATCACTTATTATTTAGTGCAACAGAGAACTGCTCACAAAAACAGACTAATTTTCCAGGGTAAAAAGCTTGTTTCACAAGATTTCACAGGTTCAAAAAGCTTTTGTTGGGAGACTTAAAATAGGCACTTGAATACAGGAATAAAGTAATAGTCTCCTAGCAGGAGCTTTGGTAAATCTTGTTGATATTTTGTGGTTACCTCTGTTTCCTATCTGCATATAAAATGCTGACAGTCACTAGAGGAAGCATGCATTTTTTAAAAAATCATCCAGTATTTCCATATGGATAAACATCTATCAACATTTCAGAAATACAGCTCACAGAGATAGGGTAACAATTTCAAATGGGACTTAGGACCCTAAGTTGCTCAGGCACTTTTGAAAATTTAACCGTGAGAGTCTTTCCTTTCACTGTACAAAAAAACTCTTTTACCCTGGCTTGAATATATGGAGTTCATGAAACTATTCCTCCAAGGGTGAAATTCATAAAGTCCAAATATACAGTCTCCATGTCAGTAGAATGCAGGAATGTTGGAGAATTGGAATTCATCCTCTCAACCAGAGACATAATGTGAGCTGAGTGTGCTACCACATGCTGGCTACAAAAGATACTGAGGTTCCTGGTTCTGCACAGACAAATCCATATTTCCTCCACTTCCAGCCTGCCCAAATAAGGAATTTATATGCTGGGCTTACACTGGTCAGTGAAGCCAGCTTTGTTGCAAGCTGGGGGCACCTAAGTACCCATGAACAGCTGCTTTGACGGCAACCCCCTAGCACAGTCCCTATGTAGTGGTTAAGTGGTAGGGAGCTTCTTGCATCATCCTTCCTTACCAGTAGTGAATTTTATCCCCAAATCTTCATTTCTTAGTCACTTCCAGCAGAAGCTGAAAGCTTCTCGTGCTGAGTGCCAAAGACAGAGAAAGGGAGAATCTTCCCCTCAATTTTCTCCAGAATTTATCTTCTTCCATTATCTTCTAGCTCCATAATCTCCTTCTGCTCTTTTTAATTGGCCCAAGTTGGCACTTTTGCTGTTACCAGATATGCAGAACAAATGATCAACTCTGTGTACTCTTGCATTAGGTAGTCAACTCCAACCTTTTGCATCTTGTTGTCTAGGGCTTGGGGGCCTTGAGTCTCCAGAACAGCAAGGAGTTTAAATTAACACAACCCCAGGCAACCCTAAGAACAAAATTCTGATAAACAAGTTTCCCGAAGCCACTGTCTAGGAGTGAAATGTGTCCCCCTTCGATACAGAATTTTTGAAGGTGTGATTGAGTACCTTTGGTGCAGAAAGTCCTGATCCAATATATGCTGTCCTCATGGATGGTGTGTGAACTGAGCATGGAGGATGATCTGTAACCTGTACATAACACCCCCACCACAAAAAGTAATGAGACCTCAAAGGCACATTATCAAAAGCTGCTTGACTAAAACAGAAAGGCTACAAAAACCAACAGCAAAGCAACTGAAGTGGAGAACAAAGATTAATAAAGGAAAACACTCAGCAAAAATGAAACTTGAGTCTCACAGCAGAAAATGTCAAGCAAATGGTTTGCTGTGTTAATAAAGTAAAGACTTATTCATTTAGTGAGATTTAAAACTGCCTGGTCTATACTGAAAGAATCAGTCCTAATTTCCAACTTTAAATTTTCCACTTCAAAAATTTACATTTTAACAAGGAGATAGAGGCCACATTATTATAGTTATTTAGTACTTTGCCTTAATATGGTTTTGAACAGTGATTGAGAATGAGTCATTAAACAAGACTATAGTATAATGTAACTTTTAGCACAGACTTTTAAAATATAGACCGCAACTAAAGATGAGTTATTAAAAGAGACAGTGCACCTAAAATTCATTCCATGTGCTCTGCAGTCCCAATCAGCTGTATCCTGGGTGAAATTTAACTTGCTCTGAAGTGGAAATTCCCTGTAGTGCAGAATGCTCATGTTTAAACATTTTAAATGGTGCACAGTCCTTGCATGGGGCCTCTACATGTGACTGAATTTCAGTCTAAACAGAAGGACAAACTCTGCTTGCAGCAGTCACTTCTGTACAGAACAAACTCTTAGTTCATAAGTAAAAAGTCAAAGCATCAGCACTGACAGTACCTCAATTGGTTCAATGTCACTAGCTGTGGAAGGAGACCTAGATCTTGAATGAAGGTGAGACTTGAAATCTTCATCCCGTGAAGGAGTATTAGACAGTGTAAAGTTCTCAACTGAATCAATCTAGGGAAACATGACAGGGAAAAACAACAACAAAAAAGAATTACGTCACTTTTAATAATTCACTGTTCTTCTCACACTAAGATATGGAAACAGCAGAGTTTCTTTGAGAGAACAATAAAATTACAATGTTAAACAGTTTTGAAAGGGATATACAAAAACTAAGAGAATTAAATTTCCTAGAATGTGAGTATTTGTAGACTTTAGCTGGACTATTCACATGCTTAAAGTTAAGCATGTTCCTAAGTGTTTGTAAATTCAAGGCCTTAATGCGTTCTTGATTAGGCTATCTATGCAGCCCTTTCAAAGGTAGATTTAGGATATTTTCAAGCACTACTTTCCTTGGTCCTGCTCCTGTAATAGGATTTCCTAGTGTGGACCCTATACCGCCCATGTGAAATGCCACTGACAGCAGTGGGATGCTGCACAGACACAGGGAATCCAAGTGCAGGATTGGGGCTCTAAATGTAAAGAAAAGCTGAATGTCTAAAATTGAAAAATCAGCTGAAAAAGAAAAATACATCTTTTCTAAAGAAACACATTTTAGACAAAGATGAATTAAAAGTTTGCAATAAAGTAGCTAAATTACATTCTAGAATATTTCCTTTTTGATGATTCTTCAGGTCCTAATCATTCACGGTATTTTGAAAGACAACACAACAAATTCATCTGCTACTGCAAATGCTGCTAAATTATACGAAAAAAATCCCTTGCCAAGTAAATTTAGTAACTTACTACAAAATTGCTAAATGGTATGTTTAGCAATAAGAGGAAAAAGACAGAGCAAACTACATGTTTCCTTTGCCAGGGAAACTGCTGTTTGTACAGAAATGGCTATGTTTTTTGAGGACGTAGGTGTATATGATTTAAATTGCAGGAACGTAAGATCATCTTGAGTATAGATGCAGCTAGTGAAGCGGGCCTTTTTCTTAGTGCTTGATATTGCATGAGAATCTATGACACTCAATCCTAACTGAGCTACTAAGGTTTTCTAAGGAAATGATTCTACTGCCATAGGGCATAGAGGCAAAACTATTCTCTTTATTGAGTAGCATAGGATTTATTTGCCTGATAATCTTGTACAGAAGCAAGTCCTCGCTGAAAAATGAAGGCTATTTACCTGTAACCAGAGTTTTTCGAGATGGCGCTGCATATTCATACTTAAGGGTACTGCACCAACTTGTGGTCCTTGCAGTAGAAGCATCTTCTAGCAGTGTCAGTTTGAGCGCGCCTGTGCCACACCTAGGGTGAGGCTACGTAGAGAGCTGTGTCCTCACCACCTCAGTTTCTTCCACTGCAAAGCCAGAGATCCAGAAAACAAGGATTCCGACAAAGAGGGGAAGGCAGGTGGCAAGTGTGACTATGCACAGCCATTTCAAAGAACTCTGATTACTGGTTTGTAACCTTCATTTCTTCGAGTGGCTCTGCATATTCTCATTTATGGGATAGACTAATAAGGAGTGCTGAAACAAACTTGGAGGCAGGAACACAGTCCTACTTGAATAGAGAATGAAGCACCTTGATGAATCCTGTGTCCATCCTAGAAGCCAAGTTCAGAGCACTGTGCTTGGTGAAAGTATGTACCAAAGTCCAGGTCGCAGCTTTGCAGATTCCAACAACTGGCACCTGCCTAAGACAGGTGAAGGATGTAGCCACAGCTCCAGTGTAATGCAGTTGAGTCGCAGCAGGTACAGGGACTTTTGCTGTTCTGTAGCATTCAGCAATGTATAGTTCCATCCATTGAGAAATAGTTTGGGAAGAAACCATATAACCCATGGGGCTTTTGGCATCAGACAAACAATATGGAAGATTTATGAAAACTTTTAGTCCCCTCCAGGTAATAGGCGAGGGCCCTTCAGGCATCCAAAGTACGTATGACAGAGAAGAGTGATGGGGGATTACCTGAAAAGGGGTTCCAAAGAGGATTGAGCTAGGCTGTTCTCAGTGGTGGCAGAAGACAGAACAAGGAGCAATGCTCTCAAGATGCAATGGGGGAGGTCTAGGTTGGATATTAGGAAAATCTTTTTAACTAGGAGGGTGGTGAAGCACAGGAATGGCTTATCTAGGGAGGTGGTGGAATCTCCATCCTTAGAAGTTTTTAAAGCCTGGCTTGACAAAGCCCTGTCTGGGATGATTTAGTTGGGGTTGGTCCTGTCTGAGCAGGGGGTTGGACTAGATGACCTCCTGAGGTCCCTTCCGTCCCTAATATTCTATGATTCTGTGAAGAGGCTGTGAGTCTAGATGAAAGATCCTACTCTCATGCTGGAATAGGAGATTTGGGGATAATGGAAGACGCATGAAAAGTCTGTCAGACAGTTGAAGGAGATCAGTCAGTCATTGCTGACATGGCCAAACTGGGCCAATTAGTATCATCCTTGCCCTGTCCTGACATATCTTCCTTACTATATTCTGGCTAAATGGAAGGGGGAGGGAGGGAAATGGACAAAAAGACCTTCCCCCAGTGTAGAAGGAAGGCATCTGACAGAAACTGACTGTCCCAGCCTTCTCTGGAACAGAAGAGGTGACATTTTTTGTTCTCTGGTTGCAAACAGGTCTATACCCTGTCGACTACTGCTGGCAAATACAGTCTCAACCAACTGATCCTTTAGGAACCATTTGTGCACCTGAGAGTTGTCTCCACTGAAATGATCTGCAAGTACGTCGTTTTTCCCTGTTGGATGCAGAGCCACAGGGTAAATGTTGTGACAAATACACCCATTCCACAGACTTATCTTTGAATACAGAAGAGTGAAGTGAGCTCCACCCCCGTTTGTTGACGTAATTCACTGCTGATGTATTGCCTATAACCACTTGCACAACCCTCCCTGGCAAGCGACAGAGGAATGATTTGAGATCTAGATGAACAGCTCTTAATTCCAATACACTGATGTGCAGGGTTTTCTCCTGAGCAGACCAGTGCCTTTGAATGATTAGATATCAGAGACAACTGTTTCTCAGTCTCTCTTCTGGAACTGGGAAGTGGCATCCAACCATGTGGTCCTTGGTTTGGCCACATGCAGACTGAGAGGCTTTACTGAGGAGGCCCTCAGGGATCGAATCTGATCCCAGTCAGGGGTGCGACTTCTTGGAATCCTTCAGTCCTTTGTTAGTGGGAGCAGCAGGGGCCAAGACCGGCCTTTTGGACTCTGGATTGGAGGATTACTTGGAACTAGAGGTTATGGCCTTGAGGGCTTCCTCCAGGAGAAGGAGCAGCAGGCGAGTCTTTCTAATCTGCTGGGTTCTGGGAGAAGAGGCCTTCAGACCAAACAACCAGAAGGTGAAGGTCCTTCTCCCAAGCACCTGAGGCACCTGGGAAGACTTTTTCTTCTTCAGTTCTGCCATAACATGATACTGAAAAAGAATCACTAACTGACTAAACTAACAGCTAATACTAACTATCTAAGAAGAAAGAAGCTCTGGCTTTGAAGAAATCGGAAAGGTTCACATCTGTTCATGGCACGCAGTTGGAAGGCACTGAGGGGGGTTGTCCCATCCCCTATATAGCCTGGCCCTCAGTGGGGTGTCATGTCATGGGGTGTCGGGGGGGGAGCTCTTTAGCTGACACTGCTAAAAATTGGTTCTATCTCAAGGCACCACAAGGTTGCACAGTACCCTTAAGTGGGAATATGCAGAGCCACTCGAAGAACAAGATGTCTCCACTGAGTTGAACTTTCCTGTATAAATACATTTTAAAAAAGTAGGCTGACTAAGCAGCTGCTTCTCTCTCTGTTAGCAACTAAACTACTATAAATAATGGAGAGACCAGGGATGTTTGCAACATACTAGATTGTTGATGACTATCTTTCTACAGAAATGGTCTCAAACATTACAATTTTCTCATCTTTCCACCAAATAATGCCTTGCTATGTCAGTTGGGAATGGCCACCCTGGTAATCCAAAAAATAACTGCCCAGCAACAATATAAACACTTCTTGGAAGGTGTTATAAACACCCCAGTGATGGCTTCTCTCCCTTGTTATTGATAGAATACCACAAACGATATAACCCTTCAGGAAACATGTTACATTTCCAAACTGCCCTTCTTGAACATGCATAAACAGTCCTTTCCATCTAAAAATATAATCACAGTAGTAAACAGGTGTAATTGTAGAATTTTTTAAAACTGGTATGAGGGAATGCTCTGGTTTGTAATTTTTACAAATGCTTCAAACTGTTTCAGAGAATTGTTGGTGGAGAATGCTCATCATCTTAAAAAACCCAAGATGGATAAAGGAGTCTACAAGTTTTGATGCATGCATACTCTTTCCATACTGAAAAATAAAAATTCCTACTTACCAATATATCTGTTCATTACACGTAGAAAATATATTTCAAGCATTATGGCAATAATTAGCAATAAGCAAACATTTTGTGCTCAGATTTACCAGGTGCACATTATAACTCCAAATCTTTATTAATGTTAAAAATTAAAGATGCCTTTAAGTAGTAATATTCCCAGCCATCTGACAGTGGTGCTATAGGCATTTTAAATTATTTTGCAAAATCCAAAAATGAAATTTCTTGGGTCCCACTCAAAATCCCTTCAATAATTCATAACTTCCTCCAACCACTAACATTTAAAAACAAAACAACTGCCTCCCCACCCCAACAATTAATTGTAGGAGAAATTTCTATAGCAAGAGATGGAAATGTCACCCTTCTTGTAGTTAAATTTGGAGATCTAAGCTGGAGTTGCATAAATATTCAAAATATTCAGAAAGAAAGGAATATCTGATGGAGAGATAGGGTTATCCTGCAACCTAATATTTGCATACAGAAGAACATCTTCAAGGTACATCCTTAAAAGATAAACAATTTGCCAGCAATGTAGTAAAAGTTATGAAACTTTTCTGCAGAGATCTACAACATTTTCTATTTAGGAGGTTATCTGCTGTGTTCTAAGAAATGTTTATTACTGCACTTATTAAATTGAAAAATTAACTTAGGGCCTGATACAGCACTATGGAAAGTCAATGGGAGTTTTGTTATTAACTTTAATAGTGGAGAAGCAGAGTAGTGAAATTGACAAGTTTTCTGGGCACTGGGCTTTGAGCCAGGGAGGGGGGCTGCCACCTGGGCAAGTTGCAGGTAGTTGCCGCCTGGCTGCCAGCTTGGGAAGTGGGGCAGAAGAGGCTTTCGCACCGGCTGGGACTCAGGGATGTCGGCCTGCTGTCCGTCTTCAAGCCGCGGCGCTGGAGGCTGTCCCTCGGCTAAGAGCCAGGGTGTGGATGGCTGCCAGCCAGCTGTAAGGCCAGCTCGCGAGATGCCAGAGGCTGCCACCGGGCTTCCATCTGGGAGTTGGGACCGGGCGGGAAGTGGGGGGCTGCTGCCTATCTTCCCCAGAAGCAGGGGGGCTGCCACATGCCTCCCATCTGGGAGCTAGGACTGGGTGGGAAGCGGGCTGCTGCCGCTTGGCTTCCCCAGAAGTCGGCAGCTGCCTCCCGCCTCGCCTTCACTCTGTTTTTTCCCGGGTACCCCCTGCCTGTGTCTCGCGTACTGTCAGGGGTACACGTACCACAGGCTGAGAAACTATGCTCTATATTATATATCATCACAAAGTGATGAGAGTTCAGGGCAGACATATTACTCCTTGTTGGGTAACGCACCTATCCAAACACATTCTGACAAAACTTTGACATGATACTACCATGTGGGTTATATAAATTCTCAGAACTGTTTATAAATCCACCAAAAGCTTAGATGCACCTCCAAGGTTGAAGATATTTAGCATCATACATTAGAGTTTCTGCTTCTATTGGCTACTACAGTTTACTTAAATTACCTGCTTAGAATTCGATAAAAAAAATCATCTCTGAGCCACGATAGTGCCTAAATAACCGTCTGACTGCCAAACTTCTACTTTCTATGGGAAATTCCTGTAAAATACCTCACTAAGCTCTTTCAGAATGCAATGGAAGCAAAAAGGCTCTCATTCGAAGCCTGTTCATCCTTGCTATCAATATGTTGCTATCTGATCAGTTTTCACAATGAGCTTTAGTGATATTTCCCTTTTGTATAAAAAAAGAATAAAACCCAAAGCACCATCTTTAGTTACTGTGGTATTCTGGTCACAGAAATATTACCAAATACAACATTCCTAAAGCTTTGAACTCATAGCTTTAAAACAACGAACAGCACAGCAGCAGCAACAGCAATAGCAGCAAACGACATGCAGTAAGGTAAATACACAAGCCATAAATAGTCAACATAAGACAGCCTACATTAAACAAAGGCATGTACACCACAGGCAAAAATAAAGGGCCACAAAGAGTAAGACAGCATCTTACACGTCTGCCTTTGTTAGCTGGAATACAGGACGGAGAGCGCTTCAACAAAGAAAGGAGGAAAATGTGTTACAAAACTTAACACAAGGGCACACACGCTAGTTCAGAATTTGTCACTATGTTAACAGACAAATTGTATACATGTACAAACATATTTATAAAATAAATATTTCTAAAACAAAGTTGTATATATTTTAGGGATGTTATTCATAAGAGGGAACAACAGGAGGAAAAAAACACGGAAGAACATAGGAAGGAAACATTTATTTCAAATCCTGTAACTTTACAGCAGACAATAATGCTCTACAGTGTACACTACATTAGACCACATATGCATGACTTCCACAATAAATACCTTTATCTTCAGTAAAAGATGGATAGTTTCCTCTCTTGGACGCCCAATGTGTTCACTTTAAAATATCATTAAGAACCATAATTCTTCCAAACCTAAGGAATTATCAACGTGTGGGTGCAGCCAGTGTTCTCACTACAGAGAGAGCTATCAAGTAATTAACTGTGAGTGTTGTGGATCCAGTTCATACAGTGGAGACTTATCAGGGCCAGATTCAATGTTCCATGTGTGGTAGTCCAACTGAAGCCAAAGAGTGTTTTGAGCAAGGATTGACAGCAGGAAAGGACCTACTATCAACACCAGCTTTACTCACTCAGGAGCAAATGACACTTCATTTACAATTATTTATGAATGAAAAAATATTCTGTTCCAAAAAACGGGGAAATGCTTTTGCTAGCCACGGTAGGTTCCACTTAATATAAAATATAAAATGATCACAATCATCACCCTTAAAATAGAGCCCAAGTTGCTCTTTGATACGGGGAGGGGCATTGTGAATCATCAGCACAGTGAGATGTTGCTCTTTCTCCTGAAGTGTCTGCTGGCTCTAGTCATAGGCAGCTGGAGCCCAGACATCTATTTTTAATTTTCTCCAGCAGAAATAGGGAAATTATAGTCTTCCTAGTTGATGCAATTAAAGTAAACTACAATCATTTATAGTTTGCTATAAACACGTAAAGTATTTGGGTGGCAGAGATTCAAGCCATAGCTCTACCCTTGTATGTAAATAGATCATTTTAAAGGATATATTTAGTGAGCCAAGTTCTGAAGGGATTTACACCCATGAAATTACATGGTCTCCAATGGGCTTGCAAAGAGTGTAAAATGAGGGTAAAATTTAGCTCAATATCTTGGTCTCTAAGTTATTACCAACATGTTGTGGGGAGTAAGGGGTTCTTCTGCTGGTTCTACTCGAGACAACCCCATGCCCCAGGTGATATTGCAGAAACTACAATCTCCTGAGCAACTCTACCTAGCAGCCCCCTCATTTGCTTGGGTTGGGGCTGGTGGCAGGTGAGAGGTCTTTGGTTCTAGAACTCACACTCCTCATTGGTTCCCCATAGTCTAGATTTGATTCCCTTCAAGACATGCTACAAAAACCCCCCATTGTTCTTCCAGGCTATTATTGTCAATCAGGGAGACTGAATGGGGGATGGAGGCTATGTCCAGGGTGGTAGTGGTATTTTTTAAGACTCCTGTTTTAGTTTTTAAGTTCTGAATGATATACTGAGACAAAACTTGTTCAATAGATGTAGAGCATGGAACCGAGCTATCTATGAATAAAATATATATGTATATATTTATATTTTTGTTTAATCTTTGCAATTCAGAGATAGTGTCTTAAGGATATTGCTTGATAAATTAGATCAGGATCAATTAAGTGAAACATAGCATATTTAGCTTTGTGCAAATTCAAATGATATATCCCCCCCTCCAAATACATATTAATAAAGGAGTGTGAACATCAAAACAGTTATTTAATGTCTTAACCTTTTGTTGTTGGTCCTTTCCCACAGCGACCGCTATGCTACCCTCATTCATTATTCACTCACTGTAGGCAATGGAATATGAAAAGGTACCTGCTACATTCAACAGCACAATAGGTTGGTTCTATCTAGGCATATCTAGAATGTTCAACTTCAACAGCAATCTAGTAATTTATCATATGCATTAAAAATTTACTAGAGGGGCTAATAAAAGAGCTGTAAATAAATGATCTATTCATTCTATGGTAAATTCTGACTTTTTGAAATCTGTTTTCATTCCAAATTAGAATGAAAAACAAAAATTTCCAAATTTCCTGCAGAACAAAAATTCTGAAAACTTTTTATTCAGAATCAAGATGTGTAGTTAAAATAATGTTGAAAAATTAAATATAAATATATTAAGGTTAGTATTTTAACATAAACATTGAAATGATAAAGTCAAAATGAAACATTTCAACATTATCAAACTGAAACAAAAAAATCAAAATTATTCTTTTCAACTTTTACTCACTGAAAATTATCTGTGTGTTCCTGCAAAACATTTTAATTCTGACAAAACTGTATTTTTTGATGGAAAACTGTTCCCCTAAAATTTTTTTTTAATCTACTCTAGCTAATAACTAGTCAGCATACAGGAAAATGGCAGGTGAAATTAAGTAAATCTCTGTCACTTCTCTGTAATCACTCTATCCAGATGGCAACTTCTTTATGCTTCTTTGCAGAGTGAGAAAGTATTCTCTCTCTATGTTACCTAGGTTAGTCCTCTGTCTCTTCTAACCACAGTTCGGAACTGTACTCTTGTCTACTGCAGACTGAGATGAGAGAACCTCCCATTGGACTCAAACTGAAGACCCAATGATGAAAGTCTCATGCTCTGTATATTAAGCATTAAAATGTTAAGGCGTCCACCATCTTTAACAATATATACAGTGAAATCTACAGTCCTGCCAAAAACTGCAAGATTAGTATTAGGGGAAGGTTAAATCTTGGTAGAACAATCAAGACGACCATCTTTTAAGGCAAAAGTGACCCAAGAGTGGAACACATACAAGCTGTACTCATTTGACAGTTGACCCTGCACATGACACAAGATCAACAGTTTGGCATTATGCAGAGTTGTGATAATGTTCCATCTGTGATGGGAACCAATGGCTAACACACCCAAGACTTTGCCAGAATTATGCTGGAACTATTGTAAACAATTATTTTTTTCTGAAAGATGCATAAAATGCCTTTTCCCTTGCAAAAGGGGAAATAATGTATTTGATTTGGTTGCAGTATTTGTGAAAAATATGCACTCTCTGCTTTAACAAATATTACTTTTTATTTACTAATGCCTTTCATAGCTAAATTTACAAGCCCAACAACAGATCTTTGTTTTCCCATCTCCTTCGTAAGTTACTCTAGGTTCCCTCTACTAGACCTAGATCAACTAAATAAATAGCTAGGTCATATTAATTGCTCTTCCAAAAATTTATTTTATTACTCTTCTAAAATGTGTTGAAGAGGGAGGAGTGTGTGTTCTTAAAGATCCTGTTTATCAGTCTGTATTAAAGAGCAGGTTGAGCTGGGCTCCTTTTCATTATGTTAGAAAAGCAGCCTTTTTGCCTCCTATAATGACAATACAGACTGTTGTCCAATACTTCTAATGTGGGATCACAAACATACACTCACACAGTATGTGCTCGGACCATAGGAATAGGATTATACACTACACCCTCTTTATTTCATCATTCTTGATGGACTCCCATTTTCAATTTATAATGGTGTGTTTTTACTACTCAATTAATTATGAAGCATTTCAATGCAGGTGAGACCATAGACTTATATCAAATAGTGTTATAATGGAGAGTTCTATAAAGAGGGCAGAAGGCGTGCATTTTGTCACAACATGTCTAAGTATTTAAATCTACTAGTCTACGACTTGAGTCTGGAAAATAAATAATGCAGTCAATTTACAGCAGTTAAAATGATTCATTAGCTAAGTTTGCCACCAACTAGTGTATATATTTCAATGTTTTCCTACATTAAAAACAAATTCCAAATGACAACAAAAATAGATTGCTCTAATCATTCTGGTTATGGTGAAATTTGACACAATTCCCTACCCAACCAGTTTTAGTAGCAAGACCATTCTCTAAAAATGCAAAATCTATCATTTATTTCAGAAAACTAAAAAAGAAACTTCAGAAATCATCTATACACAGAAAAAATCATCTGCAACATGACCAAAAACTGCTAGAAAACAATTAGTAGAAATGGATATAATATGCAGCAACATACAGAAATGAATTAAATAACATCACTGATGATTTCAGAACTGATGTCAGAGGACTGAGAGTAGGTGACATCTTTGTAGATAACCCCTGATAAAACTGACAAGTAGCAGCTTCCCATAATACAAAAGCATTTTGCAAAGAGAAATCTCAATCCGTTGCTTTAAAGAGAGAAATATATATATTTCTTCAAATTGTTTATTTATATAGTATATATCTAACTATACAAAACTGTATATCTATATATAGATACAGATATATAGATTTATTAGTACAGGAGAATTCTGTGCTCTCAGATGCACTTGAAATCATACAATTCTTAAGTTGACTGCATTATATTTCAATTTGCCAGATCAATCAACCAATTTCTTTTATTGAGGGATTTACTGGTGTGAAGGTCAAAGACTTACATCATCCATAAAATCAATCAATGAGGATGAAGAAGAAGAAAAGGAATCCTATTTTAACGAATACAGCAGTAAAGAAACAGAAAGAAATGGATAAAGAGAATTATTCTGTAAAAATAAATGATACAATGTTGCAAAAACAATTAAAGAAAAATTGTAAATGATTAATGCCAAGAAACAATTACATCAGTTAAAGTTGTGAAGTCTCTGTTAATTGCCCTTGTTTATTAGACAATTAATCCATAATCCATCCATAAAAAAGCAGATTCATGATTTTTCTACTCTTCACTGAATAAAAATATTTCCACATTCTGACAGAATTTTTGTATTAAAATGAACATCTGATAAATGATTAAAAATCAAATTAAATATGAATATCAGAAGTGGAGAAATCATCAGAGTCCAACGACTTTGGAAAATAGTGAATATGCATTAAAGAGGAGAGTAAAATTTTGAAATATAATAATAACTGGAAATTTTCTTCCTTAAATTTTAGGGGTCAAATTCTGCTGTATTAAAGATAGTCATGTGCATCTTCTGTTGACATCTGTGGCGACCCATGAGCAAATTCTAGGATAGGATTTGGCCTTAAGGGTACCATCCTGACCTAATTGAGGTCAATAGGAATTTGGGTCATTGACTTATATAGAGCCAGGATTTCACCCCTGATAGCTTATAGAAATTTTTCATTGTTTACTTCAGATAAATAAAAGAAGGCGTGAAATATGTTTCCATTTTATGTTTTTTCCTCCAGTTTTTCTATCTACCAGGACATTGATCTAAAAATTGCAAAGGAATTAAACAGTTTTACTTTTAGTTTTACTCTGATTTTCTTGGACACATGCATGGTAACTCAGATCACAATGGAAGTGAGTACATCCGAGGGCAGTATTTATGGAGGATATCTAATCTGTGTTAGCTAAATATTTTTTAACAATGAAAGGCCATTTCAACATCATCTTTCTTTTAGATTCTCACATTTCACCATACATAACTTTTAAAGAGCATGGACCATAATTACAACTACTCAAGAGCAGGCAGATCGCATAGTAAATCTTAAACAATTATCATAAATTATTATTGTAATATAAAATGCCATCCAAAATGTAGAAGGAAAATGGGATTAAAACACATTTTTAACCCCTAAGCAACTATGCAAACAACCTGCATGACAGCAAGAATAAAACATTCCCATGATTGCCAAAGACATTCAGATGGCTGCATACTTACTTCAAATTGATCCAGAGCAGAGGTAGGAGCATTCAAAAATGCCAAGAAAGAATTCTGTGAGTCTTGGTGCTTTACACCTAGAAAACAGCAGCAAGTTTTTTAAGCTACAGAAAAATGACTGTTTCATGGAGGCCCTTTGTCTTGCAAAATGTGGTTATAGGTGTCCATCTGAATCATCTAAAATTTATTATGGACTGTCACATCTGGTCTGCAACTCAGTTTGAAAGAAAGTATCTTTTTAGCACACATGCAGAGAGTGTACAGCATATAGTTATAGTTCACTTTCCATGATATGTGTAATGCCAAGATGATACACTAGATATACTGAACATATGTATATAGGCTGTGTAATGCACAGGTATGTCGCTTTACAATGTGTTAATACTGATTCACACACATGCATGGCTCATTTCACACCCTGTGCCAGTCGGGTCCCTATATCCCTGGAGAGGTGCACTCCTGGGGAGTGTGGCCTTTGCACTGCTGCCCTTCTATAGAAATTCTGTTAGGAAAAGGCATCTTAAAATTGTGGGTGAGGTTCCAAGGGAAGTATGCCAGTGTGACTGCCAAGGGAATGTGCTGAACCAGCACTTAATCTGGGTTCCTGGGCTGTCCCCTATGCCCAGTCCGTACCACTCACTTTTAAGTATTTGAGGACAGTTGAGCCCCTGATGGAGATGCTTTATAAATGTTTTATAAATGCAGTTCCATTCCAGGCGGTCTTTTCACCAGGAGGAATCTGTATCCCTTGAAGATATAGGGGCCGGCACAACCTATACGTGAATCAAGCCCAGTATGTCTGATGTCTCTTCTTAACATTATTCAGGTCCTCGTTAATGGATAGTTAATCACAAACACGTAATAAGCTCTAACAGGAATAAGATGACCACAGAGTATGGCTGAACGACTGTTTCCCTAAAAAGATTTGTCATTATATCTGAACTTCTTTTCTAAAATGCTGGGATGTGGGGAGAGGGGCAGGGGATGTGTGTGTGAGAGAGAACCTGTGTCTGTTACATCACATTTCCTTTTCTAACTAGGATGTCACCCTGTACACTCCATATCTAGCTCACAATGAAAAATTAAATGTTGTAAGAACTTTTCTTTCTCAAATATAAAGTACACATTACTTCTCTAGCAAAATTCCAGAACCCCTGTAGAAGACTGAATGTGTTTCTCAAAGAAGTTGTCATTCTGTAGAATCAGTCTGTCCCTGTGTTATTTCCTCACCCTTCTAAATTTCAGAATATATTTATGCACAGGATGCATTTGCTAATCTAAATTACCCCTTCTTGGAAAACAATACCCAGACATTGTGAGTTAATCTGCCACTTTCACATAAAATGAATGCACTTGAATCCTCTGCAATATTTATCTTTTAGTCATCAGCATACTCCTACTTACAAGAGACAGTCAAATTAAAATATAATAAATAATCTGAATTAAAGAGTGTTTCTCAGTAGTTAAAATTTTAACAGTCCACGTACAATTTTATGAACATGCTTTTGGCAAAAAGATACTAATTACTTCTGACATTTTTTTTTAATCCAGAAATTTTCAAAGTAAATTTTACAGTCTTTTCAGAAGTAGAATTAATCTCTTATCCCTATTAACACAAAAATGTAAAAGTTCTAACATTGGAAAACACCAGATTTGGTAAACTATTAATTACAAATTCTTGTTTATGACTAAATACTGCAAGGCAGACTTGTTCAGCAGACTGACAATTAATTAGTTTTTTGGGATCACAGTACTTGTGTAGTACATATAACAAACTGTTCATTAAGCTATAAATGTAAGGATAAACATATGGAAAAGAAGATTCAATAAGGAAAAGCTTTCAAAAGCAATAAACTAGCCCAAAATTCCCATATTGCATCTTCATAAATATCAATATTATATTTATTCTGAATACCAGTGTCAAGCCTCAAGATGAGCAAGTATTAGTACTATAAATAATTTCCTCCTTACCAGCTAATAAGCACCAGTCATTTCTGAATATTGTGTAGTACTCTTGAGCGGTCATAACTGTCATGCTGCACTCAGAGGCCTATCTACACTTGATGAAAAGGAGTTGCAGCAGACTAAGATTGCAAAGCCTATAAAATGACTTTGAATCTAAGCATAACCATTGTACCACAAATTTTTAAAATGTTGAGTTCTAACAACTAGTTGCTGCACCTGGGAAAGTGGCACAAGATCTTTTATTTGCGTCTGCCTGAAACAGTGCAATCTGCAATTATTTCTTCTTGCTTGGATGGTTAAGTCACAAATGTTACAGCTACACCAGTTTTGCTGATTCGCCCAATTCCATCTCTCAGTGCACTAGCTTGTATTTGGAAATTACCCAAGAGTCTCTGCTCCCAGCAACACTGCTGGGCACTATGGTATAGTTGCTGCAGAAATCCCAGAATCCACTGGTTTAACAACCAGGCAAAAATAAGTAAGCTGATTCTGTCCATGGCTGCACTGCTATGTGTAAGCACTAATCCGTTGGAGGAAACAAAATTTAAATGTTATCAAAGCCCCTGCAATTGTTTACTCTCTTAGTGTAGACATAGCCAGAGAAGTCAGAAATGGAGAGTACCAACTGACTATACTGAAGTGTAAAAACCCTTATCTACCAAATAAAAATGTTTATTGAATATTTTGTATTACTAATGGTTATATAGTGGTCAATTCTACATACCAGTTTAAGTAAAAATAATTCAGTTTAAATCAAAATGACTCTTATGCTTCAAGTGCACCAAGAAAACTCCAGAATATTATGTAACAGATTCACACATAACTGTTGTGGGTACATTTTACCATGCAATAGCTGTATTAACATTTTAGATGTCAGAATCTCTCAGCATCATGGTTCTTGCATTCACACCGCAAGATGACACTCTTAACTGATAAGATGTACCCACTAGTGTGCAGTATGTTCTCATTTATTTTGACACCAGTTGTCATACCCTTTTCTGATCTAAGTTCTTCTGTCTCCTTTTTCAGTTTTTCAATTTCTGACAACAGTTCCAAGTTCTTCTTCTCTGACTCCTGAAGTTTACTTTTAAAAAAAGAAAGAAAAAGAGAAAAACAAAGAAACAAAAAATATAATTATTGAGGAGCAGCATTTCAAATTCTCCCTTTTTTGTCCATGTTTGCATGTTATTTAGACTACCGTTTGGTTAAAATCAATGCTAGCCAAGTTGCGTTGTCAAACAAAGCATGATGTCATCAAATGAAAGGCTGAGTTCAGAATTCTGTTATGACTTGTTTAGTATGGGACCTTGAAAAAGGAGTGAATAATTGCCTTTGTTTACCCTTTAGGTTGGCCCATGCCTCTAATTTATGAATAACTGTGTGAACTCATGGCCTGGGAATGAGAAGAAAAGACCACATTTAAAAATAAACATAACACAGATCATTTCATTTGCTAATTCATTAGCTAATTCATTAAGTTTGTGCTGCTCATAGACTGTACATTGAAACTTTTTTTCTGTTCAGTTATTCACAAGCTTGACCATAAAAACATTTTGGTAATCTAATGCTCAGTTTAGAGTTTTCTCCATAAGAATTCTCTCGATCACAATCAAATAAATATTACTTCTATGCACTTCTATAATACTTTTCATCCACGGAGCTCTAAGCGCTTTTCAAATGCTAGTTATTCCTCTGTCTTCGGGGTTTTATACTGCTGCCCATCACCAAAGCATCTGAGTACCTCCTATTACCCATGCAAGGTGTGTAAGTATTATTATCATACCCATACATGCATAAGATGAGGCTCAGAGAAACCGACTAGCCCAAAATCACACGAGTCAGCGGCAGAATCATGGATAGAACTCAAAAGCTCTAGCTCCCCAATTCTAGACACTAGATTGCACTCCCTAAATATTCAAGGACTTTTTTTTTGTGAACAGATTAATCTAAAACATTAAGAGGTTCAATTTCAACTTGATGTGCAGGTTTTTAGCTCCTTAAGTGTCATTAGTGTTAATGGGAATTGATGGCTAAAAGCCTTGTACAGTGAGTTGAAAGTATACACTCAAATCTCCCCCCACACACATTAAAAAATAAATTTTGCCACAAACCAGACTTCTCATCTATCAGATCCAGCTAAGACAGAAAATCATCACTTCTCTCACATTTGCAAGTCACACATCAGTTCTTTATCCCATTCTCCACTACTGCCCCTTTCCATGTCTTATGTCTACTGTTTAGGTCAGTGGTTCTCAACCTGTGGCCCAGGGGCCAAAAATGGCCCGTGGGAGCTTTCAAAGTGGCCTGCAGCTTCCCTCCCTCTGGCTGCAGAAAGGAGCCGCTGCTTAAGGACCCAGGCAGAGCGCGTTTCCATGGGGCTAAAAGACTGGTGCAGGCTCCTTACTGCAGCCAAGGGGATGGAAGATCAGTGCTCCCCTTTCCCTGGCTGTAACAGGGAGCACCGCAAAGCGCTTTGCCTAGATCCATAGGTGCTGGAGTCCCTGCTGGAGTCAGAGGGAGGGGAGATCAGCGCTTCCCTCCCCTGGCTCCAGAAGAGAGCAAAGCACTTTGCCTGGGTCCCTAGGTGCTGGGGTCCCTGCTGGTGCCAGAAGGAGGGGAGCACTGATCTTCCGTCCCCCTGGCTGCAGAAGGGAGTCACTGCCTAGGGACCCAGGTGGAGCGCACGGGACTACCATGTGCAGTTTCCCTGCTGCAGCCAGAGGGATGGGAAATCAGTGAGGAGGCAACTGCCTCGCTGAACTCCTTCCACCTGGCTGCAGTGGGGGGAACAGAAGGGGTCTGCTGGTGGAGACTGGTGGCCCTTCAGGGTTGTAAAATGATATATGTGGCCCTTGAGCCAAAAAGGTTGGGAACCACTGGTTTAGGTGTCTAGATACTGTACTGCAGTGACAGGCATATTGTGCTATAAATGCCTTATACAGAGACTTCAGCTGACAGGTTCATGCATGTCTAGTCTCTTTGTTTACAGAAAGGGAATTCAAAGGCTTCTAAAAGTTATCAATATGGAAAATATACCATAGGGCATTTTTTTTCCAAGAGGACAACCCAGAAAAGTGAAATCCTCTACTTTTCAGCAGAATAGGTGCAGAATGGATAGTGGCAGTGCCCTTTTCTCTCCTAATGAGCTCAATCCTGACTTGGAGGGGTCATTTTTTAGGGGTTAAAAAAAAGCTGTTCTGTCCTGAGCCTCTCTGCTCAAACTACCAAGAAAGGAAACAATTAGTACCAATCTCAGTGGTGGATGTTGTGATGTGAGTGTTTGAGCTGGACTCCTGCCACCACATCTATTTTCACAGGTTGCCAAGAATCCTTTTATGGTACCAGCATTTGGTAACTTCTGACCTTTGTCTGGATTACAACCGGTGACCTACAAGTGAAATGCCCCATAATTCCCCATTACTAAGTAAAGAAGGGATCAGTGAAGGAGGGAAGGAAAGAATTCTTAAATCTCAATAGGCAGGTTTTATTCCAGTACAAATCAACATGCAAAAATTGATTTTGTCCATCCAATACAATAGACTTGTCAATGGAGTAGAAAGGAATATATGTTTTGAGATAGACAAACAAAATTGTCTGTTACTCAGCACCAAAGCTGTAAAACGTTTGTGGGAGAAATTATTTGATTTATGAAAAAGTGCTTTCTGAACAGGGGTGCTAGAACAATTTTTATAGTGGGGGTGCTGCTGAGGAAACCCATGTATTTGGTGTTTGTTATTACTACTTCAAGCCAGGGGGTGCAGCAGCACTCTCCCCCCATCCCTCCCTACTTCCAGCACCCTTGCCTCTGATAGTCCAGCGAGAGAACTCCAGTTTTTCATAGTACCTTTTCAGTTACTCACAGTATACAAAAGTATGGTCTTGTTTTTAGGTACAGCTATAAGAAACTAACACGCTATTCACTATCAGATTTTGACAGACAAGTTATTTAACAATTATAACTAGATGTTCTCTCCCCAAAAGGCAAGCTACCACAGTGAAGTTGCATCAGGACCATTCAGTCTCACCATTCTGTAGAGATGCTGGAAGCTTTAACTTTATTTAACTCATCTTGAATGGCCTGTTTGGCTCGGATTTCTGCATCAAGGGCTGACTGCAGTTCCAGCCTTGCTGACATATCCAGTTTTGCAAAGCGGCGCATCTTCCAGGGCATGTCCTATTAAGAACAAAACATAATAAACAAACCCTGAGAAAATGCAATTAATTTCAATATTATTATTATTATTATTGGTACCTCAGCCTATTATGTTCTTGACATGAGAGCTCATCAGACCCAAAAGAATTTTGGAAAGTCCCCAAATACATCTCTTTTTTCTCCTCAAGTTCTAAAAGAGGATGGTGACTGTCTCATGCTTTTACACTCTCACAACTTTGTGAACCACAGTCATTTACATGCAATGTTGTGAATCCACATCTTGTGAACCATAATCATTTACATGCATGGATTCCAATGGGAACTATGATAAGGCTCACACAAGGGTGTGCACAGGAATTTAACTTTGACCCCTTCTGAAGGGGAACTTTCTGTGCCACCCCCTTCAGCCCTGGGAGAAGCTCCCTCTTTCCTCCCTTCCTAGAACGAGTTCGCTCTTCCCTCTCCAGCCCTGGCTGCAGTTCGCTCTTCCCTCCATCACCCCCCCACCTGCCTTGGCAGGAGCTCACTCACCCCTCCTCCCACCCTGGGGTCTTAGGAGTTCTGTGCCTCTGACTATTATTGCGAGGGCTGTGCCTCTGCTTGCTCCCCCTTGTGCATGCCCCTGGGCTCACACAAGGGAATAGATGCTTCAAAGAGAATACGCTCCATGATGGGACAGTGCAGATCTTTTTCACCTTTGCAGTTTTATGCAAACATCCACTCAATAAATTAATACAAAATTTTAAACAAAATTACATATAAAATCACATTATAAAAGAGGTGACATTCTATTAATTGACAAAAAATAAACTGTGGTAGTCAATTAATGGGAAAGAAAAGTCCCTAACTTTTGCAAAATCTCATGAGACAGCCTCTTTAGATAAGTTAATATTGATGGCAAAACTGACAAGAACTTGCATAAAAATCTTAATTTTTTTTTTTTTTTTTTAAACAAAATGCTTTTTGGTACATTAAATTTGATCCTTACAGTTGCTCTTGCACCCAAACTGGAGTTTTTCAGAGCCTCTAATTCTTCTGTCATTTTGGAGGCCAAGGCTTGTAGATACCCTCGAGCATCCTTTTCGTCACTCACCCTAAGCAAAAAAGAAAAGAAAAAATAAATAAATGAAAAATTTAAAGCAAAGGAACAATGAATTTAAAATAAACAAGGCGACTTTTAGGGAAGGAGGAAATCTTGTTCCTCTAGCCTACTTATCTCTCCCTGCCTCCTAAACTTGCTGCTCATTACATCCCAAGTATTTTGTGATGAGTGACCTAAAATGGCAAATATGTTTACCTTGCAATTTCATTTCTGAAAGTGAAATATCTCTTAGCACATCTCATCCAAGGTAAGTCCTACTCAGTGACTTCTTCAGGGTTCATGTACACAGTTAATACAGTTGAATAATGCATTATTGCTAAGAAGTTTATGGTTATCCTGCTAACAAAAATTTAGTGTTTCAATATAGCTTTGGAAGTACTTCACTGTTCTGGCAAAGTTGTTAATGACAGCTGTGGAGTACAGCAGAGCTCTCCAACTGAACAGTCTAGCAGTTTGTTCTTGCCTATACTCCAACATCCCAAGATGTGATAAGATTTTATTGACGGGGAAACCATAGCAGGTGACCCATTTGGTTCCTATTTTTTAAGTTCCTCAGACAGAGATTGATAGTATCTGACTTCCTCTGCTGCTACATCTGGAAATACTTTTTCTTTGTATTCAGAACGAACTGTGACATCGACCAGTAGAGCTGTTCCATCATTGGTGTATACAAGGTCTGGTTTTCTTAGTTCCCTTTTGATGCTACTTTCTTAGTAGTTTTGGTTCTGGATATACAACCCACTCAAGCTTTTGCACTTCTTTTTCCAAAATCTCACGCAATCTATTATGCCTTCTTATGTGGGCATTGTCCCAAACTGAGATACAGATTCATATTTAGCAGAAAGCGTCTGCCTTTCATGACTGAATTGTTTTTGCCACGCTCTGGGTATTTCCTGCTGGGATGTATGTTCGCTTTCAGTTTCAAGGCCATCAGGAATTGGCACTCTATGGAACCCTGGTGATATCTCATGCCATCACTGGTGATTGGTTCAATGTGGAAACGTTCAATTCCACTACCTTGGCATGGTAGTTCCTTCCATTGGGAAAATTCTGCGTTTCACCAGTTACAGGGGATTGGGTACTTGACCTTGGGAGCTACCCTCTCACACTTGTTTAGTGTTTCAAGGATGCTCTGTGGTGTTCTGTTCTTGTGAGAACTGGGTCTGTCACTGCAAGTACCACTTATCATAAATGATTAGGGTTGGAAGGGATCTCATGAGGTCATCTAGTTCAACCCCCTGCTCAAAGCAGGACCAACCCCAACGAAATCATCCCAGCAGGGCTTTGTGCTGCCAGGCACGATTTACTGAACTCATCCTCAATAGGATCACAGACTCATAAAAGATTAGAGTTGGAAGGGACCTCAGGAGGTCATCTAAGTCCAACCCCCTACTCAAAGTAGGACTAACCTCAGCTAGATCATCCCAGCCAGGGCTTTGTCAAGCCGCAGCTTAAAAACCTCTAAAGATGGAGATTCCACCACCTTCCTAGGTAACCCATTCCAGTGCTTCACCACCCTCCTAGTGAAAAACTTTTTCCTATTATCCAACCTAGACGTCACCCACTGCAACTTGAGACTACTGCTCCTTGTTCTGCCATCTACTACCATTGAGAACATCCTAGCTCCATTCTCCCTTGAATCTTCTTTCAGGTAGTTAAAGGCTGCTATCAAATCCCCCCTCATTCTTCTCTTTTGCAGACTAAACAAACCTAGTTCCCTCAGCCTCGCCTCATAAGTCTTGTGTTCCAACCCCCTAATCATTTTTGTTGCCCTCCGCTGGACTCTCTCCAACTTCTCCACATCCTTTTTGTAGTGGGGGGCCCAAAATTGGACACAATATTCCAAATGCGGCCTCACCGATGCCGAATATAGGGGAATAATCACTTCCCTCGATCTGCTAGCAGTGCTCCTACTAATGCAGCCCAATATGCTATTAGCCTTCTTGGCAAACAGGGCACACTGCTGACTCATATCCAGCTTCATATGCACTGCAACCCCCAGGTCCTTTTCTGCAGAACTGCTGCCTAGCTCGTCAGTCCCCAGTCTGTAGCAGTGTATGGGATTCTTCCTTCCTAAGTGGAGGACTCTGCACTTCTCCTTGTTGAACCTCATCAGATTTCTTTTGGCCCAATCCTCCAATTTGTCTATGTCACTCTATATCCTATCCCTACCTTCCAGGGTATCTACCGCTCTCCCTAGCTTAGAATCGTCTACAAGCTTGCTGAGGGTACAATCCACCCCATCCTCCAGATCATTAATGAAGATATTGAACAAAACCGGCCCCAGGACCAACCCCTGGGGCACTCCGCTTGTGACCAGCTGCCAGCTAGACATGGAGCCATTGATCCCTACCCGTTGAGTCTGATGATCTAGCCAACTCTCTGTCCATTTTATAGTGCATTCATCCAATCCATACTTCTTTAACTTGCTGGTAAGAATACTGATAACAATACCGCTAGCCAATGCAATGCCCCAAATTGTCCTGTCTGTGGAATGTGCAATTCTGTGTAACCCGCCTTGCCTGAATAGATGGTATGGGGCTAGCGAGTTTTGTCATTCCCAGTCCTCCATCCTGGGATCTGGCATAAAGGACTCTATTGCAGGTGTGGAATCAATTGATGGCCCTCCGAATGCTGGCATTGAGGGAAGAGCGTAGGGTTCTTTTACAATTGGTGTGGTCTGCCAGGGAGATAACTTGTGGTATGGTGAAGACATTCAGTATGTCCAATTTTTGTGAAGGCTTGAGAGGGGCCCTGTTGATCCTCTTGGGCCAGGTGTCACGTTTATCAGATAATGCTGGTTTGGAGAACCTTTACCCCAAGGTATTTCTCAGATCCGACTGGTCTTATCATATTCAACCTATCTGTACCAATTTTCCATGCTTCACAGTTGTTGACAGTGTGTGTGTCATGAACTGGGCTCAGCAAGAATCTGTGGCATTTCCTAGCTTGCCAGACAGCCTGCAAAAGGACTCTAGAATATCAATGTTCTTGTTCATACCTTCCCATCAGTCGCTGAGCATGACCAAATAACCTGCAAAGGCAAGAGCTGCTACTCTCTCTATTAGTCTTCTCTAGCATTGATATCAGAGGATCTAGTGCTAGGTTAAAGAGCAAGGGTGACATGGGGTCCCCTCATTTGACACCAGCTTTGATAGCTATGGGAGGTGTGAGCTTCTTCCCCACTTCCATATGGGTATGGATGTTCCTATAGGAGTCACCAATGATGTTCACATCATGCTGATCCAGGCCCCTCTCACATAGCACCCACATGACATGATTGTGGGACACTGAATCGACTGTTTTGGCTACATCAATAAATACAACTCCCAGGAGCTTTTTGTCCTTTTTAGCCTGCTTTGTTATGATGTGAAGAACCTTAAGGTTTTCTGAGCAGCCAGGTGCTGCAATAAACTCTTGTTGTCTTTCATTTAATGAGCACGCTTTAGCCAGCCTGATTGTCAGTATTTTAAAGAACAACTGCAGCATGATAGACCCAATGGTAAGAGGCCTCCAATTCCCTATATCCTTCAGCTTCTCAGGGTCCTCTGTTTTCAGGATCAGTAAGGACTGACATTCCTTAAAACCGTCAGGTATTATACCTGTAACCAGCCATGTGTTAAATAGCCCTGTCAACTTATTGCCATTGGGGTCAACGCAGACCAGATTTTTCAAACTGGAGCTCATCTCCTGTTCATCTCCTTTACGTTCTTCATAACCTCTTTAGCTGATATTAGGATGTTAAATGCCAAATTATCAGCCCTAGCATGAGATTTGAACTGTCCCAATGCATCAAAGGGTTTTTGAGTCTCCCACTTGTCCCTATACACACGATGGACATCTGCAACTGGGATTCGGCATTGGAGGCATTCAGTGTTATCAAGGATGATGGAGACAAGCTTTCATCTGTCACTGTCAAATAGATGTTGGTACCTCAGGTAGGTACCTCTCTTAGCTGCTCTTTTTCTCATCCAAGATTTTTCCTTTCTGCCCTTTTTTGTTTTAAGCATTCATAGGTTGAACCCATTGCTAAACCAGGGGTTTAACCTATATACACATGGAAATATAAGGAAGACCACTTCATATTTAATCTAGGAATTAATAATAAAATAACTTCAATGTATTTTTCCTTGTTCTTCCCTAATGCAGTTTATAATTTAGTTCAAAGAAAATGAGTACATGGGCTGAAATCCTAGCCCCACCAAAGTAAATGGGTGTTTTGCCATTAACGTCAATGGAGTCAGGATTTCACACATGGTGTGCCAGAAAGAGATGGAGGCAGTTGGATCCATGCATTCGTCATTTTTTAAAAGGCGTCCTTGAAGAAGTGAGTTTTGAGTGGAGATTGAAAGGAGACTCTTTGGCACACAGTAAGAGGGCAATCGTTCCAAGTGCAGGCTGCATGAAGACCAGAATAAGAAAAGGGTATAAAGGGAGCAGTTAAAAGGGAGAGCTTTAGGCTGCATGTTGGGAGCAATAGGGAGAGCAGAATGAAAGGAAAACAGATGTAGGCATTAGTGTAATTGGCTAAGGCTTTGAAGGTGAGGAGGAGAAATTTTATCTTGAAGGGCAGAAGCCACAGGGAAAAGGGAACTGAAGAAGAGATGTTTTAGAAATCTGCATTTGTTTGGATGCCTTATGGATTTTGTTCTGTGGCATGTGGCAGAACACCTATATCGCAGATTGAAAAGGATACATGAGATTAAAAATACACAGATTTTAAATAAACACATTTTCTTACTTTTGTTACTAATCTAAAACAAAGAATTTTAAAGACCCAGTTTGCTTGTCACTGTTTATGAAGTCTGTTTACTTTGTGCATTTCCCTCAGCTCGGACACTGAAAACTATTTCAGTCATTTGTTTTATATCGGCTGTACTTTCAGGTTCTTAGCGTTGCAAAATTAAGATTGCAAAAACTGCAGAAGAATGCTTAAGAGAAAGTGTTTCTGTTGAAGCTTAATGTTTACATTTTTTTTTTTTTTAGAAAAAGACTTTGACTTCAAATATAGATAAGTGGATAGCACCCCTTGGATCAGAAAGTAACTGTGAACAAGTTAAAGAGAAAGATAAATATGAAATATTTATTCCAGTCTAGTGTCCTACTATATCCAGTATATAACCAGTAGGTGGCAAAAGGCTCACAATGATTCAACCATCTTCAAATTAGTGTTGTGTGACCTCAGAAGCTCTTGCCCTTGTTTTAGGCCTAACAGAAACCTGTCAAAGTCTTAATCTCCCAGTGCTCACATTCCTTCCCGCAGTCCCATAACAAATGTAGCAAAGGGTTTGAGGATCCCAGATTCTTTTGGATCTACTGAATGCACCTTCTTTCTCTTTTACTAAATAATTTGATTATTTATCTTTATTCATATATAAAAATGTAACTTGTAAACTGCTTGGACCGGAAATTATTTTTACATAATTTTCTTAAAAGTAAAAACAACAACAAGGGTTTGATTTATATCTATCTAGTCAAGAGAATTTGAGTAACCAGGGAAAGAGCAGAAGCTCTTGTAAGGTAAAGTTTCACTTTTCTTACCTTAAAAATAATACATCTGAGAAAATGTTTTTCTACAGTGATATTTTAAAATTCTATTACTTTTACATTTCAAATCTCAGAAGAAATTTTGCTAATTGATTTAACTTCCATTGAGACTTCTAAAGCCTGTTCCATAATGCATGCATACTTCCTGCTGAGAACAGTGGGGTTTGAGATTCAAGTAGTTGGTTTGGGATTTTTTTCCCTTTTATTTTTAATAAAATCTTTATAAGTCCTGAAAAAGGAAATACTCATTAGGACTGATTGCTTCACAAGACATCCAGACTGCAGTACAAATATCAGGTAATTGTCTAGTTATTATTATTTGGTATTACAGTAATGTATACTGAGTGAGACTGAGACCACATTGTGCTAGATGCTGTACAAAGACTGTACAAAGACAGTCCTTACCTTAAGGAGCTTACAGTATAAACAGACAAAGGTGAGACAAGTATTGTCCCCATTCTACAGACTGAGAACTGAAGCACCAAGAGATTAAGTGATTTGTCCAAAGTTACAAAAAAAAAATTGCAGTTGTGCCAGGAACTGAACCCAGATTTCCTAAGGCTCAATCCACCTGCTTCCTCTTTGGTTGAATGTGTTTTAATGAGAAATCAAAGAAGTCCTGAGCTGGGTGAACTGAAGTGAACTTTTAAAATACAACTTTTACCTTTCTTCCCAGGGTTTATCTTGAGTTTTAATGTGAGAAAATGAATGAACACTGATGTTCTAAAGTCTCTGGTCTCTTTCAAATGCTATTTTATGGGTCCATAGATACCTTTTAAATGATGTAACCTGTCCCTATACTGAAAGTAAGAAGCTTGGGACAAAAGGCTTCCATTTTAATTTCAAAAGTAGAGAAAAGGCCACATCTGATATTCTAAAGCACAGATTTACAGCAGAGAAAGTTTGCCACTAAATATTATGTGGAAGTTGATATCTAGCTTTTGTAAAAATCTTTGCACCATACCTACATTTTCTGAAGTAGTGCATTTTTTCCAGTACTTCACCAAGTACAGGGGAATCTCAATTATCCAATCTAATTGGGACGAAGGTCAGATTGGATAACCAAAAATCCAGATAAACTGGAGAAAGGAGCTCAGGCTGTCAGCCTCACACATGGTGGGGCTTGGACTGACAGCTGGAGCCCCGCCATGCACGGGGCTGACAGCCTGAGCCCTGCAACTGTCAGGCCCAGGTGACTGGTGGTTCGATTAATATAGCCAGCCAGAAATGGAAGCTTGAATAAATACGGTCCTACTGTATTATTACTGATAATAACTACTAATAATACATTTATGCTATACTGTACAGCACCTTTTATCCAAAAGGCTCAAAGCACATTAAAATTCATATTAGAGAATTCAGCCTCTCATGCCTGTGAGATAGATATGATACTCATTTTACAGGTGGGCACAGACATGTTAAGTGCCTTGCAAAGCCATTTATTGAATCAACAGCACAGATTTCTGTTCATCTCCTTTCTGCCACAGGCCTGAAGTATAGTATCCCTGACTATTTGAAAGTGCGGTGTTTAAAAGTGACTGCAATAGCACTAGATGTAATGAATCCTTTTCCTAGTACCTAGAGGAAAAATCTGTAGCTGACTCTGTATGTCTCATGTTTTCTTATTCTTGTCAAGGATTGTAGTGGTTTGGGAAATATTGGCTTGCCAATCTAAGAGCTCCATTAAGCCGCTGGATGGTCTGTGTAGGTCTGTTGCCAGTATGTTGGAATTTGTAGTGAGAATTTGTTCCAAGGGTTTATTACCCCAAGAGATCATAAATACAAAAAAAAATTAATATAGTGGAACAATGAAAAAGGCTTTTGTCGTTTCTCCATGGCTGAGACACGAGAGAATCTGATGAGTAAACAGGGGTAAGGGCAAGTTAAAATTATTTGTATGCTATAACTACTGAGAGAGAGAGAATACCTTAGGATGGTTCAAAAGGGGTATTAACTGTGAGTAAGGAGGTGAAATTAACAGAATAAAATGTGGATTCAGTACCAGAGCAGATCTCCTGACAGTGATCTCTATTAGATTATGGCAAAGTATCTCAAGGGAAGTGATGTAAATTGGATCTCTTGTGCTATTTAAAACTGGGCTGGAAATAATCCTGTAAATATTGTAGGAAGCAACAATGTACTGGCTGTGGAGATGGTCCAGATGACCAGATGGGTGTTTTCCATCTTTAATTTCTATGAATCTGTCATAACTTCAGTACTGAAGAAAGCTACTGGTCTACACCTTTTATTGAGAGATGAGAAGTATGCACGTAAAAAGATATTTAGACAGAAAACTATTAGTTCTGGGGAGGCGGCCTACCACCTTCACTTCTGTAAGCTATGAGTTACTATGGCTGCCATAATAAGAAACATAGAGACTTGGATTGAAACTGCAAGTGCCTGAGAAAAAAATTAAGAACTTGCAAATGGCCAAACTAGATTTGCTTTTTTGAATATGAAATAATTATGTGATATTTTCCTCTCAAAACACATAGAACTCCCACTGATGTTCAAGAGGACTCCAGGTATGCCTGCAGGGGGATATATCTCCAACAGAGGATCTCATTTTAGTATGCAGCGCAGAACACTAAGTAGAACAGAAGGATGCTACAAGATTATCTGAGTAACAAACGAACAGCAAAGGTACAAACACAACAATTTGAGCAAAGACATGTCTAAGCACTGCTGAATGAACATTTCTGGGTGTCCTCAAGATGGAAAAAAGAGAAGAAAATTAGAAGTTGTATAGCAATTAAGAATATGATTGTAGACAGGCTACCTGGGCCTCCTTACTGTACATAGAAATGCAGGACTGGAAGGGACCTCAAGAAGTCATCAAGTCCAGCCCCCTGTGCTGTGGCAAGTACAAGTAAACCCTGACTATCCCTGACAGGTGTTTTTCCAACCTGCTTTGAAAAACCTCCAAAGATGGGGAATCCATGACCTCTTTTGGAAGCCTGTTCCAGCTTACCTACCCTTAAAGTTGGAAAGCTTTGCCTAATAACTAATCTAAATCTCCTTTGCTGCATATTAAGCCCATTACTTCTTGTCCTACCTCCAGTGGATATTGAGAACAGTTGAGTATAGTTCTTTTTATAGCTGCCCTTAACATATTTAAAGATTGTTATCAGGTTCCCCCTCAAGAACTTCTTTTCTCAAGACTAAACACGCCCAGTTTTTGTTTCAATCCACAATGCTCTATGTTTCTACATAACTCATTTTGTATTTTTGGAAAGGTTATCAGACCTTAATATAGTTAAGCAAATAGGAAGTCTAACTTTGGTTCTGAAAGTGTTATACATTTAAATACCACTGAGGTTTTGTTTTCCTTAAAAAACAAAACAAAAAACAAAAACAACCCCTACATACCACACACAGTTTGGTCTGACATGGTTAATTGCATTTATGTCCCTATCAGATGTCTCAACAACAAGAGTGGTACCTCTTCAAAAACATTAACATATACAAACATCCAACACAGAAGAACAGGAGGGAGGAGAGTGGAGAGGAGAGGAGAAATAATGGCTTCTTTGATAACTATACGCAAAAGTTTTTTCCATCTAAATGGTCAAGTGAAACAATGCACAACTATGATTGACTTGTCTTCCTTCAGAACTCTCAAGTGTTGGTTTACGTAAGCTCTGGATAACATGCTAATCCCCAACTGGGCTTTGGTTACTCTGACCATTTAACTAGATCACCATATCAAAGAAGAGAAGGTTATTTACCTTATGCAGTAATTGAAGTTCCTCAAAATGGTTGTCCCTGTGGGTGCTCCACTATGTGTGTCCATGAACCCTGTGCCTGTAATTGGAGATTTGTGGTAGCAGTGCCTGGTTGGGCCGCACATCCACCGTCCCCATCTTCTGCCACTTCAGGTAGTTACACAGCACTGTGCGACCAACCGTCCCTTGGTTCCTTCTCTACCGCAAAGTATCAATTGTAGAAAATTCTGAAGTAGAGGAGAGGGAGGGCGGGCAGTGGAGCACCCACAAGGACAACCATCTCGAAGAACCTCAGTTACTACATAAGGTGAGTAACCTTTTCCTCTTGAAGAGGAGTCCCTGTGGATGCTCCACTTTAGGTAACTGTAGAGCAGTGCCCCTCAGTGGAAGGAAGGGACTTTGGAGTTGCAGTCATGGTGGATGATAAAACTGTAAATCCGAATAGAGCATCTGATCATGGACAAATGCTGCTCTATGGCATAGTGTTTTGTGAATGTATGGGCCGACGCTCAAGTTGCTGCTTTGCAGATGTCCATAATAGGGATGTTGTTACGGAAGGCTATTGACACTGACAGCACTCTAGTAGAATGTGAGTGGGTGTTTATAACTGTTGCTGTTGATAGCAGAAATATGAATCCGGATATCCATCTGGATAGTCTATGTTTAGATATGGCCTCCCCTTTTGAGCGTTCTGTGTTAGAGAAAAATAATTTTGATGACTTTCTAAATTTTTTTGTTTTTTCAATGTAGAAGATTAGTGCTCTGTGAACAGCTAAGGTGTGGAATGCTGCTTCTTGTTTGTCTGCATGTGATTTTGGAAAGAACGCAGGTAAGTGAATGGCTTGATTTAAATGGAATGAGGGGGCAACCTTAGGTAGGAACTCGAGGTGTAGTTTTAAAATGACTTTGTCTTTGAAGAACATTGTCTATGGCGGGTGTGCCATGAGAGCCCCTAGTTCCCCCACATGTCTAGCGGACATGATGATGATGAGGAAGGCCACCTTCACTGACAGATGAAGTAGAGAACATGTCGCTAGTGGTTCAAATGGGGTTCCAATAAGTCCCTGCATGACTAAATTGAGGTCCCATGTAGGAACTGGAGCCTGTATTTCGTGGTAAGTATTACAGATGCCCTTAAGGAAGTGTTTGGTTGTTGGGTGAGCAAATATGGAATAACCCTCCACCTTATCATGGAAAGCCATGATGGCTGCAAGGTGTACTCCGATCGAGCTTGTGGAAAGTCCCATTTTTTAAAAGTTCTAATATGTAGCCAATACCCTTGGTAAAGGAGAAGATGTTGGCATGATTTGTTTATTCTGGCACCATGTATTGAACCATCTCCATTTATGAGTATGTGTTTCTTGTAGTTGGTCTATGGCAGTTTAGTAAGATGTCTCTTACTTTCTCTGAACAAGTTATTTGGTTTTTTTGGAATAGCCAAATCTTGAGGTGAAGTTCTGCCAGGTTGGGGTGATGGACCAGTCCCACATCTTGGGAGAGGAGATGAGGTGGTGGAGGAAGCATGTGAAGAGGGTAAACAGCCATTTTGAATGGGTATGGAACCATGTTTTTCTGGGCCATGTAGGGGCTATGAAGATGACTTCTTGTTGCCTGCTCTAATCTTGCGTATGACCCAGGATAGGAGAGGAGTCGGGGAAAGGCATATATTAGTGGTGCATCCCATTTGATGAGAAGGGTGATGCCTATGGAGCAGGCTCCCAGACCCACTCTGGAGCAAAATTGTAGGCACTTGGTGTTCTGTGCTGTTGTGAATAGGTCTATGACTGGAAACCCCCAATGTTTGAATATATTGTGTAGAACTATGAGATTCATCTCCCACTCATGATTCTGGGAAAGTTTTCTACTTAGTGCATCTGCTGTGGTATTTTGACATTCCGGAAGATAGGATGCTGAGATGTCTGTGTTTTGATTGATGCACCAGTCCCAGAGTAGCATGGCTTCAGTGCATAGGGAGTGCAATCGTGCTCCCTCTCCCCTTGCTGGTTTATACAAAACATGCAAGCCACTTTGTCTGTGAGAATCTTTATAACATTGTCCTTGATAAGGGATAGGAAATGAATGCAAGCATAGTGGACTTAGCTCCAGTAAGTTTATATGTAGGTTGGATTCTGGTGAGGACCATCAGCTTTGGACTATGTGGTTGAGCAAATGTGCTCCCCAACCTATTAAGGAGGCATCTGTATGACTGTCATTGTTGGAGGTTTTTGTACAAAAGGGACTCCTGCACAAATATTGTTTGATTGCATCCATTATTTTAGAGAGTCCTTTATTTTGTTTGGCATTGTGAGGCGTTTATTTAGACTGTCTGTGTGATAGGTACACTGTCCGGAGCCAGGCTTGCAGACATCTCATGTGTAATCTGGCATGTTTGACAACAAATGTCATTGCTAACATGTGCCCCAGTAGTTGTAGGCATGTCTTGGCTGACGTTTGTAGGCTGTCCCTTACTGTTGATATTAGGTTGATAAGGGCGGTGAAGCACTGATGAGGTAGAAAGGCTATAGCTTTTGGGCAGTTGAGGTAGGCCTGATGAATTCTAGTTTTTGAAAGGGTATGAGTGTTATTTTTATATGTTTATTTGTAGCCCTAAGTTTGTGAAGAGGATTATCGTGCTCTGGGTGGCATCTATCGCCTCCTGTTGTATTGGTGCTTTGATTAGACAATTGTCCAGATATGGAAATATCATGATTCCATGTTTGCGGAGGAGCACTGCCCCCATTGCTAAAAGCTTGGAAAATGCCCTTGGGGCAGTCAATAGTCCGAAAGGTAAGTACCTTGTATTGGAAGTGGTGTTTTCCTAGGATGAACCTTAGGAATCTCCTGTGTGAAGGGTGTATTATGTGAAGGGTGGAAATATGCACCATGGAGGTCAAGGGCCAAGAGCCAGTCCTCTCTTTCTCTTCCTCTAGTGTCACCATTTTGAAGCATTGGGTCTTCATGAATTTGTTGAGTTTTCGTAAATTGAGGATGGGCCTCCATCCGCCTGTCTTTTTCTGCATTAGAAAATAATATGAGTAGAACCCCTTCCCTCTGTGCTGTTGGTACAAGTTCTACTGTGCCTAGATGTATGAGGTGTTCTACCTCCTGTTACAGCAGGTGTTCGTGAGAGGGGTTCCTGAAGAGAGATGGGGAGGGAGAGTGGGTGGGTGGGATGGAGATAAAAATAATAGAGTAGCCAGTCTCGATTATTTCTAATACCCATCTGTCTGAGGTGATGGTCTGCCAGATTCGGTGAAATCGAGATAAGTGATCTCCTGATGGGTGGGAAACAGTATCTGTTTCCAACACTTGAATTTGTGGGTGTCTTGTGCCCTTTATCACTACCTTCAGAATTGCGGTCTTGAGGTGGATTGTTGGGATGTAAAGGCTGGGACTGGATCTGTCGTCTAGTCTGTCTTTGACCTTGTCTACACTTACCTCCGAGATTTGGCGGCAGTCGACGGGAGTTATGCACGCTACGCAAAAAACTTGCGTAACGCCCGTCGACTTCTCAGCTTTTCTTCTGCCCGCTGTCTTCACTGCACTGCGCCAACGGGAACCATGTTCCCGTCAACGCAGCGCTACGCCACTTGTGAAGGTGGTCTTAGTACATTGATTTCTGGATCGACTGAGCAGGTCTTCACTGACTGCTCAGTTGATCCAGAGAAATCGATCTGACGGTGGCAACTTTGCCGCCGTCGGTGCAGCTGTAACCTTTGTTTACAACACTGGTCATATTGCCTCTGTGGTTGTGTGTAAGGCATCGACCAGGATCTCTGAGTATAATACCTGCCTTGTTTTTCTTATTTGCAGGTGTATAGATGACAAGGGGTTTTAATGTTGCTCTTGAGTCTGTAAGGGTATGAAGAGACTTGTCTGACTTGGCTGTGAATAGTTTTGGGCCTTCAAAGGAGAGGTCCTCGACTGCTGACTGCACTTCTCTTGGGAAGCCAGAGAGATGGAGCCATGATGCATGACACATGACTACAGCTGTTGCGATGGAGTATGCTGCTGTGTCTGTGGAGTCGAGGGAGGCCTGTAGTACTGTCCTGGCAATGAGATAGCCTTCTGAGAGATTAGCCTTGAATTGTTCCTTCTTTTCCTCGGGTAAACAGTCAATAAATTCTGTCATTTTTGAAAACACCGTGTGAGTGTATTTTGCCATTAGGCCTTTGTAGTTTGTGATCCTAAATTATCAGGTCACAGGTAAATAGGCCTTGCAGCCAAAGAGGTCTAGCCTCTTCCAGTTTCTGTCATATGGGGTGGTTCTGGAGCGGTGTTGTCTTCCCCTTTCGTTTACTGCATCCACCACCAGGGAATTTGGTGTGGGCTGTGAAAATAGAAACTCCATTCCCTGAGATGGTATGTAATATTTCTTATTGGCTCTTTTACATGATGGAGGTGTTGTTGCCAGGGTTTCCCAGATGTTTCTGCCAGGCTCCACGATAGCATCATAAATTAGTAATGCAATTTTAGGATGAGGTCAATGTCTGAAGTATATCCATCAATTTATGCTGGGACTCAGCTACTTCTTCTAATGAGATGTCCAGGGTCTCTGCTACTCTTTTTAAGAGTTCCTGTAACTGTTTGAAGTTGTCCCTTGTGGTGGGAAGTGGGGGCATGATTGTTTCATCCGGTGATGAGGATGATAAGTTGGCTGGTGGTAAGACTTCTTGATATGAGGTTTCCTCAATCACCTCTTTCTGGGATTCTCAAGGTCCTGGTATGGATGGTGATGGAGACCGTCATGCTTTTGATCTTGGTGGGCTAGGTAGCTTGTGATATTGTGCTCTGTATGCAGCCCACTGGTCCCAGTAGAGCATCTGTGGTGGAAAAGCATGGGTGGTGGCGCCCATGGGTGTCCATACCAGCTATGTGCTTCCAAGCCTGCATGGTATCCCCTTTGGTGAAATGGCCCTGGTCTGGTAGATGAATGTGCAGCAGAAGAGTGGCATGGTGAATATATCTCCCCTTCATCCTTGTGCTCAGCCCCACTTGACAAGGGAGGGGCAGTCCTGAGCTGAGTGGCCACTTGGCTCAGTACCGAGTGGACTGGAGTGCCGTCAATACTGAGGAGTGGGAATTCCAGTGTAGATGATAGCATGAGTTCTTTGTGCCGCAGAAATTGTGGCAGTACCGGGAATGGCAGTACTGATGCAGGTGTTGTTGGCGGTACCGATATCTGTGTGGCAACTGTTGGTGCCGTGGGTCTTGTGCTATGCATTGTGGATGCCGAAGATGGCGCCATTGACTGCAGTGGTGTTGAGCTGCTCGGTGCCGAGTGTCTCTTCAGCTCAGAAGTTAGTGAGGCAGAAGGTTTTGTTTTCCATTTTGTGTCTCTATCAGAGCTAGCCCACTTAGGGTCTTTCGCTTTCGAGGTACCCACTGTACTGGATGGTCCTGGTTCATCCCAGTCTAACATTCCTGGTGCTGTCGGGACCAATGGGGTATCAGTAGTTGGGGAGCACTGTTTCTTAGCTGATTCCTGCGAAGATGAATTTGGAGCCCGGTTTTTTGTAGCCTTCTTGGGAGAGAGCTCTTTGTATGAGCTTTCACAGAGGGACCTCTATGGATGTGGGGAAAGCAGTGGATGTGATATACCTTGACTTCAGAAAACCTTTTGATACGATCTCCCACAGTATTCTTATCAGCAAGTTAAAGAAGTATGGGTTGGATGAATGGACAATAAGGTGGATAGAAAGGTGGCTGGATCATCGGGCTCAATGGGTAGTGATCAACAGCTCGATATCTAGTTGGCAGTCAGTAACAAGTGGAGTGCCCCAGGGATCAGTGCTGGGGCCAGTTTTGTTCAACATCTTAATTAATGATCTGGAGGATGGGGTGGATTGCACCCTCAGCAAGTCTGCAGATGACACTAAAATGGGGCGGGGGGGGGGGAGTGGTAGATACACTGGAGGGTAGGGATCAGATACAGAGTGACCTAGACAAATTAGAGGATTGGGCCAAAAGAAATCTGATGAGGTCCAAAAAGGCAAGTGCAGAGTCCTGCACTTAGGAAGGAAGAATCCCATGCACTGCTACAGCTGGGGACCGACTGGCTGGGCAGCAATTCTGCAGAAAAGGACCTGGGGGTTACAGTGGACAAGAAGCTGGATATGAATCAAGTGTGCCCTTATTGCCAAGAAGGCTAATGACATATTGGACTGGATTAGTAGAACCATTGCCAGCAGGTGGAGGGAAGTGATTATACCCCTCTATTCGGCACTGATGAGGCCACATTTGGAATACTGTGTCCAGTTTTGGGCCACACACTATAGAAAGGATGTGGACAAATTGGAAAAATCCAGCAAAGGGCAAAAAAGTGATTAGGGGACTAGAGCACATGACTTACGAAGAGAGGCTGAGGGAACAAGGCTTGTTTAGTCTGCAGAAGAGAAGAATGAGGGGGGGATTTAATAGCAACCTTTAACTACCTGAAACAGGGCTCCAGAGAGGATGGAATTAGGCTGTTTTCAGTGGTAGTAGATGTTAGAAGTAGGAGCAATGGTCTCAAGTTGAGTGGGGGAGGTCTAGGTTGGATATTAGGAAAAACGTTTTCACTAGGAGGTTGGTGAAGCACTGGAGTGGGTTACCTGGGGAGGTGGTGGAATCTCCATCCTTAGAGGTTTTTAACAAAGCCTTGACAAAGTCCTGGCTGGGATGAATTGATTGGGGTTGGTCCTGCTTTGAGCAGGGGATTGGACTAGATGATCTCCTGAGGTCCCTTCCAACCCTAATCATCTATAATTCTATGACCTCCGTCAGAGGCTGTCAATGGCGATCGTTAGCTGAAGGGGTCCACGACTCGGGATCCAAATCTCGCCATAGAGATTTTTCCATCGTAAGTAATTTTAGTTGAGATCTTTTGCCTTCCTGGCTCTGGCTTTGAGATTAAGACAGTGCAAGCACTTTTGAGGTATATGTTTCTCGCCAAGACAGCGGATAAACTGTGCATGTCCTTCAGAGGCTGGCATTGATAAGACTATCAATAGGCACCATTTGAATCCTGGTAAGTCAGGCATGCCGTATGGGGGAGGAGGGCATAGACAATTAACTATTCTACAGGGTAAGTGTGGAATTGAAACTTAATTTTCTAATAAGAAAAAATAATGTTTTCTATTTGTATCAAATAGGTAAGTAGTAAGGATAGGTATAACAAATTAAGTAATTGCTAAATTTAACTACTAACTATAATTATCCTATGCTAAATTGTAGTAAGAGGAGCTGCTCAGTGCTCCAATTCAAGCCAAAGGCAGCAGAGAAGGACCTGAGGAATGGTTGGTTGCAAAGCGCTATGTATCTGCCTGAGACGGCACAAGATGAGGACGGTGCATGTGCGGTCCAACCAAGCCTTGCTACCACAAATCTCTGATTACAGGCAGAGAGTGCATTGACATCTAAAGTGGAGCACCCATATGGACACTCCTCAAAGAAGAACTACTAATATTTTACTTATAATGACTTATCTTTTTCTTCTTCTACCTTGATTTTAACTATCCAAATAATTCTGATCAGCTCTAAGACAACAGACTTCATCTGAATCGTTTTATTGCATTTCTGGTTTCTGTAATGCTGGCAGGTCTACTACACTCACATTTGTATGAGAGAACTGGAAATGTAACAAAGGGTTTGAAAAGAACATCCACAAATTAGGCTGCTTTGATTTGTTAATCTCTACCTCTGTGAAAATGATGCCTTTAGAGAATATGGACCTAACTACAGGGATCTGAATTGAATGAAACAAACTACATTGCTTGGAAAACGTCCAGAGTTCCAGAGCCTAACTTTTTTTTTGATATGCATTGAGTGGCCGTATTCAAAAAAACAAAGCTTTGCCCAAATATGGACAATAAAATTACACTGTCAAAACATTGTCAAACTAACCAGGTTTCCTTAAAAAGACAATGTTTATCCATTTTTACTTTGACACAAAAAAGTCAGATTACTCAGCTGCTACGAGATAAAATGGAAAAAACAGTAAGAAACAACAACAACAAAAATAGTGTAATTAGTGTAAATCCCCCCAAATTGACAAATGTATAGAAATGTTTGGATACAAACTGTTTTCACATAAGTTAAACATTACAAGGGGCCAAAAAAAAAAAAAAATTAAAATAAGTAACACCCAGTAAAATTTCTTTCCATTAACAGTTTAAATTCAGGCTTGTATTTTCCCCTCTGTTCTAGAATGAGATAGGAACCATTATAAATACAGTATGACAGTTTGATGACAGCATTATTAGGGAGTTCACTTCAATGATACTTCTTACATGTTAACTCCAAGTGCTTGAGCTTTAGGAATTGTTTCTCTCTTTTTGCACATGAATTGCACTTAGTTTGTTTCACTCTGCCACATGTAAAGCAGCCCACGGTAGTCAATATTGAAGAAGAAATTATACAAATCCTCCCAGACTCCATAGCCACTCTTTGGAAGAGTGAGGTAAGCACCTGATTCCTTTAATCATTCTCCGAAAGCCACAAGTCACACCCAAGACTATTATTTTTTGATGCTTAAACAGTTGCAGTTGTGAAGACTTCTTTCGTTCTTACAGAAGAATACGGCTTTCTAAACCCTGAACGTAAGGAAACATCCAGGGCATAATCTAGCTCAAACCTAGACAGTTGTGAGAGCTCACCAAGAGAGTCTGGGTTTTCTGGAGCAACACGTTAATGAAAATGCATTAGCTGTCCTACCCCACAATTGCCTCTGCAGTGACACTAGAGCTGGGTACTCACCACTGGATGATCTCAGTAATTTGGGCCTCCCAGTGTGCCACAGACTCCTTTTTATCTGCCAAGTCTCGCATTTCTTCTTCCAGCTGTCGGTGGTTCATACTTAGCCTCTCAAACATGGTGGTGAGCTGAAACAGGATTTTAAAATCATGTTTAATCTATAAATGGTTATGACTTAATTCTCTTGCTGACCTGATCATGGAGCTTTGCTTCCCTGTGCCCCACCCCTGGCTACCTGCTTTAAAAATCTACATTCCCTATCAGAATAAACTGCATGTGACAACAAAGGCTGAAACATTTTCTTTTCATGTCCAAACTTACACACCATGAGAATTACAATCTTGTGACATTTCTGACAAATCTTAAGGCTTGATATTGCACAGTACAGGTGTGGAGCGTTGCATGTTGAAGCACAAAACTAAAAGTGTTGAGCAAGACAGGGAGTGCCAAAGAACATGATTCTGTGTTACAGCTTTGCTATGCAGCCACAAAGTTATTCTTGCTCAGTAGCAGGAGTGAGGCATATGAGGGGAATGTACCACTGTGTCTCCTCAGACACTTCCATTCTCTGCTCACACTAATGCCTTTTTTACCTTGCACATTTATGGATAGAGAATGGGATTCATATTAAAACTTACTGTAACTCTCTAAGGCAGCGGTTTCCAAATGTTGTCCCTGCATGGCCCCATTTTCAGATGTGTTGTTTCCCACTATCCCAGACAGCATGGAAGTTGCAGTTTAAAAATGGTGTCCTCCCTGCAATGTGAACTCACATGCACTGTAGATGCAAGGTCATGCTGCAAGGAGGATGCCATTTCGCTTTACAAAACAGTGTTCTCTGGACTGCATAATCTCATACACATACGGTATGTGCAAAGTCATGCTGCATGGAGGGCGCCATTTTGTAGATCAAAATAGCATTCTCCATGCGACGTGACCTCGTGCATATAGTGCGTGTGAGGTCATGCTGTGTGGAGGAGGCCATCTTGTAAAATGGCATCCTCTGCATGGATTGCTGTGACCCCATCTGCTGATGAAGTGACCCCACTTGGGGTCACGACCCACACTTTGGGAACTGTTGCTCTAAGGGCTTTTCTACACAGAGCCTTTGCCAGTTCTTCTGCCAACATAGCTACACCACCTTTCTGAATGGCTTTAGCTATACTGATCCAAACACAAACACTCGTCTGTTATCATAGTTGCATCTACACCGGGGATTTTGCCGGTATAGCTAATGAAGCTAGGACGTGTGATTTTTTCACACTCCAAGCTATCATAGCTATGCTGCCAGAACAGTCTGGTATAGACCAAACCTAAATAGAGGAATATAATGGCTAACCTTCCTTGCAGCCACAGAGATTTCATGCACATGTGCATGCCTGCAACATCAAGGTCATAATTGGCTTATGTTAATATCGGGGACCAAACACAAGTTAGACTAGATAATTATTCAGATAGGTTAAACTTGGACCAGAAACAATGGAGGCTTGAACATAAATCTCTACTTGATCTATCATACAATACCTGTATTTCTTTTAATAATGAATTATAATAGCAAATTGGAATGATGCAAAAATGAATCTATTTTGCTCTTTTTCCCCAACATGAATATTGAATTGTGTATTTATCAGTTAAACGGGTCTTCTCTATGGCCAACATCTTTAATTATATTTAAATGGGAGTCCCCTGGGCACTTTTTCCAGGACCTAATTATTTGTGATTATGAATGTTAATCGGTCTATATAAAAATTTAATGTGTCATTTAGCAAGATATAATGAAAATCTTTAACATAATAAGGGAAAGTACAAAAGCTTCATGGCCTCTAATCTTATAGTAGTTGAAGCTACATCTATATAAATGTCTACAATGATATGGAAATATTCTTAGTTTGCACAGTATGGTAATTTAAAAATGTATTCCATTATTTTTTAAAATACACTTAAAAGTAGTTTAAAAAATTAATTGAACTTCTTGCTTTAGGTAACTTTTGCCAACCAGCAAGAACTGGAACAACCCAGTGAAAAGAGAACATTAAAGAGATAATCTAGCTTAATTATATTTTGCACAATTATCCTTTCATTGTAATTGCATCCTTCACTCATCACATGGTAACACTAATGAAGCTGCCTTATAATTTGTAGCTATTTAAGATCTCAAAGTAACACTTGTATCCAATGAAGTGGGTTTCTGCCCACGAAAGCTTATGCCCAAATAAATTTGGTAGTCTTTAAGGTGCCAAAGGACTCTTGCTGTTTTGCTAAAAACAGTCTAACACGGATACCCCTCTGGAACTCAAAATAATACTTGATGTTGCAAGGCAGAAATGATCAAGTCACTTCATAGTAATCAACATGCAAGTACATACATGTAAAGTAATCGCATTATTGGGCAATTACCTGGTTATTTGGGTCATACAAACAAATCATTATTGTTTTAATTTGTCTTAAGGAATTGTCAAGAGTTTCTGTGAAAAAGCCATAAAATCAACATAATTTAGTTTTAAAAAAAAATATGCTTGAGATCAGATAAGACTCAATTCCCTTCTCATACCAAATGGGAGACACTCTTCTCTGCAGGATCAGTTTAACTTCTGATATATCCTGTACTGGAAATTACAAGTTGGATTCAGTTACCTAAAATGGGAAGTCTTATCCATTTCTACTATGACCCTGTATTGTTGTCTTCATACAGGGCACTTGATGCTTGTAAAACTCTGTAGCCTCAGCTCAGCAACACTCACCTTATCAAGCTCATTTGAGAGCTTTTTATTTTCCTCTGTTAGCAGAATCTTCTCCCGTTCATACTTCTGTTTGAACTCTGTTTCAAACTCCTCTCTTTCACTTTGGCTAAGGTATAAGATAAAATACAATAAAAAGTTTCATATACTGCAAACAATCCACTATATTATTTCATTAAACCAATACTATAATATGTGAGTATGTAAAGGCTCTAAAAACTGATGTGTACAGCAGCTGAAAGTAAAAATATTAAACAGGTAATCCTCTAACCCCCTAAAATGTGAACAACAATATTATCTGCTTAGTCTTAGGACAGCGAGTCAGTGTGCTTAGTGTTTATCATTAGATAAAATTAACCTTCCTTCACTGCAGGACTGATAGAGTCTTAGTAAAGTAACATTTCTTAGTCTACTTATAAGAACTTTATTCTTTCGGTAGATCTTTCAAATGATCAGTAGTTATAATTTTGCAGAATAAAACAGGAAAGTATTATGATTCCAAGGCATCCCCACAAATACAAAAACACTCAAAGTTAAAGGTAAGATCTTCATATACACATTACTTTGTTAAAATAACATTATAATTTTCATGTATCTCTGCACTTTCTTATCCCAGGCAGGATTAAAGGCAGAACTGCCAGAGATGAAATCTGGACCTAATAGCAAGCCATATGTGGAACTGTCATTGGCTGGCAGGATTAAACCAGTGATGAGAAAAGCTTCTGCTTACAATATTCTCAGGCTAATTTAGCAGACCCAAAAGGCCACTCGTTTGGACTGCCAACCCATTGACGATTCACCCATCAGTATCAATAAAAAGAGGATGGATCAATTGACCAGTTGGGAGACATCATAACTGAACTGGAGATGTCAATATCAGCAGATTCTCAGGTCTGTTCAGATTGCTCATTCTGTGGAAAGCCTAAGGTTAGCTCCTGTCCCCAGTCATTGCCTACTCAGGTAGATTTTTTTCACCAGAGAGGGAACACATTTAATATAATGCCAAAATAATCAATATTATTGTAACTGAAGATAATCCTGTGAATTTGCAAGAAAATGATTCTCAATTCTCTCAGTCCATGGGATCAGAAGAAGGATAATACAATGCAGCAAAGCTACACTGCCCCCCATCCCCCCACACACTATCATCACCATATCAAAACCAGCCTATTTGGTCCAATATACTTGCAAAATTTCAGAAAGACCACTTTATAACATTTTACTTTCACTAATGGCAGGTAAGCAGGATGTAATTTACCAGTGGGCTAATTAAGCTGTGCCACACATACAACATATGCAAAAGTACTAGTTCAATAAATACCTTTGTTCATCTATTCAAATGCTTCATAGGCACTAACTAAAAAGCCAGATAAAATAAACATAAAAAACTCTGTCCTGAAGTGTGTGAATTTAACTGCAAACAGGTCAGTGTTTCAGAATAAGTGATGGAGAAATTATATACTGGATTTACTTTGTCTCTGAGAAAGAATTTAGCAAAGAGTTATAACAGTTCTGCAAGAACATTCTTAAAATGTGAGAGGCCACTGGCAGCTATGCTGAGCCCATTTAAGAGTATTTCTGGTTTGAATTTCCTATTCTTAATTTGAAATTCATTTAATGTTTCAACCAGACTTTGAAATATAGTACACCATATTAGGTTCATCTCTGAAATAATTTGTTGCTAGGCATCCTTTGAAACACAACACTTCATTCTACCAATGCAACATATTAATCATTACTGTTTAAACTCCATTTCTGAAATCCACCACCAATCCTCTCTTAGACTAAGAGATTCCATGCATATGATGAGCAGACTGGAAAATAGCCAGAAAAAGATTAAAGCATTAGCTGTAAGGGGAATAGATAAATGGTCTCACTGTCATGTATAAGGAGCAGATTCAACGTTAACGTCTCAGACAGTAGATCAAGCCTTTTTAAAAAAAAAGGTTTGGCTAACTATTTTTGTTTAGCTTTGTGTGTTTATTGTTATGATTTATTTTGTTTTGGTTGCATTGAATTTTGTCCAATATTTGCTCTGTAAAGCCTTGATCATCACAGCCACTGTGTTGATAGGCTCTTAAGATTTATGTCAACTTCTGTTTGTGGAGGAGGAGGAAAAGGGACAGGATACACAATTGACATGTTTTTAGTATTTGTAACTGAAATTTTTGATGGTGATAGTCCCTATGCCAGTAAATCAGACTGATCAGGGATGATCAAGGGAAGCAAAGGGAGGAGATAAAGTTTAATGGGGGAAAATGTAGGCTCAGAAATAAGAGGTAAATGGAAAGATCCACTTACTGCCCTCAAGTATCTCTTGACAAGCCTCGAGTACCTATCTCAGAAAAGTGATGAAGTCCATTAGCATGCACCTTGGGCAAGGAAGACGATCAAAAGGCCATTTGTTTTCTGAAGCCTGGAATCTTTCTCTCTCATCAACCTTTTATTTTCCTCTAAACCTTAGCTGTCTATCTGCTCACAAATTATAGAAAGCATACACTAGATTACTAGTAGTGTATACTATTTGATTGTGTTTTATTCTCAAAATAATTGTGAATGAGCCACAATAAACCACTCATTCAGGATTCACTCATAAATCAGTGAGCTACTTCAGATCCAAGTCATGTCATCTTTTTTTCCACTTACTAAGGCCCCAGCCATGCATTACGATCTACTAGAGCAAACCTTTGTATCTACGTGGAGTCCTAGTGAATGCAATGGGGCTCTGCACATACCTGTTCTAAAAGGGCCTGGTGCAAGGTCAGGCCTTTATAAAGAACCTTTTATATTCTTGAGGGCTGATCCTGTAAGATGCTGAGCCCTTCCTGAGATGTGCTGTGTGTCTTTGACTAGGGCTGGATCTAGGGGCATGTGACCCAGGCAACTCAGGATGCTGTTTTTGTTGTTATCGACAAAAGGGAAAAGTAGAATGTTTAAAGTAAAATGTTTCAGGTATTCCATATGTGGATTCATTTTTCACTAACCTCCTAGAATGTTCTGGACCTTTGTAGAATCTCGTGGAACCCTCCAGATTTTTGGAGAACTACATTTTCCTCAAACAGAATGTTGTCAGTCATGCCCTTGCAGGTTTATAAGGGGCAAGGTGTCACCAGTGAGATATAAGAACATATAGCTGCAGCTTGGGAAAGTGAAGTACTACACCTTAATAATGGACTGAACTCCCGACTTAATCAGAGTGAAAAGAAGTCATTTACAGTAAGATTGCTGATGATGGGGATGTAACGTAAAGGAACACTTTATCTGTTTCCAGTCTGTGGATGACTCTACAGGAAAAGGCCTACCAGAACTATTTATAAACATTTTGAATGAGAATAATATAAAGCTTCAGGGCTGCCAGGCCAAGGCTACAACAATGGCGCAAACATGAAGGGAAGAAACACTGGCATCCAGGCAAGTATCCTTGCACTGAATCCAAGAACTTTCTTCATGCCTGGTGGCTGCCTTTCCCTCAACCTGGTTGTGTCATATGCAGCGTCATCTTTTTTAGATTCAGCATCTCTCTTCGGAGTACTGCAAAAGATATACTTCCTGTTTTCAGCATCAACTATCATGTGGAAGATACTCACAGTCAATGTTACAAATCTAACTGTGAAGCTGCTAAGTGAGCTTCCACCAGTGAGGTACCAATTAACTGAGGTTTATGATGCCCTGATGGAACTGGCACAGTCGAGTAAAGCTGAGGTCGGAATCTGACATGATGTGCAAAGCCTGGCAAACTAGAACACTGAATTAAAATTTCTGGTCTCAACTGTGGTTTGACATGATATCAGTCGATGCACATGGCAATCACTACTACTTTGGTGGAAAGCTGCCTTGATTTCCTGGTGGCCTACGGAGACAACAGATTTGAAGATGCCATCACTGCTGCCAGAGAAATGATGGAAAACTTAGGAGTTGAACCTGTCTTCAAGGAAACTTGTGTTGATCGGAAAAAGAGACAGTTTGGTTACAAGGGCAGAGATGAGGTGATGGGAAAGTCGGAAGAAAAATCCAAGAGAGTTTTTTTGCTCACTCGTTGACACTGTTTAAGTGTCCATCAAAGAAAGGCTTGGACAAATGAAGCGCCACGAAAAGACCTGGGGTCTTTTGCATGACCGTAGTAAGCTGCCGGCAGAGAGGAAAACACTCTTGAACAATTGTACAGACCTTCACCGGACACTGACACAAGGGGAACGTTCAGACATCAATGATTAAGACCTCTGTATCAAATTGGACAACATCTCTCACATTTTGCCACAAAGGGAGCACACTCCACTCCAAGCTCTCCAATTCATTTATGATGCAGAGCTGAAAGACCCTTTTCCTAGTGTGTGGATAGCTTTGAGGATTCTACTCACATTGCTGGTTACAGCTGTGAGTAGGGAGTGCAGCTTTTTGAAGCTCAGGCTCATTAAAACATATCTTCAGTTGATAATGGCTGATGAGAGACTGACATCACTTGCTATTTTATTGCTTGAAAAGGTCATTGGCCAGTCTTTGGATCTCTCTGACACTGTGTTTCAGTTTGCGAGGGCGAAGGTAAGAAAAGCAACCTCTTGAGCTAAAGGACTAAGGTTAACATTCTAACGCTGTCACCTATTGTAACACTATTTAATATGGTCCACCCAATGTTGGTGCACAGTTCAGTTTCTTGATGTTAGTACATTTCAGTTATTCTTAAAATTAAAAAGTTTCTATAAGCTTAGAGAAAACAAATGTTTTTATTTGCTTAAATATGGCATGAATAAATACAGATTTTCAGATCCCAGTGTGCAAATTTATTGTCTTATCTGACAGGGATAAATCATGCATGCAAATCATGCATCAAAGTCATGAAATAGTCTACAAATGCAATTAAAAAAAAGGTATTCAAAAGTTTAATAAATGGGGGGTGCTGAAGACTTGCCTCGCCTAGGGCACCATTTGGTCTTGAGTCAGCCCTGTCTTTTACTCCCACTGAAGGGTCAAGGCCTTTACTTTTGGATAGTTGATACATTTTTGTTTGTGATCTTCATGATCTTTCCTATATTATAAACATTATATAAACACACACACGGTATCATTATATATAATAAATATATTATATATACTGTCCCATTCATGCTAGATTCAATTCATGTTCACTTTTTCTTTACAGAGACCTAAAAGATCCTGTTGAAACTAGATTTAGAAACAGCAAACATGAAATATAGTGACTTTATGAAACTGTTCAGCTATTCTATTAGAACTGGAAATTTGATCACCTTTTGACTTTTGCAGTTGCACAACTTTGGGTTGTAATCTGATAAGTTCTCATAAACTATGCACAGTCAAGGTTGGTCAGTATTTGGATGAGAGAGCTCCAAGAAAAACTTGGTACTATAGGAAGTAATGTTGGCAATTTATTATACAACACTCTCCCCCCTGAGACAGTACTGAACCAACATGCCAATAAGGTGCTAAAGGGTCACTATAATATTCAGGTGATATCCATTACCCTAACTATTTTGAATCACTAAAGATGTGGTAGTCTTTTTTGCATTTGTAGGGTTTCTGATACTACTATTTTGGCAAACCTTTACCTGTGATAGTGATAACATGCTACTTGTGGAAGCTTCCCCTACGGTTTCAACTGGATGTTATTCTTCACTTCCTGTCCTAAAACAAAGCTATAATGTACCACCACAGAATGTGCTGCTGCACATCTGTCCCAAAGATGGCTCTATTCCAGTAATAGTTGAAGTGATTCCTTTGCACATGACTCCCTGACTGCATGAAACAACGCATTAGAGAAAAACTGCTCCCTCACATGTGCCCCCACCCATTTACAAGGCTTTTTTAAAAGCCATTTTCACTGCATCCCACCTTTTACTCTCAGCAGCAGACATATGAAGGTAGGGGAAGTATCCAGTTTTTATTAGAGTTGGAGGGTATCCTTGGGAACAACAAGGCTAGTTTCTGTGAATCCAAGCTGCCTACACTTTCCTGAAATATAGTAGTAATCTCTGATATCCTAAAATTCATTTGACACCTTCTCCCACACACTCCATCCATTTACACATCACAATGTGTTAAAGCTGGAAACAAGAGCTACTATTGCTCAGGGCAACAGAAATCCTTTAACTTTGCCATGGGGGGAGAAAAGGAAGGTTACTTACCTCATAGTAACTTGAGTTCTTTGAGATGTGTGGTCCCATAAGTATTCACTGTGATTGGGTGCACATACACTCCATGCACCTGAGACTGGAAGATTCTTCGCTAGCAGTGTCTGTTGGTCCATGCTTGTGTACTGTGCCTTCTTGTGCTCTGAACCCAAGGCAAAAGGGGTGGCACTGACTGACCACCTCTCTAGTTCCTACTCTACTGCAAATCAGCTAGGAAGGATCAAAAGGGGAAGGAAGGCAGGTAGTTCAATACATATTGGGACCACACATCTCAAAGAACTTGACTTACTATAAGGTAAATAACCTTCTTTTCTTCTTTGAGCACTGGTCCCTATGTGTATTTTACTGTGGGTGACTCATAAACAGTACTCACTGAGGGGAGGGAGTGAGAAACCATGCTGCACCACAGACTGCAGGACTGCTGTGCTGAAGGATGTATCTGTTGAAGAAGCCTGGACCACTGTGTAATGTCTGGTAAAGGTATGCAGTTAGCTACATGTCACCGCTCTACAGGTTTCTCTGAGAGATAGCTACTGGAGAGAAGCCATGAAGGTAGTATGTGCTCTAGTTGAATGGGCCCTTGTGCTCTGATGAGAGGTTTCCATTTGCTTATAAAATAGCAGAATGAAGCCCAAAATCCATTTCAAGAGTCTTTTATCCACTCAGCAATAAAGATGAATAATCTTAGGGATTCTTAAAGGGTTTTGTCTTTACAGCTAGAAAGCCAGGGCCCTATGTACACCCAAAGAATGGAGTTTCCTGTCCTTCTGGTGACATGAGGTTTTGGGTTGAATACCAGTAGATGCATGGTGGAGTTCAGAAGGAACCTTTGGGATGATCTTGGAGTGCAACTTCAGGGACTTTATCCTTATGAATCACCACATAGGGAGAGTCTGCCATAAGTGATGCAAGCTTACCACTCTCCAGCTGGAGATGATTGCCATCAGGAAGGCCACTTTCATGGGTAGATGGAGAAGGGAGCAGGAGGGCAAAGCCTTGAATGGTGGATTCATAAGAGCTGACAGCAATTGGTTTAGGTCCCAATTAGGAGTTGGTGCTGAAACCAGAGGAAAAGTTCCTCTAAAAGACCTCATGGATATAGGGTGAGTGATTACCAAGAAGTTGTCTTCTGGAGGATGGAAAGTGTTAATTGCTGCCACATGTACAGAAAATAAGCTAGTGGATGGACTAATGGATACATTAGATGACTTCAGAAGGAGATATGCCAAGATGGTAGTTATCGCAGAGTCTAGTAAAAGTACGTGGCGATGATGGCACCAGATTGAGAACCTCTTCCATTTGGCAGCCTAACATTTTCTTGTAGAAGCCTTTTGGTGTTAGTGAGAATGGATTTGATTTCTGATCACAAGCTCTCTATGCTCACTGCCCATCCAAATACCAGGTTGTGAGGTGGAGAGATGTTGGGTTGGGAAGACTGGTTTTACCTTCATCTTCAATCAGAAGGTTCAGGAATGGTTGGAAGCTGATACATGGGTGCATGGACATCTGGCGGTTGCTGGTGAACCAAAACCATCTTGGCTACCAATGTGCCACTAGGATCATTGTTGATTTGTCCTGTTTGATCTTGTTCAGGGCCCAAGGTAAAAGGGGAATAGTGGGAAAAATACATTAGTGGTTTTGACCACTGTACTAGGAATGCATCCCCTCCGGTATTGTGCACTTGAGCAGTACAAGAAGCAGTAGGTTGGACACTTCTTGTTTACCTGGTGTGACATGATGTACCCCATGTACACCTTTATGGTGTGATTTGTGTATCATTCATGTTCACCCTTATATTCACAGTTCACATGATCACAGTATAACTGCGTATTGTCTAATGCACAGTATGTCATGGAAGGTGTTTTTGGAATGCTCATGACATACTGAACATTATTGATATGGTAGTATGTTTCCTGCAATATCACATATGTATAGATATGAAACTCTGCTATGTAATATACTCAAAGGCGTGCCTTACATGGTTTGACTAGATCCAGGCAATCACAAAGCAAAGGGAGGGTTCGCGCCTTGCAGAGACATGAATACAGGAACAGTGGACTGGCCTGAGCACCTGATAAGGTGATGCTCATTTGACTCAAGTAGAGGAAATCATGCCCATTTCCGGACATGGCCAATCACCGAAGCCCAGGGGGTGATGAGGAAACATGTTAAAAGCAGAGGTGTCTTTGTCTCTGGGGCTCTCCCTTGGAAGCCATCTACAAAGCAACAAGAAGTGACAGACTGCCCATGGCAGGGGGGAACTTAGGAGGGGGCCTTGAAAGATTGCAGCCAGCCTGTATGGTAAGATAACATCAGAGACTGTAAAGCTACTGAAATATTAAGTTTAGTTTAGAATGTGATTTGTCTTTTAATTAATTGTGATCAAAGCTTTATTCATACTTTTCTGGCTTATAATCACTTAAAATCTTGCTGTAATCAATACATTTATTTGTTTGTTTGTTTTATCTAAAGCAGCGCATGTGGGTAGAGTGTGTGCAGAGACTTCACGTAGAGTGACAGAGCTGGTGTATATCAATTTCTTTGATAAATTGATGGACTAATGTAATGAGCTTGCAGGGTGCAGTGTACAGCACTGGACCCTGTAAGACAGCAGTTCCCAGGGATACATCTGGGACTGGGGGTGTTTGCTGAGGGTCAATCCTATGAGCGGCTGGCCAGAAGCACTCCTTCATTAGGTCAGGGACAGATTACTCGCAGAAGGCTGAATGTGGGCCAACCTAGGAGTTGGTGGTCCACACAGCAAAGCAGAGTAAGTTGGGGCCCAGGAGTGAAGGATCGGGATGACACAGCTACACACCAGTCCAGATTGCACGGAGGAACATCACACCTGGGATGCAAAGAGGTCCCATGACAGGGAGCCCCACTGCTAGAAGAAGTTCTATACCACCAAGCTGTGACACTCCCATTCATGGTCCCTGTAGAAGTGTCTGTTGAGGCTGTCTGCTAAGCTGTTCATTACTCCAGGAAGGTGCACCCATGAAAGGGTGATCTGGTGTTGGATGCACCAATTCCAGAGTTTGACTGCCACTACACAAAGAGGGGTGGACCTTGCTGCCCTCTGCATGTTTATATAGAACCTGTGGTCATGTTGTCCGACATGACCAGAACATGTTGGGAACATATGAAAAGCAGAAACCTTATTCAAGCAGAAACTCCTTCAAGTTTGAGTAGATTGATGTGTAGCTGGGATTCTTTTTGGGCCCAAGAAATTTGAGATTTAATTATCCAGATGTGCTTCCTAATGTCTGTAGTTAGCTTCTTGTGCATTGAGGAGGAATGCAGGGAACTCCCACACAGGCAGCTTCCTTGTTTTCCTACCAGACAAATGAAGACAGATTGCTCTTTGGTGATTGAGATCAGTTTGTCTAAGGTATCTCTGTTCAGAGCATAGACCATGTGTAACCACATCTAAAGCCAATGAAGATGGAGCCTTACAAAGGGTGTTACTTATGGCAGGTGGCCATGTGACCTAAAAGGATGAGATAGGGAACAAGCTGCCAGTCGGAGCTGGGCAATGAGGTTCCTCATAATGAGGAACCTGCCCTGAGGTAAGTGGGCTTTGGCTGAAGTTGAGTCCAAAGTCACTGCAATAAATTCTGTAATCTGTGTGGAGATTACAGTGGATTTTTCTAGGTTTACTTTAAGATCTAAGGATTGTAAGAGATGGAAGAGGGAGAATAGTTGATGGACTTCCTGAGATGACTGTCTGGTGGCCAGCCAGTTGTCGAGGTAAGGAAACATGGGCTGCCCTGGAGATGCAGATGTGCTGCTACCACAGAGAGCATCTTCTTGAAAACTCTCTGGGCTGTTGAGAGACTAAAAAGAAGGGTTCCAGGCCAATCATAAAGTGCAAACACTTCCTGTGAGCTAGATGAATGTCCAAATAAAAGCAGGCATCAAACTGAGAACTGCAAACTCTGTCTTTGTCAAGGGAGGGGATTATATTGGCTAGGGTAGTCTCCTGAATCTTGAACGGTATATGAAGAACCTCAGTTGTCTGATACCCAGCATGGATCTCCATCTGCCCTTCTTTTTGGGAACAAGGAAGTATCTCTAATAGAAACCTTCCCTTGTGTTCAGGAGGCATGAACTCTATGGTTTCTAGCTGAAGAAGGTAGTCTATCTCCTGTCTGACAAACCTCTCATGAGAGAGGTCCCTGAAGAGGGATGGGGAGAAGATTTCATGTAGTGATGGAAAGGAATTCTTTTGTGTAGCAGTGGAGATGACCTCGGGGACCTATATGTCTGGTGTGATATGTTGCTACATTGGGAAGAAGAGGAAGAGGCAGCCACCGAAGGAAATAGGGGTATCTGGTGATGTGGAGATTGGCTGGAGCTCTGGAAGCTCGTCAAAATGACTTCTTGCCAGTGGGTTTCTGCTGAGTAGGAAAAATGTCAGATGTGCTGTCTGCTGCTGTCTGGTGTTCGCTGGTGGTTTGAAAGTCTGTTGATGGATAAGGAACTGTGGAGCAGGATGTTGACTGTAAGGAAGTGGATTAGAGAACTTCCTCCAAGGTGCTGGGGTATAAATCCACAGGAGAAAAGGGTTACCTGGGAACGTTTAAGAGAATGTAACAATTCATCTGTTTTTTTGCTGAACAAAATGTTACTCTCAAAGGGGAGGTCCTCCACCATAGCTTGGATTTACTTTGAAAATCCTGAGGAGTGAAGCCAAAAGCCCACCTCATGATGACTACTGAAGTCACCATGGTACAGGAAGCAGGATAAGACACAACAAGTGACACTTGGAGGGATTATCTTGCTGTGATCTTCCCTTTATTGAGGACAACCTGAAATTGTGGCCTGAGCTCCTAAGGGAGCTTGTTAGCAAATTCCGACAGCTTCTTATAATTAATAAAGTCGTATTTGAAATAAGGGACTGGTAATTTACTATCTGCAATTGTAGGCTTGCAAAAGAGAAACTCTTTTCCCCAAAGGAACGCTGGTTTTTTAGTGTCCTTGTTCAAAGGGGTAGACCAAGGCTGATGCAATCTGTTGTGCTCAGTGATAGCCTAAACTACTAGAGAATTTGGTGTGGAGTGGAAAAAATATTCCCTCCCATTAGGTGGAAGAAATTATCTTTTCTCCATCTTTTTGGAGTTGAAGTGCAGGTGGCTTGAGTGTCCCAAACTGCCTTCATTGGATCCAAAGTGGCATCACAGATAGGAAGCGCCTGTAGTCTGGAGGATATCCAGAAGCTTGTGAGTAGGGTCTTGAATTTCCTCTAGAGGAATCTGAAGAACCTCTCTGATTCTCTTCATGAGGTCAAGAAATTGTTTGTAATCATCAGGTTGTGAAGGTGAGGACAGCGTTACTGCCTCATCAAGAGATGAGGAAGAGAGAGCTGCAGGTGGATTGAGCAGCTCTGGTTAATTGGCCTATTCCCTTTCCTCACAGGACTCCTCAGGGAGCTAAGCCTTTTCCCCATGACATGCTCTCTGTCTGTATTCCTGCTCCGATTTACTGGAGTCTGGAGGTCTAAAGTAAGGGTCTGAAGCCCCAACATAGTCAGAATGTAGGCTTGAATGGGTACAAAGATGGTGCCCATGGGGAAGGGTGTCACTGGTCCTGGGACCGACAGACTGTCCTGCAGGAATAATAGGGCATCCATGAGGCTCTGGAACCTCTGTAAGGGCTAAAGTCAAGTCGATGCATTAGCCTCAATCTCAGCAGAGGAATACAGGTCCTTGGAATCTATGGGCAGATCCACAGGATCAGCAACTCATTATCAAAGCTGGTGGAAGGGACTATTAAATAATGTACTGACGGTGTAGGTACCTCTGTGAAAATCACTGGATCTGAGAGTAGTGATGACTCTGGGTTGGTATTAACCACTAGGTCCTCCAGGATGATAATGCTGGGTGTGGTGGGAGAATGAGAGGGGCTTCTGTCTGTAGCAGATGCCGACAATGCAGACTGGGGTCGGGTGTTAAGTTGTGGCACATCTTCTTGTGATGTGGAACCGCCACTGCAGAGGGAAATCATTCTCTTCCCTCCTTCACTGACGATAGAGTCAGACCTGCCTCTTGCATAGGTTGCAGTCTTTGAGTGTCCTCGGCTCTTAATGCCAAAGGTACTGGCCCATGCTCCATGGGAACTCCAGATGCACCCATATCAAGGTGTAGCGTCTCACCTGACTTAGAAGCTGTAGGGGAGGCAATCCTCTTCTTAGAGAGCTTAGATGGGGATTTCTCCCACTTCTTATTAGCGTGTTTTCTCCTACTCTCACTTTGTCTATGCCTGCTTGACCCTTTAGGTCTGGACTTTGACAATAAGGAACAAAGAAAAACTAGGTCCAGAAGGGCAGTAATAGGTGGATCCTGCTGATGTACAGTGGGGTCAGAAGGCCCAGAGTTGGGCTGTGGCCTCATGGACAGCTCCATCAAATGCCTCCTAAGTCAGAATTTGCAAAGGGTCATGTATGAGATGGAAATGAACAACAAGTCTTGCACTTGGATGGAACAAGAGACTCCCTGAGGCAATACAAGCAGGAAGCATGGAGATTACTAACTAGGAAGACCATGGGACAGGCCATGTAGGATTTAGAGCACAGAAGGTGACCCAAATGGTGGGAATACCGGGGATAGAACCTCCTATTCCCAAAACAGTCACTCACTAACTACACAAAGATAAAATCGATTTACAAGAAAACTTGAGTAGAAGGCAGGAATGCTAGCCAAGCTGTGGATCCTGTTGGAGTTTTGTCTTGGACCATGAGCAGTAGAGACAAACTGGAGAGGTGGTTGGTCTGCACCATCCTTACAACCTTGGTTTGGAGCTTAAGGAGGTGCAGTCATGGACCAATGGATATTGCTTTTGAAGAATCTTCCAGTCTCACGAGCATGGAGTGCATGTGCATCTACGGTGAATATCCACAGGGACCAGCCCTCGAAGAAAAACACAGCATTAAAGTTGCTATTCCCTGCTTTTTGCCTTCTCTTTCATTCCTCTGCTCAGCCTGCACACTGTGGTTATGGAAGTGCAAGCTCCCATACACCTGCCTTTCCCCTTTGCATGAATTACACATTTGAGGTCCTTCTATCCTCCTTCCTGCTGTCAGAGAGATAAAGGAAACAGATGGGCCACTGTCTGTAAAACACTTTGAAATCTTCATGAATGAAGATACTACATACACTAAAGCTATTATTATTACTACATTATTATTATTATTACTACTACTACTACTACATTATCCAGTTAGATGAACTTGCCTTTATTGATGAATACCATCCAGTGAACCATCTCAAGGCCAATTGTAAGCTCCCCACATGACAGTAAAAGCAGGTCTTTGACAAATCACTCTGTCCATACACATGAAGAGACTTGTGTATGCAGAGGAATGGTGACAGATGTTAGCACTGGATAAAACCAGTGCAGATCAGCCTCTGCCACCTTAAATGACTGTTCTTGGGCCAGCAGAAAGTGTAAGCACTAGTTGATCTCTAGCATAGTATTTGTCCAATCAATAATAGATAATAGATAGATTTTTGAAGATGTCTAGTATATGGAAGTATACGGAAGATGGCTAGTATACGGAAGATTTTGAAGATGGCTAGTATACGGATTTCAGTTTATTTATTTTCAGCTATGACCACTAGGTCTACCAATATGTTTCTGATTGCAGACGGAGCCCTGGTGTGATGGTGTGGTCTGTAAATGCATTTGGAGATATTAAGGTGTCTAGAGTTCACTGTGAGTTGCAGGGATACACTTACCTCTCTCTCCTGGTCTTTTCTAATTTGTCTTTCAAGATCATGATCTCTTTTTTGAGGGCAAGCTGTTGGCTCTCTGCATCCCGCAGTTCTTTCTTCAGAGTTTTGATTTCATTAGTATGTATTATTTCTCGTTTGGATAGTTCCTCTTCATAGAAAACACTCTTCTTTTCCAACTCAGCCTTTAATTTGGTGATTTCTTGCTGATGTTCTGTGCTGCTCACCCCTGGAGAGCGACCAACTTGCTTTTGCTATAAAAGGATCATCTCAAAATTAGTTTTCTTGTACTGCAGACCACCGAAAACACATTCTTAATAATAACAACTCAATCTTGATATACACAAGCTGATGTTTATACAAAGGCACACTGTGTGAGTATAATTCATACAATAGATTACAGTTAAATATATATATTTATCTCAACTGCTTAAAAGTCAGTGTCAGAGTAGAATCAGGACTGATACTCCTCTCTTTACCAGTGAGCCAGTCACTTAAATATAGTATAATTTTCAGATCCTTGTATGATGCAGTTATACTACCATTTTAAATGTAACAGGCCACATCCTGGCATTCTTTTATATGCAGCCAAAAAAAGATCACAGGGTCTGATTCTTGTATAACCCAGTCCTGGTTCCCCTTTAATCTTCTGAGCTCACAAATCTGGAAGGTTTATAGCATCATATTGAGTGACAGTATGGATTAGGGGTGGGAGGGCTAGAGTCCAGGGTGCAGAGTCCACATATTTTAGCATGTCCTCCTCTGATTCCCTACACACACACTCCCTTGCTTGAATTCCTAGCAAGTGCAATTTGTGGAGGCAGTTACATGTGGACAGTGCAGAAACTCCAGTGCTGGTCAGAGTGCAGGTGCCAAGTACCTTTGATTGCATCGTTTTGCAACTCTTTGGTCAGTAATAGCAAAAAGCATCAGAATATGGCACATCATATTTAATTTATTTGTATCACAGCATAAATGCTAAACAGCAAGAAATAGAATTGCTTCACTCTGTCTCAGTCTGAGTGCTGCAAAGCTGTTTGTCAAGATTTTCTGCTACTTGACTGCTCCTTAAATATTGCTTAACTTAGTTTTGAATGCAAGAGGTCAGTCCTGCACCCACTGAAGTAAATGGGAGTTTTGCCATTGACTAATGTGGGAGCAAGATCAGGCTCAAAATCAGTGCAGCCCATTTGACTGACAATATTAATAATCTTCTGCTATTTTAGCATTAAAACCCAACACTCATTTTCAGTGCAAGAGTACTTTTCAAATAAAAACCATGTGCCAATTCTTTTTTAATACCTCCTGAAAACTGTGTTTTTTATATTTAAATATATATACAACTCATTTAATAAAGCAGCACTGTACTTCAGAAAGTGCAATTCTACTAGAGACCTTTTCTTTAGGATGACTGAAACTGGCCTTATGCCTTTTAATGTACCTGAGGTGTTTGGGTAGCTGGTTATAATCGCATTTTGTATCATGCACTGTTTGATGCTGACTGAGAATATCCTATCAGCTTTACTTCTGCTGATGCTTAAACAGAACTTGGTAGCTGCATGCTGTCCAAGAAAGTTCATATGATTTGAATACAAGCACTGCTGGACACCTCAAGAAAAAATGGGCCTTGCAACTAGTGTTAGCATGAGAATGCAGAATCCATGAAATATGCAGTTCCAGATATTTATAATATCACAAGATTTTATCTAACTCAGCCAGAGCAAAACAAAAATGATTTATTTTGATATTCGATCTACATGGGGACACTCAGGAAAATTAATCTGAATTCACAAAGATTGTGAATTTCAAGTGGATTAATTAAACTGCATTAAACCCCTATATCATCACTCTTACTCAGAATTAAAGTAGCCTTAATTTGGTTTTGTTTAAGTCACTTGTCAATTTCTCACTTTTAATTATTTTGGAATAACTTTCCTGGATGTCCCTATGTAGACAAGCCTTACAGGCGAAATCTGGCCTCAACACATGGAGCTTGTCTGGGGAATGGGGAAGTGGTCCTGCTTAAACATGGCTCAGGGTAGTCCTATGTAGAAGAAACTGTGGAGACACACTACCAGGCACAAATCAATAACCATTTAACTGCTTTGTTGCTGCCTAACATGCTAGTTTAATTTCAGTGTAGCCCATAGGCAGCAGATACAGCATGTCAGATGCTCCTCCACTGTAACCTCATGTAGCAGGTACATAAAAAAATTTGACTCTAATTTCAGTGATATACCAGTGCATCAAAACAACACTAGCCCATAGCGCAGATGCTGTTGTGAAAGACAAAGGGGAGCATGAGCAATTATGCATTTTTAATAGCTTAAAATTAAACTACAGGTCAGCAGTGAAATAAGTCAATAGAAAATAAATGTTGAGCTGGCCTGAGCTTGATCTCCAGCTGTGTCTGTGTAACATTTGTTGACTGCACAAATGGTGCAACTATGGTGTATCCATTTGACCTATATACATATTTGTACATAGATGTTTGAGAATTTGAATAGTTTCTCTCTCAACTAAGGCAAATACTACCTTATTTCATCAAGATGCTGTGAAGCCAACTATTTCAAAATGTTATCAATATTATTAGCAATGTTACAAAATGTACTGAAGCATAAGTATACTATTGTGGCTCTAGTTGCAACTCCATAGTTAAGAATGCATTGAGTTCTGCACTTAAGCATAGGGAGCCATCACAAAAACTGCAGTAATATTAAATAGGTAAAGAGGCAAAACCGTAAAGATTTAAGGATGGTCACTTTATGTCAGGGTCCTTTTCCTTTATCTGCTCTGAACACAATGTTTAAAAATAATCTCAAAAGATTTTCTACTTGGCTTCAGAGAGATTATCCTTTAGTGATGCTGCTATAGTTTGCTTGGTTTGTTTCAGGGCATGTATCTATTTCCCTTTGCAGATTAATTATGATCTGTGGAGAGAAAAATCAAGGATCTTACCAGACCTAGTTACGTCAAGAATCCAAACTTGTGACACAAAGGCTTTTAAACATGTGATTTAAAGGTTTGTGGTTATAAAAGGCTGCCTGATGCAACTTGATAGGGAAGATGAAATATCATATTTAAGCTGAATAGGCACACTTGGTCATACCATTTTTGTTTATATTATTATTTTTCTTAATCTAATAATCTGTTGTTGCTCAGGCAGGCCACAAAAGGCATGGAGCTGGGAATTTCAGTATAAACACAGTTTAAATATTTAACATGCATAATTTATATATTTAAAATCTGTTTACAATGTTGCCATCCCAAAAGGCCTGGGAATATGTACAAAAATATTAATAAAAAATTCATGCAATACATAAATGGGGCTGATATTCAAAACCTCAGTCTCCCAACTCAGACTCTCCCACCACACCTTGCAGTTCACTTCATCTTTCCCTTTCTCCTCCCCCATCACAGAAAAAAAGGTTGGGGAAATAGATCTAGTTTGAAATTCTATTGACATTACTTTAACATACAAACACAGTGAAAATTATTCAGCAATATAAAAAGATAGGGATTTTAATTTTTGTTGGAAAAGACAGCACAAGGTATTTCCATTTAGATCTACAGCAATAAACAGAAAGAGGAAGAGCCTATAAAATGTCTAGAGAAATATACTGGTAAAAGTAGGAGCAATACAATCAAATTATTTGGAAATAGAAAAATGACTCCTGAATATTATTTAAAGTTACCTTTGATGGCAATACAATCTTTGTTTTATTATGTTACTTTTATCTCTACTATTTTCAACATTAAATTTTGGTTATGATTACAAAAATAACTAAAAATGATAACCCATTTCTGCATGTATCTTCTCCCTACATGTCATCCGAGTCATTATCTGGTCAGTTTGCAAACACAAATGAGTTTTCATGACTGTCAGCACTACAGAACCCACAGAGCTGTTGCAGAGTAAGCTATGTTCTATATGGCCTCATGCATCATCCACAATTACCATCTAAATTCTGATGCCAGACTCTCGATTACTGATGAAGATACATGAAGCAGAAGGAACACAGCTTCATTTCCAGATGGAAGGCTGGATTTGCAGCACGATCAGCTTTATGAATCCTGGGTTTGGGACAAACTGATTCTCCTAAGGCCTAAGTTCTGTATTTTATTTAGGGAAGGAAGGCAAAATGAATAAATATGAGCAAAAGAGTTTGTGAACAGTGTCTTGATGATGGTAAGGGTCCCACAGAAATCAATGGCAAAACAATTATTCATGGATTTTAAGGCCAGAAGGGACCATTATGATCATCTAGTCTGTCCTGCCTAACACAGGTCATAGAATTTCACCCAGCAGTTCCTGTATCAAGCCCATAACTTCACAGGGAACTACGACAACATACATTTTGGGAAGATGTGCTATCTTGATTTGAAGAGTTAAAGTGATGAAGACTCCACCACTCTTAATAAAATGCTCCAGTGGTTAGTTACCTTACTAACTTAAACAGGAACAAGATTTTTCCCTAAATGCACACTCACCCTCATGTGGAAACCAGAAAACCAATTTGTTCCTAATCATCAAGTATGAAGCAAATATCTTCAAAAAGTGGAACCCCTACAGAGCATGCTACAAAACACTACACCACACCAGGAGATAACATTTGTGCTTTGAATTAAACCCCTGATCCTGAAAACACTAACACAGGTGAGTAATCCCATTGAAATCAATGGGACTATTTAAATGCATAAAGTTATTCTCACACTTAACATGTTTGCAGAACTGGGACCTACATCTCCATGCTTGGCTGAGATATGTAACGATACATTCAAAAATTTTCCTTTACTGGAACATCAGTTAGTATCAGTTATTAGACATTTGGCTTAAATATATCTGAATATCCAATCATAAAGTAATGTTCAAAACATCTCCATAGATGTGCTGATTAAGTTTGTTTGCAACTACTCACTAATGCCAAAAAAATCAATCAAACATTACAAACCCATTCTTTTGACTTGTAAGGTGAGCAAATAATTATGGAAGTCATTGACTAGGAATAAATACAAAAAACAAAGGTATCCCTATGACAGAGATGCTCCTCTAAACATAGCTAATGTTTAGCATGAGAAGGTGGTACTGGTTAAAAGTTTTCAATTGTGGGAAGTTTTGTTTTTCACGTAGGCTTTCAGAGACAATGTTAACTTGCCTTTAAGTTCAATAAAGAATGAGGTCACAAATTCACAATACCCTCTTGTCCTGTGTCCGAAAACAATTTTACAGCTCAAATCCAAGCTGGCTATTAACTTTAAAGGCATTGAAACAAAAAAGACTAACCTTTAGTCCTTCCAGTTCACTCTCCAGCTGTTTAGAGTACTGCTCACTTCGTTCACGCAATTTCCTATCCTTCGATGCCTCAGCAGTTGCAGCTTCAGCATGAACTTCCAGCTAGAAAAAAGTGCAACACATCCTTATTCTTCCAAAGTTATATTTTTTGGTGTAACAGCTGAATTTTCAATATTAGAGTGAAAAATTCAAGTCCGTAAGAGAAATTGAATTGTGTATATGAAATGACAATCAAGTGAATAAAGAGAAAAAGATTTACAGACTAGATCTTAAATATATTTTTAAAGGGCAATGAAGTAAGCATGACTTACTTGTATGAAAACCCTCCACATATAATTACTACCTCAAGGACTCTTCAAACTCCTTTTGACTACTTACTTCTTTTTTCAGTCTCTCTGTTCTGCGTAACTCTTGCCTTAAGATTTCCACCTTTTGCATCACTACGTCCATCTCTTCCTCTTTATCTCGGACCTGGCGGGTAAGTTTCTGTTTTTGGGAGTGCAAGTCTGTCAGCCGGTCATTCATCTCTGAGAACTCCTGCATGGCCAGTTTCCGCTGGCTGTGTGCATCTTTTAGCTCTTTGGTTTGGGATTTTAATCTCTCACTAGACTCCATCAGTTCCTACAGTTAAAAAAAAAGTTATAAATCTATAAAGCTTTCTGACCTTAGATATGTGCATGAGGGTTTCACTGATGTGAATGGGAACCATATATATGCATCCAAGGACAGAAAACTGGTAACAATATATGACTCGGACCAGGTGCATGGAGTGAACCATGAAAATTCTTTGTAAAAGTAGTGGGCCAGATTATGGTCCACTGAAGTCAGTGGAATTGTATCAACCTATACCAACTCCAAATTTGGCAACTCGGTAGGTCCAAAGCAAAGGCTTTCAATACCTCTGAGATCTAATTGAATAGTAAATACATGATATTTGGCTTTAGTTTCCAGTACCATGTAACTTAAGTAAAAAAAAACAGTTGAATCATTAATTTATTTTAGCTGTCAAATAAAAAATTCAGTGTTAAGTGCATGAAAACAAACCCTCAGGAAGTCAACCTCCACACAGCCATTATAACTTCCATAAACTTAGGAATGGAAGGATTCAATTATCATCAGTAAATGTCAGTAAAATGACAATTTCACTGTACATACACAAACCTACAAAATGTTTCCACTTATAATCATCAAAATTTACAGATAGGCCAAGTAAGAAAAATGCTGGTTGAGCATTTATTAGAGTTTGATTTAAGGATATTTACTTTGTATAGTTTGACATGTGATATTGAAAGTTGTGTTTTAACCCTTACAAAGCTTTAACTTTTTGAATCTCAATATCAGCTGCTGTTAGATAATTATAGTGACCACACCTTGCAACTGTGAAAGTTTAAATTGGTAAAAATGAAAAAATATGCTTAAAAATAAACATTGATATTATTGGTTGAAATGATAAAATAATAAAAATCAAAGGATGCCAAGCCTATATATATTATACCACAATATCGAATACTGCAGCAAGTAACACCAACACAAGTGAATTATCCCTTTAAAGGAACACAGGTATATAGGGAAGTCTATTTTCTATGGATATATCTATAAGATAACAACTCAGCTTGACAGAGCTTAGAGTAAACTCTAAGGATAATATACCTCAGCTACTGGGATAAGACTGAGAGTCCACAACAGTTTGGCTCGATGTCATTAAACAATCAAAGTGGACCAGTGCAGAAAGAGTAAGGCAAAGAGAGCCCGAGTATGCATGCAACAGGGATTAGAGGGAAAAAATATTTTGCAACTTTTCTGGCTACACAAAAAGTCAAGAGCATTTTCCAAATTTTCTAGCATATTAAAGGAGCCTTAATAACCAGTACAGTCATGAGGAGAGAGATGGTCTCTCAGGCAGATATGTAGAGCCCAATGCACTGAGGGTTTTATAGGTCATAACTAACATCTTTAACTTCACTTAGCAAATTAGCACCAAAAGCAGAATCCAGGGCATTAATTTAATGTATTCATGGTGAGAGACCCTGTTTAACAAGCAGGTTTGCATATTCTGCACCCACCTCCTTTTTCCAAGTTGATTTAAGGTATAGCCCCATGTAGAGTTCATTGTGAAAAGCACATATTTATAGCAGCAAGATCTGCATACAATATTCCTGGAGGAAATTCTGTGCCACTGTGCAGGTGCGGAATTCATGTCATCCACAGTTTTCTTTGCTTCCCCACAGAAAAACGACTTCTGAGTGGAAGCAAAGGGAAACGGCATGAGTGGTCACTCGCCCCCACCCCTGCCCAGAAGCCCAGAGCAGCTGACAGATATGTAAATCAGCACTAGGGGGCCAAGGGAGAGATGACTGGGCAGGCATCTGGGAGAAGATGTCAATCACCACCGGGGAGGAGGGGCTGCACTGGGCGGGCATGTGAGCGAGCAAATGAGGGAGACTCTGTCCCTCTGACTCTGTCCTCCTTGACGTGGAGGGGCAGGGCTTGGGGTGTTTGGAGGTAGGCATGAGGCAGGCTCTGTCCCATCGGGCAGCCTGCCTACTTAGTTGTTCCCTTTCTTGTTAGTGAATTGTTCCCTTTCTTAATTGTTCCCCCAGGAGCATAAAACAAGTGTAAAAGTTTTAAGGGCTCCTTTACATTGTCAGTGTGTTGTAAAGGAGCCTTATTGTAAATGACAGTATGGCCTTATAAATGCTTATCGTGCTTCAGTGATTAGAACTGGTCTAAATTTTTGGACTGAAAAATTTTCCTATCAAAATGTGCTCCATGAACTGTTTATTACTACTAACCTTTCTTGAGATGATCAGTAGCCAACAATCAAAGAGTCTGATTTCTCAGCCCTCACTTGCTCTTCAGTTGCCTATGATATAATACTGAGTATATGGCTGCAAATATTTGTTGACTAATAACTAGAAATAAAGGGTCAAACCTAGCTACATCACTGTTAGGCAAAGGGGCTTGGGGATTTCCTTCAATGCTCCCTACTCCCATTCTCCACCCATTGTATTGTAGTTAAATAAATTACCAAAATAATTGAAACTGGTGTTATTTTGACAAATAAAATATGCCGAATTTTGAAGAATTTTAAAATATTGCGAGCAGAATTTTTAATTTTTTGGCACAGAATTCCCTCTGGGAGTAATACAATGTAATCTCCCGAGCAGATATAGAAGAATAAGGGGAAGACGAAAAGAAATGGCAATGGTGAAAAATATTGATTTTTTTCCCCTCCCAAATTATTACATCCTAAGATTTGCAGATTTTCCTTCTCCTGAAAGTGTCCATGTACCACAAAGCCAATATCTCTTGAATAGGTAGAGCAACATTTCCCACTACACTCACCAGACTTCAGATTAAATTCCTACTCTGTAGTCATTCATCTATGCTTTGCCTACTAACAGTTATAATGATCACTTTAATCTGAGGCCAAGAAAGGCTTTCTGTGCAGCCAACATGGAGATCACTTCATGGATCTGTTTAAAGTCTGGAATCAATCTGCCAGGACCGCCCATATGACAGTACACATAAAGTTTTAAATAATCTCTTTGTGTAAAAATAAAGAATCAAAATGCAGATGAGTGATACATTTGTATCACCTTCTGGATTAATTTTACTCTGCAAATGAGATATTAAGACAACTCTCATTTTAAGAAAAATAAAAAGTAAAACTGGTTTTACTGTCTAGAAAGGTATCTGACAAATCACTTTTTACCTTATTAAGATCCTCTCTCTCTTGCTTCAGTGCTCTGATTTGTTTCTCAAAAGCCTTGATTTGTCTGGAAGCATCATCCAATTCTCGTCTTGCAGAACTGGCCTCCTCCAGTTGCTGTTCCAGCTGACCGGAATCTAAAAAGAAAAGGTACTGCTAAATAGGTGCGGGGAAATCATGCCTGCTATCCAATAGCGTAGAGTCTGGCTAGCCAAAACTATTTTCATTTACGTTCCTTTATGCAGGTAGCATGACAAATGTAATCTCAAACTACTAATGATTGCTGCGGTTGGTGTTTTGGGGTCTTTTTAAAATCTATGTTTTTTTATTGCCATGTTTGGTTTTAATGTGATGGAACAGTGATATACATTGTCATTTTATCATGTGATATGGCAAATAATGTTTCATTTAATAATTTAATACAGTATGATATGTCTCTTTAGTTATTGTACACTGGGATGTAGCATATTACTGGACACATATCAAATTACATTATATCCTAGCATGTTTTTTCCCCCTCAAACAAAAAGATGTTTCTTCTGTTGATGATATTCAAATTATTTTCAGATGGTTTTATTTCTAAAGTTAACACCATTTGTTGTTTATGTGACCTGCTTTGTTTATTAGCACTGTAACTACAAGAAGGCACATATTTCTGAAAGTGGTTTCTTATAAACTGTTACTCACTTAGAAAACAAAAATAATTTTTCAAAGCATATCCATATTATGTCAAATATAAAAGTATACCCAAAAATTACAACTTCAGAAGCAGAATTGCAGAAAGTATAATAGGCCACTTAGAAGTTTTTGAAGGAAAGGAAAATACATCACAAACTAATTCCCGTTGTTTGCTACCTCTTAAAAGTGTATTTGTAGATATATACACAACTGTGGGTTAAATCCTGGCCTATGAAATCAATATGAGTTTTGCCGTTCACTTGGACGGGGCCAGGATATCATCCCTATATGCTTGTATTTACATAGTACAAACAGAAACACACACACACACACACCTTTAATAAAAATCAGGAGACCTTACTTTTACTATATTTTCAGAAACAGAACCTCAGCAGCCTGGCTCTTAGAGCAACCAAATACACAAACAAATACAGACCGTTTTTAAGAGCTTCAAGTTTTGGAACAAGGATTTTACAGGCAGATGAATAACCATTAATTTTTATCCCTATAAACACTCACTACCATTTTAATTTGTTGACTCTTGTTTAAAACTTTAAAAGAATGCACTTAAACTACAGATACAGCTCAATGCCAGAAATTATTAACTGCCTGTCTCATGTATTCTACTCTGAAGTCAGCAGCACAAGAAAGTTTATATGCAGCTATATTGAGCCAAGATAAATCTCTCTTCTTTGTGTGAACTACTTTGTTCCATAACTCTATTTTCTTTTTTCTGATGCTATTCTTTATATATTTGGCAATATTAAGGATTCCTCAAAGTTTTCTTCTATGTGAGTTAGAGAACAAAAAAATTTTAACATTGATCTCAAAAATTGAAAGCATATGTTGGGTTGTCATTTCCTGGAAGACTGAATAGACAAAAATGTCAAGATTTACTAAGGTCTCATTGGGGAGAACCCTGAATCTGACATAATTCTGTATTGGTTTTCACTAACTATCTTCAATAGGTGCTCATTATCATCACACTACTAGACGAGGCAAGAAAGCAGGTAGAAGACTTGAACCAAAAACTGGTAGCAACATTTTAATGATAAACAATAACTCTTCATCCCGTCATTCCACTGGATGCTAACACTTTCATTGCTACATACAAAATATACATTACAGGCTTAATTCATTAGTCATAGAGATGGGCCCAAACCACAAAGAGTGTATCTGAACTTTCTTAAAATTCAGAGGCTTAGGGTTTGTGTTTAGAGATAAGGGCCAACGAGGATGTGTTCAGATGTGCGTATTTGGTTTGGGCCCATCTCTTCTCAATAGCCAAGTTTTATAATCTATGTTGTAAATAAAAGCATATGAAAACACCTTCAGTGCAGCATTTCTCTTCCATCACAAACTTTTACTGGATGGGATCAGATTAGTCAGAACATAAGGAACAGCCCAGAACTTTCTATACTGCAACAATTGGACCAGACAAGGCATTAAGTATACATTAGAGGGGAAAATCATGCGTTGGCGGGGGACAGATTAGGTGACCCAATAGCTCTTTTTTCTCTCTTATTTCTGTAATCATACTCTATTCACAACAAGTTGGACAGCTATTTTGCCTCTCTTTTTGTTAATACCTTTAAGTTTTTGCCTGAGCAGTTTAAAAATGATCAATGCCAACCAGACAGAGGGGCACATTATGTATGTACAAGTAAATACACATCTACTTACTTAAGTGATGTGCAAAATAATAAACTGAAAACTATTAATGGATAAGTAGAGTACTGAAAGAAAAATCTCCTCAGGGTTAACTGCCAATTCCCTCCATTCAAACCAGCCCAATGAGACTAACCATGCTGGCTGAATGCCAGTGGAGGATCACCTTAACACTGGGCCAGTTAAGCAACCTTCAGGTCCAATAATGCCCATGATGTACTTCACCATACCTGAAAATCTGGCCAAATACTATACAACTGTATGTCTAAAGCACTGGCTTATTTCAATTTATAAGGTATTCATATGATAGCAGGCTGTGGTTTATAGAGAACATGGGTCTTTCGGCAAAGTACAAACACACACACACACCCACAGACTGAAAATAAAGCTCAAAAAATTTCCTCCAGGCATCCCTACTGTGGTTCCAGATTCCTCCAGGAAAACTGACAGTTACGGTCAAACAAATTAAGTCCTGTAACAGTGTTCAAATGCAAAGAAAAACAGCTCCTCCCCAGAGTTTTTTCCTCTGGGACACTTTGGGCTTCTAACTCTCTCCAGAGAAATATGTGTACTAGAGTCAAACTAACAGACGGCAGGTCTACACAAGAGGCACTGCAACTGTGCTGCTGTAGTGCGTCTAGTGAAGATGCTCTATGCCAACAGTAGAGTGGTCTCCTGTCAGCATAATTACTCCATCTCTGCAAGCATCGGAAGCTATGTCAGCTGGAGAGCATTTCCCGCCAACATAGCGCCCGTGTGGACAGCACTTAGGCCACTGTAACGTGCATTGCTCGGGGGAGAAGAGGTCTTTTTCACGCCCCTGAGTGACGTCAATTAGATTGACTTAAGTGGTAGTGTAAACCTGTCCAAAGTCTCCTTTTCCTAGGATACATTCTGGTAAGCTGAGCAAGAGGCGCCTTGCCCCACCTTTTCAATGGCTATAGTCTCCAGTCCTAAGCAGAGTTAGCATTACAAGTACAGAAAATCCCCCCAATTTAATTCAAAGCACTGATTACCTAAATACTAGCACGGGGATTGATTTAACAAAGATTCATGTCTCACTAATTTTGGGAATTTCAATTTTGAGTTGAAGAAGTTTCCAAAAATGCCTTTGCAACTTAAAATACAGAGATACTTGGTATTTTCATATTTTATTAACTGTTCACAGAACCTTCAAGAACTCACAGGTCCTGTTTGTTAGCACTAAAAGTGTAGATTGATGAATAAGGGAAGTGTTGCAATTCTGCTGTTTACCAGACAGCACAAAAACTAATTATTTTAAAATTCTAGCAGCTGCTTTGTTGCTACAGTCTGCAGCTATAACTAATGCATTCACCCAGTACTTTTATGCAATGTAATTGTAGCCATGTCAGTTCCAGGATATTAAAGAGACAAGGTGGGTGAGGTAATATCTTTTATTGGACCAAATTCTAGAGCTCTGTATGGCTCGAATGTTTGTTTCCCATTAGAATTTAGAATTAGAATTTGGTCCAAAAAAGATACTACCTTACCCAAATTACTACCCCATACTTCATATATATCTTTATGATATGTTTTAGCTTTGTTAAATAAGAAGTACTGTGAGGTGATGGTAGCTAACTAACTTAATTTTGTAAACCAATACATTTATTTTAAATAAAAGATTTAAATCTATTAAATGAATTATTCAATTTATGCTACAGAACTGAACCATTAAAAGGATGCTGTCATCTACTCTTTATACTAATTGTGTTGCCAATGAATTGCTTATATCCCTAAGAAGCACATCAAAGAAAAATATTATCCTACTGATTTGGAGCCATAATGTAACCTCTTTTCCTATTTTTAGTGTACCAGTTCAATGAGAGATAGCGTGGGTATGTCTCCTCAAGCTGGGAATCAAACCCCCAGCTTGAAGTATAGACACACTCATAGGTCCAACCCACATCAGTCCAGCAGCTTTTGGGACATTTGAGATTTTCTGCTCATTCCACTCTCTCAATGGCTAGTTTTACAAGTGGCTGTTTAGCCCTTAGTCCTTGTGCATATGGTAAATGTTAGTAGTTGTTTTTACCTGCATTTCTATTAAAGACAGAGCCAACATAGTTCCTTTTTCTTTGCACACCAGCATTACAGGTGTCAGCAACAATATACAGAGCTCTGTGTTTGTTAATTATTTACATTTTTAAAGTCAAATGGAGCTAAAAAGAATTAGATGAGTATATAGTTTAATGACTTTCTGATGGAGCTGCAGATGTGATAGAAAAATTAGGATCCAGTGGATAATCCCTACATACTATCCTATTTAAGAGATTAGACAAAATTTGAGCCAAAGAACTTGACATCATATCTCTTAAACTAGGAAACTTCAGGATGTAGAAGCTTTATCCAAAGGCACCAACACCACCAAGACAAAGGAGAATGCAGAGATATGTCATGAGGAATAAAGTTTTCTAGATCTATATTGCCTGTTTCAAAGTAATCACCTTCCACCAGCAATGTTTTTTTTATGCTTTGCAATTTAGATACAGATATATCATTAGAATCTCTCATTGTTTCATTGTCTCATGTCTCATTGTCACTGCCAATGAATGTGATTCCATTTATCAGACACATGATCTCAATCTCAAAACCCTGCATTTGCAGATGAATCTGAATTCTAGGGTTCAGCTCCGACTCATTTCTTGGAACAAGTGATGTTTTCCATATAACAGAGCACTATTCATAGATTTATCCTTAATCCCTAAAACTTGGATATGTGTTTTACACAAGTAATATGAAATTTAACCTCCCCCTCCACCCACCCACCGCCCAATAACTCTCATAGTTATTTGATTCATTCCTCTCCACTTGTTTTGGACAGAAAAAGCATTTCTGCAGAGCTAAACTCTGAGAAAAAAATACCTACACATTACGATAGTCAGATAAAAAAAAAATCTTATCTTTTAATTTCATTCCACTATTGCAGCCAAATTACTGGATGCACATTAAAACGGTAAAGAAAACTATGAGATTGCATACTTACTGACACAGTGTTGGTTTTAAACATATTTTAAAGCAAGCAAGTATGATTATAATCAGAATTATGATCACAGCCTATTATGCTTGAAATATTAGGTGCCAAATTTAACTCACTTAAGAACTTACTGCATGCTCCAATGGCAACAGATTACTCAGTGAGAAGGATGAAGTGATGTAAATAATGCTCACCTCTGGTTTTTTTTAAATGTGCTAAGGCTGGCAGGCCATAATGTAATCACCCTCCTTGGGTTTACAAATATAAGCAAGAAAGTGAAAGTAATATTTACCAGTTTCACTTTATTGTTTGAATACAGTAATGCAGCAAGGTATGGGACAGCAAGAAGTGCTATTATGTGTACACATATGCCTATGACTTTGGAGAAAAACAGAGTACTAAATTGCTGCTGTAGTTTCACAACAACTAAGGCAAGTGACGGAGAATTTCCTGAGAAAGTTCTTGAGAATACTGTTAGAAAAAATTATAGCAATGCAAATTAGAGTTGAGGTTTCACAGCTACTCTTTTAGGGCCTGATTCATAATCGTGTAAATTAGGAATAACTCAATTTAAGTCAAAGGAGTTGCAATGGTGTAAAATGGATATAGTAAGTAAAGGAGAATCAGGTTCTCAATGATAAATGTGTACAAAATGGCAGATATAAATGTAAAAGAATGAGAAGGGAAACATTTTTCTCAATAGTTACTGCTAAATGGTAAATTTAAGATGCGACATCCAAAACTAGATGTTGTCAAACTCTCTTATGAAATCAGCATTACACTGAGAAGGAGTGTTTTTCTCAATACCAAAAGTCACTTTTTTCCTTTTTTATGATCACTTTGTAAGTGAATCTTTTTCATTGAAAGATTGTATGTAAATACTTGGGACTTACCTGTTACCTGTTTTCTTAACTTTTCAATTTCTTCTTTTAAGCTTTTAATTTCTAGATCTTTGCTTGCTGTTACTGGACCATCCACAGTTGAATACTGTAAAGCCTGGACTGTCTGTGTGGATTCTAAAAACAAAGAAGAGAGCCATGAAACAAGCCTTCCACAGTACCTCAATATCAATTATGACTCTTTAAGATGTCAGAAGAAAGTGACACTACTGATAAGTGGAGAAATGCACAAAACAGGAGGAACTGGAAATTCATATGGATGAGAAGAAATTTGATATAATTGACCTTACTCACTCCAGCTGCTATAATAGGAATGTTAAAAGCACTGATTATAACTTGTTCAGGAAAGATAGCATGGGTAAAAGAGGTGGAGGAGTGGCACTCTACACTAAAGGCACAATTAATTGTTTTCGAGTTATTGGTAACTCAGAATCACAGGATCTATATGGAACGTGTTAACTGGCAGGCTACCATATCAAACTAGAAATCAGGGTGAGTTACTCCTTAAACACCTGTCTGTAAGGTGTGGAAACAAAAATTGTATTGTTAAAAGGGACTTCAATTTGGGAAATTCATGCTGGAGATCTCATGCATTCAGTAGCAAAACATCATTAGAGTTTCTAAAAATTATAGATGCTAATTTTCTAACACAAAGAGTATTGCATCCAACACGAGGTAACTCTATTTTGGACCTCATTATGATGAATAAAGATGAAGTAATCATTGGACCAAAAGTTGCTGGTTTGTCTAGAGACCAGTGATTATGAACTGATTATATTCAATATGGGCAAACAGAAGACAGTTTCAACCAGTATATATACACTTGGTGCTTCCCAAAGTTCAGGAAAATTATGGGTGAAATAGATTGCAAGGAAAAATTTAGAAAGATGAATGAAAATTGAGTTTTTAAAGAAAAGTTTATTAGATGGCTAAAAAGCCATGATTCAACAATCAAGCATCTTGAGGATGATGAAGAACTATCCAGTCCATTCGTAATGGAGGAGGGGGTTACACAATAGGGTGTGACAGAGTGAATTGTCACATGGGGGAAAGAAAGCAAAAACAAACTATCCAAGCGGCTGACTCTCAGAGACTACTGGGAGTGGAAGGGTCTGGGCCTATATAAGTCAGATCCAGCTCATTAGAGGAGGATGAGGTAGTGCTCTGGAAGCCTGGGAGAGTGAAGCTGTATCTAGGAGTGTCTATGGAAAAGAATCACCTCCAGAAAGGGACAGGAGATGGAACAAACATCTGCTGGGAAAAAGGCACTGGGTTTGGGGACAGCTGGGCACAGGCTGGAACCTGTCTCCCCAGGAAACTATGGATTTATTGTGGAGGTAAGAAAACGGTGGAAAAATGGGACTAAGTATTTTGGTTGTAGATGATGATAGATTCTGATACACCTTTTTGTATCTATCACTGCATACCGTCTAGCTCTTTTTTTGTTGTTTTGTTTCGGGGGCTTTTTTTGCGGGAGGCAGGAAGGATCATTCCCCCCTGTATTCTATGGTGGTCAGGTCATCCTGGCTCAGCAGACCTGGATAACTTAAACCCAAGAGTCTCAAAAGAGTTGGCTAAGGAGATCATTGGTCCCCTGGTATTAATTTTGAATAAAGGTTGGAATACTGGGAAAATTCTAGAAGATAAGGAGAGTGCTAATGTCATGCCAGTATTCAAAAAGGGCAAGTGGGATAATTTGGGAAACTACAGACCCATTAAATGACATAAATCTGGACCAAAATAAAGGAAAAGTTGATTTGGAAGTCAACTGATAAAGAATTAAAGGATAGGAATATAATTAATGCCACTCTACATGGTTTTACTGAAAACAGGTCTTGTCAAAAAAACCTGATTATGTTCTTTGATGATAATACAGCAAAGAAAGGCATCACAAGAACCAATGCCTAGAAACTGAAACCAGACAAATTCAAATTAGAAATAAAACACAAATTTCAACAGTGAGAGTGATTAGCCATGGGAACAACTACTCAGGGAAGTGCTAGATGTCTTCAAATCAAAATTAGATGCCTTTCTGGAAAACACGTGTTAGCCAAACACAAAATATGCTTTGGTCAAAGACAAGTTATTGGATTCAGTAAAGGGGTAACTGGATGAAAATTAATGGCCTGTCAGACTAGATGATCTAATGGTCCCTTCTGGCCTTAAAAATCTATAGATCTATGAAGAGAGTGTCTGCTGAGGCATATTAAACAAACACATTGCCTTCAGCTTTCAAACACTGGTGCCTAAATTGTGGCTACACAACTTCACAAAAGTAGGAAATGAGAACGAAATAAAGAAACAAGGGATGCTTCAAAAAATCCAAACAATCCATACATTTGAATACCTCTAAATAAAAAATCAGATTTACATTTTCCCAAATGAAGAAAGAGCAAAATACTGTATACCTTGCACTTAAAAACGAGCCTTGTTTTGTGGGGCTGTACAGTAGTTTCTGTATTATAGCTTTCCCTGCGTCTATGTAAACTGACTAGGGCTCAGTGCTGTAAAGACTTACACATGTGAATATCCCCACTGGCATCAATGGAATTATTTTCATACATAAAGTTAAGAACATGCAAATGTTTTTGTAGGATTGGGACTTTGAATCATACAATTTCCACTTGCAAAGTGCCAACACATCTTCAGTAGGTGCCAAATACACAAATCTAGATATTTTTTCCAGATTATAAGTATGTAGCCTTCATAGCTGAAGTAATAACTAACCTATGACTTTGGCAAATTTAACAAACTGTTAGTGGCATATATGGGATACTTTAGGAATAAAAAAAATCTAAAATGTAATTTATCAATAGAAATAATGAAGCAGATTCATTTCCAATGGGAAGCATTCCAGGAAATATATTTTTGATTTTTTTCCATAATATTAGAAGTACCTCACAAAAACCACAGACTAATCCAATTGAAAGTGATAAAATGGTCTTTTTAATTGCTTTACCTTGCAGTTTTCTACTGAGTTCAAGTTTTTCCTGCTCCAGGCGCCTTATCCTTCTCTCATAAGCTTCTGTTGCTAAGCTATCCTCCAAAGTCCTTTGAACACTGGCATCAAGGTCCATAGAAGGTGGTCCAGCTGTACCTCTTAGACAACTGCGGTCTGAAAGCACACTGAAAAAAGGATTTTAAAGGTTAGTTAATTTAAGAAATTAAAGCTGTTGACCATATCAGTAAATTATTGTTTTAATTTTTTCTATCAGAGTAAAAAATAAACTTTCTAACTACTCTGTAGCAATTTAATTAAGGAATCCAACATTAGTTATCTTCTGAATGCATTCTTTTAATTTCACAAGTAAAAAATTTCTGATTAATGATAAGCACTAAGAATAGACTAGAATAAGTCAATTAACAATGTCATCTTCTAAACTGCGAAAATGTCAACATATTAATTTATAGTAACAAATCAGCTCATATTAATTACTAGTTAATATTTGCCAAGTACTTTGAAGATAAGATCCACAATGTCAATTTTAAGTATTATTAGTAGATGGAAATTAGTATATTTTGGTTGTCTCCTTTGCAATCAATTTCTCACAGATTTCTAACTTCATTTCCCCTTTGTAATGTTTGTTTTTGAAAAAATGACACTTAAGAAATTTCAGAATTTAAAATGGAGACATTTCCAGATCATTCTCCTGAAGACATGTATGTAACTATATAATAGAAGCACTAGGATCCTGATTTTGCAAGCATTTATGCATATGCTTAATTTTACTTAAGTGAGTAGTTTATATGAAGTCAATGGAAATTTTCATGTGAGTAACATTAAGCACATATGTTTGACAGAATCAAGGCCTTGGCTTTTTGGTGCATTAATATGTATTGTCTAGGTAAACACTGATCAAAGTCAAACTTAAAATTTGCATCAGTTGTCATATTTACCTCAACAGTAGCTAATGTCAGACACTACCAGTGAAAAGTGAACTAAGACCCACTCTCTCCTTGTTCAATTTCCTCCAAAAGGCTTGCTTCTTCTAGGAAAACTATAAACTCTGGGCAACATAAATTAAACAACTTCTCGATTCCATTAATATTGAAGGGGCGTGAAAAGACAGGAAATTTTTTTTTAAAAACCAGTCTAAGCTGACACCTTCTCTGGGTTTCCCAGTACATCATATCTTATCTTATCGTAGCTCATCTCTATGTGTCTTTTAGGGTGAAATTCACAAATTGGCTGGAAGCTAGAATAAGGTCTCAAAATAGGCCTTAAGAGGGGCACAGGCCTTGTGTTGGCTCTCTGCACAGGAGTAAATTGCACCTGTAAAGTATGTCTACGCTGCATGCTTCTTTCAGCACCATGTAGAATACATAGGTACATGTCCCACCCACCCCCAGCACAGGTATAAATAGCAGTGTAGCCAGTGAGGCATAGCTTAGGCAAATAGAGTAAAGACATGCCTGAAGGCATATGTACTATGCCAGTGATTAATCTGTAATGAAAGAGGTGCCGGGGCTCACGCAATTTTTTTTCCTTTCATAACTGACGTGGCTAGCTCATAGGTGCCAGGAATACGAACTAATTAAGAACTGCCCTGGGTGCTCTATACTCATCAAAGCTATGTCTCCCTGTCTACTCTGCTATTTTAGCATTGAATTGTAGCATCCTGCTGCCTCCCCACTGCTGGAATTTTTCCCCACCACAGGAAAAGACTCCCGTAGCAGAAAAGAGCTCTGGCAGGGGAAAGGTTTGGGCAGCTCCCCACCAAGGAGCCTCTTCCTGCTGCAGGGAAAGGCTCTGCCAGCTCCCTGCTGCTGGAGCCTATCCCTGATGCAGAGAAAGACTCTGGCAATAGGGAAAGGCTCAGCCTTTCTCTGTGCCTCCCCCCGACAGAGCTTCTTGCCCAGAGAGCTGCTGAAGCCTTTCCCCTGCACTTCCCTTCTATCAGAGCCTTTCACTATCTGTTTAGCTACACACTGCACCGTTGACGCAGCCTGCTTTTCACTGTGGTGGGTAGCTACAGGTACACTACATGCTACCACCAGTGGTGTGGAGTGAAGACATAGGCTGGGATTATGTCTGCACTACAGTGGCATCGCTGCAGGTTCACCGCTGTAGTGTAGACACTTGCTGCAGTGACATAAGAGGTTTTCACATTGCAGTAGTAAATCTACCCCCTCAGAGGTGGTAGCTAGGTCTTAACTACATCTCAGGGGCATGAATTTTTCACACCCTTGAGCAAAGTAGTGAGGTAAACCTAACTTTTAGATGTAGACCAGGCCTTACAGAATTGGCTCTTTGGGGCAGGGTGTGATTTTAGATCCTCTACAACACTGAGCATATAATAATCTGCTTAATAAAACCATTTTCCACAACTGCCAAGTGCAGTTGTTTCTTCATTCTCTTAATTATATACATTTATATAAACTTGTAGCACACAACAGATCAGAAGTTTAGCACAGTCATGTATCCACCATACTTTGACAATTGAAGAACTCTGACTTACCAGCTACTTGTATATGTAAAACCCACAAATGGCAGATGATGACCAGAAAATGCAGTGTGTGTTGGTGGAGGCATTGTCTCCTAGGAGATAAAAACATTTGGGTGAGCTGAATTCTACCAATTTGGAAAAACATTACTGGATTGTAATCAGTCATCAAATGTTAGTGCTGCTATTTCAGTAACCATATCCACAATGATCTTTATCTGAAGACTAATTATGAAACAGGAAAATCTAAATCTGGCTTTGAATTTTTTGAATTAAAAAAGATACAAAAAGTTCACAAGAAGAGTTTTTATTCAAATATGGTATCATTAAAGGTTATTATGGAAATTAAAAGCTATTATTTTCTTTCTCCATATGGATCCTCGAAGATGCTGTTAGAGCACAGAGCAGCATCTTGTATTCTTCACTTTACTTTCTCTACCTCTTGAGTCAACTTGTTCTCCCTCTCTGCAGTCTATCAATCCAACTGAGATAGTCTAGTGATTCTTCTAGAGGAAATGACAATCAGAGTGGTTGCCGGAAAGAATGACACAACAGGATTCTCAAACTCCATCAATGGACTGAGCATGCTTCCTTCACAGTGCTCCTAGTTCCTGCCAGCCCAGGAACAACAGACCAAACTCATGCCTTGAACTCTGATCCTCCACATGCTAACACTATGATATCACTGGATGACACAGTTGCAATCACTATGGGGGTAGAGAGGGGTATGTTCTCCAAATGTTTTAATATCCTCTTCAATAAGGCTGCCGTAAGTCTTTCAGTGATTACGGACAAGACCTCGTGGTTATCAATTACCAGAAAAAATTGTATTAAAATTAAATGTCAAAAAAATTAAATTTCAAAAATTAATGTCAAAATCTGTACAGTAATTTCTTAATTAGCACAATAGGCACAGTAAAATCTAAAGGATGGTTGTATAATAACAGGCAGTGAGAAAAAAAATTCCTTGACTTCTCCACTCTTTTCTATCTTCATATTTAGAAGATTTAAGTTTGGAAAGCTCTTTATCTAAATCATTTTTTTAAAAAAACAACTAAGGCATATTTTTGGGGAATCAAAATAACCACTGGTTGCATCCCATGTTTACTTTCAGAGTCTAATACTTGATATCTAATTAAAATACTCGTTGGTATTTACAAAAATTTCTATGACTATACATGCATGTTTGCTTTACAATCATTATGGCAGATAGTCTTCAAATGCGCTCAGTACCCTTCTGGGGTTTACAGATTGCACTTGTGGTAGAGGAACTCCCTTCCAAAACTTCAAATCAGCTGGGGTAACAGTGAGCAAATCACTCCCACCAATATAATATGAAAATTCGCCAATCATGGAATTGAGATTCTATAATATCAAAATTTGAATTATTCAGTTTATCTGCACATAATCCCTAATAAAATGACTGTACCTACTGAGTATGATATTTTATTCTTTTTTTACCACAAAGTGATATATTTTACAAAATAGCATTGTAACACCTCCTCACTGGACTATAAACAAGCCTAAAGCATTTTGATTTGCAAAGTACCAACACAATGCACACTACAATTTAAAGGAACACTTAAGGAGTTTAGGACTGAAATTAAGGTTTTGCCTTAAAAATAAAAGGTGGTTACAAAATCTGATATTCATAGATTTGTTAAGAAATTATTATTTTATTTTAATTCAGCAAATACAGTTTTAGGCCTGCAAACACGTATAAACATGCTTAATTTTAAGCATGTGAATAGTTTGATTGACTTCAATGGGACTAATCAAACACACATAGTCTACTGAGGACCAGAGTGACCACAGTTGACAGCACCACAGCAGGTATCATGTAGTAAAGTTTCCAGATCCCGCTCAGTCCTTTAAATCCATAATTCTCTAGGCTGGCCTTGCAGGTGGTGCCAGACTGGGTCAGAGCATGCACCCCTTTGCGCATTGATGGAGTGTTTAAGAGCACAGCGTGCTGGGGATTTTTGTCCATCCTGGTGATATGGCCAAAGAGCATGCAACACTGCTTTTGCATGTAAATGGAGATTACATACTGCAACTGGAAGTTCTTCGAGATGTGTGGTCCCTATCTGGATTCCAGACGTGGGGTGTGCATGTGCACTATGCGCAGGAATTGTTAGTAGTAGCTGTCAACATGCATGTGCACCGTGCGTCGGCCACGTGGTGCCTGAAAGATCTTATGAGGCTGCGCAGGTTGATGCCCCTCTAGGTCCCTCTTACCGACACGCTAGGAGTCCGTAGCACAGGGGATGGGAGGTGGGAATGGAATCCAGATAGGGACCAAACATCTCAAAGAACCTCCAATTACAGTAATTACCTCCATTTCTTCTTAGAGTGCTGGTCCCTATGTGGATTCCAGATGTGGGTAGCGTAGCAGGCAGTACTCAGTGTGGAGGTGGGAGCTAGGACTCATTAGAAGTGAGAGTTTATAGGACTGCACAGACTACCGCCGCATCCACCACTGCAGACGGTGTGATGGCATTGTGAACGGTGAAAGTATGGACAGAGGACCATGTGGCCACCCTACAAATGTCCTGCCACAGGACATTCACAAGAAAGACGGACGTGATGGCTTGTGCCCGTGTGGAGTGGACAATGAAGCCCAGTGGCAGAGAGATTCATGAAAGAGTGTAGCATTCAGAAATGCATTGGGAGATTCACTTCAAGTATCGCTGGGAGGAAAGAGCTTGGTTTTGGCAGTGTTCTGCAATGGCAAGGAAGAGTTGAGGCAAGGCTCAGAAATTGCGGGTGCGTTGGAGATAGAAGGCCAATGTCTGGTGAACATCGAGTGAATGCAGTGCGCACTCTCCGGGGTAAGCGTGCAGTTTTGATTAAAAGGTTGGGAAAGGGATGGATTGATTGAGGTGGAATGGAGAAACCACTTTAGGTAGAAACTTAGGATGGAGTTTTAGGGAAAATTTGTCTTTGTGGAACACAGTAAAAGAGGGGTCAGCCATCATGGCCGCTAGTTCATTAACCCGCCGTGCGGAAGTAACGGCCACCAAAAAGATTACCTTCATGGAAAGATGAGTGAATGAGCAAGTTGCCAGTGGCTTGAAGGGTGGTTTGGTGGGGGTTAAGGATGAGGTTAAGGTCCCAAGGAGGGGTGGGCTTACAACAGACCGAGAGAAAGGTGTTCAGAAGTCCCTTAAAGAAGCGGACGGTGGTCAGGCAGCTGAAGTCCGAGAAGCCATCAATAGGAAGGAGGAAGGAACTGAGTGCTGCCAGGTGGACTCGAATGGAGCAGTGAGTGAGGCCCGAGAATCACAGGTGGAGAAGGTAATCTAGGACAGTAGGAATGGAAATAGAATCCATTGGAAGTTGTTGGCAGGACACCTGTGCTGGGAAGCATCTCCATTTAGCCTGATAATACGTTCTGGTGAATAGTCATCTTCTATGCGATAGAATGTTGTGCACAGGTGAGGAATATGCGTTGTCTATGTGAGAGCTCCATCCAAATATCAGGCCATGAGGTGAAGTGGTTCTGGGTTGGGGTGTTGGATCTGACCGTATGCCTGTGTGAAGAGGGGGAAGGAGTATGGATTGGAGGATGAACTGAGAGGTGGAGGAGGTCCAAGAACCAGTATTGGCTAGGCCAAAAGGGAGCAACGAGGAGGAGGACTGCTTGATCTCGCCTCACCTTGTGAAGGACTTGTGGGAGGAGTAGTATGGGTGGGAAGGTGTAGTGGAATTCAGGTGTCCATGAGAGAAGAATCATGTTGCCTTGAGAAACCTTGTCCAGAGTACCCCTGGAACAGAAGAGGGGAAGCTTGTGATTGTTTACAGTCATGAAGAGGTCCCAGTGGGGGCTTCCCCACTGGTGGAAAATGTAGCGGAGAGTGGGATCATGGAGTTTCCACTCATGGTTGTTGTGAAAGAATCGGCTGAGAGTGTCTGCAAAGGCATTGTCGTCACCCAGAAGGTAGATGGCATGGAGCGTGATCTTGTGCCTGAGGCACTAGTTCCAGAGGGGAATCGCCTCCATGCAGAGGGTCAGAGACCTGGCTCCACTATGTTTGTTTATGTAGACAACTGCTGTCATGTTGTCTGAGAGGAGTTCTACATGCTGGGAGCAGATGAGAGGCAGGAATCACTGACATGCAAGGTGAACAGCTTGGAGCTCTAGGATGTTGATGTGCATTCTTGCTTCTCTGGGGGACCAGATGCCCTGGGACTTGTGGCCCTCCTGGTGGGCGCCCCACCCCATGAGTGAAGCATCCGTGATGAGAGTGGTGTGGGGTGTAGGAGGGTTGAAGGGGATGCTGGTTAGAACTCTAGATGGGTTGCACCACCATGAGAGGGAAGTGATGACCGAGGAGGGGAGAAGGACCCATTTGTTGAGGTGATCCTTCTGTGGATTGTAAATAGTGTGGAGCCATAACTGGAGGCATCTCATGTGTAGTTGTATATACTGGGTGACAGAGGTTCAGGCTGCCATATGTCCCAGAAGAGAGAGGCAGTGGCGGGAGCGTGTGCGAGGATGTCAGTGTAGTCATGCAATGAGGGAAGTGAGGGTGACAAAGCAGTCTGCCGGTAGAAATCCTCGGCTTGCAAGGGCATCCAATCGAGCTCCTTGGAAAGTGAGCTTGCAGGTAGGTATGACGGTTGACTCGTCCTTATTGATGCAGATCCCCAGGTTGCCAAGGAGGTCGCATAAGGTACGAATGATGACGAGGAGGAGTTCCCAGGACAAAGCTACCAGGAGCCAATCATCCAAATACAGAAACAGGGAGCGGCCAATGCGTCGCATGTAGGATGCCACTACTGCAAAGAACTTCGTGAAAACTCAGGGAGCCACAGCTATTCTGAAGGGGAGGACCCAGAATTGATAGGGTGAATGTTGCACCCTGAAGCAGAGAAATTTGCGATGGGCGGGATGGATATCCACATGAAAGTATACATTCCTCATATTGAGAGCCGCAAACCAGCCTCCAGAGGGGAGGGAGAGAATAATCTGGGGAAGAGTGACCACCTGGAAAGTAAACTTGTGGATAAAGAGGTTTAGGACGTTTAGGTCTAAAATAGGATGGAAATCACAGTCTTTCTTCGGTATAAGGAAGTAGGGGGAGTAGAACCCATACCCCTGGTAGTGATGTGGAACAGGTTCTATGATGCCCTTCCGGAGGAGGGTGTGCACCTCCTCTTGGAGGAGATCATGTTGACACAGGTCCCCAAGGCCACCATGAGGAGAGTGATAAGCTGGGAATGAGACGAACTCTATAAAGTACCTTTGGTGTATGATGTCTAATACACAGCAGTCGGTGGTAATCTTGCTCCAATTGTGGACAAAATGAGCAAGACGGCCGCTGAAGACAATCAGAGGTACTGCAGAAGGCATGGAGGGAGGCTCACGGGTCTCAAGGAAAGAGTCAAAATAGGTGTTTGGAAGGATGCTGCGAAAAGGTAGAAGCAGTGGTGGTGGTGGCAGCAGGGCACCAGGGCCTTTGGGGTCATTGGTGACAGCAGGATTGGTCCTGTTGGCATGGAGGGTAAGGTGTAAGGCAGGGCAAGAAGGGTAGCATGATCTGTAAGAAGCCTGATGCTGGTGTCAAGCTGGGGCCAGGAGTCTCTGTGGAATACCATGCCTGATGCTAGGGAACGGGACGCTGTGTCTGCTGCGTCAGCCACAGCTTCGAGGATCACTCTGGCTATTAGCTTGCCCTCGTCTATGGGGGTCTTGAATTTGGCTTGTTTGTCCTTTGGAAGGGAGGCCTGGAAGTCCACCAGTTTCAAGTACAATAGAATGTCATACTTCAATAATATGGCCTGGTAACTGGCAATGTGGAACTGCATTCCCACTGACAAGAAGACTTTTTGACCGATGAGGTGGAGTTTCTTCGCCACTCGATCTGGAGGGGTGGTCTTAATATGTTGCTGTTGAGCGCGCTCAGTTGCTACTTAGACCACAAGGGAATTCAGTGGTGGGTGTATAAATAAGAAGTCTGTGTCCTTGTCCAGGACAAAATCCCGACATTCTTCCCGCTTAAGTGTAGGAGCACAGGATGCTGGGGTGTGACAGATGGTTTGAGCTGGCTGGAGTAGCACAGTACGTGACAGGCCGGCTGGTTGTAAAATGTTCCTTCTTGCTGGAACTCCGACAGTGGGGAAAGAAAGGTGAATTGTGGTATGGACATGAGCAATGTATCTCGAAGAACAACAGTTACAGAAGGTTAGTAACTGTTTTTTCTTCTTCGAGTGCTTGTTCATGTTCATTCCATGCTAGGTGATTAACTAGCAGTACCTCTGGAGGTGGGCCAGGAATTCATGAACATGCCATTTGGAAAACTTCTCTGCCAAAACTCACATAGTCTCTGCCTCCTGTACGATTGCATAGTGGGACGTGAAGATATGTACAGAGGACCAAGTTGCAGCCTTACCGATATCTTGTATTGGCACTTGAGGCAAGAAGGCCATTGAGGAGGCCTGAGCCCTCGTCAAATGGGCTGTCAGAGAAGCTGGGGGCATAACCTTAGCCTGCTCATAACACGCACATATACAGGAGGTGATCCAAGATTAAATTCTTTGAGACGACACCAGTTGGCCTTTCATGTGATCGGCCACTGCCACGAAGAGCTGAATTGATTTCCTGAAAGGTTTAGTCCTTTCTAAATAAAAGGCCAATGCTCTTCTGACATCAGGAGTGTGCAGGTGTCGCTTCTCTTGAGAGCTATGAGGCTTGGGAAAGAATACTGGTAGGAAGATATCTTGGTTGGCATGGAACTGCGATACAACTTTAGGAAGGAATGCTAGACAGGGTCTCAATTGGACCTTATCTTTGTAAAACACCATTTAGGGGGGTTCTGAGGTCAAAGCTTTGAGCTCCAAGACCCGTCTCGCTGACGTAATCACCACCAGATACATGACCTTCGAGGATAAGTGAAGGAGGGAGCAGGAGGCCATGGGCTTCAACGGCGGGCCTGTAAGCTTGAAGAGGACCAAGTTAAGGTCCCATGGGGGAACTGGGTCTCTGACATGTGGGAAGAGCTTTTCTAGGCCCTTCAGAAACCTAGCCATTATTTAACGAGAGGAGACCGGGCTGCCTTGGACCTGCCAAGATTGGAATGCCAAGATTGCTACTAAGTGTGCCTTGAGGGATGACAGCACCAGACTTTGCTGTTTTGTATTGAGTAAGTAATCCAGGACAGATGGTAATGGCACTCAAGAAGGGGAGAGCTCATGTTCCCATGCCCAGGTGTAGAACTGTCCCCAATTTGCCAGGCAAGTGGCCCTAGACCTTCTGAACCTGGGTGGAGCAAGATCACTCTTCCTGGTTCAACCACGCAGCATCCACACCATTAGGTGCAGGGAGTTTAAGTTCAGATGCAGTAGCCGACCGTGGTCCTGAGAGATTGAGTCCAGACGGGCCAGGAGTGTCCAGGGAGGGGTCATTGCCAGGCTCAAGAGCGTGCCAAACCAGTGCTGGTGACCATGCTGGTGCGATCATTATAACCTGTGCCTTGTCCCTCCTGATCTTTATAAAGATCCAATGGATCAAAGGAAAGGGGGGAAAAGCATACAGGAGGCCTCCCAACCATCACAGGAAGAAGGCGTCGGATAGGGAATCGCTGTCCTGCACCCACAGGGAACAGAACCCACTGGCATTTCTTGTTCCGTCTGGTTGCAAACAGGTCCACTCGGGGAGTTTCCCACTTCTGGCAGATAGCTCTCGCCATCTCTGGGTGCAGAGACCATTCGTGGTGAGAGAAGAAGGACCTGCTGAGGTGATCTGCCAGAGAGTTTTTGGCTCCCGATAGGTGAGCGGCCTCCAGGGTGATTCCATTCTCCACTCAGAAACTCAAGAGGCTGAGCACCTCCTGCCACAGAGCCGAAGATCGGGCACCTCCTTGCTTATAGATGTAGTACATTGCTGCTGTGTTGTCCATCGGCACGTATACTACCCTTCCTGCCATCTGAGGGAGGAACACCTTGAAGGCGAGGCGGATCGCTCTGAGTTCTCTGACATTTATGTACAGTGACAGATCCTTTGCAGACCAGAGGCCCCGCATCCTGTGACGGCTGAGATGGACTCTCCGGCCTAGGTTTGAGGCATCCAATACCAAGGTTCTGCGAATGGAACCTCTTCTGTTCCATTCGCCAAGATTGTCCACCAGGACAGGGAGGTAAGTACCCAGGGCAGAACTGTGAGGACCATGTCTATGTTGTGTCTCAGTGGAGAGTAGACTGATGTCAACTAGGTCTGGAGGGGCCTGAGGGGGAGCCAAACATGCTGTACCACATATGTGCATGCCGCCATGTGATCCAGTAGCATGATGCACACCCCCATCATAGTGAGGGGGTGAGATGTGACCTGGCGTATCAGGTCCGATAAGGCCTGGAATCTGGTTATGGGTAGAAATGCTCTGGCTTTCGTGGAGTCAAGGAGCGCTCTGATGAACTCTATTTTCTGTACAGGCACTAATATGGATTTTTATTTACCAATAGGCCCAGATTTCAGCAGATCGCCCACAGCACTGCGATGTCATGCCAGACCTGGTCCTCTGATCAACCTTTGATGAGCCAATTGTCGAGGGAGGGAATGTTGGAGGCCGGGGACACCATATGGAACTTCAGTTTCTTGAGATACTTGTTGAGGTGTTGTAAGTCCAGTATGGGTCTCAAGCGTCCTTTGGCTTTTGGGATCAGAAAGTACAGGGATAGACCCTGTGACCCGTCCGTGCCCAGGGTAGCCACCTGAGAATGCCAAGGTCAGAGCAGGCTGCAAAAAGGAGAGCAGATTCTCCCAGCACTGGTGGGTGACACTGAAGCCTAGCTTCCCAACCAGCCACGAACTGCTTCTGGTTCCCCTACATTGGTTATCAAGAAGCCAGTCCACAAATGCCCACAGCCCCCTTTACTGCATGCCAGTTCCTGGCTCCCAAATCAGCACTAGGTCCAGTAAAGAGACCAGTTACTTAAACTCTATGCTCTTTACTAAAAAGGTTCCCTCTGACCCCAAGGGGTCAGCCACAGTACCAGTTCAATATAAGCTTGGATCTTACCTAAAATACCATGCTGTCAGCCAATCCTTTAGTAACTAAAACTAAAGGTTTATTGTAAAAAGAAATAAATAAATCATGAGAGAAATGTTAAAAGATTAGAGCAATCACATGCATACAGATGATTAAAAGTCCATATACATCAGGTTTCTGGAAGAAATGTGGAGTTGCAGGCTTGTATAGTTCCCTCTGGTACACATCCAGTAACTGGATGGGTCTAAGTCCTTCGGTTCAGTTGCCAAAGTTGTCAAAGGTAGGTGTGTGTCTGCAGCTGGACGGGAACATAGACAAAATAGATTCTGTGGTTTGATCTTATATAGCCCCCGTCCCGGGACATGCGACCGGTGGAAAGTCACAAGAACTAAAATGGAATCCAGAGTCACATGGGCCAATCCTGATGACTCTTCAGGTGTGCCTGGGGTTTCTTCCTGGGCCCCTTGCCTCTCTGAGTGTCTTAATGGGCCATTAAGCGGGCTATTGTCCTGCCGCCTCTCTGTCGGGGCCGTGTCCCAGCCAGCCCAAATTGACATACAGAAATATCAAATACATCCATAACTTTCATTTTACATATAATACATGAACAAAAGTATTATGATCTTACTCAGCACAATACATCCCTTCTAACAGTACCTGACATGATCTATCTCACATGAATCATCATGATTTTGACATACTGATGTCACACAATATACTAAATGTCCCCCCCACTCAAGCCAGCCCGCGTGACAGACCCCTTTTCCTCTTAGGTGCCAGGGAACTTCCTCTATGGCCCCTATCTGCACAAGAGCTTGTACCTCCTGGAAGAGGAGTTGCTCATGAGAGGGGTCTCTGAAGATGGACAGGGAAAGGGGTAGGAAGGAGGGATAGAGGCAAATTGGAGGATGTATCCTGTTGCGATAGTACTCAGGACCTACTTGTCCGATGTTATCGCTGACAATACAGAGAGGAAGGGCGGTTTGAATCCTGTTCTGACACTGCTACATCGCCCCCGGGCACACACTCAAAAGTTTTATCTGCCACCTGATGGGTAGCGGCTCAAGGACAAGTACAGAGTCGAGAGAGTCTGGCCTTGATGGCATCTGTAATTCCTGTTCCTCTTTTTATAGGGCTTACTCCTGGAGTGGCTCAGGAACCAATGATGATGCTAGGGGCAGAAGTGCCTCTGGGATGCCCGCAGAGTATGTAACCTCAGGGAACATAATGTAGCCCTGGAATCTTTGAGCGCGTGCATCTTGGCATCCATCTGGTCCGAGAACAGGGTTGTGCCATCGAAAGGGAGGTCCTGGATGGACTGCTGAATCTCAGCGAATCGGTCGGATCTTTCATTTCCTTTTCTTCCAGGTCCAGGTTGGCTGCCATCCATTTGAGGAGTGCCGTCAGCGACCGACGGTGAGGTGTCAATGGGTGCCGTGGTGATGATGAGCCATGCGGGGGCTCCAGCAACTTAAGTGGGGCCCCCAGTGAGGGTTTACCCTTTGAACTGCCTCTGGCCCACTGGCCCTGTACAGTTTCTTGGCAACTAGGTCTGTCATCTCAGGGGGTGGTCAGCACTGGGACAGACAGCAAGTCTGTGGCTGCCTGGAAGCCCTTGGGAATGGATGGGATTGCCAGGTGTCAGGGGCCCCTTCCATTGCAGGGCCTTGGCGGAGGGGCCCCATGAGGACTGGCAGCTCTAGGACTTGAGGCCACCACCGCGCTGGACTACGGGGAGGACGAGCGACCTGTCTCAGGTCTCTGCACATTACTTGCTCCCAACTTGCTCCGCTGAGGTGGGGAGCGCCCTCTATCACTGTCAGTCTTCCTGTGCCACTTTTTCGGTACTGGTGCCAAGGACCAGTGCCAGAATGAACTCAGTGCTGACACAGACACTGGGAGAGCACTTCTTATCAATGCAGCTGTACTCAGTGCCGAGTCTGATTAATTAAGGTCGGACATCGATCTAAGTGACAATTCCATCAGAAGTGCCCTTAATCTAATATCACGGTCCTTCTTCGTGTGGGGCCTGAAATTCCTACAGATCCTGCACTTTTCTTTTATCTGCATCTCACCCAGACACTTGAGACAGCTCTAGTGAGGGCTGCTCACGGGCATCGGCTTCTTGCAAGCTTCACAAGGCTTGAAGCTCGGGGAGCGGAGCATGCCGACCTCCTGGCTATCCAAGGAAATGGAGCGTGATAGTCCTTAAAACTACTAAAAGTCACTAAAAACTGATTAACTTCAAACCAACAGTAGAACTATATACAATATGCAGGTAGGAAAAACCACTGGGGAGTTGCTTACCAAGGCAAGAATGTTCCAGCACCATCAGAGGTGGTAAGAAGGAACTGAGAGATGGGGGCCTGCAGCACCCTATGTACGAGCGCCGCTGCAGTGGGTGCTAGAGTTAGCCCTACAGATACCACTGAGGGAAAAAATTCTCCAGCACTGGTGCATGTAGTGCGTACACACACCTAACGTGGAATGGACATCAGCAAGCACTTGAAGAAGAAGGTCCTGATATTGCCCCTGGTCATCCGGAGGTGACAGGGAAGGCAGGATGAGTCCCCCATCTGGGGACGAGGGTCCCTGTTGGAATTGGTGGGTCTGGCAGTGCCGATGGTACCAGAGATGTATCTCTGGATTCCTCATAGACTGAAGGTGGAGAGGTATATCCAGGAGAAGTTCGGCGAGGAGGTGATGGTGGTGCTCTGTGGTCGCAGTAAGGGTCCCAGTGATGCCAATAGGCCCATGCCTACAGATCCGCTGGAACTGGTGGTCTGTGGGGGTATCAGAATAATGGTTCAGCTGGGAGTCCATATGCAGAGTAGTCATCTAATGACAATTCAGAATTGGAGGGCTGGTCCGGGAAAGGCAGTACCATCAGAACTGGTGGAGCTGGAGGCACATGGTAGCCTGGTGATGACGTTCCCGCCTGTGGTACCGACAGTGCACATGCGAGCAGAGCAGGATTCTGACTAAGAGGTAATGGTTCATCTGCTGGTGACACATGTTATAACATCTTCGGCAATCCAGGATGCAGCGGAGAGTCTGCATAGGGGAGAAGTAATTCCACCATGAGCATAAGTGAAGATGATCAGCTAGGTGTGTGTGGAACTAGTTGCACAGCCTGGACCATCCCGGCAATGTGGACGGAGCCGGCAGTGAAGGCAGCGGCCCAGTCACCGAGGCCGAAGATGACACTGGCTAGTCCCGGTGATGTTTTGTTTTGTATTCCATCCAAGGCTTCTTGGGAGGGGAAGCAGCTGGGTCACTAAGTGACTTCTCACTCGACCTGGCATGGCTTGCAGAGGTAACGCTGAGGATAGGGGTGGTCCCTCTCGGGGAGTCACCCTTATGACCATGAGGATGCTGCTTATGAACATGATAGGACTTCTTCGGTGCTGTCACTGCTGTTGGTACCCCTGATGCTTTGGATGGGGCGAGGGAGCGCTCACGGACAGTGAGCCACACTTGCTACACTTGAGTGCACATGTGGACACATTGCCTCTTCCATAAAATGTTTGCAGAGTCGGAGTTCACGAGCCTCCTGGGTCCACGATGGAAAGGAGAGGCAAATGGAGCACCGAGCAATGATATGGGTTCCGCCAAGACAATAAAGGCAGCATTGGTGTTCATCGCTCACGGAGAAGAAGTGAGGGTACAAAGTGCAGCTTCTAAAGCCAGCTTGTCCAGGGCATAGTTACCCGTAATGGGTGGGACGCACACACAGGATAAAGAAGTGGGGAGCCAACTAATTACTAGTACTAAACTATTAACTATTAAGAGCTATATACAAAGAATTAAACAGGCTTATCTGAGTAAGTTGGCTATGTGGCAAGGAAGAATGAGGTAGAAGAGGGGTTCCGACTCTGGCCATGGGGCACTAAGAAGAAACTGGAGGGGCATTGATTCACATAGACTCATAAGACACTGGGTGCACCACGTGGCCAATGCACAATGGACACACAGTTCAACTGACACTACTACTAACAGTTCTAGCTGTGGAGCACATCTGCACCCCATGTCTGGAATCCACATAGGAATGAAGAAAGAATGACTGAAGAAAGGCCAAATCTCTGCAATACTGTGACATTTCGCACAAAACCAAACCACTTTATGCTCAAGATTTGGCTCTTGACAGCGCATACGGAATGTCTCTAAGAGGGTCCAGGTTTTCTGACCCATATAGCACTACAGGTAGTATACAGGTTTGATAGATCCTGAACTTTGTCTTAGCACAAAGATGTTTGTGTCCGTAAAAGAGACAAGGACTTCATGCAGGAGGAGATAAGACCTATTAGTTGAATAACATCCAGTTTCCTACGGCCATTTGAACTCTGCTTACAGCCTAGGTAGATGAATTAGTCAATGTGCTTCACAGTCCTTGACTTCACCTTTACCAGAGATTCTGGTGGCCCAGCTCCAAGGTTCTGTACCCTGGTCTTCTGCCCGGAGATGTTCAACACTATCATGCAAAGCATCTTGGAGACCTTGGAGAATGGTGCTGAAACTGTCTGACTTCGAAACAAGCAAGTCAGCTTTGTCAGCATAGTCTTGGTTGGTGAATACTTCTTGACCAACCTTGATTCAGATGTGTGGAGCAGCAAGTCCTAATATCCAGGTGATAACTTGACAGAATAGCACTGGGATGAGAATGAATCTCTGCTGCACACCTGTGTTTGCTTAAAGGTGCCTCAGAACCAGTGGACATTGGCCTGCATCAACTGTTCTTAAGTGTGGGCACCAGGCAAAGTACCAGCAGAATAGAAAGATGGCATCACAGCATCCCTGTACAAGGGCAAAGGATCTCACACTGAGTGTGGCAACTACAGGCTGATATCATTATCAATCGTCCCTGGAATGGTCTTTGCTCATGTTTTGCTTGGTAGGATGCAGCCTCTCCTCAACAGACACTGTCATCCACAGCAACCAGCTTTCAACTCTTAGGCAGTTGACTCTGTCCTTTCCCTCTGGCTTCTGGCTGAGGTACACCTAAAATTTCACAGCTTTTGCCACATTTTTACCCAGTGAGACTGTTGACATGCTTAAAGTTAAGCACATTTGCAGAACCAGAGTCATAAATGTTTGGAGGTTTTTTTGGTGGAGGTGAGAGGAAAGAGAGAAATGGACTTTAGAAGGAAGATATATTTGAATATTCTCAAGTGATTTTGGGAACCCAAATACAATATAGTTGTACTACTGCACATTATCAGAAAGGGTAACTGATTGATCTTATCTCACTGTGTACAATTGGTGCAAAATAGCTAAAAATATATTGGATTTAAAAACAATCTTTCAGATCTAGTAATAAGGTATTATTAACAATTTCTTCAATAAAAATTTTGCATATTATTGCTGCAATCTTGAAAGGGTCCCTTTGAAAAATAATGTAAAACTTAGTATAAAAATAGAACTGAGTGGAAATCGTCAAGCTTTAGCCCCAGGTTTTACAATGGGATACACTAGCACAGACCCCTGCAATGTCCCACTAAGGTCATTGAGACTCCACAGGAGTGCATGGATCCTGTAGACCTGTACACTGGTAGACCCACACTGTAGGATTGGGGCCTTTATTTATTTCTATTTGTACAATTAAACAAAGTCAAACATGATACAATTTCTAAGCAGAAAGGGGTAGGGGAAGGATTAAAAGAAGTAATCAAAGTCTAATGAAAAGATGACAAAAGATAGAATAGTTATCTACAGATACATAGCTGCAAAGTGTTAGATACAGTTTTAAACCCCTGCAGGGTTTCTGAAGGAGTACACTGATGGTTTGTGGATTGCTGCAAAAAGATCAAGGTACAAATTTTCTGCAATTTGTGAGCTCAACACACTTTTATGCTGACAATACTATAAATTTAATCTAAATGTGTTACAGTACATACAAAACAACTATATTAAAAGAATGTTATATGAAGATTGTAAAGTCAAGCACTCAAATGGTAGGAAATGCCAGACTTAAGGTAGTTATGCAACTTTGCTTCCTTGTGCATATTCATGAGGATATAGTCTCTAATTACATTATCATATACTACTTTTCTATAGGATCCCTGTTTCATTCAAATGTACAACATGGACAGTTATCAGTGAATATTTCCTTTTATCCCCAGGATTGAATGTGTGGCCCCTTACCTCATTTACTACACACCATCCAAACCCTGCATAGAATAAAAAAAAAATATTAATGTCCTCCTGGACTTTACTATGTCATTACCATAGTATCTGAGTAACTCAAACATTAATGAACTTTTCTCAGAATGCCTTTGTGAGACAGGGAGGGATTATCATTCCCATTTTGCAGATGGGGACTGAGGCAAAGAAATATTAAGGCCAAAATTTGCAACAAACATTTAAAAAATGTCCATTAATTTTTGTGTCAGATTTTTCAGAGGTTCTGAGAACCCAAAGATCCACTTCAAAAGGAGTTGGAGGACTCAGCACTTCTGTAAATCAGGCCTAGGTGTTTCATATTAGGCATCCAGAAAATGAAGTCTAAACAATTACTGTCGTGTCCATCTGTGACAGTTTAAGTGACTTGCCCAACATCACATAAGACGTCTTGGGCAGAGTCAGGGATAGAACTTAGTTATCTTGGGTTAGAGTCAAATGACAATCAGGGGATCACCTCTTTTTCTGCAGCGATCCTGTGGAAGAAGTTGTATGGGATCAGGTTAGTGAAGCTGTATATACATACATACAAGCAACCTTAATTCTGGCACTTCCTACCTTCTGAATGCTTGATTTTGCAACTTTCATGTTCTTTTAACACAGATCTTTGTATGTAAGTTTAAAAAAACCAAGGAAAAGAAAATTAAAAAACAAAACAAATACCTATCATGTAAAACTGTAGACACTCCCTGCATGATCTGACTCTAAGACCTTCAGCTATACAACACAAATCTCTACCACTTCAGCTGCAGTAGTAAGGGCCTTTCCACATTCCATTATGACAAAGGGTATTTTGATGGGGGGGAAACAGCTGGAGCAGGAATTCATTTTGTCCATGGCCTACCTGGAGGTTCATGTCAGTTTGGCTAGCATCAGAACAATACAGAACAGTCAATGGAGCCTGGGTGCATATACAGTGCTGCTGGAATGTTCAGAAAATTCAGAAGCAAGTGCTGAACAAGCATTACTGCATATGTGCAGACAGCAGATTTCTGTGGCTTATAATATATCGGCGTGTATTTTCACAGGGACAGCACAAGGCACATCTCTGATTCTAGGACTATCCTCTTACCAAATTTCAAAGTTCCTGTTCAAAACCACACAAGTGCTAGAACTATTAAATAAATAGTTGGACATTTTTTTAGCAGTGGCTAACCTACTTATTTCTCATTAGCCTTCTTCTTGAAAATAGATTAAAACCTTCCAAAAATTCAACCTGAGGCAGAGATCAGGCATGGACTATTTCAGTCATAATGATTAAAATTTGGCAAGGTTATGAGCAATTATGAGCATAGGGTTATAATCCACAGTCACAGATTAATAAAGTTAAAGGGACATTATTCTTCACAATATCTGGACACTAGGGATATGTCTACATTGCAATTAACTGCATTGCAACTGACTTGGCCTCACGAGGCTCAAGCTATGGGGCTATAAAAGAGCAGTGTAAAGAGTCAGGTTCAGGCTGGAGCCCAAGCTCTGGGACCCCACGAGGTGGGATGGCCCAGAGCCCAGGCTCCAGCCTGAGCATGACTGTCTACACCGCAACCTTACAGTCCTTCAGCCCAAGCCCAGCAAGCCCAAATCAGCTGACATGGGCCAGATGCAGGTGTTTAACTGCATTGTAAATATGCCCCAAGTGTCTCATCCTGCAAACACTTAAGTAGATGTGTAACTTTACTCAAGTGAGTAGCTGCACTAACCTATATATAACCTGAGTAAATTTATTCATATTCTTAAGTGTTTGCAGGATCAAGCCCCAAATTAATGCATGTTATGTTTTTTCATTCCTTATATGAGCATTTATGTCTACTTAGTATATAGCAACAGTGGGTATCAGACAGCACCAAAGCATCCTGAAATGTAAATGCCAAATTTTGGAAACCTCTGTAATAACAAGAAATGAAGAAAATCAGGATTTGGAAAAACAACAACCTTTGACTTACAGAGTTTTTTAAACAGTCATCATCCACATCAAAGTTTGATGTATCAGTTGGACTGCTGACTTCAGGGATGTAAGGTGCTTCACAGTTCCGGATGTTATCCCATTCAATTCCAGCAAAAAATGGGTGGTTCTTAAAGTCTTCTATCCCATTTTGCCCAAGTCGATGCTCCCTGCTGCAAATGAGCCTTCGAACGAGGTCCTTGGCATTTTCGGACACATCTGTCACTTGTGCAGGAAATTGAAACCTCTCCTTAAAGAATAAAAGAGGGAGAAATAGTTTATTACTACGAAAATGTCACAGAAGTCAGATTCCTTGGTGAATGTTTCTATACAGAAAAATAGGGCTTTGCAAATACTCAGGATCTCACTGTTAAATAAATGCAATAAGTCTCTAGGAAAAAGTCTTCCTCAGATGATAAAAAGTATTGAAAATGCTATAACTGTTTCCTCCTTTTTTATTTATTTAAATATCTCATGTACATTTTTGGATTCTATCTCTGCCTCCAGGTGGAAGAATGTTTAAGGATCTCTTAAGCCAACAAATGAATCCACCAGCAGAAAATAGAACAAGAAGAGTGATGTAGCATAGCCAAGACTTACTCCTTTGAGTGAACTAATGGCCATCACTGTATATCCAGGTTTTTAGTTTCAGACTATCTTATTCAAAACAAAGCCAGCTGCAATTCATAATAATAAAATAAACTGTATGGAAACTAAATTTATATTTAAGATATATGAACATGAATATGATAATTATATAAGAACTCTCTTTACAAATAGACCTTTAAGCTAACCCTTTTTATTCATTACAATTAGTTCACAAAAGAGAAAAAACACTAACTTTGTGGTTCATTATTTTCCCGTAGGTCTCCACCAAGGACTCTGCATAGAAGGGCGTCTCTCCATAAAGCATTTCATACATGCAAACACCTAGGGACCACCAGTCACACTCAGGCCCATACTTCCCTTTTCCATCTTCCATGGCCTGCAGAATTTCTGGAGAGATGTAGTCTGGAGTTCCAACTGCCACCGAAGACTGGACCTGGAGAGTTAGCATTTCCATGAGTAAAAATCATATACACTGTTACAGACAGTGGTGCGGGGAAGAGGTTGGGGTGTCATATGCATATATAAGTTTAGTGTTCAAATTATAACAGTGAATTCGAATACAAAAAGGGGGATTCTAAATAACAATTCATGTGAAAAAAATGTTCTGTTGTGTCTGAGTCATTTCAGTGTTTCAACCCGGACTAGCTATTCTAATAATTTACTTTGTGCTCTGAACCATGATGAGTGCCAAAAAGAAGGCAGTATCTGAGTTTGCAGTTATTATAAAGAAATTATCTCCTGGATAATCACACATATTATTAACTCAGATGCTTTGTAACACTCCAGGGCATGATTATCACACTGGAACTATATTCTTGTCACATCCTCCATACATTGCATACGTTTAAACACAGCACTTAAATAAGATGAAGCGATATTAATTGTACTTCATCCTGCTTCTGCCAAAGGCCTGATCTGAGTCCAATGAAAAAAATGAGTGCTTTGTCTGAGTAATGATTACAGCATGAGGATCAAAATAGGGTGTCTTACACCTTTTCAATAGATATGTATTCATTTTGATTATATACTTTCCTCATTAATTTTGTTAATGAAATGAAATAATAATGCATTTATCAAAAAGCAAATTCAAATAGAATACAGATATATTTTGAACTGAAACCAGATACAATAATACTATAAAACTGTACAAATGCTATCACTGTTATTAATAAAAATGTGCATTTAAAAATGATATTTCCTTCACAAACAGGACTGTGTTTCCCTGTGAGCTGCAATTTCACTGGCAAATAGAGGACAGAAAGGAAAGATGGTTGAGGGGATATCATAGGGGGTATCATTCTGTCTAATTTTACCGTTCCATCTTCCATCAGTTTCAGACAAGAACCAAAATCTGCTAACCGAATATGTCCATTCATATCCATCAAGATGTTGTCTGGTTTAATGTCCCTGCAAATAAAATGTATTAAATAATTAGCATGAAAAAAACCCATGATGCATCTTCTTGGGCAATAACTTTGAAACTGTTTTTTCATTCATTGACAGCAGAATATTATTAGACAGAGTGCAGTTGCTCATTACATGACATTATTCCTAAAATGCTAGCCATTTAATCAGTACATACAACTGGAAAATTTTCAGGGCAGCATCTGGGGATTTTACCATGCAACTACCATTACTCATAATAACATTCATGTGATTACATTTCACACATCACATAGACGATTTACACCTGTATACATATAAAGAAAACAATGGCAGAGTGCCTGCATAGTCCTATGCATTCCTTACACTGTGCTATTATCTGACACTTTACTGAAATAACAGAGAAGTCTAAATCATTTCAAGATGTCTAGAGGAGTACTCTTAAATGACATACTGGCACTTGGTTAAGTTAATCTGTTCTAGTTAACGTTATCCACTCATAAACATAGGTGGACATTCAGTCTGGAATTACTGACAATGCCATTTCATAGATCTGCTGACAGGCCTGCATGGAGAGTCCTGCAGCTAGCTTCCAGGCTGCCTATTAAAATGATGGTGATACCCTTGTGAGTAGTCAACTTGTATTGGACTGAGGACCCACATTTATTTTCTGAGTCACACACGTTAAAAAAAAAAAAAAATCAAACTATTTCAAAAAGAAACAAACCAACAAACCACGCACACACAGAGCTACAGCTCTCCTATAAGAAAGTAGTGGTTTTACAAGCCCTACATGAACTCTGAGAATTGTCATTTAACACTTCTTAAGCATAAACAGTTAGTTCAAGAAACCTGATGACCTGACATCCTAGTGGTGGGACTCCTGTATTATATGCTGTAAGCGATGGGATTACAAGAACAGATGTCTCGTCTAACCTGACAGCCAGAACTCCAAGGGTGTCACAAAAGTCAAATAAATAGGGCAATGTTCATCATTGGCAGCTTCATGGAGCTGAATCCACTTATGTCAGTAATGTCTGTGATTCTGTGTGTGCTGCTTCTGTGACACAATTGGCCACAATAATTTCAAAGGAGTCAATTTAAGTCAGTGGTGATTTGGAGTCTCTGGACCAGAAGCATAAATCCATTGCTGGAAATAGCATTATGACAGATTTATACCCGTGTAACTAGCAACAGATTTTGGATCTCCCCACAGGCGTAGCACCTGTACCCTGGTCGAGACAGCCCCCATCCGTTGGGGCCAGAACCCCCCCCTCGGGGTCCCCAAAACCCCTTGCGGGCCCAGGCCACTCTCCAGCCCCCCTTCTCCCCAGCATGGGCTTGCCTGCTGCTTCAGGAGTCCGAGCCCTTGGGGCGGGGAATAGCCTCTTGTTCCAGCACCCTTCTTCCCCAGCAGTCTGTGAAAGTTCCCTGGCTGCCAACTGTCTCTCGACAAGGATGACCAAGTCATCATATGAGGTGGGGTCAGTCTGGCTAACCCCCACACCCCGCAGGTCTGGTGGCAGCCCCCTCATGAACCTGTCCAGGACGAGGGTTTCAGTAATCTGATTCACGCTGTGGTCTTCTGGGCGCAGCCATTTCCGTGCCAGGTGAATCAGATCGAAGAGCTGGGACCTCAGCGCTTGGCCCTCCTGGTATCTCCACTCATGGAACCTCTGGGCCCAGGTGGCGGTTGTCACTCCCAGCCTCGCGAGGATCTCTGCCTTCAGCTGGGGGTAATCGGAGGCAGCCTCCTCTGTCAGGTCGTAGTAGGCCTTCTGGGCCTCCCCACACAGGAATGGGGCGAAAATGCTGGCCCATTGATCTCGGGGCCAGGCCTCCCGCACGGCTGTTCTCTCGAAGGTGAGCAGATACACCTCCACATCATCATCTTCTGTCATCTTCTGTAGGCAGCTGCTGGTCCTTAGGGGGCGCGACCCCTCGTGGCCACGGGCCACAGCTTTCAGCTGGCTCACTACCTCTTGTAGGGTGGTTCGGTCCTGTGCTGCCTGGCTAATCAACAGCTGGTTTGTCTCCTGCTGTAGTCACACTGACTCTTGCTGGGCAGCGATCTGGACCTGCATAGCCTCCTGCTGGGCAGCCATGGCTTGCACCAAGGCTTTTACCACATCCTCCATCTGGGGAGTGGGGTGGGCTAGAACTGCCCTGGTTTAAGTCCACTGTGTGATCAAATCCCTCTCCTGACAGCACATGTGGCAAACAGCTGGTTCCACCCTAGTGGGTCTCACGCTTCTGCCCCTTGTAGTGGGCCAGGGAGTCACCAGCTCCCCCGTCTCCCCAGGGAGGTGCCTTGCTGTGGCTCCCTCCTGCTGGCTGGAGCCAAGGGTTCTCCTCTTCTCTGTTCCTTTGGCTGCAGAAAAGCACCGTCTCTTAGCCCGGGGAAAGTTTCTCCTCCAGCTGCCACAAACCTTCTGGCAGCTTCCTCCTCCTTTGTCCCCCATCCCCTGCCCTTTAGGGAAAGCAGGGTTTAAGTACACCTAGAGTCGCCCTTCATTGAGTCCAGGTGTCTCTAATTGCCCTGCAGTACTCTCTCCTCTGCTTGTAGGAGAAAGGGCTTTTGGCATTCTTGGGCTCACACCCCGGCCCTGGTATACCCTTTTGTGGCCATCGGGCCTGACTTTACTACAAGTATCAAACAAAAAAGAAATTAATGTAGATTTATACAGCTGCTATAATTTATCTGTTATGGCTGAAATTTACAAAAGTCCCTGTTTTCAGTTTTCTGTCTACTTTCACAAATTGAAGCTCCTGACTCAATCATGACACACATTAACAGAAACACTTCTGTCAAAAGCAGAACTGTTCCTACAGATTACTCCTCCTGCCTGTCCCTTTCAAGGCAGTCTTTTAATTTTCAAAGAGTTCTTAGATAAAAATATTACTGGATGTTGGTACACTTAATCCCCTACTTCACACAAGTACTTGGAAGGGAACTCTCACTACTGAAGCTGTAAAATTTCCTTGGTGTTTATGCCTAAATCCTTCCTAGACACAGAGATTGGTGGAGGTGCAAAGAATGAAGCAAATAGTGTGCAAAAAGACAAGAGGGTGGACCTCCAAGGAGATTCCAGATCGTAGACAACTATGCAAACCTGCATCTCCCTTGGCTCCCTGCCCTCCAAACTGTGCTCTGACTCAGAAATAAGGATACAACAGGATGGAGAGTTAATGTTGCCTTATATATAGTCAGATATTTGCCTTACATATATTCAGAATATTTCAAATATTGGTGAATATTTTGATACCTTGAGTACCACCGTGCAGTTAGTGTGGGTTGCTGTCAAATTTTTAAGATGACCACTATAATTGGTAAAGCTACAAAATAAGCACTTCTGACTCAAATCAAATTTAAAAACCAAACAGTCTTAGATCAATAGTATGTAGGTCTTACTGTGTTAATATTCATATGCAGAAAAAAACTGACTTGAAAATAAAATACACGAAGTAAAAAGCTTAATTTTCACAACATTTAAGAAATAGTCATAGTTTGGAGTGACACACTCTAATAAAGGGCTCCTGCCATTCTAGAAACACAGCAAATACATTTATCAAGAGGCAGGCAAATATTATTAGAGGAATTACATTTTTCAAATCTCAGAAGAAGGCACAACAAATAATGAATAATTCTTAAAATGTAAACTGTAATAAATAGTTGAGCATCCACTACGCAACATTCTTCAGTTGAAGTTTTGCAGAATGTTGCTGACACATGTGCCAAAGAATTACAATATCCACTTTGAGGATTTAAAAAAATTTTTTTTTACACTGACCCACCAAAATAGGTTTCAAATGAAAACAAAAAAACACTACCATTGCCTTGGGAAACATAACTCTGGTGTGAAATAATTTTCAAAAAGTAAACCTAAAATCAAATTACATTTCAAAATCAGGACCCAGATCAAGATAAACAAAAACAGGGATTACCTTTGAGGCACTGTTTACCCAAGTCATCTGTCTTTTAAGATATACCCAAGAGTATTTAGAAAAACACAGACAGTGAGTCACAGATACCACAAAATAGAAAGAAGAAAAATCTTGCTGTGATCATCTGTATTAAACACACACACTAAAAAATTAACAGGGCATTGAAATTATTGTGGTTATATACTTCTTTCGAAGAGCCATTTTTGACACCAGGTCAGGTGTTCATGTTCCATAAGATGAGGAGGAAAAATACAACATACCTCAAGCTTTTTCTTGCCACATCTCTGCCTCATCAGCCACACACTGAAGCAGAGATGGCAGCCTTTACAGGAGGCAGAGTCTATACAAACCAGAGGCCAAGAATTGTGGATGAAACCATGGAGGGAACCCAAGCAGATACATGGAATGGTTGTTACTTTATGAGCCTCTCAGCCCCCTCTTCCCTTGCAGCAGGGCCAACTACTGTGCTGTGCTACCATTACCCACTCCATCACAACAGTTTAACCATACACAATCCAAGGGAATCTAATGCTGAGAAGGAGGAATTAAGACTGGAGCAATCAGATTAAATCAATTTTTAAAATTCTTTCAAGTTCCTATTAGTCACATGGGTAAGGATGTTTATTTTTCATAAATACAGGTAGCCAGATCCACAGCTTCTGTAAATCAGTGTAGCTCCACTGAAGTCAGCTGAGAATCTGGCCCAACATCTTTCAGGTGCTTGACTTTGCAACCTTAATAATGTTCTTTCAACTATGATTTTTTTTAAAGAGTAATTTCCTCAACTTTTAAAAAATCAAACTGAAAAGAAATTCCGTCAGGTGGAATCATATTGACAACCATACAGGTTTTCAGCAGGGTTGGAACTTTTAAATCCATCACACAGAACTCTGCCACTTGAGCTACTCGAGTAAATGATAGCAGTAGTAGGTTGTCATCCTCTATGTGGACTAGTACAAAAGGAGGAAAACACATACACTTTGCCAGTGGGTTTCACAGATATTTGCTAAGAGCAGAAGAATGTTGAGACTCAGGAATTTTGAGTTCCATTCTTGGCTATGAAGGGAGTGTGCTCCAGTTACCACAGACCTTTCTGCTCTTGTTTTGCCCACGCCTGACACTGCCCCTGTACCTGTCCTAGAGCTCTCTCTTCCTCTCTACCCCACCCTCCTGGGCTCCTCATCCCAGTCTCATCACTTAGCCACTCCTAGTCTCCAGTCCTCATCCCAGTCTGAGTCTCCCCTTCCAGGCTTCCCAACCTTCCCTTCACCCAGCCTCTCCTTCAAGGCTCCTTCTTCCAATCTCCTTGCCCAATCAGCCTCAGTCCCTCTGACCAATCTCAGTCTCCCCCCGATCTCCCACTGGCTCCCAGTCCTCTGCCCTGTTCCCTCCACACAACAGACTTTCAGTCTCCTTGCTTAGTTAGAGCTAGCCTCCTCCTGCACCAGCTATTCATCCAGTCTCAGTCTTCTCCTCTCCCAGTCCCCATCTGCCCCTGTTTCACCACCACCCACTCCCAGTCCACTCTTTGCTCAGCCAATCACAGTGTCTCCGTAACCCTCTGCCAGCTCTCAGCCTCTCCTCCTGCCCCAGGTTTCTTGTCCCTAACCATTCACTCCACCCCACTCTTTGTTGATCAGGTGGCTTTCTTCTCCATGCTACCTAGGGCCTAGAAGGGGGAACCTTCAGATAGAAGAGAGAGTCTCCCTGCTCTCTATTCTGGTGCCCTGCACTACAGCTGCCTGCAGCAGCCAACAGCAGCAATTACAACGAAAGTCCTTCTCAACCCCTGCAGCTCTGGGATGGAACCCTGCCCGGTACAGAAAGAATCTTTGGAGAATGTAGCAGTCAAGCTCTAGTAAGCATTGAGATTTTCTTAAGGCCGAACACGTGGCCATATTTGGATGTTTTTTTATGGGAACAGCAAAAGGCATACCCCTAAAACCATGATGACCTTCCTGCCAAATTTCAAGCCCTTGCTCCAAAGCATGGCGGTACTAAAGCTTCCCCATAAAATGTAATAATTTTTTTAACATAAGCAAACAATATAATTTTTTTCTAATCACTTTCTTGAAAATGGCTGAAACATTTTTGCTTTAGGCAGATACCTGGAATGGAAACCTTCAGTCCAAATGGTTAAAGTTTGACAAACATGTAAGCAACTGAAAACAAGGTCTTACAGCAAGGAGTGTTTAACTTGTAACTATGGGTAGCACTACCAGCTCCCCCAATAATATCACTTGTGGGTGCTCCCAGCAACTCCCTGAAACTGAATGAATCTTCATATCAGACATAGAAGGTTTAAAGACAGAGGCTTCATTTGTTAATATTTATAAAACACTTTGAGATCCTGAGATCAAAGGTGCTAAAGAAGTGCAAAATGCTAATATTATCTGGCTAGTAGGCCATAAAATTTCCAACGAAGATCTACTGTCTCAGTGTAAACAAGAAGACATGGCCACTATAATTATGAAAAGACGCTGGCGATGGATAGGTCATGTGCTACGAAGAGAGTACGGATCCATTATCAAAATTGCACTCCACTGGAAACCAGACGGGAAGAGAAAGAGAGGAAGACCAAAGACAACCTGGCGCCGAACGATAGAACAAGAATTAAAAGACCACCACCACACCTGGGGAACAATAGGCGCTCTGGCCCGCGACCGGCAGAAGTGGAAGGACTTTGTTGCTGCCCTATGCTCCACTGGCGTCACAGGCAGTAAGTAAGTAAGTAGGCCATGGAGCACTTGTTCTTTACTAACTTTATAATTCTGTCAGGAAGCTTCAAAAGAGATATTACATGCTGATTAACTTTTAAACAAAAAAAAAAATTCAAAATAGGATTTATTTGCAAACCTATTCTGTGAATCACATTTACAGTGGGAAGAGATGTTGAATTCAAGAAGTTTTGTATCATGGTGCTCTATGGAATACATAACTGACTCTCAACAAAACCACACCCTATTCAAGAGCAGAGTAGCCCTTTTCTACCCAAATGCCTGACACACTCTGGATACAGGATCCAGGAGTTACTTCATTATCTTGAGTTCCTACAAGTACTTCAAACAAGCAGCAAAGCAAATTAAAGGGCATGGACGCTCAAACTACCAAAGGAAACAGCACAACTTTGTGCCCTTACTTCTGCTTCACAGCAATGTCATCTTAGGGTGTGATCTGTGAGTAAAGTCTACATTTCTATTTGGAATGAGTGACATATGAAACTTAAAAGATCCAGAAGTTTGGAGCAGAAGACTGCCTGTAAGTAAAGATGCTTATGTAAAGTTTTTGAGTCTGCAACATGGGAAACAATCACAAGAGATGCTGAATGCCTTCAGCTCCTGAAAATTGCAGTGGCAGTTGGGGGCACTCAGCCCCTTGAAGGAGATGCTTGGTGTTGCACCGGATCAGGATTATGGCTGGAAACTTTGTCAGAACAGATTGTCCATGAGATTTTTAGATACTTCTTGTTTCTGGTCAGCCTGGAAATACTGGGGGAACACCTGCTTTCATGAGTATTTTGTACCTTTGCTTCCAGACTGAAAATAAAAGCACTGTTTGTTTACTAAGGCTCAAGAATAAACTGTTCCCTATCAAATTTGATAAATCTATAGCACAGTATTTTATATCTGTTATAAAAATGCTTCTTTTTATTTCTGAAACCATTTGACTAGGTTCATTTCTGAAACACAAATTTACTCTAGAAACATTGAGAATTTTACAAATTGGAAATATGTATTATAATTGAAATTTAAGTAAAGTTAAAATTTGTACCATACTTCATTGCAAATGCCAGCAAGTAAGACCCAAGGCAGAGCATATCTGACAAGAAGACAACAGCAATTATGTAATGATTGTTTTTCAAGTATAGTTTCATTATGGGGCTGGGATTATTATTTCCAATGGCACACTGCGCACCAGGTAGCCTGTTTTCATTTTTCTGTGAAGCAATAATGAACATTGAGAAATAAAATATATTTCTTACAGCTCACACATTTGTTTTCTGGGTTTTCTAGAAAACCACAAAAGATGCAGGTAGCAATTTATTACTGCTACTGTTTTTTTGTTTACTGGACTCTTAAATCACTGAAGTCTGCTCAGGTTAGGTTCACCTGCACCACTCTACAAGTAATTGGATAACAGAATCCAGCTGGTGAACTGCAAGAGGAAAACAAACATATTAAAACAACAAGAATCTTAATGAGTTTCACTTCATGGGCAGTTTCAGAAAATGAGGAAGGAAGGAACAAAGGAATGAACGAATGCATGCACACACAAAATGGGACAAATTTGCTGGAAAAAGCATCCCAGAATGGCTATGGAGAAGAAGTGTCAGAGAGCACCATTACAAATAGTTATGCCATGGGGCCAGCTCGCAGACATTCATATTAAATTCACATACTAAAAATTGTTATGAAATTAGAAAACCTGAAATTATCAGAAAACAATACAAAGCAGATGCTTTGCATAGCTTGATGAACTAACAGCAAGGATTCTCAGGATGGGTGTGTTTATCACACTATTTTATTTGTTTGTACATTGGTTTTTTCTTCTCTTACAAAAAGGATTATCAGACAGAAATGGAGCAACAGCAAGTCCTCCTCTGCAACTTTTAGTCACAGAGGTTATATACTTATACAGGAGATTCAGATGAGGCAAGACAGCCAGAATCCAGCCTCATGTTGGGTTGTCCCTTCCAAATCCTAACTGCACTGTCTTCTGGGATCTAAAATGGCTTAGGCCCACCTTCTGAAAGGGAAGAAACATTGGAGTAGCAGTGGGTCAGATGACGGATCTGTCCTTTACGTCTGTGTCTTTTAGCTCATGAAGGAGAGGCTCTGGGTCTAAACTCAGTGACTTCAGTGGGAGTCCTGAGTGAAGAACAATTGCAAGAAATGTTCCTTTTAAAGTATTACTCTATAATATATTTCGAAACACTGCAAAACTGCCAGTTTATTTTAATCTAGTGGTTAAAGGCAAAGAGTGATCTCTTGCATAAGCATTATTTCATCTTCATGTTACAAAAATATATACATATAATGTAAATGAAATTGTATTTGATTTTACAATTACCTTTCTCCCAGATAATCAGTAAGAGTATAAGTATGTCTACACTGCAATTAAACACCTCTGCTGGCCTGTATCAACTGACTCAGTTGAACTAAGAGCAATGGTCTCAATTTGCAGTGGGGAAGTTCTAGGTTGGATATTAGGAAAAAAAAATTCACTGGGAGGGTGGTGAAGCACTGGAATGGGTTACCTAGGGAGGTTGTGGAATCTCCATCCTTAGAGGTTTTTAAGGTGCAGCTTGACAATGCCCTGGCTGGGATGGTTTAGCTGGGGTTGGTCCTGCTTTGAGCAGTGGGTTGGACTAGATGACCTCCTGAGGCCCCTTCCAACCCTAATCTATGATTTCATGACTCAGGCTTGGACTATAGTGTTATTTAATTGTGGTGCAGACATTCAGGCTCAGGTTGGAGACTGGGCTTTGAGACCCTGTGATGGGGGAGGGTCAGACCCTAAAGGCAGCTCTACACTTAAAACACTGTAGCAGCACAGCTGCACCTCTGCTGCTGTAGGGCTTTAGTGAAGAGCTACTACATTGACGGGATAGCCTCTCCCATCGGTGTAGTTAATCCATCTCCACAAGAGGTGGTAGCTAGATTGAAGGGAGAAGCCCCTGGCTGCCACAGCGCTGTCTACACCAGGGGTTAGGTCGGTATAACTGCATCACTCAGGGGTGTGGATTTTTCACACCCCTGAGCAACATAGTTATACTGGTGTAAATTTATAGTGTAGACCTGGCTTAAGGCTCAAGATATACTATTGTTACTAACAGTAAAGTAAAAAACATGAGTTCTATCAGGTATTAAAAAGTTTTTCTGTGAATTCTCCAAATTATCAATGTTTTTCTCTATGTCCCTCCAATCTCGGTTATAAAGTTAAAACCAAACTACTAGTCTGTGAAAAAATTGTGACTTCAGGTATACTAGGACAGAGGTTGGCAAACTGTGCCTCTCACTTCTGCTGTTTCAGAAATACTTTTTTCCCCCTACCACCCTTTGCTTGGCACAATAAAGCTACACCCTACCCCAAAAATAAACATATACATAAATAAAAATGAAGACACGTTTGTGTTTGGCTACTTTTCAACTAAAGGAGACAACCTGTTACTTACAAAAGTTGTATTAAGTTAATACATTCAGCTATGCAGAACTGTGAGCCCTAAAAGATGTTCAAAGCACTACATTTGGTGAACTTCCAACAAGTCTGGGAGTCACTTGATTTGGATTAATCAGAGTTAAACACACAGCAAGTCAAGTGAGAGAATCAACTGCTATTTTCCATTACACTGTGCTGGATTATATTAAATGCTGGAGTTCCCATATTCTGCTAATTTAAGATTATCTAAACTTCAGCGAGCAAAGCTAGAATTAAAATGCACCCAGCAAAAACAGCAGCATGCGCTGCAGCCAGATTAAATTTGGGTAATCGGAAACTATTCTTCAGTAATCCCTGTAAAATAGGCCACACACGATAGCAGTACCAGAAAACTGGAATTTGTTGCACTCCTATGACCAAGCCTCTTATCAAGGTTACACTTTATCTCTACCTAAACAGACACTCCCTGTTCCCATATATGGGACTCATAAAAACTTATTTCACTTAAACTCAGAATCATCTTTTGATCAGAACATGTATTAATATTATTCACACAGTGCCCAAACAGCATTATGTTTACATATAGATCAGACTCTGCCCTATGAAGCTGACAACATTAAGGGTTTGAACCTTGCAAAGATGTAAGCATGTAAATATTTCGGAAGTCAATAGGACATGCCTAAAGTTCATAGAATTGACCTCTTCGCAGGCAAAATACAATCAAGAGGGAATAAATGAATAAATGAAACAGATTCTACATACTTTTTTATTTATATTTTTTGTGGAATAGATTTATAATTTCCATTTTAAAAATATCTTTATCCTATGATTGTAAATTCTACCGTTTTCTTATTAGCTGTTACTAATATAGGCTTTCCCACCCAGTTGCTCTCAGTATCACTGAAAAAATTCACCTGTAGTCTAAAAGAATTCCAATATTTTAGGTATCAAGAGTACAATCTAAACTCCCATTAAAGTTAATGGACAAACCCCCATTGAGTACAATGAGAGCTGCATCAGGCTTCAAAGGAACAGCTCCAAAGCCCTTGGAGACGCATATTTATTGAAAATGTGTGATTTTACAATGTATATAGTTTTATACACAACAAATTAAGATTATTATTGGTAATAGTAGTACAACAGTGCATATGCTCCAACAGAAATCAGGGCTCCAATGGTCTAGGCACTGTACTAGGAAAGAGTCTCTGAAGAGCCAACAATTTAAACAGACTAAAAGGACAAAGGGTGGGAGAAAAGCAGTATTATTTTTCCCACTTTACTCAGCTACATATACAGAGTAAATACCTCATCCAAGGTGGCATGGGAAATCTATAGCAAAGTCTGGATTTGAACCAGATCTCCTGAATCTCAAACCATACTTTCAGTCAAAATATAAATAATCTAGACTTTAAGGCAGCCCTTGTATTTTAGCAGTTTTTTTAGTCAATGCTATTTTATTTTTCATTATCAAAAAACATCCTACTCCAGAGACTTTCACAGTTCTTTAAACTAATTTCTGCTAGTTTAGACAGCTTTTTGGGAAAGGCCAAAATATTTACCTTCTGGTATCTAGTTTTCTGTATGAATTTCAAATATTAATAAAGTAAGCAAAAAACACACGAGGGTGTGTGTTTACCAGCCAACATATACACACTTTGCATGTGCTCAGGCACTGAGGTTCATTCCTGAACACAAATACTGTGTGTACATACTGGCTGATGAATATACCCTGCAGTTTGTCAATGAACTTATAAAATGGTCTCCTGAAAAATCAAGCAGTTTAAAAACATTTTAGTAGAAGATCTTAAAAACTAATCTGCCAAAGAAAATTGTTGCACTGTTGTATATTTATTTGCTGTAAAATACTGGATGTCTCCAAAATATTGTAGTCCTAGAAATAGGGTTAATTTAAAAGAAAGGAGCTGCTTGTGTCTGAGAGTGTGTTGAAAACTCCCAATCTTTTTCTTTTCTTTTCCTTCTTACTTTAATATAAGTTCCCTGTGACATTCAGTTAGAGTATCCAGGGCTTCAAAGTAGTTACAGTTCAGGCTGCTAAAGTTTCTCCTCCCCAATCCCAATCAGCTGATAGAAGAATGTGTGGGGGTGTCCCCCACATCCACCATTTTGAAGAAATTGCAGGTCAGAGTTCCTAAAGTTTTGTTTAAGAAACACCTCTATATCCTTCTGCCAGCCCCATCGAACAGCAACAGAAAGGCTTTTTGGTTTGGTTTGTAAACATATATGGATTTAAATTGAAGGCGTTTACAGTATGTAAAGGTATAATTTACATTCAAAAGGATCCAAATTAAAAATCATCCATTTGGACAAGATTTCAACACACACAGTTTGCTGACTTAATGCACACATATAAGTGTGCATTAAGTGTGCATTAAGTGCGCATATAAGTGCGCATATAAGTGTGCATTAAGTGGTAAGTCTGATGTCACCTACATTAACATGATGGGCTCTCAAGCAATTGTAACGTCTAAAGAAAAAGTACTAGGCATCAACACAAGCAGTTGAATGAAGAACTCTGATCACTGAACAGTGGTACTTAAAAAAAGCAGACAGGATCCTAAACTACTGTAAGGGGATAGAGACAGAGGGTTTTTCTCAATGGTGTGATAGTCTGTACTACAGGGGTGTAAATTCCAGTGTGTACTAGAATTTACACCCCTTTAGTTCAGACTAATGCATCATCGAGACAAGCCATAACTCCCAAAAAACTATAAAACAACGCTTTATCCCCAACCACATTCAGTTTCCGTTGCACCATCTCATATCACATTAACTGAAATGGAAATGACTAGGACAGTGGCTCCCATATATCACCTTAAAAACTGTTGTGAAGCTACTGTATGGAACACCGACAGTAATACATGTTGAGAAACCCTGGGCTAGGGGTCTGATCCAAAGCCCACTGAAGATAAAGGGTGAGGCAGTGGAGTTCAGAACTCCTTCCTGTTCCTGAATGTGATGTACAGAGCAATTTACTTTCAGAGTCAGTTTCCCCTGAAACATCACTTAACAGTACAATAGTGGAACTAGATCAGAAGAATTTTGTGTGAATACTATCTATACCACATGAAAAAACTATTAGCAATGTTATGCCTTCTTTAAGATAGAATAGCCCATAATATTTAATTCAAACAAAATTTTAAAACTTTTTTTTACCAGACTCAAAACTGATTTTTGAGACTTATATAGACCTACTTTAGAAAACTCAATCAATTAAATTGCTTGTCCAGTGTGTTTAAATTCATATTGGAATCGCACTGAGTGTTCAGACTATATATAAATTAGTCTGTCTAATTCAATGTATTATACCATATGCATAATTTTAAGACGCAACAACATTTGGGGAACATAGCACATTTAAAATATTTAGGGATAAAATCTATCTTTAGACATGCACATGGGACTTTGTTGAACTCTGCATGTGAAGTGCATAGCAATAAATTTCTGAGAGTATAATAATGCAGATGTAAAAAATGGTGGGTGGAATACTATTCATTACATAATTACTTACGCTATGTCCATGACAGCTCAGTGTACCATTTGGCATATATTAATTTTTATTTTTAAAATAGCTGTGCTTTCTAATTTAAATTTAACTTATTATTGGCATTTTTCAGCCGGCAAGAAGTCTTATGGCAAAATAAAATAATTAAAATAAATAGAAAGAAGAAAAATTATGGTGAGTGATTATGGAAGTTAAGAGTATACAAAACTGAAGACTCGACAATTTTTTGATTACCTTGGAGGTTTTTTAGAAAAGGGAGGTAATAAGAAAATTATCCATTTTATTAAAAATAAATGCATTTTAAGACACTGTGTTGGTCTCAAGACTCCAAACATCATCAGGGAAAATTAGTTAAAATTGCTACTGTAGCTGGATCCAATTTGTAAAGCTCAAAAAGGAGACAATCCTGAGGAAATGAGATAAATAATCTTCAGATAGAAGAAAATAAATTGTGACATAAATGACAATAGCATTGCAAGGCTCTGGAGGTACCATGCCATTCATTATCAAAGCTAATCCAGAATTACGTTTAATTATTTGCAAAGCTTCTTTTTCAATGTTCTGTCTCCACAAGAAGATGGTGATTGCATTATATCAAAACTCTCAAAGTTCAATTCACAAATGCATTTCGGATAAGATTATATATATTTAGTTGCAATCATATGTGTAGTTTTGTGTTTCTTTGGCCTTTGTGACAGAATGTGCAGTTACTTTTATCAGTGTAAACCAAGCCATAGTCACTGGTGGTCTTAAAGGGTGCGTCTACACTGCAATAAAAGACCCATGGCAACAGACTTGGGCTCATGAGACTCAGACTGTGGAGCAAAGAATTGCAGTGTAGACATTCAGGAATGGGCTAGAGCCCAGGCTCTGAGACCCTTCCCCTCACAGGGTATCAGAGCTCTGGCTTCAGCCCAAGCCCGAATGCCTACACCGCAGCCTGAGTCCTGCTAGCCTGGGTCAGCTGAGTAGACGTAGCCGTAAATAACATTTACATTCTTATTGGAAGTTATAGTTGGCATGATTTCAACCATAAGGTGAAAAGATCATTTGTAACTATTGGCAAAAGGTCCCCAACTGAAAGTCCTGCAGACTGAAGGCCTCTATATTCCCACGTTACCCAACTTTAACACACATGGATTACTTCTAAGGGTGAAAGGATAGTTCTGGAGTAATAACTTCCTGTCCCAAAATTGATGGTCAGTTTAGCTCTGTGCATGAAAGTAAGAATTACCATGGTTAAACATCTAAATTTCATTTATATTCTTAGCGCTAGATTCACAAAAGGACTTAGGAGCCTAACTGCTACTTTAGGTGCCTAATCCCAGAATCAGGGCCAACTGGAATTCACAAAATCCCTGCTAAACTGCCACTGAACCCTGTAGGTGCCTAAACTCACTTGGCTCCTACATTTTTCTAAAATGTTCCCCAGATACCTAAGTTTCTGCCTCTGCACATGCACATGCACACTCCAGCCTCACACTCAGCAGTCGTGTATCTAAGCCCCAGTGCAATGCACAAACTGGGGGAAAATAGGTGTTCTTCTGCCTAACTTGCCTGCAGGGCCTAATCCAGTAGGTGAGCTCCAAGCATGCATACTGGATCAGGCCGCAACAGGAAAGCTCATACATATTGGGTGTGTTGGAGAAAGAAGATCTCGTTCATAACTTTTAGCCTAATGGTTAGGATACTCATCTAGGATGTAGGAGACCCTCAGTTCAAGTCCCCATCTGCCTGAAAGGGAGTAGGGATTTGAACACAGATCTGCCAACTCTCAGACAAGTTCTCTAATCACTGGGCTGCAGGATATTCTGATGGAAGACTCCCTCAGTCTCTTCTGTGGAAACTGTTCCATTGGGGATAAATAACTAAAAAGTTATTGGAGCAGGGGGACTGGATCCTCGGCCTCCCACATCCTGGATGAGTGTTCTAATCATCGAACTCAAATCAGCTCTTGCTCTCTCTAGCCCAAAAGCTCTTTCATTGTTTATCCACAGTGGAAAAGCCTCAACAGGAGAGAATGAGAGCACCCCACATCAGAATATCGCATAGCTCAATGGTTAGCGCACTCTTCTAAGATTCCCACTCAAACCCTTCATCCCCCTCAGGCAGAGAAGGAACTTGAATCAGGGCTCTCCCACATCCTGGATGAGTACCCTAACCACTGGGCTAAAAGTTATCAGGGAGGTGGTCCTCCCTCTCCTCTTGCAAAAACAGCAACAAGGGAGGGTTTGCAGATGAGAATCCCAAGCACAGGGAGGTACCTCTCTCCAGGCCAAATGCAGGAGCTGACCTCTGAGAGAGAGAGGTGGGGCTTAAGACACACACCTCGCCTTGGCATCTGCCACTGGCTACCTTTGGTGAGTGACTGCCAAACGTGCTGGCTTTTGTGAAACCCATTCTTAGGGCTTATCTCCCTCCAATCATTGTTTAGGAAGCCCAGATGCCTATCTCAGGCTTCGTAAATACCACTACTTTTTTTAGGTGCCTAAAAGTTACGTGCTGTGCCTAATATCCTTTGTGAATCTAGCCCTCAGCGTCTTCTAATGTTATTAGGATTTCTGCCATTAGAGGTCTATAGCAGAAGTTGCCTCACTCATCTCACTCACAATAATAATGTCTAAAGCACAGGACTGAAAGAGACTGAGTCAGTCTGCAAGCCCCATCTTTTTTATACAGTTTCCCCACCATAAAATAAAGGAAGTTTATATATACATGTTATTTTTATACATCTACCAGAAGAGCTGCTGAGAAACTGTGAAAGAACAAAAAACTCCATGGACTTCACTATGCAGATTTTATTTCCCTGTGCACGACTTAGATACTATGGTGATGAGTAAAGAAGGACGGTGTAGTTGACAGAGTACTGTTGGGGGCAGGGCTGGATTAATGCAGGGGCTTTAGTGGCTACAGCCCAGGACCTCAGGCTAAGGGGGGCCCCACAAAAATAAATCCAGGTAGCCGGCTGATAAACCGCCTGTCCGGGGAGACTAACCCCTAGGCTCGTCCCTTCTGCCCAAAGCCATGCCCCTTCCACTCCTCGCATCAGAGCCCCGCCCTGGGTGGCCCAAGCACCAGCCAGGGTGGCCGGGTGGCCCTAGTGCCGGAGTGCCCAAGCACCCTGAGAGCCCACACCACCGTTGCCTTGCCCCAATCTACCCTGGCCGTCCCGCGCCCCAGCAGCTCTCCTCCCTCACTGCCAGAGTGCCCCAACACCAGGTACAGACCCAACATGGTCCCAGGCTGGTCGGTCTGCCCCAGATCATGCAGCACCTCTGACCTGAGCACTCCCAGCCCTCGGAGCACCATGGGCCCATGCCACGCCATAGGACCAGCCTGATGCGCCCCCATGCTGGCCGGTCTCTTCCAGGCCTGGCCCGAGCGCTCCCTCCTAGCTCTCGGAGCACTGCCAGCCCACGCCACAGTGCCAGCCTGCCCCACCCCTGGAGCACCTCCGGCCTGAGTGCTCCCAATTCCTGGAGCACCACCGGCCTGCACCGCTCCACAGCGCTGGCCTGCCTCACCCCCAAGCTGGCCAGTCTGCCCCAGGCTGGCCCAAATGTCTCCAGGCCCCGGAGCACCACTGCACTGGCCCGTAAGGGGCCCCACAAAATCTAATAGCCCTAGGCCCACAAGAGAGTTAATCTGGCCCTGGTCAGGGATGCAGGAGTCCTTGTTCAGTTCCTCCTTCAGCCACAGATTTCCCGTGTAACCGTGTGAAATTCACTTGATTTATCATGTATCTCAGTTCTGCATCTGTAAAATAAGAATAATACTTCCCTACCTCACATGCTGTTATGAGATTAAAAACCATTAATGATTGTGGGGCACCCAATCATCATAATGAGAAGGACCACACAAGTACCTACCCAAATGGATAGGGGAATGATACTGAAAAATCTAAGATCTGTGTTTCAATTCTTGATGCTGCCATGGACTGCAACCAGCTCGGCTTAACAAAGAAGTCTTCAGTGAGCTTAAACACAAAAAGGAAGCTTACAAGAAGTGGAAGCTTCATCGGATGACTAGGGAAAAATAAGAAAATACTGCTCAAGCATGAGCAGTGAAATCAGGAGGGCCAAATCACAACTGGAGTTGCAGCTAGTAAGGGACAAAAAGGGTAACAAGAAGGGTTTCTACAGGTATGTTAGTAACAAGAAGGTGGTCAGGGAAAGTGTGGGCCCCTTACAGAATGGGGGAGACAATCTAGTGACAGACGATGTGGAAAAAGCTGAAGTACTCAATGCTTTTTTGCCTCCGTCTTCACAGACAAGGTCAGCTCCCAGACTACTGCACTGGGCAGTACAGAATGGAGAGGAGGTGAACTGTGCTGAAATAATAGGTTCAGGACTATTTAGAAAGGCTGGACATGCACAAGTGCACAGGGCCGGATGCAATGCATCCAAAGGTGCTGAGGGAGTTGGCTGATATGATTGCAGAGCCATTGGCCATTATCTTTGAAAACTCGTGGCAACTGGGGGAGGTCCTGGATGACTGGAAAAAGGCAAACATAGTGCTCATCTTCAAAAAAAAGGAGGAAGGAGGGTCCAGGGAACTACAGTCCAGTCAGCCTCAACTCAGTCCCTGGAAAAGTCATGGAGCAGGTCCTCAAGGAATCTATTTTGAGGCACTTGGAAGAGAAGAAGGTGATCAGGAACAGTCAGCATGGATTCACCAACGGCAAGTCATGCCTGACCAACCTGACTGCCTTCTATAATGAGATGACTGACACTGTGGATGTGGGGAAAGCGGTGGATGTGATATACCTTGACTTTAGCAAAGTTTTTGATACGGTCTCCTACAGTATTCTTATCAGTAAGTTAAAGAAGTATGGGTTGGATGAATGGACTATAAGATGGATAGAAGCTGGCTAAATTATCAGGCTCAGCGGGTAGTGATCAACGGCTTGATGTCTACTTGTCAGCTGGTAACAAGCGGAGTGTCCCATGGGCTGGTTTTGTTCAACATCTTCATTAATGATCTGGAGGATAGAGTTGATTGCACCCTCAGCAAGTTTGCAGATGACACTAAGCTGAGGGGAGCAGTAGATACGCTGGAGGGCAGGGATAGGATATAGAATGACTTAGACAAATTAGAGGATTGGGCCAAAAGAAATCTGATGAGGTTCAACAAGGACAAGTGCAGAGTCCTCCACTTAGGACGGAAGAATCCCATGCACAACTATAGACTAGGGACCGACTGGCTGGGCAGTAGTTTGGCAGAAAAGGACCTGGGGGTTACAGTGGACAAGAAGCTGGATATGAGTCAACAGTGTGCCCTTATTGTCAAGCAGGCTAATGGCATGTTGAGCTGCATTAGTAGGGGCATTGCCAGCAGATCGAGGGAAGTGATTATTCTCCTTTATTCAGCACTGGTAAGGCCTCATTTGGAGTACTGTGTCCAGTTTTGGGCCCCCACTACAGAAAGCAGGTGGACAAATAGGAAAGAGTCCAGGGGAGGGCAACAGAAATGATTAGGGGGCTGGAGCACATGACTTATGAGGAGAGGCTGAGGGAACTAGGGCTTGTTTAGTCTGCAGAAGAGAAGAATGAGGAGGGATTTGATAGCAGGCTTTAACTACCTGAAAGGAAGTTCCAGGGAGGATGGAACTAGGCTGTTCTCAGTGGAAGTAGATGACAGAGCTAGGAGCAATGGTCTCACGTTGCAGTGGGGGAGGTCTAGGCTGGATATTAGGAAAACGTTTTTCACTGGGAGGGTGGTGAAGCACTGGAATGGGTAACTTAGGGAGGTGGTGGAATCTTCATCCTTGGAGGTGTTTAAGGTGTGTTTTGCAGAAAGCCCTGGCTGGGATAGTTTAGTTGAGATTGGTCCTGCTTTGAGCAGGGGGTTGGACTAGATGATCTCCTTCCAACTCTAATCTAATCTTCTATGATTGTGTGCATGACTTTCAGTAACTTATTAAATGCGCTATGCCTCAATTTCCTTATCTGTAAAATGTAAATAATACACATTATTTCACAGGGGAGTTATGAGATTTACTCAATTGATGTTTGTGAACTGCTTTGAGGTCCATGGATGGAAGGTGCTATAGAAATGCAAAATTTCATTATAACATTGTCATGTGAGCTGTGTCATTACTCAGCTTTACACACTGCCAGTTAACTGTTTCCTTTAGATCTTTATAAATTGAATCCAGTTTTTAGTAACTTCTGGCCTGATTCTTCTTCCATTTTAAGTCAGTGGAAATAATCCCACAACTTCACTGTGAGCAGATTCAGGCCCATTGTTTATTAACTTTCCTTAAATATGGTCCAAGTCTGCAGACTAAAATGTTGGGCTTAGAATAGCTTTTGGTTTTGTTTTTAATAAAAACTATGTAGTTCTGGATCTCTTTCCTCTAACATCCTTTTGTCAATACCTCAGAGGTAACCCTAATTATTTTTAAAAGTTGTATGTTCATTTTTATATACAGAGAAAATACTGTACAATAGATTAGTATCTTTGACAAACAAACAATGTTGAGCACCATGTCAAAATGGAGCAAAAGAATGTGTATGCAGCTAAGCCATTATAAATGAAACAGAATCTCAAAGCCACTGAGGAGCCCCTATAGTTTGCCAAACCAGCTCAAACACTCTTTCCTTTCTTGTTGCTATGCTATTATTGGGAAAGTCTAGTCCACAGACTCAATCAACCACTTTTTGACCCTTTCAACTCGCTTCTTAAACCATTTGCCCTTCTCCCTGTCTGCCTAAGACCTTGCTGACTTTTTCAATTAAAAAGCTGGTAAGATCTGATAGGAACTCCCTTCACTTCCTCCTATTTTCCTTCCCCCTATTTCCTTCCTCCTACTTGATTCAGCCATTCTACTTGCTCTAATTCAGGCCATGCTTCACATTCTTCAAAGGAAACATAACACCAATAACATGTTATCCAGAATTCACCCATTTGATTCAACACTTCAGAGAATTATGGCTTTTAAGTTACAGTCCCATGCCACAGTGTGGATTCCAAAACACTAGAATTAATAAGCTGAGCTTCTTTATCAGCTCAACTCTCAAGGACTTAAAGAGAATCAGATGATTGCCATATAATGGAATCTGTACATGATTCTTTAGCATTGACACTGGAAGTGGGAACCCAGTATAGGAGACTAGGGAAAAAACAAACAAAAATGAATTAATTTACACTAATGAGTAATGAAGAGTTTAGCTAACAGCCAAAATATACTTTGGGTGTGTAGAAAGTCCGTCTTATCCGGCCGGGTCGCTGCAGCCCTTCCTCGGGACCTTCCGGGGAGGTCACAATGCCTTCCCAAATGGGGAACAATTAGCTCTTGTGTGCGGGTCTTAGTCCTGGCCCTCGGGCAGGGTGGGCAATCCCGTGGTCTCTAGCCTTCCAAGCCCCCGGCGGGGTGAGGCACGTCAGCAGTCTATTGCCTCGGGCCCAGAGGCCGGTTGAGACCAGCAAGCAGTTTAGTGCCCTGACCCCTTGGCAGGGTGGGCAAACAAGTAGTCTGTGGCCCCAGCCTTTAGGCAGGGTGGGCCAGCAAGTAGTCTATCACCCTGGCCCTTAGGCAGGGTGGGCAAACCAGCAGTCTAGTGCCCCGACCCTTAGGCATGGCGGGTGAACAAGCAGTTCAATGGCCCGGCCCTCAGGCAGGGCGAGCGAGCAAGTAGTTCAAGGGCCCGGCCATTAGGCAGGGCGGGCGAGCAAACAGTCTAATGCCCCGGCCCTTAGGCAGGGCGAGGCAGGCAGTGGATTCACTATCGGTAGCGGCTGGGAAGAGTACGCTCTCCTGGGGTGACTAGGGAAGGGGGGAGGGGGACGCAGGCCCACCCGTCTCCACTGCGTCCCAGCCCAGGGCCCTAGCAGCGGCAAGGGGCTTTGCTGCTGAGTCGGCGGGGCTCCCGCCACAACACGCCAACGGGGCTTGCCCCTGTCTCAGCCGCTGACTATGGCTGTCCCTGGGCCACTTCCTCCCCGTATCCCCAGGTACCTGTCTTGTCAGGGTCCTCGGGGTCGCTGGGGTACTCGGTCCATGGTAGGCCCGCCAGTCCCTCCTCGTCCACCAGTGGCAAGGCGGGGAGCTCCTCTGCGGGGGGGCAGCTCCTCCAGGTCACAGGGCTCCGGGGATGCTTTGGCATCAGGCAGTTCTTCCAGGTCCTGCCCAGCCTCTGGGGGCTCAGCGGCAGGCAACTCTTCCAGATCTCGTCCGGCCTCAGGGGTATCTCCCATCTGGGTTGCTCGGGGGCTCTGGTCCAGTCCTGAGGGTCGGGTGATTCAGACCAGTCGCTGGGGCCTGCTGGCCAGATCCAGCCACCGGGGCCGGGAGGCCCTACTCAGTCCTTGGGCCCAGGTCAGTCAGAGAACTGTTGGGATCTCGGCTCTGGGAGGCGAGCAGCCCTGGCATCGTCTCGGCTCTAATCCAGCCTAGGCCTCAGCCGGCGATGGTAGTCTCCTCCCTACTGAGCTCCAGGGCCTGTCTTTTATACTGCCCCTTCCTGTAGAGACTCCGCCCCACTGTTGCTGATTGGGCTGGCCAGGTGGTCCTATCACTGCCCGGCCTTTTGGTTGCTGGGCAGACTGGCCTGCTGGCCCTAACACAGCCCGGCCTTTCTGTTGCCAGGCAGACTTGCCTGCTGGGTCTGTTTTGGCCCAGCTGGGTCGCTGCGGCCCTTCCTCAGGTCCAGACTCTGGGGGAGGTCACAGCGCCATCCTACAGGGTGTATTCATGATAGATATAATTACAAGATAAAAAAGCATGTTGCTTTAAGTGAGTGAGCTCTAGATGACAGTTATTTGTAGGTTGCTGAAATGTGTTCTCTTGGCTCATTTGCAGTTTTACTTGCAAAATGACTGACTAAAAATATTACCCCAACTAGCCTGACAGGGACCAAAAATAAATATTATACTATTAAGTTGTGTTGGAATGTTAACTATTGTTCAGATTCCATTCTGGTTACTGAGACCTTAAGTAGACAGATTAACAACTCTACAACCACTACCCTGCAGCATATTCTAAAGATTAAAAAATTAAAGTCTGCTAAGTAAGGCTAATTCATGTCAAAGCATTTAGATTTCTATGGTGCTATGAGTTATTGGCTGGTAAAGGAGTATAGGGCATAAGCGCCTTAAGAATGTCATGTACATCTGTGGGTACCATCTGTCAAAGAAATCCTGAAAGAAGAGGCTAAAGAGGAATCCAGAATATGCTCAGCTGTTATGAAGTAAAGTGCTACCTGCTACTACAATCTCAATATATACTCTAAGGTAGACAAATGATGCCTTCTGTTTCAATTTTCATTTAATATAGGTTTTGCATACTTTTATGCTCTGTATTTCAGGACTATCTTACAGGTCCTCTCTCTCTCTCTTTTTTTAGTAGTTTACATTTAACACAGTACTGAACTGTATTTGCCTTTTTTTTTTTGGCTCTGTTACTGCCTGATTGCATACTTCTGGTTCCAAATGAGGTGTGTGGTTGACCGGTCAGTTTGTAACTCTAGTGTTCATAACTCTGAGGTTCTACTGTACATAAAAGATTATTGGAGGAAGAAGAAAAATTGTTCTCTTTAACCTCTGAGGATTGAACAAAAAGAATGGGCTTAAATTGCAGTAAGGGTGGCTTAAGTTGGACATTACGAAAAACTTTCCAACTGTCTGGGTAGTTAAGGACTGGAATAAATTGCCTAAGGAGGTTGTGGAATTTCTGTCATTAGAGATTTTTAAGAGCAGATTAGGCAAACACCTGTTCGGGATGGTTTAGATAATACTTAGTATTGGCTTGAGTGCAGGGGACTGACCTAGAAGACCTCTCGAGGTCCCTTCCAGTCCTATGATTCTATATTCACCACTGTTTCTCTATATTTCATAAACTACTTTGTTAAAATAATTTCCAAGATTCTAAATCTACTGTGTGATATTTTCATTTATCTCCCCATCATCTTTCTGAAAATTTTTCATACTAGAATTTTCACGTCCATTCCCAACTCTGAGCCCTAGGCTATCCAAATCACTGCCTGAAAGGTTCATCCAAAGTGTATTTTAAATGCTCTAATTAAATAGTCTCTAAGGCAGTCAATATTCACTGAGAATTTTGTCATCTCTAGGTAAAGGAAAATGAGAGAAGGTAAACAAGAAAGTGGTGAAAAATAATCTATTTCTTTGTTGCCAGTTTCGGATTTATAATCCAAGCCTAATCATGTAGATCACAAATCTATGATACTTGGAATGTTATACATATAATCTCTTGCAAGTTCTACAATACTTACCTATTTTTAAATCACTCGTAATGATCTTTGCTAAGAAAACCAAAAACAGTTAAAAAAATCACTCAAGTATATAAAATCACTAGATATAAACACATTGCCTTTCAAATCATTTGAAACAATGTTACCTAATGTGTGTGTAGGTTAAAGGAGAACCTCTGTGAGCTATGAAGCAGACACACTCATTATCCATTTGAACTCTCAAAGTATCAAAACAACCAAGGAAGAAGTCACTCAGTGTATGTCTACACTGCTGTGGTGGCAGGCTTTGATGCAGCAGCATCGATTGAGCGGTTCTGTGTAGTTGATTGGAGAGTGCTCTCCGGTCCCCTAAAGGCGGAAGACAGGTATCGACTGGAGGCTGCTGTGAAGATGCTGTGGTACGTCAACGTAAGTACATCGACGGGAGATACGCAAGCTATGTTACATAGCTTGCCTATCTTCCGTGAACCACTGCCGCCAGTATAAACCAGCCCTCAGAAGATGTGATGCAATTCTCCAGACAAAGTCCAGGAGCAGAGAAAGATATAGGAAATATATTACTCATGGGGACCCCTCTTTCCCTGTCTCTTGATCCCTCTAGATCAGTAGTTCTCAAATGGTGTTCCGCGGAACCCTAGGGTTCCGTGGGCTGAGCCAAAGGGTTCCGCGAAGAAAGTATACCGCGCCGCCGAATGTCAATAAAATCTGGTGCCACCGAGCAGCTGTTTGCACGCTGCCGATCAGATGATGGGGCTGCCGAACAGCCGCTCGCGGCCGCCGATCAGCTGCTTGCGCGCCACCGAACAGCTGATGGGGCCGCCAAAAACGGCCCTAAAAGCACGCCGCCGAAACAAGCAAAGACCGCGCCGCTGAAAAGAGGAAGATTTCCTTGACTTTTCGGCGGACGGTATGTCATGGTCGGGCAAGGGTTCCGAGGGTATGTCATGGTCGTGCAAGGGTTCCGTGGGTGGAAAGAAATTGAGAAACACTGCTCTAGATAGTTTAACAGAGGCAAAAAGTAAAAAGGGTGCATTTTTCAACTGAACTTGTTTAAGGTGATTGTAAAGCTTAGGCCAGCTAAAAAGACTGAGCTAACAAAACTGAAAAGCGCACCCTTTTTGCCCATCCAGACAGACCTATCAGCATGAATCAGCAGAAATAACTGCCATTGTGTACAATTCTAACACTAAATGTTAGGGTGTTTCAGCACAGAAGTCCTGTATTCCTAGTTCAGGGTCCTAGAACCTTCTGCCCTGTTACAAAACTCTACTTTTGCAAGAAGAGACATTAAGTGACCATAAGGCATTAGGAATTTGATTTCACCTTTCATCAATTACAATAAAAACTAAAAAAAACCTGAACAACAAGGTGAAGTTTAAAAAAAAAGCAAAAAAAAAAAAGGCACTTCCTGTACTATATTCTTACAGGCCAGTTCCATGCTCCAGTGGTATTTCTACAATAAACACACAGTCACTAACAGTGCCTAGTGCACCATCATTAAAAACAGGAGGCAAAGAACTTAAACTACCGGGGACCTATGAAAAGAACGGGTAAACGTTTTAAATTCCTCATGCTCTGAAAGTCATTCAGACATGATTTCACCTAAGATTTCACCCACAGTCCATTTTACTAAAGATGTTTGTGCTTTACATTCACAATTCATCTCTAAGCAATCTTTCCACGTGGTCATGAATATTTACAAGTCTAAGCACAAAATCTACTAGCTCACGTTTTACTATAATGATGATTATAAGGGGAAAATATACCCATCAAAAATACCTGCTTACCCTGGACAAGTAAAATTGTGCAAGGCGGTCTTTACGAAACAGGTGAAAGGAGATATTATAAAAAGAGGAACAAATAGTTTAAGAACCAATTACCTGAAATTACAAACAAGTAACAACTATAAGATGATGATTTCTTGAGTCTTTAAAATCCTGAAAAACACAAAACATGTGATGATAGACTTGTGGAAAAGTACTAATTAAGTATCCTAGGTGTAGAAGGTATTTTGGGTAGAATTTTCAAAAGCACCTAAGTGACTTAAAAGCATAAGTCCCATTGACTGTCAAGTCACTTGAGTGCTTTTTAAAACCCTGTGAAAGAAAAAATACTGAGAAGTTAAAAAAATCTAAGAAAAGGATTAATACGTCGTCGATTTGAATGGTTTTAGTCAGATACCAGTGTTATGAATGTGATATAAAAATGAGAGAGATAGAGAGAAAATATGAGAGAGGTGGCCCCTCTACTGTTCAGTACTACTGAATAGAGACTGTATTGAATGAGTACTCACTGATATTTTAAAAGCAAAAATAGATATTTAAAAATCCAATTTATGAACATTAAAAATGACAAAAGAATTAAATATTCAAAAAGACAAGAATGTTGGTTTTTTTCCTATTCAAGTAACAGATCACTCTTAGGATCAAGTTGCTATTTTCAGAATCACTTAGCCTATTGTTAATCTCATTGTCATTTTCATGTTTAAGTAGAATTACTTGTCTACTACATTTCTAACGACAGAGATGCACAGAAAGTATCCGTAGTGAAACAGCAGTATGTAATGCTGAAGTAGGTGTATTTCTGAACTATTATAACCATAATTTTAGATAGTGTTGACACATTTGCTTTTATAGGGTTAAGTGATTTTTTAAAATCAATTATCACCTGATGGATTATTGGATTTGCCATTATTCACTGGCTGGGATTTGAACATTGCTCTCCCCTTCTCTCTAAAAATTAAACTCAGAAGTATCTTTTGCAGTGCTGGGAGGAAGGAACAATTCTCAAGCCTCAACCAGTGAACAACCCATATTATAAGTACAAAGACAAGAAAAGCTAATTAAAATCAAAGTTCACCCCCAGGCCACATATATTGTCTTAGCAGAGCTCTAGACAAGTGTCTAGAGGACCCTTAGAATTTCAATAATTATGAATTCAATACTCTTAAAAACTTCACTCCTGTTTTTAAGGTATGGAGACAAAAATCATACTCAGCGCCTCCGACTCAGCCCCAGTCATGATACATGCTGTTTCCATTTTTCAGAATTCACTACCAGCCAAATGGATGCCAGTAGGTTATTGCTTTTTAAAAATAAAAATGCTTCTCACAGTTCTTGTACTATCAATCCAGTAATCAGAATATTTGGTGGAGACAATGAGTAAGTGAGAAAACATTTCCTTTAGGCCAGACATAATACTTATTTTTATAAGTTTAAAGAAAAATACACATTTTCCTATTAAACATTGTCTTGAATTCATCTAAAATTATTATTTCCTCTTTAAAGGTGGACTAGCTGAATATTTAGAAAACAGATGATGGCTGTTGTCAATATGTCACATACATAGGAACAATTAGATATCTGCTTTCATTAACTAAACAAAACCGCACAGATTAGTTTCTCTAAAATGCTTGTATGGATTATCTCCCTTCTTCTAAAGTGTCAATGGATCTGAAGCTAGAGACTACAGCAGGACAGTAGCAGGAAAGTGTGGTCTGGCATTTCAGGGAAGAACTCTTTTACAGTGATCTGTATACAAAAAAGTGAATACCACAGAAATACCTATATTCTGGTCTGAATTACAACTGTAGTCAATGGGTTTATATGGTACGTAAAATCATGTGTCAGATTCACCTACTGGATCAAATTCAGTTCAGGAATTAAGATGTGCCACTAATGGGAGATGCACCTGCTTATGGCAATGTTGAATTTGACCTGAACACTTAAAAAATACATTGACTTAACATTAAACATGAAACCCTCCTTTGACACTATTTCAGTTAGCTACGCTGCAGAAGGTTATAAAAGAAGCCTTATAAAAACGGACTTTGTTTTTCCTTTTATAAAATTGAATGGACCTCTTTAAAAATTAAAAGCGGAAATTTAGGGGAGGAAAAAACTCCAAAAATTCTCAATTAAATTAATTTTGTTATAGATTTTATTTTGAGAGCCAGAAAAATTATAGTGCTAAATGGCAACTGCTATTTATTTTCTGCACTCTTGTGATAAACATTGTACAGGGGGAAGGAACAGCTTTCAACAAAACAAATAATAACAAGTATTTGCCAGTTGTTGAATTCTTTTGAGCTAATCATGTTTCTTCCCTAATCAGTACTCTGTTCTCTATTTGCCTGCTGTCTGTCTACTGTCAGCTTTCAAGCCTTCTCATAAATCTAATTTAAGTGACTGGCTCTGACCTTCTCTGAAGTAGCACATGGCAACTGATATACCCAGAGCTCTTATATTTAATCTATTATGCAAATGTAATTACAAACCCTGATAAAATGAATGATTACTGACGAAATTTGAGTATAAGACAAAACAAAGGTCACGCAATCAGATGTTTAACCTAAGAATTCCCATTTATGGTAAAAAACAAACAGTAGAAACCCTTATTACACATAAGCCTGCAGCATAAACAATATACTGATAGTAACACATTATTTCAGAATAGGTATTTTACCTATTTCATTTTTACTCTAAATGCACACCGTTGGTCCTCACTCACTTCAATGCTTTAAAAATTTTGTACCATTTTCTCTAGAAACACATATGGTTTTTATTTTCTACTCAAAAGATCAGAAAATGTTTATTAGTTATTCTTATTATTCCTAAAATTCCAAGAGATGCTGTATCAAGTGGTTGCAATGGAGAGCCAGCTAAACCAAACACAGATATATCAGCAAAATTAAGATATATTACACACATGGCAAACAACTGAAAAATAAAATAAAAGGTTTTAAGTTCAGTGAGACTGTGAAGGAAAGCTGCTTGGCTTTAGGAGGGTTTCACTGGTAACAAAACCACAGAATTAAACCAGGATTAGCCCAAATTTTCCAGTATGTTCCCGGAATCATCTTTATCCTGGCTTGATGACCTTCTGGTTTTCTATGGTAGTAAACATTCGTTCTGTGCCTTTTGACAGATTTCATCAATCACTCCGAAGCACAGCAGACTTGGGGCTTCTGAGTGCTAAAGCACTGTTGGGACTTTTAACATGAGAGTTAGGCAAGTTACTTTACATAAATCAAATAGAACAACATTAGGGAGTAACATATCCAAAAGTTGTGCAGAGTTTCAGTGAAGGGAACTCCTACTGATTTGAATGGCAGACGTGTGGCCAAAACCTTGTACATTGCTTTTTAACATATAGGGGTCAGTATTGGCAGTCAATAAAAGGATAGATATTCCAAGTTAAAGCTGAAACTCCAGGCTTTTACAGCACACTCTTTGTAATACATATCTGGACACTGCAATGATGCTGATCTTACATTAGTTTCACCATAATAATACCACCAAAAAAAAAAAGTGCTAGGTTCCTGCAGATTGGAAAGAAGACAGAAATAAACATACCTGTGTGTATACTTCATAATTCTGGGAGGTACTGAGATAGAAAGGCGATAGCACCGTATAAGAAGAATAGATACAGAGACAGACGGATATACTGCTTTTCATATATGTGGATCCCAACATGCTCTACAAATGTTACTATCCAATTTACAACCTATGGAGGGAATTCTGGCTGATAACATGCACACAGAAAAATGAGAGAACAGAAAAAATTTGGATATATTGATTCTGCCTCCCAAGAAAACTGCAAAGAGACTGCTCTGCAAGTGCTCCGTGACTGACATAATGGAAGGGGCACAGCGATCACTAGAGTAGGTATGGTTCTGTTTACTCATTGTGGTTGCCCAGACTAAGCAACAGCCTACTACATGTAAAGCTCTCTCTTCCCCACCTCCATTCCAATCCCATGCAAATTATTCTTCCTTGGAGGAATTAAGCATGTGAAGGGGTTGTGCACAAATCTTATTTTAGGCCAGATAAAGGGGCAAATTTAGGCTACTTTTGCAGCTTCCATATATGCCCAAGACCTGAGCTTTTGAGGGATTTTTGGTGTTGTGGAAGAAGTTTATGTCACCTGTACTTGTTCCATATGGTGCTTGGATAAAAACCAGGCCAGAATTAACACCTCAACTCTTATGCTAATTGCTATGAGACTTGATTTTCACAAGTGGTTAGGAAAACAAAACTGCAGGGATTTCAGAACAATGCTATGTTTGAGCTACAGTTGTGACACACAATAGGATGAGCAAAAGGTTAAATGTCAGCCTGGAGTTTCAGCCTTACTTCCAGGTTTTCTTGTTTCTGCATATAATGTTCATTGTTACTATGAACTGTTTTTTGTGGTTTAATTTTCTACTGTTTTATTTATAATAGTAATAAAAGGAAAAACAAATTGCTTGTGTAAGTGAGCTGTTGTATTGGCTTATTCAGACCTATTATGTTCATTAGTGTAAATAAGCATTCAGACTATTTTAAAGTTCTGGATCATTTACTCCCTAGAGTATAATGATCTCTTTAGAACATTATAGCATATATCATGTCAGTATTGATACATATGAACACTGAAAATTATTTTACAAACTTTTCTATAAGATTTTGGTCCAGGTCTGCAGATGGTGTAAATCAGAGAAACTATGCTAATTTATACCAGCTGTGGATCAGGCCTCTTGTCATGGCAAGCAGTTGACCGTATTTACTATTATTTTTATCTGCACATTAAAAAATCTCCGAAATAGCTAAGAACTGGAAGATTTAGGGAACAGTGGAATAGAGGCTAGAGGTCCTGATTCTCATTTATACCAATCTAGCAGTGTAAAAGGGCCTTAAAATGGGTATAAATGTTCTTTAGGGTTTCATCCTTAGAGGCAGTCCGTTCACTGTAGACCTGAAGAACACTGGCAAAAAGTTTATGCTGACATTTATGCTGTATCAGACTTCCATTGTCAGACACCTTTAAAGTGCACTAAATTCACTCAAAATATATACAAATTAATAAGAGTCAATCAGCAAGTTCATTAAACATTTAGAGTTCTGCTTTTGATTGTAGAAAATTTTGGTGCTTCAGGTTAGCCCAGTGTCAGAGAGGTTTCAAATCAATTTACTCTTTGCATGGCAAAGACATTATAATTTGTCTATTTATTTTACATATAATTACACATACACAAACATATATACACACACACACTTATGCACATACATACAAATATGCTTACCTATGTGCATATTATGTGCAAACAAACACCCCTTTATTAAATGTAACATACCACAGAAGTATGAAAAAGAAAAATGATCCTGTGAAAACTATTTCACTTTTTATGAATAATTATATATTCCTTGAAGCAGAGACTTGAACTGGGGTCATCCACCTTCCAGGTAAATACCCCAACCAATGGGCTATAAAGTCAGTCTCTTTCTCACACCCAATTAATATTTAATTATTTATACAAAGTTGCACTGATACACCTTACTGTAATTTGAAACCAGAGTAAGCCACTTCACTTCAGTGTCTCTACATATGGGATTTGCACAAGTGCAGCTATTCGGTGAACAAAAAACCATCTAACTGTGTATACTAGCCCTGAGCCAGAGGACTGATTGTTTTGCTAGCCATAATCAGATTTTATTAAAAAATTCTTAATAGAAGTTCTGGTTCTTAGAAAGTTTATTTGATATTGAATGATCCATAAAGATGGATGTAAACAAACAGGCCCAAAACAAATTATATCTGTGATGTATAAACACAGTTTGAGTGGGTTCTGGAAGTTGGAAAGTATAACCAGACTTTGAAAAATTCTCCGTGACTCTCCTGCTAGTTTTTTATTAACAGGAGGTTAACTTTAAAGGTGCCTCCTATTATACACCCATTTCAATGGTCAACTCCAAAACACACTGTATATGTGCTGAAAACCCCCCTCTCCTTCCTTCCACATGGTAATGGAAACAACTTTCTTGAGTCCATAGCCTGATTTAGAGCAACTGCTAAGAGTCTGTATTTATCAAAGAAAACTTTAAAAACAGTGCTCTATCATTTCTGTTGTTGTTCTAATCCCACCCCCAGCATACCATTTCACAATATCAGAGTGGCATGTCACATAAGCAAAGATCTTTTCTGACCACAAAGCCTGCACCACAATGTTCTGCTAATAAATAAAACAAGTAGAGATTCACAGATGTTTTACAGAATAAAATATTGATTTTTATTAAGCTTAAATGGAAGCCAGAAGTATATTGAAAAGTCTATTCAAGGCAGTATGCCTTCTGTATAAAAGTCATTAGGACAAATTCAATCTGCAAGGGGGGAAAAAACTTTGCTCACCTCACTGGAATTACACACATTCTTAACTTGGTCCATAAAATAGTTCTTTTTTTAGCTGGATTCTTCTCCTTTGTTGTTGTTTTTCCCCAGCCTTTACTTTTAATTGACTGGGTTTGAAAAATCACCATGTTATTGGCAATAAAATCAAAGTGTCCTGCTGTTCAGGAAATACTAAAAGATCCCCCAAAATTTTCTTTATTAACTGCTGAACAGCATAAACATCACTGCACTTGAGTCAATAAAAACCTTTGATATAACTTTTTGGAAAAAGCTACACTGAACCCAGTCAGAAAGCTTCACTTCTCAAACGAAGTATGATCTTATAAAAACATTTGTCTTCATGTGCAATATTCTAATTTACATAATTTGAAATTATCTGTTTTTCCAGTCTAACAAATTAAAAGGTACTAACATTCTGTCATTAGAGAAAAAGGACATTATGCAGGATCTTTTGAGGATGTAATGCAGGGAAATGCTTACTACTGTTTGGATTTCTCCAATTCTGTTCTGACCATTTGCACTGACAACTCTCTGTCTCCACTTTTAGCAATCAGATTCTTTTGCTTCATAGTCTCCATATGAAATTCTCTAGAAAGATACAAGGAGGAAACCTTTCAACTTATTTAGCCTACTGCAGAGAAAAGGAAGCAGGAGGATTTCCTATTAGTGGATTTGAGAACAGTAATCTAAAACACAATTAAAAAACAAAATTTCTGCTCATTAGATCTGCCAGTCAGAGTTGATGGGCTCTAGATCAAAATGTCCTCACAAACATTGATTGAGAGGGATGCCACCAATAGCAAGGAACTAGGTACAGTAACAGACTATTTGACTTACCACATCAAGTACTCACTGGCATCCTGTCTTATGGTAATGCAGTGATCCCTCAGGGTCAGGCACAGAGGGAGGCCACCGTGTCCCTGCATCAGGCAACAAACAGTCAATTTGTAATCTACAGCTCTGCCGGGGGCAAAGCCAGGAACAGGCTTTTGCCTAGACCTCCTGGCTAGTCAGCCAGCAGACAAACAGTCCAGGCCTTGGCCCTCTGGGCATGGCTAGCAAGCAGTTCAGGAGCTCTGGCCTTGTAGCAGAGCAGAGCTATATAACAGTCAGGCCTCCTGGCCTAGTGTGAAGTGGCTGCCACTGCAGGGTATACTGTGATTGACAGCTCCTCTTGCTCCTCTCCAGGGTTAGTCTCCTCCAGGGGCAGAGAGCGGCAGAACGCAGGTTGGGGAGCGGGCTGGAGGCATCCCTTCCTTCCCTGGCTCCCTCCAAACTGAATTGCCTGGCCCACCTTTTCTGTTTCTTGTCATGCCCTTTGCTTCTGGTGGCAGGGGAGGGGAAGGGGTGACCCAGCTCCACCCACCGAGGGAGTGTAGTGGTCCCTCAGGCTCGGAGTGAGGCCACCCTGCCTCACTACAGATAACATACCAATGTTTTACCATCACAGGTAGTATGCCTCCTCATAATGTTGAGAAACAGAAAGGATCTTGAAAGAGGGATTTAAAGAACTGCAAGGATGTGAGGTGAATGAGGCTTGGGAGACAGACCCAAGAGTAATAAGTAGCATGAAAAAAGGTACAGTGTCCAGAAAAGGAGAAGAAAAAGAAAGCACTAAGGAGAGAGAACTGAGAATAACAAAAGACACTGGGAGATGTAGAAGTTGGAAACAAGAACAGAGATATACAAAAACAGCTGTGCAGAAACATGAAGATAAAGACAAGGATCTTGAACTTAATAATGGGAGAACAAATCACTGAAGGAATTGATGGAAGCAGGTGAATTCTAAGAACAAGATGCCATCCTAGGTCAATAGATAATGAATCAGTTAGCAGCCAGGAGAAAATCATGCACCACAGAACCACACTTAGCACGGCTCAGAGTGTGGAAACACGGAAGAACTATTATGGTCCTACTTAGTTGCTACTGACTTTGGAAACTAAAGCAAGTAGCAAATAGAAGGAAGAGAACATATGTCCAGGCCTGAGAGTATCAGAAAAGAAATAAAGTAAAAGGGTAGTTTGGCTCATAAAATTCCTATCTATAATGAGAATATTTTGTCTTTATCTGGAAGAACAGATGATATGATATTGTGAAGACCTGAGTTTGAGTATCTTGGTAATTTAATAGTCCTCACACTAGAATGGTAATATTTCTAATGAGGAAAGTTTATTTGAAAAACAAAAAACAACAACAGCAAAGGATTTTTCATAGTCCAAGAATGAAGAACAGCCCTCAGACTCAAATTAGATGTACCTCTTGAGAGCTCTATCCTACTCAGCCACTAATAAACCGTGCTATAACTGTTATTACGTGGAAGTCAAGTTTAGTTTTTTATATAGTTCAATTCAGTGGAAGTTCCGTGCAGGTATCAGTGGGTAGAACTGGCTCTTAAGTCTGGAGCTTGGAATTCTACAGTCAGGGCACAGGACTAACGAAGAAAAATACTTCCTGGCTATATCTTTCATCTTCACCCAGGGCAGTGTTCTTCATCCTTTTTTTTTTTTTTTTTTTTTTTAAAACAAAGAAACCATGTTAAAACGCATCCTTAAATGGGAATATATTTCCATATTGCCTGACATAGAAATACATTTGCTGCCCCTTGCAAGCCGCTTTATACAGGAGACTTGCCAAATCTATCAGCAGTGAGAAAGGGACCACGTAAAAATAATAATAATAATAATAAAAAAAAAGGGTGAAATATGTCTTTTACCTGAACACTTCTTAGCTTGCTATGGGTTTAGAACCACCCAGTCCAAGTGGTTGGTAAGGTTATGAGGGACAGACTCATCAGAACATATAAAGTAAGGGAGATCTTGCTTTGTCAGCCTCCCACACCTTGGCCACATTATGATCAAGTATCTTCTCTAAAAGCTGTGTGTTAGAAGATGAAGGAAAAGAATTTTAATATTTAAGCACATCTTGAGGGTTCTGTGGACAACTGGATTTCTTTTTCTTCCAGATGCACCAATTCACGGCAATTCCTGTGATTTGTAAAAGGCCTTGTTTAATAAAAAACGGCTCTCTCAAGTACCACATATCAGTGTGGAATAAGCAATACTTTGTTATGTGACTAGTGCCTCCAGTTTTGAGTTTCTTCTGGCTAAGGTTACAGCCACTAGAAATGCAACCCTGAGCAACACAGAATATAATTGTTTCAATGGGTATTTAGTAAAAGCATAAAATTAGGTGACGGCCCCATAATGGATAGCTGAAGGCTGAAGAAGTAGAGACAATGCTCTAAGAAATCTTTTGATGTCTGGATGAGACTAGGTCTGGTCTGGCACAGACGCAGCTGGACAATTAAAAGTACCAGACTTGGGAATTTTGGAGTATTTCCACCCCACTCAAACTCCTAAGGAAATCCTGGCAGCAACAGCCAGCAGTGCCAGCAAATCTGTATCAAGACAGCATTAACTTGGACTGATTTGAAACCTCCCTGAAGGGGGGACTCTGAGAGAAGCTGCCGACATCTGAAGCCAAGGGGCCTGGAGGAAATATGGAAGGCCAGAGACTGTGGAAATGTACTTGATTTCCTGCCCTTCTCAATGGAAGAATGAGGAGGAAACTCAGACTCAGACTCACAGTGTTTCTTTACCTCTACAAAGGAATAACCTATGTATGGGAGCATTATGTTCATGACTAAAATAAATACCAGTCCTATATTTGTCAATGTAAAATTAAATCTTACAACAATTCAAAGCAATACAGTTTCACTAGACTACCAAAGTAATTATGTTATTTTTTCCTTTGCAGCCCTGCCAGTTTCCTTCACTCTCAGCAGTCTTGGTAAGTACATCTTTTCATGTGTTTTGGACATTATGTCTATTGCAGAGTCTGGTAAATATACTTAAAATATGCAGTTGTATTCTTTTAAAGCCACAATTATGGTTCATTTTAGCAAAAGCCATCACATTTGGCTCACACTTGTGTTGACTCAACTCAGACACTCCACTCAATGCTGCTAACTCTTTAGATGTGTCCTGCACTCCAAAATTTGCCACTTAAGCAAACTAATGAACAAGAAATACCGGACACACCCAGAAGACAATAAACTCCTGACCCAGCATGTCAAAAAATGGATATACTTGCATCAAAATTTATAGTTGAGAAATAAAGGGCATCTTGTGAATGATCTTGAATCCTAAACTCTCTGCTAGCTGAAAGGAAATATTTCAGGGATATCCATAGTAGGATTTTTACTGAAGACAAAATGGGATCTGCCTGCTAAAAGCAAGGCAGAGGCAATCACAATTGGAGAGGAGAAAGTACTTTCATTCTTTTAACAGATTTATTCTTACATTGTCTCTTTCAGAAAGGATGTCAGCTCTGCAGAGAATTCAACTGCTCCATTTTAAGAGCTCTCTAATACAGTCCAGCTAAAAATTAAATTTCAGAAGGAGGAGGAGTGGTGGAAGAGGGGGATCTGGTATATTTCTGGTTTTAAAATGTCAAAATACATTCCAGACAAAATACAGGAACAACTTTTAGGAGTCCAGAAATAAAATAAGATTGAACAGGGTTGTAGGTGTATTTGTTCAAAGCATTCAGGAGCTATATGTGTTTATCATTTGCATATTTAATCTCTTCATCTGTAAGAATCAGAAAAAATTATGAATAGCTAGAACTTAAGAGCTCACATCACATTCTTAGCTGCACTTCTGTAAAATTAACCAAAAATGACACATTTAATAATCTTTCAAAAATATTTTCTTAATAAGGATGTAAATGAGGATTTGTCTTTCATCACAAAGAAAAATGTCCAATTTATGTGGGCACATGCCAGTATGTGGATATTATTATGTTTATAATTACTTTGTGATAATCTGGATGATCATGAGATTGGGAGTTGAATATTCCCAAATTTTAATACTGGCTCTAACATTCAGATTGATACATTCCAAGGCCAGAAAAGATCATTGCTATCATCTATTCTGACCTTCTGTATAACACAGGCCAGAGAATTTCCCCAAAATAATCCTTGAGCACAGTTTTTAGAAAAACATCCAATGTTGATTTAAAAATGTCAACGATGAAGAGTCCACCATGACTTGGTAAATTGTTCCAATGGTTGATTACCCTCACAGTCAAAAATGTATGCCTTATTTCCAGTCTGAATTTGACTAGATGCATCTTCCAGTCACTGAATTATGTTATATCTTTCTCTGCTAGACTGAAAAACTCATTGTCAAGTATTCATTCCCCATATAGGTACCTATAGACTGTAATCAAGTCACCTCTTTACCTTCTCTTTGTTAAACTAAATAGATTGAGCTCCTTGAGTCTGTCACTGTAAGGTATGTTTTCTAACCTTTTAATTTTTCTCCTGGCTCTTCTCTGAACCCTCTCCAATTTATCATCATTCCTTTTGAACTGAGGACATCAGAACTGGACACACTATTCCAGCAGCAGTCTCACCAATGCCAAATACAGAAGTAAAATAACCCCGCTACTCCTACTGCAGATTCTTCTGTTTATGCATCCAAGGATCTCATTAGCCGTTTGGCCACAGCATCACATTTGAAGCTCATGTTCAGCTGATCATCTGCCGCAACTCCCTAATCTTTTTCAGAGTCACTCCTTCAGAGGATAAAATTTCCCATTCTATAAGTATGGTCTATATTCTTTGTTTCTAGATGTACCACATTTACATTTAGCTGTATTAAAATGCAAATTTTTGCTTGCGCCCAGCTTACCAAGAGATCCAGATTGCTCTGCCTCAGGGACCTGTTCTCTTCATTATTCACTACTCAGCCAATTTTCGTATCATCTGCAAACTTTATCAGTGATGATTTTATGTTTTCTTCCACGTTATTGGTAAAAATGCTAGCTAACATAGGGCCAAAAACCACTCCCTATGGAACCCTTCTGTAACTCGATAATGACTCCCCATTTACATTTTGAGACTGATCAGTTAGGCAGTTTTTAATCCATTTAATGTGTGCCATGAGTCATTGTGTGGTCTTGAGCCTCTAAGAGACACAGCCCAGAAAGAGGTGAGAGCTATGGTGGATTTAAACCACCTTTGTAGCCTCCTGATGTAGGGCTGCTCTGGGAGCTGAAGAGGCTTCTGGTATAATTTAGACAATCCTGGAGGCCTAAATTAATGGCAGTCTCTTAAGCTTCTCCATGGACCACAATGCTACCTGCAATCTGCCAGGGCTTTTTAGGGCCATTTTACCTGATATAAAGAGGCTGGAGTGGAGGTGAGAATTTCTGCCTCCATTTCCCTCATACATAAAATGGGGCGAATACTTATCCACCTACGTCATACGGATGTAGTGAGGATTAATTAATTCATGACTGTAACAATGCTTTGAACATGTAAAAAAATATATAAATGTTAAGTATTGTAAAGACAATAGCATAGAACTTATCTAGTACGGAGCCCCACTGACTTCACTGTACCCATGAGCAGTCATTTGCTGGACTGGGTTCTAGGTCAGTAACAGGTACACAAGGCATAAATGCCATGTGTCTCAAAACATTGCTGTACATATTCTTAGGCAAAAAGAAATGAGTATTTGTTAACTATGTGAAAAATTAAGTTAGAACAGAAAGTTAGACCTGAACTTTCATTTATTCTTTGTGAATGTATTTCTTCCTTTCCCCATTTAGCCTTTTCTGTGGTCAGATAAGATTAAACAAGGTCCAGGTGTACATATATCTGATATAATCCCCCAAACAAAATTGCTTTCAGCTTTCCTCCCACAGACTCTTCTTCCAAACCTAGCCCTTTTGTCTTCCCCAGACAGAGGCTATGTCTACACTGACAGCAGCAAATTTGCCACTGTCAGATCGATTTATCCAGTTCAATTGAGCAGAAGTGAAGACCTGCTCAATCGATCCAGAAATCGATTTAGTAAAATCACCTCTGAAAAAAGAGTACAGATATGCATTTCCTGTCGGCACAGTGTAGTGGAGACGGTGCACAGTAGAAAATTTAGGAAGTCGATGTAAGTTACACAAGTTACTCTACATAGCTTGCATAACTCCCGTTGACTGTCGCTGAATTTGCTCGTAAGTGTAGACTAGGCCAGATTCTCACATTTTCTGGCAGTCCTGCCTAATCCAATGTCCCTGACACTTACTTTCTACCAGCTACAAGGCTTTACTCATCTTCCTCCTACTCTTGTGTCCTCGATCTTCATGCCAAGGGAGAGAGAACTCAACACACTCCAGTAGGCTGTTGGTTGGCGCCGCCTAACTGTACACCAAATTGCCTTCTACTCTGACCCTTCCTTACTGCCATGTATGGAATCCCTATGACCATGAGACTGATATCCCTAGGATCTGACACAATTTATTCGAGAACGTTGGTTTTTTTACATATTATTAAAACCAACTACAAGAACAAGAATAGAAACCTTTTCCAATAGTTGTCAAAACATGTCACTGCAGTCACCTATCTGCCACACATGGATGTGTGTCATGAAAAGGACACCATGACTTGTGACAATGCTAAATGTGAATGGAACAGAAAAGACTGGCTACTTACCTTGTATGGTATCTGGAGTGTGTGATGTCTCAGTGTATTCCATTTAAGGTGCCCATGTGTTCCATGTGCTTCAGACCAGAAGATTTTTCATTAGCAGTGTCCATTGGTCCATCACTGTATCCTTCTCCTCCTCATGCTCTGAATCAAGAGTATAAGGGGCAGTGCGGACTGACCACCTCTTCAGTTCCTTCTCTGCCACAAATAACCTTAGGATAAGGATCCAAAGCAGAAGGGAAGGAGGGAAGGCAGTGGAATACACGTAGGAACTACACATCTCAAAGTACTCCAGATAAGTAACCCGTCTTTCTTCTTTGAGTGATGGCCTTATATGTACTCCACTCTAGGTGCGTCAGAAGCAGTATTCATTGAGGAAAAAGGTGCAAGGGACCCGCTGTACCACTGACAAAAGGACCACTCTGCCAAAGGAGGCATCTGCTGTAGAACCTATTCCAGGGTGTAATGTCTAACTAAAGGTATGCACACAACCTCCTGTTGCTACACTACAGATCTCCAGAAGACGTAGCTTGGGCTATCAAAGTAGCTTGGGCTCTACTCAATTGGGATCTCACACCTTGTTGGGTTGGGGTCACTGTCAATTCATAGCAAAGCAGAATGCAGCCCAAAATACACTTAGAAAGTGTCCATGTTTGCAAAGGAGAAAAATAGTTTATGGGATTTTCTATAGGGTTTTGTCCTCTGCAGGAAGAAGGTCAAGGTTCGTTGGACATTCAGAGAGGAAGACCTTCAGACCTCTCTGCTGGCATGGGGTTTCGGGTAGAAGACAAGAAAGTGGATGACTTGGTTCAGATGGAATTCCAAGATCACTTTCCAAATGAACTACGATGTAACCTTAGGGAAACATTATCCCTATGGAGTACTGTATACAGACAGTCTGCCATAAGCTCTCAGTTCTCCTATGCTTCTGGCTGAAGTGACTGCAACCAGAAAAACAAATTCATAGATAGATGAACAAAGGAACATGAGACCAAAAGCATAACTGGGGAATTAATTAATGCAGATAGGATTAGACTGAGATCCCATACTGAAGTTGGTTTCAACACCAGAAGACAATTTCTGACCAGATCCTTCACAAATTTTACTGTAATCAAGCGGGTAAAGATTGTACAGTAATCTCCTAGGAGAGTGAAAGGTACTAATAGCTGCCAAGTACATTCATAAGGAGCTGAGGGACAATCCTTACATTTTCAGAGAGAGGAAGTACACCAGTATAGTTGGAATCTCAGAATCCTCTGAGGGCAACTGATAATGCTGACACCATATAGAGAATCTCTTTCATTTTATTATATAGTACTTCCTTATATTATCTTTTCTGCCACCAACAAGCATGATTTTTCTAAGTTTATTGTCCATCCAAATACCAAACTGCCAGATGGACGGATGCGGGGCTGAGATGAAGGACCTTGCCTCTGTCATGGATTAAGAGCTCTGGAAAAAGCTGAATGTGGAGGCATGGACACGTGGCCATCTGGAGGATGAGTCACTTTGTCTTGTCTGATCTTCCTCAGAACTCATATTAAGATAGGGATGGATAGAAAAACATACATTCCTGGTTCCAACCATCAGACTAGATATACATCCTCTCTGGAGTTGTGGCCCAGGGCCACTTGGGAACAGTTCGCTGAGCATTTCTTGCTCTTGTGAGATGCAAAGAGATTCCTCGTCAGGAATCCTCTTGTTGAAAGATGCTGCACACTCCTGAGTGGTGTAGTTCCCCCTTATGGTCCTTGGAGAAATATCTACTGAGGCTCTCAGTCAGAGCGTTCTGCATTTTTGGTAGGTGCACCACCCAGAGGATGATAAGGTGGTGGAGGCATCAATTCCAGACATGGACAAAGCTTGTGCACAGAAGGATGGATCTTGCTCCTCCCTGCTTATTGATGTAATAGACTATTTTCATGTTTTCTGACATGACTTGAATGTGAAAGTTCCAGGTAAACAACAGGAACCGTTTGCAAACCTTGGGTTCTGCACATAGTACTAATAGGTTTGTGTGTAACATGGTCTCATGCAGCGTCAAGTACATTGTGCTATGTGTTCATCTCAATGGGTTCCACATCCTAGTAGGGAGGTATCTGCAATATATTTTGCAAGGATGGGTGGGTAAGTGGGATGGGAGAATGAAAGGACCCATCCCTATATTTTCCCGCCACGTAAGTGAGGTCAAGACTCTGTGGGAGAGAAGACCAATGTGTCCAGACTATGCTTGCTTGGTGCACAGAATGTTCACAACCAGGCCAGTAGACTCCAGCCCTGCGTGGGACTATTCTTTAATACTGCTCCCACCTTCTCCTGCTATTATGGCAGCGGGTCTTGCGGGACCCATGGGATCCCAGTCCCAATGCAGGGATCTTTTCTTGTCCCATGCAGGGCTCTACTATAGATATTATAGATGGAGCCTCACAAAACGATGTCACCTATGTACGTGAGACCGTGTGGCATAGGGGGATCAGAGGGGGCTCACTCGAGGCTGAGTGATGAGTTCCATCACAGCCTGCAACTAGTCTTGAGGTAGGTATACCTAGGCTGTGACTGAACCCAAGGTTGCCCCAATTAAGTCTATAGTCTTCGCGGGAACAAAAATTGACTTTTCTCATTTACCTCTAGACCTAATGATTGTATGAGTCAGAGCAGCAACAGAGCTGTCACCTGAACTTCTTGGTATGACTTTCCTGTGAGCAGTCAGTCTTCCAGGTAAGGGAATACTGAAGTGTCCTGATGATGCAGACATTCCATCACAACCTTTGTGAACACTCAGTATACAAAATAGTCTAGGTCAATTATAAAACACAGGAACCTGCTGTGATCAGGGTAGATAGCTACATGGAAATAAGAGTCTTTCAAATAATTCTCGCTGAATAGTTTATTTCCCTTGAAGAGCAGATTCTCCATGAGTGATTGGACTTCCCATGCAAGCTGGCATCCACTCACTCCTTTGTTTCATCAGTATTGAGAACATTCTTGTCATTTCTGTGGTTGACAATCCTGGGGCACTTTTGGATCTTGGTGCTGAGGAACCAGTACCATGTTTCTGACACAACGCATACCATGGCACAGAGTCTCAACAACTTAGAATGGGTCAGGGAAGAAGTCCTCTTCTTAGATGAGGACGTAAGAAGGGGATTTCTCATATTTGTCTTTGTGAGAGTGCTTACTTTTATCCTCCGCAGGTCTGCCTTGTTTACTGCTAGAGTCCTTAAACTCTGCTCTCCGAAGTCTGGTAGCCAAAGCCAACATGCTTGAAGGGGCACTTCTCGTTGCCTCTGCCTGATGTACCTCTGGTGGAATACACGCAGGGACCGTCACTCAAAGAAGGTGGTGTTACTGAAGTGTGTGCACAGTACATCCGCACACAAGACTCTTCTTTTAAAATGTCAGAAGATTTTCTCCTAGGCACATGGCCCTCATTCTCTAAAACTCAAAATTAACAGTATTCTGGAACAACATTAACTGATATCAGAAGTTCCATAAATGTACAAGGCCCCTACCAATAATTCTAGGTCATAAGGAAAAACAGTATCACAGGAATTTCATAGGTACAAAAGGAAAGTTCTTAGATATATAAAAAGAGCATATTATGCTTGAACTTTTAGAATTATAATAAAATCCGTTTTATTTCCTTTTCTGACAACTGCCTTTTAAAATGTCCATCAGTGTCTCATATTAGATAACTGCCTGTAGTGCTGTACTCAGTAGATACAGCACACTGCAAGAGTTGAAAAAGACCGAAAAAAGGAAATAAGATCTTTTGATGTTGCTTTTTTAAAACAAAAAGTAAAAAAAAATTAAGAATTGTAAAATGGAATTAAAAATGTGAGCCCAAGCCTGCAAGGTTGTGATTTCTCTGAGCTCTCTTTGAAGAGATGGAGCACTCACCTTGTACAATCAAGCCCCCTGTTTTATATTAAAAACCGCAGACTTTTGCATGAAGTGGCTAGCTAGAGAACTCTGCTCTAAAATACTTTTTAAGTACAAAAAAAGAAATATGAACAAAGCTTTGATTTCAATATTTCTACCTTGCTGAGAATCCTCAATTCTCTTTGGAGTCATTGGGAGTTGAGGACCCTTAGCACCCCACAAAACTTGATCAATACCTCATAGCATCAGCCCCGATGTGGTCAATGAAATGAAAGATATGAGCTAAGTATTCAGGCTCTGATTCAGAAAAGCATCCTTATTCAGGAAGGATACTTAACTGAACACTTAAAGTTAAGCAAGTTGCAATGCTTTCCTACAGTAGGGCCTCAGGATGAAATCCACCTCTGTAAGATGGAGACTTCATAAGATATTGCTTTGAAAAAGCACAAAACAAACTCCAGGTGGGTATCATGCAGATTAAGTTTAGAAGTACCAATTGGAAGTTGATGGATGTCAGTGACAACTTCATAACTGAATGACCTTTAATTGAGACTTTAGCAAAAACAATGTTGATCTAATATGTCAGGAGCATACAAAACACAGTAGACTTCCCCCCCCCCCCTAAAGATGTGCTTGCTACAAATAATAGCCATCTATTTTTATGTAGCTTGTCTAGCCTAAATCTCCTTGGGATAAAGTCTATATACAAATTTGTTGGTGACACATAAAACATTCCTACATAAGATCTAGCTTTATTTACCTTTGAAATTTGTAATTATAGAAGAGGGACCAAACAATGCAAAATGTTTAGTCTTGGGCCCAAATGCTGAATTTCTGTTCAGCAATCTTAAGTGTTGAAAGTTCAGAAATTCTGTACGTCTATAAGGTATTGTCTCTCTCTAAAGAATGGCTTAGTTGTCAGTAATGTTTACGTAGTATAGCCCTTTCAGGATTTAAAGTGTTTCATAAATATTAACTAATTCATCATCAACAGTCCTGTACAGTCTTCTTCAGTGTTATCATATTTACTTCTCAGAAAAATAAGCTTATCGACAGAGAGTTTAAGTTACTCATTCATTCACACTGCAAGTCATTAGACGAACTCAAACCAGAACCCAAAACTAGTCCTCTTCTCTCCTCTCATCACTAAGCAGCACAGTTGCTTCAGAATTATCTTGTTTTGCTATTTGACAAATATCAACTTAAAGGCTTTTTTCATTTATCCTTGGAACCAGAACTATGGTTTTACAATTAAATGAAAGGTTTTATTGTTCAAAAACTCCAGCTTAAGATGTCAAACTCTTCAATGGAAGTCCCATTGAATACATTAAAAGATCTCTCAGTGCAGCCAATGGAATATACATGCATAATCCAAGTGCTGAATTGGATCATAGGGATAATAGCTGTTCTTCAAGGGGAGCTTTAACCACCTACAGGGAAGAAAATTTCTCTTAAAAAGAAACTTTAACTTCTTGGCAAGTTAGTAAAGAAAAAGTTTGAACACATTTCTAATAGTGTATTGTTCTAATATGAATTGTTGCAAAACAGCTTGAGCGCAGAGGAAGGAAAACTCTAGAAAGAAAATGATTAATTGTTATTGTTACTATGGAAGTGTCCATTAACTTTATGAATCATTTTAGCATCTGCTAAACTGGCTTCTGAGCTTATATCTACATACAGCAAAAGTCTTCTGCGGGCCACCCAATAAGCATCCATAAATTAGCACAGAAACTAATTAAATTATCGTTTTAACCTTTGCCATTGCTTGGATTAGAATAGGACCCTTTCCATTTTATAGTGGAGTCTCAAATTACGTGAATATAATAATTTATCAAATAAATATAAACTAGCAGAAGGGAACTGCAGAGTGAAATGAAAACAAAATATTAACAAATTAATATTACTATGTAATATTAATGGACAAATATTATTTGTATTTTGTTTTTAGGCCAGTCTCAAGTGAATGGATTTTTTTTTAAATGCAAAACACAATCACTCAGAAACTCCTTAATGTTATTCAGTGTAAAGAGGCTGCTGATGTATCAAACACAAGAGAAGGCAGAGATTTACATCCTTTGGTCTCAAGATGATCACTTACATCACTATTCTCCTGCAGGTTCAGAACATGTACAAAGAATATACAAGAGTTGGATTACAGCACAGCCCTGTCTCTAACTGTACATAGTTTTTTAACCCAGGTAAAGCGCATCATGAAAAGTAACATCTATCCTCAAGCATAATCTTTGATATATATTAATGTAGTGTGTTAATTTAAATATCTCATTCAATCTATAGTCAATGGCTCAGCATTAATTTAAGCAAAAGGTTAGCTTAAAATCTCACAGGAAAAAGAGACTAATTCTGCGTGTTCACGACAACTGATGTCATTCATATTGCTATACATGCACTAATGAAGACTAACTACCTAATTCAACCCAAAGATAGTTTGACTCTAACCCCCATCTAAATACTTGATGCAGGGAAGCAGAGGCTGACAATACATATGAAAGGGAATGATTTACTCCTAACCACAGTGGAAACAGGAAAAATTTTAAAAAACAAACTAGCATTAATATAAATTGAAAGATTTCATCAGAAACATAATGAAGACGCTCTGATCCTTTTCATTTTCATTTTGCTTTACAGTGTTTCTATTGCCTACGTGTAAAACTATATACTGTACAAGAAAGTATAGATTACACACAAATGGCACAAAGCAATATTTAATCTTAGTCTACTTCCAAAAGAACATCATTCAATAGTTTTTTTAAACTAATAAATTAGACAGGTACCACTAGTAAACATGAGCTCCCAAGGAAGTCTTATTTGACCAAGGGCTGCACAGTCAAGCAGGAAGTGTATATGCAAACATGTTTAATTAAAGCTAATTCATATAAAGTAATCTTTCTAGTCATGAAGCTCTCAATGCCAGTGGTTAATGCAAAATGCATTAGAGACTTGCACTAAGAGTAAAGTACTTAACTTATTTATTACTAGAAAATGTAGTTAAATGATTATTAGAATTTATAAGGTTGATAAAACAAATGGGTAACACACTGAAAAATTTGTTCCCAGAAATTCATGATCAGAAATGAAATATCATCTAAACTTGAAAGCAATTCTTTTCAGATGTTTCTGTTGGATATTACATATAATAAACTGCAAATAAAACTGTAAAATTTTAGAGGACAACTTGAAAATTGATGATCATCTCATTTCAGCTCATGCTTTTTTTGCTGGGTTAAATGTGTGTTGGGGGAGAGAAGGGAAGAGCTTCCAAACCTCTCTCCATGCCTCAAGGATGTTCCATAATTTTGTTTATTTCCTGTGTTGATAAATCTATAGTAATTGCTTGGCCACACTTTGGTTCATTATGAAATATATTCAAGAGACCAAATAACCAGTATCAGTCAAGATTACTATTAAAATCCAGCAAGAACATAGTACAGGAAAAGAATTCAATACAATATTAGTCTCCAGGAAACTATCTTGTGCAGCATTTTACACAAGGTGTGCTCCCAAAGGTGTGGTCCCAAAGTTAACCATTTCAGTTGGTATTATTTCTATGATGATTTTACAAGTTACACATCCCTTTATACGTCACTAAAATCCAACCCATTAGTTTGTCCCAGTTTTCTAATTTCTTGTTCTATTCCTTCCTTATCTTTGTTTTGGATGCTAGTATTCCAGGTACTGGTCCGTGAAGGTACTTCCCCTAGCTTGTATTAAGACACAGAACAAATGCATCTTAATACTGACAAGTTTCCTATCTGCTTCTGCCAGGAAAATGCAAGGTGTTATGGTATACTTAGCATAAGTGAACAGGATTATGGTATAGGCCAATTTAGGCTATGTCACTGTTACAATATTTGTGATTAATGTTATTGGTCCTTATTGCATACTACCTACAGATATATACATGCTAGCCATATATTAGTCAACACCTATCATCCTCTAGACTTTGCAGCCTTCCAAATAAGGGCTGCACAGGTCAGCAATGCCCACTCAGATTTGGCCGAAGGGCTTTGAAAGAGAACAATGGCTTGTGTGTAACTTAAGTTATTTTGCAGGATAACTATCATGGTAACTAACACCATTCTCCAGAAAAACTACACTCTTCTACAGCTAGAATACAAAAGCAATTTATGAACAGTAGAAAAGACTGGGAGGGATGAAGGATAAAGATAAAAGGAATAAGGATAAAAAGATATATAAGAAATACAGTCAGGAGGGGGAAATGCTGTCATCACAGAGCCTGAGGCTGGTTGTGATCAATGTGAAAATCTGTCCTAAAAGAACTGGCACCCAAAAAAGCAAGAATAAATAATAAAACCCTGTAAAGTTCTAAACCTTGATAGCAAAATAACCTTGAAAGAAATATGTATGAAATATTATGTTTCTAACTCACCAGCTACTTACACAGTTCAAATCCCTTTGCATACTGGCTATCCATCAGAAGTATTGCCACTACAGCTATTACATTATCACTTGCTATTAATATTTGTTCTCTTTTGCCTTTCCCCTGCCCTTCACCTCCCACAACATGCCCCCCCAAAAGGAGGAGTCCACCAGGATTATTCTTTCAGGAAAGAACACTGCTGGCACTTAAAAATGTTTTTCTTCTTTCTGCTGTAACAGCTGCAAAGTAATAGGGAAATGGGTCACATTTCAAAGGCTGATCAGTTAACACTTACTCAAGCCCCTTTTGCATTTTTCATCTTTGCAAAAAGTTTTTTTTTCTTATAAACACTCTTTGCATTACTCCTGTTTGAATTATAAAACTTGTCATTTTTGGACTGGCCTTAAAGAGAAGATTTATGAATATACTACATGCAGTTCATTAGCAAAACTGCAAATAATAATATAAAAGGACTGGGAGTCTATTTTGAAATAAGTATGGGTAAGTTAATATGCCCATACTATGATTCCTACAAGCATCTATCTTCAAATCTAGCAGTTTTGTTGCTGTAAAACTCCAATAGGATGCCATTTAATTGTGTATCACAAGTTCACATGCGAATCCATTTAATATTGGGGACATAAACGATTTAAAGATGGAAATGTCAACTATGTTGTATATTATGTGCTATCAGTACAGGAATTACAAGATGGTCTTTAGAAAGAAAAGTCTTAAATTATTTTTCTGAGAACTGTAGCTACTATAGGCTGACTTCTGAGAAAAAGCTTTGCAACCTAGCTAACATCTGAAATGCTCTTTCACTGCTATCAAAACTAGCTAGTAGGCTCAACAATTCACAAACAATTTACTTTTAAAAAGCTTGATCCAAAGCCCACTGAAGTCAATGGCAGTCTTTCCATTGACTTCAATGAGGTTTAGGTCACTGCAAAATGATTTAAGAACACATACCTTCTCAAAGACACACAATTGAAATAAGTTACATTCACAAAGATCATAAATAAGATACTTCTGATGGGTTATTTCATTAGGAAATTTCACAATGAGCTCCTTTCCATATAAATTCAGCCCCTTGACAGAACAACCGACTCTCTTTTCTCCTCTGGAAATGGAGAGTTACAAGACCCCAAACACATTTAATATGAGAAATAAGGTACTGGACAAACCCCAATTCCAGCAGTCTTCAAACGAAATGATGCCTAATTCAGTGCTTAAGCAAGACAAGTCAGAGATTAACAACATAAAATCAAAAGGCGCGCCTCACTAGAACCATTTCATGAAGAGCAACAATCTCAAACCAAAATAATATCAATCATTAGAACACTTCTTCATACCAAACTGATGCTAAATTGAAATGGATCCCAAGAGCAACCTTGTGATCACTTCTGGAGGAGATTAGGCCAGTATGAATGGCCAAACAATCACTAGTGTTGCTTGTGCTCAAAAGAAGCCTTGGGTGGAATTTTCAGAAGGGCTCATATATAGTTAACTTAACTCTGCTCCAACTGAAGCCAATGGGAGTTTTACTATTAACTTCAATGGGAGCAGAGTTAGCTCAGTGTTGAGTGGGTATGTAAATCTGCTACCATCAGATCAATCTATCTGGATCAATTGAATGGCAGTGAAGACCCTCTCAATTGATACAGAAGTTGAGTCAATTAAACCACCTGATCAAAAGGCGTAGCACTGCGTCAACGGGAACGCATTTCCCATCGGCACAGCACAACGGAGACGGTACAGTAAAGGGAAGTTAGGAGGTCGACAGGAGTTATGCAAGCTACACTGCATAACTTGCATAACTCCCGTCGACTGCCACTGAATTTCCTGGTAGTGTGTACTAAGCCTCTGTCTTTCGGCAATCTCCTACCATCAGAATGATGGTACTGCCACTGCCATCACTATGGAGCTGTCATTGAAGTCAGCAAAAGCACTATGGGCAATGGCAGGAATGAGTCATTTTTATACATCAAACTAATACACCAACGTTTGACACTAAATTTAAAATAAGTTGAAATGTTTTCAGTTATTTGCACAAATAACTTAGTTACTACCACAAAACCGCCAACAGTTGCTTGCTAGAAATTATGTTACCAAATCCAAAACTAAAAAAAATCAAAATTCCAGCCCTTAATTTTGTACTTAGAATTATTTATGCACAGAAGAAACTAATCAAGAAACACATTCCAAACATAAAATCTGATCCTGTAATATGACCCACACAACAGTTAGCAAATCACACTGCAGGATCATTGCCATATGTTATTTATTTAATAAATAAAAATATAAATGTTGATTTAGAATATGCTTGCACATGGTCTTGGGTTTTCAGGAAATCACCTCACCCATATTTTTACACATGCTGAAGAATCCTGGCAACAGTTTTGAACATCCAAAAGATGATGAAGTGTAAACAGTGGTCATGATTACAGTCAGTATTTGCCATTTGTTCCCACTCTAAGTGACCACTATAGCAAAATCTTGCTCTCAGGTAAAACTCACCTTAACTTCAACAGGAATTTGGTTAAGTTAGGAATGCAGGTAGTGGTCCATAATGCACAGTCATCTCTGTATTTCAGGGCTGGATTTCCTTACCTGTGGACGTAGTGTAACTGATGTACAGAATCAATCGCTATCACCATTTCAGCCAAATAAAAACGAGCCATATCTTCAGGTAATCTGTCCTCAAACTTGCTGAGCAGGGTGAGCAGATCTCCGCCAACATAGTAATCCATAACCAGGTACTATGAATAAAGGGGAGTGAGAGATGAGAAACACAAAGAAAAGAAATCTTTTTTAAACAGTGACTCAAAGACAATAAAATCCAGGTAGAGCTAAAGGACTGCAGAAAATTGTTAATACTTTAGACACCAGTGAAGTGCTCTTCATAACATTTTCCTGAAATGGAGACAAAAACATTAAAGGAAGCTTTTTTTTTTTTTTTTTTTAAATAATCTTCATAAACATACCTTTTCAAATAATCTTTGACATTCCCTGTTGTCTTGCAGACCATAAAATTGTTTTTAGCACTTTTTTTTTTTTTTTTTTTTTTTAAAGATTTCGTATTTACCAGTATCCAAATAAATTAAAGAACAAGACAGTGTCTGTCTTGTTCATCATTCCATAATCAAACAGAATAGATTATGAAGTTAATATCTCTCAGTTTCTCTTATTATAAAAATCTCCTTAAGTGGAATGCAAAAGTCTTAACAAATTAAAAAATGTAACTGAAAAAAATTGGGTTAGCATGGGATCCTATTTAGGGGCCACATGTTTCTCATGTTTCCCAAAGTTTCTCTGGTTTGATGCAATTTCTTCCTCCCTATCCCTTTTAAATAACTTCATTCAGAAAATAAATGCCTTACTTTAAACCAATCTTAGGACAGGGAAGGACCAAAAGATTCCCATTGATTCATAGTACATTATAATTCCATATGCTGTTGACACTGTGTATAGTATAGGACATATCCACATACAGTGGAAGGGATTACCATTTTATAATTTCAATCACAGAGAAAAGCAATTTCTGAGTTTACTGATGTAAAGTTAAGTAAATGTTTCCTTATTAAATATATTAAATATTATTGCAATTGGATGGGATGCTCATAGATTTTGAAAAGATCATAACTCCTTTCTATTTTCCTATATTACGAAAACTAAACTCTCAAAATACATTTTAATATATGGTCAACCAAATCAGACCAAATCAGCTAAAAACTTTTGAGACTCCTTATGAGTACTTCATTTTTCTGTAAATGAGGGTAAGTCTACATTGTGGGCTCCACAGCAATTGATGAAGCAGGATTGATTGAGCAGGATCGATGGGAGATGGACTCTCCAGTCAATGCCAGTAGTCCACCTCCCTGAAAGGACAAAGGACATCTCCCATCAATGCAGCACTATGAAGATGTTGTACTATGTGAACATAAGTATGTCAACAGGAGATATGCAATTCTCTGGAATTTCATCAACAGCCGGATAAACAAACAACTGGCACTGTATCTTCTTCAAACTGTATCACTGTTGAAGTGTTTCCATAGCTGTTGCTGAAAAACCATTATAATATCTAGGATACAGGCAGACCCGGTGTCAGCTTTTGCCAAGTCCCCAGGCATCAGTGAGTACTGATAAATGCATAGCTAGAAACCAGACTGGCTTACTGTGTGTTAGTTTTGTTAAAATAGATATTAGAGAGATATGAAAGTGTTTTGTATTTAGACTTTACGGAATGCATGCCCCTGAAGAGGGTATGTGCACAAGCCCTCGGTCCATCACAACATGAACACTGGGGGAAGAGAATAAAAGTGTCTGTTATCTCTATGCTGCTTGAACTCTGAGGGGTGAAGATTTCTAAGAATAAGACAGGGGTCTCCAACTGTTTAGTTTGGGTTAGCGATAAAGGACGTACAGATTTTGCTTATAATAGAAGTTTCTATTTTCTTTTGAAATCTAAGACTGTAACTCATTTGTGTGTGTTTATCTGTTTTAACTTTATAAATAACTCATTTCTTTTTCCTACTTACTAAATCTTTAGATAGTTTATTATAGTATAGGCTACAAGCATTGTCTTTGGTTTAAAATCTGAAATATGGTTGACCTGGAGTAAGTGACAGGTCCTTTGGGACTGAGAGTAATCTGAATATTATTGTAATTTTTGGTGTAAAGGACCATCTATCACAGAGACAAACTTGCCTGGGTGGCAAGATAGACCGTTGTGCCCAATGGGACTGTTTGTGAGTCCATGTTAAGGCTGTTACAGTGTTTTAGGAGTTCACACTTGATACTTGGTTGATGAAATCTAGTTATAGAAATACAACCAATTTGGAGTTTGTGCCGAGTTCCTGGACAGTCTGCCCTGAATACGACACTCACGCTCGTGAGTCACTCCAAACAGCGTGAGGGTATCTTTCTGTGAAACTCTGAGGCAAATTTGGATTGTTTCACTTAAAGTGCGTAGTTGGACTATTTGGCCCTATCTATGTTAGGAAAACTATTTGTGATTGACAAAGATTGTTAACCATGGGTCCCCCGGAAAAACATCCAGTTGGATTTGAAAATTGTCTGGATAGTCTACACAGGACCAAACTTTTCAACACCCATTATAGAAAGCAAGTTAGGATAATATAACCTTGAATGTCATGATGGAAGACTAATTGACTGACAAAATTTCCACCAAAATATACAATAATACTTGGTCTTTTTCTCAAGTTCACCCCTTTGTTTACTATTTCTCTGTTTTCAAGGAAAATAGTGTATATCCATGTTTCCAATAATCACTTTACATTAGTATATACTGATGTGGTAGTAATATCACAAGGGTATGGTGCTGTATATCTCAGTTCGCCTGTTTTAACTTCAATGCCAGCATTTTGTGGATAGTCAATTTCATGGATGTCCCTTTGTAGTCAGTCATTTTCCCCTCTTTTTTTGTATGTCTTTTGAACAGCAACAGAGGAATGAAAAACATTTCAAAATAGGACAAAATGATTGCTAAAAACAATAAATTGGCAGAGGAACTCAGGACAGGTGGGGAATCTTGTGTCTCGCCCCTCTGAGGAATGAGAGAGGGAATGGGAAATGGGGATCCCCCAACATTAGAGTCTACATCTGTGAAGAATAACTTTTTCCCCTCCATATTTGGTCATCCTTAAGGTTTTTTGTTGAAAGTTTAAGACTCTGCTTGAAGAGGAAAGTAGTTTTGAATCCTGTGTTTTAGAAGTCCACTGACTGTAACAACTTGAAATAGCATATTGTGACATCCTCCTGGATACCGTTTTTTATTTACCAAGCATTCTGAAGACATTAATAAAATATTTCCACAAAGTCTTAAAATATTGACAGTCAAAATGTTACTGTATTGCTGTCTGCCATTGAGTCGCAAACCTGCTATGCTGCGGGATGTCTTGCATGCATGCCTTGCACAAGGTAAATAAGCCATGGTTCACCATTGCTTTGAAAAATCCCAATGAAATGAGATCTATAATATAAGATAGCTCCCCAGGTTATACATTTTAAAAGCTGCAGTGCTTGTATACAAAATGGGATAGTTATTAACTGATTTGCTGTGTAGTGGTTTTGCTTTCAACTTCCATGCTTTAGTTATTGCTAGGCTTGGAAGGATTAAATTTCTAAATGTTGGTAAACATCAATTTCACTGTACACACAAACTGACAAAAATATTTCCATCTTAATAACAGAAATTTACAGATAGGCAAAGAAAGAAAAATGCTGCTTGAGAAGGTAAATTTAAGGATATTTACTTTGTATATTTTGATGTGATCTTGACAATTTCTGTTTTAACTGTTACAAAGCTTTAACTTTTTTAATCTTAACATCTAGTATCATTAAATAATTACTTTCTGACCCTCTCCCATAATTTCTCACAACTGTGAAAATTTAAAATCAATCAAAATTGAAAAAATGCTTAAAAATAAACATTAATATTATCCATCAAAATAAAAATAAAAATAAAATTCTGCCAAGCTTAGTTATTGCTTGGAAAGAATGTTTTTGTTTGTTTGTTATACAGAACTTCTGTACCTTCATGGTATTATAAAAGAAATTTTTCCAGGAGTAGCAAAAGCAATAAAATGATAACAAAATATCATCTAATGCCCAACCATGGAATCATATTGCCGTTAACTGGACTCTTCATGTGCCTGAGTTAAGGGCGTGCATGAATGTTTTCAAGATCAAGTTATATTTGTAAAGTGCATTTTTCATGTAACAATGGAGTGAATTCTTAGGACAATATACTGTTTCCAGGTAGTATCATTCATTCACATAAATGCAGTATTTTTTTCTTCTAAGACCAAGGTCATTAAGAAGGTCAAAAAAAATGAACATTATGAAGAGGCACTTTTTATTTTTATCTATACACCAGTAAAGTTCAGTTAAACAGATTTCACAAGTTGGTTGGCTGGTTAGTTGTCTTGCTGTCAGATGAACAGTATAGAGGTCACCAAATGTCTTATGTGCCTCCATGGTGTTCCATCCTGAGCCAAACAGAAGAACTAAAAGCTGACCATATCAATTTTTATACAGCAATTATATACACCTTTCTACCCATTATAACTATGAGGAAACATCATAAATGCATATAAATTCCTCGGTTCTCTTGCTTGGCAGACCAGACAAGAGTTAGCCAAGGAATCCTGCTACCAAAGATGATCTGATTCTCTCGATTCAAGTCAGTTCTTTAAGATCTAATCTATATTCACAGAGCTCAGGTGAAAAAGGAAGCATAATCCTAAAGGGATTTAAAAAAACTATAACCTCCACATTATGTCTTTTGTCAAGCACTAAAAGACTCCCCTTTCAGTGACAATTGAATCAAATCAGCAAATGTGCACATTTATACCACACTCATACAAGTCATCACAAGTCTGTTCAGGAAGTACAGGCAGAGGAGAAAAGGTGGAGGAGCTGCACTGTATGAAAGAGAGCAATATGATTGCTCAGAGCTCCAGTATGAAACCAGAGAAAAACCTGTTGAGAGCTCTGGGTTAAGTTTACAACTGAGAGCAACAAGTGTTATGTCATGGTCAGGTGGTCTATAGCAGATGCCCACCAGGAGGATGAGGTAGTTGTCTGAAGAAACCTTCGTCTAGCAGAAGTTTCCAGATCACAGGCCCTGGTTCTCATGGGAGACTTCAATCTCCCTGACATCTGCTGGGAGAGCAATACAGCAGTGCACAGACAATCCAGGAAGTTATTGGAGAGTGTTAGGGACAATTTCCTAGTGCAAGTGCTGGAGGAACCAACTAGGGGCCATGCTCCTCTTGACCAGCTGCTCACAAACAGAGAAGAATTGGTAGGGGAAGTAGAAGTGGATGGCAATCTGGGAAGCAGTGACCATGAGATAGTCGAGTTCAGGAGCCTGACAAAAGGAAGAAAGAAGAGTAGCAGCATACGTACCCTGGACTTCAGAAAAGTAGACTTTGACGCCCTCAGAGAACTGATGGGCAGGATCCCTTAGGAGGCTAATATGAGGAGGAAAGGAGTCCAGAAGAGCTGGCTGTATTTTAAAGAAACCTTAATGAGGGCGCAGGAACAAACCAGTGCAATACTGTGCAGAAAGAATAGCAAATATGGCAGGCCACCAGCTTGGCTTAACAGAGAAATCTTTGGTGAGCTTAAACACAAAAAGAAAGCTTACAAGAAGTGGTTCAGATGACAAGGAAGAAGTATAAAAATATTGCTCAAGCATGCAGTGGTGAAATCAGAAAGGCCAAAGCACAACTGGAGTTGCAGCTAGGAAGGGAGGTGAAGGATAACAAGAAGGGTTTCTACAGGTATGTTAACAACAAGAAGGTGGCCAGAAAAAGTGTGGGCCCCTTACTGAATGGGGGAGGCAACCTAGTGACAGATGATGTGGAAAAAGCTGAATAACTTAATGCTTTTTTTCCCTCTGTCTTCACAGACAAGGTCAGCTCCCAGACTACTGCACTGGGCAGCACAGTATGGGGAGGAGCTGAGCAGCCCTCAGTAGTGAAAGAAAAGGCTAAAGACTATTTAGAAAAGCTGGACATACACAAGTGCATGGGGCCGGATGTAATGCATCTGAGGGTGCTGAGGGAGTTGGCTGATGTAATTGCAGAGCTATTGGCCATTATCTTTGAAAACTCATGGTGATCGAGGGAGGTCATGGACAACTGGAAAAAGGCAAACATAGTGACCATCTTTAAAAAAGTAAAGGAGGAAGATCTGGAGAATTACAGACAAGTCAGCCTCACCTCAGTCCCCAGAAAAATCATGAAGCAAGTCCCCAAATAATCCATTTTGAAGCAAATGAAGGAGGGGAAGGTGATCAGAAACAGTCTGCATGGATTCACCAACGACACTTCATGCCTGACCAATCTGATTGTCTTTTATGATGAGATGACTGGCTCTGTGGATGTGGGGAAAGCGGTGGAAGTAATATATCCTGACTTTAGCAAAGCTTTTGCTAAGGTCTCTCACAGTATTCTTGCCAGCAAGTTAAAGAAGTATGGGTTGGATGAATGGACAATGAGGTGGATAGAAAGCTGGCTAGATCGTGGGCTCAACAGGTAGTGATGATCAACAGCTCAATGTTTAGTTGGCAGCCAGTATCAAGCAGATTGCCCCAGTGGTTGGTCCTTGGGCTGATTTGGTTCAACATTTTCATTAATGATCTGCATGGGAGATTGAAGTGCTCTCCTACTGGCTTATGGATGTTACCATTTTTTATGTCTGATTTGTGTACATTTATTCTTTTGCGTAGTGACAGTCCGGTTTGGCAAATGTACACGACAGAGGAGCATTGAGGATGTGGAGAAAGCTGATGTACTCAATGCCTTTTTTGCCTCTGTCTTCACAGACAAGATCAGTTCCCAGACTGCTTCACTGGGTGGCACAGAATGGGAAGGAGGCGAACATCCCATAGTGCTGAAGGAACAGGTCCAAGACTATTTAGAAGGATTGGACGTACACAAGTCCATGGGGCCTGATGCAATACACCCGAGGGTGCTGAGGGAGTTGGCTGAGGTGATTTCAGAGCCATTGACTATTATCTTTGAAAGCTTGTGGCAACAGGGGGAGGTCCCTGAGGACTGGAAAAAAGCAAATATAGTGCCCATCTTCAAAAAAGGGAGGAAAGAGGATCCAGGGAGCTACAGACCGGTCAGCCTCACTTCAATCCCTGGAAAAATCATGGAGCAGGTCCTTAAGGAATCCATTTTAAGGCACTTGGAAGAGAGGAAGGTGATCAGGAACAGTCAACATGGATTCACCATGGGAAAGTCATGCCTGACCAACCTGATTGCTTTCTATGATGAGGTGACTGGCTCTGTGGATGTAGGGAAGGCGGTGGACGTGATATACCTTGACTTTAGCAAAGCTTCTAATACTGTCTCTCACAGTATTCTTATCAGCAAGTTAAAGAAGTATGGGTTGGATGAATGGACTATAAAATGGATAGAGAACTGGCTAGAGCATAGGGCTCAACGAGTAGTAATCAATGGCTCCGTGTCTAGCTGGCAACTGGTCACAAGCGGAGTGCCCCAGGGGTCAGTCTTGGGGCCGTTCAACATCTTCATTAATGATCTGGAAGATGGGGTAGATTGCACCCTCAGCAAGTTTGCGGATGACACTAAGCTGGGGGGAGTGGTAGATACCCTGGAAGGTGGGGATAGGATACAGAAGGACCTACACAAACTGGAGGACTGGGCCAAAAGAAATCTAATGAGGTTCAACAAAGAAAAGTGCAGAGTCCTCCACTTAGGAAGGAAGAATCCCATGCACAGCTATAGACTGGGACCAACGAGCTAGGCAGCAGTTCTGCAGAAAAGGACCTGGGGGTAACAGTGGATAAAAAGCTGGATATGAGTCAGCAGTGTGCCCTGGTTGTCAAAAAGGCTAATAGCATATTGGGCTGCATTAGGAGGAGCATTGCCAGCAGGTCACGGGAAGTGATTATTCCCCTCTATTCGGCATTGGTAAGGCCGCATTTAGAGTATTGTGTCCAGTTTTGGGACCCCCACTACAAAAAGGATGTAGACAAGTTGGAGAGAGTCCAGCGGAGGGCAACAAAAATGATTAGGGGGCTGGAGCACAGGACTTATGAGGAGAGGCTGAGGAAACTGGGCTTGTTTAGTTTGCAAAAGAGAAGGGAGGGGGGATTTGATAGCAGCCTTTAACTACCTGAAAGGGGGTTCCAGGGAGGATGGGGCTAGGCTGTTCTCGGTGGTGGCAGATGACAGAACAAGAAGCAACGGTCTCAAGTTGCAGTTGAGAGGTCTAGGTTAGACACTAGGAGGATGGTGAAGCACTGGAATGGGTTACCTAGGGAGGAGGTGGAATCTCCATCTTAAGAGGTTTTTAAGCTGAGGCTTGACAAAGCCCTGGCTGGGATGATATATCTGAGGTTAGTCCTGCTTTGAGCAGAGGGTTGGACTAGATGACCCCTGAGGTCCCTTCCAACTCTAATATTCTATGATTCTATGATTGCTGGGCACATGATGGCATATATGACACTTCAATCTCCCAGGACACTCTGTAGAGCTGACTTGAAAGTTCCCATACTTCAAAGAAAAAAAAAAAAAACTTCAAAAACAGACTTCAGCGAGAAACTGCAGAGCTGGAACTCATATGCAAACTTGACACAATCAGACTGGGTCTGAATAGGGACTTGGAATGATTATCTCATTACAAGAAGTAATTGTCACTGTTCACACAGTCTCACTTTCTAATCAATGGTTGTGAATAGGCCTCATCTACCCTAACTGAATTGACTTTGTTAGCACTTGCCCTCCCCCATTGTTATGTTTCTCACCCTTGGATGTGTGTGTATATATATATATATATATATATATATATATATACACACACACACATATACATATACATATATACACCTCCTACTTCATTCATCTGACGAAGTGGGTTGCAGCCCACGAAAGTTTATGCCTGTAGAAATTTGTTAGTCTTTAAGGTGCTACAGGACTCTCATTGTTTTTTTCTCTTTACAAAGCAACTTTTGGAAGTACATTCTGAGTGTGCAGACCCATCAGATCTAGTAATTTTCTTATGTACTGCACAAGTTACTACTGCACAACATCACAATGCTTCCACAATTACAAAGCAAACTAACCTATTTTTTAAAAACAAAAAGGATAGAAATGCAAAAATTCAGGATGTTAAACTCCAGCAACAAATACATATTTAATATAAAGGCATTCAATTCAGGTCAGAGATCTGCCTAAATTCTCTATCATGCTCAAAGCACATATTAAAATACTGAGAGTCAATTATTTTTCCTGCCATTTTCTCCCAAACGAAACACAATTTGCAAAACTAGCACATGTTATCAGACCATCAAAGATAAAGAACAGAAGCTGCTCTGTGCTCAACTAGCATGTTCAGGAAAGAGGCCAGATTAAAATGAGTTCTGGCAGGCTGCAACTGAATATATAATGTTTTTCTAGTGATAATTCTAGCAGTCAGAACAGAATTATAGTTTTTACTGGTCCATATTACTCAGTTAGGAAGTTAAAAACCTGGGCCCTGATTCTGCTATCAGATTCACAAAAGCAAAGCCCTATCTGTGCAAAGTCCCACTGAAGTCAAGGGAATACAGCAAGATTGCAAGAGTTTGTGCTTGTGCATCCAATTGAAGAGGATCATGACCAAAAATCCTAATTCTGAAAGTCCTGCATGCATGGAAGTTCTTTTACCTTAAGGACCAAATCATACATGCTTTACTCCAGGAATGTCACTGAAGTTAATGTGACATCATGCATAAAACGAGCAGGAAGTGGCCTTTAGTTGCACACTGGGATTTTTTTTTAAACTTAACACATACTAATGACAATGCTAAACAGAAGTAAATGGGTAGTAAGACTTCAAAACTACCAAATTATATGTATCAAGCGTACTTTACAAGACAAGAAAATAAATACAATTCAAGTGTGTTACATTTCTTTTTTTAAATGATTTAAAGGTTTAGTAGAAACTGAGTATCCTTTAGAAATTAATTTTCTTTCTTCAATCTTATACATTACCTGAAAGTTAAATGTAATATGAAAGATTAGATTCTTACAATAAAATTTATGATGGAAATACAATTTAGAAATGTACATCAATTTAAGTTTCAGCATCAGCATGCAATAACTGGTTTTACTATAAAGAGTACAAGACCACTATCTTTTTATACGTCTAAACAACATAACCCAAACTTTTCCAAACCAAACCAAAAGGCATTCTAATTACATTTCAGATATATTTCTTAGTAAAAACATATTTAGATACTTTCATCTGCAATTATAATCTTCAGTTCTATGCAAAACGATTTTTTTAAAAGTGGCATTTTTCCAAGTTCTACAGTGGCTTTCTGTATTCTTCTGAGGCTTTTGTGGTTAAGCTCCCCAACCAGCAGGAGAATACAGATCAGAATTGAATTTATGCCTCTCTACTCCTTGCCAGAGCCCAGCTGGGTGAATTTGAAATCAATATGATCATTCCAGTTCCAAAATTTAAAAACAATAATCAAGGAGATTAAACAAACTTTATATCTAACTCTAATTTCATAGCAGGAAAAAAATTAACTGCTACTTCATTCTGTCAATCTGACCAGCATTATTGGGACAAAGTAAATGACAAGATTATAGAAAAGGTAAAGTAATATAATTGCAATTGTGCTCCCAAAGGAAAAATGGTCAGATGACCTGATACCTCCTGGTTACAGAAATCTGCCCAATAATTGCAGACTGGTACAGAGAATAAAGCAAACTAGCATCTTGAGATATTCAGGGCCAAATTCACTAAATCCCCAGACTAGTTTCCATACTATGAAACTCTAGGCATAATTATGGATTTGACAGGGTTTTTGATTCATATGGATTTTAAATTTCAAACATAGGGCTAACCATTGCACACACACTATATCTGTATCTCAAGATCACAGACTAAAAGCCTAAAATGACTTTAATAGATATGTAAGTAACACTCACTAAATAGTTTTCATCCTGGAAGGCATAGTGCAATGTTGTGATCCACTGATTATCTCCATTCACTAGTACATCCCTCTCTTCTCGAAAACAGGCTGTCTGAAGGGGAGAAAAGTATATTTTAGTTACAATATATATTAGTATCAAACCATAAACGTATTTCATGAAATGGCAATCAAATACGTAGGATGACACTACAAGATACCCTACAGCAAAAGCCATTTAATCCACACTCCTGACATGTTGAAAACATGGGACAAGCAGCGTACAACACTTTATATCTACATGGAATATATTACAATTGTACTTCCCAATTATTATTCTTGGGATGAAGATATAAAAAACAGACTTTTCTGTTCACCATCTCCAGACCACAGGTTAAAATCTGCTCTCAAACCTGTTCACAGTGAAGTCAATGAGATAATATTATGTATCTGAGGGCAGAACTAGCCCTGCATGTGCACAGTTTCTTCTGTGACTGTTACACCTTAAGGACTATATATTTTTCTATTATAAACATTCATTTTCAGGATTTAAAACTTGTTCAAAAATTACAGCCATACAGTTGTACTGCAAGATTGTCTGAATCAATATAAAACAATGCTGTCTTATCTATAGCAACAAGACAATGCCTGACTCTCACCCCTACTTCTGTATTTGATGCATTGAAAATATGCAGCAAGACCTTTTATTTTAATCAGATCTATTTCTCTGTGAGACTATTTGCATTATATAATTTATAAGCACAAATATGTTTTTATAGGTACACATAAACACAATGACCCATATAGTAATCCAATTGAAGTCCAAAGGAGTAGGATCTGGGCTCATTTCAAAGCACTGTCATCCTAGGTTTACACTGGTATATTCATATTTATATATATACACAATGTTTTACTTATTATTATAAATAAAGTAACCGCCAGCTACTTTCATCTTCCCCTCAATCTATCAGTCAAACTAGCTGATGTCTTTCTGGCATCATCTCTGAGGGGAGGGAGAAAGGAGTTTAGTTTTGGCAATGTTAGTTTTAAGTTGATGGTGAGACATCCAGGAGGATATGTTAGAGACAGGCTGAGATGCAAGATGGGATTGAAAGATTTGTGCATCATTGATCTAAAGATGGTAGTTGAAAATATGTTAGCAGATGAGATTACCCAGTGAGATGATGTAAAGCAAAAAGAGGAGCAGGCCAAAGATTGAGCCCTCTGAGACCCCACAAAGGTTAGGAAAGGGGAAGAAGAGGAACCACCAAGAGAGGCTAAGGAATGGCTGAAGGGATAGGAAAACCACAGGAGCACAGAATTGTGTGTGAAAGCCAAGAGAGGATAAAATGTTGAGAAGGAGAATCAGTAGTGTCAAAAGCAGGAGAGAGATCAAAGTGATTAGAGTAGAGTCCCTGAGACTTGGCCAGGAAAACGTCATTAGAGACCTTAAAGAGAGCAGACTTGGTGAACTGGGAAGAAAGGATGCCAAACTGGAGAGGATCCCAGATGGAACTGCAGGAGAAGATTTCCAGGCAATGATTGTAAATGGCAATGACAATGAGTTCAGAGTGAAGGGCAGAAGAGGGATAGGGTGATAGTTAAAGAGGCAGGCAGGGTTATTAAGTTTTTGAAGATGCAGAGACATGAACATTCTTGGATTTTTAGAGGAACTGGCTAGAAGAGGATGAAAATGAAAGGAAGATTAGTGGGTAGATGGAGAATTGGAGGTAAACTGTAGATGAGAAACTTTGCCAACATACACTGTAAATATTCTGTTACTCCAGATACGTTTCACCCAATTTCATCAGCCTAAACCATATCGTGTCTCTTCATATTTAAGCAACAGCTACATTTAAAGAAAAATAAAACTTTTTCAACTTCATTTCCAAAACCAGACAAATACCAAAATTAGTATGGTTATTGTTGGCAGTGAACTTTAGAGAGTGACAAATGAAGAGTGCAGCTGAATGATTTTTGTGTAGAGCTGAAGGTAAATTTATAAGAGCAACCAAAAACACCAAACCTTCTTTTGACCTGTAAAATGAGCAAAATGTGATACAGAGGTCAGAAAGAAGAAACACTCACTTTTTACACCTGAATAGTAACACTGTGCAAGAGAGAACAGGAATAAGTGAAGCAAGATTCATTAATAAAATACACTGCACAATAAACAAAAGATCTTCAATGGGAGTTGAATGAGAAATAGCAGAAGGGCAAAAAAAGGAATTTTGGGGAAGAGTGGTTGTTCTTTGTTTTGTTTAAATCTTTGCCAGAAATAGAGAACAATAAAAATCTATGAATTCTTTCTTGTTTCCACAACCATAATGAGAAGTAAACAAACTGCATGTTATTACACAGATGCGTGGTGCTAGTTTCTACAGTGAGTCTATATAATCTTTATTGTGCCATTGTATCTGACCCAAATTCACAAAAGATCTTGCATTCCTTGAGCACCCAAAACACCCACACTTGGGCAGAGTGCCTGGAGGTGGCAGCAAAAGCTTTTACCACAGTGGATGGCATTTGCAATTTCAATAGCCTGGCAGAGAAACCTGGAACAGTTCTCTCACCAACACCACTTTGTCTTGGGTTCCTGCTCTTCTCAAATAATTCAACTTCTCCCTGGATCCTCAGCCACACTTTACTGGCTCCCTCTGGATGAAACTGTTCCTAACCCACACTGTACACCTCAGGATTGGTGTATTAGTTTTAAGGGAAGATGTGTATGTAAGTCTCTGAGACGGCTTTGATAATCACAGCCTGCAAGTATCAAAAATAAATGTTTAAAAGGTGTATGTAAAAAAATAAACATTTATTTTAGTTGTATGAAATCTGATTTGACTTGTAATGGCCCTGGGGTTTCTTATAGTCTGGATAGAGTTAATAATACTGCTGGGTGCCTCTCCCCAGTCTGTTTGAACAAATTTTTCCGTACTTCACTTCTTCCTTGAACTGTCTGATCTCCACTCTGTGACCTGCTTCTCTTGGACTGCCAATCCTTCCCTTCCCCACAACAGTGGACATTTCCGATGTTTTCTGTGGCTCTACTACTGAATTAGGTAGGACTGTCAACAAATAATTGAACTCATTATGTTGTAAATCACATAAGTGATAGGGCCTTGGTCTGGACAGTTATCTACAAGATGGGTCTTGAAGTATTCCTACTCTCTCAGCTGACCAGAAGACCAACAAGACTGAGTGACAGCAGATTAAGAAAGATCAATTTTTCCCATTAAAGGGTAAAATAAAGGAGCAGTAGGCAAATTTAGTACTAGATTTAAGATCTAAGGAAATATGACTAATAGCTTCAGTGTATGTTATCAAACTTTTGATAATGTATGTAAGATGCAAAATTACATTACCTTAAACTGTGGGACAGATGTTCTTCTGATATATTGATCAGAACTATTTTATGAAGCATTGGATCTTTAGCAACCAATGCTCTACAATACTTAATCTCCTAATTTTAACACCACCAAAAGCTTGTTTTAGTTAAAGTTCTAGAATGAAATGTAGTATAAATGAAGTCACCCACATAATGCATCCAAATTTATTTCTATCTTGTTTTTTTGTTCTGATGATATTTAACACGCAAAGCCAACTGTTAATAAGCAAGATTGATGGGAAATCCATTATGTTTCTAGAGATCATTTCAAAAGACAAATTAAGACCAAGTTTGATTTATATGCCCCCCTGCACGTTTTATAAAAATTATATCCGTTAAAAGAACATAAATGATAGAATCATAGAAATGTAGGATTGAAGGGACCTAGAGAAGTCATCAAGTTCAGCCTCTTGTGGACCACATAAACCTAGACCATCCCTGTGTCATAAACCTAGACCATCCCTGACAGGTGTTTGTCCAACTGGTTTTTAAAAACTTCCAGGGATAGGGATTCCACAACCTCCCTGGGATTCCACAACCCCCTATTCCATACCTTAACTACCCTATAATTAGAAAGCTTTTCTTAATATCTAACCTAACTCTTCCTTGTTGCAGATTAAGCCTATTACTCCTTGTCCTACCGTTAGTGGACATGGAGAACAATTCATCACCATCCTCTTTATAACAGCCCTTGACATATTTGTAGATTGTTATTAGGTCCCCCAAAGTCTTCTATTCTCATGACTAAACATGCCCAAGTTTTTAAACTTTTCCTTATAGGTCAGGTTTTCTAAACCTTTGATCATTTAGCCCACATTTTCCTAGTTTGTTTATGAGAATGTGTTTACCTGAATTATATATGCATATTAGATATGCAGATTTTTATTAGAAATAAAATGGGTATTGTACTTAAATTATTTGAAATGTTTCATCAAATACTGTATATCCTTGCACTGGTTTCAACTCTAGAGGTATTTCCCCCCAAATTTAGATGAAATTACAGTATGTAATATGTGTCGTCATTTCAGCATGAAAGTCAGATAAATCAAAACCAGAAAAAAAATTCCAATCTATTTTTAAATGTACCTTCTTAAAGCCAATTTTAAAATTGTATTTCTTTTCATTAAAATGAGGTTATATATAGTTTTGAAATATTTTCTCTATGCAAGGTACTTAAAATACCCTTCCCAGAGGTCCCAGTGGTTTCTTGAAGTCTGCACAGCCAGTCTAAAAAGAAATACAGCTATTTTTTTCCACCAGTTTGGTGACCTGCTGACAAAAAATGGAAAGAGAACCTTCTGGAATTAAATTGCATTGCACAGAGTGACCTTCAATGTCCCAAATATCTGCAAATTTTCATTCTTTTCAATTTTTGCTGTGTATGCCTGCCCTATTATTAGAATAACAAAGATTGGATAGAGTTCACAATATGGTGCACAAACACCAAAGTAAACATAAAAAGCTTACAGTATAAAAATACAAAACAGAGATGGAGGATAGGAGAAAGAAGTACAACATAAAAAGGAAGTGAGCAAGCGGTAACTCCATATTTTGATTACTATAATTTTATTGATTTTTTCATTATATAGGCTATCTCCCAAATACACCACAATCTAGGCACAGTCAGCCAAGTTGATTTCTAGTATGTATTAATAAGCCAATATAAAGTATTTGTCAAACTAACATTACATATAAAAAGAGTTAAAAGAACATAATTTAGGTTGTAGAGGCAAGCATGCAAGTTAGAAAATGCTCCGGCAACCTTAGTTTAGTATGCTGGTGTGTCCAACTTGTTTACTGAATGAGACAAGGGACTTGGGGAAAAAATAATATGAGGTCATGAAATCAGGAAGGCCAAATCACAGTTGGAGTTGCAGGTAGCAAGGAATGTGAAGGGTAACAAGAAGGGTTTCTACAGGTGTGTTAGTAACAAGAAGAAGGTCAGGGAAAGTGTGTGATGGGGTGGCAACCTAGTGACAGATGATGTGGAAAAAGCTGAAGTACTCAACACTTTTTTCCCCTCTGTCTTCACAGACAAGGTCAGCTCCTAGACTACTGCACCGGGCCACACAGAACAGGGAGGACGTGAGCGGCCCTCAGCGCTGAAAGAACAGATTCAGGACTATTTAGAAAGGCTGGACAGGCACTAGTCTATGAGGCCAGACGCAATGTATCCGAGGGTGCTGAGGAAGTTGGCTGATGTGATTGCAGAGCCATTTGTCATTGTGTTTGAAAAGTCGTGGTGATTGGGTGAGGTCCCATATGATTGGAAAAAGACAAATATAGTGCCCATCTTCAAAAAAGGGAAGAAGATCTGGGGAACTACAGACCAGTCAGCCTCACCTCAGTCCCTGGAAAAATCATGAAGCAGTCCTCAAAGAATCCATTTTGAGGAACTTGGAAGAGAGGAAGGTGATCAGGAACAGTCAGCATAGATTCACCAAGGACACATTTTGCCTGACCAAGCTGATTGTCTTTTATGATGAGATGACTGGCTCTGTGGATGTGGGGAAAGTGATGGACGTGATATACCTTGACTTTAGCAAAGCTTTTGATACAGTCTCCCACAGTATTTTTATCAGCGAGTTAAAGAAGTATGGGTTGGATGAATGGACTATGAGGTGGATAGAAAGCTAGCTAGATCATCAGGGTCAATGAGTAGTGATCAACGGCTCAATGTCTAGTTGGTAGCCAGTAACAAGTCTAGTGCCCCAAAGGTCGGTGCTTGGGCCAGTTTTGTTCCACATCTCCATTAATGATCTGGAGGATGAGGTGGATTGCACTCTCATCAAGTTTGTAGATGACACTAAGCTGAGGGGAGCAGTAGATACACTGGAGGGCAGGGATAGGATATGGAGTGACTTAGACAAATTAGAGGATTGGGCCAAAAGAAATCTGATGAGGTCTGACAAGGACAAGTGCAAAGTCCTGCACTTAGGATGGAAGAATCTCATGCACTGTTACAGACTAGGGACCGACTGGCTAGGCAGTAGTTTGGCAGAAAAGGACCTGGGGGTTACAGTGGACAAGAAGCTGGATATGAGTCAACCGTGTGCCCTTATAGCCAACAAGGCTAACAGCATATTGGGCTGCATTAGTAGGAGCATTGCCAGCAAATCGAGGAAAGTGATTATTCCCCTTTATTTGGCACTGATGAGGCCTCATTTGGAGTACTGTGTCCAGTTTTGAGCCCCCCACTACAGAAAGCATGCGGACAAATTGGAACGAGTCCAGCGGAGGGCAACGAAAATGATTGGGGTCTAGAGTACATGATTTATGAGGAGAGACTGAGGGAACTAGACTTGTTTAGTCTGCAGAAGAGAAGAATGATAGGGGATTTGATAGCAGCCTTTAACTACCTGAAAGGGAGCTCCAGGGAGGATGGAGTTAGGCTGTTCTCAGTGGTAGTAGATGACAGAACAAGGAGCAACGGTCTCAAGTTGCAGTGGGGGAGGTCTAGGTTGGATATTAGGAAAATCTTTTTCACTAGGAGGGTGGTGTAGCACTGGAATGGGTTACCTAGGGAGGTGGTGGAATCTCCATACTTAGAGGTTTTTAAGATGCGGCTTGACAAAGCCCTGGCTGGGATGGTTTAGTTGGGGTTCGTCCTGCTTTGAGCAGGGGGTTGGACTAGATGACCTCTTGAAGTTCCTTCCAACCCTAATCTTCTATGATTCTATGTAAGTAACAGCCATAAGTTTGCACACAGAAGGCCAAATTAAGGTTGCATGGGCAAATGTAAATTTGGCATTTTTCTTACTTTTGACTGCTTGACTTTGCAACTTAAATAACATTCTTTTAATGTAGTTTTTTCTGTGTAATGTCCTACGATATTTTATTGGACAAAAGTAAAAACAAATTCTGTTATGTAGAATTGTAGCAACCTCTTCAAGGTTTGAACACTGAGTTTTCTGCACTGCAGCACAGACTTCTACCACTTGAGAAACACGACTAAGCCTGGTTCAAGGCAGATGAAGGCTGTTATGCAAAACTGGGGGTGGAGGGACTGCTGGCACCATATATAAAGTTTAATTTGTACTCGATGCGATTGAAATGTTACGCAAGCACACATATTTATAAAACATACTATGTTAAAATAATTTAAGCCCCTCAAATAAATTATTTACAATAAAGCTGGTTTTACTGCTATAATTTATCCCTTCCTACTTTTCAATGAAGTGATGATGTCTGTGGGCTGGTCTACACTGAAAACTTACATCAACATAGCTATGTCTTTCAGGGATGTGAAAAATCCACACTACTAAGAGATATAGCTATGTTGACATAACCCCCAGTGTAGACAGTGCTAGGTTGATGACAGAATTCTTCCATCAACCTAGATGCTGCCTCTCAGGAATGTGGATAAACTACAACAACGGAAGAACCCAACTGTCAATGTAGCAAGTGTCTACACTGAAGCATTACTGCACTGCAGCTGTGCCACTGTCATGTTTTAAATGTACATATACCCTAAATCAATTGTATTTGTTTCAGTATTGTAAAAATTATGTAACAAGGGCTACACTCCAAACAGGAAGAAAGCATGTGACGGTTAATATACTTATAACTTAGGAATAGCCAGCATGGGTTTGTCAAGAACAAGTCATACCAAATCAACCTAATTTCCTTCTTTGACAGGGTTACTGGCCTAGTGGCAACAGTAGATATGATATATATATATCTTGATTTTAATAAGGCTTTAACACAGTCCTGCATGACATTCTCATAAACAAACTAGGGAAATGTGGTCTACATGAAATTACTGTAAGATGGATGCATAAGCACAACTGGTTGAAAGACAGTACTCAAAGAGTAGTTATCAAAGGTTCGCTGTCCAACTGGGAGGCCGCATTTAGTGGGCTCCCTCAGGGGTAAGCCTGGGTCCAGTACTATTCATTATTTTCATTAATGACTTGGATAATGGGATACTTATAAAATATGCATGTAGAAAGGCACTGTGGCCTTCCTCGAAGCCTGGGCCTGAGGAAGGGTCGCGACGCCCCGGCCGGATGGTGCCACCAGCTTACAATGCAGTGACACCAAATTGGGTGGGGGTTACAAGCACTTTGGAGAGTAGGATTAACATTCAAAACAACATTGAAAAACTGGAGAATTGGTCTGAATTCAGCAAGATTATATTCAGTAAAGACAAGTGCAAAGTACTACACTTAACCAGGAAAAATCAAATGCACAACTCCAAAATGGGGAATTAATTGGATTGGTGGTAGTACTATTGAAAAGGATCTGGGGGTTATAGTGGATCACAAACTGAATATGAGTCAACAATGTGACGTAGCTGCAAAAAAAGCTAATATAATTCTGGAGTCTATTATAATGTCCATTAACATTAGTCTTGAACATAAGACATGGGAAGTAATTGTCCCACGTTACTTGGCACTAGTGAGGCTTCAGCCTGCAGTACTGTGTCCAGTTCTAGGCATCACACTTTAAGAAAGATGTGGACAAATTGGAGAGAATACAGAGGAAAGCATCAAAAATGATAAAAGATTTAGAAAACCTGACCTATAAGGAAAAGTTAAAAAATCTGGGCATGTTTGGTCATGAGAATAGAAGACTTAGGGGGGACTTCATAACAGTCTACAAATATGACAAGAGATGTTATAAAGAGGATGGTGATGAATTGCTCTCCATGTATACTGAAGGTTGGACAAGTCGTAATGGGCTTAAACCGCAGCAAGGAAGATTGAGGTTAGATATCAGGAAAAGATTTCTAACTATAGGGGTAATTAAAGTCTGGAATAGACTTCCAAGGCAGGTTGTGGAATCCCCATCATTGGAAGTTTTTAAAAACAGGTTAGACAAACACCTCTCAGGGCTGGGTTTACTTGGTCCTGACACAGAATAGGAGGCTACGCTTGATGATAGCTGTTAACCAATTCCAGTCCTACACTTCTATGATTTTATGAATTTAAAAGATCTTTTGTGCAGCAAGAAATATAAGGCCAGTGATATTGAAGAAAACAGATACATAGTTCATATAACATTCCACACCACCTACACAACGGTTCCATGTTCTCTCAGACCTTCTCGTAATGTAGGTTTCAAGTGTAACTAATTTTTGCATTAAACCTTTCTTTGTGGGCTCTCCCCACTGCCCAATAAGGCTCACCTTCCTTTTGTTTAAAAAGAAACGAGTAGATATACAAGCTCTTCCAGATGCCCAAGGCATACAACTTGGTTCCATGGAGTACAAACTGATGTTATATGCAGACAATGTCCTTTTATATATATTCAAGCCAGAAACCACTATTCTAGCTCTCCCATCACCAATTCAAAAATTTGGAACAATAGCTAGTTACAAAATAAATTGGGAAAAATCTAAACTATTGCAAAGCTCCTGGTTGTCATGTTGTGGGGCTTTTTCTCAATGGAATTTCCATAGGCAACCTGATACAATTAAGTATGTAAGTATAAAAGTACCAAGAAATATTAACAAACTAGTAAAGATAAATGTAGATTTTGTACTCTTTAAAATAAGTAATGATACCAGTAGGTGGCATTATCTCTTCCTAAGCCTAGGTGGAAGATTAATACAATAAAAATGAATATTCTGCTTAGGCTCCTCTATATTATAAATGTTCTACCTGTATATACCCCTCTGTTTTATTTTTAAAAATTTACTAACAATTTGCTCCCAGACCTACAAAATTACTATTTCATCATGTCACAAATGTCAAATTGCTTCCAGCATGCTAACACCCTTATACCCACATAGGTGGATATTAAATGGGTATTAATGCATCCAACTCTCCCTGTGGGTCTGCTCAGTTCATCTTTTTGTCTGACAGAGAAAAACAGGGTGCCTGCAGCAGTGGCTGCGCGAAAGGCTTGGGCTGTCCTAGCCAAGAGGTACCAGTCTCATCCTTGTTGTGCTCCAAAAGCATCTATCTAGGGTAACCCAGACTTGAAAATTGGGTGGAAAAAATATAATTTGGATGAACTGACTGAACAAGGGCATCATATGGATTTCTAACATTAAAGCAACATTATGACCTGCCTTAGTGGAATGGCAGTACTTACAACTAAAACACTTGCCAACAAATCAGTTTGGTCTGGATGCCTTAGGACTGCCAGAGACCCCAGAGCTATTAGGAAGCACTAGAATGCTTCATACATTCCGAGGCCCATGTCCACTATGGTATGCTTTACTAATGAAGAGGAACTCAATTGATCTGGAGTTCTTTGTGAAATTGTGGGAAGGGGAATTATCACAGCACTTAAAAGAACCCCAGTGTCAGAGCATATTATGGAATGTTAAAAATGCTTATATGGATCTCAGGCTATAGCTGATACAGCAAAAGATTTTATTCAAAATGTATTGGACTCCAGAAAGGTTGTGCAAGACAGGGGCCTGGTCCTCTGATGTTTATTGGCACTGTAGTAAAGAAAAAGGAATCCTGATGCATATGCTATGTCCAACAGGCAAGCAGCTGTGGAAACAGGTGGATGCAAAAGTGAAAATAGTGCTTGGCTTCTGCAACCAAACCTCAGTTATAATCCCAGGTTACATACCTACTATGCCGGTTTTATCTCCACCACAAAGATTTTGGTTCTTGAGGGCCACAATGATTACCAAACAGAGAATTTAACAAAAGTGGAGGATCAGACTTATGCCCAGAATAGAGCTGTGGTATTCAGAACTGTCTGAGTTAGCAGCAAAAGAAAGAATAGCTTACTGATGGTAAGAGCAATTATATGAATTAGAAGAAATGTGGGACCTGATTCTTGATACATTTGGATAAAGAATGCAGAGAAAGCTCAAGTAATGCCAGTCTTCCCTTGCACCTAACCTTTCTGATTTTTCCCTCCCTCTTCCTGTACTCTCCCTCTTTTTTTTTTATCTATTTGTGTCTTTTATTTTTGTTACCACAACCCTAACATGTTATGTTTGTGTAATACTGTCTGATTTTGTATTATCTGGTCTTTCAGCTTTAACCAGTTGTAATGTTGTGTAATTTCACAAATTTATTGGATATCCTTGGAAAATGTAGTTTTTGGTAACATATGCAAGCTGCAAGTCAACTACATTTTTGTATTTTTGTTTCTTTCTTTATGGAAATTAATTGAACGGTTTTTAAAAAGGAGAGAGTAAAGTCTTCACATGAGAGTATATAAATTCTTAAAACATTTCTGTAGTCTTACCTCAGCTCTCTTCAGCATCTCCCATTTGTTCAGTATTTTCATGGCAAATACCTTATCTGCATTTTTCAGTTTTACTACTGCAACCTGGAAAAGATAAATTGCAAATGAATAATCTAAAATAGGAAAATAAGTGGTTACCAGAATAATACTTTTTTGGAAATACATAGCTGGTTGAGTTGATTTAATTTATTTTTGTTGTAATAGGATTTTGGACCCTTTGATTTATAACTTCACTCTGCATACATGATTCCGTACCAAGCATTCATCATCACAGACCATGAAGAGTAATTTCACAGTTGTCCAGGGTATTTGTTCTGTAAACGTTCTTAAATTTACCTTAAACCTCCATTATCTAAAAGTCTGTCCGTCTACACTACAATAGCTGAACACAGCTGAAAGATGGCACTTCTATCAGTACAGTACTTCCTGCCCCCCCATCCTATTATTGCCATATCATCACTGGATATGTTCCCAAAACTTGAATTAGTTCTTGAACTCACTCTCTTCCATCACTGAACTAAATGGCTGCAGCAGCAAACAAGTAAGAGCTTCTGGTAATGTCAGGTCCCAAAACCAAGAAACATTAAAATGCCAACTGGAACAACAAATTATTTACTAGAGACTTCTGACAGAATAAGTCTTCCAGACCCATTTTAAAAAACAGGAGAAGTTATAATTAATAATAATAATTAAGCATAATACTCTGCACTTCTATACCATCTTCCACATGAGGATCTCAGTGAGCTCACTTTACACCCTCATGAACTAGGGAAGTATTATCATCACCATTTTATGGATGGGAAAATTTAAAAACAGAAATTATGATTTTTAGTTAATATTCACATTAGGCATCTTAGGTACATTTGGCAATTTACTGAGAGAATAAACCTAAAGTCCTTGACCTGAGGATTTTTCAACCTAGATGAAATACAATATGACAAAAGCCAGGATGGGATCATATCAAGAAAGAGGCAGGGCAAGTGGGAGTTCATACAAAACAAATTTACATTGTGAAAACAAGAAAAATAATAGATATCATGGGTACTGTTCAGAGTTTCCTAGTTCAGATAAGACACAAGGTTGATTGTCTTACCCAAAAACATACACAGGAAGTCTGAGCAGATCTAACAACAGAACTGAAGACTCCTAACCTCCAGAACTGTGGTTGAACCACAAAACAAACCTTCAAACATGAAAAGCACAGTGCTTCATACATTTTTAAATTCATACATTAATCTATTCAATTCCCATTCTCTTGTGAAAAAAGGCATACTCCCAGGACCGAAGGAGAGAAAAGATTGTTTTTGTTTTGGTTGAAGACCAGGATGCTGTCATACTGATTAGCATTATTTTTACCCTGCAGGTGAGTGACAACAAATATATATGGTTGAACTCTACACTCTCTCCATCTCTTTCATATTCAGCAACCTGGCTATATGCCAAAGAAGTAATAACAGGAAAAAAACCACAACAGATGCTGTCACGCAAGGTTCTTTTCAACCCTTCCTCAAAGATGGCATCAAGTGAAATAGCTTCATCAAGCTAGTAAAGGTACATGCTAAACTCCATTTACAACCCTTACAGATGTCTAAAGCAGAAACTCACTCTCTCTCGCTAAACTACAAATTGGGTGAAACAGCTACTAATTCCCAGAGGTGCTGTAATACATTAATCAGTCCGGCTCTCCATCACATTCCTCCCCTGTGAAAATAAAATGCAATCCAAGAAGAAATGAAAAGGAGAGAAAATGCAAGGATATCAGACCTAGCTGTTAAAACTAGTTTCCAAACTGAATTTTTTAAAGGCTCCCCCCAGTAAAAGTCAGACATAAGAATCTAGGTTCCCATACACAGATTCATTCATAAATGTATTGACTCTAAGGCCAGAAGGGACCATTGTAATCACCAGTCACAGATCACTGTGGTACACCAGCCATGGAACTCCCCCCAAAATAATTTGTTTGAACCACAGCAGTTCTTTTAGAAAAACTTCTAGTCTTGAGTTAAAAATTGCTAGTGATGGAAAATCCACCACAGCCTCCAATTTAGATTCATATTCATAAAAGCCTTTCAGGTCCAGACTTAGAATCTCTCCAGACTTGCTCAAACTTGGTACTGAAAATTTTTTAGTTAATTTACATTTGATTATAATCTGCTCTGAGTCCATAAAATAAAAATATTTCTACACTGTAGGGTACATTTTCAACATGGTGCACTGAGATTCAGACACATCTCCCAGTAACATTAATGGAATCAAAGGGCTCAATCCCCATAGTAAAATATAATGCACAATATAAATGTAAGTTGTGGGCCTCCTTCTGCATTGCAGATTAGAATGATAACCTAGAAACTCTGTGATAAGCCATCTCTGCAGCAATTCCAAATGTAGAATGGTATCAGAATAGGGCCCTAATACTGCAACCAAACTTCAGCATTCAAACTGAATCTTATCAGATGACAGGCACCCCTCTGCATGGAGCAGGAAGAAACTTATACTAGACTTCCTACAAAAAAAACAAACAAACAAACAAACAAAAAAAAAAACCCAAAAAACCAAACCCTAAGCTTTCCTTTCACAACTCTGAGGATGGTGCCACAACTCCTATAAACTATTATTATTTAACACTTTTACACAGTACCTTAGGCATCAATATTACTTTATTTTCTCTGTAAAGATACAATCCTTGCATTGAGGAATTTACAAGGTATTGACATGACTTGAAGAGACGGAATAGGGCATCAGACAGGGAATTCTCCCTCACTTGCAGTCTTTAAGTCAAGATTGGATGTCTTTCTAAAAGATATATTACAGCACAAAAAGAAGTGATGGGTTTGATGCAGAAAACACAGGGTAAGCTTTTATGGCCTGTGTTATGAAGCAGGTCAGTCTAAATGATCATAATGGTCCCTTCTGGCTTTAAAAACTATGAAGTCATGTTTAAAAATGTGTTAGTAGGTTGTGATCAACTCCTAGGATTGGTCACAACCAATTAACATGTTTTTAAACATAAACTGCCCTATTTAAAATTGTGTTAACTAAAACAAGGATCGGTAACGTGTTTTTAAAAACTTTTTTTTTCTACTAGACATGACCAAACTGTGCCAAGCAACCTTATAACCTTTATTTTGTGTAAACTTTCTACCACATTCCTAGATAAAACTTATTCTGTCTCATCAGGTACAAAGTCATGTTTAAAACTGTTAGCTAAAATGCATTTGCTAATATATCCTGTTTTCTTTATTTAGCCATGGCTAGTCAATTAGTTCCTTTAACAAAAAAACAAACTTTGACTGTAAAATCAGTGTTGGAGACATTGTGGAAAGACGTTTTGAAGAAAGGATTTGCAGAAAAGGGAAACTATTTCACTGTCTGATTGTCCTTATTTTCAAAGGTGTTCCTTATATCCAGGTCTTGCTTATAAGATTTTATATTGTACACACACAAACTGCTGGTAAAAATTTCAAAAAGCAGTAGAAATGACTTCACAAAACGATTGAAGAGCAGAAATAAGATCATATTTACATTTAATACCAGTCTTTTAGTCTGTGAAAACCATTAATGCTATTTCATGTCTATAACAAAAAAAATCTTTATTTAACCATCCTCTTTTTTTAAAAAAAATTATTTTTATGGAAAGTAACTTCCTGTGGGTGTACTGTAGAATATTTTGTGTTGTCTATGTGGTTATATGATAGGCTCTGGATTAAAGAATTTGCTTTTACTGTGCCTTGTACAACATGAAACACATATTGCTACTTAAAAAATAATCAACAAGTAAGGCTACAATCATTTCTAATCAAAATTTAAAGAAAATTCTGAAACATTATATAGACACTAGCATGTGTGTGTGTATAGATACACAGGTAGTATATGAATTACATATATACTCAATATAACACATATACACAAGGGACCTTTCTGATGCTCTGCTAGCCTCAAACATGCTTTGAGCCGGCAAAGAAAGAAAGAACTGATAGTCATTCCCCTCTGTTCATCCTAAAATGTCTGGTTCCTGGAACTTATTAAAACTGGACATTTAAAGTTTTTCAAATTAATTTTTTTCTGTGAGCAGCCCACTGAAAAATGCTTGGTATGTGCTGATGTAAACATTTTGGTTTTAGTTGGATTTTATTTTCTCTTTCATTCTTCCAACAGTTTTACATATTTCCCACATACAGCAATGCTCCTTGGCATGCTGTCAGACTGCTTCTGCCCCTCACTAACTAGGCTTCTCATCTCTTTACACTGTATGTCAGCATGTTTCTCTTTGTTTGTTTAAATATTTTTCTAATAGAAGCTACTAAAAAACAAACAGACAATAAAAGCCCTCATTTCTCAGGTCAGCAGGGGTAGGAAGCACTCTACATGCAATGGTTGGGATTTTCAAAGGTATCTTAGGTAGTTACGTTCTCGAGTTCCATTGAAAACCAATGGAAGTTGGGGACCCAACTTCTTTAGCCCTCCTTGAAAATCGTAGCAGATATGCTCAGGCCTTGGGTTAGGGGATGAGTGCCTTGATCATTAACAGCCACCTCCAACAGCACTGGCCAGTTTGGAAGCACCTAGCTCCTTGGCAGAGCTCCACTTGCTTCCTCACTAGTGCCAAGCTGAAGGGTTCCTTTGTAATTGAAGGGGTTTAACTCATTAATTTCTGCAGAATTTGAGCTCTTCTTAAAAACAAAAGAAAAAAAAAACTTTCTAGCCCTTATGGTTGCAAAGGTCACCTTCTAAATATAAAGCAAATATGAATTGATGCAATGTTGTCTTTTTGAGTAAGACATCCAGTTCCATTGTCTCTGGTACTGTTCATAGATTTCTCAAGCAGCAACAGAGTGAAACTGAAACTAGTAAGTTTCAACACTGCTGTTTAGTACCCTGTGGATAGCTATGCAACTGACAAGGAATCATGTCAGTTAAACTGCCTGGGAGAGTTAGGAGGAAGGTCCTAAACAACAAAGTTGTTGCCCATGGGCCAATGGCCCCTTCCTTCGTATCATCCACTGACTCATGATTTTAAAGACCTTTGGGTAACAGGCGTCTGATACATTTTTCACACATTGTTGCATGGAGCCAGCAGTACTGGAGCACTTATTGCCCACATCATGAGCTGTGCCAGGATAGCACAACTCCTACTACACAGGCATGAATGGGTTCCTTGGCCAGAAAGAACTGTTATTTACCTCGTAACTGTTGTTCTTCGAGATGTGCTGTTCATGTCTATTCCCAATTAGGTGTATGCGTGCCACATGCACCGGTACTGGAAATTTTTCCCATACTGGTACCTGTAGGGCCAGCTCTACTGCCCTCTGCAGCGGCATGCAAATGTGCCTGTATATAGAGCACTGCAGTCCCCCTTCCCTCTCAGTTCCTTCTTACCGAACTCGGACTGAGGGGAAGGTGGGCAGCTTGTGGGATGGACATGAGCAACACATCTCAAAGAACAAGAGTTATGAAGTAAGTAACCATTTTTTCTTCTTCGAGTGCTTGCTCAAGTCCAATCCCAATTAGGTGATTTACCAGCACTACCACTGGAGGTGGGAAGGAGTTCACAGACATGCCATCTGCAACACCTCCTTGCCAAAACCAGCATCCTCTTGGGCCTGTTGCGTGACGGTATAATAGGATGTAAAGGTATGCACCTAGGACCAAGAAGCGACTCTGAAGATGTCCTGCATGGGAACATGTGCAAGGAAGACTGCCGAAGATGCCTCCACTCTTGTGGAGTGTGCCATCATAGACACTTACTCATAGCAGGCTCAATACAGGCGATAATCCAATCTGAGATACACTGTGATGACCCTGCCTGACCCTTCATCCAGTCGGCGATAGCAACAAAGAGTTGCAGGGATTGATGGAATGGTGTAGTCCTCTCTGTATAGAAAGCCAGAGTGTGGCTGGTGTCCAGAGTGTGGAGATGTCTCTTCTCATTAGAATTGTGAGGCTTTGGAAAGAAGACAGGTAGTAAGATATTCTGGTTAATGTGGAAGTTGGAAACCACCTTTGGCAGGAAAGCTGGGTGCGCTCGCAACTGGACCTTGTCCTTATAGAAGATTGTATAAGGGTGCTCAAAAGTCAAGGCTTTAATTTCTGAGGCCCATCTTGCTGATGTGATTGCCACTAGGAATACGACCTTCCAGGATAGGTGCATCAGGGAACAGGAAGCCAAGGGCTCAAAGGGTGGTCCAGTGAGAATGAGGTTCAGATCCCATTGGGGAACTGGGTCCTGTACCGGTGGAAAGAGTCTTTCTAGGCCTCTGAGGAATCTAGCTGAAATTTCATGTCAGAAGACCATTTTCCCTTGTATAGGGGGATGAAAAGCTGATATGGCTGCTAGGTGTACTTTGACTGATGAAAAGGCCAAACTTCCCTGCTTTACGTGGAACAGGTAGTCTAAGATTGTCTGAATGGTTGATTCATTTGGAGAAATATTAGGGTGGGCTGCCAGCAAGTGAAGTGCATCCACTTGGCCAAGTAAAATGCTCTGGTGGAAGGCTTTCTGCTCTTTTTTTGGACCTGTGTCGAACAGGATTGTTCTTTCAGACTCAGCCATGGAGCAACCAAGCTGTGAGGTTCAGAGAGACCAGGTCCGGGTGGAACAGACGACCCTGGTCCTGTTCAAGAAGGTCCAATCAGGAAGGCAGCGTCCAAGGATGGGCTACGGATAGATCGAGTAACATCCTGAACCATTGTTGATGCAGCCATCCCGGGGCCACCAGGATGACTTTTGATTTTTATGAGGACTCTGTAAATCAGCAGGATGGGTGGAAAGGCGTACATGAGACTGCACATACAGGACAGGAAAAAGGCGTCGGTCAGAGATCCTGAGTCAAGCCCTTGTAGGAAGCAGAATAGTTTGCATTTCTTGTTCCACCTGGTGGCAAAAAGATCCACTTGGGGATTATCCCACCTCCGGAAGATGCTCCTGGCAACCTCTGGGTGCAAGGACAACTCTTAGTGAGAGCAAAAGGATCTACTGAGGCAGTCTGCTAATGTATTCCTGATCCTAACTGGTGTACTGCTTCCAGGTGAATGCTGTGATTCACATAGAAGTTCCACAAGCGCAAAGCCTCCTGACAAAGGGCTGAGGATTGGCCCCCCCCCTTGCCTGTTGATATAGTACACTGATGCTGTGTTGTCCATAAGAACCTGAATGACCTTGTTTGAAAGTTGAGGCAGGAACACCTTTGTAGGCCAGTCGAATAGTCCTGAGATCCCTGATGTTGATATGTAAGGCCAGATCGCCTCTGGTCCAGAGGTCTTGGGTCCTGAGGGAACCAAGGTGTACACCCCATCCCAGCTCCAAGGCATCGGAAACTAGCAATAACATCGGTTGCAGGACCGTGAGAGGGACTCCTGCCAGCATGTGATGTGGATTCATCTACCACTCAAGAGAGCTAAGTATCCGAGTAGGGACTGTGTAAGGATGGTATCCAGGTGGTGCCTGGACGGGGAGCACACTGTCGCCAGCCACATTTGGAAAGGTCTGAGATGCATCCTGGTGTACTGGACTAAGTAAGTACAGAGCGCCATATGACTCAACAAGCTCAGGTATACCCTCGCTGTAGTGAGGGGATGGGTTGACATCTGAGTTAACAGCTCCAACATAGCCCGGAACCTGGCTTCTGGCCACAGTGCTCTGGCCCGTATGGAAATGAGGACCGCTCTGATAAATTCTATCCTCTGGACCGGAAAGAGTGTTGCCTTTTGCTTGTTTATTAATAGGCCCAACACTTAACAGGTGGGCCTGACCACCTCGATGCTGCACTGGAATTACATTCTTGATTGGCCCCTGATAAGCCAATTGTCCAGGTACAGGAAGACCTGTGCACCTCGACATCTGAGATGGGCCGCTACCACTGCTATGCAGTTCATAAATACACATGGCGTGGTTGAGAGGCCAAAGGGGAGCTCCATGAACTGATAGTGCTGCATGCCCACCATGAACCGTAGAAATCTCCTGTGCCCTGGGAACATGGAGATATGGAAGCAGACATCTTTTAAACAGAGGGCGGCATACCAGTCGCCTGGATCCAGAGAAGGAATGATGGCAGCTAGAGAGACCATAAAGAACTTCAATTTCTTGAGATATCTGTTGAGACCTTGCAGGTCAAGGATAGGTCTCAAGCCTCCTTTTGCTTTTGGAATCAGGAAGTAGCGGGAATATCCCTCAGTTCTCAAGGGACCTCCTTGACTGCGCCCATTTGTAGGAGGGCCTGTACCTCTTTGACAAGAAGTTGCTCATGAGCGGGGTCCCTGAAGAGAGACAGGCAAGGTGGGTTGGAAGGTGGGAGTGAGGTAAACTGGAGGAGATAGCCAGTGGCTACCATGTTCAAAACCCAGCAGCCCAATATTATGATAGTCCAGGCTGAGAGGAAGGGGGTAAGGCGGAATGAAAATAAAAGGGAGTCTGGACCCAGGTTGGTGGCTGATAGGTTGCTCTTGGGCACACCTTCAAAAGTTCTGTTTTCCACCTTGGTGGTAGCGGTTCGAGCCTGTTTTGGGGGGAGTCGTCAATGAGTGACCTTGATGCCTCTTGTAACCCCTATTCTTTCTTTTATAGGGCTCTCTGCAGGATGGTCCCGGGAACCTCTGCGGCTGTTGCGGACTGAAGTGCTTCCTTCATCATAAGTGTACCAGCCCAGGGATTGCAGCGTGGCCCCCAAGTCTTTCAGCCTGTTTAGCCTGGTGTTGGTTTGGTCAGCGAAGAGGGCTGTACCGTCAAAGGGGAGGTCCTGTATGGATTGCTGCACCTCCACTGAGAGGCCTGACAATTGGAGCCAAAAGACCTTCTCACTGAAACTGCTGATGCCATAATCTTTGCTGCAGAATCGGCAGCATCTGAGGATGCTTGAAGGAAGGCTCTAGTAACCGTTCTCCCTTCCTCCAGGGTGGATTTGAATTCTTGCTTGGAGGCCTGTGGCAGGGAGTCGGAGAATTTACCCAAAGACTGCCAGATGTTGAAGTGGTACCTTCCCAACAGCGCTTGTTGGTTGGCCACACACAGTTGTAGGCTTGCTGTTGAATAAACCTTACGTACAAACAGATCAAGCTTTTTGGCCTCCTTATTCTTTGGTGTAGAGCCCATCTGGCCTTGCCTGTCCCTTACACTGGCAGCTGCTGCTACCTACAACCCTAGGGAGGGATGAGTGTACAGGTATTTGAATCTCTTGGCAGACACAAAATATTTCTTTTCTGCCTGCTTGGATGTAGGGGGAAGAAAAGCCGGGTCTGCCACAGTGCCTTTGCCAGCTTGACTACTCCCTCGTGCACTGGGAGAGCCTCCCTAGATGAAGCTGCCATAGCCAATGTGCCAACTCCTTCATCTTGAGATTTAGGTTCACTGTCACATGCTTGAGCAGATCATGGTGGGCCCAAAAGTCATCTGGGGGGGCTTTGGAGGGTCCCACCACCACCTCATCGGGTGAGGAAGAGGAGGATGCTGGCAACTGTAGAGGATTGGGGTCCTCTTTCCTGGCCAGGGAAGTTTCCTTCAGGCTCTCAGTGGGTGCCCCCTCCTGGTCGGATTCTACATCCAGGTCCAGTGCCATGTCTGGGGCCACCGAAGACTGTGGCACTGAGGCACCTGCAAACAAGTGTGCTTGCGGAACCGCAGTTTGAGGGAATCCCCATGGGGGTCAAGAACTTCCATGGTCACAACCACTGACTTTGAGGCCATGCCTCCATTGGTGGCATCACAGAGAAACCAGTAACTGGGTTAGAGGACTATTCCCTCCGTAAGGTCACAATCCTCTCCCTCCAAGTCCGAGGAGTTCTGGGTGACCATGGGAGCATGAACATTGATTGCCCTTCTGTGCCATGCTATTTGCACCTGTGCTGTGGTATTGGGGAACAGTGTAGGGAATCTGGATGCCAGGTGCCGCAACTGACTTTTGTTCTTTGGTTTCTTGTAAGGCATTGATGAGCGGGGCCAATGTTCCAGGGACCAGTCATTGGAGCTGCAGAATGGTGCTGGGGCTCCAGGGATCGGCAGTGCTCCAGGAACTGGTGTCGTCACTCTGGAGACCAGGGATGGGTATGCGGAGAACAAAGGCGGCAGTCCAACCTCTCGTGGTGCAGCTCCGGGGATCGATGCCAGAGTCCAGACGACCAGTGGTGCTCTGGCAAATAATGCCCTGGGGACAGGAATTGTGGTCTTAGTGAGGGTTTCCTCCAGAAGAACTTGCCAAAGGTGTGGTGCCGGTTCCCGGTTCTCAGTATTGGTGCCTAAAACTGACAATAGATGAGGGTGGGGAAAATTATGCTTTAATTATGGCTTTATTCACAGCAAAATAAAGCAGAAGCTCCACAGATTTTCATACTTCTTGCATTGGAGAGCACTGGTGGAATAGTTAAGAGGCTCATCTACAATCCTGAAGATCATGGGTTCAAGTCTCGGTCGATCTCATAATGAGAGGCCACCTCCAGTTCACACAGCTGCAAAATGGGAACTGATCCATTGGGTTAGGGCAGTCAAAGGCAGTCAGATGTGATGCTGACCACATCACTCCCTTGTGTACTGTTGGCTATGAAACGGATGTACCTCAACAACATGAGTCTGATGAACCACTGCCTTGGGCGAACTTTGACTAGCTCCTGGGGACCCTGACACAAATTCAGGAGGCAGTCTGGAACAACCTGGGTCAGAAATATGGTTTTATAACAAGAAAATATGTTTCTCTCAATTTCTTAGTTTAAAAAAACACTCAGTGAGATAGAATAAATTGTGCTGTATGTAATTTAAACTTGAATGAAACTCTATATAAAACCTATGCATCAATGGTATTGTCAAGTTCAATCATTTTTGGAATACAAAATTTCCCCACAAATCACAGGTGAATGTAGCATTGTCTAGGCAAGGGAGAGAGAGAGAAAGACAGTGAAACATACACCTCTTGGAGGCAGAGGTCAAGGAGAAACGCTGCTATGCTGCTCAGATCTATTTGAGCAGCAGGAGAGGCACCAAAAGGAGGGGTTACTATGAGATAGATAGGGTGGTCAACTGAAGCAGGAGCAGAAGAGAGTAAAAGTGGGCATCTGCAAAGATAGACTTTGCTTGATAATATCTTGCAGAAGAAAAAATGTTTTCTGTGCATTAAGCTGAAAGGTGGCCGCAAAGAGAAACTGAATACAGCTCCCTAGATCTCTTTGGATGCAAGGGTTTATAAGGCTGAAACACTTTTCAGTTCTTCAGAGGTAGAGAGGAATACATCATACACCCTGAGAGGGAACTCAGACTCCAAAAGGAAAATGTCCTGATCCCCACAAAATTATCTTGTGTAGGAGACAATTTAGGCTTCAATACCTAAGGTCCTGAGAATAGTTTGCAGAGAATACAAATCTCAGTTTTTTAACATATCCCAATGGAACAACAGATCAAATACATGTGATGTACTTGCTCCTGGTAGCACGGCAATGTGTATCTACTGTGTGATGGTTCTCACATTTTAAACATGTATGTGGTGGTGGTAGTGGCAGCAGTACAGCAGGAACCTACATTAAATTAAAAATTACAGTTCCTTTAGTAGCAGCTACAGAAACTGAGCCTTCCATGACTCTAGATAAGTGTAGTCTATTTCTTACTCATGAAAAAATAAATGTCCCTGAAGCCTCCTCTTCCCCGCCACCAAAATATGGTAAACGTCCCCCAGAAGTGCCATCAAACAGACCTCAAATTACACAATAGTCTGAAAAGCCTTGAATTCCAGGGGCAACAGGAATATTTCTCTCAGATCCTGCCTCAAAAAAATTGGCATTCTATTGCCAAAGATTTTTTTCAAGACAGTAAGGAATATTTTCTGTAGAGGATTTAACTTGAGGTCCTATCCCCAGTGTACTAGGTCATAAAAATTTCAAGGCCCTGTTTGTTCACAAGATTACCCATTCTGCATGTACACTACTTGTTAATATATAGAAATCATGAGACATGTTCACTTAGTAGATCTTAAGAAATAGGAGCTGAAAGCTAAGATTTCTTCAACCTGCAAACTTTAGTCTCTGCTGTTTCTTCAGGCTGTTCAGGTCCTTGGAAACCAGTGACTGGTCACCCTGTCTGGCAAGTTAAAACTGAAGACAGAAACTCTTTGGTCTAGACAATGGGTGGCCAACCTGCAGCTCGCATGCGGCTCTTTGCATGCGGCTCTTTGCTCCTCTTTACTCTTTGTTCTGCGCATTGTATGGGGCGCCAAAGTGAAATTGACAAGCTGCTGTCGAAATTGCAGCGCGAATTTTCGGCAAAGGGTAAGGTAAATGTGGCTCTTTGCGGTATCTATATATTTTTTTTTGGCTGTTTGTCTCTGACTGGTTGGCGACCCCTGGTCTAGACTGTTAAACGAGTAGGAGCAGAAAATTAAAGCTTTACAACTCTATTGTATGTACTACCAAATGAGGCACTGACAAAAATCTGTTATATTTTTAGAACAATAATGAAAATATAATCAAATAACCATTCAAAATTGGAAGCAAAATGGGAAGAAAGAAAGGAAATGTTTCATGTTTCTAAAATGCTAGGATTAAAACATATACTGTAACTATTAAAAGTCACAGATTATATCTATTCTGGAAAGAGATAATGTGAGCCACGAATATGTCCATCTTTCATTATACTCTTCCAGACCATCCTGAACATGATTGACTGTATCTATCTATCTATTGTTAAATATTAAAAATTAGGGGGAAAAAAAAACCCCAAACCCTATTAAACAAAACATCATTAGTAAAGTGCTAATTTGACAATCCCAGTTTAATAGCACAGTCACAGTCCAAAGTACCCTGAGGCTGGGTGGAGAACAGAAGAAATCTATAACAATTTCAGTAGAGTCCATCCATCATTCTGCACAGAAAAGAAAATTGGGGAAAACCCTTTTCCTGCTAAAACTATGATGAAAAAAACCCCTACATAAATCAATGACAAACTGAATACAATCTGTCTCCTGAACAAGGCTCTCCAGGCACAATACCAAAGATCATGGTGCTTCCACAGCTATCCACCATGGAAAGCCTATCTGAGTGTGAGCAGAGATTTTTTTTGTGAAAACAAGTAATATTGAAATTATGGTTTATCCATCTCTATCCCTATTTTCTCATCAAAATAAGAAATTAAAGACAGACAGAAGACCAATGACTTGTAACTTTTCAAGTCACTTAAACTTTCTGTACTTAGTTTCCCCATATGCAGCATGGAAGTAAAATTTATCCAGCATTGTAAATCACTTTCAAATCTTCAGATAAGAAGTGCTATATAAGTGCAAAGGACAAATATTTCCTGCCCTGTACATTTTCTCTCTTTGAAATCTTCTGTACCAGATCAGATGCTTGGGTTAGTGTCCTTACTACAGATTTTTAAGGTGATCTTCTGGGCATCAGTCTACATCTTTGCCAAATATTACAAAATAGATGTGCACACTTTCATAGATATGGCCTTTGGCAGACGGTTGCTGCAGGAGGGCACTAATACCTCCTGTAGCCAAATATATGAACTGCCTTGGGAGCTCACAAGTGGAGCTGAAGAGAAATTTTTTGACACATGAAGATTAGTGGCACTTGAAATGTTTTGCGAAAATACTTCAAGTTCAACGAATTTTTGTCCCTATCTGCATCCCTACCAGCTCACTTAGTAGTATTTCTGTGTATTTCTAGAGTACTTATATTTCAACACCTTGGTATCAATAAATTTTCTGACTGCAGAAGATTTTCTATAGTACATTCAATGCCCTAAAAATCCTTACCTCCCCAAAGGCTCCGCGACCAATCACCTTCAAGATTTCAAAATCTTCTTTATGTAGACGCATCTGTTTCACCTTAGATGTAAAAGATTTGGCTGAAACAAAGGAAAATATCAATCATTAATAAAACAAGGTGACATTAGTAATATAAAATGTAAGTTATAAGAGCCCAGAAAATAACTGAACATTTTGCTTACATACATACATCTATTCCCTAAAGTAATATTACAAAATATAAAACTGAAATTAATCACCGGTAAGAACTAAGTCAAACTTTCTGTCTGCTGTGAACGGAAATTTATGGAGTACATACTTTTTACAAATAAAATCAAGCTGTCTATATCCTTCTGTATTTCTTATAAATCCGTAAAATGATTTTCAATATAGTAGCTTTCCAACTGTATAGACTGATATATCTGGTTATGAAAGTACCATATGGTATGGTAAAATTATGACTTCACTCTGGACAGAAACATGCTAACTTTTACACCAGCTCAGTATTGATGACCAATATTTTACTCTAAGGAAAATTAAAGTGCTGATGAAAAAGTGCAGTATTGATAGCACTGTCCCAAGAAAGTATATCAATACATACTTGCTGAGAGATCACTCCTCCATGTGAAAGAGTTATTAAATTAACCTTTAACCCTTCAGTACATTTGCTTCGGATTTTTTGCTTTCAATTCCATTTCCTTCCAATTTCTGTTTATAAGCCATGTATTTTTACTCTATTATATTTTATTTGAATATGGTAACCAAACTTGGACAAAACATTCCACACACAGGTAATTCTAGTGTTTATATATAATATTTTCTGTATTTTTTCCAGAGTCAAGTTTATAATGAACAGCAGACTTTTTCAAAAGAAAATTTGAATCTGGGCTGATAACATGTATACTAAGTTTGAGACAGATACAAATTAGGTGAACTGAAATGTTGTAGAAATAAATATTTTAAAACGTTTTAGATCCCAAATGACAAAGAGAACATATGTGCAGAGAAACATTTCAAATATATTTAAAACCAGTACATTGTATGCATAAAGCCTTATGTATTACATATTTGGTAGATTTTATTTATAATTTTGCAAGTTTTAATTATGTAAAAGCACCTACAGCTGTATAAAGGCAGTATAAAACATTGCCAGGAGAATGAAGTAAATAAAAATGCACTATTTTTAAAAAAAATCAAGTCTACCTTAAGTTACCTGCCAAGACTCATGTTTAGAATTCTGTGTTACCTTTATTAAGATGAACTCAGCATTAACACATAAAGAGAATAAGGGGAAACATTTTGGTCTGCATTCTTGTGTTAGGATTAACTACTCCAAGAGAAACACAGAAGCCTAACTTAACATCTTGACAGGTAATAACAGGACAGACTGTCTTTCCCGTATAGCCATGTGCAGAGAGGACCTTTCTGCATGTGGGACACCTCCTTTCCAACGTGGAGTACTAATTTCTCTCCCCAAAACCTCATGGGCAATACGATAAAAAGCTAAATTTTCAGGATGCATTGCCTTTAGCATGAAGTCACTAAGAGTTGTGCCACTTAAGGGCAATGCCCTATCAAATAAACATTCTGGGAAAAATTAGATGGAAGGGAACTTCATTGATCCACTGACATTTAAACACCTGTCATTTTCAAACACTTTACAAACTTTAGTGCAGTGCTTCCTCACACCTTTAAAAGCTGAATCCCAATTCAGAATTATGAAGTCAGAAGAACTTTATGAAAACTGATACTGTCTCTCTTTCAGTCTCACAGCATGTGTTGCCTATTGCCTACCCATCTTAATTTTTACATCTTCTGCACCCCATCCTGGCTAGTCATTTGCATGTCCTCAGGAAGACATGAGCCATGTCTCTGAGAAACATTACTTAAATGAATTAACTTATTAAGGTGAGAAAAGAACTTCTTAAATATTTTGTTTTATAAAAAAAATTTTTTTACATTCTTAACACTTCATACAATGTAAATTCCATTATTAATATGGGATCTATTATTTAAAAGGAGGACGAGTGATCTACAGTATAAGGAACTGGAATGGGATTCAGCAGAAGCAGGTTCAATTCCTGGCTCCACCACAGACTTCTTGTGGGATCTTGGATTAGTTACCTAAGAAACCTTGGTCTAGATTCACAAATGGATTTAGACACCTAAATGCCACTTTAGACATCTAAATATCAGACTCAGGCCCTATTGGGATTCATGAACTCCCCTCAGCTGCCACTGAACCCTATAGGCAACTAAACTCACTCAGCTCAGAGCTTGCCTACTGTGACACACTGCACCCCAAAGCAGCACACTGTAAACCCATATTCATCATTTCTGTATGGTTGTAATCATTCATATTAAGCATGCCACATAAGATACTTGGTGAAAGGTCAATCTACTAAAACACCTTGCACTCTCAAAACATGAATATCGCTAGTATGTATCAAGTTATAAGATTTTTTTACAATATGTTATAAGTTTGTTAGTAACAGCAAAAGAGGCACCCTTGCCCAGGAGGGACTCAGCAGACATCAACCAACAAAGGAGTTGTAAACAAAGGATTTACAATACAATGATACAATGACCATTGCACAAGACTATACAATAGAGATTACTCAACTCTATGACTCACTTGCACAGGAGGGATTGAGCCACCTTGTGGCTCAGCAGGCCTACCTGGGCATGACAGGACTAGTGTCTGGTCACATGGTCAGAAGATATAAAGGAAGAAAGAGAGGCTGCAGGCTTTGTCCTTTCTCCTCCCACATCTACACTGAAAGCATCAGGAACACCGAAACACTAACTCAGGCTTGGGTGAAGTCTGTATACCAAGAAATGGAACATCCAAGTGGGGTGCGAATACTGCCTAATCTAGATGCTGCCTAATGTTAGAGGTTTAAGATTTAGATTGCGTGTTTATCTTTATTTTCTTTGGTACTTATCTCTAATCTCTTGTGCCTACTACTTATATTCAAAGTCCACCTTTCTGTAGTTAATAAACCTGTTTTATATTCTTAACTAAAACAGTGTCTTTCAGTGAAGTGTTTGGAAAAATCCCCACTCAGTCTTCTCCATGCTAAGGGAGGGACAAACCAGGTGATAAACTTACTGGTCAGAATTCTGACCAGGGCAGGACAGGGCAACTTTGGGGTGCAGGGCAGGGAAGTGCGGCGGACTGGTTAGGGCCTTTCTCTGTGAGATTTGTGAGTGACTCTGAAAGCATTCATGCCATCTAGCTGGGTATAGGGCTCCAACTACTGTTGGGCTGAGTGATACTAGCACGTTGAAGGATTTGCTGCTTGTCGCTAGTGAAGAGGTGTGGGAGACAAGCCAGTCTAGGGAGCTAAGGGGCACAGTGGTACCCCAGTCCCAGGAGGCACGGCGCGGGACACCTACCAGACTGGACTCCGTATGCAAACTCTCACAAACAGCCAGAGGACCTCCCTCACAACTTTTAGGATATTCACCTGGGAACTGGGAGATCCCCAGTGCAACTGCCCACTCTGCCTGAAGGGGAGAAGGGATTGGAACAGGGACCTGCTACCTCTCAGGAGAGTGGTCTAACCGCTGGGCTACAGAATATTCTGATGTGGGACTCCCTCAGTCTGCCCTCTTTAGGCTGTTCCATTGTGGATAAATAATGAAAGAGTCACTGGGCGAGAGACTGAGCAAGCACGAGAATGACTTTAGCCTGGTGACTAAAGCAGTCTTCTCGGAAGTGAGAGACCCAGTATCCAGTTCCCAGTTCCAATGACTATTTGAATTATTCATCCATAGGGAAGCTGCTTCAACAGGAGAGACTAATGGACCCCCTACATCAGACTATCCCATAGCTCAGTGGTTAGAGCACTCACCTGACAGGTGGCAGATCCCTGTTCATATCCTGCTCAGGTGGAAGGGGACTTTAACCAGGGGTCTCCCTACCCACTGGTCTTAAAGTTATGAGGGAGTCCTCTTCCTCATCCTTCACCCCCAGTTTCTTGCAAAAATGGCATAGACTTCGAAGGCCAAGAAAGGGTTTGCAGTTGCGAATCCCAAGCAAAATGAGGCACCTCCCTCCAGCCCAGAGTTAGGTGCCAAACTCCCTGACACATCCCTCTCCTGAGCATCTCCCATTGGCTAGCTTAGGTGCAGAGCTGCCCAAAATGCTGGTTTTTGTGAATCCCATTCTCAGGCACCTATCGCCCCCCCATTCATTGTATAAGGAGCCTTGGCACTTAACTCAATCTTCATGAATCCCAGTGATTTTCTAGGTGCCAAAATGTTAGGCATGATGACACTCACTGTCACACCATTACTTTGTGAATCTAGCTCCTTGTGCCCCAGTTCTGTTTCTATAAAATGGGTTTAGTACTTCCGTATCCAAATACTTCCATACCTTACGGATGTGTCGAGAGGATAATTAAATGCCTACATACTATATGACGAGGACCATACAAGTACTGGATAGATAGAGGGAAAATGGCATATTCCTCAAAATCAGATAAACTATCTTAACTGTAAGCATACAGGGTTTGAAGATGAAGATAGGTGGACATGTAAAAAATTATAGTTAAAAGCACATTAAAATTATAGTTTAAAAGGCACATTTGAAAATATAGCCATAAAACTCTTTTCACATCTTGTCTGCAAGATAGAGTCTAAAAAGGAATTCACCCATGTGTACACTTATACCTGCACAGGTCCCACTGATTTAATGGGATTCTATGTGCATTAAAGGGTATGTGTAGGCAGATTCACTTGCAGGATCAGGGACTAGAACTGTGAAAAGTATTTCTAAGTGGAAACAGTAATTGCTTCTTCAGTACAACAGCAACAACAAGGTACCATTGCAAAGTTGTCATAAGTTGGCCACACATGTTAAATAAAATAAAATCCAATTTTCTCCTGGCATTTCTGGATGACAGCTCTGGATTTCTGAAAATATTTTGTTTTTAAATAAATCACTGGTATGAATCAATCTAGATGGAAAACAAATATGTAAGTGTTTCTGCCAATCATTTCATTTTATTTAAAATTAAGATAGATAGACAACATTTAGATATAAAAACATGGTTCAGGGTCTTACAAAATTCCCTCTCCAAAATGAAGTAGCACAAAACAATAAGCTAAGAAATTCTGTTTAGATACTTTCAATTCTGGAAAAAAAATAGATATAAACTTTAACCAAATGAAAAGTCACAGTTCTGAGATTTGATAAATAAGTCAGACAATTAAATTCATAAGCACTACAAATGTCATCTGATAAACAGGACGCAGAACTGTTAATAAAATTAACTTGTTCAAAGAAAAGAAGCTCCCTAACCAATTAAACTGATATCCATGCACAGTATCAGTGAAAGCGTACTTCAATGAATGTCTTGTTACAGAACATAATCGGTATTAGAGAGATCCATGAACCCATGGGAGAACAGATTTTAAAATATGACTCTACTCTATTACAATGACAATTACAAAGCATCAGCAACTTCTAACTAAAATTCAAACCATTCAATTCCAAATGCAATTATAAAGTTTCAATCAGGGAAAGAGTTCTTCACAAAGCTCTCAGTTAGGCTCCGATACTAAGAGTTTGGCATTAGATACAGGTAATTCCATTGCCTCATCAATTTATCAAACTGGAGGGATTTTCACAATTAAAAAACATACCCAGTGGAGACAGCACAAACATTAAGGTTAATTACATTTCGCCCTGGGAATGCCATTCTTTTCCAAGCAAAATTATTTTGCTCATTAAAATTACTTTTTTTTAATATACAGAAGGATATCAGCTGCTTCAGAATTCTGCTTCTTATATCTTAAAGCACTAACAGTCCAAACTTTCTCTCCTTACTCTCACAGGTAGCCTCTCTGAAGTAAATAAGAATATTTTAAGACAAGGGGATTTGGTCCTACAGAAAGTTCAACCAATCAAATGATTAGATCAAAGCCTACTATAACAGTCACTACACACTGTGACTGAATTTAGTAACAGAGAAATCAAGTCAGAGGGACTATGGTAGACCTTTCTTGTATATACATTATGTAACCCCTTTGGGGTTTAGAGAGCAAGGCCCTTTAAACCTTTGCCCTGAGGGGGAAAATGCTGATTGTTTCAGGAACAGGAAGTGCTGTGTTGAGGGCAAGGAATGGAGAGAGAGGGGAAGAGTGACTCTGTGTGTGTGTGTGTGTGTGTGTGTGTGTGTGTGTGTGTGTGTGTGTGTGTGTGTGTGTGTGTGTGTGTGTGTGTGTAAAACTACAGACAGAAAGCTACAGTGTGTGTGAACAGGCCCTCAGAGTGAAGCAGCTGAGAACCTGCCCGATGCCTGGGAGGGACAGAGCAGCCAACTGGGGACACCCCAAGACAGGATCCAGGAGGAGTTGTGTCAGGGAGCAATCGTCCCAGGAGGACAGACCAGCACTGAACCCAGTTTCACTGCTTCCCAGAACTGTGTGAGGACATGAGTACTGGGGCTTATGACTTTGCACTGGGAATAAGGAGGGAAGCTGTAACTAGTTAAGTGGGGTGACTGTCGCTCTGTGTGGGTTTGCAGAGAGCGGCAGAAGAGGGCACCAGAGGGGTTTGTTGGGGAAAGTTCACCCGGGTGCCGAAGACGATGAGAAGCACCCAAAACTCACCACCGGACTGGAACTTTGCCCAGGACTCCTGAACTCTGAGTGCAGATGCATTGCTCTGTGTCTGTCCTTTCAATCTGTGGTACCACTGGGCCTGTGCGGCCTTGTGCTGAATGTAACCCTATTTTACCGCTCTCCTTATCTTTCCCCCTGTCGTTTTTCTCCATAAATCCCTCTGTAAATAAATATTTCCCTTTCCTGTATTCATTGTACTGTTCCGATGTGTGTGTGTGTGTTCACCCCGGAAAGGAGGGGTTTGGACAGGTGCCCCTGGAGTGTAAGGGGCTTTCCCTGCTGTGTTCCTGCAGCACTGCTTGAAGAGCAGACTCCATCTTGGTCACAAGAGCACTAAAGTTACACTTATATTAAATTTAATTATATTCTACAATATTTCTATTACACTATATATATTTGTATGGTTACATATATACACACACACTCTAGGACCCGTAGTAAGGTCTAAGGCCCCAACTTTGCAAAGACTTAAACATGGAATTAATTTTAATTATGTGAGTAGTCTTCCTGAGTTCAGCACGTGCTTGCCTTTGCAGGTTCAGAGCCTAAAAGGGAAATTTAAAGCTAAGTATTACACTGAAACTCATTATTTCAGACCTGCTCATTTTCTGACCATGATCCTCTTTCATCCAGCATTCTTGCAAGTGCACAGAGGGATTGTTTCTGACTACCACAAAGTACTACAACTTCTAAATTCTTAATATTACTTGCATTCATATACAACTTCCAGCTACATTAACTACAGTGCAATAGCTCTGAACACTTTGCTGTACACTGCGCAACTACCCGCAGAACTAAACCCTCATACAAAAAACGATTGTATTTTCTGTCTTAAGACAGAAAAAACCCACCAGCAATTGTATGTTGGTCTGCCAAGAGAACAACCTCCATGGTTACCTAGGTAAATCCTGACAGTGCATTACTTTTTTATTATGAAACAATTCTACCCCAATCGGGTTACAATACCTTCCCCTATTACAAAGCACTGCATTGCATTAAGGAAGTGCATAATAAATAGTATTTTAAAAATGTAGTCATATTAGTTTTACTTTCTCTTTTTGTTGAACTCATTGCATTGCCACAATATGGGGTCAGGCATCTGGAAGCCTTCTTGTTGCCAGTTTTTCAATAGATAGCTTATGTCTTCCATCCACTCTCTTTTTAAACCTTTTTATAGTTTAAAAATTTTTTTCTGAATAGTTGAGCTGAAACTAAAACATGATTCCTTATTGGCCAAGCACAAATTGTATTATATTACATCATTTGAAATATTTTAACCAACATAAAGATGTTGCTAAAGTCATATAATTGTTCAAATATTTTTCAATAAATGAAAAAAAACCAATTGAAAGATTTTTTTCTGTTGAAGAGCTACTGATTGAAAATGGAGGAGTAGTTCATGATATGAGTGGTTTTTGACCATTATAGGCATGGCTGGAGTACAAGATAAAGTATTTTGTTAACAAGCACCAACATAGCTGTTTAAATGACCAAACAATTGTTCATTTTTCACTGTAAGGAGAGGCCTGTCATTCTTTAATTATTATATTTTGGAATCTTCTGGGTTCCCATAGGGATACTGGAAAAATAAACATCACTAGGACAACTCATGTAAAAACACAACAGACAAAAATAGGTTTGAGCTGTATATAGGGATTCATGGTGTCAGTGTTAGTGGAAGGTTTGTGAACATTTCTGGTTACTTTATTACTTCAAGAAACAGACATGGCAATGTATGGCCCAAGGGCTCCATAAAGAAAGATAATATCTAGTCTAAAAAAGATAATTTCCCTAGGCAATTTATTTTAAATGGTTTGTACCACAGAAAGGTCAATTTGCTTTATCATCAACTTTGGTTTATCATGCAAACATCTGCAGTTATTGTGACAACAAAATAATCTAAAAACAGAAAATGGAGCCTGGTCAAATATATTGGAAGGTGTATCTTCTGACAGCAGTCTCACACGTATTGCTCTCCGGGCAATGAGGTTGGGGGGCAGATTTCATGCCACTAGTTAGACAAGGTCATCCGAGTTATTTCAAAGGAAGCAACCTGCCAGGTCAAGGGAAGGGTTTCAGTAGATTGGTGATAGGATAGGTTTAGTGATAATAAATCATGCAACCCTCCTCAGAGCTGAAAGGTCTGCAGTGCGTTTCTCTTGACAAGTAATACCTTGGGTGATATACTGTCATTCAGCAAGATGAGTTTTGTGGGAGCACAGGATTATGCAACTGACGTTACTTTGGTTCTTCAACTTGGTGATAGCAATATATATAGGGCAATAGATTTTTATTTGTTTATAATTTCAACAGGATAATATCAATGTTTATTTTTAAGCTTTTTTTCTCCTTGATATATATCTATTTAAATTTCCACAGTTGTGCAAATGTATGGGTTTTAAGTTTTTTTTTCCAAATGTGATTGATTTACATTTTATAGTTGTGGGAAATTATGGGCGAGATCAGACAATAATTGTTTAATGACAGTAGAAACAGATTTACAAATTTAATGTTTTATAACCAACACAAACTGTCAAGATCACACAACAAAGTATGCAAATGTAAATATATCAAAATACATATCCTTAAATCAAACTCTAATAAGCTTTCAAGCAGATTTTTCTTACTTTGCTTATCTGTAAATTTCAATTGTCATCAATGGAAATATTTTTTGTCAGTTTGTACAATGAAATCAATGTTTATGGGCACATACCAATAAAAATCTAATCCTTTCAAGATTAGATGTTGAGTATTTAGAGTAAGTTCTTTTGGAAAAATGTTCCATTCTGCTCTACCATTATGGCTGAGACAGATTAGACAGGCCTTCATTTGTGGCAATAAATTGTGAAACCAGGCCCTTTAAAAAAAAGCCAGCTATAATTATGTGTTCCTCAAAACTCAACCAGAACAATTCTTTTCAGACTTGTCCCTCCCTAGCAAAACTGTTGATATTGCCCTGTTGGAAAGAATTCCTGCTGTCATTCAATCAATCGATCAGAAATAACAAGGATAACAGTCTAACAGTTCATCCTTAGGAGAATTAACTATTTAAAATACCTTATTTAACAATGTATCCCTAGCACATCTGTTTCTTCTAGCCAGCCATCCTGTAGTTAAAATGCTGCTTTTCCTGCCTTTTATGTTCTATCATTTCACTATGCCTCTAATGGATCAGAGCAGTAATATAAGTAAAAAGGGGGAGCAATACAAATCTGTATGAAATGTTTAAAACACTGGAACTGTAGTTCCATCTGCAGCAACTATATGCTGAGTAGCATGGATGTAAAGAGAAAAGTAGTTAGTAATCAACTCTTCATCTGCCAAGCCAGCCTGACGGCCACACAGGAGAATGTGTGTCTCCACCCCAAATATGAGAAAGAATTCTGCTTATAACTATATAAACTTTCCAGAAGAAGAAAGGCAAAGCAGGAGATACTGAAATACTACATTATACTGCAAGATTCCACTAATCTGCCTGGTGTATTTACAGAGAAGAGCATCAGTTTATTACTATTATTTACTATTTATTTAGCACCAGAGAAGTGCAGAGTGGTTTTCTGTCTTGTCTTGTTCTGAAGATCTGACAATCTAAGTTATGATGAGGAACAATGTTTAGGAAAATTGATGAAACATCATGGCCTCAAATACCAAAATATTCAGAGGGCATACAGCTTTCTCTATCTTTCACGATATAGAATCTCAGCATCATAGAAATTTAGGGCTGGAAGAGACCTTGAGAGATTTTCTAGTCCATCTCTCCATAATAAAGCAGGATTAAGTACACCTAGATTATCCTTGGCAAGTGTTTGTCTAACCTGTTCTTAAAAACCTTCAATGAAAAGGACTCCACAACCTCCCATTGGTAACCTATTCCAGTACTTAGCTAGCCTTATCGTTAGAAAGGATTTCACAATATCTAACCAAAATCTCCCTTGTGACAAATTAAGTCGATTGCTTTTTGTCCTGCACCAGTGGACATGGAGATCAATTGATCACTATCCCCTTTATAACAACCTTTTACATTTTTGAAGACTTATCACGTCCCCCTTCATCCTTCTCTTCTTTGAACTAAATGTGCCCAGTTCTTTCAACCTTTCCTCATAGGTCAGGTTTTCTAAATCTTTAACCATTGTTATTGCTCTCCTCTGAACTCTCTCCAATTTAGAATCATAGAAAATTAGGGTTGGCAGGGACTTCAGGAGGTCATCTAGTCCAACCCCCGCTCTCAAAGCAGAACCAACCCCCACTAAATCATGTGAACTAAATTTGTTCACATCTTTCTTATATGACAACATCACAGTAACTCAGGTAGCCCAGAGCCTGGGTGAGATAAACCCAAGTGAGATGGGTGTCATGCTGCTTGGTAGGGGGTAAACATTTTGAAGAATCTGCAACAATAGAGCAGCCTCCTCTTACTGAAGATTCACATGTGCATTTGGTCAAGGCAGGCCACAGTTTCGGAGTTCTTCTAGATTTGTCACTGATGCTAAGCTCTTCCATATCAGCACTTCTGAGCAACACATACTACGATCCCTGGTTAGCTAGAACCAATGGTTCTCAACCTTTTTTACCCAGTGATCCCTAAACTTAAATAGACAAACCTGTGAACCTACCCAGAGACAACACATGAGTGGTCATATGCCCCCCAGATTTCGGCCCTCCATTTGGCCCTGCTCCCTGAAATGCTGATGTAGCAGGGCAGAGTAGTGGTGTCTCTTCTTGGCTAGCTGCTGCCTGCTTGTGGAGTCAATGGGCTGTTAGGCAACCCCTTCTGATGGCAGGGAGAGATCTCTCCTCTGCAGTGATACTGCAATTTTTGGTAGCACCCCCTCCAACCCAGATAGGTGGAGTGTCCTGCTGAGGTGAGTCAAAGGGTGGAGTGGAGTGCTGCCCAGAGTTGAAGCCCAGTCCTTGGCGGACCCCCTGAAACCTGCTTGCGGACCCCTGGTTGAGAACCAGTGAGCTAGAAGACTGTGTCCCACCCTGGAAGAAGATGATCTGGCCTCAGTAATACACCTTGCCATTACCTCCCAATGAAACTATATCAATGCAAATCTACATGGACATGAAACATTTAGCCCTCAAGAAACTGCAGGATGCCTCCTCACCAACATGAGCACAGCAAACCTACCTTCTGCTCATTACACTGGCTCCCTGTAGAATATCATATGAAGTTAAAGCTATTGGTCCTTATCATCAAGGGACTCAATGTTCTGGGCCTAGGATAAGAATTGTACTCCTTCAGCACAATGGAATTGCCTACTGCCAGGGTAAAGCTCATTCGTGCAGGAGATACCAGCTTTCTTGGGACAGGTCCAAGCCTCTAGAACAGTGTTTCTCAATTGGTGTTCCGTGGAACCCTGGGGTTCTGCGGGAACACTGTTAGGGTTCCGCGAGCAGCTGTTCTCCGCGCCGCCGAAAAAAGGGAAGATGTTCCGGATTTTTTGGCAGAGGATATCGAGTGTAAGTGTAATTTAATTTATATTTAATAGAGAAACGCTGACCTGGTTGTTTGTATATAATTTGCTTATTTCGACATTTTTTTTGGCCCCATATGTAAAAATACTGTTAAGAGTTTGGGGGGTTCCGCAATTATTTATCGAGTTCAAAAGGCTTCTGTGGCCAAATTTAATTGAGAAACACTGCTCTAGAACAAACTCCCACAACAACTATGAGCCACTACAAATTTCATCACCTTCCATACTAAGAGGAAGGCTCACTTCTCTTCTACCTTCACTAACATATAGCACATTAAATAAAACTTCAAAAATACACAATCATTTTACCACAGTTAAAGAAAGTACATGGGACAGCTGCTAGTCACCTCATTTAACACACTACTAGAAAGCACTCAGATAATAGAGCGATAGGCACAGTGCAAGAGACTGGACAGAACAATTATACAGTATCAGATTTTTCTTTCATAGATTTATAAACACTTTATAGTTTGGGAATTTCTGCAGAAAGACTTTTTTCCCCTTCCCAAATTTGGAAGGAAAGGATTTAATGTTTTATTTTAGGGATTAATCCAAATCCATTGAAATTAACGTTTTTCCATTATCTTCCATCAGCAATGAATCAGACCTTTAGTAACAGTGAAATACGTTAAATGACATTTTGAGGTGTTAGCATAGGGTTTAACCAGAGAATTTTTAAAAAAATCTATAGAGAGGTGGGAATGGATGTTACGTCATGGGAGGAGGGACCCTAGGGAGAAAGCCCTGTCTTTGCAGAGGTCTGAGTTAGGAAATATGGAAACTATAACCTGATGAGGAGCACAAGGAGCCTGACATTCTCCTTTCCTTCTATGCATTGCATCTTTTCGAATGGGGACACAAAGAGTTAGACTTTAGAACTACTATGGAGGCAATAAAGGCCTTGTTGAACCAAGAGACTGCAGTACAGAAGTTCTGACCTAATTGGATTTGAAGAGGTGGCCTCGTTTGGGCAATGCATTTCCTGGTTCCCTTCTGATTCTACTGCTAAGAAAGGAGTAACAAATACTTATTAAGGGCACTGAGGGAGCTCAGAATCTCACAGGATTAGTTCCTAAATTCTTCTAGGAGCCTGGTATGGGCAGATCAGCCCCTATACCAGTGGTATAGCATGAGCCTGAAATGGAGGCCTGAAAAGTGCTGCTACAGTGTACTTTTCGTGGTTTTTGTTTTTCTTGCCTTCCATAATTCTTTCTTCCTGCTCTGATGATGTGGCTGATGAAAAGAAAATTTCAACCACTGTAAAAAACAAACAAACATCTGCAGTAAACACTGCTTCAAAAAACAAAAAGGGTGGGGAGTGAATGAATTAACAAGAGGGAACTGGCTAAAACATGACCAACTTACTTGGGACAGGAAAACAAGTGGTGAAAATGAAAGGAAGTCCTGCCTCCAGGATAGTCCAAAGGCACAAGAAAAACCTTAGTTGGAACTGGAGGCCAACTCTCTGTCTAGCACATGAAATGCAAAACACTGCAGTTAGCAGTGATAGAAGCTGAATTATAGAATGTTATTTAGACCAAGGTAAAATATAAGCCACAAACATTCTTCTGAGTTTTAACAGTTAAGACTCTGTTTTCACTCTTTTGAAATTCTTCTTAAAATATTTTTCCTGATGAACAGTAAGTGCCAACATCTGCAGTGCAGTTTAAAAGAAGCTGGCATTTCCTGTGAATATGAAATACACCCACAAGTTCCTGTACTGTAATGGTATAGTCAGTCACACAATATTCTGGCTCCTATTCACATTGAAAAAAGTAATGAGTTCCCATCTAGGTCAACTGGAGATCATCCAATCATCTTTGGCTACAACTTACACCAAAAAATTCTTAACCAGGGAATTTTGGATCAAGGCAAGAAATGAGATTTCACTTTCTTATAAAAACAAAAAAATCACATGCAAAACAACCCCATGTTAACAAAATATCCACTGCAAAGATGGATAAATGCATCTCTGTCCCACAAAAATAAACCATGTTAAAAGAACATTATTAAGTATGCAAAGTCAAGGACTCAAGCTTTTGTGTATGCATTATGATACAGTCTTTAATTGAATGATCACATACCATTTTTTTCCACAGGACCCTTGCCCCACTTAGTGCCTAGGATGGACCTGCTCTGGGGATGAATTATAGGTGCATAGTAAAGGAGGCTGTTGTCTAAAAGATCCCTGACTTATTTTTGCAGAAGTAGAAAGTGTATAGAGAGCAAGGCAGGAGACTGCAGGAAGAGAAAGGAATATCAAATGTTTAAGGCAGTTGAATAGTGCCCTAGAAAACCGAATTCTATCCCAGCCTCTGCCACAGAGTTCTTGTGTGATGCTGGGCAAGTCACTTAAGCCAAGCATTTCACAGGTGATAACTAATCGTGTTTTCTTCATTTTCTGGATGCCTGATGTGAGACCCTGGGGTCTGATTTACAGAATGCCCAGCACTCAGACCTCCAGCTGAAGTCAACAGTAAGTGTGCTTTGAAAAGAAAGTGATATATAAGGTTAATTGCTTTGAAAAATCAGGTCATAAGTGTCTCAAATTTGGCTCCCAGAACTAGTGGGTAATTTTGACCTTCATCTCTCTCTGTGCCTCAGTGCCCCTCTGTAAAATGAGGATAATACTACTGCTTTACCTCATCTCACCTGGATATTGTGAAATAAATCCATTAATGTTTATGAAACATTATAATAATGAGCACCATAGATAAGCCTATGAGGAAATTCACAATTCTGTCTTCAGAGCAGAGTTTGAATTGTGTGCTGTAAATAAGGCACAGGCCAACCATTGGCAATAAGGAAAAAATACTGAAGAGTTGCTCATTAATTGAGCACAATCCATTCTGTGCACTGAGTGAGGTAGGAGTCCTGTGGAAAAAATAGTATGTGATCATGTAATTAAAGACTGTAGACCGTATCATAAAGCATATGCAGGAGGCGGCAAATCAAGGTTTCCTTACGTTTAATTGCTTCATTTTGCAGACATAATAATGTTCTTTTAACAGAATGTTTTGTGTATAATTCCCTCAGTTTTTTAAAAAACAAACTGAAAAACAGAAATTTCATCATGTGGTGTCATATTGACTTGCACATAGTTTATCAGCAAGGCTGAAACATTTACATCCACTGCACAGCCTTCTGCCACTTGAGCTAATGGAGAACAGATAGCAATAGTAGACTGTCATCCCGTATATGGACCAGCACTAGTGGGGGCTAAAACAGAGTTTCATGGATATTTGCTGACAGTAGAGAAATGTTGAGACTAGGGATCTTGGACTCTATTACAGGCTCTACAGGGAAGTGGACTCTAGTGGTCATAGACTTTTTTGCCCATTCCAGCACCCTCAAGTTTAACTCCTTCTGCCTATCTCTTCCAGCCTGTTTCTTGGCCCGCACTCACCACAGCTCCTCATCCCAGTCCCATTCCCCTCATTTCGCCCGTCCTCCCTCCAAGCTCCCCATCTCAGACCGACTCTTCTTGCTCAACCAGTGCCACTTCCCCTCTGTTTATTTTACCTAAAACACTGCATCCCCCATGATAACCCTTATAGTGTAACTGTGTATTGTTTAATGCAAAGTATGTCATGTAAGATGTTTCTGGAATGCTCATGACATCTTGAACATTATTGTTATAGTTCCAGAGGGGTAGCCATGTTAGTCTGTATACAGCAAAGACAACGAGAGTTCTGTGGCCCTTTAAAGTGTTTAAAGGGCCACAGAACTCTTGTTGTCATTATTGTTATAGTAATATGTTAGTTGCATGTCATGTGTATGGTTATGAGGCTTCACTATGTAATATTCCCAAATATCTGTTTTATGGATTAAGACAGGTCTAGGCAAAACTCTACACAGAAGGGCAATTCGCACCTCATTAGGACTTGTATAGAACAACCCAACTCAGCATTCCAAGAACAAAGGACTGGCCTAGATGTCAACAAACAAATCCACAAGGATCAGAGTGACTCAGGGCATGGAGGGAACCATACACGGCCACTGTTTGCCCCAGAGGGGAGAAGGAACATTTTAAAAAGGAGAGACACTTTGCTGTTCTCTCTCTTCTACCTCCATCTACAAACACCACCAAGCAATTGAACTGCTGATCACAGGAAGAGAGTGTGGCTGGAGGCAGACCATCCAGTCTGTGGTGAGAATCACCTGAGTTTGTAAGTTTGCTGAAAGTGTTAACCTTAGTTTAGAATGCAATTTACCTTTTATTTTCTCAATCAAATCTGACTTGTTTTTCTCTGACTTAAAATTACTTAAAATCCTTCTGTAGTTTAATAAATTTGTTTGTTTATTTTACCTAAAACAGTGCATTTGGTTTGAGGTGTGTCAGAGACTTCATTTGAAGTGACAAGGCTGGTGCATATCAATTTATTCAATAAACTGATGAACTGATTATGAGCTTGCAATATCCAGTGGGCATCACTGAACATTGTAAGACAGAAGTTTCTAGGGTTGCATCTGGGACTGGGGGATAGTGGCTAGAATCATTCTGTTGCATGATCTAAAGCGTGGCTTGCCAGAAGCACTTGCTGGAGACTGTGAGTGATCTGCACAATAGTGGGAATTCACACAGCAAAGCAGAGTAAGACGGGCTCCAGGAGTGGGGGATTGGGGTGACACACAGATTCGCAAGTCCAGATCGCAGAGGGGAATGTCACACCCTCCTCCTGACTTCTCATCTGATCTTTCTCTCCCCCCCCCGCCTCCAGTCACACCCCCACCACATATATTCCTGATCCCCTCTGGCTTCCATTCCCAGACTCCCTCCCTGGGCTCCTTGTCCAGTGTCAGTCCTTTCCTCTCTCAAATCTGGCTATATGCCCCAGGCTCTTGGCCCAGCCAGTTCCAGCTGTCCCCACTAAACCCTGTCTCTCCTCCTTATATCTTCCCCCTCCGCTCCCTACCTTCTTCCTTCTGATCCGCTGGTTTCTAGTCCCAGTCCTTGGCCCAGCCAGTTCCAGCCATCTTCTCATCCAATTTCTGTCTCTCCCCCACCCACGGCTCATAGGCTCCCAGTCCAGTCCTTCTCCCAGTCTCCTTATCAGTTACAGTCTCCCCTCACTCTCTCCCAGTCCCAGTCTTCTTGTCCAACCAGTCCCCAACTCCTCTGCTCCACTAGCTTCCAGTCTCATTGCCCAACCATTCTCAGTTTTCATCTCCTTCACTGCCAGACTCCAGTCTCAGGGTCCTCAGCTTCCAGTCCTCGCCTCAATCTACTCCTCCCATCCTCACCACTGGGTCCAACTCTTCTCCCCTTCTGCATTTGAATTAGGCAGCTCCCTCCTTTTCACAGCCTGGGCCTCATGTGGGGAGGGGAATTGAAAGTACAGGAGAGACAGGCTTTCTGCTCTTAGTTCTGGCACCTGGACCAGGCACAGCCCACAACAGCTGGGAACAGCAATTGCATGGAAAGTCCTATTCAGTCTTGGACTGGAGCATGCTTAATGTAGACAGAATCCTCTGAGAGTTTAGCTGCCAAGCTCTAGCAATTCTTTCCTAACTGTGTGCAAACTGCAGTTTTTCAAAGGCTTATAACTTGGCAGATTTGGGCAGGTTTTCAAGGGGAAGGCAAAAGGCATACCATTGATACAAAGCATCATCATCCCTTTGCCAAATTTCACACATCTGCTCCAAACATGTGGATATTAAGAGTTTCTCAGTAAAAGATCTCAGAATTATTTTAATATGGGCAAAACAATGTATTTTTAACCAGCTTCTTTCTCAGAAATGGCTAAACAATTTTGGATGACATTTCCCCAAAATATGCAGCCTGAGGTAGACACTCAGCCTGGAAAATTTCAGAATTGTTCAAATATTGTATTTTGATTCATTGTAAGAACAATCTAAATTTTAAAATAAAGCAAAGAGAGGGCTTTGAATAATGTTAAACTGTATAGCTCTTTACACTGCATTAACAGAAAACCTAACACTAAACAATAGTGTTTACATCTGAAAGAAGAAAAAAAAAATCAACTACAGGTCAGGTCTTCTTTTACTTATATAATTTTTAGTAAAGAAGTTACATATCTTCAGGCATTTGCTTACAGTAAATGTATTAAGTTTAACAGTGATTCATACATCAGGTGGTGAGAATTTCACTGTATCTTATGGGACATAAGGAAAACAGTCAATATCACTCATTTTACACAAGATATATTTCTTGTAAAAAAAAACTACGGAAAGCTGCATAAGCCTTTTGCCCTCAGTCTTACTACTAGCTACAGAAAACGCTTTAAATCCAGGGGGAGGGAAAACAGACATCACTTTTCGTCTTACAAGATTTTTTTGGATGTATAGCTATATACTTATTTACACATCAGCACAGAATTTGTGAAAATGTTTTTCTCCATTTCTGAACTCCATGTTACTTTATTTTTTATTATTATTAATTAAAAATTCTCTGGTAACACCGAAATATAAATATAAAATAAAGATATGGCCAAATATGCTTCAATGTACAGTTTGTTTCATTGTCATTATTCATATTTGCACGGAAATAACACTCAAAAGCCCCAATAAGAGCCAGAGCCCCATTGTTCTAAGTCCTGTACAAACACACACTGTTCCTCTCTCAACACCGTCATAATTACTAACAATACATTACACTTATATAAGCATTTTCATCCAGTATTTCAAAGCATATTCATACATTACTGAACTACAGGCTTAGCTCCACAGTGTGGACTATTGGATGTGAATTGTAATGCAGACTAAAGTATTGCCCTGTGACTGCCCTGTGTACACCCTACTACAGTGAACTAAAAGGTTCATGGGATTTCAGTCTCCATGACCCTCTTGGTCTCTGATGAAATTAAAAAAAATGCTAACAATACTTTGGTTACTGATGCTGCTCTCCCATCCAGGACACGACAGAAATATCCAAAACAGTGTGTTAAAATTACACAAAATAATGTATTAAAAGATCACTCATTAAAATTGACAATTAAAACTAATTTGACGGTGTCAGATTAAAAAAAGAGTAGGAAAGGAGTGGGAGGGAAAGATCACTCTAGGGAAAAAGGGGAGGAAAGATGAGGGAGGGGAAAGTCACTCTAGAAACCCATTTGAGAAAAGTGGTTTTAGATGCTCTTTTAAAATAAAACAGAGTTGAACCAATATGTTTTTCAGGAGTAAGCAAGTTACATGCCTATCCACAATGTCAAAGATAAAACCATCAGCGGACCTAAGGCACAATGGCAGATTTCTTAAAAGTTTACTCATAAATACCAGTCAGGATGATGCCACAGGAGAAGTTCTTGAATGTAGCAGGGCCTACATCATTAAGGACTTTAAAAGTAAATACTGCCAGCCAATTTCTAATCAGGCAATGTAAACACTGCAGGGTGGACATAGAGTGCTCACAATTAGCCCAGTCCCAATGAGCAAACATGCTGCTGCACTCTGAACGAACCAGAACTGATGGAGAAACTGTGCTGTAAATCCTATAAAGATGGAGTTACAATAATCAAGCCTCCTGGTTATGTGGATATGGGTTGTTTTTGCAAAGGTGTCATGAGATAAACAGAGGTGTGTACAATGTAAACTGAGCTATTAAGACAAACACTTTTATATCACATCCAATACATGGAGCTTTCCGCGGGAAGGGTTTGCCTGAAGTTAATGCCAAGTTTCTCAGCCAAATTCACTACCTCCAAACAAATCTCAACAAATGGGGGCACAAAAGAGAAGGAACTTGCTCTTACTGATGACTTTTGTCAATAGTACAACTTGCTTTCCCAGGGATGAGGATAAAATAGCTCAGAAATATCCAAATGAAAATAACATTCAAACATTCCCTGAAGAGTAGAGTCAGAATTGGCAGAGTCCTAGAGGCAAGTGACATAGTTTCAAATCCTTCAAGGATGACCACACAATTATTCCAGCACCACCAACTGAGTCTTGTAGGTATGACTGGAATCACTTCAACATAGCTATTCATTGAAGCAACAACCCCTGGTTCTTCATATGAATGAGATCCAGCATGACCAAACTGCCAGCTGACACCGATCTAAAGCCAGCTGGAGATCATTTACAACTCTGCACAGCGCCAGTCATACCAAAAGACAGATCAGAACACAAAACCCTATAATTGGATGTCTTTGATCTCCAATGCACCTAGATTTGAATTAGTTCCAACAATTATGGTATTTTTTGTGATGTGACTCTTGTTCACTGGGATTTGGACAAAGACCACTCACATCATTTCATACAGGCCACCAAATAGTCATCAAATCTTGAACAGCTTTTGTCACGAACAACCCTGGCTTGGATTCAAATCTGGAGCCCTAAAACTCTCTTTATACCAATTACTAATCTCCTGAGCAATTCATTGTCCACTCAAATTTCTTAATGTACACTGCAAGTAATGCAATTCAAATTTCTGATAGAGAATCAATTTAAACAATACGTCCTCAGTCTTTAAAAAAATCATTACAAAAAATCATAAGCAATTTAATGCTTCTTTGCTGATGTTTTAAAAGTTGTTTTCAGCTAGGGAAAGTCTTTGAGGCTGTGAAGCTTGGAGTTCATTTGTTCAGAGAAGAGGGAAATCCCCTTGTAGGCCGGTGGTCCTGTCCGGCCTGGGCATTGCGGCCCTTCCTCGGGCCCAGGCTCCAAGGAAGACCACAGCGCCTTCCTACACCCCTCAAAGGGGAGGTCCTGGACAGACTGCTGCACTTTGTGAGAGAGACCCGATGACTGGAGCCACGAACAGCACCTCATGGTGACCGCTGATGTCATAGTCCTGGCTACTGAGTTGATTGCATCCAGAGCTCCCTGGAGGGAAGTCCTCGCCACCATCTTGCCTTACTACAGGATCACCATGAACTCCTGCTTCAACTCCTGTGGCAGGGAACCCTTAAATTTGGCCATTGAGTCCCACAGATTAAAATCATACGTCTCCAGCAGAGCTTGCTGGTTAGAGATTCATAACTGGAGGCTGCCTGTCGAATAAACCTTGTGTCCAAACTGATCCAGTCTCTTAGCCTCTTTATTTCTGGAGGTAGCACTAGACCGCCCCTAAATATCTCACTTGTTTGTATATAGCCTGTGTCACCACCGAGAATCCCAGGGGAAGCGGAGGGAGGCAAGTACAAGTACTCAAACACACTGGCCAGTACATAGTACTTCTTTTCGAGGTAGGGGGCAGAGATGAAGGGGTCTGCCATAATGCCCTGACAGGTCCCAACACCACCTCATTAACTGCAAGGGCCATTCTAAAGGGATCCACTGCAGCCCACATATCAATTAAGCTGTGAGGAGATCCATTTCAGGAGCTCTTTATGGGCCTTGAAGTCATCCAGCAGAAGTGGGTTACTAGGGCATGCAACCGCCTTGTCCAGAGATGACGAGGAAGAGGCCTGCACCGGAGGATGGGCTGCCTCTTCCTCCTCCATTTGCACTATGTCCATTGGGCCACTTCTGGAATCTCAGTACTGGGATCGATACCAGACTCAAGCTCTGGGGCTGGACAGGACAAGGCAGTGGAATGCCTCTCAGACACCACTGAGCATGACTGGTGGGAAGGAAGCCCCAATACCAGGGGAAACTCACCCACAAGTTCCAGTACTGCCATGGCATAGACCAGTGGCCCGGTGGCCAAGTGCCGGCTTGGGGGTTGGTAAAGAAATCCAGTGCATATAGGCCAGGTGCCAGTATGCCTTCAGTTGGGTGAAGGACTCCCCCTCAGACATCAAAGAGGATTCTTTCCTCAGAGACCATGGTGGTGCCAAACCCGCTTCCACCTCCAAGCAATGGAAGGGAACCGGTGACAGGTTGGAGACTGCCACAACAGGACCATGGAGGGTTTTCCTCTGGATGGGGCCATGACGGTCGGTGTCGTGATGGAGCTCACTGCCCCTTGATCCCTTCTATCTCTGGTCACCTTAGCTGGCAGAAGGCCTGGGGGTGGGGGTTGGTGGGATTGGGAGGGACATCAGAGCCTTTGCCACCTGGAAAGCCTCCGGAGTTGAAGGAGCCCAGAGATGTGAGGTCCCACAACTGCTCATGGGAGTCAGAGGTGGGCCCCGTACCAGACTCAACACTTTGGGTGGAGTCGCCAGGGCCAACAGAGGCTATGGGGAGGATGAGTGGCCTTGCACGGGTTGCACTACACCAGCCATTCCACGCTTGTTCATCTTGGCATGTCCTCTCTTGGCATGCTGTTTCTTATGCATCTTCCTCAGCACCAGGTATGGAGAACAGTACCAAGAGCATGGTGCTGGTGGAGCACTTCGCATGGAAACTGAAGTGCTTGGTGCCAGTTCGGAGCGGCTTAGCTCCGAAGCCGGTCTGAGGGCTGCCTGAATGTAAGGCCCTCGGACGAATGTCTCTATCTTTTTGAGTGCACTGTCTGAAGCCCCTGCAAATCTGGTACTGCTCTTTAATGTGAGTGTCCCCGAGGCACTTTAGACAGCTAGTATATGGGTCACCCACCGGCATGCAGTTTCTGCAGGAGGCACACAACTTGAAGCCCAAGTCCTAGAGCGAAAGTCCCTCAACAACAGGGACAACTATTTAAAATGGAACCAGCGGAGCCCTTTATACCGGCAGATACACGCACAGCTCCAGGGGGGACTAGGGCAGGTCCTACAGATACCTCAAAGGGAAAAATCTCCAGCAACTGTGCATACGGTGCGTACACACCTACCATGGAATGGACATGAGCAAGCACTCGAAGAATACATAAAATGCTGCAGAGTCACAAAGTGGAGAATGAATGTCAAAGCAATCTGTGCCTCTTCAAGGCTGAGTGCCAATAAATGATCTCCAGAGCCCTGATGAAAAAGGTGAACATGACAAAATACCATAGTGCAATTATTCTTAAACAGATCCAGAAAATTCCACACCATGTCTTCATGTGTCTTAAACTTTAACAATGCTTGAAAGGATGAGATAAAATGCAACTGAATGGTTACAAGTACTTTCTGCTACTCTTAGCTTTTGATTGACAACAGATGAACTATAAGCATAAGGTGGTGTATGCTAAATTGGGCTTCTTCTTTCTGACTTTAATGGACAAGACACAATTTTGAATCTGAATGTCTATGATGAACTCTATTTTATTACATCTAAAGCTGGCAGTTTTGGCAGCTCTTGTATTCTGTGTTATCATCACCTTTTCCAAGACAGAAAGCAATAATAGAGCTATAACAGGTATCTTCACATGAATCTGGCACTCTGCTTGACAACACAGCAATTACTTAAAAATCTTCTAAAGTTCAATGGCTGCATCAAGAAGCTAAAACAATAACTGAAGTAAAGTAAAATTTTGTTGCTCAACAACAATGAACAACAACAACAAATTATACACTAGCAAGAAAATGACTTAAAAATCTAAGGAAAATAGAGGCCAAAACCTAAGCCAGAAAGGCCAGAATTAGAAAGCCATTTCCCACAAACAAATTCCAATGATGCTGATGAAAGTTTTCTCTGATTCTGCATCAGAAATAGTGGAAAGAGGTTGTGATGTTGTCTACACACAAACCCTAGATGCACAAGAACAAACTTCCTCATGCATGAAGACCACCAAGTGCTACAAAGGACTTAATGTCCCTAAAAATAAGACCATGATAAGACTGGTATGGAAGATTTTGTCAATAACTTGGAAAAACTCCATCAGGTCTCCTGAAAGAAAATTGTTCATAACTTTTCATAAGACTAAGGACCAAACTATTCCTTCCTCTTCTCTGGAACTCTGCAGTGGTGTGGGGGCAGAATCAGCAGTGTGGAACAGAGGAGCTATGCTTATTCAGGATGAATGGTATCAGCATGCCTCAGAGAGCTGAAGGGAGCACATTATGCATTGCTACTTAGATCTATATGTGTCTGTCCTCTCCCCAGCACCTAAAGCCAAGTGTGAGGGTGGAAAGCTGGCCTTGACCTGTTGGGACTATGAGGTTTTACTAGATGAACTATCCAGTCTCTTCCTTCTTTCCCCATCAAGCACCCAATGAGCAATTTGTTAAGGCATACTCTTAAATCCTGCATGTGAGCACTCAGGAGTGACGATGGTGCTGGAGAAATAGAAAGGCTCCCTTGTGCTTCTTTTCTCCAGTCCTCTCTCACACACCTAGGAAGAACAAGCAAAACTTAGGCCTGATCTACATTACAGGGTTTAGGTCAATGTAAGCTGCCTTGCATCGACCTAACTATGCACGTATCATTATTTAAATTTGGCTCCTGCCAACATAGGTCTCTCTACGCCGATTTAGTAACATTACCTCTCCGAGCAGCAGAGTGTCACGGTCAATGTAATTAGGTTGACACAGCATCAGTGTAGATGGTGCATTGCTTACATCAACTATTACTGGCTTTCAGGAGCCGTCCCACAATGCCCCCACACTGCCAATGCAATCGATACAAGAGATCCTACTGAAGATGCACACCGCCAATACAAAGAGCCAAACATGCACACACACAAGCAATTTAATAACTGCAGTGGCTGTATGTTGACATAAATTAGGTCAACATAATTTTGTCGTGTATACATGACCTTAATCCTACATGTAGTAACTACTTCCACAAAAGGTAAAGGTAAACATTTTTTACTTATTCAGAATTCCTTGGCAGAAATATTTACATGGGCAACATGAGTCTTCTACTATGTTTCCTTAACACCAAGGAGGCAGTTACTTTTAACCTATGCTGCCAAGTGGATATTTTGTTTCAGTAACATGGTAATAGTTCTACAGACACTGTAATGTTTTAAAGCAAACAGATCCAATTATACAGGCATTTGAATTTTAGGAAAAGTGTTTTTTTGACTAAATGGAAATTTTCACAAAAAAGTTCTACTTTCCTCACACATTTTATAGGGCTTTAAAAAAAAAAAAAACCTGAAAATTAATTTTTTTTGGTTTTCAGAATTTTCAATACCCTGCCCCGTCCCCCAAAATAATTGTTGAAAACAAAATAATTTGTTTTCATATACATTTTTGTGCAGCTCATTAGAAAATACCTGAAACATCCCTTTCACCAGTCTAAGAAGCAAATATTCCTAACATTCGTGGGAGGAACTGATTGTTATCACTTCAAGTATTTACACTACTTATACACGGAAATAGGCAGAACAAGTTATTATTGATTTGCTCTCAGGCTACTTGAACAATAAATTAATTTCCTCAGTGCTATGCAAATCTCAATTCTAATATTCTCATGAGAGCTCTGTGCATACAGTAGAGAGGGGTAAAGAAATAGATCAACCAGTCACATCTCAGAGGAGCATTTCTACATTAGAAAATAGCATATTTGAATATACAAATGAAACGAAAAAAGAATTCTCATCAAATAAATCTAAATGTATTATATAACAACAACTACAATGAAACAATTCTAACAATAAATCCTAGAAGTATAATAAAAAAATACGCAACCAATTGTCTAAAAATCTATCAGACTCAATAGCAAGCCCCAGATGTCATAAAAGAGATCTTCTATTTCTGGCCTGTTGGAGGAAAGACTTTAATATACACTATCTAAAGACATTAGAAAGTTCTATCTCTTCGAAAGACAAAAAAAGAGGTTACTTCTCCAACTAAACTTTGTTCACTGACTGAATGGCTTCCACGAAGACACATGGCAGTGAGCAGGGCCAGCAGCCAATGCAAAGGCTACATCATGAGGAAGAAAAAGTAGCCTTTTGCATAGAACAAAAATTAGCTATCTCTAGCAAACAGCATCAAATAGAAAGGTTTCAGGGGCTAGCTAGATTATATAAAAAGGAAGATTTTTTCCCAGAATCTTTTGATCACAATGACAGTAAACTATTTCCTCTCTTGCATTTAGCCAAACCACAAGGAAATACTCTTCTTGATTGGTGAAACATTAGATAGTTTAAAACACAGAAAGAGCTGACTTCTCTTCAACAGCAATAGAGGACATTTACTGACAGGGCTGATTCTATATATATTCAGAGGAAATACAAGATATCATTTCTTCATTCCCTTCCTCCATTCTTTTCCCCAGCCATGAGGCTCTTGCCTAGCGGTTCCCAAACTTGGGGTCGCAACCCTATTTGGGGTCATAACAATAAAAAATAGGGTCGCAAAGACACTCGACAGTGTCATTCAAGTTTAAATTTTTTCACTTGGCATATAATTGATGTACTATCAGTATAATGGCTAATCGGTCTACTCAATACATATTTTCAATAAATTTACAATACCACTTATAAATCTGATCCCTGTTTAATGAATATGCTCCTGTTTATAAATATGCAACTCGCGCATGACAATTATTTCTTCTCTCACAACAGTTGCAGCTCCGACACAAGACCTGTACATTATAGGAAGCTGACGTAAAATTAGAATGTTGATACTGGCTAAGTGAAATACGTTATACATCCCAGAGAAATTCAACATGGATGCTTTTCATCAAAAAGTTTCCGCTTCAGGCTCAAGCAGTAAAATTAATGACAAAGATGATACCCGGAACCAAAATAAATGCAAGACACGAAAGCGTAAGTTTGACGAATCTTTCATTCAGTTTGGATTTACAAGAACGGAGGTGAAAGGGGAAGAAAGGCCACAGTGTGTTTTGTGCCAGGCTGTTTTGTCTGCAGAGAACATGAAACCAAATAAACGAGGTTACTTACCAGTAACTGCTGTTCTTCCAGATGTGTTGCTTATGTCCATTTCATTATAGGTGAGTGCACGCCTCCGTGTATGGCTACTGGAACTTTTTTCCCCTTAGCAGATCCTGTAGGGCCGGCTCCGGCGCCCCCTGGAACCTCGCGCACATACCGTAGTATATGAGGCGCTGCCAGCCCTACGCTCCTCTAGTCCCTTCTTTCTGCAAACTCTGGCAGCAGGGACAAGGGGTGGGTTATGGAATGGACATGAGCAACACACCTCGAAGAACAGCCCTTACTGGTAAGTAACTTTGTTTTCTTCTTGGAGTGCTTGCTCATGTCCATTCCATTATAGGTGACTAACAAGCAATACCTTGGAGGTGGGTCGGAGCTACCGATGAGCTGCCCTCAGCACCGCTCTGCCAAATCCCGCGTCCTCTCTCGCCTTCTAGACAATGGCGTAGTGGGACATGAAAGTATGCACAAACGACCAAGTGGCAGCTCTGCAGATGTCTTGCATGGGCACTCTCTCCAGGAAGGCTGTAAATGAAGCTTGAGCTTTGGTTGAGTGTGCTGTGATGGTTCCCGGAACTGGCACCTTCACCTGCTCAAAACAGAACTTGATGCACAATGTGATCCACGAGGAGATGCGCTGGGTGGAGACAGGTGAGCCTTTCATTCAGTTGGCTACTGCAACGAAGAGCTGCATCGATATCCGGAACGGCTTTGTGCGCTCAATGTAGAAGGCCAGGGCCCATCTTATGTCCAGCGAGTGCCACCTCCTCTCCTTCTCCGAACCATGAGGTTTGGGAAAAAACATGGGGAGAAAAATATCCTGATTACAATGAAATTGGGAAACCACGTTGGGCAGAAAGGCCAGGTGCAGCCTCAACTGAACCATATCTTTATAAAACACCGTATAAGGGGGCTCTGAGGTCAGCGCTCTAACCTCGGAGACCGTCCTTGCAGAGGTAACGGCCACCTGGAAGGCCACCTTCCAGGAAAGCAGGAGCAGAAGGCATGAAGCCATGGGTTCGAAGGGGGGCCACGTGAGTCGCAAAAGGACCACCTTTGGGTGTAGCAACCAGTCGTAGTGGGGTAGAAACGACCTGCTGAGGTGGTCCACCTCGTCATTCCTCACTCCCGGGAGGTGAGGGGCTATCATATGAAAATTGTGCTTCACAGTGAAGTCCCACAGATGGATAGCTTTTCTGCAGAGGGCTGAGGAGTGGGCTCACCCCTGCCTGTTGATGTAGTACATGGCTGCAGTGATGTCTGTCAGCACCTGTACCACCCTGCCTGCAAAGAAGTGGAGGAACACTCTGCACGCTAGGCAAATGGCTCGCAGCTCCTTCACATTGATATGCAGGCACCTCTCCTCTCTCGACCAGATCCCTTGTGTGCCAAGGTTGCACTGATATGGGCCCCCCACCCTACGTCTGAGGCATCCAACATTAGGGTAATCAAATTGAATGCCCTTCAACACTGCCCGGGGCGGGGGTGTCCTCCACCAGTCTAGGGAGGCTAGCATGGGCAGGGGAACTGTGACCACCTGATCCAGAGGGTGTCTACTTGGGACATATACCAAGGCCAGCCATGCCTGAAGCGGTCTGAGCTTCAGGCGAGCGAGTCTCCCCACAGAGATGCAGGTCATGTGACCTAACAGTGCAAGCAATGCACGCTGTTGTCATGGGGCATTGGTGCAGGTGGGAGATAATGGAGACCATCGCCTTGAAGCATGGTTGGGCAGGAAGGCTCTGGCCTGGGAAGCGTCCAGGGAAGCACCAATGAACTCCATGCGCTGCACTGGGTTTAACGTGGACTTCTGTTCATTTATCAACAGGCCCAGCCTGCAGCAAGTGGTGTAAGTGAGGATCACACTCCTCTGCACTTGGGACCTCGACCTGCTCCTGATTAGTCAATCATCCAGGTATGGGAAAATGTGTGTACCATTTCAGGTGCACAGCCAGTACCGCCATGCATTTGGTAAACACCCTCGGGGCCGAAGATAGGCCAAAGGGTAAGGCTGTGAACTGGCAGTGGGAGCCAGCCACCATGAAGCTAAGGAAGCACCTGTGGCTGGGTAGGATAGATACGTGGAAATATATGTCCTTGAGATGGAGGGCGGCATACCAGTCTCCTGGATCCAGGGAAGGGATTATGGAAGCTAGGGAGACCATATGAAACTTGAGTCTCTTTATATATTTGTTTAGACGACGCAGGTCTAATATGGGCCTTAGACCCTCTTTCACCTTGGGAATGAGGAAGTTCCTCGAGTAGAACCCTTTCTCCGCCATGCCCTGAGGGACCTTTTCCACTGCTACCAAGCTGAGGAGGCTCTCTACCTCCTGTATGAGGAGTTGCTAGTGAAGGGGTCCCTGAAGAGGGACGGAAGGGGAGGGATGTTTGGGGGAAACAAGGCAAACTGGAGGGCATAGCCCACTGAAACTATACCAAGGATCGAGCGGTCCGAAGTAATTTTGGCCCACTTGGAGTGGAAGGGTGCTAGGCGGTTTAAAATGGGGTGGAATGGATACAGGAGAACTGTTGGGGTGCAACCCTTGGGCGCACCATCAAAAGTGCCTCCTTTGGTTGCCCGACCGCCTGGAGGACCCCTGCTGGGGGGCTGAGAAGGAACTCAGGGGCAGATTGTGTCTCCTAGACCCCCTATTTCTGTCCCGTTGTCTATAGGTCAGGAACGGCCGAGGTTGGAACCTTTGCTGCTGCTGTGCCTGGGGACGTGACTGACGCCTAGAAGACTGTGGCGTGTAAAGGCCCAGGGAGCAAAGTGTGGCCCTGGAGTCCTTCAGACCGTGTAACTTAGCATCAGTCTGGTCGGAAAACAAGGCCGACCCATGAAAGGGAAGGTCCTGGATGGACTGATGAACCGCTTAAGAGAGCTAAACTGTAGGCTTGCCGTAGAATAAATTTTTCTCCCGAACAAGTCCAGTTTCTTGTTGTCCTTGTTTTTGGGAGTAGACTCCAGCTGCCCCTGCCTATCCCTCTAGTTGGCAGCATTCACCACCAGGGTCCCAGGGGAGGGGCGGGTAAACAGATACTAAAACTCTTTGGCTGGGATGTAATATTTCTTCTCGGCCGCCTTCGACGTCGGGGCCACCGAAGAAGGGGTTTGCCACAGGGCCTTCACTATTTTGAGGACCCCTTCATGAATGGAGAGGGCTACACGAGCTGGGGCAGCTGCCGCCAGCACATTGAAAAAACTGTCAGTAGCCTCTTTTAGTTCCTCCACCTCCAGCCCCAAGTTGGTGGCAACCCTTTTGAGCAGCTCCTGGTGTGCCCTGAAATCATCCAGTGGCGCTGAGTGGTCTTGGGAGACTGCTTCATCCGGTGAGGAGGAGGAATATTGAAGGGGTGCAGCCAGAGGTGGTGCCCCTTCCTCTTGACGAGTGGTACCCACAGAGGTCCCCTCCTATGGGTCCAAATCATCATCCGAGGGCGGGTGATGAACCTTCCCCGGTACTGGGGCATCGACTGTACCCCAAAGGACTTAACAGATTGGGGTCCCAATCCCACCTGGAAACCCCAGGGGCCCCAAAAAGGCCACTGGGGTGGCCACTGCCCTTGAGGCCATCCGGGGGCTAACTGCATTGGGGGCTCTGGCACCTTCTGTCGATGGCAGCTTACCCGACGACTACCCCTCAGGAGGACCCCAAAGCAGCGTCAGAAGACTCCAAAGCCCTCACCCTGCGATACCGAGCCCGGGGGGGCGGGGGAGGAGGAGAGAGAAAGCGGTGTTCCGAGTCACGGGTGCTCCGTCTTTCCGGAGAATGCCCTCTCGACAACACTGATCTTAATGATGTCGAGGGGTGTCTTCGGCACCGCGATCAGTGCCGGTGCGAGGGGTCACGCTCCGAGGAACTAGATGTACCGGAGCACCGTCTCGGTACCGACAACTTTCGGTGCCGCTTGCCTCTCAGCTTCATGGCAGCTTTCAGTGACAGGGTTCTGCACGCAGGCGAACTTCTCGGTGCCAGGTCTTACGACAAACGACCAGGTTATGCGCTGCCTCGATGCAGGCGAACTCTTTGGTGCCGGGGAGTGGGAACGGCAGGAACTGTCTGTGGAACGACACCCGGCGGGCAACCTCAACTGGTGCCGTCTCCTGGCATGAGCTTCTCTCGGTGCTAGGGATTGACATCGGCGTCAGGAGAGTCCGCGTCCCGTATCAGTGCAGGTCGATCCAACGACCCCAACCCGGAGCAACTGCTAGGGGAGCAGCGCTGCTCCACCCTAGGTGACCATCCAGTGGGAGATCTTCCTCCTCGTACTGGGGATCTCTGCAGCCACTCAGGGGGACTCAACGTGGGTTTCCCCTGCGACACCAGCCCCTTCTTCCTCGGTGGAGGGCAGGACGGAGGCAGCGGAGGCAAGGCCAACAAGGATCTTGCTGCCTGAAAGGTCTCCAGTGTCGACGGCACGGGCAGGGACAGAGGGACTCCCCCAATCCAATGAGTCGGGGGAGGCTCCCTGACTGGAGATGCTGGCTCCAGAGAGATGGTCTCCACGGGCCGACCTCGGTATGGCTCGGTGCTTGACTCTGCCCGGTTTGATGGCATGGGGGAGTGTCTGCGTTCCCAGTGCTCCTTCCTCTTCTTCTTCTGCGCTGGGGAAGCAGCGCAGTGCCGAGTCGCAGCCGGTGCTGACAGCACACTTTGTACCGACCCCACACTCGGTACAGAGACGGAGCGGGTCGGCTCGGAGGCCGGGTGAAGCACTGCTTCCATAAGCAAGGCTTTCAAACAGATTTCTCTGTCCTTTTGAGTCCTTGGTTTGAAAGCCTTGCAGATCTTACACTTGTCCTTACAGTGGGCTTCCTCCAAACACTTCAGGTAGCTGTCATGGGGGTCGCTGACAGGGAAAGCCTTCCTGAAGGAGGCACACGATTTGAAGCCCGGTGACCGGGGCATATCCCGGTCTTGGCTAAGTTCCAGCCAGGACTACCTTAAATCTCTAACTACCACTCTTAACTACTACTTAACTAAGCTATCTAAGAATAAGTAACAGAAAAAACAAAGTCCAGAACAAGGGTAATTAGCACTTGCAAGGCAAGCAAGGATAGTTCCAGCAACCGTCACGGGTGGAAAGAAGGACCTGAAGGGGTGTAGGGCTGGCAGCGCTTCATATGCCGCGGCATGTGCGCGGGCTTCCAGGGGGTGCCAGAGTTGGCCCTACAGGATCTGCTAAGGGGAAAAAAGTTCTGGTAGCCATGCACGGAGGCGTGCACACACCTATAATGGAATGGACATGAACAAGCACTCGAAGAAGAATATTAGGTATGAATTTAAGCTCCAAATCTGTACGAACAGGAAAATTCTTTACTTTATCCCATCTTGTAAAGATCATTTTTGTGAATATTATATCTTGAATATTTAAATCCTGTAGAAAATATAAAACTACAATCTGTTCTTTCAAACAAGGTATGAGGTGAAAGCAATACTGTTAATAAATACAAAGAAACACACATACTAATGCTTTTTATGAGGCTCTGAACAAAAGTGACAAAAGCAAAGGTGAAATATTTTATCAGCCTAATTCTGCTCTATAATACTAATTTTACACTAACATAACTCCAAAGACCTTAAAGGAAATTATTCTGATTTAACCAAAATCAAGGCCTATATGTTCTCTAACTTAGACACAATAAGACACAAGTACACTTGGGAGCAGAATCTGGTCCTGTTTTGTCAAAATAATTAACAGTCCCTAACAGATGCTGAAGAAGAGAGCTGAAGTCTCTCAAAAGCTTATGCCTGCAAATATTAAATTTGTTAGTCTTTAAAGTGCCACAGACTCTCGTTGTTTTTGCTGTATACAGACTAACACGGCTACCCCTCTGGAACTATGCCCAGTAATGTTTGTTTAATCTGTTATGAGCATGATTCTGTCTTCTGACAAGTAAGCACAACTCCCATTGACTTGCTGCATTTGCTGTAGTATGGGCATACTTACCTGAAAATTTCCTTTCTCCAAGAATAAGATTTACAGATCAGGAACCAGACTCAAAATCACTGGTGGAAAGGGTTGCAAGTAAAGTCTCTGAAGACACAGCTAATTTAAAATAATTTCCAGAAGAGAACAACTGCCTGGTCAACAGACTAAAAAATGAGATATTCAGACATTGTCTTCAGCGGGCTTAAATGGGTGCTTTCCGAGAAGGTTAAGAATCAGATTCAGGTCCCAGTGAGGGTCTATGAATCTAAAATGGCTGGGGGGGAAAAATGGGAGAGGGGGGCTGAGAATATGTTTGATGACTAGGAGAGGATGCGAGTTTCTTTTTGCCGACAGTACTAAGTATGGCTGACGAAGTGACAACTTGTCCTTCAGTGGAGAAACTGATGCCCTGATAAGGGCCATCTGCAGGAATTCCAAAAATTGGCGGATGCTGGAAAACTATTATGGTCTGTATGCTCTGAATGTCAGTCATATTTTTATATACATAGAGTAAGAAAATTCTTTTCTTAACTCTAGCAAGGTGGAGATGACCTTTTCAGATCATTCTCTCTTTCTCAGGTGACACACTGCTCAGGCAAAATTTAGTCTGTATGGTTTGGGCCTTGAAACTAAAAGGTCTCTTTCCAGCACGGCTGAATTAAAGGTGTAGGTTCATAAAACACAGACTCCAATGCAGTGCCACTAAGATTACTAACATTTTTATCTCTTTTGATCTTCTGAATTGTGCTTGATAGAGAAGGTATGAGAGAGCTCTTGGCCAGAAATGAAAAAGGCTGCCACTTACCTCAGCCCTCAAGTCCCATTGATGAGCATGATCTATGAGTGCCCTGAGGCTGAAGAGAAGCAAACAGGACCAGTGCTGGAGAGCTAAATATTCTTGTCAGGAGAGTTAAAATCTATGGGAGAAATCCCCACTCTATCTGTTCTATTTTCATTCTGCTAGGCCAACCCACAGTGAGACATTTGAAAATTTTCCTTCATGTGGAAGATGCAATTAAAGAGCAGATCTTTCTGCCCAGGAAGGGCTGTATCTCCCTGAGAGAGATGGAGACTATTCCCACTTGTCTGATCATGCACACTTTAATAGATATGTCTCCCTCTCAAATTTTAATCACAGGGGTAAGCAATGTCATGCCATATCCTGAGCTCCATCCATCAATACTGTGCCTCTTCTATTTTGAGGGTCACCACTCTAGCTCTTTTCCGAGTGGACTGATATTGTAATCTCCTAGACTGTCAGCTGTTATTACTGCTCTCCAGCTTGCATATGAACAATAATTACCACCTTCCAGTATCTCATATCATGTCTGGAAATTATGGTGTTATGTACACCTTTTCTCCAGAAGGCCCAGACTCACAGGGGCTCTCTCTAGAGCTTCTTTTTAGACTTTTTCATAACCTTTTATGTCTTTTCAAACACCTAGTGTTCAACTCCTTTGAACAGTATTGATATTACTTCTCTCTGCTCTTGAGTTCTTCTCACTGGAAGCCGCAAGAAGACAGTTTGCCCTTGTTATAATATTCTCTTGCAGGGGCCAGTGACTTCTTGGACTTTTCTTCCACAACCACACTGGCTCTCTCAAACTTTTTGCCTCCATACTTCAAGGCTGACAGAAGCAATTTAGCCTGTTTATCCACCTTATGCTGGTAACCTATTGTGAAAGTATTTTTAGGAGCATACCAGGCCATGATCTTGAGAAGGATTCCTAACAGACTATCTAAGGAAGAACACATAGAAAAATAGGTTTTAAAATATATTAGGAATAAAAGAAATTATGGCAATAGTATAGGCCTGTTATGAAACGGAGATAGTAACATTGTTAATAACAAAGCAGAAGAGGCAGAAGTGTTCAATACATATATTTATTCTGCATTTAGACTCATACACTTTAAGGTCAGAAGGGACCATTATGATCATCTAGTCTGACCTCCTGCACAAGGCAGGCCACAGAACCTCACTCCACCCACTCCTGTAATAGACCCCTAACCTATTGAGTTATTGAAGTCCTCAAATAATAATTCCTTTCCCTCCCTTGTATTTATCCCTCTGATATATTTATAAAGAGCAATCATATCTCCCCTCAGCCTTCTTTTGGTCAGGCTAAACAAGCCAAGCTCTGAGTCTCCTCTCATAAGGCAGGTTTTCCATTCCTCAGATCATCCTAGTAGCCTTTCTCTGCACCTGGTTCCAGTTTGAATTCATCTTTCTTAGACATGGGGAACCAGAACTGCACACAGTATTCCAGATGAGGTCTCACCAGCGCCTATATAACAGTACTAACACCTCCCTATCTCTACTGGAAACATCTCGCCCGATGCATCCTAGAAATGCACTAGCTTTTTTCACGGCCACATCACATTGGCGGCTTATAGTCATCCTGTGATCAACCAAGTCCTTCTCCTCCTCTGTCATTTTGAACTGATGTGTCCCCAATTTATAGCAAAATCTTTTGTTATTAGTCCCTAAATGCATGACTTTGTACTTTCCACTATTAAATTTCATCCTATTTCTATTGCTCCAGTTTACAAGGTAATCTGGATCTTCTTGGATGATATCCCAATCCTCCTTTGTATTAGCAATGCCTCCCAACTTTGTGTCATCCATAAACTTTATTAGCACACTCCCATCTTTTGTGACAATAACAGTAATAAAAAGGTTAAATAAGATTGGTCCCAAGACTGATCCCTGTGGAACTCCACTAGTAACCTCCCTCCAGCCTGACAGTTCACCTTTCAGTATGACCCATTGTAGTCTTCCCTTTAACCAGTTCCTTATCCACTTTCAATTTTTATATTAATCCCCATCTTTTCCAATTTAACTAATAATTCCCCATGCAGAACCATATCAAATACCTTACTGAAATCTAGGTAACTTAGAGCCACTGCATTCCCTTTGTCTAAGAAATCTGTTATCTTCTCAAAGAAGGAGGTCAGATTGTTCTGGCATGATCCACCTTTTGTAAAACCATATAGTATTTTGTCTCATTTACCGTTAACCTCGATGTCCTTAACTACTTTCTTTTTCAAAAAGTTTTCCAACACCTTGCATACTACTGAGGTCAAACTAACAGGTCTGTAATTACCCAGATCACTTTTTTCTCCTTTCTTAATAATAGGAACTATGTTAGCAATTCTCCAGTCATATGGTACAACCCCTGAGTTTACAGATTCATTAAAAATCCTTGCTAATGGGCTTGTAATTTCATGTGCCAGTTCCTTTAATATTCTTGGATGGAGATTATCTCGGCCCTCCGATTTAGTCCCATTAAGGTGTTTGAGTTTGACTTCTACATCGGATGTGGTAATTTTTATCGCCGTAACCTCATTCTATTAGCCACCCTGACATTATCCCTAAGCTCTTCATTAGCCTCATTAAAAACTGAGGTAAAGTATTTGTTTAGATATTGGGCCATGCCTAGATTATCCTTAACCTCCACCTCATCCTCAGTGCTTAATGGTCCTACTTCTTCTTTCTTTGCTTTCTTCCTATTTATATGGCTATAGAATCTTTTATTATTGGTTTTAATTCCCTTTGCAAGGTCCAACTCTACTTGGCTTTTGGCATTTTTCACTTTATCCCTATATGTTCTGACCTCCAAGAGGTAATTTTCCTTGCTGATCCCTCCCATCTTCCACTCCTTGTAGCTTTCCTGCTTTCTCTTAATAACCTGTCTGAGATGCTTGCTCATCCAGCTTGGTCTACAACTCTTGCCTATGAATTTTTTCCCCCTTCCTTGGGATGCAGGTTTCAGATATTTTCTACAACTTTGACTTGAAGTAATTTCAAGCCTCCTCTGCCTTTAGATCCATGAGTTCTTCAGTCCAGTCCACTTCCCTAACTAATTCCCTTAATTTTTTTAAGTTAGCCCTTTTGAAATAAAAAACCATAGTCAAAGATCTATTTTTGTTTATCCTCCCATTTAGTTTGAATTGAATTAGCTCATGGTCGCTCGAACCAAGGTTGTTCTCTGCAACCAGCTCTTCTATGAGGTCCTCACTACTCACCAATACCAAATCTAATATGGCATCGTTCAGCAACTATTTGGTGAAGGAAACTGTCAGCTATCACATCCAGGAAAATCTGGGTCCGATAATTATTACTAGCATTTATCCTCCAGTCTATATCTGGGAAATTAAAGTCTCCCATAATCACACAATTCCCAGTAGTATTTACTTCATTAAAGAGGTCTCTATCCATATCCAAGCTGGATCCTGGTGGTCTGTAGCACACCCCAAGTAGCTTTCTTCCCAAATGTGATTTTCACCCAGACAGACTCTATATTATCTATTCCATCACTTCTAATTTCTTTATAGTCTACCTCATCATTGATATACAATGCTACTCCACCACCTTTGTCTTTATTTCTGTCTTTCCTAAACAGCACATACCCTTCAACACCTGTATTCCACTCATGACTACTATTCCACCATGTTTCTGTTATCCCTATAATATCTGGTTTCACTTCCTGCACTAGTAGATCTAGTTCCTCCATTTTGTTACCCAGGCTCCTTGCATTTGTGTACAAACATCGTACTTTTCGTTGTTTGGCTTTGCTCATATTCTTTACCCCATTTGGCACTGCCAGTACTGCCTATTAGACTGGTGTCTACACTACTTTTCTTCTTAATGTTCATTCTCCTACCCATTCCTGTATCCTTTCTTACTTCATTTTCCTCCCCTTCAATATTAAAATCAGGCATGGAGATTACCCAGGCATCTCCCAACCATCTCCCCCAAATTCCTAGTTTAAAGCTCTCTTAATCAGTTGTGCCAACTTCCATCCTATTTCCCTCTCTACGCAGGTGAAGTCCATTCCCGGAGAACAGTCCTCTGTCCATGAATGCCCCCCAGTGGCCATACATCCCAAAGTCCTCCTTATAGCACCACTGCCTGAGCCATCTATTGATCATCATAACCTTGACATATCTTTGTTGTCCTCCTCTAGGGACAGGCAGAATCCCACTGAAGATCACCTGAGCATCGATTTCCTTAAGAGTCTTCCCCATCCTGGCATAGTCACCCTTGATATATGCAAGAATCTAGCTGTGTCATTTGTTCCGACATGAAGGACAATCAGTGGATTCTTTCCTGCTCCCATTAGGATCCCCTTTCAGCCTCAGGTCTACATTCCGTACCTTAGCACCCAGCAGACAGCATACCATTCTGTTCTCTAGATCAGTTCTGGTTACAGGCCTGTCTGTTCTTCTCAGAAGGGAGTCACCAATCACGTAGACCTGCCTTTTCCTGGTGACAGTGAGATTCTCTGGCCTATCCCCTGTTCTTTCTTGCTGAAAGTCCTCTCGTCTTCTATTCTCCCTTGCAATCTTTTGCAACACATCCTGTATCCTCCTTGGGCTCTTACTTGGTGGTATCTCCATTGGCTCATCCACTTTTGTATATGACTAGCTCCTCTTCCTTTCTTCCTTGCCCACCCACCTTCAGTTGCTGTGCCCATTCTTCATTTTCCAACTGTGCACACCTGTTCCTCAGCTCTATTTCTCTCTCACTAGCCAGTCTTTTCCTCTGCGTGCTTCTCATAGGCACATACTTCCACTGGCCACTTTTCACCCAGCAGTCTCCCCTCAGAGTTCTTTGGTCCTGTTCAATCTACAAGTCTGGGCTTTTCCATTCAGCCTCCTCATGCCTTTGCTCCATCATTTGCTCGAACCCCCTTCTAAACTCAACCAGAGTTTCCACCTGCATCTCCAAGCACAGATCTTCTCTTCCATCAACTCTATCAGGCTGCACTTCATACTAACAAAGCTCTTTTAAGGTACCCCCATCCAGAATCATGTACATCCCACAGCTTCCACATCCAGTCATTTTCAATTGTCTCTTCCACAGCTTGGTTCACTACCACTGCTGCCTCTGAACCTATCATATCCTTCCCACCTACTTCCTCTCAGAAAGAGAGAAGAAGAACGAAAACAAACTTCCAATAAGCACCACAACAATACCAGAACACCATACACTCCCTCCTCAAACTCCTCGAACAGAACTCCCACTCAAACTCCCCTGTATACAGCTCTGTTTGCTGGCTCCTATGTCACAGCAGCTGAGAATTTGCAAAGAATCAGAATGATGTACTTGTATCACATCCAGATGGCTGTTCTTCCCAGTCCATTAGTAATTAAGGAGCTGTTTAACCCTAATAACTTCTATTAGGGTTAAACATTTTTAAATCAACAGGCCCAAATAAATATACATCCATATGTCCCAAAAGAGTTGTCTGAGGAGATATCTGGCCCACTGATGTTAATTTTTAATAAAGCCTAGAATACCAGAAAAATTCCAGAAGACTGGAAGAGTGCTAGTTGAGAAAAGGACAAGTGGGATGACCTGGGAAACTACAAGCCCATTAGCCTGATATAAATCCAGGGCAAAATAATGGAAAAGCTGACATGCGATTCATTTGATAAAGGAATATTGGATAGGAATACAATTAATTCCAGTCAACCTGGTTTTATAGAAAATAGGTGTTGTCAAACAAACAGTATTTCATCCTTTGATGAGATTACAATTTGATTATGTATATTACATCTTCTCAGTTACCCGTTAACCTTTTGTAAAGATTTCACTTAGTACTGCATGACATTTTGCTTTAAAAATTAGTACTATACAATATCAATAAAGCACACATTAAATAAATTAAGAACTGGCTAATTGACAAAGCTGAAAAAGTAATTGTCAATGGGAACAATCACTGAATGGGAGTTTTTCTTTTGGTGTTCCACAAGGACTGATACTAGGCCTCATGCTATTCAAATTTTCATCAATCATCTGGAAGTAAATATAAAATTACTGCTGATAAAATTTGCAAATGACACAAAGATTGGCAAAGTAGTAAATAATGAGGACAGGACAGTCATACAAAGCCTTCTGGATCACTTGGTGTAAACTGGGCCCATTCAAACAAACACAATGTGTTTCATACACAAACAAATGCAAAAACTATACATCTAAAAACAAGGAATGCAAGTCATACCTACAGAATGGAAGGCTGTATCCTGGACAGCAATGACTCTGAAGATAATTTAAGGGTCATATTGGACAAAAAACTGAATATGAGCTCCCAGTGCAATGCTGTGGCAAAAAGGGCTATATGATCCTTTAACATACAAACGTGGAGTAGTGAGTACATGTAGGGAGGTGAATTTCCTCTCTATAAACGGAATTGGCGACACTGATACTAGAATACTGCATCCAGTTCTGATATCCACATTGTAAAAAATTGAGACAAAGCAGAAAAAAGTCACAAAAATTATTCAAAGGCTGGAGAAAATGTCTTATAGTGAAAGACTTAAAGAAAATATAGGTGACTTGATTACAGTGTCAAGTATCTTCATGGGGAGGAAACACAGTGTGTTAAAGTCTTCTTTAATCTAGCAAACAAAGGCTGGAGGTCGAAGCCTGACAAATTCAAATTAGAAATTAAACACAATTTTTTAACAGTGAGAGTGATTAACCACTGGAACAAACTACAAAGGGCAATGATGAATTCTCCATTTCTTGATGTCTTCAAAATCAAAACTGGTTGTCTTTCTGAAGACATGTTTCAGGTCAAAGACAAGTTACCTGGCTCAATACAAGGGTAATTTGGTGAATTTTAATCAATGGCTTGTGATATACAGGAAATCAGAGTAGATGATCTAATGGTCTCTTCTGAATCCATGAACAATCTAGAGGGGAAAAATAAATAAGTAAACTTTGATTCAGAATCTCACAGGGAGAAAAGGAGAACTACTGTGCCTGTCTCACTCATTCCCTTTTTGGGGAGTAGGATTGTCCCAATTCCTTTGCTCTGTAACAGAGATGAATGGGAAGGGACTATGAAAAAGGAAGCTAATGGGAAGCTAAGCCCTTTTTTTATTGGATGCTGGCAGCATCTCTTTTTGTAACCTATTTTTACTTTATTTCACAGCATCACTTTACACTAGGGATAAGAAGAACTCTCTTGAACTCCTCGAAAGAAGCAGCAGATGGAGGGGTGAGAGCAATGTTTGCTCCTCATACAGTTTATCCAGCTGTCTTCCAGAGTCAGCCCTCTTCTCCTGTAGCCACACCTCCACCATCTCAGGTTCTTTTTGGGGGATGTGGGAAAGGGACCTGAAGTCAATGCTTTTCAGGGGGGTGACATTGAGCTTCAAGGGAAAGGCCCAAGCCTCCACTTTCCTGGAGAAGACAGCCTAGTTGTTGCTACCAAAGCAAAGAGTATCCCCATTGATGGAAATCCAGATTCCAGCTCAGAATATCCAGTTGGTATAACTGCAGGGCGAATCCCATTTGGGATCAGTTTACTGAAAACGAAGATTGTGAGAGGCATTGCTACAAGAGTAGGAAGGGGACAATGAAGCTGGAGGAGAGGGCCCAGATCACTGATCACATTCTCCCTATTCCTCAGCATCTGAGCTGCAATCACCACCCTCCCTTTGTATTGAAATTATTACACTGTAATCAGTGACTAGGACTGGAATTTGGACACAGCCTTTCCATGTCCTGTGAAAGGACTGCAACAGTGCTCCCTGCAGAGAGGGGAGTAGGGAACTGCCATGAACTGTCAGTTACTCCCTTTGCTTCCTCTGTAGTTTATGATGGTGGAGCTGGCTCCTTATTATATTAATGAAAAAGACCCACTGGACGGTAAACCCACTACTGTCCCATCCTTCTGCAGGACCAGTGATCCAAGGGATGCAAAGGGGTCTGAATTTCACAGGGAAATCAGCTTCCAGCCCATTAAAATCTAATACATACCCTTGGGCATTTTAGAGTTTAAGACCTGAGAGCCTAAGAGCTGAAGAAAACACTGCAGGAGAGCAAAGTAAGGTGGAGACATTGTCTGACTGAGATCTAGGTTATCTGGTCTGACCCCCTACTACACATCCCCTACTACTGTCTGCCTGTCCAGAAGTACCCTCCTTCCACAGTCACTTGTGAGGAGTTGTGGGATGCAGGAAATCTACTTAGTGGTCAATTTATCTCTGCTGCTAAAATAAAGTTTTCACTACATAGTAGAGCATTTAGAATTAAGACTGTATTGTCTAAGGCAACAGTTACTGAGTATCAGAAAGAGTCATTTTCCTACAAAGGGCATATTTCCCACCAACTTCCAACTGAAGAAGCCCAGTGCATTCAACAGAGAAAAATATGATTAATCAACCAATGGAAGAAGCAGGAAACATGGAAATGTAGTACAAATTTAGAAGTACACATATTTAAGAAAATCACTGAAATAAGTGTGTGTTTGTACACTGCCTAGCATGAGACTCTATTTCTGTTAATGTCTTTTTGGTGCTGCCACAGTACAAATATTTTCAAGTCACCTAGTCATAATATTCTGAGATCAGAAAAAGGCCTTAGGAAACTCTGTAGAAAGAGAAAGAAATGTAGAGTCTGTCATGAAACTAAAAGAAAGGAAAAGTACTCTTTTTTTCCCGTTTCATCACCTATTGAGGAGCTAACAATCAGAATGTCAGCAGTTAATAATGCATCACACAAAAAAAGGGAAATTAAAACAAAAAGGTGCAAAACCTAGTACAAGGAAAGATTTACAGAGGGTCAGCAGCAGCCCACAGAATTCTTCTCTGGAGAGAAGAGCTAATTATTCAACTTTCACTTATAATATTGACAAAAGGCATGAGAGTGGCTGTCAAATAAGCACTAACTCAAGGAAATGGTAGAATTCCCTTGTATCCCATTAGCTGTTAGGCTGCACTGTCAAAGCCATCATGAAATTGTGCCTAGAAGGTTTCTTTTCCACCAAGGATTATCTGAAAATGAAACACATTAATATGCACTTAGTATTATAGCTACAAGCTGCTTAGATGCAAGAAGTGCATTTTATGTCCTTTATTTTTAATCTCCTTGCATAAACAAAGGAATTTATGAGAAGGGACATTCACATTAGTATATGCTCTGTGCAACTCTCTAGAATGATCTCTCTTGCCACACAAGAAAAAGTGATGAGGCACAAACAGAAAAACTACCCTACACTACAGGTGTAATAGTGATGCTAAATAATAATTTGAAAAGGCATATAACACCATATCACATAAAATCCAAAGATTAAAAAACATTCTTTCAGCAAGAAGTTCTTAGCAGTCTACACCTAATTTCTAATTCAGGCCTAAAAGAATATTACTACTTCTGGGGCAAATTATAATATTTAGTTCTTACATAGAGCTTTGCATATTTCAAACAACTATACAAAGACTAACCGACTGCTTCCCATGAAACCCATAGGAAGGGAGCGGGGGGCATTACTACCTTCATTTAATAAAGAGGATAAAGATCAACTGGATAAAACCGAACCCAGACCAGACTGAGATTACGCTATGCTATATGATAATGTTCCCTCCTGTGTAAAATCTGAGGACATCTGCCCCAGATTGTCAAATCAGTCCATAGCCCTGGAATCCTTTGGGTTCAGTGCTATAGGATGCTCAAATAGATATGGTAACAAAAATACCCACTTTAATTTGTGAATGGCCAGAAGATTGAACCATAGAATTCAGACACAAATTTAGCCATGGTGATCCACATATTCATGATCTCCAGCTTGGATTATTGCATCACATATCTAAAAATGATAACCTTAATACAGCTCCAGCTAGTAAAAAACGTAGCAGCCCTCCTGTTTATCAACACAGGTCACTGAACATATCATCCTAGGGCCTTTCTGTCTGCACTGGTTCTCAGCTCACAGAGCATATCAACGGGAGAGCTAGGATAATAATGCAAGAGACCCAGGCTCCCTTTCTCCATGCTCATGTCTCTAGAGTAGACTATGTTGCATCATATAATCTTGTCCGCCTCTTTGACTTACTTCTCCTTTTCTGACAATAATTTCATTATGTGGCTTTATTAACTTTAATGTTCATACTCAAGATAATTATTGGGTTGATAGAATTATGACACTGCAGATGGCTCCTTGCCTGCTTTTTCTCTTTTTCCCTACATTCTCCTTACTTCTCACTCTGCTGCTCCTTTATGAGCAATTGATTACTGAGTGACATTTCAAAGATAAATCACCTCTCCTCTTCTCTTCACACCTGTCCTCCTGAATTGATTTGTATTTGATTTAGCAATCCTGTTAGCTGAGTTCAGATAGCAAATAAGCCAACAAGAGAAGGGGTATAAAAATAGGCAAAACTATGGTTACTTATACATGTAACATGTATACATGGCTACATTATTACATACAAAAATTACATTAAAGAAATATTAAGGTTACAACTATAGCTGGTCAAAACAGAATTTTCGTTGTGCATGAAATTTTGATATTTTGAATTGTGTTTTCATTCTGCATTGGACAAAAACCAAATGTTTTAAATATTTCCCATGAAATGAAATTTCTGAAAAATTTTCATTTAAAAAAATTTGTTTCAGAATTTTGAAATTTAATTTCAAATTTGATTTAATTTTATTTTATGGGTTTTTCATTTAGGGTTTTTTGTTTTTTTTACATAACTTCATTACACCAATATACTATTACTACTAACAACATGTCATAATATGACATGATAGTTGAAATATTTCTATCACTTATTTTATTTTTAAAATCATTAGAAACAATTGCTACCTAGTACTGATTGAAACATCTTATTTTCTTTTCTAGATCAAAGAGTCTCCTGTTTGTGTACTAATTAAACAGTTTAACAACAGCCAATACCAGTGGTAAGGGCAGTCACCTGGAATGTAGAAGACCTAAGGGGTCATTAATCAGGGGGAACAGGGACTTAAACCTCGGTCTCCCACATTCAAGTACCCTGATCACGCCTGGGGATAGTTGGTCTCTCTCTCTCTTTCTCTCTCTGCAAAAAACTTTGACAGGGCTCAGTTTCATCTCAATGTGGAGTGGGAAAATTTTTGAAATCTCAAAAAGTTTCATGGGATAGGAAAACTGTTTCCTTCCGATCGGTACTCCTCACTCCTCTGCATTCTAATCAAGCCAATTCTCTCCTCTTCCCCAAATTGCCTAGGTACAGGCAGAGGGAGCACTGTGAGCATAGGGAAGAGAGAGTCCCCCTGCTCTCAGTTCTAGCGCCTGGTGCCAAAGTGGCCCTTAGCAGCCATGAGGAGCAATTGCAGGAAAAAGCCTGCTCACCCTTGGGCTGGAACATGCTCAGTGAGCATGTGTGGGTAAAGCATACTCATTGGAGATGGAATGTTCAGAGAATTTTGTTGCCAGCTGCTGACAAACCTTTTCTGAGTAATTTTCAGAAGCATATAATTAAAGCAAATGTGGGTGGATTTTCACAGGAACAGCAAAATGCACCTCTCTGGCCCCTGGGTCATATCATACCAAATTTCAAGTCCCTGTCTCCCTGCTTTAGAATATCAGAACTTTCCTCTGAAACACTTGTAAGAATTTTTTAACATAGGCAAAACAATAGTATTTCTCCCCCTTCCCCCCCACTCCGCCGCTCTTCTCCAGCCTCATGCAATCACAGGAACAGTGAACTGTTTTTGCTGAAATTTCAAAAATGAAATAAAAAAAAATCAATCAGAAGCAGGCACCAACAGTCCAAATTTTAACCCTATGGGATGAAGTTTTTTCAAAATTTATAAGCAAGTTAAAACAGGCTAACATAATGGAAAGCATTAGGCAACCTTAACTATAGGTGTCACTGCCTATAATAGATGTCAGACCAACACAACTTTGAACAAATTCATTTGGGTACCTTTTCAATGTAGTAACTTCACCTACCTCTAATGATCTGAAATATTTTGTCTGACCTAAACATCTTATAAAGCAGTGGTTTTCAACCCTTTTTCATTTGCAAACCCCTAAAAAGTTTCAAATGGAGGTACAAACTCCTTAGTCTGCAGACCCCCAGGGATCCGCGGTCCACAGGTTGAAAACCACTGATATAAAAGATACAGAAAAGGCTCCTATTTTGCCATAAGAAGAAAGAAAATATTTTAATTACAACTGTGGGAGTCAAGTAGTTAAACTGCTCCTTGAAAGGTTGCTGGGGGTTAGAGTGCAAAGGATTTTACACCCATTTCCTTCTTGGGCCCCTTTCTCATGCTGTGAAGTGATCCCATGAAGGAGCTGCTCCATTAGGATGTTATTCCTTGGTTATTGTGAGAACTTTTTAGCTTGCTTCCTGTGCCCCGGGAGATCTAATGATTAAAGTTAGGTGGCTGACCTGGAAAATTCTGCATCATCTATAAAATGGAGTTCTCTTCAGATACAATGGCCAAACACACTAAACCTTAAAAAAAAACCCTCCAGATCTCTGAATAGGCTTTACTGCTTCTATTAATAGTTGAAATTGAGAGAAAGATGGGGACAGAATGCTTTTTTCCCCCTTTATTTGAATTCACTAGGCTGGTACAGGCTCCCTCTTCCCTACTCTTCTAATCCCTTGGTCCTCACAAATAAAAACCAAAACCAGATCCAGCTGACCCAACTTGTATAAACCCATTCACTGCCACTGGAAAGTTTCCTGGCAGCAGTGTCCTATGGGACACTTATTTAAATGAATGAAATGTAAGGACCAGCCGGGTATATTCAGCTACAATAAACAAGTACTAGACACAACAGAAACTTAATGAAAATGTGTAAGTGATTATAAATCAGAAAGAACACCACATTTAGTATTCTATATTCAGCAGCAAAGCCATTCAGTATTGCCACAAGGACACTGCCAAATTGTCTAGCAATTTAGGATTAAGATATCACTGTCAGGTTGTTTAAGACCAAAATTTAGATTCTGTAAAACAGGAGTCCACATTTTGTCATTCCAGTCTGATATACTAAAGTTTTATGTGTGTGTGTGTGTGCAGGATAAATAAAAATTAGACAATTTATATACTAAAATCTCTAAATTGGTGACAATCACTGTGAATATTAGAGGTTCACAGATATTACTAATTTTATATTTGATAACCCTTTGCTACAGGTTAAGCAAATATCCACAATGACACAAAAATATGACAGCTACAGAACAAAGAGGATCAAAAGGTCATCACGGTTTGTCTCTGAACTTAAAAGGTTGAACTCTCAACCACAAACTAAGCTACATTTGAAGAAACATTCCTCTCCTACAGATGAAATCTAGTTATTTGAGTCTAGACCTGTGGGAGTTTGAGTCCAACTCTGACCACTTTACTAATATCTGTAGTCTGTTTTGTGTGACCCTAAGATACCCTAGGGCTTAAGATAGTTTCAACAATTGCCTCCGATTTAATTTGAAGTTAGCTATCAGTAAGATTCTTTTATGGAAAGAGCTGTCAGATATACTGAGAGATCTCTTTCTTCAGACTCACATATACACAACAGCAGCAAACTGATTTTGGATTCTTCTAACCAATATTCTGGGTATTTTTACCTGGTACAAATAACTTTGCAAATATGCTAATTAAATTCCAAAAAGTTACTGGTGCTACTTTTGGCATCCAAACTATAATTACTGGATTTTTTTTTAGGGTTTATCTTCATAAAATATTGCCACTCTCTCTCACCCTACACACAAGCCTAATCCTTTTAAAGCTCCATTGGTTCATGTCTATGATATTTATGACAGAGTACAAAGTAATAACACCAGAGTTAATGTACTAAATAGTAATTATGATGAAATTACTATACTAACAATGTCCTAAGGGGTCACAATTGATTTTTCTATGGAGATAGATAAAGCTAATCCACCACCAACTATTATCTTTGTGAACGGTTAAGAATTAAAAGGGGAAAGGAAGTTGGGATGCCAGTTAGATGGGAGTATTAAACAACTTCCTTGCACTATTTCCCTTGTCTCAGATAATAAATTACTACAACAGTTTAAAATTTACTGCAAAGAACCTGTTCACTGTGACTTGGACAGACAAATTCAACAATTATGCCTTAAAAATATCGTTTGTGTCTGGCTGCAGGGCTACAATGTGACTGGGCACAAGAACTGAAACAGGGAGAACCTGCCTCTCCTGTGCTCTCAATGCCATCTCTGCTGGCACCCAGGAAGTATGGGGGGAAATCTGTATGATTCAAATGTAGAGTACAGAAACCAGGTCTAGGGCATTTCAGGGAGGAATGAGGAGACAAGGGATGGAGACTGGAACTGAAGGATGGTAGAGAGGCAGAGAATGGGATTAGCTAAGCAAAGAGAGTTGGTCTGGGAGCCAGCGAAGGAAAGAAGAGGGAGACAGTGGAATGGGCAGGGGGAAACTGAGCTCAGGTGAAGACTGGGAACCAGTCAGGTAGGGGAGACAAGAAGGCAGACAAGAACTAGGACTGGCTGGGCAAAGACACTGGAACAAGGAGCTGGGGGAGCTGAAGACACAGATTGGATAGCAAGCCTGAGAGCCAGTGTAGATAAGGAACATGGGCATTGGGGTGGTGGGAACAGGGGACTGGAGGCCAGAGAGGAGAATGAAAAAAACTGGGGAGGAGGGAAGGGAAAAAACGTTACTAACCTTTCATTACTGTTGTTCTTTGAGATGTGTTGCTCATTTCCATTCCATGTTAGCTGTGTGCGTGCCATGTGCACTGTTGCCAGAGATTTTTCCCTTGTTGGCATCCATTGAGCTGGCTCTAGCACCTTCTGGAGCCATGTGCTTATGCACAGGTATAAGGGGCGCCGCCACTGGCCCACATCCTCTCAGTTCCTTCTTGCCAGATAACTCATATGAGAAGGGTGTAAGTTTTGACAGGACCAGGTTTAAGTCCCATGAGGGAGTCAGTTCACCAACTTGAGGGTAGAGTTTTTCCAACTTCTTGAGAAACTGGACCATTATGTCATGGGAGACGTGATCTGCCATTGACTGGGGGGTGGAAGGCTGAGATGGATGCCAAATGTACCTTAATAGATGAGAGTGCCAGACCCTGCTCTTTTAGGTATAATAAGTAGTCAATGATAGATTGAAGAGAAAATCAAGATGGAGCGAGATCATGTTCAGATGCCCAACATCTGAAACGTTTCCACTTGGCCAAGTACATAGCCCTTTTGTTAGGCAGTAGAAAGCCTTCCACAACCTGTCGAACCTGTTCCAAGCAGGCCTGTTCCTCAGGGTTCAGCCATGCAGCATCCATGCAGTTAGGTTAAGGGAGTTGAGGTTCAGGTGAAGTAACTGGCCATGGTCTTGTGAAATCAAGTCTGGGCAGAGTGGAAGCAAGAGTGGAGCTGCCACTGACAGGTCCAGAAGCGTGCTGAACCAATGCTGGCATGGCCACGCCAGTACTATCAGGATCATTCTTGCCTTGTCCTGTTTGATTTTCAGAAGAACTTTGTGAACCAAGTGGATCAGGGGAAAGGCGTACAGTAGGTGGTTTGCCTACAAGAGCAGGAAGGAAGCCTGGGCTGTGCCCATGCAGTGAACAAAACTGACGGCATTTTCTGTTCTGCCTGGTGGCGAAAAGATCCACCTGGGGAAGTCCCCACTTTTGGAAGAGGACAGTGGCCTCCTAGGGTGAAGGGACTACTTGTGGTGAGAGGAGAAGGACCTGCTGAAGTGATCCACCAATATGTTCTGGGCTCCCAGGAGATGAAACACCTCGAGATGAATGGAATGTCTCACACAGAAGTCCCACAGACCAATGGCCTTTTGACATAAGCCAGAGAATTGAGCCTTTCCTTACTTGTTGATATAGAAGATGGCCGCTGTATTGCCTGTCAAGACTTGTACCAGCTTGCCTGAGATCTAGGGAAGGAACACTTGGCATACTAGGTGCACTGCCCTGAGCTCCCTGATGTTTATGTGCAGGGACAGTTCTTCCTTGGACCAGAGTCCTGAGGTTGTTGAGGTGGGCCCCCACCCTAGATCTGACACATCCAAGACTAAAGATACCAACAGTTGTGGGGTAATGAAGGGCACCCCATCATTACCAACCTTGGTTCTTTCCACCAGCCCAGGAAGGCAAGGACCTGGGGAGGGACTGTGAGTACTGAATCCAAGTGGTGTCTGCTTGAGGAGTGTACCAACACAAGGCACATCTGGAGGGGTCTGAGGTGCAGCCTTGCATATTGAGCCAAATAAGTACTAGCTGCCATGTGATCCAGTAGCTTGAGGTACACCCGGACTGGGCTGTTATGGCTGGGTGAGCCACAACCCTGGATTCTGGATCTGACATGGTCTGGAAGCGGGTCTCCAGCACGAAGACCCTAGCTTGGGTTGAGTTGAGCACTGTCCCAATAAATTCTGTTCTCTGAACCAGGACAAGGGTTGACTTCTGCTCATTTATCAGTAGGCCCAGCACCCTGAAGGTGGCTTGGACTATGCTGATGCTGTTCTGCATTTGAGCCTGCAACCGGCCTTTGATCAGCCAGTCATTGAGATATGGGTAGACTTGTATGTCTTGCCACCTAAGGAAGGCTACTACAACTGCCATACACTTCATGAAAACCCAAAGAGCTGCCAATAGGCCGAAAGTGAAGGTGGTGAATTGGTAGTGGTGATGACCTACTATAAAAAAAAAATCTGAAAAATCTTCTGTGGCCATGAAAGATACAAATGTGAAAGTATGCGTCCTTTAAGTCTAGGACGGCATACCAGTCTCCTGAGTCCAGGGAGGGAATGATGGAAGCCAGGAAGACCATGCAGGACCTCAGTTTCTTGAGAAATCTGTTGAGGTGATGCAGGTCCAACATGGGCCAGGGTCCCTCTTTAGCCTTTGGGATTAGGAAATACAGGAAATAAAACCCCTTTCCTCTCAAGTCTTGAGGAACTTCCTCCACTGCGCCCATATGTAGGATGGATTGCATCTCCTGGATGAGGAGTTGCTCATGAGAAGGGTCCCTGAAGAGGGATAGGGGCGGAAGAGGGAAGGAAGGGGTGGATATATCCAACTGGCACTGAAGGGTATATCCAATTGCCACTGTACTAAGGACCCAGTGATCTGATGTTATGGATGCCCATGCCAGGCTGAAGAGTAACAGATGGTCCAGAAATAAAAAGGTGGGGGGGCAGATCTGAAACGGTGATTAATACACTGCCCTTAGGCATACCTTCAAAAGGCCTGCCTGGGCCCACTGGAATATCTCACTCCTTCTCCCCACTTGTTTCTCTTCTGCACTGACAAATACTCTCTGCTGGTGCGCAGCCTTTTGTGCTTCTTCCTCGGCGCTGGGGAAGGAGAACGGTGCCAGGAAGATCTAGTTGTTGGAGGAACACTTTGCATCAATGTTGAAGTACTTGGTGCAGAATTGGCATGACTTGGCTCTGAAGCAGGTCTGAGAGTGGTCTCTATGAAGATAGCCTTTTGCTTGATGTCCCAGTCCTTTAGTGAGGGCTCTAAAGTCCCAACAGATTGCTTTACGTGAGTTTCCCGCAAGCAATTCAAGCAACTGGACTGTGGGTCACCCACAGGCATAGGTTTGCCACAGAAGGCACAAGGCTTGAAGCCTGAGGACCGGGCATGCCCGACCACTGGGGCGAAAAGTCCCTCAATGACAGAAACTATATACACTAACAATATACACGAACACTACTTGCAAAACATATATGCTAAGCCAGTGTTTCTCAATTGGTGTTCCGTGGGAACACTGTTAGGGTTCTCTGCGCCGCCGAGAGCAGCTGTTCTCCACGCCACCGAGAGCAGCTGTTCTCCGCGCCGCCGAGAGTTCTCCGCGCCGCCGAGAGCAGCTGTTCTCCGCGCCGCCGAGAGCAACAAAGGGAAGATGTCTCGGATTTTCCAGCGGAGGGTATCCAGTGTAAGTGTAATTTAAGTGAGAAATGCTGACCTTTGCTTATTTCGACATTTGAAGACTGTTAAGAGTTTGGGGGGTTCTGCAATTATTTATGGAGTTCAAAAGGGTTCCGTGGCCAAATTTAATTGAGAAACACTGCGCTAAGCTATTAACACTATGAATGAAAAAAGAATCCAAAACCAGGGGGAAGAAGTCTTGCCAAAGCAAGGAGGGTCGTTCCAGCAACTATCACATGTGGTAAGAAGGAACTGAGAGGACGCGGGGTCGCAGGCTCCCCTTATATCAGCACTTAAGTGCATGGCTCCAGAGGGCGCTAGAGCCACCCAATGGATATCACTTAGGGAAAAATCTCTGGCAATAGTGCATGTGGTGCACACACATCTAACATGGAATGGACATGAGTAAGTACTCAAAGAAGAACAGGTACTGACTGGGCTAGAATACTCAGCTGGGGAGACTGGAGGGGTGAAACTAGGACTTACTGGGCAAGAAGACTGGGACCAGAATCAAAAGCCTAAAGAGGGAAGACCAGGACTTACTGTGCAAGTTGGTACTCTCAGCTCAGTTAAAGCCTGATCCAAAGCTCACAAGGAAAGAGGAGTCTTTCCATAGATTTCACTGGGCTTTAGGTCAGGCCCTAAAAGAACTCTCTTTCATACAGTCTGTTCAATTGCTTAGTCTAATGTTTAGTCATTTAATTAAGGGTATGAACCTGTCAGGTGCTGAACACCCTCCATGCAGAGTGGAGGGCACTCAACTTCTCCTTGGAGGCATTCAGGGCCTTGCGGAATTGTGCTCTAAAATGTTCAATACAGAACCAAATGGTAAAAAAATACAACATCTAAATCTGGTAAATCTCTATTTATGTAACTTCACAATTATTACTAATATGTTATACAACTTTATCTATCCCTGATGAGTACTCACACTTTTATATACCGACCATTTTCATCAACACTGAAATAAAGAAAGTTGTTACAACAGAAACACCTGTATGTCCTGCAGTTAAGGTGTGTTTTTTGAACCTAGCTCACAAATTTCGTATTATTTCATGGGGTGAGGGGAAGGGAATTAGTCTGTTTGAAACAGATTCCTAATACCATATATTATTGTATGGTAATCCCTCTGTAGGAGGCTTCTGTTATTCAATCTACTCATTAAAATGACATACACAGAAAACAGTATCCAGAGAAAAATATTTTGAAGACACAGTTGAGAGTAGCAAATTAGCTGAAGGTTGACCTTCAGTTTAGTATGGCCTTTTTCTCCCCAAGAAGTGAACAGCTTTCTTATTAAAGAAGTATGCATATATTTCCAGTATCTGCACTTGCTGCATTTTACACTACTAATAAATAGACTCTGTTACCCATCGTGATAAAGCTACAAGGAAGATTCCTAGGGTCAGTTTCTTCAAAAAACAAGAGACCACTTGTCCACATGTATAGCTTTAAAGCAAACTAATTTCAAAAGGTAAGTTACCAATCATCATACTTGCACATCAATTAAAAAAAACAAAACTATTAATTAGAGAAAAAATAAATATTAAAGTTCTGGTCTACATACAGTTTTTGTACTAGTATAGCTATTTCAGATAGGGAGGTAATTTTTTTTTAACTGAAATAACTATATTGGTATAACCCCTAGGATGGTACAAAAGTTCTTACACTGGAGTAGCTTATTTCCCTTCCCATCCAGGAATAAACTGTCCCAGTATAAACACTTTTATACCAGTAAAACTACATCCACACTACAGGGTTTTTACTGTTTTCACTATACCTATACAATTAGAGCATTACAACTTGTGTGTGTAGCCAAGGGCAAAGTCACTTACACAAAGCTTATTACCAGAAAAGGATTTTCTCTCATCTTTCACTACATGAATGTCATGTTATCTAATTGCAAGGTTGTCTTCCTTGGCATAAAGGAGAACATATTAAATGTATGTCCTAACGGTTGAAGGTAGGAGCAGAGGAACAATAGGTTTTCTTGGATCTCTTACAGAGACAAAGACCACCATTAAAGGTCAAAAAATATCAAAATCAATGATATATTTAACTGTTTTATTAGCATGCAAGCAAAGAAAATATACGGCTGTACCCTTCTGATTAAACATTAAATTATACTGACATCCCAAAATCTAGTAATCCTAAAATGCAACTCTGTATAAAATTTCATCTTTGTATTTTCAGATATCGCTTGTTTATGCTTTTTCCTCTTAATGCAGTTATTCTAATTGCATAGTAGATGGAAGTAAAACATTTGTTTTCTGAATGTTTGGATATAATCTCCACGACACTTAACTAGCAAAATATATTGGCACTGGTTTGTAATTCTGTATTAGGAATACTTCTTAAAGTAGAACTGCATTCTCATCCCATGTATAGTCAAGAACTGTACCGCTCACTCTCCCTGCCCTCCAGTCATCTCTACCCTACAATTTTTCAGATACATGGGAGACATACCTTCCACATCAAAGCACAACCATGCCACAAATAGGAATATAATCTTTCCAAAGTAGGATTTCCTGTTTCTTCTCCTGGGGTTGTGCCCCATTTACTGACATTTGCTTGGCCTATAACCACAATTAAAAGCCGAGAGGTTTTTCTTTGTTCATACACATTCAACAAAACTCAGCTTTGAAAAAACATTTTTTTGATGAAGGAAATGGAGGAAAGAAGGGGCACAACACCTCCCACAACAAGTGAACATGTCCTCCTACAATCTTAAAAATGGACATTCACATGAAGTCAAACTGGAAAAGAAGAACATATTTATGCATACAAGATATGTTATTTATGTTGCTGTCTGTTTTCTATATCCCCACTTCTTTATCCAATACTAATACAAACCATTTGGGCTTGAATAAGGACTTCCCCCAGCCATCCGATGTTAAATACTGCTAGATCCTACACTGATTTCAGAGTCCTTTGTTTAGGACAACCCAAAGCTGGACAAATGACTGTGATATCCAAAATTTCAGCTTCCTAAAAGGACTATGTAACCCATGTCTGCTTGGTGTGGTACTCTGTCCCCCTCAGTATAAAAAGAGGACATGGGCAAAGAGAAAATTAATTTAAAACAAAATAATAAATGCTTATATAACTTTTCCCACCTTCAAAGGGCCAAAAAAGCTCCAGCATTATTTTATGAACTGTAGCAACAACAAACAAACAACAACAACAAAAAGGATTATTTTGGGGTTTGGGTTTTTAAAAAAAATACTTTCAATTTTTGTACATCCATAGATTCTTCTGACCTTATTCTATGAAAGATATCATATTCTTTTCTTAAATCATTGGGGAAAAGCACTGAATTTAAGGAGGTTTTAGATAGTTTTCAATTTACTGGGCCAGATCCCCAGCCAATCTAAATTGGCACAGTTTCAGTTATTTCAGTGGAGTTATGCCAATACATACCAGGTCAGGATGAGGCCCATTTTTTTTTAAAATGTTCAAGTAAATGTAAATTGTGCTTTAACTAATTTATGCTTCTTTAGGCTGTAGTCACCCTTAAGTTTTGCCTAAATTGGGAAATGTGGAATACTAGCAGCTGTAGGGACAAAATTAGAAAGACCGAGGAACAAGATGAGATTAAACTAGCTAGGGACATAAAGGGTAATAAGAAAACATTTGACAAATACATTAGAAGCAAGAAAACAACCATGAAGAGAGTAGACACATTACTCAAACGGAGGAAAAGACAAGAACAGAAAATGTAGCAATGGCCAAAATGTTAAAAAAAAATTTTGTTTCAGTTCTCACAAAAAAGATTAGTTGTGATCAGACAATTAACATAGTGAACCTTAGTGTAAATGGGATAGAATCTGAGATTGGGAAAGAAAAACTTAAGAATTACTTAGACAAGTTAGATGTCTTCAAGTCGGCAGGACCTGGTGAAACATATCCTACAATACTTAAGGAACTGGATAAAGAGATCTCTGAGCCATTAGCATTTATCTTTGAGAACTTGTGAAGGATGGGAGAGATCCCAGAGGACTGGAAAAGGGTAAATAAAATACCTATCTATAAAAAGAGGAGTACAGATAATCCTGGAAATTATAGACCAGTCAGTTTAACTCTGGTACCCAGAAAGATAACGGAATAAATAATTAAAGAATTGATTTGTAAGCACCTAGAAAATAAGGTGATATTTTTAAATAACAGTCAACATGGATTTGTCACAAACAAATGATGTCAAACCAACCTAATATCCTTCTTTGACAAGGTAACAAGCTTTATGGATCGGGGTAAGCAGCAGATGTGATATATCTCAACTTAGTAAGGCTTTTTATGATCTTCTCATAAGCAAACTAGAGAAATATAGCCTATACAAACCCACTATAAACAACTGGCTAGCAAAATGTACTCAAAATATAGTTATCAATGTTTCACAGTCAAGACAGAAGGTCATAATGAGTGGAGTTCCGTAGGGATCTGTCCTGGGTCCAGTTCTTATCAATATTTCCATAAATGATTTGTATAATGGCATAAAGAGTACATTTATAAAGTTTGCAGATGATACCAAGCTGCAAGGGGTTGCATGCATTTTGGAAGACAAGATTAGAATTCAAAATGATCTTGACAAACTGGAGAAATGGTCTGAAATAAATAGGATGAAATTCAAGAAGGACAAATGCAAAGTACTACACTTAAGAAGGAATAATCAACTGCACAAATACAAAGTTGGAAATGACTTAATATGAAGAAGTACTGCAGAAAAGGACTTAGGGGTTATACTGGATCACAGACTAAACATGGGTCAACAATGTAACACTGTTGAAAAAAAAAGTGAACATCATTCTGGGATGTATTAGCAAGAGTGCTGTAAGCAAGACATGAGAAAGGAGGAATACTGCGTCCAGTTCTGGGCACCACACTGGGAAAGATGTGAACAAATTGCAGAAAGTCCAGATGAAAGCAACAAAAATGATTAAAGGTCTAGAAGACATAACCTATGAGGAATGATTGAAAAAAAATGGGTTTTTTTAGTCTGGAGAAGATTGACGGGGGGCATGATAACAATCTTCAAATATGTAAAAGGTTATTATAAAGATGAGGTGATAAATTGTTTTCCTTATCCACTGAGAACAGAACAAGAAGTAATGTGCTTAAATTGCAGCAACAGAGATTTAGGTTAGGTATTAACTACCCTTACAGTTATGAAGTTTTTCCTAAGCACTGGAACAAATTACCTAGTGAAACTGTGGAATCTCCATGGTTGAAGGTTTTTAAGAACAGATTAAACCAATACCCATCAGGGACGGTCTAGGTAATACTTAGTCCTTCAGTGCAGGTGACTGGATAGCTGACCTCTCAAAGCCCCTCCCTTCCAGTCCTATATTTCTATGATTCTATATGGTCCCATTAGCACACCTGTAATATGTCTATTTTCCGCATACACTGCCCACTATTTGGATTAGACTTGCTTTGATCAAGGCTAACTACTTTGTGGTCCTACACTATGCCAGTGTGGAGCAGGAGATGTAAGCAGAAGAGAAAAGAAAAAAAATCTCTCTTAGCTCCAGTATCTATACTCCGTTTAGTTCTGGCACTAAACGAACCTCACCTGCTTCCAAGGAACTCGGGTAAGAGCACAAAATAGTCCATGTCTCTGGGTGGACTTCAATTTATGAAGTAGGAGGTTGTGCTCATTCTTCACAGTGTTTGAAAGATACACCTTTATTGTCAAAATCATCTCCTTCGGAGGTGCAGCAATTACTGATGGCTAAGTAAAAGCATTGAGGAGATGAAGACAAGAAACATCCTGGGTGTCTGCTGATGGCTTCCATGTGGTGATCTTAAAGAAAAGGTGCAACCCTTCAGATACAGACCCATGGAATTTGCAGCTGCAGAAGCTCCCTTTGTACCCCATAAACTATTAAGTCTGATCCTTCCCTCACAATAAATGTCATGAGTGAATTCTGATTGCCTTATAACTTCTCTAAAGCATTAACACACAATGGGCCTGATTCTACAAGGTCTTCAAAATGACATGATGGCACAACACCTTGCAGGATAGGGACTGTTATGCCTATCTTGTCCCAGATATAATCACATGATTAAAATTCTTCATTTTGTCAACTGTCCTTCCCCCCATTACTCTTTATTTTACAGCCAACATAGCATAAAAGAAATCTAATAAAGTATGTTGTTATGACAAAGCTTCTGTCATGAAGCCAGATCAAGTTCAAAGACTTCTCAAAGCCAAACAATCTGACTTGCCCAACAAGATACACTAAGTTAGATAATTGCTAATCACAAACCTGCTCTCAACACTTATCAAATAGGATGCTCCTTTCCACAGTTTACTCATGATGATGGTAACAAACAATAGTAACTTTAGGGTTTGAGGTTTTATTAATTCTTACTTATTACTAATTGATAAACAGTCTTCTGCAAAATCACATCTTAAATACAACATTGTTTTTAAAACATTAATTCATTTTCTGGCCATCTGTAAAAAAAAACCAACAAAACCAAAACCAGAATTAACGTTTTTTTTCCTACTTGCAGTTATTTTGAAACACTGATAACACTTTCCTTAAGCCATCTCATAGAATGTTTAAATATTAGCAGCCTCTTCAATTAATCTACATTATTTCTAATTTTATTAATTTCATTTTAAAACCTGCAATGCCTGGACACAAAAATAATTTCTTAAAACATGAATTCTTACTTTAATGCAGATTGCAAGTAGTGTTAGTATTACACTTAAAGGAATATTATTTTGTTTGAAATTTGGATAAATACATTATTCTGCCCTTACATATTGCTACAGCATTTTTTTTCAGGTTGTGTGTACATCATTCTATGGTATTTTTTACTATGCACTTTATTAGTAGGAAAGAAGAATTTAAGATACCCTTCACTGTGTGTCGGTCTCATTGGCTGCCAGAGAATTTTATTCTGGAAAGGTTAAAATGGAAGAAATCTTTCATTTAGTATAAAAAGTCTAAGACAAGAACAGTAGTATCACTTGTTAGCCTTTATTTTACTGACACTTTTCCTGAGCCAGCAGCATATTTTCTTTTGCCTATTTCTAATCATCACAATAATTTCCTTTAATAACAGCAATCAAGGAAGAGTAAAAAAATACATGCACATTACAATGCTGGGAACCACATACTAAAAACTAGTTTATCCTTCATTAAAAAATATGCCTTGTTTAAAAAACAAACTCCACATAATGCATGAGCACAGGCATGTGCAGGAAACGGGCAGATACATTCGGTTGAACTCTGCCAGTCCACATCTCTTCCTTGGTTTATCTTAGCAAAATGGCTTTTTAATAGAACTTGCACTGAAGTACCTGACAATAAAAACAAACATACGAACACAAAAGCCTTCAGTTGATACAGAAGACTTCTTTAGACAACAGGGACTGAAGCCCAAAAATGGTGGCACTGTCCACTCAAGCAGTAGGAAAGGAAACAGAATTGCAGGATCTGAAAACTGCAAGCATCAGAGTTTAACAAAAGGCATAAACGATTGTATGAGAAATGGACTCTCTTAATATTATTAAAGCAAAGTGGAAAATATTTAAATTACTAGAAATGGAAACTTGTGTTACATAGCTTGAAAGTAAGGTTTCGGGGCAAGATGTAGTCTTTACTAATTTCATGGCAAAAACTTTACAAACAAGGACATGCAAGATAATAAAATGGGATCCATTAACTTTTGACTGGCCAGTGTTCCTGAGAACACTGTAAATGTTTGTGTTGTAAAGTATGAAACATGACTAAGTGATTTATTAGCCCATATATTTTAGCAACAGTTAAACTAGTTGGAGTGTCTTTCAAGTAAAAGGTCTACTTCCAATTCTGACTCTAGAACAATTCTGATTACGTGTGCACGAACAGTAGTCAAATATATAAATGTTTAAGAGCAATCAGACTAACAAACGTGAATATGAAGGGTCCCATACTGGGATATACTTAGATGACATTCTCTCATTGCTAAACTGCAGAAAGACTTTTGCAGAAGTCAAGAAAATTAGCCATCTATTAGATGTCACTGTGGTAGTTCTGTATGCATCAAGACCATATTTGGATTCTTGCAGATAATTCCTTCAGTCACCTGAGGAAGCCAGGATTTTCCTTAAGGCTAAGCAAGAAAAACCATTGAATCAAACTACAGAAGCTGAGACAATGAATGGACTGAGTTTTTTCCCCTCTTGTGAGACTTAGTTCCATTTTATGTTTCCCAAGTATACTAGTTAATTTCTTTGACATTATTTCAATGTGCAAAATATTGCAGAACATTCAGACAATTTAGTATGTATGACCCCAGTTTCCTACTGAGTTGAGGCCACAGACCCTGCCCCAACACTAAAGGCCCAGGTCACTACAGTACTACAAGTTCTACATTCTCTAGGCATGGCCTGCATTCCTTGTTCCTAGATGTAAAGCTTTGCATTTGGCTATATTAAAATGCCTTTTTTCTGAATGGTCCCAGCATAAAAAACTGATCCAGATCGCTCTGACTGACTGCTCTGTCCTTCTCATTAGTTACCATTCTGTCAATCATTGGGTCATCCACAGATTTTAAACAGCAGTGACTTTATACTTACTTCCAAATGATTAATGAGAATGCTGAACGGCATCAAATCTAGTACTGATCCCAGCAACCTCCCCTTCCCCCCCATTCTATGATGATTTCCCACTGGCAACTACTTTTTGAGATCAGTCTGTTAATCCATTCAGCTCTTAATCCATTCAACATGTGCTTTATTGATATTAGTACTTATTTAAAAAAAAAAACCAGAATATACTGCAGTCCTAAATCAAATGCAATATTTTTCAATCACTGTGTTTTTTATAATAAAAATAAAAAGGCACATATCCAATCTTTTAGCCACAGGATTTCCTGAGGTTGTCTCATTTACCACACAGTCACATAATCAATTAAATGTGACTTCCTATGACAAACCAGGAGGAAACCAGAAGGAACTTACTCATTTGACAACAGGCATTGCCTGAAGAAACAATATTATGTTCCAATGATAGCATAGGTTATAAATATTTTACAATTCAAAAGTATTGTTTTAGGAGACTCAGTTGTGTGTGTTCATCAAAATGCATTAGACAACTAACTACTGAGGAAACAATGGTTACAAGTCAAACAATGCAAGGGTGTTATGTAACAATACAAGTCATGAGATATAACAAAACATTAAGAAATTTTGTTTATTCTAAATACAGTACTTACCTCATCTAACAGACTGAGGTATGACTGTTCTAATTATGTAATTTGTAACTCAAGGATGTCCTGTGGATTCATTCTACGCACTTTTAAAACAAAAATTGTATCACACATAAGTATTGACAGCAGATTCAGATAAGGAGTATGTATAAATGATGGCTGTCTGTATATTAGCATTTTTATTGAGATATCCCACTGTTGCACTGGCACCAGTGCAGGTCCACCAGTCATAGCAATGACAGGAGTGCTGGTGTACACTGCGTCTCTAGCATTTTAATCACCTTGTCATCTAAACCTGCTCTGAGCTCCAACTGTTGTTACACAAATGAAGCTGCACCAGTAATAATAATACAACAGTAAGAAATTTTAAGAAAAATGCTTGTGGAGATAAAGCCTATTTTTAAAATGTAGATATACAGGGCAAAGTTCTCTGTGATCCGCACTGATCTCTCTGATCTCTAGTGTATATTCTGCACATTAAGAACGTCAGCTAGGAATAGTGAAATTTTTAACTGAGGAATTTACAGTAGAAATATACACTGTATCCATAGGACATCCTCAGTGCAGAGTAGGAGGGAGAACTGCTTACAGCTGAGTTGAAGTGAACAGCAGGTACCACATGAACTGGGATTAGGACAGGTCTTATCTAAGGCCTTCTCCACATGAATATTTAGTTTGTGGCAAGCTGGGGTCTGAATCTACTCCACACTAGCCTGCCATGGACCAACTGTGTTGTGGACCATGATGTGCAATAACAGTTCATTGATGCACTTTGATCTAGTTCTGCTGCAAAGAGGACTAAATCAAAGTGCATTAAATAACTGTTAATGTGCATCAGCAGGGTACACATGGACAGTTAGTGCACAGCAGGCTAGTAAGGGGTAGATTCATATCCCAGCTTGCCACGGACTAAGTGTTCACATAGACAAGCCCTTACCTCAACAGAAATGAAGATCACAGAGTATACTAAATTGGAAAAAATTTCAAACAGAGGACAGGGGAGTAACACAAATGACAGAAAACAACAAAATGAGATTGACTCTGAAAAAATAAAACACTTATGAGGTGAAAATATTCCTCAACTCATATACTAAATGGGAGGGTGCAGTGAAGCAGCAATGTTGAAAGAGATGAAGTCCATCAAAAATGACATTTCAAATCAGAAGTGGTTGGAGAAAAAAAAACAATAGTCAATGCAATTTTGGGCCTAAAAAAAGTTTAAAAAGGTGTGCTTTTACTGTGGTTTAAGTAATGCATATGAGCTTTCTCGCTGTAAAGACACAATGGAGACAAATCACTTTAGCTTTACTGTGAGGTAAATTAAACAAGGACAACACTATAGCCCTGCCCATAGTTAACCTCACAATAAAACTAAAGAGCCTTGTGTACCCTATGCTTTTACCACAGTATAGCTCATGCACATTATTTCCCTGATGTAAAACCACACCTCTTCTTAGTGGTGAAAGCAAGCCTTGGGCTGCATATCATAGAATCATAGATTATTAGAGTTGGAAGGGACCTCAGGAGGTCATCTAGTCCAACCCCCTGCTCAAAGCAGAACTAACCTCAGATAAATTATGCAAAGGCTTCACAGCATGTAGCAGGGAAGTGACAGACTCTCTATACTGCTCTTGTGTTACTGTAACATGGACTACTGGCATATAACTAGGAGTAGCAGGATTTATAATAGCAATTTAAAAAGAGAAGATTTCAGATATATGTTGTCATAGATCCGATCAGGCATTCCCTGACAGTTGCCCATCAGATTGCTGTAAAAGGACCCAATTACTGAAACCTACCGTCCAGTTGCCTAGTCCCTGGGCTCAGTGCTGAGCTTTCAGACTACCCGTCACTTAAATCCACTCTTTTCCACTCTTTCTGTGTTCAAGAAGCTAGGCAGGGCCCTTGCTTCATCCAGGCTTTACATAATGAATTCCTTCTCCTCATGGGGTCATCTTCCCTTCTCATTGTCCCATCCATGCCTTTCCTCCCTCCTATCCAACATTTCCTGTTCCGGTGTGATTTTCTGAGAGTTTTGTGTGTCAATCCATTTGCTCCTTTGTTCTGGGTTAGATAACTTTCCACTGCTCTCCTTTTCCCCCCTCCCTTGAAATAGATGAACACATATCTTTTCCCAGTTTGAGCAAACTTCTTTAGCACAAGTATTGCCCATTCAATGCGCCATTTTTATCATTAAGTATTCCCCATTGCCCCTGGGTTAGGGAAGACATTAACAACCCTGTCTGTGCAGGGTGGATACACATACAAGTGGGCATTCATGATCCAGCCATTTTCATAGCAACATTTTCACAACAGCAACCAGAATTCATAAGCTGTAAAGACATAGCCCTCATATTATCACATATGTAAGAAAAAAAATTCCTGACACCGAGATGTATTTAGGTGTAGAACAGTCTCTTAAGGATAGTAGTGGAAGCCCCATCACTTCTTTTACAATGAGACTGGAAAAAACATACTTGTACTGAAAATATACTATAGAACAATCTAGAATTTGGTAGAATATAAACCTATTGTGTGTAGGCTAATTCCATGACTGCATGATAAAATCACAAAGACAAAGGATACATTTGTTGTCAAAACAATATCAACGTCTACAATATGCTTTACTCTTAGGGGTAAAATCCTGCTCAATATATTCACTTGCGTAGTCCCAAAAAAATTAGTGGGACTACTCCAGTATGTAATTCAAGCAGGATTTGGCACTTGACATCACTTTTCCTTCCCAGGTTTCCAACAGTATTTTCTAGAGTGAATTAGTGATTGTTTACATCGTGAACATTCACAATAAACATTTTTATTCTGCTTCTACTGCATTACATTCCTTAAATGCTGACTTCTTTTCTGAGGATTGTGTTAATTGAAACTATAAATAAAAGCATGAATATGACCTAAAATCCATGGAAATAAGAAGATGCACCTATGATTAAATATTTCCCTCATATACCAACTTTAGGGTATTGTGGGTGCTACTGCAATACAAATGTTCATGCTGTTCACAGAAAGAAGACAGCCGTTGCCTTAAAGAACGTCCAATCTAAGGAGAAAAGGAACAGAGGCAGAAGGATAAACAACCAACCAAATTTAAACACATACACACACATACACACAAATCAACCCTGTACCTGATACTCCACTGTTACACCAGTTTTACATAGGTGTAGCACCACTAATATCAACATAGCTCCACCAGAACAAAACCAGTTAATCACAGAGGAGAATCAGGCCCCCTAATTGGTTCTTCATTAGCTGGCTAATTTCTTGTTTTCCTCATGACTGCTAGTTCATTCAACAGAATACTCACCGTACTAAGTGACCTGAATTGTAAACTATGTTAAAACCAGCACCCCAACAATCATAGCAGCAATTAGTACTACTAGAAATGTGATATTAACAGTTTTTCAAAGAAGCACATAGTATGAAACAAGTAGCAAACAAAGCCATACAAATATCAAGTCTATTTGCATCTCCAGGATGATTTTTTAAAATGGGAGGGGCGAATAAGTGTCTATTAGCCACAAAGTATAATCAGCCTGTAGAGCTCCAATCCAATTTCACAGTTCATTACCTAGGACAGATGTCTGTATCAGCTGGCTTCAAGTTACACCAGACACACTTTCCACAAGACAATGCTGCACCAAAATTTAGTTAAAAAAATACAAAAATTAAAATTGATTTAAAATGCACATAATTTGTGTACAGTCTTTTCAATGTGGAAAAGCCTTGTGATTCATTTAAATTCTATCATATTAATTGTTACATGAGGAATACCCATTAGTAAGAGATGCATCTGGTTTTACAATTATCCACATGAACTAGTGGAAACTGATCAGCTTAGAGAGTAGAACATGTTATCATTATCTCTAGGTAGACATTTAGAGTAGATTGACACTATGTTAAATATGCAAGGGCAATACAAACAACATACCTGCCAAATCCTCCTTGCCAATCATTCTTTTTATGCACCATAATACATTCAATACAAGGCCTCACATCAGAAATGAGACAAAACTAGGCTGATCTAGTGCTCTAGCCAACTGAAGTGCTATTACAGACACCAAAAGGAATCCCCATCCAGTTTTCCTGTAACAAAAAGCTGATGGTTACAATGAATAACTTCAGGAAACCAAGGGTAAACAGAATCTGGTGAAAAATCTTTCATTGGCAGGGGAATGAACTAGATGACCTCATCCTAGGCCTTTTCCATTTTTTATTTTTATGGTTCTAGGAAAATGAAAGGCCTCTGTCAAGGATAAGTAAAACTTGCACAGTGATTGAGGATGTGGAAGAATTAAAGACAGACTAAATACTACTGTGCATTTTTTTAAAAGCAATACTTGAAATACTTATTTTCACACTAATGTAGACACAGAAAAATTATAGTTAGCACTTTTTGCCATCAGAATTTGAGTAGAGTTCCTGTCAAACTAGAATTCCTGGGAAGAAATTATAGGTATTAGTGGAATACCTTCCCTTTCAGGATCTCTCCTAAATGGTTTCTTATATCCTGCTGAATTTATTTTTAGGCTTGGAAGGATTAGATATTTATCAGTAATGTCAATTTCATATCTCTCTCTCTCTCTCTCTCTCTCTCTCTCTCTCTCACACACACACACACACACACACACACACACACACAAATTTCTGTCAGTCGATGATAAAATAAATTTATGGATAGGTAAAATGAGAAAATGCTGCTTGAGAATTTATTAGGGTTTGATTTAAAGGATACTTTGTATATTTTGACCTGTGATGCTGGCAATTTGTGTTTTAATGGTTATAATGTTTTAGCTTATTGAATATCAATGTCTTCTGTCATTAAATAATAATTGTCTGACACTCCCAAAATTTCCAACTGTGAAAATTTAAATTGATAATAAAAAAATGTTAAAAATAAACACTGATATTACCAGGTCAAAATTATTTAAAAAAAAATTAAAATCAAATTCTGCCAAGCCTATTTATTTTATTTATCTTAAACCTCAAGTTTAAGTTTTGCAATAGGGATCGACACGCTTTTTTGCTGTTGACAATAAGAAAACATCTCTGAAAATAGCATAAGCTTTCTATATTGGTTTCTGGACAAGATCTTATTGCATGGCTACCGCTAATATTGTGTGTTATCTTAATTGAGTGACAGTCATAAATAGGATCTTCGACCTAGATTCAGGAAAGCACGTAAGTCCATCCTTATTTAGGAAAGCACTTAAGTATGTACCTAACGTCATCCGTCTGCTTAGGTCTCATTGGCACTTTCTTTTTTAAAAGGAGCATCTCTGCATTTTAGTAACATAGGACCTCGCCTTGATATCCTCATCTGATTGGTTAGATTGTGATTAATAAGGAAAAGAATGAACTTTGTCTCTCTCTAAACTGGAAGCACTTCTGTGTTAGCTACAACACTGTTCAAAGGTGGCTGTCTGCCAGAACCATGTCTGACTGCTGTTTCAGAACATGGCAATAGCAAGCACAGTTTCAATGTCTTGTGTTGACAGGGATTACTTAAGACAACTGTGCTACAGAAACTGTGCTGTAGACTACTCAGCATGAACGTGGTGGTAACAAAGTCTATGTATTGAGTGTAAACAGAACTGTTTAACTGTAGCAGTGTTGGAAAACTATTTTAAGCACAGCTATAAGCCCTATGCACAAAATATTGTAGATAAAAAAATCGGTTCTTATTTTACTTACCTGCTAACTTATGTTCAGCATTCTGTATTTCCCCCATAACAGTTGATACCATCACCATACTAAAAACTATTTAAGTGATGCCATTTATTACATTATTTTAATTGTTACTAATGTCATCAGTCACTCTGTGGGGAAACAGAACCATGAACTTGGATTTTGACAGGTAGTGTCTTTCATTTCACATATAAAATGATTTAGCTGGAATGTTTAAGTCCATATATACATTCTGCTCATGATTTAGAATCTCACATTGAAATAGTTCTTTTGGACAGCCATTTCCTTAGTGCTGTTGCCCAATCTTGTGAGAGCAAAAGTGACAATCCAACGAACTGGATCTGTGGATCTGAAAGTGCAGAGGTGTCTAATGAAAAAATATACCAGTGTAAGTTGTAATTAAATTGTTGCCTCTCTTTTACAATTTCACATACTAGCTCTTTGTAGTTTTGTATTGTTCTTGATCTCCCATGCCTCCCACAGTTAGTTTACATCACCATCAATTTAACACCCGCAAGTGGTAGGAAATAAATAAGAAGTGCATAGTAAAGCCTAGTAAAGCTTGGTTTAATACCAATCCTATATACTGAAAATTATAGACCAGGTTATCTTAATTAATTACTATATATTAATGGAAAACTTGAAGCCTTATTTTTTTCCAGTAAGTTTTCCAACCCTGTAATCAGCTGGTAGAAGAAGAAATTCATATATTTTGTCTTTTCCTTCCTTTTCTTTTATTATAGGTAATGCTTCCCCCACATCTGGTACAAATTAAAATAATGGAGAGGTGGATTACAGTGAGTGGAAGAGATAATCATAGTGAATGCATATTTGTATTCTAAAATAACAATGATTCTAGTCAATAAAAAGTTTTTAAAATTCACAACATTAAAATATCTTAATTGGCCCTATACTACATTGTAATTGATTTAGACAATGTATTCTGGCTTTCAAAACATTTAAAATTTCAAATCCATGCTTGAATAAAGTGTATTAATAAACTAATAATTTTAACTAATACACGACTACAATAATCTCAAATGTAAGTGTTTCATTACTTACACTAACCATAGGAGGGTTAAGTATTTAACTAAGTGGAATGGACAGAAATATACATTTAATATCCTCATTATTTTGTTCCCGGTGTAGACGGCTTGACTTCCACTAAGCCTAATTTGAGCTCACAAATTCCTAAAGACACACATTTCAAATTCAAAATAATGTTTTGAACAGGAATTTAAATTTTAAAAAAATACTATAAGAGCAGCAACTTTTAAATTAATCCTGTAAGCCTTTGCTGTAGGAGAAGATCTTCAACGTTCTTCAACTGGTCAAATGAAAACATTTTTGTCCCTTAAAAATATCTAGATTAGATTGGTGGCTAATCTTCTTCCTCAAGAATCCACCCACATGCACTGTGCTGGAATTACATAAATAATCTGTGAACCAAATGCTCCAGCAATTTCCAAATACAAAGACTCTTTCCTGTCCACTGACTTAATTTAAAAGTCAGATAGACCATAACTGAGAAACAACAGAACATTTAGTCCTAAAATTAGGGTATTTGCTTAATATTTCATCTGCTGTACCCTGTTATCATCCAGCAAGACATGATGTAATACTATAATACATAAAGTGACATACAGGAGAATGAAAATTAATCAATGTATTTCAATATTCTAAACATTCTCGTAGTAACCTTAACTAACCTGTGCTGCACATAAGTATTCTCTTAAAATTATTAGTTGGACTCTTCGATGTAAACCCAATACATAATGGACAAAACCTGCCAGATAGGCACACACAATTCCAACTGACTTTAATGGCAGTTGCACACATGCATCTGAGGACAAAGTTTGCACATATGTGCGCAATGTGTGGGTAAATTAACTTTACTACCACTATCTAAGAAGCTTAACTTCTGAACTCATTTCAATAAGTTTTAGATTTTTTTAACCCTTAATGTTCTGTTCTACTTTCATAATGACAACCCCATATATTGACCATTGGTTCAAAATCATAAAACTAAGACTAAGGGCTTGTTTACACTGCCCTGCAGTTTAGGCAATGGGGGAGTGAACAGCAGTGCACATCAAAATGCTGTGCTGTAACTTCCCCATGGGGGCACTGAAGTCACAAACTTCCTAATTTGCATTAACATACTCAACTTTCAGTTTACACCTGCAGCATCCACACTGGTAAATTATATCACAGCACTTTGGTGTGCATTGCTATTTAAACCCCTATCATCCAAACAGCAGGACAATGTAGACTCAGCCTAAGTTTAATTTTGCTTCTAGGCCACCTCATGCCATTTTTACCTACAAAAGCAGAAGGAAACAAATACAAATTAAGTGAATTTTATGGCACTTGTGAAAAAAGAAAAATCAAAAAGGTACTAGAAACAGAATACCTCTTTTTATCTATAAAATAGGTAAAGGACTCACAGTAAGGGCTTCTCCACACTGCAATGTTAAACGTGCTTCTACCATGACATGTAGGCACCATTTCTAGGGGGAAACTCAGCCACTGTGACTCGTTCAAGCCTTGACTTTTCAGCTGAGACAGCCATGAAAGGGATCAGTGTCACCACTGAAGTAGCGCTAATGACACTGAGAAGTAATTTTACTTTCCATTAGACTAGATTCTTCAAATATGATGTTGCAACAAAAAATACTTTAAATCTTCAGTAATATACTTGCCTGATATCAATCCATTATCAACCCAGTCTAGACCCTACTTCCACAACCAAAACCAAAGGTCATTATAGTATTTTTGAGTTAAAATAAATCAAATCTCAAGTGTTTAATTATTTAATCCATTTCACCTCCCCACACATGCAATCAAATTCAGCCATAAACACAATTAAAATTAATCTACTGAGAGTTGTAGCTGTACTGTACTGTAACTGATGAGAGAAATCATTTCAGCAGCACAACTAAACAGTCACCTTTTTACATATGAATTACTCTATGCCCTTCCTGCAAAGGAAAAAATAAATACAGACAGAACATGTGGAGTGTGCTGTTTATATTATTTGGCTACAGTGTAGCTTTTGATTTAAAATCAATATAATTTTCTAAAATAATCCCATACACCCTTAAATCCATTGTAGTAGATGAGTGAACTTTTTCTGACCCCTCTACAGCCACAAGGGACCAAAACACAACAGACCCACTATGATTCTGCTACCCAGTAGGGCAACAAAATGAGGAAAGTCATTCAATGGAACTCTGAAATTGATTTCGTCAGAGCATACAGGTGGTAGTTGCTGGGCAGGCGTCGCAATGGCAAGGTCACAGCCTGTGGATCTGCACAGGTTGCAGATCCCACATCCATAAACCCTGAAAGATAGGAACATGCAGTGGGCCATAGACATTACTCTGTCTATGGATTCCATTCCCACTACAATTTGTGTTGATCTCCTTCACAAATTTTGTTTACTCTGGCTAAACACGTGGACTATTAAAATAGTCTGGAAAATCTATACATCTAAATTCAGAAACATTGACCTTTAGGATTTCATCAAAGTGCTCCGATATAAAGTTCCTTACACTATGGCCAATAAGAATAAAGGTCCAAATTCACCACTAGCATTGAGCAATAAATCTACTGAAGCCAACGTAGTTGCACCTACTTTCCCCAAAGCTGAATTTCGTTCATTTTTTTAAAATGTTATAAAGTTTTTTAATTTCCTTGTGCTATTTCTGGATGGCAGACTTCAGATATAACAAAAAATGACTATGAAAACCCACTCCAAAAAACACAAAGCTAATTGCTGAAAAATATGGCCCTGGATTTCAATTTCAGACAAATTCCAAATCTCAATAGCTTCAATGAACATGTATAGGTATAGTCATTTTCCACTATGTTTAAATGGACAATGGGAATGTCACTCAGAAGTATTGTCATTAAATGAATTGATTTTTATTTTTAATAGAGTGAAATATATTAAAGAACGCTCGATTTCCCTTTATTTTTCTATATCCTGTATTGACCTTCTATGTTTTATTCTCTCATGAGGATCAGCCTACAGGACTCAGTTCACCTCAGTGTGGAATCAGCTAAATCCAACGATGGCTATCAAGTGAACTTAAACAAATACATCTCAATTCCACTTTCATTTTTAATACATGTGCAATTCCATGCTGTTCCTTACTGCCAATGAACTCAATTTTCATGTGTCTTTCTGTCTTAGCAACTATTAAATAGGAATTTGTCTTAAAGAACATTTAAAATACATTAAAAACATTATTTTATTCACAGGTTTTATATTATGCTTTCCGCAGTTGTATCTGAGCACCTACAGTGTTCTAATTTAAAAATCACAACATTCAGGCAAATTAAAACTAAAGGCAACAATCCATTGCTTGCCAGGACTCATAAGATTGCCTTTATAGACTGCCTTGGAAAGTTGCTTTCTGGTGTGAAGAAAAGAGTTGGAGAGAAGAAGCATAAAATATGATGGCACTTCCTTTACAGTACAAGAAGCCATGTGCACATTTGCATTACTTTATAATCTTGACTCCTTTAGGGCTGAACCCTAATGAACTGAACATTGGTTCATAGATGCTACTGAAAACAAATAGTCTTGCTTACAAATAAGGATAACATTATGTCACAGATTCTATGACTTTCAGAGACGACCATGACATTTTCTGTTTCAGCCCTGGGACCCTGGAGCTGCCAGCCACTACGGATGGTGGGGAGACCCGGAATTCCAAGATGCCACAGGTGGACCCCGGAGCCATCAGCCACCACAGTAGGCAGGGGGACCCCAGAGCTCTGAGCTGCTGGGGCTGCAGTGGGGAGACCCTGGAGATGTTGGGTGCTGGACTTTCCCTCCTCCCACTCCTGCAGCGGTGCTCTGGCTCTCTTTCTCCCTCCCCCCATGGAGCTCAGCCTTCAGTCAGCCCCCATCAGCATCTCCCTCCATAATTTTACTAAAAGTCACAGACAGGTCTTTTAAGACAGAGGCTGCCTTATAAAGGTGATCTCTTGTATAGCTTTCACGGTTTTTATTGCTCCATGAGGAAACAAAGTGCTAAATTACCATGTCAAAATAAAAGAGTCAGAAACTGTATCTATCAATATATTAATAAATCATGGAGAGCTGCTATGTCTGTGCATCTTTTAAAAGGTAGTAATAATTCGGTTATAAGACAGAAAAGCCAGAGATTTAAGCAGCAGTTCAAGTTTTTGTTGGATCCTGGAACTGTGCCATTTCTCACATTTTTGCCTGAAACTGGCTTATGGTGAAAGGAAACAATTTGACCTCTTTACTGAAAAATTAGAGTGTGACTCTCAAGTGGATTTCCATGGATTTCGCTGGCCAATTCTCAGTCCATAATTTATAGACATAGGACTCTATGACCCCTACTGAGGTGAAGAAAGAAAATAAAATAAAATTGGTGAAAAAAATCCCCCAAAGCAGGAGAAGGAAGGGTAATGCAGTAAGTGTGGCATACCACACCCTTTTCTGTGCACTAGTGAAAGCGCAGCCTCTCCAGCACTATGCTGTTGGGAGTTCTCATAAATTTGAAGTGAGGCACAGTGGTGGCTGGGAGGGTTGAAGCTCTGCATGGCATGCTTCTCTCAGAACAAGGAAGACAGCAGCAGTACATCACACTCCATACACAAACCTCTGAAATAAAAACCTGGGTACTGTGCAGGCACAAACAGAGGAAATAATGGCCGCATGGCTCATAAAGAACTTGGACTGCAGGGAAGAGGAAGTTTGGAGAGCACCTGAGAGCTCTACAGAGGACCAGCTCCTTCTGTATGTCTGGAGCTTACTTCCTCTGGGAATATGAGGTTCAAAATCCTCACCTCTGAGTAAACCATTCATTGGAAACTATGAGATAACTCCGACGAAGTGGGTTTCTGCCCACGAAAGCTTATGCAGAAATAAATTTGTTAGTCTTTAAGGTGCCACAGGACTATCATCCTTTTATGAAATTAACAACTTTCTTTGACCCTTCTTCTCCGCCTGAGGATTTTACCATAGAATGGCATGACTCAGTCCTAAATTAAATTATTAAGTATAGGTTTTCAATATTTAGCATTATAGTCCACTTTATATACCATTTTCAAAGCACATCACAAACATTAACTAATAAAGATTCACAGAACTGAGAGGTGGATAACAAGTGTTTTCCAGAATTTATAGATTGTGAAATTTAGGAAAAGAAAAGTGACTTTCCCAAGGCCACCAAGAGAATTAATGGCAGAGTTAGAATTAGATATATGATCCGAAGATTGATCTGTTCTTGTCAAATTTCTTTGCAACCAGGAATGGAACAGAGTAAGGCACTGGCTCTATCATTCATTCCACTTGGCAGCAGAAGACAGATAACTGGAACAAACCTGAAGCTGTTTTCTTGGTTGGGTGATGATGGAGATAGGATGAATCTGTGTCTGGGATTTGGCTAGATTTATAAAATATTCCCTTTGAACAATCTCCAAAACCCAATAGCTTGATATGAAGAACAATCCCGAAATTGAAAAAGATCATCACCTTTTCAGACCATACTAGGCTGGCAAGGAAATTTATGGATTGGTTAAATGATCATGTGGCTCTACTACGAAAATTGTCTCATCTTTCTCTGAAGAAGCTGTTCTCTATGAGCTTCAATTTTCCTGACTGGTTCTGCCAAAAAGCTGGTATTCTCTTCTATGTCGTCTAGCAACGAGCAGTAACTGTATGGTCTTAACTGGCAATTCTACTGCCAGCCTGTTCTTCAGGTATCCCAATACTTTTCCACCTGAATTCACAGAGGCTGCCAGCAGCAGTTTAGCCTGAATATCCAATTCCCAGTTGCACAAACACCTATGCCAGTGAGCCACAGTACTGAAGCCCATTACACTGTCTGACTTCTGAAATGCATCAAGGGCATTGCAGACAAAGATTACAGCCAGATAAATTTACAGTTAGGTGGGGCAGAGAAAGTCTTCCAAGCCTTAGGCCTATTTGAGCTTGAGCAATTGTCTGTGCAAATTAAACACACAGGAAAAGAAGGGCTTGCATTTCCTAGACTGAGATCTCCTGTGGGCAACAGACTATGTCTGTCAGGCAGAGAAGGGAAGAACTTCTGAGCCTGTCTGACTTTCCCTTTTGGGGACTGTACCATTTGTAACCTGGGAAGTGGGCGGTTGCAAACCCGGCCACTGCTAAAGGTCCCTCCCCCAGCCTAAGGGGAGGAGGCACTGAGCCTGGGATACAACTGAGTACGGGGGACAATTAATGAAAAAAACCAGGAAAGGGCATGGGGGCCACAGGTTTAGACAAAGAGAACCAGAAAGGGACACTGAGCAGAGAACCCTGGACAGCACCCACTGCCCCTGGAAGGTGTCAAGGGAGCCAGCGGACGCTGCCCAGAGGAACTCTCCCCGGATGCATGAGTGCACAAGGGAATGGAAGTAGGCCCCACAGTTGCAGAGCGCCCCCCCTGCCAACCTCCTCTCCCTGGTCTTGTAGATGGCCACTTTGGCCAGGGCTAGGAGGAGGCTGACACAAGGCTCTGTGGCCTTCCTCGGAGCCTGGGCCCGAGGAAGGGTCGCAACACCCTTGCTGGGCAGAACAAGGCCCTGCAGGCCGAATACCCCAGAAGCAGAGGGGCAGAGCCAAGGCAGGAAAGGGAAACATAAAAGGCTGGCCCAGCAGCTCAGTTAAGGGGAAGCTGCCGCCGGAGGCAGACGTCTTCCCAGAGGCTGCAGTCTGTGCCTGACCCAGGCCCTGCGACTGTTCAGAGCAACCGTCCCACCAACTGGAGCCTCCAAAGCCTGCCCAGGCTGCCGGGCCCTCGTGACTGGGAAGAGCCACCTGAGACCACTGGGTGGGAAAAACCCCCTGAGGCTGGCCTGTTACCCTGTGACCTGGAGGAGCTGTCCTCTGCTGACGACCCGGAGGAGTTTCCGGACCTGCCGCTGGTCGATGGTGAGGGACTCATGGGGCTCCTGCTCGCCGTCTACCCCAGCAACCCGGAGGGAGACATCTGGCTGCAGGTACCCCGGGAAAGGGTGGGAGGAAGTAGCCCAGGGACAGCTGACTAAAGAGTGGCTGAGTCTGTGGCTAAACTAGTCAGTGTGGTAGGGCTGGATCCCCATTGACTCAGTCACTTTGACAAATCACTTTGCCACTGACAGGGCCCTGGGCTGGGATGCAGTGGAGTCGGGTGGACCTGCGTCTCCCTCCCCCCTTCCCTAGCCACCCTGGGAGTGCTTGGCTTCCTCGGAACTTGCCTACCCGAGGATACCGAGCTTTAATAACCCCTCCTGCCTGCAAGGCCAGGAGCACCAGACTATTTTGCCTGCCCCGCCCACTGGAGGGCTGGGGGCTATTGACTGCCTCATCAGCCCTGTCTGGCTTGCAGGCCGGGGGCTGTAAACTGCGTTGCTTGCCCATTGCTTGTTGTTGTTGCTGCATTGCTTGTTGCCTGTTGGAAGGCCGGGGGTTATAGAGTGTTTTGCCTGTCCACCCTGCCTCAGGGCTGGGGGCACCAGACTGCTTGCTTGCCCAGCCTGTTGGGAGGCAGGGGGCTATAGACTGCTTTGCTTGCTCTGCCCTATCTGAGGGCCAGGGGCACCAGACTGCTTCACAGCCCCGCCTGTGGGAAGGCTGGGGGCTATACACTGCTTCGCCTGCTTGCTCTGCCCTATCTGAGGGCCAGGGGCAATAGACTGCTTCACAGCTCTGCCTGTTGGAGGCCAGGGCTATAGATTCCCTATCAGCCCTGACCTACATGAGGGCCAGAGGGCTACAGACTGTAAGGGAAGCTCGCCTTGCCAGAGGCCGAGGCTAAAGAATCCTAATTGGCAACGCTTATTCCCCTAGACCAAGGCGCTGTGGTCTTCCTCAGAGCCTGGGCCCAAGTAAGGGTCACAACAACCCGGCTGGACCATGCCACCAGCCTACAGGGACTAAGATATTCTCTATATTGTCGCAACCTCTTTGCTCTGAATCAGAAATGGTTTGGAAGGTGCTATGTGAAGGAAGACAATGGGGCATTAGCTCTTTTCTTGGGGTGTCTGAAATGGGAGGACCTCTTCTTGTTTCCTCCTCTGTTTTGATTCCCCTCCCTTCACTCTGAAGCGAATGGGAATAACTCACTCTGGAACTCTTGAAGGAATCTTCAGATAGGAGCGAGATGAGGGGAGCACTGTCTGCTCCTTCCATGGCTGTGTATTGGTTTCTTTCAGAGATTGTCCTCTTTTCCTCCAGCTCACCAAGCAATATACTTTCATTGGGCCTGTAGGAAGAAGGCATGAGATTTCTCATGGGTGCAGGGGGGCTGAATTGAGCCCCCTCAGAAAGATTTCATGCCTCCACTCTTCTAGAGTAGATATCCTGGCAGATGTTACAACTAAAATTTTGTTACTTCTACCCAGCGGGGAACCTGTCTCTAGTTCAACCCTGAAGTAGAAACCACAGAGAGAAACCCATTTGGGCTGGGCTGAGAATATCAACTGTGAGACACCCTACTACAAGAACTGGAAGGGCTAGAGGCTCGAGGCCAGGAGTCCTTTACTGTGTTCTCCCTGTTCCTTGGTATCTGAGCTGAGATCATTGTCCTCCTCGGTCTTTTTGAGGCAGTAATGGAGGTGATGCAGTTGCCCAGCAATCAATGGGTGGGAACTGTAGGTGCAGGCTCCAGTGTTTTGAGCATAATCTTTCCCTTGGAAAGAATCTTATGATTGTTCTTTCTTAAGAGTTATGGGGAGTGGGCCACCACTGGCTGTTAATTACTTTTACTTCCCTCCTTTACAATCCTCTCCCGAAAGGTGTGACTAAGAATTGGGAACATCCTATATTTTTTATTACCCTGTTTCCCACAGCATCCACTGTGCCTCACTAGTTTCTCTCATACTCACTATGTCTTGTCTTTCTCACTGAAAGTTACTTGGGGCCAGCATTGCCACTTATATCTTGGTATAGCACTAAAACAGAATAGGACCCTGATGTTGTTGGCCTCTAGGACCTGGCTTCCTGCTGATCACTATATATGTGAAGACAGCCCTGAGGAAGAGAAAGTCAAAGCAGTAGGATCACACTGTTCTGCCCTTCTGCAGGACCAGCGTTCTGAGCAGAGTAAAGGGATCTGAACCTATCATGGAACCTAGTTTTCACCCTGTAAATCTACAGGGAGCACATCGGTTTAAGAACAGAGGCAACTCTGGAAGAATGCAAAATATTGGATCTTCTGGCCTCTTACTGCACTGTTCTGGCTCACTCTCTGGCTCTTCAAGGTCACCCAACCTCCACTGTCCTCTTGATGAAGCAAGGGAAACAGAAAATCTGCTCTGAAGTCAGCAAGATTGGAATCATGAGTATGGACTCAAACATCCTAGAGTTGGACTTCTTCTGGCTCATTAAATGGGAATTTAGGCACTCATCTCTCTGAGGGATGAGGCGAATCTGTATCTCCTCATCAGAGTCTGTTTGTTCTGAGAAGGACTGAGGCAAACCTTCCCTCAGTGGGATCATAAGTGAGGATGAGAAACCAGTGAGGCACAGCTACACAAGACACAAAAATCTCCACCTACATATTCTATGAGAGGGGCAAAGGTCACAACAGTGTAAGTTTGGTTTTCTTTCTAGGTTCATCTGCCATGCTGTACTCTGTGAAGGCAAGCAGAATTTGAGGTTTATCTTCTATGCTGAACTACGTGAAGGAGAGGAGGAGCTCAAGCTGCTGGAGTCTCAGCTGAATAGAAAGGAGGGCTCTTCCTTCCTGCTGCACAACTCCAGATGTTCTAGGACTGCATTTAGAAGCACTTCACTTTTTGGTTTCAATTTCTGCTCTATAATAGTGAAATCTGGCACTGCTTCCCTGAAATTCTGGAGGCAGAACTCAAAACTGATTGGTTCTTCAGGGGCTAGATTGAATTCCTTCCTGCCAGTAATTGACAGGTCTACTTTTGCCACCAAATGTGCAAGGTGGCTGAGGAGCCACTGTTACAAATATGTGAACCCTTACTATGATAAAGAAATGCCTTGAATTTTGGCAAAAACATAGATGTTGATCCCCTTCTTAAGACCTGGAGAGAGAGGTTTATTTCCAATATACAACCCTATCACTTGCAGAGGAACAACAACATAGTGCTCTTGCCATGAAAATGGTTAAACAAAATGGATACAGAAATTCCATTATCACTGGAGTTGGATATTATCTTTTGGCCACAGTAGCTCAAACACTACAGTTCAGAGTAAATGGCTGGAGCTGGAACTGAGATATTGGCTGTTTTCCCTATTGGCTCTGAAGCATGTTACTTTAAATGGTCAAACATCCTGCCTGCTGAAGCAACTGTGGTTTCCCGAGGCTCCCCCATCAAAAGTCATTTAAAAGTCAGTGATCAAGAAAACATTTTGGACTGCGTCACTAGACCTGAATTATGGTTGTGGTCCTACAAAAGGAAAGACAACAGCTGTGAAGTGACAAAGTAGATTGGCAGACACCCTTTGCAGAAGTAGAGTATGTTCATCTATAGGTTGTAACAAAGCTGTCAGGAAAAAGTTCTCATGTGAAGAATTTTAAGGGTTCACTGGTAAGTACCGACATTAAGGAGAGAGAAATAAAACCCAGAATCCCACCTGCTTCATTTTATTTTTTGGGGGTGGACTCCAAACGTTCAAATAGTTGGTTCTCCTCTACCCGCTCACTTGATTTCAGTGCCAAATGACTGACATACTACTTTATCTCTAAGAAGGTGACTGGGGAAAATCTGGGTGATAATTTCATTTTTACTAAAGGCCCATCTCTTCCCATACACCAATAGCTGCTCCACAACATATTCCCGTGCCTATTACGCAATGCAATACTTAATCTCTTCCAAACAAAAAAAGTCTTCCTAAAGAAGTAGTTCTGAGAAACTAACTGTTCAAATCTACTTTACATGAAAGAATGATGAATGGATTGCAACATGGCAACCATACATAAATAGTCTGCATGAATCTCAAGCAGTGCAGTTTATTTAGATGATTAGGTCTGGGTAAAAGACAAAGAAAATCATGTAACTTAGAACTGAATAAAAAAACAACTTATAACAACAGTTAAGATGATGTAAACACATATATTACTACATACAGACAAACTAATTAAAGATTGATAATTTCTCTTAGTGTCAAACCTAATAACTTGACAAATATTGTACACATAGTTTTATGATAGACGGGCTGGTAGCACTACTTATTAAAGTTGCCCTACACTTCCCATTATAAAATCCTGTTTTCATGTGCTTAGAGCTTTACCAAAATTTTAACTGTTTGGGCTGAAAACTTCCATACTGGGTGTCTTACCTCTCTTCTCCCCCCAGCCAAAATGGTTCATCCATTTCTGAGACCAAGACTAAGGAAAGATAATTTGTTTTGCCCATTTAAGAAAAATGTCTTTTAGAAGATTTAATACCCCAGTGCTTTGGAGCAGGGACTTGAAATTTACCAGGAAAGTGGCCTTTGTGACAGGGATTTATTTATTTGTGTTGCCGGTCCTATGAAAATCTGCCCAAATTGGTCACAAAATAAGCCTTTGAAAAAAAATCACAGTTCACGCATGCTCAGTAGAGACTTGCTAGAGAGACTGATAGATAAACTCCCTTAAAACTCCATCCACTTCAGACATGTTCCAACGTGGGATGGAGCAGGAGTTCCCCTGAAACTGCAGTGCTGACCTTCTGTGGGCCAGGCCAGGCCAGGACACCAGAACAGAGAGCAGAGAGCCTTTGTCTCCTGTACTCTCAATAACCTTATGTTTGGCTCAGGGAACACAGAGAAGGAAGTTGATTGATTTGTATGGAGAAAGACACTTAGGGGAGGAGACTGAGACTGGAAATCTGGGGAGCCGGGGAGGAAACTGGGAATGAGAACTGGATGGGAAAGAAGACTGGGACTGACTGGGCAAGGAAACTGGGAATAGAGGGATTGGGAAAGGAGCGGAAGGGGAGACTCTTCTAATGAGGAGCCAGTATGCAGGTAGAGAACTGGGACTGGCTGGCAAAGAGAATAGGACAGCAAGCAAGGGAGGGGAGCACACAACAGGATATTGGATGAGGAGCATATGGAGGGAGACTGGAAGCCAGTGGGAACAGAAAACATGTACAGGGGGCAATCAGAGGCCAGATGCAAGTAGAAGGCAGATCAGATGAGAAGGTAAGGTTGGGGAAAGGGGAATGACTGGACAAAGACTAGAACTTATATTAGGGGAGAGTGAAAACTAGGATGTGGAGTCCAAAGGGGTGAGACTAGCAGTTGCTGGGCAAGGAGACTGGGATGAAAAGCCTGAGGAGTGGAGTTTGGGAGCAGATAAACAAAGAGAATGGGACTAGGACGCGGAGCCAGGGATGGAGAAGAGACAGGACTGGGACAAGGACAGTTGGAGAAAATGGGGGGGGAAAATGGGTCAAGCATGGGGGTGGAGGGGTATCAAAAACTGTGCCCACTGGAGAAAACTCCTCTCCAGAGCCTGGAAAGGATCCCAAGATTCCTGAGTCTCATCATTCCTCTGCTATCAACAAGTATATGTGAAATCCACTAGCAAAGGCGGAGCCTTACAAACAACAGCCTCTTTCACTGCATAAACCTGTTCTAGGATCATCCTGTGCACTGAATGAGCCAGGGGTCCTCTGGAAAAAAGTAGGTGATCATATAATTAAAGACTGTATCATAATACATATGCACAACGGGGATGAATTAAGGTTACACAGACAACCTGACTTTTCTAACTTTTGCATGCTTGACTTTGCAACACTAATAATGTTCTTTCAATCTAGTTTGTATGTAATGTATAGATATCTATATTATAAAACAGTTCAAATATTAAAGAATAAGAAGTGTTCAGTACAAAAAGAAAATTACATCACAAAAGCACCTAAGTGACTTAGGAGCACAAGAGCCATTAAAAGTCACTTAGGGGACTTCAAAAATGCCACCCAAAATGCACATTTGTTTAACACACGGATTCTAACCAGGGGGTAACATGGGGTCAGAGTATGGAAAGGGTTGAGAACATTTAATTATAAAGCTCCTTAGTGTCCAACTTTAATAAAATCATTTTTAAAGCATTTCAAGAGCTTCAGCCTTCTTCCTAAGAAATATATACTAAATATCCAAAATCCAATCTTCATCTATTTTTCTAGTCCATTTATGGAAAAAAAATATTTTTTTCAAGCTCTTATGTGGTCAGAATTTTTTTTAGCAGCAGCAACAGAAGCTACATACAATATCTACAGAGCAATAGCCAAAGCTCTGCCTTTTTCTCACCTATAGGGAACTAATACTTTTTTTCATACAAAATCTACTTCCCACCAACCAGCCATAAGTGGAAGTGTTCACTGGCAATTCAGAAGCCTAACCATCACCAGTTTACACTTTCTTTTTTAAAAGTTGTTAGCTTTCATGACTGCAAAAATAACCTACCATGTGAATTGATGTGCTACCACCAACTAGCTCCAGGGCCATTGCTTACTGTTCAGAACTTTCACAAGAATCAGCAGAGTGAAACTGACTTTTCTTGTCAGCTTCAATGCAGCTCCTTAGAGCTAGTCCAAAAAACACCAATTATTTTTCACAGGAAATTTTTAAAAATTATAAATTTTCCAGGAAAATTTTGTTCATTGTCAAAAAACAAAAGCAATTTTTTTTAAAAAATAATAAAAACATTTTTATTAATTATTTTTTCAAAAATATTCAGTTATCAAAAACAAAAAATTGTATCATTTTTAATCATTATGGTCATCATGCTGGTGAGCTCCTCATCCCTTAGTTTTCATATCAGCCTCTAGCTAGCAGGTCTCTAGTATACTTTTCAAGGCTGGAGACACTGTTCTTTAGCTTTGTGTTTATACAGCACTTAGCACAATGTGGTCCTGGTCCATGACTAAGGATCCTAGGCCCTATGATCAGACAAATTAATAACAATAATATAATAAATGCAATAAATGTGGCTCAAATTGAGAAGACTGTTTTCCAAATTTACATCAGACCAAAAGCCTTCACTATTTAAGGGAAAAATCATGCCCATTTTACACACACACAAACAGATTCACCTTATTTCTCCCAACCCCTTTCCCACAAAAAACCAAAACCAAACAAACAACCCCCCTCCCCAATACACAAACACACATCAAGAACATATCACTCGGTGTACTCCTATGAAGAAAGTAAGATATGGCCCTATGTTTACTATCAGTTTCCTGATTAACTTCTCTGCCTGGAACTTGTACTTGCACATATTTAGCGGAACAGCGAGAGTCCTGTGGCACCTTAAAGACTAACACATTTATTTGGACATATGCTTTGATGCATCCGATGAAGTGAGTTCCTGTCCACAAAAGCTTATGCCCAAATAAATGTGTTAGTCTTTAAGGTACCACAGGACTCTTGTTGTTTTGCTAAAAACAGACTAACACAGCTGGAACTCATATTTAGTGGAAGCATTTGAGATGGTCTGTTTGGAAAATGTGGCCCCCATTTTTGTTTCACAGCAAAATGATGAAAAAAATAAAGAGATTCATAACTCTGAGTACAAGAGCAGAGATAGTTCAGCAACAACACTGAGATCGGCAAAAGCGAGTCACAGACCCTTTTGCACATAAAGGTATTCTTCACCCACAAGCTGTCGGCCTTAGCAGCAAAATCAAAGGTGAAGTGGTTGGAATTGCTTCTCCTTTCCTCCTCTCTTTACTATTGTGAGCAATTCCAAAGGTGGGAAACTAATAATGGACAAAAATATTAGACAGTGTAATTCAGTCAGGTTTTAAACTTTAACTCCTCTTTTCAGCAGATGTACTTCAGGGTGTCTCATACTAAGCAGCTAATGAAACAGTAAAGATTTGATCTGTCTTTTTATTCACTGCTGCTGCTCCACAATTACCTTTTTCAGAAGTAAAATCACCCTCCCCCCCCCCAAAAAAAAGATATGTATACAGTCAGTGCTTCATGTGCAGTAGCACTTTATCATGAGGATTATTCTGACTCTCCTAATAACGCCTAGGGCATTTTTGAGGCATTGCGATATATTCACTTTGCACATCAACCAGTAACAGACGAACAAACCATGTGACACAGGAAATGGATTATAAGGACAAGAATATAAAGCCATTACTCTTCACTTAATCCAGAGCTGACCTCACAGGGGGAATGGGGAGAAAACATTAGATCCAACACACTATATGGAAGGACGCCTCCACAGTTACTAGAAAAAGACAAGAATCCTCAGAAAAAGAACTTTTTTCAGTTATTCTTGGAGTTTATCTCAAAGGAATCAGCAAATGAGGGACCATTTACTTTTCTTTAATACATATATATTTATCTGTTTGCCTGTGTGTACGTGGAGAAAGAATGCACCAAGCAAATACATGATAGTGTGGTACAAAGGTTTCCTCAGCATGAAATGGGGATGACTGCTTTACTCACAACAGGCAAAACCATAAAGGAGTTGTCAAGATAATCCTAAACAAGTACCAACTGTGATATAGCAAGGGCAAAGGGCAGTAGGAGAGTGGCAGAAGGGAGGTATGTAAGCACCAGAATGATCAGGGCTCTATTCCCTGCACACTAGCCAGAGTAATTAGAAGGCAATTAGGAGCAGCTGAGGCCAATTAAGGCCCAGCCAGGTGCCCAATAAAAACCCTCTGCTCCAAACGACAGTACATGAGCTGGAGGTGTGGTGTGTGGAGGAGCAGAGAAGAGTGCAGAGTTGCGTGGAGGAGCAGAGAGGAGTTCTGAGAGAAGTACAAGGCCCAGGAGGAGGAAACTTGCCCCAGCAGGACTGACATACTTCCCCAGGCACAGGGGCCTGGGTAAGGAAGCCCAGTCCAGCTGGCAAGGAAGCAGGGCCTGAGGAGCAAGAAGGACAAAGGGGGGAAATTGGCCCAGGGGAAAGACTGCAGCTGTGAATACAGTGCCAACAGCACAAAGCTGCTGCTCATAGGGCTCCTGGGCTGGGACCCGGAGGAGCGGGCGGGCGGGCCTGGGTCCCTACCCCCCTCCCTGGGGAGACGGGGTAACTGGTGACGCCCTGGCCACTACAAGAGGCAAAAGTGCAAGACCAACTGTCTGCCACACAACATAGGGCCTGATTCTCCCCTAGCTTGCCTCTTGTGCAGTCATTAGCTTCTGTGCAATGTGAATATAAAATACTAACATTTTACACAAATGTAAATGACTATACAACATTTAAGGTACTGGAGATTCAGGTTGAAAATCTTTATACCACATCATCATGCATTTGATTTACATATTTTCAACAGAATTACCTTATGATTGGTATGAATAAGATTTCATGTTTTTATTGTAACTATTTTCTGTACCCATCCACTTATAAACCCACGTTGAAGTAGTATCATGGGTTCAACTGTAAAGGAAGGAGAGAAAAATAACCTATCTTATTACTCAAGGTTTTCCAAGGTAGTACAAGTACTGTATCCCACTGTTAACAGAGAAGGAGAGTAGAAGGTTCCCAAGTCCTATTCCCAACCATGGCCCTTACGCACTACTGTAATACAAATAAATGCAGAAATGGTGGGGTCAGTCACCTCCACAGCAGCATTCTCCATCACACTAGAGGATTTTCCGCACAGTTCTGGGAAATATGCATTTGGAATGGAGGAACGGAACAGAGTAGATGTGAAGAACAGGCTGATATCAGGATTAGAGAGGTAAATTCCAACCTTCCACTCCACCCAGAAGAATTTGGTGAAATCCTCAAGGGGAAACTCTGCACTAACTCAGCTGTGTAAAGGCCAAAATTTCCAAGCTGTCAGAGATTATTTATTTATGAACACAGCTTTTGTCATTAGAACCAGGAACACTAATCAGAAAAACTATAATGACTGTGGAGTTACAGATTTACCATAAAACAAAAACGTGAAATGACTGCAAGTAATAACAGTAAAACCAAAATCTATTTTTTTTAAATCTTAACTGAAAAATATATTCATCTCCCTATTAAACAGATCATAATTTTATTTTTCAGACAAAAAATGTCACTGATGTTAATGTACTACACAAGACATTTTGTATTATATAAATTATGTGATGCCTGAGGATAATCTCTATTTGTGTTGTATGGTCTCATGAATATTTCTTATTTTTTTACAGGACTATAAAGCAAAATTCAGTGTTTCTATCCTGGACACATTATGAGTGAAACATTATAAATAAGAAGAGACATACCTCAGGACACCATATAAATGTATTTAAAAATCCTTATACATGATATATTCTTACAAAATTAACTAACTTCTAGTGTATCCACTCCCATGTGAAAAATCCATGGGAAGAGGGCACAAGGGCCAGGAAACAACTTGAGGTTCACCATGTAGAGTTTCTGTAGAATCATTTCCTCAAGGTGAAATCTTTCAGAAGTGGTGGGAATGGACAGGAAGCATGAACTCCTGGGATAAGCAAAGAAAGGAACTTCCTAGTCGACAGAGGCAATCACATAGAGCAATTTCTCCTCTGTGCTGTCCTACTGCCTTCACTCGCCACTGGCAGCAAGGCCTCTTGAGGAGCTGTGTTATCATCAAGTAATAACTCTTTCAGACAGTACTGACTCCCACAAGGATTTCCAGTGGATAATTCAGTGTTTTAGCTGAAGATTACACCAAGAAGAGTTTCTGTCTGACTCTTCTATCCTCAGACTTGCCTTCCTCAACCCCTTCTCCCAACCCCACTCTTTCAGAATTTCCAGGGAAGGGGCTTCCAGGAAATCCCAGGAGGGATTGTATTATGGTGTAGAGGCTGAATCTTTCCCCTTTCCTGCCCTACAGCAGTTAGCTCCCCAGCATAAACATATGTTACAGGATTTAGATTTCAGCTAGTTTAATTATCTGATTACCTGAACATCTCCAATGGATGATTCAGTTGGGGCTGGTCCTGTTTTGAGCAGGAGGTTGGACTAGATAACCTCCTGAGGTCCCTTCCAACCCTAATATTCTATGATTCTAAGGGTCTGATCCAAACCCAGTGAAGTCAATAGGAGTCCTTCCATTGACTTCAATGGGCTTTAGATCACACCTAAAGTGTTTTTATAATTAATGTTCATAAATCTTCTGAAATAACTTTTCTTGTAATATTACTAGCATATTATTAGCTCCTTGGGGGATTGGAAGAAATATTTTCAAAGGTAAAGCTCAAACCATTGTAAAAAGTTAAAGGAACACAACCTTTTCTGAGGTCCAGGTTCAACCTACATGTAGAGTTACTCTAAGTATGATTGTTGCAAACATCCTCCTGACTTCTGAAAGATATTTTTTCAAAGTACCCTGCTGAGAAAAACTGCTGAAAACTCTCCTATGCTGAAGCAGAGAGAGACTAGAAAGAGGACATCACAGCAGCAAGGTCACAAAGTCATGGCTCCAAATCTATCAGGCAGACTTCTCCACTAAACTTTATCACACTGAGAAGAAGAACACCATGTAGTTCCCAAATGATGAAATTGAAGGTTTTAAAAAATATTTACTAGTTTAAAACATATGTATACAAACTTTCAGGTAATCCATAATAAATTATCCTGTGCAAACTTTGTAATACATGTGAAGATACATCAGATGCATGAACCTAACTCCTAGGCACTACTCTGCCACTGGATTGCTGTGTTGCCTTCAGTTTCTCCACATATAAGATGGGTATGATAACACTTTTTGATATTTAGACAAAAGGCACTATATTCAAATGCAAAGCATTATTTGTCATAACTTTCTCCCTGCTAGCTACAGAGAACTCAAGAATGTATACACAACTCACATAAGGACATCAATTAATACCATCATAAATGGAAATAGAGGAGTCATTTAGTTTAACAGATTTGAGAGGACTCCAGTTGGTGAAAACAGGTTTAAAAACCAAACTTTTTGTCATACTAAAATTACCTTAGATTTAAAATAAATTCACTTTTAGCCATCTGATTTACTCTGTTTTTTATAATGTTTGTTTATACTCTAGCACTTAACTCTGCTTGGAAAATAAATTAGTCATTTTTATCTTCTGGTTCCAATGCTGTTGCTGTTTCAGCTCAGAACATTTACAAAGGAATGTTTAACTCCCTTCCCAAAAATGCGTCTGACTTTTTTCTTCAAATTTAATGATATTTCTATTCCTATTCTGTTTCGTAGTCTCTGCTTTATTCCCTTCTTTTTATTTTAATAAGCAATTTAAATTTAAGGTTTGCCACTAACTACTTGATGTTATCCCTTTCAAAAAATTCTGTCTCTGAAAAGATGCAAAAATGATGTACTGTACAAGAATTTTCTTGGTGTAATGGTACAGAACAAGGACAAATTCTGCTTGCATTGACATTAATTTAAATCAAGAGTAATTCCTGTGCAATCAGTGAAGTGACCAAATTTACATCTGTTATGAAGAGCAGAATTTGGCTCACAGATATTGCCCTTTTACCAATATGAGTCACGATTTTGGCCCCTCAGCGATAAGTCATCTCATGCTACTTAAACTATATATAAACGCTGTAAAACCTATCCCAATTACTAGCATATATTTTCGCCCAGTTCACCTTTTCTATAAAGTAAGTGAAACGGGCCTCCAAAATCCACTGATGACCCTGGCTACACTACAGTAATTCAAATCCTATACTTCTGTTATTTATCTATATTGATTTTTTTTAAAATACTGATCAAAGGGGGTAGAGGACATGAGGTGTTATTACTCAATGCAGAACATTTACACTAAGTTTTTAAACACAAAAAATTTGCAATAATCAATAGAATTGTTTAATTCTAAAAACATTAGTTTGGTGTGTCTGAAGTGGCTCCCATTGAAGTCAATGTGAATTCTGCCATGGACTTCAATGGGAGCAAAGACAGGCCCCTAAAGGATTATAAAAAACAGTCAGCACACCATGAAGAAGAAATCCTTGTAGCTTTGCCAAAATGACTGCATTCACCATATTCTCTCTGCTGCAGTTTTCCTCTGCCCTGTCCCACAGGAAATGATTTTGTACCCTTGATGCTATGATAGCAGTAGAGATTGACCTTCCTACCCGGCCACAGCATTCTTTTCAAAGCACTGATGTTCTCTGATGCTGAGAGAGAGACAGAGAGAAAGAGAACTGGACAAGACAAGTTTAAGAGCACAAAACTGAAAAACTAAATTAAAACAAACACAGCTGGTAGTTTAACATTGGAAAACAGTCACGAAAATTTACCAGCTCAGTTCTGCCCCATTAGAATGGTTAAAATGATGCAAAAACTATTTTACTTTTTCATTTTAAAAAAATTACTTGCCCCATGCAAGTGACCTAGTCTATTTTTGATAAACTCAAAACGGTTCTGTTACAAGAAATTATTTCCTTAAACTTGATGGAGGAGAGAACCAAGCAAGTGTACCTTATCTCACAAGTGAGCCAAGTTGCTAAAGAATTTAGCTGTATTTTGTCAACATTCTCATTTATTAAAAGAGAAAAGCTTGAATAACTCTTAGATTGTAAGAGCTAATATTTGATTTTGCTGCAGATGGTCGTGTTAAAGTGACAAACATCTAACAATATTACTTCTTAAATAATAAAGAGTAAGTATATAGTTAGGCAAGTTACACTAAATCACATTACAATTTTTTGATATGAAGATTTTATTGACAGTTCAATACTCACAAGTTCTTTGTGCTTTAGAATCTAATGTATCCTGCTTGTGAGAATATTGGGTACTGAGCAATTTACTCCATAGTTTGCAGCTGACATAAGTAGTTGCAGAAGCATATGTGACTATTATCATGGCCGTATACGTGGTTAAATATCTTTTTTACACTCTTGACAATACAGGCTAACTGGCCAGAATAAGGTCAGGCGATTTAAAAGAATTTTGCACTATTGCCTCTCTCTCACACCAATAGTTTTGGATAACAATTTTGCATTTAAACCAACTAGTGACTGACTCTCACAGAGTGATAACCATGTGATCAACAATAGTCAAGCCTAAGGATGTGTGATTCAGCAGCACTAGAAGGGCAAAAGACTCTGGGCTGTATCACTCCCTTCTATGGAAAACCTAATGGGAAGGTGAACATAAAGTTCAAAGGATTAATCTCAGGAATTTCCTGGAAGATGTGTTCTCTCAAGTGGGAATTTTAGGGAGCATAGTATAGATGGAAATATGCTCACCCAACTCTGTGGATCCCCAGGAATCTCAGAAAAAGTGAACCCTGACATGCATGGGGGCAGAATGGGGCAACATAAAGGGTCAGCACCTCCATGCTGCTGTTTGGTCCTTTCCTCTTTTCCCCAAACAGTACAACTCCAGCAGAAAGATGCTGCTTATTCGCTAAGTCAGCCAGATAGCTTTGCAGTAGCAGTCATGGAAGGGATTTTGCAGTGGTTAATGCTGGCTCAGGCAGAACTAATTCTCAATGGGATATCTATGAAGATATCCATGGGAAGTGTAAGAGATGATGCTACAGAGAGCAGCTGGTCCCTAGCTTTCACCACCCCTCCCACCTAACACATTACAAGTGTATACACCTATTGCAAAGCAGCATAGAATCATGGAAGATTAGGGTTGGAAGGGACCACAAGAGGTCATCTAGTCCAACCCCTGCTCAAAGAAGGACCAACCCCAACTAAATTACCCCAGCCAGGGCTTTGTCAAGCTGGGCCTTAAAAACCTCTAAGGATGGAGATTCCACCACCCTCCTATGAAAAAGGTTTTCCTTATATCTAACCTAGACCACCCTCACTGCAACTTGAGACCATTGCTCCTTGTATCATTATGAATAACTTTTTTTACTGTAATTAAGGATCTCAATACCAAAACGAAGGAGAATTTTTCTTCACTGCCAGGTTACCAGAATTACTAATGGCCACAACCAAAAGCCAACTCCTTTCAGAAATAATTGAAGAAAAATTGGAAAGAGTATTTATTTAAATTTTTATGCAGACAATGTTATTTTAACCCCCTATACAATGTTTCAGAATTAATGCTCCCCAAAACAGTTTTTTAAACAAGCATTTCAGCTAAACTTATGAAAGGGAGATATTTATTAGTCTTCACCCACTTTACAAGAAAAGCTCTACAGTGACTGCCTAAGGCAGTGTAAGATCCATACACATCAAGAATCTATCTACTTATGTAGTTAAACTGCACATAAGATTATTGCAAGACAATGAAAGGCAACACAAATAAACAAAAAAGTCAGTTTCATAACACAATAACATGTATCATACTCTGTTGTCTCTTGGTAATCATGATTTCATACAGGGGTTTGTTTGGTTTTTAAAATATCTGAGTCTGAATTTTCATTCCTGGAAAAATTTCCATCTTTCCGCAGTTTTAGAGACAAGTGTAATTCAAGAAAGTAGGTAAGGTACCAAAAAATTTTTTTAAAACCCACTAGACAATTTTTAAAGATAATTTGGTCAATTTTTTCATAATTAAAAATTAATAGATAACTTTGGCAGATGCCATTGAATTTTAAAACAAGGGCTAATATTTCACTAGCCAAAGGTGATTTCTAGGCATGGAAAAAATTAATGTACAGTAAAGAAATTGAAATATGATACCTACAATGACAATAAAAAGTATAGCTGCAATGATACTACTTTTTTCCATAAAGTTCCCTCTATTTGTGTAAGAAAACTGCTTCCATAACTTCCCTCTAACAGATCAAATCATGACAAGAATAACAAAAATGCCTTTTGTGTCAGACACTGCTGAGATTATAAAAGGCTCTCTTTCAAATTATCTCAAAACAAAATGGCATAGTTCATCAAGTGCTTTTCATTGGTTGTGGAGAAATAACACAGCTGCTCCAAGTCTGTTAAGACAAGAATCCATGTCTTTCAATTGAGCTATATCTAAGGCAAACAGGCTAAAAAAAAAATTGTCTTATCTCTGCACAACTGCCTTGTGGCAGTTTCCATCTGAAATGCTGAAACTCAGATTTCTGGGTGTGTTCAAGAACTATTTTAGGCAACTGCCTAAGGGCTACAGAACACATGAATACACAGACACTTATTTGCAAGCAATATATACTATTGACATGAAATAACCCTTCTTTGGAATTCTAGCCATTTTTACAAAGTATACCATTTATAGAACAGAGGGTCGAGCTATTCCTACAGAAATCCAAAAACTCTCACTGCACTTCATTGATCAGTCAGTATAAGATGCACATAGCAAAAAGTGTGACTCAAAAATCATACACAGCCTGCTATAGTTCTCATGATGGCAGAAAAGCAGCTAAAACAACATAGCACTAACAAGCTAGAATAAGAATACCAGCTTCTATTTGTCCCACTTTTTGCCATGAATGTGACTTGGCATAACATTTAAACAACAGAGCATTTCACCACAAAAGGGAGTGTGGCAAATGGAGAAAGAGCTTTAATGAGGGAGAGTAGCAAGTACCATGGGACAATGTTGTCCCAAAAGTACTAACATTATAATCTGTAATCATTGTGCAATACAGATCACAAATAGGTTTGGCCACCTTCCTTATTACAATGTTGATTTCTTTAACTAATAGGTTTTAAAATCACAATTTCTCTCTGGTCTTTCCAAATTTTAAGATTTCTATAATTATAGCCACATCTACATACTCTGAAATCAGTTTTGATTGGAATAAGTTCTGAAGACATTTCAATCCGTTTTCAGTTCTTAAAACACCTGAATTCAGTAAGGAAACAGAGATTATGCAGCAGCTATTTACAGATGCTTCCTATCTAACACTAAGAGTTCTCTGATCGTAATTATGGGATTTTGAAGCAAAGTTTAAGCTCTACTGTTGATAATAAGGAAACTGAGCAGAAGCATCTAGACCTGGCAAGAGACAACCAAAGATTTCAGATTATGAGTTCACCAGCAAAAGTTGCTTTTCAAATACCTCTGGAAACATTAAAAACATTAAAAGGGCAAAATATGAAAACAAAATAGACTAATGTTGGAGCTATATAGCAGCAAATGTATTGGCGATCAGCACAGGAGAGATGGAGGCTTGTTCAGTGGATTATGGGACTCAAAACTGAAAATAGCAAGTAGACGTACACAGGTTCCTACCAAAACTGATATTGTTAATAGCATATTTAGTGAAGTACCAGCTAAAAATAAAAACTTAATGGTAGCAGCATTCATAGATTCAGAAATGGCAATGTTCTAAATCAGCCTGAGCAGACTGAAAAAGTCAATGTTTTGTCTGAATCAAGGAGTACAAAAGATTGATCACAATGCTGAGATATCTCTGCTACATGTTAGGAAACTAATTGTTCCTGTCTACTACACACTGAGAGAGATCATCTATTCCTTAACTTTTACAAAAATTGAACAGATCTTCCCTGGCACGACTCCAATATGAAATTATTATCCATCTTAACATTAGATATTTGTAAAGAACTCTTGTCACCATTACATCTAAACATTGACAATTTTATATCACTTTCATATCTGCAATACTTACATATTTGTATAACATTAGGAGATGCGCTATACAATTATCATACTTTGCATGTTTTTTAATCTAATTTCATTCAATAGTGAACACAGATCAATAGTGTTTTGTTGTATAAATGCCATTCAGTATCTCCTGCCACATGTTCCATGTACTTCTCCTTACTATTGTCTTCACTGTGCAGGAAGTGGCAAGATTTAGACATGGCCTGTGTTTGGGTCTAAGGAAAGTGCCAAGTCGAAGGTGACAAGGTTACAAGTCTGAGTGACAGGGAGGAAGGTGTTGCTGTCCATGGTGACTGAGAATGTGGAGAAGGCTTGCAGGAGGGAGGGAGGGAGTAGGAAAATCAAGAGTTCAGTTTCAGCCACATTGAGAAGGAGTTGATAGCTGGGCATCCATTAGAGATCAGGAGGACAGGCTGAGAGTTTGGTTTGGATGGAAAGCAATAGGTCTAGAGTGGAGAGGTATATCTGTGAGTTATCAGCATACAGATGATAGGTTAACCTATGTTTATGAATGACATTACTTAGGGAGTGTGTAGAGGGCATTAAGAAGGTGCCGAGAATGGAGCCATGTGCTCCCCTCCACCCCGGAAAGTTTCAGCAACGAAGAGGAGGATCCACTGACTGACACACTAAAGAAGCAGTGAAAGAGGCAGGAAGAAAACCAATAGTTAGAAGACTGAGTCACAAAGCCCAAGGAAGGGCAGAATTTCAAAACAAAGAGCATGGCTGACTGTGTCAAAGGCGGCTCAGAGGTCAGGCAGGATGAGCATGAAGTACTGGTTCTGAGCTTTGGCAAGGAAGATGTTATGAGAGACTTTGGTAAGTGTACAGGGAAGTGTAACAGCAAGAAGCCCGCTGGAAAGGGCCTAGGACTGAGCTGGAGGAAAGGAACTTGATACAGCAATTGCAGACAGCATGTTCAATGAGTTTAGAGACAAAGAAGAGGAGAGAATGGGGCAATAGCTGGAGAAGCAATTGATGTCAAAGGTATTTTTGTTTTGTTTTTTCATAGAAACTAAAACATGCTTGTATTGTGAAGAGAATGAACCAATGAAGGTGAACATATTATGGAGAGAGGTGAGGGAGAGATAAAAGTGGGACGAGGAAGACTAAATGACTGGATGGAGTTCCTGATACATATGGGTAACAAGAAAAGACAAGGAAGCTTAGCTTCAGGAATAGGGAGAAGGAACTGATGGTAGCTGCTGCCAATTGTAAAATGCAGTCAAGCTGCTGAAGCTAGGCCTCAAACAGTGATCAAACAACTCCCCAGTGGTCAGGTAACTCAGTCAAGGAACTCAGGCCAAGCTAGGCCTCCAACAGTAGCAATGATGGGGAGGGGCCCTTTCAATGGGAATATTATCTTTATACCAGAAATACTAGATAAACTTCCATTGATCATGAAAGTGTACTTCTCAGATCCTGACCTAACAAGACACTGATTCTAATCAAGGCCTCAAATTGCTTAGAAATTTAAAGGAAAAAGAAAACAATAAACCGGAGCACTTTAGGCCTAACCACTACTGTACACACAATCTGAAATTCCAAATAAGAAACAAAAATAGTTGCACAACATTTTTCAAACACCTAATTTTTCTTCAATAATTCAGTCTGTCATCCTCTCCCAACAACTAGTGATAATCTTGCTTTTCATGTGAACAGTTACCATTAAATTCTAATAATAAAGCTATGATCAAATTACAGCTGAAATGCAAAAGTTACTATTTCATTTAAGGTTTTATTTTCAATATGATCTAAAATATAGTTTTCAAAATAAAGAGGACTGTGATTCAAAACCTTTTAAAATAGGTGCTAAGAGCTATAAAAGAACTGTGTACCTTCTACTTATCAAAAAGTTAATCCTTCAGAATAAAAGAAGTCTAACAAAGTTGTGTAACAAAGCTAACAAATGAAGCTGCAGATCAGGATATGGATAAGGAAGATTTATGAAACAGAAAGTCTTAGGAGTCTAGGTGCAGCTCATGTGTATTTTATCCATGGTAACAGCTAGTAAACCTAATTAGACTGTGTTACTAGAAATAAAGTAAACTGACCTGTCTGAATAGAGGTTTTTTGCACTTATTATTAAACCTAATGTCATGTTTAAACTATTTGAAATAAAAATCCTGCAATTAACAAAAGGTTGCATATGACTGACCTAAGTCAGTTGCAGTTTTCAAAAGATTTTTGTCCACATTAGTAATATTCCCAAGCTTAATTAGGATTTTAAGAAAATAATTGTGTGGAGGTAACCTGAACAAGAAAGGAACAAAATATTCCAAATGTTCAGCCAGAAAAAGAACATTTGTTTAAAATAACGTAAATAATATATTCATGGAAGCATTTTTTCCCCCCAAAAGACAAAACCAAGGCAGTGTTCTAACATTAGAATCTTCAGAATACCATATTAAATTTCTAACACGCAGACTCAAGTGCCTACTCTACCCAGCATGGAAACAGTCTGTTCACTATCTACATTTTGCTGCTTGGCAACCACAACTAATTATTTCTGGATGTTTTCTACACACCTTGATCATAGTTATGGCAAAATAGATTACTGCTATTTTTAAATATAATTTACAATGTTAAAATATCTAATATTATGAAAAAAACTATCCTGAATATAAATATTAATGTATAGAGCATCCTCTGGAAAACAAGCACAGTCATACAGTAATTATAGCAGTAATCATAAGACAAAGCGTTAAGGAATTGATAGCAGAAACACAAGAGACCTACAGGCCTAAACCTTTAAGAACAGCTTAAGCAGTTAGCATAGGTTTAAGGCCTTACAGCCTGAGTAAGTGTAGTTGCTCAATAAATTAGCATAAGTAAGTAAACTAACAGTGACCTTAAGTCACAAGATGGATAAGACTTTGTTTATTGTTTTGTAACAGACACAAGTGTTGCAAGAAGGCAATATGTACCAGTTTTAGAGTATTTTTGGAGGGAATATTAGCAGATGCGTAATCGCAGATAATCACAGTAATTCAATGGAGGGATATGTTAATGAGTTTATCTTCATTAATATATTAACCAGCATCTCAACGTTATGAGAGCAAGGAAGTTAAGATATGGTAAAGGAGAGAAGAGCTATGCATACATATGCATGAGGACCATCAAGGTTTATAAAACATCTGGTCTCAAGTACAGCCATTGGGAGTTCTTCATCAGCATGTCAGAGTCAGACTAAGATCTTTTTCAACTTCTAGAACTCTTCCCAAAGATAGAATGAGTATATAACTATTATGGTACTGGCTGTCCTTACAGCACTGTATTACATCACTTTCCTTGTCTGGACTGATTTACTTATTGGATTAATTATTTTAATAATACAAATTTTACATTTACAGAAGGTCTTCCCTGAGCGTGAGGGCTCCATGGGGCAAAGCATTACTCCAAAGCAGTAATTCTGATAATACTGGCATGAATTTAGATCAAGAACCTACTAAATTTCAGTGTTAATTGGAGATTCTCAATAACTAATCAATAGGTCAGGTAACACAAGGGAGAGAGGTAATTTGCAGAAGAGCCTCCATCCACTTTGTGCCTGGAGTTTTGCACCTCCAGCTGAATAGCAGTAGCAAATCTGAACCATTGCACCTATTACTACCTATTATTACCCAGCTGTGGGTGAGAATCAAATGGTTAGAAGTGAAATTACTCATATTTACAGCTGCAGTTAATATTGCAGATGCCAATATGTGGATGCAAATTGTACCTGCAAACAATCTATACAAACAAAAAATATAGCCCAAAGTATTTAATATATTGAGCCAAATAAACCCATTAACCTTATAGCACTATATCTTTGTGGAATATATTGTGAATTATTTATGTACCATAGGATATAAAAGATGTAGTTTAGTAAAATTTATATTTGGGGTAGTGGAGAGGAGAATTTAATTTTGATACACAGACTGCATTGTAAATTAAAATGCACCTACCTCAACTGAGGTTAAGGATTTGTACAGACATCTTTAAATAGTCCAAGCAGCATATTTAAAAATAAAACATGATTATACCACCAACAAAATAATGAATTAACACTTTAGTCTGAAAAATGTTTTATCCTGATTAGTTTATGAGGATTATGACAGTTTAATATCTCAGATCATTATATTTCTCCTTTCATTTGTGTTAAACCAAAGCATGCTAAGAATTTCTGTATGGAATAAGGGAATTCCTAATTCCTGAAGATGATGTGTTAAATGCTAGTGTGCTGTTCTCATTCATCAAACAGAGCTGTACTCCTTTCAAATCAAAACAATCAACTCTCAATACACTCCCCAACTGCATAAAGCTCCAAAAAGAGCCCACCATGCAGCCCGTGAATAGCTGCAAATGCAGATGACCTGCTCATAAATTCTGAGGGTTTTTTAAACAAGTACAATAGTCTAGGGATTAAAGTCTTAGGGTACCATCAGCTTGTATATTTAAGAAATTAGCTGGCAGTACAGTGGGTTAATACATTACTCTTTGGCAGACTGGCCTAAAATCCTAAACCAGAGGTTCCCCAAACCGTGGGGCGTTCAGAGCGGCACAGCCGAACCCAAGTGTCACCCAGCCCCGCTCTGCCCTGAGCTCTATTAGGGCCCCAGCCCCTGGCTCCCAACTTAGCTGCAGCACCCAACTCCCACCTCAGCCCAGACATGGCTTCCGGGGCACCTGGCCACCATGCCCCACTCCTAGCCTCAGCCCCTGGCCTACACTGCAGCCCCCCCCGACCATGGCCCCTCTCCCAGCCCCAGCTAGGGGGAGGCACGATCAGGGTAAGGGCGGGTGTGGAGTAAAATGTTTGGGAACCACTGTCCTAAAACTAAGATAAGTAAAATGAGTTTGGTAGTCTCATAGTTCATTTGACCACATAGTAATTATTGCCTTATTTACCAAAATTGGTAATCTATGCTCAACACAGACCCAAGACAGAAAAAGGTGTGCTAGAGGTCAGAATTAAGGTGCACTGGCAGAAATGTGTTGGGAAGCTTACATGACTTATACTATTAGGATGGCTCAAACTGCTATTATTATTCTCCCTTTCATGTACACTAAATTCACTTGTAACTTTTTTATAAAAATAATTTGGTATAGAAGTTCACAAAATTACTCTGATAAAAGACTGAAACCTCTGTTTGGCAACATAAGAGACAACCTCCTGCTCCCTCCCTAAACGTTAAACAAAAATTATTTTTTAAATTCCAAATGTGTAATAAATACAGTTGAACCTTGATAATTCATGAATGATTGGTGGGGAGGCCAATTCTGAATGATACTCCAGAAATTTGTGAATTAGGCTCCAATTCTTCAAGGGCTCCACACAAATGGCCCCCATAGCTAACCCACCCTCTCCTTTACCCCCACTGTCAAAATAACTACTCATGATTAAATGTAGGGATGTATTTAACTACCCTGCAGAACTGGGGCCTTAGTGAATAAGACACCTATCCTGCTCCCAGCAAACCTAACAGCAACATTTTTATTAATTTCAATGTGACTAAAAACTGGGTCCTAGGTGAATAAACAATTAAAATAACAAAATATACATGCACAAGGACAATTCCTGAGAGAATGTAATTTATTTTGAAAAGTATCATTTATTTTTCATGAATTCTTAAGCCTTATATATTACCAAGAATATTGGAGAATATTTTATAAAAGAAATGAACCCTTAGTAACAGAAGGCCTAACTAAAATGCTGAACTAGTCTATCTTTGCACAGAAGTGAGGTCTGATTAAGATGTGTTGTGGGGTTTTTTGGTTTTTTGTTTTTTTTTTCCCGGTGTTGTGGGTTTTCTGCTTATTTGTTTTGTATGAATTATCAGGTTTGTTTGTATATACAACACAAACATGATTAAACTGTACCTGATAACTCCTGTTATTTCTGCCATGACCTACAAAGAATTGAACAACTGATCTCAGATACTGAAAGTAGGTTTGTTTAAAAAAAAACAAACATCCAAATGATTTAAAAACTAAAACAAAAAACAAGTCATACATAAATGCACATAGAAATATGAGAATCTTAAACAAACTGCTCAGAAGTTTAAACTTTTAAAACTGTCTCAGCAAACAAATTTTTAAATTACAGAACTAAAAAATAAAAATGATACACATCCCCCTTCCAGTCTGAAAGGCAACAGTTATGTTCCAAAAACTGGGCTGCCACCATTAATGATGCCGGTGCACAAAAAAACAGAGAAAACAAACTATAATCATTTCAGTGTCATTAGAAATAAAGTGAGGAAAGTTAACTTCACGTAACAAAAACTGAAAAAAAAATGATAGTGGAAGTCATTTTATTTTTCTCATATAAGTAAAATGAAAGAGTCCTATAAGGTCATCTACTTCATTCCTATGTTAGTGCTTTTTCCCCCTCCTCCTATATATTCTGGAGGGCTTTCTTTTATTTAGATTTAAAGTGTCCCAAGCAATGTGACTCTCTTCACTTTTCTTAAGAGATTATTCCAAATCAGTTTCACTATAAGGAAGTTTTTAAAGAAAGCATTTAAAAAATGAAGAGCAAAAACATATTTATAAACCTAAATCACTTTTTTTTTTTTTTTTTTTAAATAAACACCTCCTCCTCTTTACTACTATTTTTCTCCTAATCCCCTGCATCCTTGCCTGCATTACCTCCCCTAGTCTTGTAAGCATCAATGACAACCAATGCTGTTGTAGAAAAGAAAAGCAACGTACCTAGCAGTCTCAGTCTCTCCTGCTGGCAGGCTCCAGTTGCTGCAACTAGAGAATCTCTCTACTCTGAACAGAAATACAATTGAGCATCAAAACTAAAACTGGTTTGTACACACAGAACACAGAGTAGGACCAACTCTGGATATATAATTTATTTCCAAGATTCATGCTGATTAACTCTCAGAATTCATTCACGTGTGTGACCATTTCCATCAATGAGTTATATAATGTCTTTATTAGCTCACAGAAATAAATTAATTATGAATATATAATCAAACCATATTATACTGTATGTCACAACCACTGATACAACATGAATAGATGGGGAAAAGAAGTTTTATTTTTAAGTCTAAACAAGGATTCAAAACAAAAACAAAAAGATTTTAAATCACAAAGCAATCAGTCTGCTACTTCAGGTTCTTCTAATGTCTCTTACCATGATGAATAAAGATTGAAGGCTAAATAAAAATTGAAACACAGTTAAGCAAGTTAAATTCATCACAGCAATCCAAAAGGAAAGCTGAAAAATCTTGTTAAGATGTCCATCAATACTACCTTGCTTCACTTTATAAGTAATCCTAGTACTGGATATGAAGAGATAACATATTTCAAAGAACTGATCGAAAAGATTCAATAACTAGCTAAATACAAGAACATCAACATTCTTAACTAAATATAGCCGTAGTCATACTGCTATTGCTAAGATTATGTCAACTTTTCCATTCTAAGCCTCCTCCTAATCTTTTTCCAAGAGTTTATAACTACACTATAAATATTCAATCTGGCATGAAATTTAACATACAAAGACTCATTCCTGAAGCAATTTTTTTAAAACCAAAAAAACCAACTCTTCACCCCATCCCCTTCAAAAAAAAACAACAAAAAAAACACACTATGTACATGTTTTTAAATTACAGAAAGGAATAAAATCTGGAATTTTACCAATTATTTCCCCTCCACACACTTTATAACTGAATATACTAAGCATTTTTTTAATGAAACTTAAAAGACATTCTTGAAACCTTTAAACAAGATGATACAACTTGCAGGAGGCTTTTTACTTTTTTTGGTTTTTAAATGGTCATGGGCTTGTGCTCTATAATAGATTAAAAACATACACTAAGGCCTCAATCCTGCAATACACATGCACTTAACTTTATAATCATGAGTAGTCCAACTAATTTTGGGATGACTCACAGGGCCTTATGTCCTGATCTTGCAAAATGCTCTTTGCTGGTGGATCCCTGCACCACACAGCACCCTGCTGACTTACAACTGAAGCAGGATCAGGCTCCAAATCAATTTTAGTCCATTGATGAAAAAACAGCTTCAAATGCTTTGCATTTGTATAGCACTTTTCATCTGAGGAGCTGTAAGTGATTTACAAACAGTAGCTCTCACAACTCCCCAGGAAAAAAGGTAGGTATTATTTTCCCCATCCACAAAATAGGGAAGTTGAGACAGAGATGTGAAATGACTTGCATGTGGAGTCATTGACAGAGCCAGAAGGAGAATAAGATTTGCTGGCTGCCAACCCCATGCTCAGACCACTACCCAATGGTGCCTCTCATATTAAACACACATGTAACCACCCACACTAATACCAGTCTCACTGTCCCTTTCCTACACTTATAAATACGTGATTGAGATTATCTTAGAATAAAGAACCAGGTAACACTTTATTATACATTTCAATGCCTAAATATAATGAGACATTTCAATAAACAACCCAACTCTGCAAACCCTTATTCATGCGAGTAGTCAGTGAAGTTGGTGGGAATACTTGCTTGAGAAAGGACTGATCACATAAGTATGGTTTGTAGGGTAAGGGCTTCATTTCTTACGCCACATCCCTTGTCCCTCGATATCACAGGACGCTGCTGCAACTTTTTATTCTTAACCAACCCTTGACAAAACCCTTGAAATGTATAAGTTAAAAATCAGAATGGCAAGTGCTATGGCAGACTCTTGCCTATAAACATGGTAGAAACTCAGCCTCAAGTAGAGAGAGACTTTGCTATGGAGCTCTTGCAAGAGGAAGAGAAAAGGGTGGTGAAGCAGTAAAATAGTTATAAAAAAAGGCACATAAAAGGGTTTATTAGAGTTTTTCCAAAATAGCTTTTGATTTGTGTTTGCACTGTTAAATGTAATCTAGTAGATCCCTCACAAACTTAATGTAAAATTTGCAACTACTATGAGAATCTTACAGTGACATAGTAACTTGACAATTATCACTGCATGATGTAAGAACTTTCAACACTGATTGCAGGTACTAAAAACTCCATTATCCCACTCACATTTATATGTGAAGCCTATTTACAGGATATCAACTTGCTGAACCAATAAACCCTTGTTTAGTGCAATAAATCCTCCAATGTAAAACATCTTTGGAGCCACTAAATTTCAAAAAAACATTTCATGTCAAAGAATATGGAAAAACATCTGTCACAGTACTAATTTTAGAGTATGAATTCTTTTAAAAGCTTTTTTTTTAAATTACCTTTTCAGCTTGTCAAAATGTAGTAATTATATTCTGCTATTCAGATTAATAAAAGCACAAGACCAACATAGTTATGAAGAGTACAAGAATTTCAATTATTGAGTCAGATATTATTTAGATGTCAGTAAGAATATGGTAAAAAGCCCACAAATAAAGTTAGCAAACAGTATAGAACTGCTTGGTATGTTTTGATAACTGATCCAACAACAATCTTCCTTCAGTGACTTCATTATGAAGACTCCAACTAGTCATTTAATGTAACCAATGCTAATTATGAAGATTGGGAAAGTGTTCTTAAATATAGCAGTCTGCACATTTTATTAAATATAAATTATAAAGATTTTAAACTTAATTTAAAAGTACAGCATGACTTTGAAGGTTGAAGGTCACATACAGTAACTGTTCTCATCAGGATTCTTATGGTGAGACTGTATAGATGTTCTACATCTATATTTAGAAGAAAAAACAGGACAACCTGCCCTGTCATAAATTCAACCACAAATTATCATTAATCTATTTCATTAAAAATTCTATGGAGTCTATTATTGTGCTAAATCTCAAAATAGCAAGGAAAAAAAAAAAGACAACTTTACTCTGCTTTTCAATTTTATTTTCCCTACCAGAAACCAGGCTTTATATTCAAGTCAGCAATGACCTTAGATTACAGATGACATTATATTTTTTCTATTTTAACAGATATTTCAAATGCATTTATCATTTAAGAGAGTTTTACTTTAATAGACCATAAATTTGATTGCACAGAAAAGTTACAGAACTGTGCACTTGTCTTTTTTCCTACCAGGCAATTTACCCAGAATCATCCTAAAAAGTTTTAAATGCAAACATTATATTAAGTATACCTAAAACAAACAAACAAAAAAAAACCCAAATGCCAGAATTTGGTGGTGTCAAGATTAAGATGAACTCTCATCTTTAGTAAAACCTTCACCTGGGATAACTGATGTGAAATTATTGCTAGAAATGATTTAAACTGTCAAATATAAATAATAAGATTCTTGAAAAAAACACGCACTATAAACAAACCTGTTATACATGTGTCTGATAGTGACACACTATGAATCACATATGAACATGTAAGGATGTGAACAAAATGAATACATTCAGACTTACCCCATTCTAGATACTCAAGAATATTCTTCTCTCTCCTCAGTGGGGAATTATTACATTCATCATAAAGGCAGATGAGTATATCCAACAAGGTTTCCACACTGAAGCACTGCCCATTAGTCCGAGTTGGCCCATCCAAAATAAACTGTTCCAACTGCCTCAAACGCACCTCTCCAGACATGGTTGTTTCAGTTTGTACTGGGGTTTCTTTTTTAATTATTATTATTACTTTTTTTAAAAAAAAATCTAACTTGTAAATGTATTGGTAAAAAAGAAAATCAACAACCTATGTTTTTAAACAAATGTCAATGCAGCAAAGGTGGTGCTGAATTTACAATCCACCTCAGTGTTCCTAGTCTGAAAACTGAATGTCAGTCAGTTTCACACACACACACACACACACACACACACACCCATATACAGTATATACACAATTTGAAAGAAAATAGTTATCCTAAAAAAAATATTTTAATACTTTTAAAAGGAAAGAAAAATATAGTCACTCTTGACATTTAAATAATAATAATAATTAAAATGAAATTCAACCAAGACTGACACCAAATTTTATCATAATAGAGTAATAGATATATTTATATATTTAAAAAGGTCTTCTCCTTCATTCAAAACTCAAATCATTCAACATAATCCTGAAAAGAATCCCATGGCATCATTAAAGTGTAAATGCCCCATTCAGTTTACATCGGCAATTCACTTTGGAAGGAGCAGCAGAAGGAAAAATATATAAAACGAAGAAAAATAAATGCATAGAGAAGGGGAGGCACAGGGCTGAAAAATACCCCCCACCTCCACCTCCACCACCTCCTCCTCCAGCACCACTCGGAAAATGCATCAGTGGCAATTTCTTCAGGGGGGTGGTGGGAAAAGATCGCTTGAAGCAGCAGGGCTCAGCCAAGTCCTGTCTGAGGAAGGCTTCTCCTTTCTCCTCCTCCTCCTCCTCACCGAGTCTCCTTTTAAGGCTTTTCAGTGATCCCCCAAAATTAAAGGCTTCATCCCCCCACGTCTCCTCTGCTGTGTGGGGGGGTGGGGGCCGGGGCTAAGCAGCCCCCTAAACACCAGCACCACCCAGGGAAGGTGGGGGGCGGGCAGGCGGGTAACCCTGTCAAATCCGCCCCATCTCTGTGCGCGTCCTCCGCCGGCGGCGCGCCCTGGGGAGCGGGGTGCCCCCTCCTGCGGGCCGAGATTCAAAGCGACTCGACAGGTAAGGCCCCCGCTGCTCGTCAGTGCTGCGGCGGCGGCGGCGGTTTTCAATCCCGGAGATGGAGAGATGCTGCCCCGGCTTCGCCCCACCGGGCTACAGGCATCTTCCTCCGAGCGGGGGCCCGGCAGGGCTCGCAGCCTGCGCCCCGCTTTCCTCTCCGCCGGCTCCGGCTCCTCCACACGCCCCCCTCCGCCGGCCCGGCTCCGTCGCCCCCTCACTCACACCCACAGGCGGCGGCGGCCGCGGCTGGGCTCTCCGGATCCAACATGGCGGCCTCGCTCGCTCCCTGCCTCCCCAGCCCTAGCGGACGGAGCAGCCGCCGAGCACAGCCGCAGCGAGCGGCGCCGAGCCTGGGAGCTGCTGCTACTGACGGGATTCGGGGAGGGGGGCGGCGGGGGGAGCCGCTGCTGCTGCTGCAGCAGGGAATGCAGGGATACAGGCGGACTGGGCGGGGGGGGAGAGGAGAGGAGAGGAGAGGAGGGGAGGAATCGGGACGGAACGCCCCGGGGGCTCGTGCAGGAGCCGGCAGCCGGCTGGCTTCCCTCCCTCGTCCCCGGCTGGGCTGTTCCCGCACGGCTCTTCGCCCCACCGGCGGGTGGCGGCCTCCCCGTTTTGTGAACACGCCCCACACCTGGGGCAAGGCGCGGCGGGGCCCCTCGGCTGGCAGCGCCCCCCACACGCACGCCCTGCTTGTCTGTGCGGGCTATCGCCCCTGAATAGCCCCTTTCGCTCCTTTGTCCCCCCCCTTTTACTGCTCTGTCCCCTTCTCTCCACCACCCGCTAAAACCTGGTTGAGGAGCCCCCCCGCTGCTATGTCACTTCTCTCCCATCCCTTCCCCCCCCCCATCCTATTCCCCCCTCTCCATAAATGAGCGGTGGGAACCACCCAGCCAAAGCAAGGCTTGTAGCTCCCTAAGCTTCTCTCCAGGTGCCTGCAGGGGGGGGGGGGGCGGAAGCAGGGGCACAGGCCTCTGGGCACAGAACTCCTCCCGGCCGAGGGGGGTGAGCTCCTGCCGGTGTCAGGGCTGGGGAAGGAAGCGCCAGCTGCTGGGAGGGCACAGAATGTGCCCCTCCAAAAGGGGTCAAAGTTAAATTTCTGCTCAGGCCCCTGCTTCTCTCTCCATGGTCACTGTCCTTTGCTTCTATGTGGGCTCCTTCATTGTCTGCTTGGTGATAATGTTTTGTCATTCCTCTAATTACACCCTTCAATAAAAGATGCCCTGTTTCATCTAAAGGTCCAAAGGGTAGTGAGAGGCATGTTATTTGTTTTTTAAAAGAACCCTTGCCTCCTTTTTAGAAATACCTCATGTGTTAATGCTGACTGTGTTAAATTTAAAAAATCTGCAAATTTACTCTCTTAAAATATAACTGATCCTTCATGGTGATAATTATTCACTTATACAACACCTTTCAACCCAAAGGATCGCACAGCAAGCGCAATGCAAGCTAAAACTCAGGGCTCATTTCCCTCAGCACTGCAATTCAGCCATCACTGGGAAGGAAAATGGCAACTGTTTAACAACACATGGCAATGACATTCAGTGTAAAGATGAAATATGAAGAATGCAAAATCTATTTGAAAATCCAGGGGGGATTTAAATAAATGTCATCTCCAAGAAACATTAAAGCTTAAACTAACCACCTTTCCACCAGAAGACCAAGGAAAAGAAAACACTGTCTTGGTTTAGATCCGTCCAGCAAAAGCTTAGTGGAAAAGGTGAACTCGTACCAGTCTCTGAAGGCTAAGTATATCTCTGTTGGATTTCCAGAAGGAGTAGTTCCACAGGTAGGTTCCAGATAGACAGAAGTTCCATAATGAAGGAGCTCTCTACTACCAACTATTGGGCAACAGGGAAAGTACAATTTCAAAGAGATTTCATTTGCATAAACTTCCTACCCAGAAATCTTCTAAGTTATACTTTGGGACCTCACCAAAACTGCACATGAACTCTGAATTGCTGGCGTAATGGGATTGAACTGAGAAAGAAAGAAAAAAGTTCCAATTTATGGAATCCATCCATCATGGTAAAGGATGTATTCAAGAGTCCTGTAATGGAAGAGATGATACAGAGTGGAGAGCACTGAGACCAGTCTGCTGAAGCTGTAGAGACTGGTAACAGAAATGAGTGAAGTCTGCTGAACGGTCTCTACTCTCTTCTCTCTCTTCCTTCCTCCCCCTCCCCCCCCCTTAAAAACTGTATTAAGTGGTGAAACTTCAAGTACTTCCCCTAAGGCCTGCATTCAGTCTCTGGAACTGCACTATCTACTAGGCAACAGTGACCATGAGATGGTTGAAATCAGGATCCTGACAAAAGGAAGAAAGGAGAACAGCAGGATACAGACCCTGGACTTCAAAAAAACAGACTTTGACTCCCTCCAGGAGATGATGGGCAGGATCCGTGGGAGGCTAATATGAGGAGGAAAGGAGTCCAAGAGAGCTGGCTGTATTTTAAAAAACATACTTGAGGGCGCAGGAATAAACCATCCTGATATGCAGAAAGAATAGCAAATATGGCAGATGCCAGCTTGACTTAACAAAGAAGTGAGCTTAAACACAAAAAAGAAGTTTACAAGAAGTGGAAGCTTGGTCAGATGACTAGGGAGGATTATAAAAATACTGCTTGACCATGCAGGAATGAAATCAGGAAGGCCAAATCACAATTGGAGTTACAGCTAGCAAGGGACATGAAGGGTAACAAGAAGGGTTTCTACAGGTATGTTAGAAACAAGAATAAGGTCAGGTAAAGTGTGTGCCCCTTACAGAATGGGGGAGGCAACCAGTGACAGACAATGTCGAAAAAGCTGAAGTACTCAATGCTTTTTTTGCCTCTGTCTTCACAGACAAGGTTAGTTCCCAGACTATTGCATTGGGCAGCACAGAATGGGGAGGTGGTGAGCAGCCCTCAGTGCTGAAAGAACAGGTTCAGGACTATTTAGAAAGGCTGGACATACACAAGTTCATCGGGCCAGATGCAATGCATCCGAGGGTGCTGAGGGAGTTGGCTGATTTGATTGCAGAACCATTGGCCATTATCTTTGAAAACTTGTGGCAATTGAGGGAGGCAATTGGATTGGAACAAGGCAAATATAGTGCCCATCTTCAAAAAAGGGAAGGAGGATCCAGGAAACTACAGACCGGTCAGCTTCACCTCAGTCCCTGGAAAAATCAGGAAGCAGGTCCTGAAGGAATCCATTTTAAGGCACTTGGAAGAGAGGAAGGTGATCAGGAACAGTCAGCATAGATTCACCAAGGGCAAGTCATGCCTGACCAATCTGATTGCCTTCTATGATGAGATAACTGGCTCTGTGGATGTGGGGAAAGTGGTGGACGTGATATACCTTGACTTTAGTTAAGCTTTTGATACAGTCTCCCACAGTATTCTTATCAACAAGTTAAAGAAGTATGTGTTGGATGAATGGACTATAAGGTGGATAGGAAACTGGCTAGATCATCAGGCTCAACGGGTAGTGATCAATGGCTCGATGTCTAGTTGGCAGCTAGTAAAAAGCTGAGTGCCCCATGAGTCAGTGCTGGGGCTGGTTTTGTTCAACATTTTCATTAATGATCTGGAAGATGGAGTGGATTGCACCCTCAGCAAATTTGCAGATTATACTAAACCAGGGGGCGTGGCAGATACACTGGAGGGTAGGGAAAGGATACAGAGTGACCTAGACAAATTACAGGATTGGGCTAAAAGAAATGTGATGAGGTTCAACAAGGACAAGTGCAGAGTCCTCCACTTAGGACGGAAGAATCCCATGCACCGACTGTTTAGGCAGCAGTTTGGCAGAAAAGGACCTGGGAGTTAAAGTGGACAAGCAGCTGGATATGAGTCAACAGTGTGCCCTTTCTGCAAAGAAGGCTAACAGCATATTGGCCTGCATTAGTAGGAGCACTGCCAGCAGATGGAGGGAAGTGATTATTCCCCTCTATTCGGCACAGGTGAGGCCTCATTTGGAGTACTGTGTCCGGTTTTTGGCCCCCCACTACAGAAAGGATGTGGACAAATTGGAAAGAGTCCAGAGGAGGGCAACAGAAATGATTAGGGGGCTGGAGTACATGATTTATGAGGAGATGCTGAAGGAACTAGGCTGTTTAGTCTGCAGAAGAGAAGAGAGGGGATTTGATAGAAGCCTTCAACTGCCTGAAAGGGAGTTCCAAGGAGGATGGAGCTAACCTGTTTTCAGTGGTAGTAGATGACAGAACTAGAAGCAATGGTCTCAAGTTGCAGTAGGGGGAGGTCTAGGTTGGATGTTAGGAAAAGCTTTTTCACTAGTAGGGTGGTGAAGCACTGGAATGGGTTACCTAGGGAGGCGGCAGATTCTCCATCCTTAGACGTTTTTAAGGTTAAGAGGTTTGTGCAACTTGACAAAGCCCTGGCTGGGATGATTTAGTTGGGGTTGATCCTGCTTGAGAAGGTGGTTTAATTAGATGACCTCCTGAGGCCTCCCAACCCTAATCTTCTATGATTGTATGATACTGACACCAAACTGAATGGGATGTAGCAGTGGGGGCAAGGAAGAAGTGACATGTTTAAGAGACATTTTTGTATGAGGCATTTATGCTGGTGTGTAGTGGAGAATAGATTTAAGGGAGTACTGCAAAAGATACCTGGGGAGGTGGGCATTTCACTTATTTCATTTATATATATTGTTTTGCTACTTTAATACCATGTCACCTTCTCCCCAATAAAGTATTTCTTCCTTTTATACGCAGTCTTGGTGCTTGCAAATGGGGAATTATTGCCTGTTAAGGATGCTCAATGAATGTATTTAGTTTTCCCCAGGTTTCTGAGTGGGGACTTGAGCTGGTAATGTTTGTTAATTTTAAGAGGGCCCCCACGACATTTGAACCCAGCCCTTGTTGCTGCTAACAACACCTGACAAAAGGTTACACATCACATTATGTTTCAAGGGTTCTTTCAACCCAAATTCTCTCTCTCTAGAGCTCAGCTGAAGGCAAAATATATATTTTTCTGGTTCAGAGAAGCCTCCATTAACATCCCTGTTTTACACATAGGGAAACAATCAGAGAAGATCAGCAAAGGCCAGTGACAGAGCAAAACAGCAAAACAGTGACAGAGTTTAGATTATAACTCAGGAACTCCTGGATTTTCCCATTCCATGTTCTGTCCACTACACCATGCTGCTTCCCAGTTAAATAAGATATTCAAATACAAATAATGCTGACATAGAATCATAGAGCTGTCAGGCTACTGCCCTGTGTTGCAGTATTTCTAAAATAATCATAATGTGTCAGTTTTTTCCCATCCTAATTTTTAATAGCATCACAATAATATTTAGCTCTTATTATTTCTTAATGCCATAGATGTGTATGGAACTGTGATGGGGTGCCTGCCCCTCAGTGGTCAGGAAAGGGTTAAGAGGGCCCTTGGAGAGGCTGCATGAGAAGTAACCAAGAGGAAGGGGCTGCATGGCAGAAGGCCAGTATATAAGGGAGCTACAGAGCAGATCAAGGACAGTGCTTCCCAGGAGCTTGAAGGGGAAGGACTGTCAGCACCCTGGACAGAGAAGGGTGAATGCCTGAAGCAAGGGCAGAGAAGGTAGTGGGGCTACAGAGAAGTGACCCAGGGAAATCAATGGAGGAGTTGTGCGGGAGATGCAGTGGAAGGCGGCCACAGAAGGCTGACACACACCTAGGGTCTCTGGGTCAGGACCCAGAATAGTGGGTGGGCCTGGGTCCCCTCCACACCCCTGATTGCTATAGGACTGGTGGCAGGACTGCAGTGGCCAGAGCAGGAGGTGGCTGGAACAGACTGCAGAATCCCCTGGAAGGGATGGGGGAGCACAGATTGGGACTCACGAGAAGGGGGGTCCAGCGGAGACAGGACTGAATACGAGACACTACAGAGAGGGGGCGTCTGCCTGGCTGAGAGCTGATTCCCCAGATAACCAGCAGGAGGTGCCAAGGTGGTGAGGTGAGGGCTGTTGCAGGCGCCTTACAAAACAATGGAAGATGGAGCTGCAGCACTGTGGAATTTACAGTCTATACAAAAATGTCATATTTTCATTTAATTTTACTTTTTCCATGTAAACAATTGCTATAATTGCTATGTTATTCTATCACCCATTGGAGAGGAGATGGTTTACATGATTATAAGTGAGAGGAAAGATGTCCACAAGACTGTCCCTCTAATAAGATTTGGTTGACTGAAAAAAATTGAGAATTGGTTTCCTAAATAAAGAGTTCTATTGTGTTTTGGCTGCATGTATTCCTTGTTGTGTCAGTGTGCTGAATAGAGAGTTACTCCTGTGCTCTCCATTGGGTTTATTTTGATTCTGATTAGAAAAGCTATTCATTGTTTGAGGCATTTTTTGAAAAGTTAAAATATTAAATTACAAGAAAAAATTTAAAATGATAAATGTTAAACACAATAAAATCATAATGATTCGTAGTAAACATTTATATTATGGTAGCTCACAATGACCTAAGCAGGATTGGGTTCATGTTATGCTGGGTGCTGTACTAACACAGAAAAGAGACAATTCCTGTCTAAAAGGCTTACAATCTAAATAATCAGTTAAATGTAGAACCAAATGTACAAGTAAATGTAGCATGTGAAACATATATAAAATTAAAATAAAAACATGTAGAACCAAATTTTCATCTGCACTATGGCTCCTTTACACCACTCTGTCATCCACTTTATTGTCATTTTAACCCTTTTATGTGGCCAGAAAGGTGAAAGGGGCCTGAGTGTAAATGAGAAGCAGGTGCATAATGGACTATATATTGTATGTTTGCCTGCCACAGTAATATTAATACTCTAAAATATTTCTTCCTACAGCTTCCCATGTTTGTCTTTTTAGGCCCTCATCTTGTAGTGAGGTTCTTCCTGGATGCAGTGTCTGCTCTCGAAGCTCTCATTGGAGAACTAGGGCCCTAGATTGTAAACTCTTGGTTTAATAAGTTTAATTTGAGGTCTTGTACAGAGTCAAGTGCACTGCTGGCACTTTATGCATAATCAGTCACAAGCCAAAACATTTTAACTGATAATATTTCCAATTTAACAATATGTATCCCTTCAAATAAAATACCCAAATCAAGTTATCCAAAATAATATATTAAAATAAAACAAAAATGAATGGATCAGAGTTAAGATTGGTTTTTTTTAGATGAAATATATCTTTTTTTGTACTTGGTAAGAATAATGTATATATTGGGGCTGGTCAAAATGATTTGTTTGTTTGTTTGTGTTGTGCCAAGTACTTAGAATCATAGTACCATAGGGTTAGAAGAGACCACAAGGGTCGTCTAGTTTAACCCTCTGCCAAGATGCAGGGGGAAAAATAATTTACAAAAATCATCCTAAATTTTTATTAAAAATTGAAATTTGTAAAATGTTAATTAGTTCTAATATTTTTTAAACAAAGATTTTTGGTTTTTGGAATTTCCCGGATTTTTTCTTTTAGGCAGTTAAATTGGGATAATTTTGTTAAATAAGTGGCATGGAGGACATCACCAGAATATTAAAATTAAAGGAGGCAATGACAGTGGTGAAGCAAATAATGACTAGAAACCAACCTCCTTATTTCCTTAGTACTTTTAAAATTGTTGTATGGAAAGAACTGATCCATCAAAATGTAATGTTGGCAAGTGTTAAAGCATTTTAGAATGTTTATAAAAGTCATGGAAAACATTTGTTGAAAATACAAGCCTTTGCCCAAAGTTCTGTTACTTTTCAGGTATAGAAGGACACATGCTCTTTCTAAACTGAAACCAGCCAATAGAGTGCAAAATATCACGCAGTTGCCCGATGCCCAATCCTGCTCCCGCTGAAGTCAATGGCAAAAGATTCCCATTGATATCAGTGAAAGCAGGATTGGGCCCATAATTCCCTCTGAAACTAATGGAACTGGTTTGGCCCGAAAATTATCCACAACAGAAAGAGTTAATAACCTTGCATGATTCCAACCTGTTTTCTCCATATTATAGCAAGTGCATGAGTTTTTAAGGAGACTTAATTATATGGAAAGTTTGAAGGTGTAATATGAAGTCTTTTTGAGGAAGACCTATCTGGTGAGTTGCACAGGTTTAACTAAAGATGTGAATGTAAACTGATTTGGTTAAAATGGTGCAAATCCCTATGTGAACCAGTGCAATCTCCCATGTGAACACTCTTATTTTGGATTAAAAATAACTGTGTGCCAGATAAGGTGGGTGAGGTAATATCTCTTAGTGGACCAACTTCTATTGGTGAGAGGGACAAGCTTTTGAGCTTACACAGAGCTCTTCTTCAGGTCTGGTAAGCTTTGTGAAAGCTCATCTCTCTCACCAATAAAAGATATTACATCACATATCTTGTCTCTCTAATATCCTGGGACTGACATGGCTACAACAACATATGTGTCAGACGTCAATTCAGATTAAACCTATTCCCAGTCAAACAACCAAAATAAGCCAGGCTTAAAGCAAAGTAAAAGTGCACCAGTTTAACCAAATCGGTTTACATTCACGTCTTTGGTTAAACCAGTTCAACTCACCACATAGGTCTTCCTCAAAAAGACTTCATATTACAGCCAGAGGAAGGAGTATGGATTTTTATAATATGGAATAGTAGTTAGCTAGCAGATATGTATTATCCAAAAAGACAATGATGGCTTTGGAAAATATTTGTTCAGCCTTTCCAGTAAACCAAAGTTGTACAGATGTGACTGAATAATAAGAAAAACAGTTAATGATCTAAAATTAACTATTGCATTATGAATTCTCAAGACACTCCTTCTCTATCTAGTTACATTTAATGCCAAATCCTATAGTCCTTAATCTCATTAACGTCAATGAGAGCTCTTGCGATTCAAGACTGAAGGATTTGGCCCATAGTTCTAGAACCTACTTCTCCCGTTGGTCAGGGTTTCTCAGACAATCTTAACAGTCAGTGACTCCAACTATGCTTTCATTTACTACTACCATGCATTTCCTGCTCTGAAGGCTTTTCCCCATATTCACCTTAACCTAAAGTAATAATAATACAAAGTCACTGATTCAGCAAAGCACTTAAGCACATTCTTAAAATTAAGCATGTGCTTAAGTGCTTTACTGAACTGGACCAAGGACAGATCATCTAGTAGCTGGAACAGGGGACTGGGAGTCAGGGCACCATTTCCATCTTTTATCAGTTCACTGAGAGATCTTGAGCAAAGCATTTAATCTTTCTGTGGCATAATTTTCCTATATGTAAACTGGGAAATGTTAAAGGGTTCACATTCTGTTGAAAAGAGTCTGCAATAAAATAAAAATAAAGTGTGGAGAGCACAGAGAGAAAGGCACTCTGGGATACCTTGCAAATGAAAGCTGCAGTATAAAAGAAAAAACAAATTTTAGTCAGATCTAATGTAAATTGTATTCTCATACTCTAAGTAATAGGCTTAAAGTTTGTCATTCTTTCCTGTTTATATATATGTATAAAAATCATCTTTCAAGTCTTTTACATTCGCTATTATGAATAATTATCAGGTAACACGTTACAATGGCAAATATTTTTAAAAGATTCATTTGCATTCTAAACAGTAAGAGTGCAGTCCGGACCCCACTGAAACCAATGGGAGTGAGACTGTGCTACAGCACAGAATTGCAGCTTGGGGGAAGGGAAGGGGAGGCTATAATACTTTTGAACCATGTGTGGATCCTCCCAGTCCTGGGCTGTTCTGGGAGAATCCACTGGCATATTTTAGAAAGTCCAAGACTGTCCTGCATGCCGTAGCACTGCCCAAAATCTCGGCAATGCTACATTATGCTTCAGGCTTGCCCCTGACACAATTTCAACCCTATCGTGCCCAGCTCTGTCCCCAATATGCCTCCATATCAGAGCTTGTAATGTATTATCACAAGAAAGCCTTAAGGCTGTCTCTACCTCTGCTGACAAGATACAGGGCTTTAGGGCCCTTTTATACTGGTTTGGCTCTTTTACCAGACATAAAGGGGACAGAACATGGTAAGGATCTCACCTTAAGAGTTTTGCCATTGACTTCAATGGGGCCTGGACTTCACCAAAGTGTTTGCAGAATCAGGCCCTAATAATAATAAACTGTGCTGTCTTGCAAGAATGCTGTTCTGAATGCATATGCTTACTAATTTTTTCCAGTAAATTGAAAACACATATATAATACATATGGAAATTAGCATGACAAATATATAGTAAGAATAGATTATAACTGTAATTGGATATTAGTTATGTGGTATTAAAAAAAGAAAGTAAAAGTTATAATGCATTGTATGCAAAACAAAATAAAAAATCTGCTAATGTTTAGTTTACAGTTATGTTTATGCCTTTAGAGCGATATTCTCTTCTGTTTGGTCTTTGTCTAATATATATCACATCAAAATAATTAGAATAATAGAATATTAGAGTTGGAAGTGACCTCAGTAGGTCATCTAGTCCAACCCCTTGCTCAAAGCAGGACCAAGCTCAGCTAAATCATTCCAGTCAGGGCTTTGTCAATCCACAGCTTAAAAACCTCTTAAGATGGAGATTCCACCAACTCCCTAGGTAACCCATTCCAGTGCTTCACCACCCTCCTAGTGAAAAACTTTTTCCTAATATCCAACCTAGACCTCCCCCACTGCAACTTCAGACCATTGCTGCTTGTTCTGTCGTCTACTATCATTGAGAACAACCTAGCTCCATCCTCCATGGAACCCCCTTTCAGGTAGTTAAAGGCTGCTGTCAAATCCCCCCTCATTCTTCTCTTTTGCAGACTAAACAAGCCAAGTTCCCTCAGTCTCTCCTAATAAGTCTTGTACTCCAGCCCCCTAATAATTTTTGTTGCCCTCCACTGGACTCTCTCCAACTTGTCCACATCCTTTCTATAGTGGAGGGCCCAAAACTGGACACAATACTCCAAATGCGGCCTCACCAATGCCGAATAGAGGGGAATAATCACTTCCCGCGATCTGTTGGCAATGCTATTACTAATGCAGCCCAATATGCTATTAGCCTTCTTGACAACTAGGGCACACTGCTGACTCATATCCAGCTTCTTATCCACCATAACCCCCAGGTCCTTTTCTGCAGAACTGCTGCCTAGCCCATTGGTCCCCAGTCTGTAGCTGTGCATGGGATTCTTCTGTCCTAAGTGGAGGACTCTGCACTTCTCCTTGTTGAACCTCATCAGATTTCTTTTGGCCTCCAATTTGTCTAGGTCACTCTGTATCCTATCCCTACCTTCCAAGGTATCTACCACTCCCCCTAGCTTAGTGTCATCTGCAAACTTGCTGAGGGGGCAATCTACCCCATCCTTCAGATCATTAATGAAGATGTTGACAAAACCGGTCCCAAGACCGACCCCTGGGGCAATCCGCTTGTGACCGGCTGTCAGCTAGACATGGAGCCATTGATCTCTATCTGTTGAGCCTGAGGATCTAGCTAGCTCTCTATCCATTTTATAGTCCATTCATCCAACCCATACTTCTTTAACTTGCTGATAAGAATACTGTGGGAGACTGTATCAAAAGCTTTGCTAAAGTCAAGGTATATCACTTCCACCGCTTTCCCCACATCCACAAAACCAGTCACCTCTTCATAGAAGGCAATCAGGTTGGTCAGGCATGACTTGCCTTGGTGAATCCATCTTGACTGTTTCTGATCACCTTCCTTTCTTCAAAGTGCCTTAAAATGTATTCCTTAAGGACCTGCTCCATGATTTTTCAAGGGATTGAGGTGAGGCTGACCAGTCTGTAGTTCCCTGGGTCCTCTCTCTTCCCTTTCTTGAGGATGGGCACTATATTTGCCTTTTCCAATCATCAGGGACCGCCCCCAATTGCCACGAGCTTTCAAAGATAATAGCCAATGGCTCTGAAATCTCATCAGCCAACTCCCTCAGCACCCTTGGATGCATTGCATCTGGCCCCATGGACTTGTGTTTGTCCAATCTTTCTAAATAGTCCTGAATCTGTTCCTTCAGCACTGAGGGATGTTCACTTCCTCCCCATTCTGTGCTGCCCAGTGCAGTAGTGTGGGAGCTGAACTTGTCTGTGAAGACAGAGGCAAAAAAGGCATCGAGTACCTCAGCTCTCCCACATCCTCTGTCAGTAGGTTGCCTGCCCCATTCTCTAAGGGGCCCACACTTTCCCTAATCTTCGTCTTGTTGGTAACATACCTGTAGAAACCCTTCTTGTTCCCTTTCATGTCCCTTGCTAGCTGCAACTCCAGTTGCACTTTGGCCTTCCTGATTTCATTCCTTCATGTTCAAGCAGTATTTTTATAACCCTCCCTAGTCATCTAACCAAGCTTCCACTTCTTGTAAGCTTCTTTTTTGTGTGTAAGCTCACCAAAGAGTTATTTGTTAAGCCAAGCTGAGCACCTACAATATTTGCTATTCTTTCTGCACATCAGGATGGTTTGTTCCTGCACCCTCTATAAGGTTTCTTTAAAATACAGCCAGCTCTCTTGGATTCCTTTCCCCCTCATATTAGCCTCCCAGGGGATCCTGCCCATCAGCTCCCTGAGGGAGTCAAAGTCTGCTTTTCTGAAGTCCGTGGTCTGTATCCTGCTGTTCTCCTTTCTTCCTTTTGTCAGGATCCTGAACTCAACCATCTCATGGTCACTGCTGCCTAGATTGCCACCCTCTTCTATTTCCCCTACCAAATCTTCCCTGTTTGTGAGCAGCAGGTCAAGAGGAGCATGGCCCCTAGTTGATTGCTCCAGCAATTGCACTAGGAAGTTGTTCGCAACACTCTTCTAAAACTTCCTGGATTGTCTGTGCTCTGCTGTATTGCTCTTTCAGCAGATGTCAGGGTGATTGAAGTCCCCATGAGAGCCAAGTCCTGTGAACTGGAACCTTTCCCTAGATGACTGAAGAAAGCCTCATCTACCTCTTCCTCCTGGTCTGGTGGTCTATAACAGACACCCACCACAACATCACCCTTATTGTTCTTGCTTCTAAACTTAACTCAGAGACTCTCAACTGGTTTATCTCCAGTTTCATACTGGAGCTCAGAGCAATCATAGTGCTCTTCTGATTAACTGTTGCCTGCTGACAGTCATGTCTCATAAGCAAAATTGCTGCAAAGATCCAGATTTGTTTAATATTACAGTATCAGCAATGAAACTAGAAAACAACATATTACTTACATAAAGTGGATTTTGCTTCACCCCTTCCTAGAAGGGAGAGTAACCTATTCCTCTTTTATAACCAATTAACATGTACCCATATTCTGTTTGGCTATAGGTGAGCTAGGATTATGGCATATTGTCATCTTTGCTTTGACCCTACAGAAGCCCTTCTGCAGGTGCGCCCGAGGTCTTGGCCTCGAGATGGAAGTGGGTTTGCAGGGTGGCCAAAATCTGCATTACTGTTCCTCTCCCTACTACATAATCCATGGGCTAATCTAGTATGAGTTAATGCAGACAGCATAAACATCTTGCGTAGGTTCCTCTTCTGTAGGTACAATACTGGGAGAATGGAACTCTTGAGTTCAAATCTCATCTCTTATAGTGGTGTCCTTTATGGCCTTGGGCAAGAGATAGCTAGGCATAATCTGCAGGCACAGTCTCTGTGATATGACTTCTATATTCCTGTCTTTTCTTTGGGGAGTGGAGGGGGAAAACCTAATTTCAGAGAACCAAAATTCAGAGGACCAATTCTTTTCCTTATTCTGGTCTCTTTTCAGTGCTCCTTCATGCAAAGGGTCAGAATTGAGCTTTATCTGGCTAGCTGAGAATTCTCCTGGTGAGGTTAGCCCCTTATGTCTTCCCAGTGTCTATGGATATGCAGAGGGTAGGAAACCTGGAGGGCTATTGCGGTGTGGCTGTTCTCAACTGATGGACAGACTTTTTTGGTCCTTTACTGGCTGGCATGGATTATAGCAGCCTGGAAGCTATCCTAACTTGTGCTAGGGCTTGGGAGAGGCCAGGCCGAGAATCAAAGAGCTATACATTGACTTTGACAGCCCCCAACACCTTGGCCACAACAGAGAATGGCTCAGTGAACCTGAACTCAGTTTCCCCAGTTCATGGTTGGGAATAACCCACATAAAGGAGTACTTAGAGAGAACTTAACAGGTAGGTAAATCTTAATAGATAAGGAATTAACTGAGAGAGGTGAAATGGCTGATATTTAAAGCAAAAATGATTGAGTAACATACAGAGATTCAATTGGAAAAAAATAAGCCATCAGGATAGGAGACAATAGCCATATTAATCAAGCTGGGATGGCAATAGAGCTTGGATCTAGTGAAAGGGGGTGTGATTCATTCCTCCTTGAAACTAGTCCAAAGTTTCACATGAAAAGATAAAAACCATCAAGACATGAGTGACATCAATGTAATGTCCCTTGCTCAAGAGCAGAGATACAGAAGAGTACATAGTGTGAAATTACAATACCAGTTAAGAATACAGTATATGTATATATCCCAGCTGTGTAGCTATAGTTAAGCATCTGTCAGAATACCTATTAATTTATACAGTATATGATATATGTAAATTAATATGTCCTTATATCATAATTATTTCTCTATGCATAGACAAAGTATGTATGCATACCTATTCATACATAGATAGCTATGATATAAGCACATGTTCATTCAGAGCATTTTAATATGGTTAAAATACTGTGCCAAAAATGTGCACCATCTGTTTTCAATCAAAATATCTTATTTTAGAGGAAGGGAGTGCTGTCTGATGATTAAAGCAGGGGATTAATGCAGGACTCCTGGATTCCATTCCTGACTCTGCCAGGGACATCCTATGTGGTTTTCAGCAAGTCACTCAACCTCTGTACCTCAATTTCCCCATTCATAAAATGGAGCTAATAGCATTTAGCGTCTCCCAGGGATGTTATGAGAGAAATCTTAGGTCATTTATGCTTGTAAAGTATTGGGATCCTTGTATATCAACAGAGTACAATTGAAGAGTGCTATTCACATCAGTAAATAAAATGAGATGAAATACATACACTAAGTCATATGCATACATGGAGCCTAATTTTCAGAGTGATTAACACTCTCATCTCCCACTAAAGTAATGGGAAATCAGGGTGCTCAGCACACTGAAAGTCTGGCCAATATTATGCAACAAGTTTCCTCAAGTTTTGGAGCTAGGCCCCACTGGAGGACATGGACAGCGTCTGAGTGGGGCCTGAAATTCTTGCCCCACCTTATTTGCAATCTTGAAAAAGGAGAATGCAAATGGCTGCAGGGGATTTTCTTTCACATTTCCTTTGGTGAAATCCTGGGCCCCATCAAAGTAAATGACAAAGCTCCCATTGATGGCAGTGGGGCCACGATTACACCCCAGATTGAGTGTCTCTCTCATGAAAGCAGCAGGACTGCTGGGATTTTTTCAGCATTTCCCCTGCAGTGATTCCTAATGGGGCCCTGGAGCCAAGTATAGCATCAGCCCTGAGAGCAGGAACCTGTCTCTTCCTCTGTTCTCCATGCTCCTTTGCTGTTGCCCAGCCAGGATGGAGCTGCCAAAGAGAAGAAAATGTGGAGGAGGATGAGGTGGCAGCAGCACCAGCAGATAAGAGGCGCAAAACCAGGATACAGGGGCACAAGGGGACGCAGGCTGCAGAGATGAGATGTGGAACAGGGAGCTCAAGAGGGGGATGTCATGAGAAGCAGGGACAGAATGGGCGAGGCTGCTCCAGGCTCCCACCCAAGCAATCCCCCAAAGCTCCAGGTCCTTCTGTTCCTCAACAAGCCATCCAGCCTGTCCCTTTCGCATGAGGCTGAGCATGACTCCATTATGTCCCCTCTCCCCATCTCCACGCATCTGTGGAATGTGAGGGATAGCACCCATACATCAACCCCCTGACTCCCAGAGGTAAATCAGAGACTGTTTCCATGTGGTGAGAAATGTTAGACATGGAGTTGCACAAAATGTGGCAGCTGTGGGGCTAAGTGGATGAGAGGGGAAGAAATACATTGTGCTTCTGGCTTTGTTGGGTTGCACGTTAAAAAGTGGCAGTGATAGAAATCGTGCATGCTGACCAGTGTTGATATATTTTAGATACTAATATTCTAGTGTTTCATTACTAGTTGATAGATATGTGAATATCTTTTTCTCTAGCACACCATCAGATATAACCTGAGCTAATTTGTTTTGCTAGCAGTGGATCATGATGATAAAATGTTTGACAGCCAGCGCTCTTCTGGATGCACCCTATTTATTATTAATGGTTTTTTATTTATTTTAAGTGTAGCCACAACAGGGTGCTGGAAATATAACTATGTATACTTATAAAGAGAGGCCTATTATTGTTTATCTTTGTGTGAATTGGTACAGTTTTATATGTGTATTAAACAAGGACAATCAATAGGAATAGGGATCTAAGATCTGTTGCATGTTTACTGTACAAATAGTTTTGCCTTGGATAAAATCATTTCTTATAAAATGGAGCACAAAGACCATGTAACTGAAGGTTATGTTGGAGAGAGAATAATTGATTTGGACACAAGTTGTGGGAATTTTACTCCCACTTCTGACAACATAAAAAATGTTGACACCTTCTAGCCTTTTTAAAAATACCTGCTCTTTGGATCCCATCAATTTCAGAGAGAGAATGTGTTCTTAGCAACTATTCATGAGCAGCTAGAATGTGCTTTGCAAGCCCATAGTCTTTCTTGGAACTTGCTAGACTTTCCAATAATAGAGAAGCTCTATCATGTATACACATCACATTCACTCTCAAATGACCTGAGTCAGAATGCTGAAGGTTATAGATTTGCTGGCCAGGGAAAGCCACTAATATGAAACATTTATTTTTCTTCAGTTCCAGGACCTTTAATGAGTTTAACTCTTTTTAAAAAGAGATAAAATTACCTGCCAAAATGAGACAATGTGTTGCTTTTAATTTCAATGATGGCAAAGCATGTCATCTTAAACAATTTTTAAAAATGTAAACATGTATGTAGTAATAATGAAATGGGCCATATTAATAATATTGTGAAAAGTTCCAGGGGGTAGCCATGTTAGTCTGTATATAACAAAAACAACGAGAGTTCTGCAGCACTTTAAAGACTAACAAATTTAATTTCTGCAGACATAAGCTTTCGTGGGCTGTAACCCACTTCGTTGCAGAAATTAAATTTGTTAGTCTTTAAAGTGCTTCAGAACTCTTGTTGTTTTTATTAATAACATTGGAAACTGAAGTCTTTTATCACCAAAATAGGTATTGCTGTAATATGCTGAATTTATGTGTGTGATTACATTGTCCTCTAGTGTCAGGTTTTCAGGATAATGAACCATCTCCCAGTGACACATACACCAGCTCTTCTTTAGTTCATTTGTGGGAATCCTGTATTTTGAGAACTGAAGGACCAGGGTTTTTGATCCAGCTGTAGGTATATCTGAGAGAGAGGAGAGAGACATAAGAATTGTATCCATTCTCTGGACCACATAGATTCATTTCCTAGGACAGCTTGGGCAGCAAATTTACACACACACATCAACAATATGTCCTATTATATTTGGACCACCTCTAGGGGAGGGATGGGAGTTTAATTTCTATGGCTTATTTGTCCTTTGTCTCTTTTTATTGAGACTCCCATCAGGGATGCCTGTAGTGAGGAGGTGTAGCTTCCCTCAGAGAGTGACAAGCAGAGCACCCTACCTGCTCCCTGGTGGGTGGAGCAAGAACAGCCATGCCTGCCCCGCTGGAAGAGAGGGGAGGGACAGGAAGTTTAAAGGGAGAGTCCAGTAGCTCAGTTGAGCGGGAGATGCTGGAGGAGAAGCATGGCTTCTTGCCACCACCTGAGTGCTACAGCACCAAGGAAGTGCTGGGACTGCTGCTAGCTGTCTACCCTGGGGAGATAGATGATGACCTTGAGACCCAGGTACCAGGTGTGTAGGAAGTAATCCAGAGATAGCTGACTACAATCTGGCTTCATTTGCCTGAATCTGAATCAGTGTGTTTTGGCTGGGACCCTGTTGACCCAGTGGCAGAAGCCTCCACCACTGCTAGGTCCCTGTGCTGTCCCCTAGCTCCTACTGCTAACCCCACCTTGGGGTGGCAGCTACTCCACTGTAGACCAGGAGGCCTGACTACTGGCTCTGCCCTTCCATCAGGCCTGAGCCACTCCAATGGCTTGCTGGCTCCACCCTGCTACCAGGCTCAAACCCCAAGACCTTTTATGGCCCTGCCCTGCCTGAGGGCCATGGCCACCTGTGCTAATTCCCCTTTAACTTTACCCCCTACAGAGGCACTGCTGTGAAGGGGTGTGGCCTCCCTCCCAGACAGACAGGGAGTGATGGCCCTGACTTCTACAATGCCAGAAGATGTTAGTTGGGGTGGTTTGATTTTTGTGGACATTTGTCCACTAGGAACAGGACTGAGATCATCAAACTCATTGGACATAGACCAGTAAACAGTATTAGGTAAAAATTATATTTGTTTAGTACTGGATTGCAGTTGAATTAGTGACCTGCAGGTGAAAGGCTCTCTCTATGTTTTTTCCTTTAACTCAGAGGCTGATCTCAGTAATAATACCCAAATTATATGATTTTTTCCCTTGCCCCTCCCATAAAAACCAAAATTGTTAAGCAGTTTGTGGGGATCATAGTGTTCTGAGGAACTTATAAAAGGGATTTGTTTTGTAATATGTTTTCACTGTGTGCAGAAATTACTCATAGAAATGTCAAGAAAGACCAGATGACTTTGTCACATTCAAACAAAGGAGGAAGAGGAAAAAATACAAGTTAGTGTATACAAGTCTTTTATTCAAATTATTTGTATAAATATATGTGTGTGTGTAGTTTATCAACAATATTTTTTGTAAATTAATGAAAATTTGTAGACATTTCTAGCTTACAGTTTTAAGATATCATTACTGAGATACGTAGTCTGTACTTAGCATAGCTATGGTTGATCTTAAAAGGAGGGCAGATATTCAGCCTGATGTTTTATACACAAATATGCTGCACTAGTTGAATTTGCTTACACCAAAGTGTACCATTCACATGTGTATGTTAAATGACACAATTACATGGATTACCTGTCTAAACTTTAATGTCAAGATGTCCTTTGAATAAAATGAAGTTATTGTGATATGTCATAATATATTTTGATCAGGGATTGAAGTGGACTAGTAAATGTTGGCATGGCATATAGACTTTTTTTTTTCTAGACTCTTCTGCACTCCATGTTTGAGCAGTGCAAGAAAGTGAATTTGACAAGATCTCTGTAGCACAGATCTCTTGCCAATGTTATTTTGCTGTTTTTGTTCACAACTGGAGCAGAGTAGTAGGAGTAGGGGCAATGCTAAGGTCTGAAAGTATGGCAAATGCAGCCTGAGACTGTCGGTGTCTCTTCAACCTCAATGATAGTTAGCATCTGTATGCCTTTTGTCATAGATTCTTGCTTGTGGATCAATATCCACCTTCATCTTTCACTGTATATAAATTTCCTTAGCCTCCGGATTGTGATAATAAACAACACAGGTAAGACTAGCAAAGACCTGCATACATATGTCAGACACAAGAGGTTTGCTATTATTACAAAGAAGATGAAACAATGAGCGATTAAATGTCTGAACATTCCAAACCACAGTCTTCCTAAATGTCTCATTCATCCAAGTCTGATGGGGATCCAGATGCAAAGGAAATTTTCCAAAAAAAAAAAAAAACAACCCCAAAAAACATTGGCTGTTTAAACGTGCAGAGAATAAATATAATAGTGTCTGAATTTTTTCTTTGAGAATGTTTTTTTCCTTGCCACTGTATTTCATGGATTTAATTTACTTTTTCTATTTTGTTCATAGTTACCAGTATGTCTATCTTAATAGTCAAGCATTAGAAAAAGAAGTTATTTTTTCCTCCCTAATCCTTTAAACCTCACCCAAGTTGTGGGTGGAAGACAAAGCTTAACATATAATTTGAATAATAATTCCTTCTTGCCCTCTTCACCCCCTTCCCATACTGACACTCACTCACAGTCCCCTGTTTTACTTGTGCCTTTATTAGATTAGCTATACAGACTGAAGTGCTGATGGCTGTTTTCTAACAGCATTGAGAAACATAGGAATGAAGCCAAGTGAGAAAACAGAATGTTGGCTTAGGTAATGGAATACAGAACCTTTTACCTCTATGCATAGGTTTCACTCTAGCCCAGCTCAACAACAGCCCAAGTGAAATAGTTACCATCTGATGACTGGTTGGTGGCCAAAATGAAAAGAGTTGATGTTCTCAGTCCAGTTTCTAGTGTCCACATCACACAAACCATGAGACCCAATAACACTGCACCATCATGTGGGGATCATTGTTGATAGTTTTCACTTATAAGCCAAGGACTGAATTAGCATGGTAAAAACCTACCCTGTCAGAGCACCATACCAGTGGTGATAGGGTGTTATGGGAGAAATATAGGGGGTGCTAGAGCTAATGCAGAGGTAAAGGGCCACTCTGTGCAAATGAGTGATGTCTCTAGGAGATCCCATGAGATCTGTGTTGATCTTGAGGGATCTGAATATTTGGAGGGCTAATGACCTTGCTGGGAGATGTCTGAAAGGAGAATTTTATCTATGCCATTTTATGGTTGATATTAATTTCCCCGTCAATGAAGTTTAAAAATAACATGCTCCTCTCCCTCCAACACCAAGATGGAAGAATGGAAGACACTCAGAGAATGTTCCTTCCTGACCCCTCTTGTTTTGCATGAAGGAGCAATTAGATCCTGCGATATTACACCTAGACTAAGCTAAAAGATGGACATGAAGTGATAAGTACACACAGAGATAAAGCAAGTACATTAGTGAAGTTAGTGTTCATGAAAGGAATTTGAGTCACAGGTTGACATGCTGATGTCATGTGCCCACAGGGCTAGTGCATGTTATTCAGCAGATGTGTAAGCTTCACTAGAGTACTTCGCTATTGTGTTCAGCCCCTGACTTGGAGGGGTCTCCTGTACAGATATATAGACTCATGCATGGGCATATCTATGGATGGCTCATAGATCATGCTTAACAGGGACCCAATTCAATGAAGTGTGTAGGGCCTGTTGCAGTATAGTGGTGCTCTCAACTCCAAATGATCGGGAGTTGAGGATGCTCACCACCTTGCAGAAACAGGCCCCAGAACAAAGCTATAAAATCCTTTAACCAGGTCCTCCAGTGTGATGTGCATCACTCATCCAGCATAATCTGCCCGTAAATGTGATCTAAACAGCATGGGGAGGAGTTACAATAGAGCGGACACCAGGTTTTATTATGTCACATACTTTCCTTGTTGCCAGCATAGCAGGAAAAGCTCAAGAAAATGGGCATGATCTGCATTTTTGGTCCATTGTGGCTATTCCAGCTTGGTGTAACGTCATACACAGAGAAATACTAGGACAAAGGCAGTGCAAGGGAGAGCTTTGTCATCTTTGCACAGCATCTCATGTTCACCTACTGGGCTCTGTACATGTTGGCTGCACCTGAGGATCTGGCTTCTTGTATACCAGAGGCTCCATAAATACATCCCCCAAAAATCTATAATTGCTATTTCTCTTTTTTCCCCCCAAATGGCAGAATTTCTTTCCACCTTTTTGCAGTCCTTAAGTGTAGAACAAACTATTGGTGTTTTTAAGAGTGGCATTCTGCTGCTCAAGATCAGCTACAAGTAAACAAAATGTTTCCTCTACACAATGAAGCATTAGCAGCAGTAATTTATCAGTATTAACACTGAGTTTATTTCCAGAACTGATATTATAAACTATGATTAATTTTCAACAAGATTAATATAATTACCTGCAACATTTTAGCAGATTTTTCCAGGTGAATTTGTGAATGTGAAATTACCAGCAAAATTTTAAGATGCAGTCACATGTTTTTACAAGTGCTGAACAATTTGAGATTAAAAAATGTCAGAACCAAGATTCTTTTAAAATTTCATTATACATTCTTTTAAATTCTTTCAGTAGAGCTGGCCACAGAGTCCTTAGTGATACACAGACCCTCAAATTTGTAGAAATTTCACAATGCCAAGGTGAATCGCTGGCATGTGTCTGTTATGGTGCTCATCATGTTCCATCTTCCATTTATTCTGCAAACTCTTTTATGACATTTTTACTACTTGGTAATCTAATCCTGATTTTATTGGATCCTTTTCTCTCTTGACTTTTTTATGGAATTATGCTCCTGCTGGTAATGTAGTTCTTACTCATTTCTCCCAAGAGATGACATTCACCATTTCAATCGGATTTCTTAGAGGACGAATATACAAAAAATATTTAGGTCCTGTATTTGCAAATAGCCTTACATTTTAGATGCAGTGCTTTCCTTAGGTCACTGCCCATCATTTACTGTGGGTTTCCAATGGTCTATAAGGTTTTCTCCACATGTCATCCTCTTCGGCACATTACTGTTACCACAAAAAAGTGAAAAGGTGTTGAGGCATCTTTTTAAGGCACAAGTAATTAAGGGTGTGATCTTGCCAAGTCTTTAACACCCTGAACATTAGCTTCAGTGCAATTGCAACTCTCAGCTCCCATTTTTGACAATTGACTCTTACTTTCCTCTTACCATACTGATCTATGTACTTGATAAAAGCCAAATCCTGCTCCTATGTCTAACACATTAACTTTGGCTTGGTGAGGAAGGATTCTGTAGGGCCGGGGGAAGGATCCCTGACCTACTGGTACTTCATGATCACCTATTGGGCTCATCAGGGTTACGTTAACCCCAGTGGCTGTTGAACTGTCCTCTCCAGGCTGAGCTTTGCTTAGGAGATTTGCATAGAAATGGGCAAACCTCATGGAGTGTAGGATTTTCCTCACCTCTTTTTGGGGGCCTTTTTTCCTGACCTATTTTTGGGGTTCCCAAAACTACAGTGTTTTGAGTTCATAAACTATTTCCCCCTATAATGGAAGCCCATGTGTTTTGTGAACGATAAGGGAAGCTTGTGCTATTTTTAAGGGAGAGACCATCTCCACCCCACCCCTTTGCCCCCAACAGAAAAAGCTAGGCTTGTACAAATGAGTGCCTTAAAATAGCATATGTACCATGTTCAGCTTTTCAGTAGGATTTTTCTTTCTTCCCCCATTTCAGACTTTGTTTTCACTCTGACCAGTCCTGGCTTTGTTTACATTCTACATTTTGGATGTTCTTCTTTTCTGAGATCCTCTGTCTGTTCTTTTATCTCCAGTCATCTATACTAAGAGCTTAGTAAGATCCAAAAAACAATTGGACATTTATATGGATAATGTTACATCCACAGTTACATTAGAGAAGATAAAAATATGATTGGAAAGGATATCTTGTGCTTCAGAGTACAAGTTAAGCCAACGGCTAACTGATAGGGGACCTTATTCCATGACTGTGCTCTTTAGATTTTCTTGCACCTTCCTTTGCAGTGGCTGGAACTGGCTACTGTTGAAGAAAGGATACTGACCAGTGGTCTCACCCAGTATGGCAATTCTTATGTTCCTATGTATGTAAACCCAGCACATTTCAGAATGCCTGGATCCAGAATTTATGTTGGCACTAATGATACTGTCAAGAATGACTTTGAGCAGATCACTGCAGACTATATGGCTCTGGGAAGAAGAATAAAGGTGTTTGAGGCACAAGTGGTGTTCTCATCCATCCTCCCTGTTAACGGAAAAGGCCCAGCTAGAGACCATTGAATTGTGGAAGTAAATGCGTGGTTACACAGGTGGTGTTGGAGAGAAGACTTTGGATTCTTTGATCATGGGCTGTTGTTCCAAGAAGGATTGCTAGGAAGAGATGGGATCCACTTAATGGAGGGAGGGAAGATTATCTTCACAGACAGGCTTGCTAACCTAGTGAGGAGGGATATAAATTAGGTTCGCTGGGGGGTGGAGTCCTAAGCCTGGAGGTAAGTGGGGAAGTGGGATACTGTGATGAAGTACAAGGAGGAAGGTGCCACAGGGGAGGCCTCCTGATTCATACTGAGAACGTAGGGCAATCGGCTTGTTATCTTAGCTGCCTTTACGTGAACTCAAGAAGCCTGGGAAACAAGCAGGAAGACCTGGAAGTCCTGGCACAGTTAAGGAACTATGATGTGATTGGAATAACAGAGACTTGGTGGGGACTGGAGCACTGGCATGGATGGGTATAACTGTTCAGGAATGACATGCAGGAGAGAAAAGGTGGAGGAGTTGCACTGTATATAAGAGAGCAATATGATTGCTCAGAGCTCCAATATGAACCTGGAGAAAAGACTGTTGAGAGTCTCTAAGTTAAGTTTAGAGGCGAGAGCAACAAGGATGATGTCACAGTGGGTGTCTCCTATAGACAAGTTGAGGCATATGAGGTAGACAAGGCTTTCTTCAGACAGCTAACGGAAATTTCCAGATCACAGGTCGTGGTTCTCATGGGGGACTTCAATCACTCTGACATCTGCTGGGAGAGCAATACAGCAATGCACAGACAATCCAGGAAGTTTTTGGGGAGTGTTGAGGACAACTTCTTGGTGCAAGTGCTGGAGGAATCAACTAGGGGCCATGCTCCTCTTGACCTGCTGCTCACAAACAGGGAAGAATTGGTAGGGCAAGTAGAAATGGATGGCAATGTGGGCAGCAGTGACCATGAGGTGGTTGAGTTCAGGATCCTGACAAAAGGAAGAAAGGAGAACAGCAGGATACGGACCCTGGACTTCAGAAAAGCAGACTTTGACTCCATCAGGGAACTGATGGGCTGGATCCCCTGTAGCCCCTGGCCCTTGAGCAGGGTGGGGCAGGCCAAAGCAGTCTGTTGCTCCCGGCCTTCAGGCAGGCAGGGCTGGAAAGCTTGGTATCCTCTAGCAGGCGGGTTCAGAGGAGCCAAGTACTCCTGGGGTGGTTAGGGAAGCAGGGAGGGGGACGCAGGCCCACCCAACTCCACTGTGTCCCAGCCCAGGGCCTTATCAGTGGCAAAGTGGCACGCTGACTGGTTCGGCCACAGCCTCAGCCGAACTATGTTCGGCTCTCCCTAGCTACTTCCTCCCATCCTGTACCCGGGTAACTGCAGCCAGGGGTCTTCCTCCAGGTCACTGGGATAGACGGAGAGCGGGAGCCCCACGAGTCCCTCACCGTCAACCGGCGACAGGTCTGGAAACTCCTCAGGGTCGTCAGCAGAGGGCAGTTCCTCCAGGTCCCAGGGTCCCAGCGGGTCCTCCGGCACTCTGGGCTCTGGCAGCTCCAGTGGGTCCCCGGCATTGGGCAGCTCCTCCAGGTCAGGGACGGCCTCTGGAGGTGCTCCCATTCAGTGGCCTCAGGTAGTTCTTCCCAGTCACTTGGGCCCGGCGGCCCGGGCAGGCCTTGGAGGCTCCGGTCGGTGGGGCAGTTGCTCCACAGGGCCTGGGTCAGGCCCATATCACAGCCACACGTCTGCCTCCAGCAGCAGCAGCAGCTTCCCCCTAACTGAGCTGCTACTGACCTTTCCTGTCCTGGCTCTGCCCCTTTTCTCCCTGGGTATTAGGCCTGCAGGGCCTTGTTCTGCCCAGCAGGGGGTTTTGCAGGACCTTGATCTGCTCAGCAGGGGGTTGCAGCTGTTCCTCTGGCCCAAGCTCCCAGGAAGGCGACACTGCCGTGCTATAGTGCTATACTGAAGAATGAATTCTATCATGAAACATGGAGCAACTGGATTTTTCCACCTTTTTTTTTTGGTATGAGATTACATAAATAAAAAAGACTTACTAGATCACCTAGATCATTTCGGTTTCCACATAAAGAAAAATGTAAATACATAGCCCCCAAAAGAAATTAAATTTTAAAACTGTGTTTGCTTTTTTTCTTAACTTAATGCCATACATGGATTCATTAGAATATGCTTGCTCTGAAAAAATAATGTCACTAGGCTGGGCATGCCAATATAGTCTTAAAATAGGGAGTTGTTTCCTTAGACACTTAGCTAGCTTAACTAGAACAATTGCTTCCTTTCTTCCTGTATTTCTGCAGGGCATTTATAAGTCAGAGCCCTTGGGTTTCTGTTGACAAGAACAGGAAACCAGAACAATGTCCATCCCATAAGCTTTAGCCAGGTTATAGGGATAAAGCTGATTATCTTTGGTGAAGCAGTAATGCAAATCCTCTCCCCTTTAATTCCCCAGCCCTCCTCCACATTTTACTATGCTCCCATACAGATGCAGTCACATCTTACCAGGTCCCATAACATCACAGCTTTACATAAATCTTATAGAGTTCTAGACTGCCAGATTCAGTTCACAGGCTTTTGAAGTGAAATTTCCCCTTGTGCACCAGGACAACATAAGTCCTGTACTCCACATAAGTCACTTAAACCCATAAGTAGTATATAGCGCTTTTGCCAGTACTCAACACAAAGGGGGATTTTACCCAAGGCAGTCTCAATGCTCCATCTAAGTTTACTTTGTCATGCTATCTGCCAGATAATAGATTAATAATATAAATATTTATAAGGTTTGCAGTACTGTGATATTGGAACAGATTTTACATAAGTTAGAATGATACCAAACAACTTATTCTGAAAAAATAGTAGACTTATATTTTGACACTGTCCGGGGGTGATAATCTATGATAGGTTCACTGAAGAGATCTGTTGTGGTGGAAGTGGTGAGCAGCTTGTAGAGTGAGTCAGATCCAGAGTAACTCTACTGAGGTCAATAGAATTGCACTGGATTTGCATTGGTGTCATATAAATGAGAATCCAGCCATAAGTGTCAGAAGATTGCTAAGTCTGCAGTTAGCGGAAAGCCTGACCAAAGAGATGTCACTTACATCTTGCTCTGGTTTTGGCCAGATTAAGGCAAATATCTGGAGAATTGAATGTGAAAGACATGGCCCCATTTGATGGGGTGTGTACCCCAAACAGTCTTTGAAAAGGTTAACGTGGGCCTGCAATTCCAGTTATGCTATCTGTCCCTGGTGGGTCCTTGGAGGGTGGGCCAAGCTTAATTAAAGATGAAGCTCAGCTGGGCAAGAAGCTGGGTGGTTTCTACAAAGAGAGGAAGCCCAGAGTAGAAGGTTGTTGCAGGGAGAAACTATGTAGTCACTCTTTGGGTTTAGAAAGACAGGGAGGAGAGTTGACCCTGGCATCCTTTCCTAGGTAGAGAAGTCTGGCAGTCGGCCAGAAGAGACACCAAAGCCTCTGGTGGTGAAGAACCATGCTAAAAGAGCAGAATGTGGACTTCCAAGGAAAGAGCTGTGAGAGGTGTTCAAATGAGAAACAAAGAGGGATGAAAGATCAAGACTGAGGAGGGAAAAGTTGGTTTACATTTGTACTGTTAGTTTGGCATTTTGTTGGGGGATTCCAGGAGAAAGCCCTGTGGGAGATGCCAGTTGACAATCTATGGTAAGAAGAAGTCCAGGGAGGCAGCAGGAAGGTGTCTGACAGAGCAGATTACGGCTGCTTATCTCTAGATTGGGATCCAGTGTAAAGGGTGAGCCTGGGTTCCTCTAACAGCCACTGGGGAAGGTGGTGTGAGGCCCATAAGAGGGGGTAAGGAAGATTGAGATCCCTGAGTGAACAGTCTGAGGACCACAGTGCTCAGAGTCGGGGCTGAAGACCATTTGTAAGGACACTGGACTGTTATTTGTTGGACTCTCGGTTACCCTGAAACTTAAGTGTGATCTACCCAGAGGGCTGAGTTCCAAGAAGAAGAAGATCACTGTGGGACCAGAACGGCTGTCAACAGAAGTGATAGATGAGGAAAGAGCTGCTATGCCATGTCCAGCTGCAAAGGGTATGTCAGCGGTGAGTCCACCCTCCTACACCCTGCCACAGAGAGTACGTGTCCAAGGGGCAGGCTCTTTGATCTCTTCCCATTTAGACATCGGATCTAAAGCTCTAGAGGTAGGCTACAAATAGAAGTCTGGATAGGAAGGTAATCCAATACTTTTGGGCCACCAAACAACAAATGCAGATGTCCCTCTCCCATCCTCTTTCTCTTTCTGCATCAGACTTTTATTCAAACTGCCCTGAAGTACAAACTGTCTTTTTATTATAGGCCCCCCCCTCAGTGTAGATATCTTGGCTTTCAGAGAGTCAATGTCAACAAACATCAACAACGTCAACAAAGCCAATGAAGGTTTGTCAGTCATTCATGGTTAACTGGATGCTGGAAAAAGGATGGTGTGAACATACATTCTCAGCATTTATGCATTTCTTCCCCATGTCCTTTTTTTTTTTTAAGCTGTAAATTTAGTGCTGATGAAAGAGAGGGCATGGGGGGTGGGGAAATGTATTACTATGGGGCTGATAAGGGGCTGTTGAACTTTTCACCTCTGGTTTTTCAGTTCAAGTCCAGCCCATGTTGAAGAAGTGAAATAAATTGTAGCTATCTTACCGATATTTGGTGGCCTCGGTGAAATGAGTTTGGTGGTTTCATTCTTGTTCCCTGTGAACAAGTGTCCCAGCTCACAAAAAGCACGACCAGAACTCACTACAGAGAGACAAAGCAATTAACCAACATGCACACTGAACTTCCCACTGACAAAGATTAGCAAAACCCAAGTTCACCTTCCTCAGCCCATCTCTAGAAATATAACTGAATTACTAAATACATTGTCTGAGACATACAAAATGATTTCTATGTAACATCTAGAATGCAAGACAATTCAATGAAATTACTCAGCTCAGAATCCAATGCACCATATCCCTCCTTTAAAATGTCACTTATTCTCCTCTACAGATTATTAGCTAAGTTTCAAAATGTACAGTGCTGCAAAATTGGATACATGGATTGGCTAATGTAATAATAGAATCCTCTATTTTAAGGAGAACATTCTCATTCTCTGCTGGACCGTCAAAGCATGTATCAGCCGTAATATAGAGTCAAGGAGAAAGCAGAGCATAGTTTAAGTGATAGCGGTCTCTGTGAGTATTTCTCCAATACAAGGTTTTATATACTGCAATGCTTTAAAGTGTTCATGTCACAATGGTTCCAACCCAGGAAGCCTAGAACATCTCAGATTAATCCATGATAACCTCTAACAGCAAATGAGAGAGGAGGGAACTAAAAGTTAAATTCTGTCTTCTGTTACACTAAGTCACTAAGATTCCATCAGTGTAAGTAACACCATATTTTGGTTCAAATGGTTTAAGATGCTTTTATGTATTTAAGCAACTCATAATAGTCACTTGAAATAATTCTATGTGGCAGGACATTAATCCATATTAAGGATTTAGGTCTGCTCTTCTGGTATGTAAAATAAATATTTTGAAAATCCCTAAACCATTAACATAGGCCATTGTGCATGTGCAGACTCTCTTCATGTGGTCTAGTGATTAGTCTAGGGAACTGAGAAATGGGATTCCTTGGTTCTATTTCTGACTCTGCCATTGATTCAATGTGTGAAAAAGGTTCTCCTACTTCAGAAGGATGTAATGATGCTTCATTGATTTGAGATCTTTTGATGAGACATGTTATGTAATTGAACCATTATATGCCATTGTGATTAGGTACCAGTAGTTCTCCATAATTCTGTGTTTCTGATTCTCACAGAGGAAAATCAGTAGCTGAAATACCTTATTATGACCATTAACTTGCTCTTTTTACAGATTGTTTAAAAAAAAAAAACTTCTGCTTTCATCTCCCCAATGGGAACCATTAGCTAGTTTCATAATCAATGTACTTCAGGTTGACCCATAATGATTCTTTTGTCCGTTGTAGCTTTCCCAAGTCTTCATCTCCTTATTAGATCTTTCTGTACATTTAAGGCTACGCTGCCCTCTTCTGTTCACTCAAATGCTTTCTAAAGCACCTATATTCCTCAGTATGCAGGCCCCTATCCTTACTATTGTAGCCCCTCCTGTCTACTAGCCCAGCATGAGGATGTTCAAGATGAGGAAAGTCTGTCTTGTGACTTTTTACACAGCTTTGGGAAACTGGGCCTGAGGTTCCTCTCTGTGCTCTGCGTTGTGTGTCAGTGTGTATTCACCTCAGACCAACCACCAGGGACAAGGTTTTATTCTGCAGGGAAATATAGAACAGGATTACAGTCCATCGGCCTCCTCCCTGCTTGCCAGCCACATGCTCCCAGCCTCATCAGTGCTGAAACTTCTTGCTGGGAGGGCAGAGGGCAGGAGCCAGGAAGTCCTCCCAACATGTTGCAATTAGTAGTCCACAACTTGTAGTTCCCACTGCTGCTGCTGTTGTAGTTCCCACTGGACCTTGGGTTACTACACTATTAAAACCAATAGGCCTACTCATCTAGTAAAGACTGCAGGATCAAGACATTAGTGTCCACAGATTTGTTTTTTTAGCCATGTTTTGTGAACCCATGATGACTGAAGCTTCTCCATAGGCAAAGGTTTCTAGTTCTTCTTGTATATTTGTCAGACTTCTTGTATTTATACAGATACAACTTGAAATGTCCACATAGCAGCCATTTTATTGCTTTCTGTTTTAATTCCACTATTTTCTGTTTTTGTCTCTGTTAACATTTGTTCTTTTTCCTCGCTACGCCTTATGCCTCTGTTTTACTGTTTATTTTCCATCTGCTCACTCATCTGCTTATTTTAGCAGCTTCTTCCTTCTTCTGAGAGCTTTCCATATATACTCATCCAACAGATCTTCCTAGAACAACTTGGGCACTAATATGAATAAACAGTTATTAACAGTCACCAACAGTCACACAAATTCTACTTCAGTTATACTTGTAGAACCCTATTGATTCAATCCCAGATATTTGCATGTGACTCAGTAATTATAGTATATCAATCAAGACAGCTCCCTAAAAGATCCCCTCAGGATAACACACTATGCGTCAGGAGCAGGGTCAAATCTATACCTAAAATGACAGGATGAAAGTCTAGAGAAAACAGAATAATGGTACCGTAATTCAACTCTTATACCAGTGGTGCGCAAACTTTTCCAGTTGTGGCCCCCTTACCATTGACAGAATCTGTCCATGCCTCCCTTCTATTATGTCACAGACAAGGTTTTCTTAGCAGTGGAGCTTGGTCTGAAGGTGGAGCTGGGGGCAGAACTGGGGATGGAGAAGGAGCTGGGACTAGAGATGGAGCTGATCTGAGGATGGAGAGGGAATGAGGGCAGAGCTGAGCTGGGGCTGGGGGCAGAGTGGGGCTGGAAGCACGGTGCTCCCTCCCTGCCCCCCCTGGGGACTGGTCAGGGCCCCACTGTGCGAATGTTCCTTTGTGCTCTCCTAGAGGCGTGTGCCCCACAGTTTGGGGAACACTGTCTTATAGAGTTCTTGCCAATATATTACCCACTGCATAGTTCTGTACACCTCTGTTTGGGGACAATGTGTGTATATTGCATTTGTCCCAAAAAGGAGCCTGCTCCTTGTACCAACTTTTCAGCCTCACATTCAGGATCTATTTGCCACCATCTCTCTGGCAATGAGCTATGCGCTGGTAGTATTTCTAGGAACTAGTTCTTTAGTCAGATGGATATTCCCAAATCAGAGAGTGGATCCAGTGAAGTACTGAACATCTCTGGCAAAGATACTGAGCGCCCTCAATTATCAGTAAAGACAACAAGGATTGTGGGGCAAATACCATTCTTCAGGAGACTCTCAGCTTTCTACAGAACAGGGGCTTTGCTTTGTAAATTTTCCAATTTGTTTTTCTTTCCCTGTGTTGCATTGACTCCAATGTGATCAAGGCTACTAGCTCCACGCAAGTTCCTATGAGGAGATTGTACACTGTAACAAGGAGATGTGGCCACCCTCGGAGATTGACAGCCTGGGGGGACCAGAACTCAACACTTAGTGGGCAGAGCGAGGAGGGTCGTGCCAGTCCTGCCAGAAGCAGAGGGGTGGGACAGGAACAGGAAGTACAAAAAATGGGCCCTACAGCTCAGTTGGGCTGGGGCCACTGAGGGAGACAGTTGCATCCTGCTTGCTGCTGAAACCTGAATAGGACCCCAGCCATACTGAGGATGTGCCAGAGCTGCCAGCTGATCACAATACCGAGGCGCTGCTGGGGCTGCCGCTGACCACCTATCCCTGGGGTAACGGAGACCCCCCATGGAATGGAGGTGCCAAGCCAAGGAGACCTAGGAAGTAGTCCAGGGGAACTAGACTACAGTCTGGTTGGGTCTTGGCCTGAATATAAGTCAGTGTGTTGCAGGCGGATCCCTACTGATCCAGTGCCGGAATACTTGGCTGGGACCTGGTGGAATAGGGTGGGCCCTAACCCCTACTGCCATCCCCACCCCAGGGGTTGCAACCTCCCCATCTTAGCCCGGGAGCCCTGACAGCTGGCTCTGCCCTGCCACAAGGCCAGAGCTCCTTTGACTATTTGGTTCCCCACCCTGCCTGAGTGCTTGGGGCTCACTGACTCTTTAATGCTCTGCCCAGTGCAAAGGGACCTGAGTTTCTAGGACAGCTAATTCCCCCCTTGACAGATTGTCATTCTATGGGTGTGGCAGCAAGGAGGCATTTCCACCCTTGGAGATTGACAGTCAAGAATGACTGCCACACACACTTACATGGGGTGGAGAATGCAGGCAACCTTTGCCCCCTGATGCAGAAGTGGACCGTGTTGGCTCTTAGCCCGCCATCAGCTGAGCATCACCATGGAGTGGGATAAGTTGGTGAAATGGTGGACTGAAAACCAGCAGCAGCAGCAAGCCAGCCAGCTCCAGCAACAGCTAATGCAGAAACTGGAGGCACAGCAGCAACAGCTCATTCTGGTATTGGGGCCCAGCAGCAAGCGTGGCAGTATGTCTAATAGTTGTCCCCCCTCTTCTCCACCCTGTCTGGCACTGCCTTCAGAGGCACGATCCCATAGCCAGGTCCCATGTTGTCATTCTGCTTCATGAAGATGGGGCTGGAGGATGACCCCGATCCGTTCTTGATTATGTTTGAGCATGTTGTGTCAGCCACCACATGGGACCCGACTCAATGGGCCACCCTCTAGGCTCCCTACCTGACGGGGGCAGCCCAAGCTATCTATTGCGCCCTCCCAGATGAAGGGGCTCGTGATTACCGGGTAGTAAAGGCAGCCATTTTGGACATGCTGGACATTACCCCTGAGATATTTGAACACCACTTTGGGGGGAAGACTTATTCGTTGGGGGCCTAACCCTGAATCGTCACACAGGAACTGAAAGACATGTGCTGGTGGTGGCTGCAGCCGGACTGCCACTCTGCCACCGACGTCATGGAGCAAGTGGCCATTGAGCAGTTCCTCATCATCCTCCCATGGCAAGGCCAGACCTGGGTCATGAGACACCACTTCACCACTTTGAGTGGAGCAGTGCGGCTGATAGAAGATTTCCTGGTGGCAGAAAGCCTGGCGCTGCCTGGATTTGCCACATCGGTCTGAAACTCTGGCTGCACTGCATGGCCCCCTAGTCCTCTGACAACCCTGAAGCTAATCTCACCTCATGATGATGGCCACAACCTCGGCCCTCGATCAAGAACCACCCCCATATCTCATGGACTTCCCCTCGGCTGCTATGGTGGACAGAGGCCCATGAGGCAGGACCTCTCTGGAGCTCTCACGAAATGTTGAGATCTGGCCCGGCCCCACCGAACTTGGACCCTGTTATGCTTGCGGCCAGTTTGGGCATCTTCAACATCAATGTCCCATGATGGATTTTCCTATGGCCAAGTGTGCACTAGAAAGGCTTGTGCCCATCAGCACCTTGCTGCCAAGGTGATGATCTCAGCGAGGCTCGGCCAATGGTGTCTACAGGCCTTAGTTCACCTCAGGTTGGGACAAACTATGGTTCTTTGGTAGCTGATCCCAATTCCCGACCCGACCCAGAGTCAAGTTCGCCTCTGCTGCATTCACAGGGAAACAAAAACCTACCCCATGGCCCAAGTGGTGCTAATGGTGGCTGGTGTGACAAATATGCTTTCTGTAGGTATTGCCCCGACCTGCCCTACCCTGTCATCCACAGTCGAGATTGGCCAGAGTTCCCTGGGGTCTTGTGAACTGTCAGCTTCCATGAGCCCCCCCCCACCATATGGCTTTCGAGGGGAAGAGTCCTGACAAGAGGGCAGCCAAGCCTGGAGGACCAGACCACAGTGACCAACTGGCCCAGCTGCAGTACATGGCAGACTATCTGGATGACGTAGTATATACAATCATCTCTGGGAAGACCACCTAAATCAAGTGGCTATCTTGTGAACTCTCCGAGAGGTTGGACTCACCACAAAACCCAGGAACTGCTGGATTGGGTGGCAGGAAACTCCAAACCCGGGGCAAGGCAAGCTGCTCCCCCTGATTGGAAAAATCCAGGCGATCCAGGATCAACCAGCCTCAACCACTAAGAAGCAAGTCTGGCAATTTCTGGGACTGGTGGAATACTATCAGCATGTCATCCTTGACTTTGCAACCATTCCTGCCCCTTTGACTGGGCTGCTCACTAAGGACCAGCTACTGCAGGTACGGAGGACACCTGATTGTGAGGTGCCTTTTGGGAACTGAAAGACTGACTGTGCCAAGAGCTGGTGCTTTATAGTCCGGACATTCATGCAGCTTTCTTGTCCAAACTGATGCTTCAGCAGTGAGGTTGAGGGCTGTCCTCTCGCAGGACGTCAATGGCAAGGAACACCCAGTCCTATACATCAGCCAAAAGCTATTCCTGAGAGAGTGTAACTACTCAATCATCAAGAAAGAAGCCCTAGCTGTCAAATGGGCACTAGTGGCCCTCCATTACTACCTCCTTGGAAGTAGTAGTGATGGACCACACACCCCTTAAATGGCTCCAACAAATGAAAGACACCAACATCCAGTGATGCACTGTACTGAAGACCTGCCAGAGCTGATGACCAATCAAGATGCTGAGGAGCTGCCGGGGCTGCTGGGTAAGGGAGAACCCCACGGAACGGCGGTACCAAGCCAAGGGATGTAGGAAGTAACCCAGGGGAACTAGACTACAGTCTCGTCGGGTCTTGCCCTGAATCTAGGTCAGCATGTTTTGGGTGGATCCCTGCTGACCCAGGGGCGGAATACTCTGCCACTGTTAGGGCCCTGGACTGGGACCTGGTGGAATAGGGTGGGCCCAGGTCCCATTACCTCCTGCTGCCAACCCCACTCCTGGGGTGACAGTCTCCTCACCTTAGGCCAGGAGGCCTGATTGCTGGCTCTGCCTTGCCACAAGGCCAGAGCCCCTTATACCTTTTGGTGCCCTGCCTGAGGGCTTGGAGCTCACTGGCCCTTTACTGCTCTGCTCTGATTGCAGGCCAGAGCTCCCTTAGACTGTTTGGTACGCCACCCTGCCTGAGGGCTTAGGGCCCATAGACTTGGTACTGCTTGACCCAGTGCAAAGGGGCCTGAGTTTCTAGGACTGCTAATTTTCCCCCTTCATAGATGGCCATTCTATGGGTGTGACAGCGAGGAGGCATAGCCATCCGCAGAGACTGACAGCCAGGAGGGACTGTCACGTACACTTACACACACCAATTTATGATGATCCTCTTCATTATTCACTATATTTTGTCATCTTCAAGATTTTGAAGAAATGAGTACTTGTTTGATAATGTCTCACTGTGGTTTTCCTTCCCTTTTGGATATCTCCATGCCATTCTTTTCCTCTTCTGTTTATAATACCCTGTAATCTCCATGCGCACCCCTACGTTTTATACTGTGCAGGCAATCTTTTTCCTGAGCTTGGTGCAGATGCATTCCTAAATACTTTGCCTATGAACTCTTAATTATCCTGAAGCTTGTCCAATATCACACACTACTTCATACATTCACACTCAGCCCTCAGTCTTGGTCTTGAAGGGCTCAGCAATCCAGGAGCACAGGCACTCGTGTTTGCATCTTAAGGTCTTCAGTCAAGAAGTGCCAGGTTCTGCACTGCTCAGGAATCAAGGGATTTCTCCCAGCTTATCCAGAATCATTGTTCTAGATAGGCCACATGGGAAGCTGCGGAGGAAGAAAGGACAATGAAGCATGATGTCAGTCAGTGAGTCATGGCTACCAAACAATCGGCACCAGCTGCAGCCCATCTGAACTTAACAGTTCAAAGATGCTCATGTAAGATGTCACATACAATTTAGGCAAACAAGTCCACCTTTAACATTGTGAGAACTTGGGTGTACACAGGCAATTTAATTTCCTGAGGACAGCTTTCTTTTGTTCTCCTTCAACAAGTCTTTCTCTAATTCAGTGATGGAGATCTCTATTGGTAACTGTTAGGATTTGATAGAAAATCCATTGAAGTCAACGGGTGGCTTTCTATTGACTTCAGTGGACTTTGGATCAGGCCCTTAATGATCATATCTGGCCATATGTCCTTGTTGTGTCTGTGTCATTTTGCAAGGCAGATGCTGGTAAGCATAGTGTGAAATGACAGAAGAGGATGGACAGGGCAGAAAAGCTAACTAGTTTATTACTGACCAAGATGAGAATAAATATGAAAAATAAGCAAATAACAGCTATGGTAAAAATCAAATTAGGGTTTTTATTTTAATAATCTAAGGTGCCTGTATAATATAGATAAATAAGTTTGTTTTTTTTAAAGGGATTTTTAACTCGATAGTGTCACTTTAAACATTTCCCTTTGGTGTTGTCAATCCACACATAATAGCATCTTGACATATATGAAGTTTAGATGTAAAGGACACAGATATTTTCAGGTACATGAAAGACAAGCATCAAGGCATAAAGAGCTTAGTTTAACTCATGCAGCATAAACAATGCAAGTTACTATGTTGTGATGGACAAATCATGTATATAAAAGTTTTCATAGGTGGCCACTTTGAGTTCCTCATTTTCTGGCTACTGAGTCTGAGAAACTTGGGGTCTGATTTGCAGATGTCCTGAGCACTTGCAGCTACAAATGAAGTCCATGGGTACTGTGCTCTGAATGTATGAAGTGCTGTAAAATACTAAGTATTCTGAAAAATCATGCCCTAGGCTTCTCAAATTGGGCACCCAAAACTACTTGACATTTCTGGCTTTAATCTCTGTGCCTCAGTTCCCAATGTGTAAAAAGGAAGCAATAACACAACTTTACCTTGCAGGGTGGAGTTAAATGTATTAAATCTTTGTAAAGAACTAAGAAAATATGATGACTGCCTCATAAAAAAGCCAATGAGGAAATTAATAATACTGTATTCAGGGCAGGGTTTGGATGGCATGCAATAAATAACATGACACCTTGTATTAAATGATAAGAATAAAAAAGTATATATTGAATAACTACCCTTTCACTCACTGAGGCACAGGTCTTGTGGAAAAAAATGTATGTAATGTAATTAAAAATTTTGTCATGGAAGCCAAATTAAGCTTGCCTTGGAAATCTCAACTCTTGCATTTCCTAACTTTTGAGTGCTTGATTTTGCAACCTGGATATTCTTTTAATATAATTTTTTGGATTTAACAGATACATTGCAAAATATCAATTGGGAAAGAGCACACACCTAGTTAGTTGATGAGCTCATTTTTTGCAAAAAAGTGAAGTTTCATAGAGTAGAACTGAAGGGAATGAGTTAAGGGCATAGGAGGAACTGGAGGCAAAGTTCTTGGGAGGACAGAAGATCTTGTAGTTAAAGCTCTGGCCTAGGACTCGGGAGATCTGGGTTCAGTTTCTGGTCCTACCATGTGCCTTTGGGCAAGTCACTCAGTTTCAATGGGCATTTGTTGGCTTTCCCTTCTGTAAAATGGGAATGATCATGGGCGGCAGGTGTAAGAGACTTGGGGAGGCTAAGCCTCCCCAAACAGCCACCATGACCAGAAGCTCCCACTCGACCTCTATCACCTGGCCCCACCCACACTGCTTCTCTTCCCACCCCCACTCTGCCTCTTTCCCTGAGCCCCCCAGCCTGCCAGCAGTGTGGGCGGGGGACCCAGAGAGCAAGCGGTGGGCGGAGAGAGTTCTGGGGAGGAGGCTGAGCAGGGGGCCAAGAGCAGTGAGTGTGGGGAGGGACGTGGGGGAAGGGGCCAAGCAGGGGCTGGGCCTGGAGCTGAGTTTAGGTGAGGCCTTGGGGGAAGGAGGCCAATTGGGGATGGAGCCAACCTCCCCAAATGTGAGAGGAATGCACTGCTTGTGGGAATGATATTGCTTCCTTTTTCCATCTTTTATTTGTATTAGCTGTTTACTGTAACCATGTTACACTTTGCAGTGTTGTAGCCGTGTTGGTCTCAAGTTATCAGAGAGACAAAGTAAGTGCGAAAGCTTGTCTCTTTCACTGACAAAAGTTGATTCAATAAAAGATATTGCCTCACTCACTTACGTGTTACAGTGTAATGCAGTGGGGCTCTCATCCTGGTTCTGGCCTCTAGGGCCTACTCTACTACAAAATATAATTAATAGCAATAGTTGAAGTGGAGGAAGGCCTTCAAAAAAAGGATGAGGAACTTGAACTTCATGTGGAAAAAGAAAGGTAGTCAGTGACGGAATTCAAAAAGGGGAAATGAAGTAGTTGGTACGAGAGTTTGGACAGAAGAGGGAAGGAAGTAGGGATGCCAGGAGACCACAATGGAGAAAATTGATTAGAAACTGAAACTGTTTTGTCCTCTCTGTCCAAGAGGAGTAAAATGCAAAAAAATAAAAAACAGCATAAATGGTAAAAGGTAAATTGGTTACAAAAATTCTTACATTTGTAATAATCTAAGGCGTTAGCAGTAAGCCCCAAATAACTAACTTAAATAGACACTGCCTCACTTATGCCAGCTGGCAATCTGATCCGTGATTTTTAACCTGACAGAATCCTTGGAAGAACTTCATTTTTAAAAAGAATGTCCTTGTTTCTTCTTTCATGAAATAAGACAGCATCATAAACCAATTAACTTTTGAAAACCAGACAGATAAAATTCCAACAAATTCAGATGCATTTTACTATGTGCTTGAAAGCTTTTTACCTGATATGTACTGCATGTTGGATAACAGGTTTTAAAAGCTTAAACCCATTCCAAAAACACGATGCATGGTTTTCTGGGAAGGAAAGCCGATATATTACATTTGGCTCCCCTCCAAGATTAGTATGTCTTACATGAATACTCCTCTGTGGTGACATATCTGAGATCCAGAAAGTCTGGAATTTTTATGGTCAAACACTTTACGAGCCTTTCCATAGGAGAATTTAGGAAGTTTGAGGCATAAGAAAAGGCCAGACTCTGTCTAATAATCCTGGCCTGTTGTCTTCATTATCTCCAGTTTTGTGTCTTTTCCTCGTCAGACAAAACCACTCACTTTTACACATACACATAATCCATTGTGATGGTCTAAATTGTTGTGTATATATTTTTGCTGAGGGTCCCATTGATCGGCATCTCATTGGTGCTTGTGTCATGGAACAATGGAACAGTATAAGTTCTGCCTATATTGATTGGATGGAGTCCCTTTTCCCCTTTCTTTTTACTTTATCCTTTGTCCATTCAGTTCTATCTCTGAATCTTCATTCTTTCTCTACATTCCAGTCTCCTCAATAGCTATTCACATAATCCTTGGGTCAAATCCTTTCTTTGCTTTTAATTGCTCCTTTCTCAGGAAAAGTCCGATTGAAAATCAATGAGAATTTAGCCTGAGTATGGACTCTGGGCCAGATTCTGATTGCCTTGGTCATGCTGAATAGCACCTTGCTCCCATAAATTATGTTAATAAAATCAATGGGTCTGTATGGGGTAAGTATTAGAATCATAGAATCATAAAAGATTAGGGTTGGAAAGGACCTCAGGAGGTCATCTAGTCCAACCCCCTGCTCAAAGCAGGACCAACCCTATCGAAATCAATTAGCATTCAGCAGGATCAGTCTCTAAGTAAAAATCTAAGGACTTCAAGATTTGCCCCAAAGTTTATTTACTCTTTGCTGTTTTTTTCAGGTCAGACAGGAAGAATAGACTAATTGGTTTCATTTGATAATAATCGATTTTCCCTTTCATGGCCTAATTGAACACTGCAATATTTGGGTTGCAAATAGTGCAGGGGAATGATTATTGGTTAATAACAAAAATGTTTCCATTGGATTTTTTTCAAAATTAGTGCTCAAAAACATTGCTGTTGGTATTAGATTTTGATAAAACTTCTTTACACCCAAGATCCAGAGTCTGCCATGCTCACTTGCATTGAAAAGTCCAGAAATAGCCTTATTGGATGTATACAAATAAATGTCAAAAGCCACAAGGAAGCAGACTCTGTGGTCCCCCAAGTGTGGGGACTACAATTTCGACAGCTTCTGATGGGGTGTCTACCCCCTGTAGGTGGTGAAAGGGTTACTATGTTAATTGGTCTCTCAGGCTCTCCCCTGGTTGCACATGGAGGGCAGGTCAAGTCTAATTAAAGATGAAGCCCAGCTAGAGAAGATCAAATGGTGCTATGAAGCGATGCAGTCTGGAGCAGAAAAGAGCTTCAGGAAGAGATTGAAGAACTTTGCAGTTGCTCTCTGGGTTGTAAAGAAATTGGTGGGGAACAGGAAGGCTCCTGAAGGGTGAAGAGGGAAACCTACAGGAGTCAGGGAGCGAAGATACCTGGAATCCACAGGACTGGTGAAGCTCCTCTGGCTGGCCCTGGCACAAAGATAGGAACTGGACTTTGTGGGAGAAGCCATAGGAGGTGTTGCTCATTACAAAGATCCCAGAAGGGAGCTGGGGAAAAGGCCTGAAGAAAGGCTAATGATAGGAAGAGGCAGCAGCAAAGTGTCTGATAGAGTAGACTCTGGGTGCTTGTCTTTGGGTTTCTGCACTGGAACCCAATGTTGAGGAATGGCCCTGGGTTCCTCTACCAGCCACTGATGACATGAAGATGACATGAAACCCCTGACACTAGGGGAGATGGATGATTTAAAACCCTGAAAGAAAAGTGTGAGGACCAATGGGCTGAGGACCAGATGCCAGGATATTGGATTTTCTGTTGGACTTCCTGTTACTGTGGAAGGGATGAGACTAAAAGGTGAACCTGCCTGGAAGCTCAAGTTGAGAAGAGAGACCACCTCAGGGCCAGAACAACTGTTGTCAGGTGGCTGTAGAGGGGAGAAAAGGTGTTATGCCACATCCAGTCATGAGGGGATGTGCCAACAATGAATCCTTCCGTGTGTTTGCTTTCCAAGGGGCAGGGAGTCTTTGTGGGCTAATTCAGAATGAGATTGAGGGGCCTGCCACTTTAGATGCCTATGGCCCAGATTTAGGATCCCCTGGTATTCACAAAATCTCTGCTTGGCTGCCGCTTAACTCTGTAGGTGCCTAAACTCACTCAGTGCTTACATTTTTGCAATAACAGTTCATAGGCATCTATGTGTCTGCCTGTGGGCATGTGCACTGCTGCCTTACTCTAGGTATCCGAACATCAAAGCTCCAGTGCCATTCACAAACCAGGGGAAAATAGTTGATCCTCCACCTAACTTGCCTGAGCATGCCTAACTCCACACAAAATGGGCCAGGAGCTCCCTGATAACTTCTAGTCCAGTGGTTTTAGGGTACTCACTTGAGATGTGGGAGATCTGTTTCAAATCCCTTCTCTGCCTGATGAGAAGTGATTTTAACAAGGATGTGCCACCTCTCTACTGAGGTGCCCTAGCCACTGGGATAGGGGATATATTGATGTGAAGCTTCCTCCATCTCTCCTGTTTGAGGAATTCCACTTAGATAAACAAACAGTTATTGGAGTAGGGGGACTGGATCCTGGGTCTCCTACATCCTGGATGAAGGCTCTAACAATCAGGTTATGGAGTCGTTCTCATGCTTGATGTCTTTCTCTTGCTGGTTTAGTGACTCTACTTTTTTAATCCAAAGTGAACAGTTTCAACAGGAGAGATTGAGGGGGCTTCACATCAGGATATTCCATAGCTCAAGTGTCAGGGCTTCATCTGAGACATTTCAGCTCCCTGTTCAAATCCCTTCTAGTTGTGGTGAGGGGAGGGTCTCCTGAATCCCAGGTGAGTACCCAAACTACTGGGCTAAAATTTTTCAGGGAGTTGTCTTTCCTAGTCCCTCACCTGGCTTCTTGCAAGAAAGTCCTTCAGTGCCTAACTCCAAGAGGGTTCATAGATGTGAATCCCAAGCAGAGAGAGGCACCAAATTCCCTGAGGGGTTAGCAAGCACTCCTCTCTTGGCATCTCCCATTGGCTAGCTTAGGCAGGTGCTTCCTAGCAAGCTGGTTGTCATGAATCCCATTCTTAGGCACTTATTTCCCTACGCTTATTGTGTAGGAAACCTGAGAGCATAGGTCAGGCTTTGTGAATCTCAGTGAGTTTCTAGGTGCCTAAAAGTTAAATGTTACAATGGTGAGCATCACAACATGTAAGTTTCTTTGTGAATCTGGCCCCTTGTGCACTCTTCTATCTACAGACCTTCATAGGGAGCTGTCAGTCTCCCTATCATGTTCCATACTTGACAGAAGAGTTTTGTCATTATACCAGCAAAACGCTCATCAGAGTTAATAGTGGCTCTGCTCATGCTCCAAACTGCATTTTCAAAAAGTCACAGTTTAAGGTGGGGATTTTGCTCTGAAAAATAATTGTCAGAATGGTATCTTGGTATTCCTCATTGGTCTCAAAATTATTTCCAGATCTAATCTGCTCAGTTTTAATTAACTATCTGTGCCAGGACCTCTACTTACAACCTTACAGTCAAACTGGGTTTTTCTGGCTTATGCATCACTAATAAGTGGCTGGAATTTAGGGTGGGATTTTTAAAAGTGCCTGAAGGAGTTAACCACTCAATGTTCATTGCATGTCAATGGGAGTTAAGTGCTTGTCTCCTTTAAGAGCTCTTGAAAATCCCAGCCATAGCTGATAACTCTGTTTGAGGCAGAACAGTATCCCGTTCACTTTCTTATAGCTGTGTTGACTGTGCAGGGCTAACAGGAATAACATGAGTATAAACTGATTTTTGTCAATTAATAAGCAGACAAAACTCTGAACAGGTAGCAAGTATGTGGGGGAAGAAGGTGCCAGTTTTACACCTCCAACTTTCAGCCTTCAGATAGTTCTGTGAAAAAACATAGCTCTCAGTCCTAAAAATAGGAAGATATGTCTACTTTTCATCCTCATGTAATTAAAAGTTGACTGAATGCAACTGGCTAAAAGAGTAAAAAAAAAAAATCACATTTGGACAAAGACCAAACATGGAAAATTTCATCCCAAAAGAGAATGTTTTAAAGTTATGAGGAAGTAAACAGAGGATATTAACCTACTTTTTTCCCATTTGTTTTTAAAATCCTACATGTTGGTATTAAACTAACTGACTATCACTTTAAATAAAGACTGCATTCCTGTCAGCTAGACAAAGTCCAAATATGGGACCGAGTCTTAGAGAAAAACATTGAATAGTGCCAAGAGGTTTAAATTAGTATGGGTTACATTTCTGCATAATAGACAACTTTACTATAATCTGTGTGTGCTAATCTAGCACCCCAGTGTAAATGATTAACGTATTAAATGAGAAGTAACCTTTGACTTGTGGAGGTGTAGTGAGGCAAATGTGACTCTAAAATGGAGTATGTGTGGGACAGCAGGGAGACATATGGCAAAGTGGTTTAATATCCTATTTGTGTTGATATACTGCCACCTTGTGCTGTGGTTGATCAAGAAGATTTGTCCACAGACTTGTAACTGTTGTAAATATTACATGGTGTAACTAAAGAGTTTAGGCTCAATCTGATCTATTTGGCTCAACATTGAAGAACAGCAATATAAAAATGGCATTTTTCTACCCAACGCATCTCTTCCCTGCATATGTGCAGAGAGTCATATCTGCTAAAATAATGTTTAAATGAAGATTTTTACTATGTTTTACATCTGTGACCCTGAAGAGCCAATACACCTTCAGGAAAGTAAGCTGGGTTCTGTGAGTGTTAATTAAGATTCAGTTCTCTGCCCTCACTTCAGTGCAAACCCAATGCAGACAATGTGTCAATGGAACAATAATTGGGTCTGATAAGCTGTGTTTAGTACAGGATCTGAGGGAGGAGAAAAGGTGACGTATGCCATCTCTGTGCTTTCTCACTCCTGGAGGTTGTCCTGGGCTGTCTTGGTCTCCAGGGGAAGTTAGAGCAATTCTTCTAATGCTCTGACTTCCCCCACCTGATACTGTCCCTTAGGATCTGTTCTGTCAGCTGGAGATGGACTGCTGGAGTGCAGTGTATTCTGGCCACCTCCCTAGCACACCTCTGACATGCCCCTAATGGCTGTGGAGCTTGTGCTACATCAGCTCTACATTAGCCAGGAATTTCCATCTCCATGGGGGATGCCTTCCCTGTCCACTGAAGGCAGCTTTATGGCCCTTTTCCACAGCCGGATCTTAAGATAAAGTCTTAAGTGGTCCAGTGACCTGTACTGGCCCTTTAACCAGGGTGAATTCCACCTAATATTTAATACATAATCCAAATTGAGCTCTCACCCTTGGATTACTGTGTCCATTTGTTCCCCATGCCCATGTTCCTATGGGTATCTTTCTCACTCTTCTCTCCCTCTTATGGGGGTCCCTCTTTCTTTTCTCCCACACTGCTTGGGAATTCGGTTCTTTCTCTCTTGTCCTATCTGTCCCACCCTTTGTGGGGACACTCTCAAACTCCATTCTGTGGGTGGTTCCCCCTCCTTCAGGAGGTCACTTAATTCCTTTGAGAGCCACCTACCAATGAACCAACCTTCAATCATCTCCTAGCACCCCTTTCTCCCCCTCTGTGGTCTGGCTCTCTTGAATACAGAACGAGTCTCTCAGTCAGCTTCCAACTTGCTGCTGAGATTTGAACTCAAACTGCAGGGAAAAAAACTGACCAGCCAGCGCCTGGTGGTTCAGTATGCAGAGCCGCTCCATCAGCTGGAGCCTCACTCTTTATTACAACCAGATGCACAAACAGTCCGTCTGCCAAGCGTATACTTGGTGCTTCATGAAACACTATCACTGAAGTAGATTAGTGTCAACATAGCCAGGAGCAGCTTTCAGGAAATACATCAGGAGGGAGGAAGCCTTTGCATGTATGAAACCTCCATAACATGAGATAGATTTACTTTTGAAAACTGTCCTTTTACTGGTATATAATTCAAAAATACAGAGGAATAAAACAAACAGAATGGAAAGTTTGCCAAGTGACCCACACCGAGCCCAGATTATAAATTAGTAAGAACAGAACTCCCGCTCCCCCCGGCTTTGAAGTCCCATGTCAAACCTCTCCCTGTAGAGCACCCTTCATTTCTAATCCTGGCTCTCGGCTGTGCAATAGCTTTCATTCTGCCTCAAGCTTGAAGTGGATTTCCACTACCTATCCTCCCCTATCCTCCTGCTGGTCCCTCCTTCAAGCCCACTTCTTCAGTACCCTTCTGCTGATTACCTCTTCATTCAGGATGTCCCTAGTGCTTTCCAGACCTGAATGGTTACCCATCTTCTGTTTTTTGTCCAAGTTAAAAACTAAGGCTTCCATCCTTTTTTCACTTTTGCAAGGGATTAACATTACTCGTGTGAGTAAAGCATGAGTGTAAGCATTTGTAGAAGTTGAATCTCAGCTCATTGAGTCAAGGACCATAGATTATTTTTAGCTCTCAGCATAATGAATGATAATTGCTATCATTACTCATATTAATAAAATATTATTAGTGTGATTAAAAATGGACTTGCTCAAAACTCATGGATCCAAACATTCCCTGAAGTCACGTGGATTGTTGGAAATCTGAAACCATATCTGTAGTCACATAATTTCAAGGCGTCTCTATCTTTATAAAAAGTTGTTCACCTCAGAAATTCGAGCTTAGATTCAGTTTTTGTATAAAATAGTCCCGCTATAAACATGGCTGAAATCTGAGATATTCAAAACCCAATCTGACTTTTGAGGTTGAAGACCATCTTTATAATAAAGTCAGATGTGTCTAAGGCTCTAGTTATCCTTTGGCTAAGACTCTATCCAAGAGCTGCTGTCGTACAAGAAAACACATAAGATGATGCTCTGTTAGTCAAGCTGGAGTGATTTGTTTCAGACCCTCTGACAGGGCTCCAGCTATATGACTGTGTCCTAGTCCTTCTTTCTGTGCAGATGAGATCTGTGTAACAGGGAAGGACAAGATTGCAGGGAAATGGGAAAACATGCTTCTGCTCTTCCTCTTTGCCGGCTGTGATAGAGGCAGCCACAAAACCTGTGTTCCACTGTGTGCTGATATATATGGGAAGTGCTCAGGGCAGGCAGTAGTGAGAGAAGAAACGGTGGGCATCCTGGCTGGCAGGGGGCTTACCCAATATATATTGTCCATCCTGGCCCTCACCAGCTATAAAGAGATAGAGAAGATTAGATAGACTATTCCTGGTGTAGCTGGAAGTAAATTCCCCTTTTGGAGCGAAGCATCACTTCTGGAGCATGGGCGTCCCAGTTAACATCTTTCGTGGGGCAACGTGTAGGGCACACACATTGGTACAGGGAACTGGATGAGAGATTAAGTGGAGATGCTGAATTCAGTGTCTGGCCACCAGGGGGCAAAAAAAAAAAAATCCCAGGCAAATAGAAAACTCTCCATTATGTATGAATCCAGAACAGTTAATGTAACAGAATTATCTCCAACAAACCCAAAGAGAACATAAATACCAGTCAATAACAGCCAGAAATAAAACCACATAGTATAGGGATGAATTTAAAGTGTGTACATTCCAAGGGCAACGTAGAAAAACAATCCAATACATTTTTGAACATTTATAGCTAAGGAGGAAAAAACCCCAACCCTGAGATCTATGTAAGCAAAAATGAAATAGTGCAGAATGTCTGACAAAGGCTTTAGCACTATTATTAAAAAAAAAAAAAGTATAAGAAGGCATGAAAAGAGAGACTGGATGGCTTAGGGGATTAATAATGTGCTGCAGACCTTTTGTTTTTTAAATTCATAGATTCACATCCAGGCAAACCTGATAGTGAACAGTTACTGCTGTCTGAGAGCTGTTTGGTGGCCCATCTAAGAAGAACTGGTGGGCCTCAGTGTAGTTCCTAATGGACTATTGTCCACATCACATTACTAACTAGCACCTCTATATGGCTCTATTAACAGAGACGCCAAGAACTGAATGGACCAGAGAGCCTGAAATGTCTCCTCATACAAGTGGTCATCTTGGGTCCCAGCTGAAACATGCTGGCAGGCAGAGTTGGGAAGGATTGCCTTGCTACTGCCTGTGCTAAATGGATTCTGTGTATCAGCAAAGAAATCTTTGAGACAGCTGATCTAACACCATTCACCAGCACTAAATTCATTTGAAATGTTTCTCTCTCTAATCCACAAAATAGCCTCCCTCTCCTTCTTATGCAAATCCTTCTTAAATTGGTCACAGCAAGTTAGCCTGAAGTGCCTACTGCATCTGAACTGTTGCTCAATGCATTGTTTCAGTCTGTTTTCAATTTTTAAAAAAGATTGTCTTCATCTTTGTTTTGTGAAATACCAGGTCCGTTCACAGGGCCATCATCTAACTTACATTAATAACTGACAATTAATTAACATTCAACAATACATAATCCATAGTTTAAAACTACTATCCTTGGTAGAATGTGATCTAATAGACAAGCTTGTGGAAGCCAGGTCCTCGTAGAAAGAGCTGGGTGGTGCCAGGATAAGTAGGCTGTAAACTAAAGGGCGTAAAATCTCCCTGCCTTGACAAGCTGCCTGCATTCTCCTGGATTTCTCATGTCTGCGTGCTGTGAGCAATGTAAGGAATGCTCCAGGCAGTGTGTCTGCAAGCTGGGATATTAAAAAATAAAATTGATGTGTAAGCCAAGAACTGTTTCCTATGGCCGCTTTTTGTCCTTTTTCCTTACCAGAAAGCAAATGCTGAAGATTGTTTCCATATAAAACATTCCCTCAAATCTTTTGTCACTGCTTCTGAATCACTGGCATAATATCCCATTGCCCTAGAGAAACCCATGAGCAATTACTGATATGCCTTTGCCAGGGCTCTTCTCTTTTATTAAAAAATGTGGCTTTGTTTAACTCATGGAGCAATCATTTGCCAGAAGAGAACTGCAAAAGCATCCAAGCACTCAGAGTTGATTTAAGATGATTTCTTGAGCAGTTCTTGCCATCTTGTGGGTTTTAGGAGAACTGCAGCTTTACTGAGGCTTAAAATTCAAATTTTCCTTGCTGCACTTTGATTTTATGTATGATTCATACCAGTTAATGCTAGAAAGAGATACTGAGACAAATTCTGTTCTCTAATACACCAGTATAAACCTGGGGCAAATCCACTGACTTCAGTGAAGCTATTCTGGATTTATACTAGTGCAGTTGAGAACGATTATATATTAGTTATCTAGACCCTGTTGGGAGAAAGGGATCAGAATACGTTAATACTGTATGTTTATTGCTTTCTTTTGTATATGATGATTGAAGAACCCTGTCATCTCAGTTGGGTCAGTGCCTTAGGCAACATAGGGTTCGTATCCAACAGAATTATCAAAGAGGAGTTGTGGTCTGGATTTACAAGATCAGAGGCCCAGGGCTAATGTTTTTTGGAGGCTCCCTTTTCACAAACATAATATTAATGAAAGCTAAAGAGTACCCAGCTTATGACAATCAATAAGTCATATATATCACTGAATGAACACAAAAAGAAAATCAAAGACAATAAACAGGTTATATACTTCCTGGATTAACATAAAACATAAAGTCAAATGAAATGCTGTGTTAGTAAATCGGCATATTTTTCTGTTGTATTCTCAAATGACAGTATGTGAAGTCCAGTTAAATCCCATTCAGCTGACATGATAGGAAAAAGCATTAAACGTCATTTCTACCATAGCTGGCCAAAGTCTATTTTTTTATTAAGGCAAGCTTAGAGAACAATTGTTCTGCTTCACAGCTGTCAATGAGTACAGTCAAATACAATCTCAACACCATGAAAATATTTGGGAAGATGTTACTTCAATCTCTGTCATGTATAAATTTTATGATTCCTATAGCACTGTTATCCTGCATGTTACAGTCATAGAATCATAGAATTGTAGGACTGGAAGGGACCTCGTGAGGTCATCTAGTCCAGTCCCCTGCACTTATGGCAGGATCAAGCATTATCTAGATCAGTGTTTCTCAACCTGGGACTTGTGACAGTTTTAGAGGGGTCGCTGGTATTGGGGGTGGCAAGAAAGGCAATTGCCTGGAGCCACAGGGGCGCCATGAAACTAAGTTACATGCCTCAGCCCCGTGGGGGTGGGACTCAGGTTTCAGGGGTACAGTAGTTTGGAAAGGTTAAGAACCACTGATCTAGATCATCTCTGACAGGTGTTTGTCTAACCCGCTTTTAAAAATCTCCAATGATGGAGATTCCACAACCTCCATAGGCAATATATTCCAGTGTTTAACTACCCTGACAATTAGGAAGTTTTTCCTCATGTCCAATCTAAACCATCCTTGCTGCAATTTAAACCCATTGCTTCTTGTCCTATCCTCAGAGGTTAAGGAGAATAATTTTTCTCCCTTCTCTTTGTAACTACCTTTTATGTTGAAAACTGCTCTCATGTCCCTTCTCAGTCTTCTCTTTTCCAGATAAAACAAAGCCAATTTTTTCATTCTTCCCTCATAGGCCATGTTTTCTAGACCTTTAGTCATTTTTGTTGCTCTTTTCTGGACTTTCTCCAATTTGTCCACATCTTTCCTGAAATGTGATCCCAGAACTGGACACAATACACCAGTTGAGGCCTAATCAGCACTGAATAGTGCTGAAGAATTATTTCTCATGCCTTGTTTACAACACTCCTGCTAATACATCCCAGAATGATGTTTGCTTTTCTTTGCAACACTGTTACACTATTGACTCATGTTTAGCTTGTGATCCTCTATGACCCCCAGATCCCTTTCTGCTGTACTCTTTCCTAGGCAGTCATTTCCCATTTTGTATGTGTGTAACTGATTGTTCCTTCCCAAGTGGAGTACTTTGCATTTGTCCTTACTGAATTTTATCCTGTTTACTTCAGATCATTTCTCCAGTTTGTCCAGATCATTTTGAATTTTAATCCTGTCCTCCAAAACCACTTGTAACCTCTCCCAGCTTGGTATCATCCGCAACCTTTTTAAATTATTGATAAAGATATTGAACAGAACTGGACCCAGAACTGATCCCTGTGGAACCCCACTTGATATGCCCTTCCAGCTTGACTGCGAACCACTTATAACTACTCTCTGGGAATGGCTTTCCAATCAATTATGCACCCACCTTATTATAGTAGCTCCATCTAGGTTGTATTTCCCTAGGTTGTTTATGAGAAGGTCATGTGAGACAGTATCAGAAGCCTTACTAAAATCAAGATGTACCACATCTACCGCTTCCCCCCATCCACAAGGCTTGTTATCCTGTCAAAGAAAGCTATCAGATTGGTTTGATATGATTTGTTCTTGATAAATCTATGCTGACTGTTACTTATCACCTTATTACCTTCTACGTGTTTGCAAATTGCTTGCTTAATTATTTGCTCCATTATTTTTCCAGGCACTGAAGTTAAACTGACTGATCTGTAATTCCCCAGGTTGTCTTTATTTCCCTTTTTATAGATTGACACTATATTTGCCCTTTTCCAGTCCTCTGGAATTTCTCCTATCTTCCATGACTTTTTGAAGATAATCACTAATGGCTCAGATATTTAATCTGTCAGCCTTTTGAGTATTCTAAGATGTATTTCATCAGGCCCTGGTGACTTGAAGACATCTAACTTGCCTAAGTAATTTTAAACTTGTTCTTTCCCTATTTTAGCCTAAAAGACGTCCTCATTTTCACTGGAATTCATTATGTTAGACGTCCAATCACTACTAACCTTATATTTTTTTATAAATGTTGACAATTGATACATTGCAGTAAAAAGCTCAGGTTCTAGAACATTTAGATGAGTGTCAAGCAATGCCGGAGGGCATGTTTTCATTTCCTTTTCACTTTGTACTTGATCAAGACATAAGGAAGCTGACCTTGTGGATAGTTCTGCTAACATTCACTTTTTAGTTCCTTAGTTTCCTGAGGGCAACATAAAAGCTTTCTATCTGAAAACTTTTCCTTTACAGTATTTTTGTATTCTTTATTGTAGGACTCAGCAATATAACTTCCCAATTTTTTTGCTTGTTCCTCAAAATTGTCAAACTGACATGGCAAGCTTGTGACAAACTTTTTCAAGGAAGTCAGCAAATTAACAGCAATAACAAAATCCAGACCTATGTCCTATGATTAAGGCTATGAATCTGTCACGGATTCCGTGATTTTACGAGACCTCTGTGACTTCTTGAAAATTCCAATAATTCAGCCTATCCTTCACAAACTTACCTAGTTCTTTTTGAACCCTGTTATAGTCTTGACCTTTACAACATTCTCTAGCAAGGAGCTCCACAGGTTGACTGTGTGTTGGGTGAAGAAATACTTCCTTTTGTTCATTTTAAACCTGTTGCCTATTAATTTCTTTTGGTGACCCCTAGTTCTTGTGTTATGAGAAGGAGGAAATAACACTTTCTTATTTACTTTCTCCAAACCAGTCATGATATAATAGACCATTATATCATATCCCCCCTTAGTTGTCTCTTTTCCAAGTTGAAAAGTCCTAGTCTTATTAATCTTTCCTCATATGGAAGTTTTTCCATACCCCTAATAGCTTTTGATGCCCTTTTCTGTACCTTTCCAATTCCAATACAATTTTTTTGAGATGGGACGACCAAATCTGCACAGTATTCAAGATGTGGGCCTACCATGGATTTATAAATTGGCAATATGTTATTTTGTGTCTTATTATCTATTCCTTTCCTAATGATTCCCAACATTCTATTAGCTTTTTTGACTGCCACTGCACATTGAGTGTGGATGTTTTCAGAGAACTGTTCACGACTCCAAGATGGCTAATGTGATTTCAGAGCCATTGGCTATTATCTTTGAAAGCTTGTGGAAATTGGGGGAGGTCCCTGATGATTGGAAAAAGGCAAATATAGTGCCCATCTTCAAGAAAGGGAAGAAAGAGGATCCAGGGAACTACAGACTGGTCACGCTCACCTCAATCCCTGGAAAAATCATGGAGCAGGTCCTCAAGGAATCCATTTTAAGGCATTTGGAAGAAAGGAAGGTGATCAGGAATCGTCAACATGGATTCACCAAGAGCAAGTCATGCCTGACCAACCTGATTGCCTTCTGTGAAGAGGTGACTGGCTCTGTGGATGTGGGGAAAGTGGTAGACGTGATATACCTTGACTTTAGCAAAGCTTTTGATACAGTCTCTCACAGTATTCTTATCAGCAAGTTAAAGAAGTGTAGGTTGGATGAATGGACTATAAAATAGATAAAGAGTTGGTTAGATCATCAGAATCAACGGGTAGTGATCAATGGCTCCATGTCTAGCTGGCAGCCAGTCACAAGCGGAGTCCCCAGGAGTCGGTGTTGGGGCTGTTTTGTTCAACATCTTCATTAATGATCTGGAGGATGGGGTAGATTGCACCCTCAGCAAGTTTGCAAATGACACTAAGCTGGGGGGAGTGGTAGATACCCTGGAAGGTAGGGACAGGATACAGAGTGACCTAGAAAACTTTTATGTTGCACCCCCCTTGTCCCCTGTCACACCCCCTCCCAGCTAAAGGTGCAGCTGGGAGCGGGGCTGTGATCTGGGCCGGGAACCAGGGGCGAGGGTGGGGGCAGGTCTGGAAGTGGAACTGCAGCTGGGCCGCGGTTGGGGTCAGGGGCTTAAGCTGGGTTGGGTGCAGTGCTGCGGTTGGGTGGGGAGCTGCTTCTGAGTTGAGCGGTAAAGGCTGAGCCTGTGGCCATGGCTTAGGGCAGGTCTGGGGCCGGGAGCAGGGCCATGGTTGGCTGTGGGTGGGTCTGAGACTTGACTGGGAGTTAGAGGCCGAGGCAAGGGCAGAGGTGGGGGCAAAGTGAGACTGGATGGCACTCCCTCTCCGGACCCCTCCCATGGGGTCTGGCCTGGGACATGCCCCCCTCAAATGTTCCTCCATGCCCCCCTTTTGGACTGCAATTCAACATCGAGCTGCTAGCACTCTTACCTCTCTGTATGACTGTGACATGCAGAGGCATCACCGGCAACCCCAGATGAGTGAATCCTGACTGGCCCTTGGGTGAAGTTTGTCTGTATGTTGGGCATGCTGAGCATAACAGATTTGCTTGGCATATGTATTCTCTGTGTGTGGCTAATAAATAGATGTTTAAAGCACAGTTGTGTAAGGCTCTTTCACTGGGAAAACATCCTGCAGATCTGTAAAGCCCTGAGCCCCGTGGGTACGGATGGGTACTTAAATTGACCAGGCTTTTTCCCTGAGCCCCATGGATAAGGGTAGGCGCCTTACTCCCTAAGACCTTGGTAGGGAAAGGGTGGGGGTACCTAAATTAACCAGGTCACGCCTTGAGCCCTTGGTAGGGTATATGCGGGGTGTCCTAGATTTTTGCGGGTAACACTAGGATATGGGGTCCTGAATATGGAGGAGGCCTCCACATTTCAGAAGACAAGGCAACAAAATCAATGCACAGAACAACAGGCAGAGAGCATATAAATGCAGAACATAATACAAAAATAACTGGCATTAAAACAGGGAATTACAGTAAGAATGCAACAGCTTCCTGTCATGGTCTTTGGATTTCTAGGGCTTTAAGCCAGCAGTAGAAGGTGAATAGTTGTGATGAATGCTTCTTCATTCAATATGTTTCAAGTCAGGACTTGATGCAACTTTGCGATTTTCTGGAAAAAACCAGTCCCTCACCTATAGAACAGACTGATCCATGTGGTTAACATACCAGTCTATGTACCGCAGTGCCTGGAAAACCAGATTGAACAAGGGGCCAGTGTAAGGAAACCCTCTCCCCACCCTTTTTTCCCCCCCCTTCTCCTGCAAACAGCTCCAAGCCTTCCCCATGCTATCGCTTATGTCTGGAATACCCTCCCTGATTCTAGACACCACATGTTTTCCTTCAAATCTCAAGACTCACATCTTTCTGTCACCCTTCCATTGCTGTCACCCACCCCGGCAGTCCCTCTGGGTGCTTTGCAAACATTAATATCTAGTTTGTTTTAAAGTAACAACGGACCAGATCCGTCAGGTTGCAGAGTGCCTTTTACAAGGTGCTGAGCGCTCTCAGTGAAGGCAATAGCAATGAGAACCTTGCAGAAACGAGCTCCATGTCTGCACAATGTGGAGACCTGCTGTATGGGTCTAAAGCATGCTGTAAAGGGGTTGTCCCTTACCCCAGAGCCCTGGTTGGTTATGGGCGTCTGATCTCTCCACCCCTCTGAGATGTGATTGGTTAGGGGCTTGATAGGAAAATCCCACCTCTAAGTTCCGCTGCCAGTAGGAATGCCACTCTAGATGAGGAACAGACCTGTCTAAGTGGGGACAGATAATTGGTTATGGGCCTTCTGCTTTGCTGTGGGCCAATCGACTGGCTCAGATAGCTTTGAAAAAGGACCTGCAGAGTAAGGCTGCATGAAGACTACATGGTGTTGGCTGTAGGTTGGAAGAATCTGCTACAGGGATACAGTAGGCCCAAACTCAGGCAGAGTTGACTACTGGGAGGCAGACTGAGGAGCGGCCTGGGAGCCTGACCACAGGTAAGCCTGAACCAAGTGCATGAGGTTGGATTTAGCTTAAGACTGTGGATCAGAATA